>NW_027072149.1:0-1447433 GCF_023522795.1 Fusarium solani
TTTTAACCTTGGGTCAGTTTCCTAGTACCTTCCTGGTCCTGCTGGTCCTAACCCTAGTCCTAACCCTAACCCTAACCCTAACCCTAACCCTAACCCTAACCCTAACCCTAACCCTAACCCTAACCCTAACCCTAACCCTAACCCTAACCCTAACCCTAACCCTAACCCTAACCCTAACCCTAACCCTAACCCTAACCCTAACCCTAAGACATACAGCCTATATTACCAGAGACAACCAGCGTTAGCAGCCATATTGCTCTATAGCATCAGGATAGTATGACTTACTAACTAATCGCCAAAAATAACCAGGGTTAGTAACCATGCCACTCCGTCTTCACAGTAGAGCAAGTCTTACCATCTATATCACCAAAGATAACCATAGTCAGCAACAGTATCACTATATCTCATTAGAACAGTAAGACTGACATCCTATATCATCAAAGATAACCCAGGTCAGCAACCATTTCATTCTATCGCTTCAGCATAGCAAGACTTGCCCGCTATATCACCAGAGACAATTAGGGTTAGCACTTGTATCTCTCCGTTTCCTGAGTATAGCAAGTCTTACCAACTACGTCGCCAGGGACAACCAGGGTCAGCAACCATGTAGCTCTATTTTGTCGGCAGCGCAAGACTTACACGCTATTGATATCGCTATTAGCAACAGATACTGTCTCAGATCGTAGTACTTACATCGGACATATCCAGCGTGATTCTCCTCGCTGTTGGAAATGCTGCAAGATATCGTCGCAATCGGAATCTCCTTAGAACTCTCCCTATAGATGCCGCAGAACAGCATGTCAGCTAACATACCATAGCATGCAAGCCTGACGGGGATTCTCAAATATCTTGATCTCACGTAGTCAAAGAGGGGTAACAAAGTGTCGTCTTCCCGAATTCGATTAATGAGTATAAATTTTACTTGGCTACCGTAGTAGTCATAAATGCCCTGGGCCGTGGTTGAGAGGAGGGGGGAGCATGCGCTGGATCTGTAAGAACATCTTGTCTTGGAGGTGAGGAGAAGGGGTTTTGGATTTAAGTCCTCGGCTCTGCCAATCCTTTCCTGAGGTTTGGTGATTGACTGATGAGTCGTAGGGGCTAGAGTGGGTCATCAGAACATGGCGACCGTCTATTGAGCCCACATCGTCGGCCTCACTTTCCGAAACTGGGGCCAACACTGTTCAATCTCTCCACGAAAATAGCCGCAAATAATTATCTAAAGTTGGAAATTAATAAAAAAGCTGCTCCCATTGCATGCTATCTAATGAAAAGGCGGGCCATCACAACAGGATTTTTGGCCGATTCGTATTTGGACATGGAAGGAAGAAGAGGGGAGGCACGATCGAGCACGCATCGGGTCGCCATGGATGGTCTCGCTGTCAGACCAATGCACGCACTGCCACCACCGGTTGGCGCTGCCACCGCCACCTCAACAAAGTTGCAAAAAAAAACTCATCGGAACCTCGGATTACTACTCAAGAATGTAGGCCAGAAGTGCGCCGCATTTCTACTTCTCCGCCAATCACTAACCCTACTCTTCTATTATTAATTGTCGCGTACCCTAACTTATCGCCTGCCCATGTAAAAGACGTCCAAACCACTAATTCCGTTCTATTTCCGAGAGCTAAACCTAACGAAACCTGAATGGCCGCAGCTTGCTTTTTGATATATTACTCATTTACACGTCTGGGGCGCGTGAAGACGCGTGTGTACATTAGGATTTTTTGCGAGTAGGTGCTGTTATACCTATTAGAGTTGGTAATAAATAAATAAAGCATAGTATTAAACCTCTTAGTATTAAAATAAGAAGTAAGAAAAGAGTATTATATAAATTTCTTTAATTTTAAGATATAACTTAATATCTTATTAAAAGGAATTTTTAAAGAACTAAGTTAATTATATACTAATAATAGGCTATAAATATAGCCTTAAGGATAAGACTAATAAGAGAGAAACCTAATATTATAGCCTAAGATAACTTAGATAATAGTTAAGTTATATAATATAAGCTAAGGTTTAAATAGATTAATTAAAATAAGATTACTTAGATCGCCTAGTAATTTAATTAATCTAAGGATTACTAGGATTATAAAGTAATCCTTATAATCTAAGGTATATTAAGTATATAAAGTATACTTATTATATTTTTATATATATTAGCTACCTTAGCTATTAATATAACTTAGTTATATTTAATACCTTTAAGTATATTACTAGATATAATTATACCTTATTTAAGATAATATAATATTCTCTTTTACTAATATAAACCTAGCACGACCGGTTTATCCCTTAGGAATCACACGATCGTCATATTATGCCCTCGCGATCTAGCCCTAGGTAAATTTAGTATCTTAATATATAGCTAAGGGCCGCGATACTGCGAGGATATAGCCAAGGCTATCTCTAGAGCCAGTAATAATCATCTATGAGGGCATAGAACGATTAGAGGCTAGTAGGTCGATAGACTATATAGCGGAGGAGGTAGAAGCTATCTCAACGTCTTGAAACGGGACTAGCGAGCTGTCGAGGATGGATAAGAAGGGGTTTTGAATCGTGTAGTGGATGCTGACGTTGAGATCTTCTGGATTGAAGGGGGTTTGAGTCTTTGGGATCACCAAGTTTTGCTCAGCTAGCGTTTTTAATCATCTTGAGGCATGTCAGCTCCGGCAAACTACAGCACGTTTCTGAGCTTAGTCCCATGCACTCTCTTGCCACGTGACTCTCGGTTGCCTAAAATTGCTCGTTGCGGCTGACGACGAGGCTCTCAACACTCCCGCCAAGATCGCCAAGCCCGACAACACCATCACAGCGCGCATCTTCCCACCATGGACTTTCTGCGACGGTTATTGGGAAGACGAGATGACAGCGACTCTACAAGCTCACCCTCGACATCCACCGCCAAGTCCTACGAATATGCCGGCCCCAAGCTGCCTCAGAAGCCACTCACTCCGCGAGAAATCGAGGAGATGCACGCTAAGCTATTTCCCGAGAAACATCAACCCGTAGTTTCCGAGCCATTGAAGCCTCTATTCGACCCTGAAACTGGCAAACCCCTCTTTCCGGTATCTTTGGAAGACAAGTTCTCGGGCGTTCAGACGGATCAACCACAGTCATTACTCTTCCGTCTACCGCCAGAGGTGCGCATCCAGATATGGCGCTATGCCATGGGCGGTCAGAAAATATACCTCACCGCCAAGAAAGGACGTCTATAGCAAGCAGAGAAAATGAACGAATTCAAATGGTGGCCGAAGCGAGGACTCTTGAACGTCCCCATGGTTTGCCGAGCGGTATAAGAAGAGTGACCACCCCTTGCTACCTAATCCGCTAATAAACGGCAGATACCTCGAGTCCATCTCTTGTCTATACTCGCAAAACACATTCTGCGTCGGCTTCGGCTCCGAGGGCACCAAAGCGCCCCTCATCTCGATAGACACCCTGCTCCCGTCACAGCACAGCGCATCTATCAGACACATCGAGGCTAGCTGGCACTTTACCCGCGGCTACAGTCAGTACTACGACAGTCATCCGCAAGCCTAGGACATTTCCATCGTCATCTATGCACCCGAGGACGATCAAGCCTGGCGCGACTTTTGCGCCAAAATGCTGCAGTTGCCGAGCTTGAGGACATTGAAGATTGTTATGTGGACTTCGGGCGAGCGGAGAGCACAGTTCAAGGGATTGGAGAAGGACACTCTGGCGCCGTTGCAGCAGTTGAAGCATTTAGAGGATTTTCGCATTTTTCTACCATGGCCGCAATACGATGGCACTCTGTGGAAAGATGCGCCGTTCAAGGTGTCGAGAAGATTCAAGGACAGGAGCACGTATGGTGTAAGCATTCCACAGTGGTGTTGAAACAGAGATGATGCATAGTTGTTTGGCCAGCTACCTAGACTACTTGAACACCTCGACATCAATACCTGCTCTGCCTCGCATTCCCGGTGTGCCGTCTCACATCCAAATATAATCAGCGTCGTAACTACTCTGACTGGGCGATGCCGCTCAGGGTGGTCACGTGACGCCTGATCCAGCCCCTGAACTCTTACTCGTGTGCTGTTGAATTGGAAGGAATAGAACTGTGCGCACCCTTGTTTGGGATCACCTGCGCGCCTTGGTTCGGGACAACCTCTGCGTCTGGGCCGTTAGGGTCGGAGCCTTCAGGCAGGTTGCCTTCAGTCGGGGCAGGCTCCGCGTTCTGCGTGACAACCTCGGCGTCCGGGCCTGCAGGGAAGGCCCCTCCCAGGCCTGCGGTAATGGCATCCACCACGTCTGCGGTGGGGACAGGCTCGGGGTCTCCAGCTGTGACAACTTCGGCGTCTGGGCCGTTGGGGTCGGGGCCGCCAGGGAGTTGGATTCCAGTCGGCGCAGCGTCTGCGTTGTCAGTCGTGACAACCTCGGCGTCCGGGCCGTTACGGTCTGGGCCTGCAGGTATGGGTTCCACAGGACCTGCCTCAAGGGAGTCTTCAGTTGCCTCGAGCTCCACGACCTCACCTCGATCGGCGCACACCGGGATCTCGTCGTCCCCGTCTTGTGCCTCAAAGTCGAGGCAGGTACCGGTGTCGTCGTCGTCGCTGTAGAGCGCCTCCGCTTCTTCTTTGGATTCGACGCCAAGTGCGACAGCAAGGTCGTTCAGGTCACCCAAGCCTACGTTGCCATCAACCGCGACGAACGGATCCCAGACATCGGGCGTGTCGTAGGTCTCGTCGATGGACGCGTCGTCGCGCTTCTTCCGGTTCTTGCCCTCCACAATACCCACTAGCTTCACGGTCGGAAACGGTTGGTTTGGGTAGACACCGTATTTCTGCTGGACCCATTTGCCGAGAAAATACAGGGCCAGGTTATCGGCTGGTCATGGCACGTGTTAGCACAAAACGCAAGTCCTCTTAGGCGGCTCAGGGATGCGATGGTATACCGTTTGTTGAGACAAGACGACCGACATCGTGTTTTTTCCCCGCCGAGGTAGCCATCAACTTGGCGTACACTCCGTAGGCGTCCCTTCTATCGTAATACTTGTCTTGAACTAGGATTTGGATTTGCGTATCCCCGATATGGCCGTGTCCAGGGACGTGTTGCTTCCAGTTGGCGTCAATATGGAAGAGTTCGTGCACCAAGGCTTGCTCTGTATACGGATTAGACGGCACTCTGGTGGACGGAGGCAGGGAGCAGCGACTTGCCTCTACACTGGTAGTTGATAATATTGTACTTGTAGTCGGGATCTGGATGGATCGAATACGCGGAAGCTGCGTCGTCACAGGTTCTCAACTTGAACCAACCAGGGCACAAGTTAATGTAGCCAACGTTTTTGCCATTACCCCTTCCTTGTGTATACGCCATTGCGTTGTGCACCCAGCCGCCACCGAATTGCCGATATTTCCAGCACGCGCTCTCGCCTATAAAGTGGTCAGACAAGCAACTCAGGCGTGAAACATCTGGGGTGCGTACGTACATTTGTAATACTGGTCTTTATCCTCACGTGCACCCGGGTTTGTGGGACATCCCTGAGGAAATGTCGCGCCTATCGCCGCGATTTTGCGGTTGATGTCGTCGCATCGCATCTGCAACTTCCAATCGAGGACACCCTCGCCCAGACGCCAGGTCACAACAGACTGGATAAGTTCTGGCAAGAATAAGCACACAGACGGGTTTCGACTTGGGACAGCAATCTAACTCTTGATGGCATCCTGGCTGCCCTTGTTCCGCGATGGATCTCCAAGATAATCCTTGGCAACCTTGGTCATGATTAGCAATGGCTCCTAGGCAGTGTTGATGTTGTCTGACAGTACATACCGGCTCGTTAAAATCCATCTTGTCCTTGATCAAGGCGCCCATCGAAAGCATGGATTCCCACGCTGCAATGATGTCCTCTTTCCAGTCGCCGCACCCGATAAAGTCCTGAAGAACGACGTTCCTCTTGCCCAGCACATTACCATTGTCATCGGTTTGCTCTATACCAATGGCAACTGAACCATCCTCACGACGTTCGACTATGGGTGCCGGTGCCGCATGCACGAGACTGGGAAGGAAAGAAATGGCAGCTGTGGCCGCGAGAAGAAGACAATTGCCCAACATCTTGTCGTTACAACGGGAGAGGACAAGAAGTCGAAGGCAATGGTTTGGATAGGATGCCTCCTGAACTCATGGCAGCCCCTTCGCTTTTATAAACATTCTCTGCTACCTCATTGAAGACGTTAATCCTCGCCGGCATCGTCAACCGAAGCCAAGCAAGCTGAAGAAACGTTGGCACAGCTCTATGCAAGGGCCGTCTAGCTATGTCCCGCAGTCAGGCGGGCACAAGCGAGGCACAGGGAATTGCATCCTGTAGGAGCATTTCCATGGGATCGACTGCATGGGTGTGATGCCACTCCCGTAGAGTTGAGCATGGGTTCCCCGTCCGCATGTTTCATCTTCAGCAGTTGGCTCAAGACGGCGACGGCGGTGCTCGGCCCGCCTCGACTTGAAATCCTTCGTAAACTGCTGCACCTCCAATCAACAGTATCTGCACGGCGATTCTCTAGAGTACCGAATCCACCACGCAGGAGTAATGATGGGGGAAGAAATCCCTTGAAAATCTTAAACTCCAGCCACAACGTGTGCTGTTTAGAGACGCAGCTACACGAAGGGAGCGTCAGGCCCACAGACACGGCTTGGGCATAGTTACATGGCTCCTTGGCGATGGATGTGGCTAGGGAACCGTTGAAAGTGTCGATATCAACGATATTTTTAAGACATTATGTGTACTGCTAAACCTAGGATGAAGGATTGTAGATGAAAGCCTGCCCTTGACAACGGATGTTATCAGTAATGCTGTCGCATGAGCAATGCGGGGATACGAGCAATGTCTGGGCTTAGTATGTGCGGAAGGTCTTGACGAGGAGGAGCGCCGCAAAGCGGCCGGAGCCGTCCCTCACGTGCTCGTATTCCTGGTTGGGCTCACGGGAGTGCCTGAGCATTCTTAAACCTGTCTGTGCTCTCGAATGGCACATCTTCCGAGGGTGGCGCCGCTGAGACAAGGTTGCGGCATCGAGGTGGCAGACGGGCCAGGGGAGGGTCCAGACCTATTACTCGTCCAAGGATGCCCCAATCATGCCCAAGGTCCCGCGGGATCTGCCTCTTTGGCCATTTCTGACTGGAAACACATGTCAACCATTCAAGGGGGGCATTTCGCCTCTTAGTTATGATCCTTTCTTCCGGTCTGCTAGTTAATCGCCCACATTCCAGAACTAACATGCTCCCCTAGGCCAAAGTCCCACCTAGCATTGTACTGAAAGTGGTGCCAAGCCGGACTCGGGAAAGCCGTGGGAAACAGCTGAAGCCCGTCAATGCACTGGTCTCGACTCTTCTCGGATGTCAGGGTGGCGCAGACACGCTCGCCAAGGCCACCCATACCACCCTCGAGGACGGTTGAGTTGGCCTCAGCCTCGATAAAATAAATGAAATCTCCTCTACACTGAAGGCACTCCAGATGCCGTAGTGGCAGAAGACGGGCTCTGATTGAGATCGTGGCTGTATGCAGAATGACGATTCGGTCGCCTGTCGAGACACATTGTTGAGGTAGTTGCGAGGACGCTTTGACAAGGCCACCTTGGTCACAGTACCTCCCAAAAAACATAATTGCAACACAAGTGAGGGGAAGAGGCATCCTAGAGCAATAGTTACTACACGATACCTACACTGGGGCTGGGTGCAGGCCTTGTTCCTACCCTATCATCTATGAAAACCGTCGGTTAAGCTACTGATAGTTTTTTTATATAGGAGATTTTGTTTATGCTAGTAGACTATAGGGCAGCTAATAGTTTTTTTCTTAATTAGCTAATAATTTCTAAAAAAGAGGGTTCTAAGATAATTAAAGCTTTAAAAATTAGATATATATTAATTTTAATTATTATAATTTTAATTATATTTTATTTTTATTTTTATTTTTTTTTATTAATTTATTAAAATTTTTTAAAGAAAAAATAAAAAAATTATAATATAATAATTAATATAATTAATATAATATTAAAAATTACTAATTATTATTATAACTTAGCTATTTAGTTATATTAATTATCTTATTAATTATAATTAAAGTAATTTTTTAGCTAATAAGCTTTAATTTTTATATTTTTATTTTTTTATTTTTTTATAAAAATTTTAATTTTTTTTAATTATTTACTTTAAATTTCTATATTTTTATCTTTATTATTTAAAAGTCTTATTTATTTATATCTTAATTATTTATAAGTCTTATAATTATAAATTAATATATATAATAAGTATATAATATATCTAAGTATATAATATATTTTTTATTACCTTAAAAGATTTAAATTATAATAAAAATATAATAAATAAATTAATAATTAATACTACTTATTATATTCTTCCTTAGATATTTTAATTATTACTTAATATATTTTTATATTATACCTAGGCTTATTATATATACTATATTACTAAATACCTAGTCTAATTAACCTTTCCTAACCACTACCTCTTAATAATTCCATAATTACTTATATATTAATATCTATCTAATTAATTACTTACCTTACTTAATCTACTATTATTACCCCTCTTATTAGATTAAGCCCTATATAATAGCTCTAAGAGTAATTACATACCTTTAATATTAGGCTAAGTAATCTCTAGATTATTAGTATATTAGGCCTAATTAAGAAGACTATATTATAGCCTAAAAGGGAAAAAAAAATTCTCTTAAAAATAATAATATAAAGAATATATAAAGGTTTAAGGATAAGCCTAACTTATTAATAATTAAGAATCTTATATATAAATTAATAATTATTAATTAAAATATTAAATAAAAAAATATTTATTAATTACTCTTTAAATAATAATAATAAATATAAATATAAAACTAATCTTTAATAATAATTACATTACTTAATTTAATATCCTTAAAATAAAAATAAAAAACTAAGATCTATAAGTCTATATTAATCTATTAACTAAGAATAAGCCTAGCTTTATATTAAATCCTCTTATAAAACTAGATATATAAAATATAAAAAAAAAAGGCTTAAAAACTAAGGTAATAATTATTAAGAGAACCCTTTTAATATAAGGCTTAAATATTACTTTTTAAGAAAAAAATCTTATTCTTAGAGCTAATATATATAATAACTAAAGAGCTAATAAAATCTTAAACCTCTTAGTAGTTAATCTTTAGACTTATAATTCCTTATAGACCCTCTATAAATATCTCTTATTTAAATATAAAAACCTTAAAAAAAAAATTATAAAGATTTAAGATTAAGTCCTTAAAATAATTAATAAACTTTTTATTTATTATTATTATTTAGCTAATAATATATTAATAAATTAAATAAAATCTTTATATAAAAAATTCTTTTTAAGTATAATAAATAAAAAATAAAAGGCCTAAAAAATATATAAAAATTACTTAATAAAGCCTTATTAAAGTTATTTAATCTCTTATTAAGCTTTTAATAAATAAATTATAAGGTAATATAATATAATTAATAAAATAAAAAATATAAAATTTTAAAAAATTAAAGAAATAAATTAATAATTTTTAGATTTTCTTAAAATATTTTACTTATTATTCTTTAAGTTATAAATTCTTATTTATAATATAATAAAGAAAAATAATATAAAAAAAAATAAACTTATAATAGCCCTTATAGTTATAAATATAAGATAAGCCCTTAATAACCTTAGAGAATCCCTAAAAAAAGAAAAATAATATATAATACCTTTATAATAGCTAATAAAAATAACTTAGAGGCAGCTCTTAAACTTAGATAATAAAAAGATTACCTTAGGGGAACTCTAAGAAGGTAAAAAAGAGCCTAAGAGATTAAAGATAAAAGTATATAGCTAATATACCTAGTATATAATTACTTATATCTCTTAGTTAAGTATTATAATATATTTCTTAAAAAGAGATATAAGAGATATAAATTAAATATATTTTAAAAGGAAATAATAAAAAAAAATCCTTTTTAATATTAATAACTTAGCTAATTAAATATAAAAAATTAAGCTAAAAAGATTAGCTTAATTATAACTTATTAGCTTTTATAATTAAAAAATAGCCTTATTAGCTATTAAGTATTACCTTTTAAGAGATAATATATTACTTAACTTTAAGGCTATATTATATATCTTTAGAGATATCTTAAGGCTTAAAAACTTATAAGTTACTTTAATAAGGGATTTTTTTTAATTAAAAATAAATTAAATATTAATAAATAGCTATAAAGATATTATTATTACCTTAAGAGGGGCTAATAGCTTAATAAAAAGGCTAAAGCTCTAAGATATTACCTTATATATTAACCTTAGTATAAATTTTATTTTTTTTATTAAGCTAAAAAAAATAAGGCTTTTAATAAGATATAAGGCTAAATAAAAATTACTTAAGAAAAATAAATAATAGCCCTCTTAGAGAAATAAAAAAAATTTATAAATAATAAGTCTTAGAGTATTAAGAGATAATTTAATAAAGCTAGCTTAATTAAGCTATACTTATAATTAATAAGATAATAATCTTTCCTCTTAGGGCAACGTATAAATATATAACTTATATAATATAAAGATTATTTAAGGGAGACTCTCTTATATAGCACTAATATCTAAGGCACCTAGGACTAGATATTCTTTAATACCTTATAATTACCTTAAGAGGTATTAAATTAAGGCTAAATAACCCTTAGGGCTTAGAGAAAATTATTATAATTAATTATAATATATATAATATAGCTAAGGCTTAATAAATAATTTAAAGAGCCCTTAGAAAATTAATAAAAAATAAAACTAAGGAAATATATTATTATAAACTTTTATTTAATAACTTAAGGCTATAATAATTATACCTTTATTTAGATCTTTATAAATAAAGCCTTAAGTTATTTATAGGATTATTATATTTTTAATTATTATATAAGTATTATTTTCTTAGTAATAAAAGAGTTTTTAAAGCTCTTAAAAGTTTAATATTTCTTAAAAATAAAAGTCTTTAAATATAATAATAAGATTATAAAAATTTATTTTTAAATAATTATTTATTTCTAAGAAAAAGAAATATATTATAAGCCTTTTTATATTAAATACCTAAGTATAAAATAATAAAGCTAAAAGAATTAAAGTAATAGTTATTTAAAAAAATAAAATAATAAAAATAAAAGCTAAGCTCTTAAAATATTTTTAGCTAAGAATAATAAAGGTAATAATATACTTATATAATTAAATATTTTTAATTTAAAAAAAATAAATTATTTTATAAAATCTTTTACTTTTAATAATACTTTAAGAATATATTAAAATTAGACCTTTTATATCTATAAGTATTTAGTTATAAGGTATATACCCTTATAGCTAATACTTAATTATAATAAAATTACTTATAAAAATAAGCTCCTTAGGGATAAATAAGATTTCTTATTAATTATATTTTAAGTAATTTATTTTATATATAAAATTTACTTTATAGAGAAATAATTATAACCTAAGATATTATATTTAATAAGAAGTAATTCTTTAATAATTAAATTAAGTTTTTAAGAGATAATTTCTTTAAAAAAAATCTTAAAATAATTTAAAGGTAAATTTAAGAGCTTATAATAAAATAAAAGGTATTAAATTAATAAGTTATATAAGCCTTAAATAAAAAATTAAATAAGGTTAATAAATTAAAATATAATAAAAAGAGAAAATATTTTAAGACTTCTTTTTAAAATTAATAAAAAAACTATATAAAAAGAGATTTTTTAAACTAAGAAAATATATATTAACTAAGTTTAAAGTCTTTTTTATATTACTTAACTCCTTATTAATAATATTTATGTATACTTAGGCTATTAACTTAAATATAAAAAGATATAATAAAAAAGATATATATAAAAAAGGTAAAAATATTCTTAGTAAAGTATATATAAACCTTCTCTTTAATATTATATTTCTCTTAGGGACCTTTTAATTCTTAAAGTATTATAAGAGTATTTATTAAAAAGTACTTAAAGGCTTAGCTAATCTTAATTTATTACTACTAAAAAGAAATATAACTTATTTTCTAGATATAAATATATAAAAAGCCCTTAGAAGTAATATAAAAAGCCTTATATTTATTAATAAAAAATAGCTTAATATTAATATATATTAAAGGCTATTAAAATATCTTCTTAGCTTATATATAAATATAAAGAGTTATTTATATTAAGATATAATCTATAAGGCTAAGAAGATATATCTTTAAAGCTATAAGTAATTAAACTTATAAATAAAAGTCTTAAGGCTAATAATAAGAGTCTATAAGGTCTTAAGGTATTATTAAGTATATACTTATAAACTAAATAAATATAATAAGTTTCTTAAAGTTAAGATATACCTTATAGTTTATAGAGATTAATAAATAAAAAATAACTAAGATATATATATAGCTATACTTATAAGTATATTATTTAAAACCCTAATAGCTATTATTAATTATTTTAATTATAAGATATTATAATATAATATAACTAATACTTTTATATATATTTTATTTAATAAAGATATTTTTATAGAGATATTAAAAAGATATTAAAAGCTAAGTAAAGTATTAAAGCTTTAAAAAGCCTTATATAAATTAAAAAAGTTTTTCTTATTATAATAATATTATTTTAAGAGAAATCTCTTAAGTAATAATATAAGAAAAATATTAAATAAAGATTATTATTAAATAATTAATAATATTATCTTATTTTTTTATATAAATAATTATATTTTTTATTTTTTAAGATATACATAAAAGAAAATAATAATATTAATAAAAAATCTATAAGAATTATATTACTTTAAGGGGAGAAAACCCTTTTATTAATTCTTAGGGATAAAAGTTATATAAGACTAAGAGAGCTATTAGTTATAGCTCTTTTAAGCTATTTATATTAATAAGATATATTACTTTTTCTTTAATACCTTACTTTAACTTAAGATAATTATTTTAATAATATAAAAAAAACTCTTTTTTATAATAAATTAATATCCCTAAGGAATATTAATTTATACTTAAAAAAAATAAATATAATTATATATATTATAATAATAACTTAGTTAAATATTACCTTTATTATAAATAAGCTTATAAGATTTAATTAAAACCTAGGCCCTTAATATTATTAGGCTATTAATTAAGTCTTATAATATTTACTTTAAACTAAAGACTATACACTTAGCTTTAAATTAGATTAAAGATTTAAGAAAGATATATTTCTTATAAATATTAATATAAGCTTTATTAATAATATAAAAGACTAAAAGAGCTCTTAAGTATTTATTATAAGGCTATTTAGAGAAATAATTACCTAGAGGGTAAATAAATAAAATATATTTATTATATTTATTATAAAAGTAAAGCTCTTAGCTCTTTTATAAGCTACTAAATAAAATATCTTTATAAATTAATTATTATTTATCTTAAGAGTTAATTTTATAAGGCTAATAACTTAGCGAGGTTTAGTAATATTAGCTAAAGTTATAATTTAATATAATAGCTAATAAATAATTTGCCTTATTAAGGTAAAGCTTATTTAATTATATATAAAGCTTTATTATATAAATATATATAATTATTAACTAAAATAAGAAATTAAAAAAAAAAATTAAAATAAAATATATTTTCTTAAATAAGCTTATTATTAATAACTTAATAAAGGTTTTTTTATTAAATAAGTTTAAATAATTTTATACTTAATTTAGCCTAAAAGATATTTTAATAAAGCTATAATAAAAAAAAAACTAAGAGCTATTTAATTAATAAAAAGAAAAAGATATATAATTATATAATACCTTTATTAAAGTCTTTAAATAAAAGCTTAAGTAAAAAAATAAAAAACTAAATTATTAAATTACTAGCCTTAAAGGCCCTAATAAGAGAAATTATATAATAATATACCTTTAATAAAAATAAATAAATTAAAGTATAAAAAGGGCTATTAATATTAGGTTACTAAGGAAAAAGATATTAAGTAAATAAATAAAAGATATAAGATATATTATAAGTTTATTATAAAAAAAGCATAAGGCTTATTTATATTAATAATAACTAAAGCTAATAATAAAATAAACTCCTCTTAATAAAGCTAAAGGCTTATAATATTAAAAGACCCTAGGCCTAGAGAAAGAAAATAATAAATATAAAAAAAAGGTTAAGAAAATAAATATAAATAACTTAATTACTATTAAATAAATTATTACTTAAAGAATTATTATTATTATTAATAATATATTACTACTAAGAAAAATAGCCTCTAAGAACTAGCCCTAAGGTAATTTACTTATAGGTATTATAAATTAGAAGTTTCTTAGTATATAAAATAATATAATTAAGGGCTAAATTATTATAATAAAAAAATAAAAGCTATAAAAAATTAATATTAATACTTAGAGTTAGCTTATTAATATTAACCTCCCTAATATAAGAGGTATTTTTATAATTATTAAGCTATAAAATAGCCTCCTTAAGAGTATAAATAAGAGAATTATTAAAAGTATATAATAATATAATAATTATTATATAAGATTAAATCTTAGAGAGAAAAAACTTAATATTTATTTATAAGATATATAAGTTAATTATAAAGACTTAAGAGAGAAAAAAAATATATATTAATTATAAAAAAAAAAGAATTAATAATTACTAAAAAGAAATAAGCTCCTAGAGTATTATCTTATCCTTTAAGGTAACTTTAATAAGAGCACTTAAAGCTAGCTTAATTAAGTGCTTAAGGATTAAGTTCTAAGTAAAACTATAATTAACTAAGGTAATAATTACTTATCTAACTTAATAGTAAGACTAATTACTATTTAAGTTATTATATTATTATTAAAGGTCCTTTATAGCTATTTAATAAGCCTAAGTTATACCTAGAAGCTCTAAGGGTATTTATAAGAGGTTAATAAAAAAAATAAATAAAAATCTTAGTTACTTATTATATTATACCTCTTATAATTATAATTATAAAAAATATAAGTCTTTAATTTATTATTAATTATATATAATAAAATAAGATTTTAATAAGTCTAAGTAATATAATAAAAGTATAATATCTTATTAATTATATAATTAATAAAAATATAATTAGAGTTATAAAAAAAAATAAGTTAGCTTAATAATATATATTATAAGAAAAGATATAATAAAAAATAATATTAATATTTAAAAAAAAAAAAAAAAAAAAGGTTATATTTAATTAAAAATTAATACTTATAATATTAAAGTTACTTAGGCTTAAATATTTTAAGCCCTTAGTAAGAATTAAAATAAATAAGCTATTATAAATATAAAAGAAATAAAAATAATTTTATTTATACTTTAATAATATAAAAACCTAAGAGAATATATAAAAATATCTAAGCTTTAATTAAAGGCTATTTTAATAAAAGAAGCTATTTTAAGATAATATTAGTAATATTAAGATAATATCTTTATATTAAAGAGGTATATTAAATTAAGCCCTATATAATAGCTTTAAGGGTAGTTATATACCTTTAATATTAAGCTAAGTAATTTCTAAATTATTAGTATATTAGGCCTAATTAAAAAGGCTATATTATAACTTAAATTAAAAAAAAAGGGTTTCCTTAAAAATAATAATATAAGTAATATATATAAGTTTAAGGATAAGCCTAACTTATTAATACCTTTTTTTTATAGTTTAATCCTTTTAACTCTTTAGCGCTAACTTAATATCTTATTTACTTATTAAAAGTCTTAGTTTTTAATAATTAATAAAATAATCTTATATATAATTATTTTTATTTTTTTCTTAAGAGACTTTATAGCTATAATAATTAACTCTAGAGAGCTATTATAATACCTCTTAATTTATCTTTTAAGGTATTTAAACTAAGATCTAGCCTTAAGTATAGTCTTTAAGGTCTTTAAAACCTAAGGGGTTATAAGGCTAATTACCTCCTTAATAGGCATTAAAGTCTATAGCTATATATTAAGCTTTAAGATAATAATTTTTAGGTTAAGAGGGATAAGCTTAGCTCCTCTAAAGGCTAACTTAATATTTCTTTTTATTATAATAACTTAATATATAATATAAAAGGCTAAAAAGAACTTAGTCTTAGAAATATAAGTTATAAAGTATTTAATTAAATATTTTATTTCTTAATTATAAGCCTATTTAAATAAATTAAAATACTTAATATTAAGAAAATAAAATAAATAAAATAAATAAAGTAATATATAAAATATAATAATTTTCTTTTTTTTATAATATTTTTTAAAATTAATAAAATAATAACTTTTATAGCTATTAAAAATTAAAAAATAATTAAAATTAATTAATTAATTACTTATATATTAATTAAAATATTTCAGTTATTAAAAACTAATATTATTATTAATTTAATTATTTTAACTTATTATAATAGCTTAATTACTTAAGAGATTATTTTCTTAATATTAATTAATAAGGTAATATTAACTTATATTAATAATAAATAATTAAATTACTTAGCCTTTTATATTAATTACCTAAATAATTATAATTCATTTTTAATTTTTAAATTATATTAATTTTAGCTTTTTATACTTATTTATACTTATAATAATTATTTTACTTTAAATTATACTTATTATAAAGCTAGTCTTATTAAAGTTTTAGATATTATTTAATTAAATATTATACTCTATAATTATATTTATTATAAGCCTAAATTAATTATAAATAATAATTAAATCTTTATACTTAGCTCTCTAGTAATTATATATATAAAAAAAATATATTTTAAGCTCTTAGTATTATATAATAAAGTTATAAGCTTAGCGCTTATTAATAAGTAATATATTATAATTAATAAGTAATTAATTAGTTATTTCTTTAATAAAATATAATTATAAGAAAGATCCTCGCGAATCTAAGTTAAAAATAAATTAAATTAAGATTTATTTCTCTAAATTAAATAATTAATATAACTTTAAGATTTAATTATATTATAATTAAATATCTTATTTATAATAATATAGCCTTAGCTTAGAGACCTTATAGATCTTTATAATATATTAGATATTATATTATTTTATATAATAAGATATATATAAACCCTAAGAAGGTCTTAGTAATTAAAGACTAAAAAGAATTAATTAATATTAAGGAAATATAACCTTTTCTTAGCTTTACTAATTACTACTATAAATTCCTTAAATAATTTAAAAAAATCATAATATTATTAATTAATCTTATAAAAAAAAATATAATATTTATATTTAAGAAAAAGGTATAAAAAGTCTTTTATATAATTAAGGAACTTATCCTAAGTAAACTAATACTTAAGATATTTAATCTATCTTAATTAATAAAACTTAAAATAAATACCTTAGACTTTGCGCTAAGAGCTTAGATTAGATAATAAAATAATAAAAAACTCTTATACCTAATTATATTTTATATCTATAAGTTATATAAAGTAAAACTTAATTATCTTATTTATAATAAAAAATTCCTTATAATTATTAATACCTTTAAGGAATTTTAATATTATTTCCTTAGAAGTAAATATTAAATTAAGGTATATATAGACTATAAGAATATTACTTACTTCGCAAAGATATAAGAACTTAGTAAATAATAATTATAATACGCTAAATACCTCTCGGAATTTAATTATATTATTATTTATATTAAAGAAATAAAAAATAGCTAAGCTAATATTATTAATTAATGCCCTAACTTAGATATTAGAAAGATTAAAGCTAAAGAATAACTTATATATTTTATACTAAAAGGATACTTTAAATAAAAGTCTATTAGGTAAATATAAAAGCTAATACCCTTATTAAAATACCTTATACTTATTAAAAAATATAAATAACTAGTTATAGACTTTATTAAGTATATATAAGAATATTAATAATAAAGTAATAAAGTTTAAATATATAAAAGAAAAATCTCTATTTCTAATAAAGTACTTTAAATTATTTTTAATTATTATTACTACTAAGTTATATATTATAATAACTTAGAAAAGATAATTAAAGCTATATAATAATAATCTAATAATTATAATCTTAAAAGTAAAATAAAAAGAAAAATATATTAATATAAAAGATATTATAAAAAAGTTACTAGCACTAAGTAAGATAATAGACTATTATCCCTGCTCGAGCACCTTAAGCTTATTAAGGATTATAAAGAATAAATTATTAATTTTATTAATTACGCATAAGGATATAACTATTAAAAAGATAGGCTCCTTATATTTAAAAGGAAAATTATTATATTTAATAAAGTTTTTAAATAAATCTTTAATTATTATTATAATTGGTTTTTATATAATAGTAATTACTAACTAATATTTAAAGCTATAAGCTAGATCTATAATAATTACCTATTTAAGGAATAAATCTAAGGTAAAATCTAATACTACTTAAAATATAAAAATTATAAAAAACTTAAAATCTATAAATAAGATAGAGTTATAAGGACTTTATACTAAGTTAATAAAGTAACTTATATAATAAAATAAGGTAATTTACTCTTATAATAAATCCTAGAATATAATAAATAACTCTTAGATAATAAAAAGATAAATAAGCTATAAGTATTAAATAAATTATAATATAACCTTATACGCGAGATATATAGCTATTAGCTATATAAATATTAAGGGATTAATAAAACCTTAGAATAAGTTAAGATAATATTTATCTTTCTTAAAATAAAGAAAATTATTTTATAAATTATTAATTAATATTATTTTTATATAAAAACTAAGGCATAATGCTATAAACCTTATAGAAAATTATAGCTACTCTTAGTTATATAATAACTATAAGACTTAATTATTATAGACTTTATTATTAAATTACTCTTATTAAAAAAATTAGTTATTAAAAACTTTTATAATAATATTCTTATTATTATAAATAAACTTATAAAATTTTCTTATTTTATACCTTATAGAGAATTAATAATAATAAAAGAATTTACTTATTTTTTCTATTTTTATATTATTAAAATATATAATATATTACTTAAAATTATTATAAGTTAAGGATTATTATTTGCCTTAAAATTCTAGTAAAGCCTTATAAAATACTTAGGAATTAATTATAAACTTTTTATTATATATTATAAGGAGATAAATAAATAAACTAAATATATAAATTAAATATTAAAATAATACCTTTAATGCTATATTAACTATAAATAAACTAACTAGGTTAAAAAGCTATTAGCTATATAACTAGCTTATAATATAGTAATTAATAAAAGTATAAAGATTATATTAGCTTATATTAATTTTAGATTTATATTAAATATATATTATTAAATATAAGATATTATTATTAATCTTAAAGTAATTCTTATTAATAATTAATTAAAGAATTTATATAAAGAAATATAAATAAAACTTAAGTTTATTAGGAATAAAATAATAAATTATATTAATAGAAAAAGAATTAAGGAATTAATCTTCTTAGAGGGAAATATAATTTATTTTATAATAAAAAATATTAAAATAAAATAATAAAATAAAAAACTTAATTATAAGTATATTAAACCCTATAAAATTAAATAAAAAATCTTAAAATATAATTATAAATTAAACTTATTACTTAAAGTTAAGCTTTATTTAATCTTTTATATTTTATTACTTAAATTAATAAAAAATATTATCTAAGTTAAAATTAATAATAAACTAAAAATAAAAGTTAAGGGATTAAAAAAATATATTATAAAAACTATCTTTAATATAAATAAAACTAATAATAAAATAATATATTTTATTAAATAAAAAGATTACCTTAACTTAGAAAATATATAAAAACCCCTAGAATACCTTATTAATATATAATACCTTCTAAAGAACTTCTATTAATAATACTAAGCATAGACTCATTAAGGCTAATAGCATTCTAATTAATTAAATTAATAGCCCTAAAAGAATATACCTCTATAATAATAAATAACTCCTTATAGAGCTCGCCTAACTCCTCTAAGGCATATAAGCCGCGCTTAAAGGCCTTATTACTATGCGCTTTAAGTAATTTCTTCTATTTCTAAATACGAGTAAGCTTAGCTATTACCTCCTCTAAGGTAGCCTCTACCTTAGCTTTTTTATCTTCTAGGCGCTTATGCTCTTAGATATTTTTCGCAATTATAAAAGATTAGCTAATAGCTATAAAAAATACTAATATTTACTTATAGAAAGAAGCTATATTAGCCTTATTATATATAACCTTTATATTAATATAATTAAAATAATAATTAAAATAATTAGAAATTACCTTATAAGATAAGCCTTAATAAAAATAATAAATATAAAGTATAATTTTAAAACTAAAAGCCTTAATATAAGTAAAAAGACCTTATATTTTAAAAAGCTTTTATAAAGAAATATATTTAAAAACTTAGCCTAATATTATATTAATAAAAAGAGATTTTTATAAATTAGAGTTACCTACTAATAATACTTAGTTACTAAAACTAGTCTTAAAGATAAGATTAATAAAGAGGGAACCTTATATTATAACTATAATATAGGCTAAGTAAGGAAGTATAGTAAAAATACTTTAATTAAGTAGGGACTAAAAAGACTAAATATCGCTTATATTAGTCCTAGGACTAAATATTAAGAATATTAATCCTACCCTAGACTAAACCTAGAGGATATTAGTTTAAAGATTAACTATAAGTATATAAAATATATTTATTATACTTTCTATATAATAACTACCTTAGCTATTAATATAACTTAGTTATACTTAATACCTTAAGCATATTACTAGATATAACTTATACCTTTTATTACTTAGACTATACCTAGCACTCTCTGCTAATATAAACCTAGCACGACTGGTTTATCCCTTAGGAAACACATAATCGTCACAGTT
Source organism: Fusarium solani (assembly GCF_023522795.1). Classification (NCBI taxonomy): domain Eukaryota; kingdom Fungi; phylum Ascomycota; class Sordariomycetes; order Hypocreales; family Nectriaceae; genus Fusarium; species Fusarium solani. Next base: position 20,855 of record NW_027072149.1, read on the forward strand.
AGGATTAAATTATAATATTTTAGGCTATATTATATTCTTTATCTTAATATATATTACTATAAGAAAGGTCTTCTTTATTTAACTTACCTTTAATATATTTAGGCTATAATAACTTAAGTTTCTTAATCTCTATATATTAAAGAATTACTAAGAGAGGGATATTAATATATTATAAACCTCTAGGTAAGCTTAGTTTTACTTTAAAATTAAGACTTATTACCTCTTATAAGGCTTACCACGCCTTAATTTATATTTATAAGTCTATATAATAAATAATATAAGGTATTTAATTAATTTAATTTTTAAAATAAAAGAGAAATTATAAGATAATAACCCTATAGGTAAATAATTAAATTAATCTCGGCCTATATGCCTCTTATTTCAACTTAAAGATAAAAGTTAGGAACTACCTTAGTTTAGGAATTATTAATCTCATATTCGTAGCAGCGCTTAAGTGCCCTTTAGCTAGCATCTAAAGCTCTTAGGTCTTAGCTTTAATGCGGAGCGGGAAGGCTAGAGATCCTAATGGGATAATCTATGTTATCTCCTCTCTAGGGAAAGAGAAAACTGTGTCGATCCATTGCCGTTTTGGTTTAATAGAAACCCTTGTCAAAGAACCATCGTCAGTTTGTTTAACCGGCTGCAGCCCCAATAGCCCCCCTCGCAGGGGTCGAGTCTTACAAGCAGGGCGGACATGAACACGGCCTAGATAGGTGCCTAACTCCAGGCAGCTGATCAAGTTATGGTGGAGACATATGGGTATCTGACCTTTATTTACGCTTGATCGGCGGGGAAGCGTTTGTTCAGCTTAGCGGGTCACTGGCTGGTGTGGGAGGGGGTAAGGCGCAATCGTCTCAAAGGAAGACGTGTACTACGGAGTAAGAAATCGTGGTGGGGCGGTGAGGGGAGAAAATCGACTCAGCCGCAAGTGCGACCAGATTCGAAATCATTAGCCCATCGTCATCTTGCCTCAGTTAAAGATAATACTAAAAGTTATACTAATAGGTATTTAAAGCCATCGCTTACCCTGCACACCTTATCAGATCAAATCGTGGGAGGGCAGACCAGTCCGCTCCGTGCTAATCGCTTAGAGCATACTAGATGGTCTACGTTATCTCGTCGCCTTTAAAGCAAAAATCTTACTGCTACGTTATAGGTGCTGGTTATAACCGAGCTTCTTGTCCTGCCTCACATGATACGAAGATCCATGAGTTGCTTATCATATACGTTATGCAATAATAAAAGCCGCAACACTTTATTTTAAATATTATAATTGTGCCGACCAGTGGGTGTTCGGGCTATTTATAAGTCGCCCGTCTCATTTACTATAACGTTACAAATCGGCAATCCCGGGATTTAGATGTTCCCTTGATACTGTATTGCATTACCAAGACATCAACAACTGTAAAGTCATGGTGAGTTGTACACCATGTATTGGCCGCACCGATTCCTTTCATCACAAGCCACCACTGGTGTATTTCGATTTCCCTTATTCCAGATAACTACTGCAGAAAGTTCTCGTAACAATTCAATCAATCTGACAAATCAATCGCAAGGTTAGGTACATGCAGCGAGTAGGTCTTGCCCCATGATCACTAATCAATATATGTTTCAATATGTCTGCTTTGAATTAGCATTAAACTCTGGATTACAGATTACTATTCATTATTTTCATAGTGCTATAGGTTAGATCCAAGAATAGGAGGTTTATCATCAGGCTTTTCTTACCCATGACCACAAATGAAACGGCAATCCCAAGTATAAAAGAGTGATGATACTCTCTAAAACCCTGAATAAAACTCTCATCTGCCTGAAGTATGCCAGTTTATTTTTGCAGATTATATTTTACGATTAAATTGCCCGCGTCTACTATTTATCTCAACGAACGACAACAACAGCATGGCAACTATCCAATCCTCTTGCATCTGTGGCCAGAACCGCATCAGCTTTACCAATAAGCCAATTGTTAAATTCCGATGTCACTGTACCGATGAACGGAAGTTGACTGGAGCAGCCTTTGCCCTAAATATCCTCTTCTCTACCGACTCGCTAAAGATCCTCTCGGGCACATTGAAAACCTGGTCAAAGCTTGCAGACAGCGGAAACACGATCACGAATCACGTATGTGACGGATGTGGCGGCTTGCTATATCGCACGTCAGACGGATATCCCGGTACGATGGTCATTAAGGCTGGGTGCATAGATAGCTTCGACGCTTCGGAGGAATACGTTCCTGATGTTGAGATATTCACACGATCGAGGGTTAGCTGGGTTGAGCCTATTAAAGGGGCTAAGCAAGAAGTTGCGGATTTCACGGAGTAAAAGTCTTGTTCCGACAGGCTTGTTATGGTTTGGAGAAGGGATATGAGCCAATTTGTGTCATTTAGTAATATGGCAAGCAATATTTCCTACAAGAAGGATATCCAGGCTCAAGTATGTCACATTTAACAAAGGGAAATTTAATTAATAGAAGCTCTTAATTTCAGTCTCTAAAGATTGAAAAGAGGTCGGTTTCCATAAGATTAGTAGAGTCTCCATGGCCCCTTGGACAAATGAGACGTAGATGGCGACTGACTGAGCAGTAGATCCCTGTTCTGGTGGCAAATGGCCTTGTACTTGTAAGCTTCCTGTTGTGGACTAATCGATAATGACGTGACCCTTTACATGATTCCCACCATCAACAGCTATTACGCTCAACGGAAGGTCTTAAAGGGCCAATTGATCCTGTACCCAAACTGTGGGAATAATTTTCTGTACCAGGATGCCGGCCTGTTGCGCAGCACGCTGTTATCTTCCTGGTAGAGTAGAGAATAACTTCTTGGGCTCGTCAAGGCTTGGACCATCGAATAGATCAAGCACCATTTAGGTTGCACGGAGAAATACTATAGTTGAAATTTCCTAGCATGGGATCAATACGTAAAATAACATCATGGTTTGCTTTCTTCCAAGTTTGACATGGCTCTAGATCTGACGAAGACTAAGCAAGTCGCCGCCGCCGACGCCAAGTTCCCTTGTTGCTCATTTTCCACCTTCTTGTCAATGCCTTGGCGATATCGCTACCTATTTATATTGTCCTTGTGCCCAGCATACAGCTCATACATCGTTTTATCGAAGAACGCAATCATCTCCCCGGTCCCGCTATCCCCGGGGGCAATGCTTGCGTTCCATAAACACCGCATAGCCCAGCTTCCCGGTCCAGGAACTGTAAAATTTACTATTAATATAGTTACTCAAATCTTAAATTTGAAGTTGAAAGGGCGACTTTCACTCACCCAGAATAAATTCGGCAACCCGCTCCAAACCATGCAGCCCTTCTTCCTCCATTGTATGCCGTTGATTTTGACATCTTGCATGGTCAATAAGCCACCAAGTCCCCAATCATATTGTACATGCTCTGGAAACTCGCCAATAAACAATCGGCTCCTATCGTTGCTGCCAAAAGTTGCCTGAAGGGCCTTCTGGCTCTCGCAGTTGAGCTGAGGCTTGAACATCTCGGCCGTGGTTTCCCTCTTTACTAATTTTTCATCATCTGCGAGTAAGCTTTGCAGGATCTTCAAGAAGTCGGGTACAGTGCCATAAGCGCCTTGGCCACCGAATTCCTCGGCGTATTCTCCCCTGGTCTGGGTCCTGAATATGGGAGCATCATTCCCTGCCCGTCGGACACATTAGAATCACGTACTGTCATGCCTGCCAAGCGGGCTCTGAGCACTGGTTGCCTTTCCGGCCAGAAAGTTGTGTCCGTAATACGCAGCGGTTCAAAGATGTTCTGTTGGCAATACTCCTCTAAGGTAGTCTGGGCGATTCGGGCAACCCCCAAACCTACCCAATCGAGACCGCCACCATACTGCCAAGAGCTACCTGGCTCAAACAAGAGTGGGCAGCCAAAGCGGTCTACTACTTTTGGAAATGGGGCAGAAGGAGGAAGCCCAATGGAAGTATGGTACTCCTGGATGAGAGTCGAAGTCATGCTATACCCAACGCCCGAGGAGTGGGTAAGAAGATGCCTAGGAATGTTTAGAATGATGTTGTCTTTTTCGACTGAACAGCACCCACCGCAGAGTGATGTTATTTTCTCTCTTCGTAAGCACCGCTCGTCCTTCCTTCATCTCTGCCAAGATCGGTAGCCTCTTTAGCTCTGGCAGAATGTCAAAAACATCCTCGTCAAGTGTCCATTTTCCACGCTCAACCAACTGCAGAGCTGCAATTGTGGTAATTAGCTTCGTGAAGCTAGCAAAGACCAAAAACGCGTCAAGTTTGAGAGCCTCCTCTGTCCCGTGTAACGATCGGGGACCAAATGCCCTCGAATACCGGAAGCTGCCCGTCTCGTTAGTGGCCATTAAGACTGTTCCTGAGATTTTGCCTTGGGCAATGGCCGTAGTGAATGCTTCTTCCAATGACGGCATTTTCCCCATATAGCCCTCAACAAGGGACAATGGGTCAACCAATCTTAAGTTCTTAACTGCCACTCCCACGCCGAAACAGGTCTTCGTCGCGTTGGTTATCTATATGACACACTGTACATCCTCGAAGTTCCTACATTGGATTCCACGAACAGAGGTTAGTCAAACTTGCAACTGCTTCCTAATCAGGTCGATCAGTAATCATTCCGATCCTCAGCTTTAACTTATCCACAAGTTTCATCAGAATTAGTACGGCCAAGAAACTTGCGGTAAGCTTATTCGCTCGGTATTCTTGCATTTATGTTCAGTAATATTCAAAATTGATGCGGCTTTAGAATTATGCCGATAACATTCATGGGGGACGGTAGCACAAGCGGTTTAATTTCCCTGATTATAAATCAATCCCTGTAAACAAATCATTATCCGTACGAGAGAGCTTGTCATGAGATAATATTTGTCTGAATCGTCATCTTAAGGGTTGCTTGGCCACGATGTCATGTAAGGGTTTGCGCGCTACAGCAAGTCGGTGAAGTCATTATGATACAAATAGGGTTTTGTCTGGTGATTACAAAGAAGTCGCGGCGATATTATATAAATACGCCGGCTCGGAGGTCATCGGAGATATTAGCCATTAGGATACTGCTAGAATACAAAAATTATCCATGTCATATTTGTAATAGCGTCATTGCAAGAAACAGTAAGGAAACTGAGATCAGGTAGTATATAGAGTGCAAGTTACCCAGAATCTCCGTCACGCGACTCTAATTCTCATCGATTTGCCTCTTTGGAAAACAACGTACTCAACCAAATTTTCATACGTCATTTCTAGCAATTTAACCATGTCTCTCCTAAAAAAGACAGTTCTTGTGATCGGAGGAACAGGAGCTCAGGGCTCGGCTGTGGTCAAAGGTAGCCGTTCTATTATACAATGGGGAAAGCTGACTCACTTGGCAAATAGCTCTCGCTCAGGACGGCAAGTACAAGATTCGAGTTATAACAAGAAGTAACCAGTCAACCGAGGCAAAAGTACTTGCCGAGATTCCGAACGTGACTCTTTTCCTTGGAAATCCCTATGATGAAGCTGATCTTCAGCAAGCCTATAAAGGTGTGCAACTAGCCTTTGCCAATACAAATGGATTTGCCATTGGAGAGAAGGCCGAGATATACTGGGGAATTCGTATGTATGAGCTTGCTGTTCAGAACGAGTTGGAGCACTTCGTATGGGCCGGAGTCGATTATGGCTCAAAGCTAGGTGGCTTTGCTCCAAACTACCGTTGCGGACACTTGGATGGAAAAAATAAAGTCACTGGTGAGAAAATTGCGTATCCTTATTATGATCTGCGAGAGAATGACTGACATGATTTCTAGAGTACTTGAAATCTCAGCCCACGTCGCCAGTAGCCTGGTCTGTTCTAAGCAGCTGCCCATACATCGAGATGCTTTCGGAGAATTGGCGGCCAAAGAAGGACGAGAGCGGAACTTACGTCTTCGCCGTTCCTCTCGGCAACGGTGCCTCGCCAATGATCCACTTGGAAGATCTGGGACTATATGCCCGCTGGACTTTTGACAATCCGGCAGAATCGACGGGTATTAACCTGGAAGTTGCCACAACTCATGTCAGCTTGGACGACCTCGTGCAGACATTCCAAAATGTTACCGGGAAACCCGTTAGAGCTGTGCGCTTAACTCCAGAGGAGTACTTTGCAGGTGGCTATGAGCCTCTCGATACGGACAGGAAACTTGGCTATGGGACCGACGGATCAGACGGGACTCTACAGACAGCGGGTCAGAACTTTATCGGATTCTTTAACGTGTGGCGTGACAACCTTGCGAAGAGAGACTATGCTCTCCTTGACAAGATCTTGCCCACCCGTGTGAAGACATTGGAAGAATGGATGAGAAAGACAGAGTATACAGGAGAGTACAAGCCAGTTCTAGTAGATGTGGCGCGAGGAAACTTTCCTATTAAAGGGCAATAGGTAGACAACAACTGTGCCAAGGGTCGCCTTAAAACAATTAAATACACGGTTTTATGCATGGACTTATTCTTGCTTCCTGTATTTTTATTTAATTCTACACCCCGTGATATGCCTTGTGTACAAAGCCATTAGGTCAGTCGAAATTGCCCTTTTGAGTTTCGCGATCAAAACGCTAGCCTATTTTAGACTTAGTGCTTAAAACCTCTAGCCAACTAGAATTTAGCGGTCACACACTAACTTTATTAGATTTTCGCGGTTATACACTAGCCTAATTAGGATTTCGCGGTTAACTCAGGGGCAAGCTCATCTCATTAAGCTATAGGAACTTTAAGACAGTCCAAGTCAATCATTATAATACTACTTCTTAATTACTATGCCTAAAGCACCTAAGAAGCATAGGTGACCTCGAAAGTATAATACACCAAAGGAGAAAGCAAGGTAAGATATTATTACTAAATGCGCTCGACGACGGCTTCGGAGCTCCTCGGTGCATAGAGATATCCGATTTCAAGTCTATGTCCCCTAACCGATAGAAGCTTTGCGGCCTCTATCCTCGCTGCAACGTCACATAGAGTCGATAAGCTGCCTCGATATCCTCGCAAACGCCGCTAGCCGGTTAGATCGAGCTAAGACGCCACCCCCACTAGCTCTGAATCATATTATAAGCAACATCATTATGGCCGGAAATTCGCCTAGCCCGTTAGGAGAGACAACGCTGAGATCGTGCGCGATGGGACCATATGGCGACCGGTTTCACTCTACCGGAGATAATGACATCTACGAAACTTCGGATTTATAGTTACATAATGCTACTATATCGGGTTCCCCAGAGAGAGAGAGCACATCGAGCTTCTTGCCTGGGAGAATAAGTGCCCTTCCTAACCCTAAAGCAGTTAAAAACGAAGCGGGTAGAATACGGGAAGATAAGAACGCAATTTACCAAGAAGAAGGTATCGGCGAAGGACTGTTGTCTGACGTCGAGCCTCAGTCAGAAGACGCTTTTGAAACAGACTCTAGCTCTAAGTCGGATATCTTAGATGCCGAAAGTGAGATAGATATCGACGACACCAATATTCCTTCTAAGTCGGACCTCTACTTGGCAAAAGGTTTCTTAGAAAGGAACTAGGGGCATTTATGCAATTGCCAAGAAAAAGAAGAAGAAGAAGAAGAAGAAGAAGAAGAAGTGAATGTCAGCGGGGATGCACGGCCTGGGCTCGGTCTAAAGGATATGGCTGACTACTGGCGGAACCTTGCGGTACCAGATGCAATTAGCACTGCGTCACCTCAGGCTAGGATAGAAGAAAATGAACAGGTTCAGCCAGATTGGTCCTTAATACTAAGTGATGGGGAGAGTCGCCCAAACTTAGACATCCAGAGGTCTCAAAACATCGCCCCCAATATTCAACGTACTTGGGATGTGGACAGCGTCATCTCCTGGGCTTCGTGTTTATCAGTTAACCGTGGCCTTTACGTCTCGTATCATCCGCCAACTTCAAGGAATTTTAGAAGCAGCATTTATGTCTTCCACCAAGGAACAGCTTTGCACCTTATCCCTCACCTTCGACTGGGCAGCGGACGCCAATCTCCTACCAAGTATTCAAGTCGGGAACGCGCCAAACTACCAGTTGGGGGTTATATGGGCTGGCCAGTGAAAATGCGGGACGGGGTCCGGGGGTAGGACCGGATCGTCGACAGGGGTCCCAAACTACCACTGCCAAACTACCAATTTCCCCCTGAGAGCCTCAAGGTTATCTTCGTCTTTCCTCACTAATCGCCGCAAAGCAGCCCACGACGACGAGAGAGGAGCAGGCTCTACCTACTGGAGAGTGTTGCATATGCCTCTACCCAGATTGTCACAAGAGTGCACCACAAGAGTCAGAGTGGTGTTACAGATCTGTTGCAGGTCCGGCAGGTCTCGTATCACAGCCTCGTCTCGTCGAATATAATGAGGACGAGGAAGAACGAAGACGAAGGGACGGAGTTGAATCAATCAATAATCTGTTCTTCTCCATCTTGAGATCATCATTCATCTTGACTGACCACCCTCGTATCCGACAGAGAGAGGGTTTCCATGGCAGTCAGCGAGACACCATCGGATCATATATCCATCGCCACCATCGTCAGTCGCGGACAACGCTGGATATCAGGGTATCGCTCACCATCCGCCACCACTTCAAGAATCACCCCACTTAAAGCATAGCAGAAAAATTCATCTCTCCATACAAATTCTACGATGCTATTTGCATCATATTTTATTCTAATAAAATCATTTAGAAAAACGAAAAATTGCAATGCATTATTTTTTACATACTATCTTACCCCGGGCCTTTTCTATTCGACTTTGCTACCTATAATGGGAGTTTCAGCACTTTGAAAATTTTGCATTTTTCTCTCCCTCATCCTTCCACTCCTACAAAGTTAGCAAGGCTCTCTACGCAGCTTATAACTATAAAATATCTCTAAATTAGGTCACTATGTTTACACCGAAAAAGACATTATTGATGCCATATTCGATATTACTGACGGTTCTCTATCACAGTACCAGGCCTCCGAGAAGCATGGAGTGCCTCAGCCGGTCCTCTCGAAGAGACTTTCGGGCCAGAAGAGCAGAAAAGAGTCTATACACCCTCATCAACGTCTTTCCCCTAGTCAAGAGGATCGCTTTGTTCGTTGGCTTCTGCGGCAGGAGTCCCTCGGCTACGCTCTCTCGCATAGCCAACTTCGAAGTTACGTCGAAGCCCTCCTCCGTCAACAGGGAGATAACAAGCCATTAGGCCAAAACTAGACATCCAGGTTCATCAAGTGTCATTTGAAACTGTCTATAAAGCTTAGGAAATGCCAGGAGCGAAAACATTGTCTTCTTCCATCGGAAAGGTGGCGGAAGTATATCCATTGCGGAGCCATTCATCACAGGGTTCCAGTACTCTCGGACCCAGGACGGAAAGTCTCTCACGCGTAACACAGAGCAGGACGCGGAAGTCGAGTACTTCTATCACGCCGAAGCTGCCGGAGGTTTCACCAAGGCACTCGACCTCTACAGCCTAGGCGTCGTTTTGTGTGAGGTCGGGCGCTGGGAACTTCTCGCGGACTCGGTGCCTTCTACGGAAAAGGAGAAGCTGAAGAGGCGGGCCTGGGCGACTAAATTTGTCACCAGGGGTCCGCTGGCAGATCTTGGCTGGAGGATGGGAGAGCGGTATCGAGATGTGGTGAGAACGCTGTTGACGTTGGAACTCCCGGATGACAAGGATGACTTTTTTGCGCATGAGTTTTTGTCTAAGATTATTATGCCAATTGAGGCTTGTAAAGTTTAGTATTGATCTGTTTTATATCCCTTGAGCTGTGGAAAACCTCCCGCCAGGTCAATGCGCCGGGGGGGCAGCCAATTAAAATGCATCGGATCAAAGATACCTAAACCCCCCCCCCATTTTAGCCTATGAGAGAAGTACCAGCAATCTCTCGAGTTACAAATCGCTACATCACACTGTTCACATCCCCAAATCGATTGACGCCTTCTTTTGTTGTAGCTGACCAGGGCCAAGGAGTGAGGGGGACCGCAAGGGCAATCATTGGCTGTCGTATGTTTCCTCGGTGGTGAGGTGACATGCTTACCCCACACACCATGTCAGCATCAAGTCGCCGTTAGGCACCGGTCCGCTCCGCGAAGATCGCTGGGACCCGTCCAGGTGACCTGTATTATCGATCCCACCTCAAAGAAAACCTCCTGCTGCATTGCAGGTGTTGCCTATAACCGAGCTTCCTGTCCGCCTCACTATGAATACCGATGAGTTGTTTCGTGTACTGCGGCAGCCAAGGCGGATAAAGCCGGCAAGATGCGGCATTTTCTCAACCCACATTGCCCAAAAGTCATTGAACCATTGCTGCCTGAAACATAAACCTGCAGCAACGCCAAAGCAGTCATGCACTTTGCCAGCCGTATTGCACATTGCCTTTGTCGAGCTGAGGTGGCTAGCTGCAAGTTTGTAGAGGCATCTCATCAACTGCCGTACGTTCTTAAGAGGCATAACCTGACGTGGCATTGGGTCTGGGGAGGGGACGTGATTCCGTCGTTACAGCCTGATGGATCTTGGCATTGTGGATCACACACACCATGCTCAGTGGAGCTCTGATCACAACAGCGTGTCCGCGATTACTAAATAAAAAAAGTTTATTAAATAATAATAAGTTTTTCTTATTATTAAAAATATATTTATTAGGGTTATTTTTATAATAATATTAATATATTATCTTTTTATAAATTATATTCTTTTTAGCTAGTTATATATTTATATTATTAAATATCTCTTTTAGTTTCTAAGAACTTAGATACTTAGTATAAAGTAAATACTAATATTAAGAAAGTAGAAAATAAATTATAAGAGACCCTAGCTTATTTAGTCTATTTATAGTAATAATATTACTTACTTTATAAGCGGGGTTTATAGCTCTTTTCCTATAAGATATAAGAGTTAAATAAGGAGGATAAGGTTTATTCTTAGGAGGAGGCACTTATAGCTAAGTAATAAGTAGTTAGTAATTTATAAGTATTTAGCGCTTTTAGGGTTATTAATTAAGTTACCCTAGGTTTAAATAACCTTAGGTCTAGTATTATTAATAAAAGTTTTTTAAAAGGTATTATATACCTATAAAGTACTTATTAAACCCTTATGCGGTGAATTGCTTAATTAAACCTAACTATATAACTCTTGCCTCTCTCTTAGGCTAATGCCTTGCGCTATTCCTATTTAGAGAGTGCTATATCACGTGACCTTGCCTTAACTAATTCTATAGTTTATTTTACTAAGATATAGTATAGAACCCTCTATATATACTTATATATATATAATAACTTTGGTTTAATATACCCCCCTAGAGTAAAAAGCTTTTAATACTCTAACTAATAGTTAAAGTCCTTTATATTATATTTAATATCCTTTAAGTATTTTCCTTTATAAATTTCCTTATTTATAGGGTATTTTTGCCTAATATATATTATTATATTATTTAAAGTTATAACTAAAATAAGAAGTATTTATTTAGCTAGATAAAAGCCTTTTCCTCTTTTAATTAATTATAAATAGCTTTAAAGTTATAAAGTAAAAGAGAAAATATTTATTTAAATAAATAAATATTTTTTCTTTCTTTAATTAATTATAAATTATAAATAATAAGTAATTTATTTCTTTATTAATTATAATTTATATTTAAGGCTTATAGATAAAATGCCTTTTTACCTTAGGCTTTTTTGTTTTTTTTTTTCTTTTTTAATTTATTATATATTTTTAATATATAACTTCTTAGATTACCTTATGCCTCTCTTTTATAAGCTTACTTTAAGCTTTTAAAGCTACCTTTTATTAATTATATTATATAAAAATATATCTCTCTCTTACTCTTACATTCTTACTCCCGCTATAATATTATTATAAGTTATTTTACCCTTTAGAGTTTAAACTTAAAATTTTAAGTTAATTAATATAGGTTATAGGGAAGGTTCCCTCTCTCTTATTCCATCTAAGATTAAATTAGTTATTTTAAGCTTTAAATTCATGAAATAAAGTACTAATTTATTTATAGCTCCTCTACTACCCCTCTGCCTCTTACCTAGGCTATAAAGAGATACGCCGACTATGCTATATAGGTTATTGCCACTGCCGCTACCGCTGCTATTATATAAATCATACCTTATTTTTATATTTTAATACTTATTTTAACCTTTTATATAATTAAAATAAAAAACATAATATCTTATACTTAGCCTGCCTTAATAATACTCTAGCTAGCTAAAGTACTAATAAGTATTAGGCTAAGCTAAGCATATATTACTATAAGTAATATAATCCTAATAGCTTATACTACTAGATATAAGTATACTTTTTTTTATTTTTATAGTTTATTTTATTAATTTAACCCTTATAGTCTTTTTATTACCCTCCCTATAGTATTATTTTTCTTAGATTATATCTAGTAAGACCCCTCCCGGGTTAATAAGACTATAAGTATAATCCATAGTTTATTTTAATTATCTAAGCTTTATTATTAATAATTATTTAATAAGAAAAAAATAAGCGCTATATTATAGCTAAGGTTATATTAAAAGGTATTATAACTAAAGAGTTTCCCTTAGCTAATAACCCTTATTTAGCTTAAATAAGGGTTATTTCCCTTATTTAAGTCTTATTTAAGTATTATAATTTATATTAATATAATTACCTTTAGGTAATAAAAAGAATTATTTATTATTACTTCTTATCTCTTTACCTTATTATAACTTTATAATCTTTAAGCTTTAATATATTAATATAAGCTTTATTTATTATAATTATAGCTTATTTATAATCTCTTTAATTAATCTCTCTTTAAGTACTTTATTATAGTATTTTATAATATATTCTTAGATATTAATTAGCTTATATTACTTATAACTTTCCTTTTATTTATTGCCTTATAAGGCCTTTATTAGGCTATTAGTAATTAACTTTAAGCTTTTTTTATAGCTAAGAGAAATTACTTTATTTTTAAGATACTCTTATAATTAATAGTAATATATATTTATATATTTTAATTTTATCTTTAACTTTCTTTAAAGACTCTTTAATAATTAGATTATTTATTTATTATTTGAAAAGAGGTATAAATTAGTATTTTATAGCTTAAGTCCTAGGCTTTAAAGTAGCTATTATTAAAATAGCCCTTCTTTTATTACTTAGGATAATCTAAGTAGCTTTACCTCTATTATAGAGGTTATAATAATATCTTACTTATTAGCTTATTATCTAACTAAGCCACTAAAAAGTAATATTATAAAACCTTATAAGCTCTTTTAATTAATTATATTATTTATAAATAAAGTATTACTATAAACTATAAAGCCTTCTCTAGGTCTAAACTATAAAGTATAGAAATATATTATATAAAGGTAATATAAGACTTAATTAGTTACTTAAATATATTTCTCCCTAGGGTTATTTATAAACCGGGCTAATTAAGAAACCGCAAAAGTAATATCTAGCCTTATAATAATACTTATAAAGAGGATTAATCTAATTACTCTTTTATACTAATTAATTATATATCTAGTCGCTATTCCTTTACTTAAAATAAGTTCCTCTTTTATTATTAGAGATTTATTTAAGGTATTTATAATATATAATTTATATATCTTCTCTAGATATATAATTTATATAACTTAGATATATTTTAAAGTATAATCCTAGATAATCTCTATTTTAAGGAACTATTAAAGCTTATAGCCTCTAGTTAATTTATATTTCTTCTTTAAGGACTTAATAATTTAAGATATATTATCTCTATTTCCTTTCTTAAATATAATAATTATATTATCTATATAAAAAAATATAAAGACTCTATCCTTTTAATAGCAATATAGCTTATCTAGTATTTCTTTATAGCCTAAGCTTTAAAGTATATTTCTAAGTTTTATTTACTATAAAAGCGATATAACTTATAGTCTATATAATACTTTATATAAAAGTAATACTTAGTCCTTATTTTATTCTCTCTTAAACCTAAGAGATAACTTTATAAATATATTACCTTATAGTCTTATATTAATAAATATATTTATAGTATTATATTATAATAATTTAAGATTAAATTTTACTATAATTACTAATATTATATAAAATAACTTTTTAATAAGGGTTATAATATAAGTATCTTTAATACTTAACTTTTATTATTAATCTCCTTAAATAATAAGCCTTACCTTATATTTTTATAGGTATTTATGCTTATTAAACTTATAGGTAAATACCTATATATAGTCTAGTATTTATGAGTTATAGATCTATAAATTATACCTTATAATCTCTATCTAAGATAATATCTAGTAATAGCTCTCTAAGTAATCTCTTTGCGCTTATTTAAACTTTACCTTAAACTTATATCTAATTAGATTACTATAGGAACTTAGAGCCTAAGGTAGATTCTTTTTATAATATATTTATCTATTAGGTTTAAGGTATATTAGAGCTATTTATATCTTATACTTAGGCTTAAGCTTATTCTTAATATATTTACTTCTTATTGCCTTTAAAATTAATATATTCTTTTTTCTTATTATAAGTATTATTATTATTTTTATATAAAATACTTAGTTTAAGATAAATATATTATCTTTTAATCTTTTTATTTTATCTTAATTTTAGCTTATTTATAACCCTATTTATATAAGAAAGCTTAAAAATAAGCTTTTTAATAATATTAAGAGGAATTTAAATCTTACTTAAGTATACTTTAAGTTATTAATTTATATATCTTTTATTAATTTTATCTTAATAATTAATAAGTCTTTAATAAGACTTTTAAGGCTTAATTCTAGTATTTCTTATTTATTAAGGCTTTATATAGGGTTTATAACTTAATTAACCTATTAGGTACTTAGAAGAGCTTATAGATATTATTAGATCTCTTTTAAAGTTTATTCCTTAATAATTTCTTTTATTTAGACTTTATTAATACTAAAAAACTCTTATTTATTAAATATTATATCTTAGGTAATATAAATCTTATTAGTTATAAGATTCTATACTTAAAAGATATTCTAAGAGTTATATTTAATTAAGAAACCTATCTAAGCCTTTAGATTTATTCTTAATTAAAGCCTCTTATTTTTTTGCTATATTAAGTCTATAAAAGTAAAGGCTTTAAAGCTAATTATTTTTATATACCTAATGCGAGGTTAATTTTACTCTTATATATATAAAATACCTAAAAAGAAGCTCTTATATAGTATTTTCTAATATAAACCTTATTTTAAAGTATAATTAAGTAAGTATATAGCTATTCTTATTATTTTTAGCTAAAGTTCTATAGGTAGGTTATTATTAATAATTAATAGTTTTACTTTCTTTTTTATTACCCCCCTAGAGTACTCTTTAGAGCTATTTTACTACTAAGTATAAGGTATACTCTTATTTACCTTAATTCCCTTTTTAATAAGTTATTTGCGAATTAAATTAGCCTTTTATAGCTTATTATCTATTTTAAGGATTTAAAGCTTAATATTATATATTATATTAAGTATTTATATAAAGTGCTTTAATATTATAAATAAGCTCTTTTTTTAATAATTAATAAAGTAATAATCTTAATAAAGACTTAATTCTTAGTCTATAAGAATTTTATATAATATATAATTATTTATCCCTTTTAGATAATTATAGAAGTCTAATAAAATATATTTATTAGGTTTTAAGGCTTATTCCCTAGGTTTATAATACTCTTAATACTTTATCTTTATTAATCTATAAATATTATATTTTATTATAATTAATCCCTTAATTTTAACTCTAAATATATAATTTATTAAATACTTTAGGCTTCTTAGTCTTAGATACCTTAGGTAATAATACTAGATTATTACTTAAGCTTAGCTAGGCTTTTTTATAGTCTATAAGTTATAGTATAAATACCTTATAGGAAATATAGCATATTTTATTATTTTAGGGATATATTCTAATATATATTAGTTATATTTTTATTATAGCTTATATAAGGCCTAACTATTAAGGTATTTAATAATATCCTTATTATTATATTAATCTTACTAATATTTAAGTTAATATAATTAGTATAGGGATATAAGGTTTATTTTTATATCTAAATAATATATAATATATTCTAAATTAAAGATTTATAGCTTATTTTATAAGTTTTATATTATAATATTTATATTTTTATATCTATAAATTAATAGCTATTTTAAGTTAATAAATATATCTTCTTTATATTAGGCGCCTTTTAATAAAGTAAATTACTTAGCTTTATTAAATATATAAATAATAATCTTAAAGTCTAAGATTAATAAATTATATAATAAGTATTTACTATTTAATACTAAGAAAGTAATTACTTCCTTTAAGATATAATATCTTAAGCTAGATAATTAATTTAATTTCTCTAATAAGTCCTTACTTTTATTTTATAACCTCTTATAGAGTTCTTAAACCTTTTTATCTTACTTAAGATATTACTCCTATAGGTCTAGCTATCTCTAAGATAATTAATACTTCTTTAGGGCATTCTCTAGGAATACTACTTAGCATAAAGAGGAATTTAGGCGCTTATATCGTTTTTTATATAATATATATTACTTTAGTATTTTTAGAGATTAATAAAGGCGCTTTATAGAGCCTTTTTTTAACTCTTATATAGATAAATAGCTTTACTTTAAGTCTTAAAAAAGTAAGGCTTAAAAAGCTAATTTAAAGCTCTCTTTTATTACTTAATTAATTATAGGCTTATTATCTTTTCTTTTCTTATCTTAAATCTCTTATTAGAATTATATAGAGAAAGTTAATAATAAGTAGGTTTTATTTTTAATTTTCTTCTTATTTTAACCTTATTTAATCTAAAAAAAGATCTTAAAGTAATATTTTAAAGCTTCTTTTAGGTTATTAAACTAGGTATTAAGGTATTATATTTTAGCTATTTATCTAAGCTTTATAATTTATATTAACTTTTCTTAATTAATAATCTATTTTTCTTAGTTTATTTTATTATTTAAGGCTACCTTTAATACCTTAAAATACCTTTTCTAAGCTTATTTCCTTTATAGATTATTATTAATGCTATAAGCTACTTTTAGGTTAAGAAAAAAGCCTATAATATTATTATACTTAATTAACTTATTTATAGCTAATAAGTATATCTTAATATAATATAAATTAACTTTCTTAATTATTTAATTAAATATATTATAGATATTATTTACTTATTTATTATATTAATTAAGGTTACTCTAGTAGATTATTAGCTTTACCTTATATGCCTCTTAGTCCTCTAGAATTAGTTTAATAAATAAGGTCATAGCATATTTACTTTAAATAAGTCTCATATTATATGCCCTAGCCTTAAGGCCTTCTCTCGCTAAGTAATTACTTATTTTAGGTCTCCTTAGTTTTTTTTTATAAAAAGTACTAAATTAACTTAGGTCATTAAGTTAATTAAGCTTATATATTTATTCTATAGTTATCTTTATGATATAAGACTATTTAAAGGAATCCTAGTTATTTAGACTATTTAAGAGATAGGACTTTATATTTGCGATAGAGGATATATTATCGCGGCAAGGATATTAATATTAAGGTTAGTTTTATAGATTTAATATTCGTTTTAGTAGTTATAGCTACCTTAAAGAAGTATAGCTCTAAGACTCTTAATTATTAAACCCTTATGTAGTAAATTACTTAATTAAACCTAATTATATAATTCTTACTTCTCTCTTAGGCTAATGCCTTATATTATTCCTATTTAGAGGGTACTATATTATATAACCTTGCCTTAATTAATTCCGTAGTTTATTTTACTAAGATATAATGCGAAACCCTCTATGCATACTTATATATGCATAATAGCTTTGGTTTAATAGTACTCTAGAGGTTTTTATATATTTTCTAAGTTTAAGTAGCTCTTTTATTTAATAAAATATATTTTTTTTTATTAATTTTATTTATATTAAGAATAATTTCTATAATATGTTTTTTTAGCTTATTAACTTTTATTTTTAGTTTTTTATTTATTTTTACTTAAATAATATTTTATATTAATTTAAGTAATAAAATATAAAAAATTAAATAAAGCTTAACCTTAAGTAATAAGTCTAATTTATAATTATATTTTAAAATCTTTTTTTTAATTTTATAAGGGCTAATAAATTTATAATTAAGTTTTTTATTTTATTATTTAATTTTAATATTTTTTATTATAAGGTAAATTATATCTCTCTTTAAGAAAATTAATCTCTTAATTTTTTATTTATTTATATAATTTATTATTTTATTTTTAATAAATTTAAGTTTTATTTATATTTCTTTATATAAATTCTTTAATTAGTTATTAATAAGAATTACTTTAAGATTAATAATAATATCTTAGGTTTATTAGTAGATATTTAATATAAATTTAAAGTTAATATAAGCTAATATAATTTTTATATTTTTATTAGTTATTATATTATAGGCTAACTAAGTAGCTAATAATTTTTTAACTTAGTTAATTTATTTATAATTAATATAATATTAAAGGTATTATTTTAATATCTAATTTATATATTTATTTATTTATTTATCTCCTTATAATATATAATAAAGAGTTTATAATTAATTTCTAAGTATTCTATAAGGCTTTATTAAAATTTTAAGGTAAATAATAATCCTTAATTTATAATAATTTCTAGTAATATGCTATATATCTTAGTGATATAAAAGTAAAAAAGGTAAGTAAATTCTTTTATTATTATTAATTCTCTATAAGATATAAAATAAAAAAATTTTATAAGTTTATTTATAATAATAAGGATATTATTATAAAAGTTTCTAATAGCTAATTCTTTTAATAAGAGTAGTTTTATAATAAAGTCTATAGTAATTAAATCTTATAGTTATTATATAACTAAGAGTAATTATAGCTTTCTATAAGGTTTATAGTATTATGCCTTAGTTTTTATATAAAAATTATATTAATTAATAATTATTAAAATAATTTTCTTTATATTAGGGAAAATAAATATTATCTTAACTTATTTTAAGATTTTATTAATTTCTTAATATCTATATAATAAGTAGCTATATATTTTATATATAAATCTATAGTATAGTTTATCTAAGACTTATTACTTTTTAGTTTTTTTATTATCTAAGAGTTATTTATTATATTATTAAATTTATCCTAAGAGTAAATTACCTTATTCCACCGCATAGGTTACTCTATTAGTTTAATATAATATTCTTATAATTCTAGACTATTTATAGAGCTCTAATTTCTTTTATTATTTTTAAATTTATTAATTAATTTATTTATAGTATTTTTTATACTAATATATTTTTCTTTATATTTTATCCTTAAGGTTATAGTTATTATAATACTATTATATAGCTTAGGTTATTTCTTCTAGGTTACTATGCTATATAACTTAGTAATAATAATAATTAAAGATAATTTAAAATACTTTATTAAGGATAAAGATCTTTTTTTTATAAGTCTAAATTTTATTACTTTATTATTAATATTCTTATAAGTAATTAGTAAAGTTTATAATTAATTTTTTATATTTTTTAATAAGCATAAGGTATTTTAATAAAGGTATTAGTTTTTATATTTACTTAATAAACTTTTATCTTAGATATCTTTTTAATATAAAATATAATAATTATTTTTTAGCTTTAATCCTTTTAGTATCTAAGTTAAGTTATTAATTAATAATATTAGGTTAATTATTTTATATTTCCTTAATATAAATAATAATATAATTAAATTTTAAGAAATATTTAATATATTATAATTATTATTATCTAAGTTTTTATATTTTTATAAAATAAGTAATATTCTTATAATTTATATATACCTTAATTTAATAAATACTTCTAAGGAAATAATATTAAAATTCTTTAAAGGTATTAATAATTATAAGGAACTCCTTATTATTAATAGGGTAATTAAATTCTACTTTATATAACTTATAAGAGTAAAATGCGATTAAGTATAAGAGTCTATTATTATCTTATTATTTAATTTAAGCTTTTAGTATAAAGTCTAATATATTTATCTTAAGTTTTATTAATTAAGATAAATTAAATATCTTAAGTATTAGTTTACATAAAATAAATTCTTTAATTATATAATAGGCTTTTTATATTTTATTTTTAAATATAAATATCTTATTTTTCTTTATAAGGTTAATTAGTAGTATTATAATCTTTTTAAAGTATTTATGAAATTTATAATAATAATTAATAAAACTAAGAAAGGCTTATATTTCCTTAATAATAGTTAATTCTTTTTAATCCTTAATCACTAAGACCTTCTTAAGGTCTATATATATCTTATTATAAGAGATAATATATCTAAGAAATTTTACCTTTAAGGCATAAAATTTATTTTTCTTAGGTTTTATTAATAAATTAATATCTTATAGTATTTATAATACCTTATAGATATATTTTATATTTTTTTCTTTTATTTTAAAGAAAATAAAAATATTATCTAAGTAAGATATAATAAATATATTTAAATAGTCTTATAGTATATTATTAATTATTTATTAAAATATAATAGATATATTAATAAGTCTAAAAGATATAATAATATACTTAAATAATTTATATTTAATATAAAAAGTAGTTTTTTATTTATATCTTTTTTTAATCTAAATAAGGTTAGAGGCTCTTTTACGGTTAAGTATTTTAAAATTAATATAAAAATAAAATTATTTTTTTTTTAAAATAAATATAATAAGGTATTTAATAAATAACTTACTTTCCTTAATATATCTTTTTTATAATATTTCTTTAATATATTTCTTTAATATTAATAATTATATTATATTAAGTAAATAGAGTTTATTAAAGCTAGGTTATTTTATATTAATAAATTTTATTTCTAAATTATAATATATATATAATAATAAACCTATTTTAAGTTCTTCCGCGAGGAGTTTCTTATAGATATAATACTTTAATAATATATTCTTAAGTTATTTTATATTTAGTATTTTCTTAATTTACTTAATATCTTTTTTTAATTATTAGAATTATTATATATTATATATAATTATTTATTAATTTTATTATTTTTATTTATTATAATATTTATATTATATTTCTTTAGGTAAAAAGGTATCTTATATTTACTTTTACTTAATTTCTTTAATATTTTTAATAAAAGTTTAAGATTTTATATTATCTTCTAAGTTATTATTTATTATAAAAAATATCTTATTATTAAAAGAGAATGCTTAGCTAATCCTTTAATTAAAATATAAGTTAAATTAATATAACTATAAGTACCTAAGTATTAGGTTATAGCCTTTTATAAATATAATATTAAATAAGATTTCTTAGTTTTTTTTTTTTATAAAAACTTTAAGATAATTAATCTTATTATTAATAACTCTATTATTATAATTAAATTATTTTCCCTTAAGGTTAATTATTATATAAGGTTTTACCTTATATCTTTATAATAGCTTAAATTTATTTATTATTCTTAGGTTAAATAGATTTTACTTAGCTTTATTATTTACTAAAGCGCATAGCTATTTTCTTTTAATTCTTATTAATATTTTAAAATATCTTTATATTAATCTTCTTTTAATAATATATAAGGCCCTTTATAATATTATAAGTTATTTTTTTACTTATAGCCTTTTTATAAATAAGCCTATTAGCTTTTTAATAATATATAGCTAATATAATTATACTTATATTTATTATTATTATATACTTTATAGTTATATATATTATCTTAGCTATATAGCTAATCTTAGTATTATTATTTTTATTCTTATCTTAAGTCTTTTTTATTTTTTAATTAAGTTATTAGTTTTTATTTTTTTAATACTTCTTCTTAGCTAACTTATTTTTATTAGTTTTTTATCTAATAAATAATTTATTTATATTTCTAAATAACTTAATATAAGTCTTTATAATATTATATATATATAATACTAATAATATTATATTAATAAAATACTTAATAACTTTTTATTTTATATTATATATAGGGTTTATTATTTAATTAAGCTAATAAAGTAATAAAAAACTAATTTTATTTTTATTTTTCCTCCTTATATTTTTTATATTAATAGTATTAATAAGATATCTAAGATATATTAAGGTATTCCTTATATATTAAGTATATTTATATATTATCTTATAAGTTAAATAATATTTCTTAGTATTATAGGCTTTTAGTTAATTCCTTATAGTAGGCTTAGATATAAATTTCTTATATATATATTATATTTATATATTCTCGCGGTCTAGATATATCTCTCTTATAGGTTATTTTAATACCTATTATTATTCTTATTATATAGCTAAGAGTAATCCTCTTTTTTTTATAGCTTTTTATTACTTTTCCTTACTTTTTATTATTAAGTATATACTTTATATAATTCCTCTTATAGTTTTTTTATCTTATATTTAAACTTAGTTTAATTAATATCAATATTATTTACTTTAATAAGCTAATTTATTTATTAAGGTCTTTTATTATTATATACTTATTTTTATTATTTATAGGTTTTATTATATTTTTATAATATTTTAATTTAATATTATAAATATAAGCTATAATTATATTTTATAAGGTTATTTTATTAATAATCCCTTTAATATATAATAAATAATAATATAAACTATTTATTATATCTTATAACTTATTTTTTATAATAAAAGCCTTTTATAATAGCTTTTTTATAATCTACTTATTTAGCTAATATTAAGGGCATTTATTATTTCTATTATATTAATATTATTTTTTCCTTTTATTTAAGTTTCTTAATAACCGCAGTAATAACCCTCTTATTAATTACTATATTTAATATAAGGTTCCCTTATTTTATTAATTCTAGGAGTAATTATTATTATATATTTTAGTTTTCCTTAGGCTACTTTCTAAGGTATCTTACTTAGCTATAAGATACTCCTTTATTTAGCTTTTAATTATATTTATCTTAGTTACTTTAAGGTATATTATATACTTTATTTATAATATTATAATAAGTTATCTTCTAATTAATATAAATTATAATTTAAGTTATTATTAGTTAAGTTAATAGTTTCTTATCTTCTAATATAGCCTAATAAGCTATATTAATATAACTCTTACCTTCTAAGAGGAGTTATTATTAGTTAAGTTAATAATATCTTTCTTTAATATCTTATTATTTCTTATAATAGACTTTCTTAATATAATTTATCTTATAATAATAATAGTATTTTAAGTCTTAATAATCTTATTTACCCTTTTATATAGCTCTAAATACTATAAGGCTTACTTTAGTATTATATAAGATATTATTATTTCTTTTTTTATTTTAATTAATATTAAATTATATATTATTAGCCTTATTATTATTAAACTTAGGGTTTTATAATTTCTTTTATAAGAATTATTAATTATTAATCTTAATTACCTAGCTAATATAATTAATTAGGTTATTAAGTTAATTTTTCTTATATAATTTTACTTAGATTTCTTTTTTAAAATTATTAAAAAAATATAATATTAAGAGTTTTTAATCTTAATTAAGCTTTAAGGTAAATTAGAGATATTTTATTTTATATTTAAAGGCTAAGCGGGCTTATTTAAGTGCCTTAATTTCTTTAGGTTTAATTTAAGCTATTTTTTTATTAATTATTTTAAATACTTATTAAAATATAGGCTTAAAGATCTTAAAGCTTAAGTAAAAGTTAATAATCCTAGGCGAGAGTTTAGCGAAGGGGGTAATAAGGTATTTCTTTATAATAGGTTTAAACTAAGCTATAGCGTGCATAATAAGTTACCCCGCGGCATATTAAACCTTACTCTTAGATACTAGGTTAAACTATATTAGATAATAAGTTATAAAAGTATATAGCTATATACTAGGAATATAAATAACTTATAAGTAATTTTATTAAATTTCTCTAAGGGGTCTAGCTTTAAGATTTCTCTTATATCCTTACCTCTTATAATACTAAGAGCTATTATATTATTAACTTCTTAGATATTATTTATATACTAGGCGTTTTATACCTTTTATATTTTATTTATTCTTTTAATAAGGTTATAAAGCTTATTTATTTTAATACTTATAGCAGTGATTTAGGCTTAGAGCTATTTAATTTCTTTATTATTAGAGCTATTTAAGGTATTATTTATATTTTATTATCTTAGTTAATAGGGATTAATATAAGTAGATAATTATATAAGTAAGACCTAATTAAAAGTTATTAATATAAAATTACCTAAGTTTAATTATTATATTTAATATTATTTAAGGTAATATAAATAATTTATTAAATAAAAGCTATTAATATCTATAATAATTATATAATTCCTAAGAGATAAACTAGTTATATTAGGTTTATATTAATAAAAGAGAATATTATATTATCTTAAATAAGGTATAATTATATCTAATAATATATTTAAGAGTATTAAATATAACTAAGTTATATTAATAACTAAGGTAGCTAATATATATAAAAATATAATAAGTATATTTTATATATTTAATATGCCTTAGATTATAAGGATTACTTTATAATCTTAGTAATCCTTAGATTAATTAAATTACTAGGTAATTTAGGTAATCTTATTATAATTAGTCTATTTAAACCTTAGCTTATATCACGTGACCTAACTGCTATCTAGGTTATCTCAGGCCGTGACATATAAGGGCGAGCTTATTATAACTTAGTAAGGCTATAGCTAAATATAGCTAAAATAAGAGTAGATAAAAGATCTTAATATATCTTATTATCTTCCTTGCGAGGCCTAACCTATGGGAAATACTAGATAAAAACAAGGAGCCCTAGTGGTCTTTAGCTAGAGAGCTGCTAAAGGTTATTAACAAGGAATTATCTTTACTTATCTACTCCTGGTTTGATAGTATTTTCTTCCCTTAGTCTAACGATAAGCCTGCCCTCTCTTTTATTTTTTTAATTTAAGAAGAGACTTATTTAAAATGCCTATATAAAAGAGGGTATTATAGAGCTAAGTAACCTTAACTAAGAGAGATAAATAATTATAAAGCTTTTTAGCGAGGCTTACCTTTTTTATTTTAATAAAATAAAAAATAAATATCTCTCTTTTTTAATTTTTTATAAGCTATTACCTCCTTAATTATAAGTCTTAGCCCCTTATTATATTAAGACGGTAAGGTTAGCTGTAAGGCTATTTAAAAAAGAAAAGGGAATTAAGAAAGAGTTAATTAAGACTAAGGTAAAGGTATAGCTAGCCTTATTAATCAGGAGCGAGTTTAACTCGCCCTTCTTAAGCCCCTCTCTAAGCCTAGTTCTACCTCCTTTGGGAGCTAGCATAGAAGACCGGATCGAGGTTATTACTAATAACGTGGATAAGACCCGCGCGGGTTAGAAACGGGCTCGAGACTCTATAAGCTCTATCTAGCTAATTATTAAACTAAAGATCTTAGAGCTATTAATTATACTAGTCTATTATTATTAGGTTAAGAAGATTGTTTATATTAATAAAATTAATAGCGGTTATTATCTAAGTAAGCCTATCTTAAGCTATAGGCCTTAAATAAGCTACTTAGTTCTTTACTTTATTTATATTATATAGATCTATTAAGATCCTGGTAATAAGATATTTCTTATTTTTTTATAATTAAAGGCAATAGCTATTTTATATCTCTATAAAGTCTATAACTTATTAATAGATTATAGGTTTATAGAGAATATATATTATAATTTAATAAGTAAGATAGTTTAATTAAAAGAGGCTATTATTAATTAGCTTATATATGAATATAATCTAGTATTAATTAATACCTTTAAGAAGCTTTTATTACTAAGACTTAATTTATTAATTAAATATACTTAGGCCCTAGATATAATAAAAGCTTAATCTTACTTTTTATTTATAAAGGGGATATTAGTATTAACTTAAATAAGGTATAAATTATATTTAATAATATACTTAAAGGTATTAAATATAACTAAGTTATATTAATAACTAAGGTAGCTAATATATATAAAAGTATAATAAGTATATTTTATATATATAATACTTTATTAAATTATAAAGATTACCTTATAATCTTAGTAATTTATAAATTATAGGGATTACTTAGTAAGCTAAGTAATCTAATATTAATTAGTTTAATTCCCTTCTTTTATTATTATATAAGCTAACTACTTATTAAGTTATCTTAGGTTATAATAAAAAAAGGAAATATTAAGGGATTTTTAGCTTACTTACTTATCTAGCTTATTTACTTATTATATATATTAATATAATATTAAAAATCTTTAATTATTATTATAACTTAGCTATTTAGTTATATTAATTACTTTATTAATTATAATTAAGGTAATACCTTAGTTAATATACTTTAATTTATATTTTTTTTTTATATTTTTAATTTTTACTTTTATTTATATCTTTATTACTTATAAGTCTTATTATTATAAATTATTTTACTTATATATTTTTTTTTATAAAACTTATAAAATTATAATTCTTTTTAATTAAGTTTAAGAATATATTTATTAATAGCTTTATTACTTTTTTTTTTAAGAAATTAAACTTATCTTAAAGTAAGCTATTAAGCTTAATTTCCTTTAAGACTAAAGAGACCTTATAAAGCTACTTATATTAAAAAGTAAGGTTATATTAAAATTATATGTTTTTTTATTATTACTTTATTTCTAATTACTATAAGAGCTACTTATAAAGGCAGCTTAAGGTCTAAGTATTTATTAAGACTTTAATAACTTTTTATTAGCTTTAACTAATTATATTATATATAGCTATATTTAATATACCTTTTTAATATAAAGATATAAGCTTTATATTATAAATAATATTTTTTACTTTTTATTTATTATTTAATAATATACTTAATAAATAAATATCTTAAAAATCTTAACTTAATAATAAAAATTATAATAAAAATACTAAGAATTATTTAATTAATTAAAATTATTTATTATATTTTTTCTTAAATATCTTAATTATTATTTAATAAGTGTTTTAGTTATATTTAAGCTTATTATAAATATTATAATATTAAATATCTAATTATATTATCTTTTTTAATTATTATTTCTTAATAATTTTATTATTACTTAAATATATAAGTAATTAACTAATTATTTATTTATTTTTATATATTATTTTATTATATTTTTTATATAATTTAAATTTTATCTTTTAATATTAATTAAATATTTTACTTATTTCTTAAAAATATTTAATTTTAGCTCTTAATAATATCATTTTATAATTTTTCTTTTTATTATTTTTATAAGAGACTTTATAGCTTTTATAATTAATTTTAAGGAGTTATTATAATCTTTTTAATTTATTTTTAAAGTCTTTAAATTAAGATTTAGTCTTAAATATAATTTTTAAAGTCTTTAAAACTTAAGAAATAAAGGATTTAATTTTTTTTTTAATAAATATTAAAATTTATAATTATATATTAAGCTTTAAGATTATAGCTTTTAAGTAAAAAAAAATAAAAGTAATTTTTTTAAAAGATTTTTTAATATTAGTTTATTATAATAATTTTAAATATTATATAAAAAATTAAAAATAACTTAATATATAAAATATAACTTATAAGATATTTAATTAAATATTTTATTTCTTAATTATAAATCTTTTTAAATATTTTAAAATACTTAATATTAAATAATTAAAAAGAAGAAAAAAACTAAATATATAAAATTAAATATTATTTTTTTTTTAATATTTATTAAAATTAATAAATTAATAATTTTTATAGCTATTAATAATTAAAAAATAATAAAAATTTATTAATTAATTAATTATATATTAATTAAAATATTTAAAATATTTAAGATTAATTTTATTATTAATTTAAGTATTTTAACTTAATATAATAATTTAATTACTTAAAAGGTTATTTTCTTAATATTAATTACTAAAATAATATTAATTTATATTAATAATTAATAATTAAATTACTTAGTTTTTTATATTAATTACTTAAATAATTATAATTTATTTTTAATTTTTTATTTATATTAATTTTAACTTTAAATACCTTTTTAAGCTTATAATAATTATTTTATTTAGAATTATATTTATAAAGAAATATTTTAATATTTTAATATTATTTAATATAATTTAAAGCTTAATATATATTAATTAATAATATATTATACTTAATAAATTATATATTAATTATTTTTTTTATATTATAAAGCTAAGAAAAAAATTATTATAAATCTAAATTAAAAATAAAATAAATAATAATTTATTTCCTTAGATTTAATAATTTATATAAATTAATAATAAGATTATATTAAAATTAAATATTATTTTAATAATAATATAAGGTATAATAACTAACTTAGTAAAGCCTTATAGTTAATTAAAGCTTTAAACTTTACTTTTTTTAAAGTACTTAAAATATAAAAAGTAATTTAGCCTTATAGTTATTAAATAATATATTAAATAATTAAGAATTAATTAATTAAATAACAAAAATAAAAATTAAGAGATTTTTAATATACTTATTTATTTAATATACTTATTATATATATATAATATTAAGAAGTAATATATATAATAAATAAATATTATAATTATATAAGTATTATAAAAATCTTAATCTTAGAAATAAAAATTAAAAAAATATTATAAATTATTTAATTTATTAAAATTATTTATTATATTTTTTCTTATATATCTTTATTATTACTTAATAAGTCTTTATATTATACTTAAGCTTATTATAAATATTATAATACTAAAAATTAAGTTTAATTAACTTATTTTAATTATTACTTTTTATTAATTTAGCTATTATTTATATATTTATTTAATTACCTTTATAATATAATAGTTTTTATATTATAATTAAGATTACCTTACTTATAAAAAGGCTACTAGTTTAAGCCTAGCTAAAGGCCCTTTTCTCTAGCTTATATAACTTTTATAATTATATAAAGTTATAAAAGCTAGGAATTAAACCCTTAACCTATAAGTTAATAAAGGCTATTTTATTAATATATTATTATAGCTATTATTTTATTAATACTTATTAT
Source organism: Fusarium solani (assembly GCF_023522795.1). Lineage (NCBI taxonomy): Eukaryota > Fungi > Ascomycota > Sordariomycetes > Hypocreales > Nectriaceae > Fusarium > Fusarium solani. Next base: position 49,784 of record NW_027072149.1, read on the forward strand.
TAAAATTATTATTAATATTACTAATTATTATTTTAAGACCTTACTTAGCTTACTTACCTTATAGCTAATTAACCCAAGCCTATATTATATAGCTTAACTTAATATTATTTTATTACTTTATATTACTTAAAATATAGATTAAAATATCTTAATTAATATCTTAGTAATTTTAATAATAAAGGCTTTATACTTAAAGCCTAAGGTCTTAATAAGCTTAAATTCATAAGGTTTATTTATATAATTATTAATAGCTTTAATAATATATTAAAACTAGCTCTATTTATAATAAATAACTTATATCTTAACTAGCTAAAGTAATTAAAATCCCCTTTATATAATAACTCCCCTTTAATATTAACCTTCTAATTATCTTTATAATTCTTAATTACTTAAAGAGGTTAAAATTACTTTTATTATCCTTATAAAAAGAGGTTTAATTATAACTAATAATAACTATAACTAACTAATTAACTAATTTATAACTAGCTAATTAATTAATAATATATTAATAAGATTAAATAGCTTTTTATAAAGACCTTTAACTAATAAATTAAAGTAATATAACTAATACCTATTAATATACCTTTTTATATAACTAAGATAACCTTATTAAAGATATCTATAAGGTTTATAAAGGCATAAAAAATACTTATAATAAGCTATAAGAAATAATATTATATAAAGCTAGTTAAAGTATTATAATAAGTATATAACTTATTAAATAAAAGGTTTAAGTTAAACTTATAATTTTTAGCTATAACTTTTTTTTTTTTTACTTACCTTTTTTTACCTAATTATAATATAAATAATTAATTTAACTTTATTAAAAAAAAGCCTTTTTTATTTAAAGCCCTTAAAAGAAAGCTAAAAAATATAAGTATTTTACTTAAAAAGAAATTAATTTCCTTAATAACTTAAGAGATAATAATAATATATACTTATATAAGGCATAACTTATAACTCTTATTATTAATATTAATACCTTTTATAATATTAAATAAAAAGATTAAAGAAGTCTTATTATAGCTAGCTAGGATCTAACTATATAGCTATAGGGGTAATATTAAGAAATAGAGGTTATTAGTATTATAAGTTTTAAAGGGATTAGTTTTTAGAGTTAGCATTAGAGTTTTATAAACTTAAAAAATATTAGCGCTAAGGCTTAGCGCTAGACTTAATAATAAATAAAAGTCTATAGGTTTAATTAATTATACCTATTTAGTTAAATATATAATATATATATCTTAGCTTATATAAATATATAAATAATAGTAATTTTAATAGTAATTTTAATAATAAAGCCTAACTTAATATAAAAAGTATATATAATATAATAACTTAACTAAGAGTTATATAATTAGGTATTATATAATTAATTACTATAAGGTAACTTAATTAAGAAAATTATATATTTATGCTATAAGGTAAGGCCTAGCAAGGTATATATATAACTAGAGGGAAAGATATTATATAACTTAGGACTATATAATAAGTTATATAATAACTAATTAATTTATTAATTTAAGTTATTAATTAAGCCTAGCTAGTAAGGGGTTTTAAAGCTAATAAGGGGTAATTTTAAGTCTAATTAAGGTTTTTTTTATTTTTTTAATTAAGTAATTTTTCTTAAATAAAATTAATACCTTATTATTAAAATTACTAAGACTTAATTATAATAATATAATCCCTTTTATAAGAGTTATAATATATTAAATTATTATTATATTTATTTAATTAATTATTTATTTATTTTTTTTATTATTATTACTTTTTTTTTTATAATTTAATTTTTTTACCTTTTAGTATTAACTTAATATTTTATTTATTTCTTAAAAGTCTTTAACCTTAGCTATTAATAAAATAGCTTAATATATACTAATTTTTATTTTATTTATAAGAGATTATAAAGCCTCTAAGATTAATTTTAATAAGTTATTTTAATACTTATTAATTTACTTTTTAAAGTATTTAAATTAAGATTTAGCCTTAATTATAGTCTTTAAGCTCCTTAAAGCTTAAAAGACTAATAATTTCATTACCTCTTTAATTAATATTAATATTTATAGCTAAATATTAAGCTTTAAGATTATAATTTCTAGGTTAAGAGAAATAAGCTTAATTCTTTTAAAGCCCCCTTAATATTTCTTTTTATTATAATAGCCTTATATATAATATAAAAAATTAAAAAGAATTTAATCTTTAAAATATATATTATATAATATTTAATTAAAAATTATATTTCTTAATTATAAGCCTTTTTTAATATATTAAAGTATTTAATATTAAAGGGCTAAAATAAATAAAAAAAAAAAATAATATATAAAGCTAAATATTTTTTTTTTATAATATTTCTTATATTTAATAAAATAATAATTTTTATAATTATTTAAAATTAAAAAATAATAATAATTATTTAATTACTTAATTATATATTAATTAAATATTTTACCTATTTAAGATTAATTTTATTATTAATTTAATTATTTTAAAGTATTATAATAATTTTATTACTTAATAAGTTATTTTCTTAATATTAATTTTTAAAATAATATTAGCTTATATTATTAATAAATAATTAAATTACTTAGTTTTTTATATTAATTACTTAAATAATTATAATTTATTTTTAGTTTTTAAGCTATATTAATTTTAGCTTTAAATACCTTTTTAAGCTTATAATAATTATTTTACTTATAATTATATCTATAAAAAGCTAATTTTATTAAAGTTATAAATATTATTTAATTTAATATTATATTTTATAATTATATTTACTATAAGTTAAAATTAATTATAAATAATAATTAAATCTTTATATTTAACTCTCTAGTAATTATATTTATAAAAAAAATATATCTTAAGGTCTAAGTATTACTTAATAAAATTATAAGCTTAATATATATTAATTAGTAATATATCTTAATTAATAAATAATTAATTAATTATTTTTTTTATATTATATTATCATAAGAGAAATCCTTATAAATTTAAGTTAAAAATAAATTAAATATAAATTTATTTTTTTAAATTAAATAGCTAATATAATTTCTAGATAATATTATATTAAAATTAAATATTATATTATTAATAATATAAGATATAATAATAAACCTTATAAATAATTATAGCTTATTAGATATTTAACTTAGGGTTATTTTATATAGCCTAAAGGGCAAGAAGTATCTTAGCCTTAATAAAAGCTAATAATATACTAGGTAATTAAGAAATAATTAATTAAATAAAAAAGATACAGGTTAAGGGATTTTTATAATACTTATATAACTATAATACTTACTTATTATATATATTATATAAAGCCTCTTTTATAAAAAAGGTATTAAAATTTACTATTAGATATAGCTATGTTTAGTATGCTTTATTCCTCTAAGAAACTATAAATTTATATCCATCTTAATACCACTTCTATATAAGCAGCACGCTCTCTAAGTATCCGCTTCATGCAGCCCAAGCACCTATGACAATATCTCCTACTTAATTTAGGAGCTCATGTATCGGCAAGTTCATCTCAAGGGCGTACCGTAGGAGCGTGCTTAGCCTTGCGAGGAACAAGATGACATCCTCATCATTGTTGCCTCGATATCTATTGCGCGCGTTGCGCACCCACGTCTGCACATAGTCCCGTGCGAAATTGACCATCGCTTGCAACTCGTTGGCTATGAATTGGTTCCACGCCCCGACAATTTGAGACCGCGGCTGGTTTGGAGGCAATAAAGACATCTCCCACTGCTCCAAGTAATCAAACTCTCGGCGGAGACCTCTGTTGATGTGCAAGATTCTACTCCAAACTTCATCGGCCGCCAGATAGTTGATGACGGTGATAACCTTTACAAGGGTTAGCCAACTTATCATCTCTCATGTTTGGCTCTTTTCAACGTACCTCGCGGAGGACCAGCAAAAACTCCTCGTTGTTGTCGAAATTGTTCAAAAGGTCTTCCATCGGTCCGTCTCGCATATACCAGCATCCGCGGTAGTTAAGATCTCGCCTCCAGATCTGGTCCGCCAAATCGAGATTAGCCACCACATGCAATACTTGAAACGATCAACAGGGCGACTCACGCATGTCTTGAATTGGTTCAGGCCTGGGTTTAGTAGTACAAAGACACCGCGGTTGTCACTACTTCCCAGCATGTGAAAAATACGGCTGAGTGGCTCCGTCGGTATGACACCATTGTCAAACGCAGTCAGAGTCTGGCCATTTAGATGCGGCAGATTATAGTCCAAAAACATGGTTCCGGTGACAAGGTCTTCTCTGATGGCGCCGCTGGCCAAGGCGGCTGTGAGAAACCTTGCGATGGTGTTGAGCTCGACGATGTGTTCAACTGGGATGCAGTGTTAGCGGCTTGGTCAGAAATTCATGATACTTCTTGATAAAGAAGCCGTCATCGCCACGTCATTAACTTCAACAACTTACTATTCACGCCGGCCACGTTGGACGTAATCGTAATTCTAATCGGATAGACATCAACACAACCAGGCGTGTTGGCGGGAATGTAAACCAAAGTCCAGATGGGATGTCCTGCAGGCCAGTCTCTTTGCCCTGCCGGAGGATACTAACATGCAAAGTCAGCGTCCATCCATCTTGTTGGTGAAAAAAGTGCGTCAATATTCTCACCTTCTGGGACCAAATCATCACCGTAGATCCATCGGGGTACGTTATTGTGAAAGGCCTTGGTTCACCTGGCAATGGATCATCTGCCGCTCGATCCTCCAGATGCTGATAGGCTACCCCATGCGTATCAGAACTCTTCTCGGGCCTAGGATCGACACTCCTGCGATCAAAGTCCTCTATTTCTCACTTTGAGCAATAGTCGCCACCGCCTGGGCAGCAGTACACGGTGCTGCACTCGCAATTCTCTTCCTTGCCCGAGACCATCTTGTTCCAGTCGGCGAGGTTGCAGACAATGAGGTCCGCCAGCTGATGGTAGCCATAAGTGGCAATCATCTTCATCTTCTGGATGAACCTGGCAAGCTTCCCCCATTCCAGACTCGGGAATTCCGGTACAACTTCATCGTTCCATATCGTTCGTTGGTTCAGTGTTGCCTTGTCCTGCAACAACACATACATCAGCGAGATGATCAGCTGTATGTCGTAGGTCCCAGCGCCCTTTTCATCCCGCCTCTCCTGGAGTGCTGCCGAGTGAGAATGGCCGTGATGAGGGCTTCGGCGTCCAAAGAGGTTACCATGGCCATGTTGGTGAACATTGTGAGATCTTCCCACAGACATTTCCTGAAAGTCAAGAGACCGTTTAGACCAGCCATCGCCCAAGCCAATACCACCAATTTCTTTGTCAATCTCACATATGGGACGCTGGACAAACGCTGCCAGGGCATCCCTCAAAGTAGAATCATGCGGAGACTCGCGTTTGGTGATTGTTGTTGACTTGGGGAGGCAGCACTTGGACTTTGCCCCTCCGAGGCAGCCAGCACCTACGCCCTTTTCAGTGTTCTAGAAGGTGTCCATGGCGACTCTGACCCTATCCTTGGGGCAGCCGCTACGGCAGAAGCTGTCATAGTCTTCAGGAGCACCAGGGCCGACGTTGTCGTACCACTTGCAGTCTCCCCAACGTTGATTCTCGTCTTTTTTCTCGCAGCAGTACTTGCGTTCCTGCAAGGTATCCGGTGTCTCGGGGCCCCAGTTACGAGCATCGCAAGTAGCACCTCCACTACCCGTGGAAGATGAAGCCACTTTTTCCAGGTCGGGCGCACAGGCAAACTTGTCGCATTTAGGACCTTCAGTCCAGAAGCACTGGTCATAGAGCTTGGTGTTTCTACTGCCAGTCGAACAGCATGCAGACTGGTAGTTGCTGCGACAGTGCTTGCTGAGAGATCCAATCTCAAATGTGCCCTCGGGGCACTGCTGCTTACACTTGCCATTGTGATGCGTGTACCAGCCACATGTTGGGGCGTCTCCCTCTGGGGGGCAGCATAGTTGATGAACACCCTCGAAGCAACCGGTTTCATCCACCATGTACTCGTTCTCGCGGGCTTTGTCGTCCTTGCGCAACATGCGGATCCAACCGGATGGGCACGCTAGGAATGGTCAGCAGTTGAACGAGCATATCGGGTTCAAGACTTACACTGTCCACAGTTGGTCCATTTGCATTGGGCATGCTTGGTCTCCTTCTCGTCCAAACCATCATCTGTGACCGGCTGAGGACCTCCTATACCAGACTCAGAAAACTTGCGACCGGCAGCCTTGCCAATGGCCTTTGAAAAAGTGCCGTCTTCATCATCTTGAGATACAGCCCAGACCATGACGCCGCTTAGACACTGCTTCTTGGCAAAGTCGACCTTCATCTTGAGAGTTTCCTCGTCATCATAGGCAACCTAATTGTCATCGTCAAACACGAGAGTCTTGACGGCAGCCTTCTTTTCGAGCTGGGGTTTGGCGTTTGTCCTCTTGATGACGTCCATAATCTCAGAGTTCATCATGACGCTGACTTCGTTGCTGCACTTTTGCCTCGGTACTCTAGACTCGTAGCGGCATCTAGGCTTAAGATAATCCCGACTGGAGGCCGTAAAGGCCCGGCCGTAGAAACCTGTGCCCAGAACGATCTTTTTAGGATCCATCTTGTTGCGCCAGAGAAGGGTCATTGTATCCTTAATCTCGGTGAGGTTGCTGTGGGCGTTGAGATATGGCCTAGTCGACTTGATAGGCTTGTCCCAGGTTCTATGGAGGTCATAGGTCATCCTACAGATTATGTTAGCAATCCTACTAATGAACAGCGGACTGATACGCATCATAACTTACATGTTGAAAAAGTCGACATGAGGCTCCAGCCTGATAATGTCAAAGTATTGCAAGTACCCTAGCCAAATAGTAAGTGAAGAGTCCTAGAAAGAACATACCGTATAACTTATAGTATGACGCCGGCAGAGTCAAAGAGAGCTCATCACGGCCGCTCGGCTTGAGAGCCTTTTTGAGATTGGCAATGAACTTGGGAAAGTTGGCGTAATCCTCCTTGCGCCCGCTGCGCTCATTGGTGACGGGGTATTCCCAGTCGAGGTCGACGCCATCAAAGCCATAGATAGTCATGAAACTAATCAACGACTTGATAAACATCTGTTGATTCTTCTCCGATCTTGAAATATCGGAAAAGGTAGTCGCGGTTGGACCAGGGTCGTTAAAGGTCCATCCGCCAATAGCAATGAGGACCTTGAGATCAGGATCCAGTTCCTTCAACGCGGTGAGACGCTTATAGTACGCCACATCTCCAGACGATGCAGGTCGGACTAAAAAGGTCAACGGGTCGATGGTGGCAAAGGCAAAGTTGATGTGAGTGTAGACACCACTTGGGATCTGCTCTGGCTTGAAGGCGTGGCAGGACCGTCTGGGAGCCCAGCCTTCATAGTATCCAACAACCCTCTGGATCTTTTGGGACGAGTCACAACTGGGAGCCTTAACCTTGTTTTTGCCGCAATACTCATCTGTGAAGCCACACCAGCCATCCTTGGAGCAGCACACGTCTAAGGGGCACTTGGACTTTTGGACAAACTCCTTTCCGAAGCCGCCAGGATCGCATTCAGACTTTGAGTCGCAGTTGTTGACACAGACTTCTTTTTCACAGACTTGGTATTTACGTCAGTACTCATTCATTTGAGGGGTAGAGGTGAACTTGCAGTCTTTGCCATAACCACAGTAGCCGTACTTGCTGCAACAGCCATTCTCGCAAGGCTTGGTTTTGCTACACTCTGGAGTGTCCTCTGCATAGGCGGGATGAAAAGTCAAGGAAAGGAAAAATAAAACAAAGACCGACAAGTTCCTCACGCTGAGGCGTGACAACATCTCCATTGTGAAGATGCCCTTTGAAGGTGACACGGAAAGAAAACGGGTTTGGTAGGCAATAGAATCTCGAGATTGATCTAATAAGGTAGATAGATATACAGTTGCCTTTCGTAAATAACTGCCGTGCTTCCAGAGATGGACTCGCATAGCCAACATTGCTTGATCGACCAACAGTCTTGGCAACATCAGAGAGTGATTGCTAATGGCCTCTCTGTCGACAATTTCCGGCTCCTTCCAATCACTCTCATACTTCCGTGCTCAGGAGCAACCACTCACGTCTTCAATTCCTTTTCCATTGATTGCAGAGGACCGTTTCAACATGTCATGGACAACTACTAACACTGGCGTTGGAACCAACAAGCTTCGGTGCTGGAACCAACAAGCCTCGTATTTGCAAAAAATAGAATTTGTCGACATCATCTGCCACAATTTTTGCAGGGCATAAATTAAAACCTTTTGGCTCGCAGTCCGATCGTTGTAACCAAGAGCCGGGATTCCTGGTCCGAATCCCAGCACGCCCCCCATATGACCTGAGACGGCCCCACGCAGGAGATTCCCACGGCCCGCATCCCTCCGAAATATACACCCCTGCGTCCCTGTCTAAGTGTTTTGAATGATTAGACTCATTTTGGTATATCAAAGTGAGGCGAGCTCCGGTGTCTCAGATTAATATAGTGGGCCTGACGTGATGGTGTTTCGAAGTCTCCGCTCCTCGCCAGGGCCCCTTGTTGTCAACTATCAAGTCAAGTCATCAGTGCTTCAAGGCTCTCTCTCGGATATCAACTCACCGTTTGCTGTTTGGAATTCCCACCTCAACTTTCTCGATAGATCTATCTTTTCAAAATGCTCTGTCCGATGGCGCTGCCCCCAAGATTGGGGCTCGTCGTGATTCTCCTTGCGCTTCTTGGCTTAGCTGCAGCGACGTCTTCCAGCAATGCCGACAGTCCACGCAGTAGCAGTGCCCCAGAGACAGTTCAAGATGCCAAATCTACGGTTCATCAGGCTCTCAAGGCTCTTGCAGTTGCCAACAAGGACAGAATCAACCATCCAGCCTTTAACAAGCACGAGTTCAAGGAAGTAACGGCAGAACAACCGGCGGCCCTGCTTCGGTACAAGTCAGAGCCTGCTTCCCTTTCTCGACGCAATACTGCTGGGGACGATGACAACTCTTCATCAGGGTATCGCATCCCCACCGAGCTCTCTCATGCGGCTCGTGTCCTCGCCGAGTCCACTCCCCAGGAACCCAAAGACAACCACAGCCAAGTTGCCGAGGCCGCTCGCAAGAAGCATTCTAAGGAAGGCTCTGCTGACACGAATACTCCCAAACCCCGAAAGAATCCAGAGGGACTACTGTCCAAGTTTGCTGACAGCCCCAAGGAGAAGCGTGCTTCTGGATACTGGATGATCGACGACCAGAAGCACCCGGGCAAGAGCCCCTATGCAACCCCCGACTATAAGGTCTGGCGAAACGTTAAAGACTTTGGTGCCAAGGGAGACGGCAAGACAGATGATATAGTAGCTATCAATAAGGCAATCGCGGATGGGATGCGTTGCGGCGAAACTTGTCACTCGAGCATAACCACTCTAGCCGTCGTCTACTTTCCTCCCGGCACATATCTCGTTAGTAGCTCCCTTATCCAGTACTATAATACGTAGTTCCTTGGTGATGTAAGACTTCCTCTAGTCTAAAATGGTATGAGTAGCTAACACTGATGGCATGTAGCCTAGTAATGTTCTAACAATCCTGGCGGCCTCTAGCTTTGTGGGGCTCGGCGTCTTTACTTCCAATAAGTACGTTGTAGACGACGTGGGTTGGTAAGTATGCCTGACATTACTCTGGTATAAGTGAACACAAAACTAACTAACATAGGTATCTCAACATAGCCAACTTCCTACGGAGTATTAGGAACTTCAAGATAGATATCCGCTTAACCGACCCGGGGGCTTACGTCTATGGCATCCACTGGCAAGTTGCATAGGCGTTATCTCTCGAAAACATTGAGTTCTAAATGTAGTATAACTTAGATATCCTAGGTAATACCTAGCAAGGAATATATATGGAAAACGGCTTAGGCGGGTTCCTCGCTGACCTTACCTTTATGGGAGGTAACTTTGGAGCCTATTTTGGCAACTAGTAGTTTACTACTAGCTATCTCGTCTTTGTTAACTATAAGACCGCAGTGTAGGTTCACTGGGACTAGGCATAGACTATGCAGGACTTTATCATCGAGAGCTGCGAGTCTGGTCTAGTCGTGACTAGAGGCTCTAGCGGCCCGAATAGCAAAGGGCAAACTATTGGCTCTCTTATCCTCGCCGATTCTATTATTGCAAATACTTAGAATGGTATTATCACTTCGTTATATGCCGAGAATGTAACCTCTCTTCTCGTCTAAAACGTTAGCTTCTTTAATATTAAGACTACTATCTTAGATTCGGCTAAGAATCGCATACTCCTTGGAGGAGGCGACGAGGTTTACCTAGATAGTTAGGGATTTAGTAAGATTATCGATGCCAAAGGGATTAATAAGTTCGTTAATGGTAAAAGAATTCTTGCTATAAACCAAATAGAGGAGCTCCTAGGCATAGCATACGATAAGATAAAGCTAAACCTCTTCACTAGAAGGCAGCCTAAGTATTATAATGTCCCTAATAATAAGGTCATAAACATTAAGGCTCTTAGGGCCAAGGGCGATAGAAAGTCTAATGATATTGCTGTTCTTAACTCGATCTTAGATGGGGCTGTTAATATATCTTCTATTATCTATTTCCCCTATGGCGTGTATATCATTAAGGATATACTATATATTCCCATGGGCTCTAGAATTATTAGTTAAGCATAGTTGCAGATCATGGCCACTGGGTCTAGGTTTAAGGATAAGCGTAATCCGTATATCGCTATGTAGGTTAGACGGCCAGGAGACGCGCCAGGCATTATTGAGATCTAAGATATGCTCTTTACTATCTCTAGACTAACAGCAGGAGCTATTCTTATGCAGTGGAACGCCTAAGAAGCGACCAAAGGATCTATGGGAATGTGGGGTGAGTTTTCTCTAGGATATTAAGCAACCAGCAAACAATAACTAATCGTCACGATGCAGATTCCCATTTCCGGGTTGGAGGCGCCGCTAGATCTAACTTGCAGACCCCAGATTGTGCAAAGAGCACAAGTTCTATTGACCCCAAATGCAAAGCGGCATCTATGCTTCTTCACTTGACGTCGGGCTCGATGGCCTACCTTGAGAATATCTAGGCATAGGTCGCAGACCACGATATTAACGATCTAAAATAGACCCAGATAAGTATATACGCAGCAAGAGGCATCTTAATCGAGAGCCAGCGAGCTTAGCTATGGGCAACTTCATCCGAGCACAGCACCCTATACCAATACCAGCTTACTAGAGCTAAGAATATCCTCATGGGCATAATCTAGACCGAGTCACCTTACTATCAGCCTGTACCTAGAGCCCCTTCGCCTTTCCGCATTGGCCACTTCCCTAGCGACCCCTCTTTTTAAGACTGCAAGACTGATCGCGTGGGTTGCTATAGCTCTTGGGCGCTACGCATCATAGATTCTTCTGCCATCTACGTACTAGGTGTAGGGCTTTACTCGTGGTTCTCTGACTATGATCAAAAATGTGTCGAAAAGGGCAATTGTCAAGATCGCGCAGTCGAGGTTCAGCAGAGCGACGGCTTGTGGATCTACAACCTCTGCACCAAGGGCACTCTCGAGATGGTTTCGCCATACAACGGTAACGCGACACTTGCCAAGGACAATATCAATGGCGGCCTGTCGTCCATACTAGCCTGGCTCGAGGGAGCCAGTGAGGTTTCTAGACCTCGTCCAGTTCCAGGATTCTAGCTATACACTGGAGACAGACTGCGAAACGTCGACGTGCCCGACGCGTGCAAGAAAGCATTAAGCTCCAAGATCATCTGCGATCAGTACATCACAAGGTTTCAAGAGCCATCGTACAGAGGCTCACCGGACAATGAGGCTCTTACTGAGTCCATCTGCGGCAAGTCCTGTGGCAAGTCTCTCGCAGATTGGTTCAACGGCGTCGAGGCATAGTGCCATAGGTACAACATTTCTCGGCAGCTGCCCACGACACGGGGAGGACGCATGTGGGCTGGAGTGAATGAGACATGCGTCAAGGATAGCAAGACGAGAGAGTACTGCAATGGTAAGTGACGAGATGACAAGCTTGCTTCTGAAGCATCTCCTAACGCGTGCATACAGACATCATTGACAAGTTCACCGAGGTGGATAGAATCGACGAGATGCCTCGTTCCGAAGTCTGCTCCGAGTGTTACATCAAGAAACTCGCCATGATGCAGAGCAGTTCATACTCGGCCTACGACGAATAGTTCCAGGATGAACTGAAGCTCGTGTACAAGACATGCGGCAAACAAGGGCCAACAGACATTCCACCTTCGCTTGATCCCGTCCCAGAAGACGAACCATCCACGTTTTGTATATCCGACAACATTTACCGCACTAGTAAAGGCGAAAGTACCTGCGAGAAGGTTGCCTTGAAAAACAACCTTTCTCCTGCCGCCTTGTACAGCCTCAACTCGGCCATCCATGATTGTGGCAGTATTCCTGCTGGCACTGAGCTCTGTCTCCCCCTCGCATGCGCCAGACTCGTCAAGTACTCACAAAAGAGTAACTGCACCGCCATCGAGAAGAACGAGGGCTGGAGTCCCGGCAGCTTGCGGAGATTCAACCCCTGGATCAACCGCGAATGCAGCAACCTAAACTCTGGGGGAAATTCTTTTGGCTGGATCCTCTGCGCAGAACCTCAAGATGGAGAGATGCCTCAATTCGGAGCCGGCGATGACACTGTCACTCCGCATCCTAGCACCGACTACACTGCGTTCCCAGTAAATCCCCCAAACAACGCGACGGCTGCCCAAGATACCACGACGCAGTGCGGGCGATGGCACGTGACTGAGGAGGGCGACACCTGCGCTTCCATCTGCATGAGCACCGGCATACACATCTCTCTATTGTTGGCGGCTAATCCGTCTCTCGGCAAGCAGTTTTCAGAGTGCAGTGCGAAGCTTGTTGTCGAGCGGGCCTACTGTACAGGACCAACATATGACTGGGTTAAATGAGGTACATTAGATATAAAGGGTATGTACTTAGGCATTATGAACATGGCAGGATCACCTTGGTGGTGTTTTACGAGGGGTGTACGTTGTCATTGTATTGAAAACTGTGTTGGTGATTGTCATGACGCTTCTCAACAAAGGCCATCTCAGCCATCATTGACATGTTTGAAAATGCCTTGTTTGTCTGTGTATTCAAGACGCCGTTCAACACTGTTGGAAGGCAAACATTCTCTAATTAACAGTTGTGCCAAAAACTATCCTCTTCGCTACCATACCCAACATTCCGTCCCCTTAGGCAGAGGAAACTCAACAACGCCAACCATACCAGTTCCGAATCCTCTCTGTCTCGCCCTCCACTCCCATCTCAGTAATATCCATATCGGGCCAATCCCAAGCAAATGACCACAACTGCCCGCGAACACCAACTCGCATCCAGAGCCTATCTTCCCCTTCTTCATTCTCGTGCGAGAACTCAGTCACGACCTTGACGTAAAGATCATACTGGGCGCGGTCAAAGGACCTTTTGGCTCTGTTTACCTGAAGGAAGTGGTCGATGCCCTGCTGGTCTAGCATTATACAGACGCAAAATCGCCCCATTTTGATGACGGGTTGTGGTGGCTGCAGATGATGCTCAGCGACCCAGGCATCAAAGCGTCTGCCCACTTCATCTGGGCTTGCTCCATCCAACGACACGGCATCTTGCTGATATCACAGTAGAATCGTCGGGCAAGTTCCTCATTGGGGCGAGGATCGAAAGGCTTTTGGCCAGGCTCACGGCGGCTCGCAGGTCATCGAGACGTACTGCCGTGCGAGCTGGTTGAGTTCCTCGACAGCTCTAGGAAACGTCTCATCCGACTCGGGCGTGTAGACGGTGCGGAAGATGGTGAAGCCCCAGGTGAACGGGCGGTCGTGCCAGCGCGACCGCTGGTTCAGATCCCTGAGCGTCTTGCGCACCCACCTCTGGCCTTCATGACGTACGAGAAAATGAGGAGGAGTGTTCGGAGGAGGTGAGAAATTAAGTAAAGATTCAGGAACGGGGCCAAAGTCTATAAGCTATTATTTCTTTTATAGCTATATGCTTTTATAATTTATTACCTAACTTAATTTAAACTAAAGTCTAGCTATGTTTAATATGCTATTAAAAAACTTATTAAATACGCTTTAGCCTAGTTTAAACTTATTATAAAAAAATACCTTAACGCCCTAGCTACCTAATACTTACCCTATACCTAAGATATCTATACTAGCTATAAAAGTTTAAAGTAGCCCTTTAATAAGTCTTTAGAATTATTAATAAGAAGGCATAGGTAAAAAGAGAAATTAAGGCTTTATAGTAAATATAATCTATTTTAAAATATAGCATTAAGTACTTTTAACTCGCTTCAAAGCTTAAATAGGACTAATAATCCCTTATATTACTTTTCTTTAATAGCCTTAAGAAAGACATATAAGCTAAGCTATATAAAGAAGACTAACTTATCTTAGCTATGCGGTAGAATTACTAGTAATTCTATTTAAATTCCTATATTAAAAAAAGAAGCATTAATAAATATATAAAGGGATTTTATTTAATTAAAATAAAATTACTATACCTATAAGTTTAGTAAAATTTATTTTAATTATATATATTAGTTTATTAAATAGAGGATAGGTTAGGCATTGATTTCTAGTAATAAAAAACTATAGTTATAGTATTATAACTTAATTAAAGTTTAATATAATTAATTAATTATACTTAAAAAATAACTAGGTTAAAAAGAAATATTAGTTATTTATAATAGTTATATATATATATATAAATTAAATCAAGGGTTAATATTATAATAATAATAAAATAAGTTTAAAAAAATATTAAATTAAAGAAATAATATAAAAGTAAATATAAATTTATATTAATATATATAATAAGTATATAATATATTTAAGTATATAATATATTTTTTATTACCTTAAAGGATTTAAATTATAATAAAAATATAATAAATAAATTAATTAATTAATATTATTTATTATACTCTTTCTTAGATACTTTTATTATTACTTAATATATTTTTATAGTATACCTAGGCTTACTATATATAGTATATTATTAAATACTTAATCTAATTAACCTTTCTTAATTATTACCTCTAAATAATTCTATAATTACTTATATATTAATATATATTTTATAAATTACTTATTTTACTTAATTTATTATTATTACCCCTTTTTTTTATAATTTAATCCTTTTAACCTTTTAATATTAACTTAATATCTTATTTACTTATTAAAAGTCTTAGTTTTTAATAATTAATAAGATAATCTTATATATAATTATTTTTATCCCTTTCTTAAGAGATTTTATAGCTATAATAATTAACTCTAAAGAGCTATTATAATACCTCTTAATTTATTTTTTAAGGTATTTAAACTAAGATCTAGCCTTAAGTATAATCTTTAAGGTCTTTAAGACCTAAGGGGTTATAAGGCTAATTACTTTCTTAATAAGTATTAAAGTCTATAGCTATATATTAAGCTTTAAGATTATATTTTCTAGGTTAAGAGAAATAAGCTTAGCCCTTCTAAAGGCTAACTTAATATTTCTTTTTAATATAATAGCTTAATATATAATATAAAAGGCTAAAAAGAACTTAGTCTTAGAAATATAAATTATAAAATATTTAATTAAATATTTTATTTCTTAATTATATATCTATTTAAATAAATTAAAATACTTAATATTAAAAGGCTAAAATAAATAAAATAAATAAAGTAATATATAAAATATAATAATTTTTTTTTCTTATAATATTTCTTAAAGTTAATAAAAAAATAACTTTTATAGCTATTAAGAATTAAAAAATAATAAGAATTAATTAATTAATTACTTATATATTAATTAAAGTATTTTAATTACTTAAGACTAATATTATTATTAATTTAATTATTTTAGCTTATTATAATAACTTAATTACCTAAGAGGTTATTTTTTTAATATTAATTAATAAAATAATATTAACTTATATTAATAATAAATAACTAAATTACTTAGTCTTTTATATTAATTATTTAAATAATTATAATTTATTTTTAATTTCTAGGTTATATTAATTTTATCTTTTTATATATATTTATACCTATAATAACTATTTTATTTTAAATTATATTTATTATAAAGCTAGTTTTATTAAAGTTTTAAATATTATTTAATTAGATATTATACTTTATAATTATATTTATTATAAGATTAAATTAATTATATATAATAATTAAATCTTTATATTTAGCTCTCTAGTAATTATATTTATAAAATAAATATATTTAAAGCTCTTAATATTATATAATAAAGTTATAAGCCTAATACTTATTAATAAGTAATATATTATAATTAATAAGTAATTAATTAATTATTTCTTTAATAAAATATAATTATAAGGGAAATCTTTATAAATCTAAGTTAAAAATAAACTAAATTAAGATTTATTTCTCTAGATGAAATAATTAGTATAACTTTAGGATTTAATTATATAGCAATTAAATATATAAAAATTATACTTAGATTTTATTAAAAGCTAGATTTATAAAAATACTCTTTTAAAGCTTATATCTATTTTATAATAGTTTTTAGAAATTTAAGATTTAATAATTTAATATTATATCATGTGGTATAATACTTATATAACTATAATACTTTCTTATTATATATATTAATTAATATTAATATATATTTTATTTTTAAAGCTTTAAGTATCTTAAAACCCTTTTTTCTAGAAAATATTAGCTAGTTAATAAAAAAAATATTAGCTACCCTATAATCTACTAGTATAAAAACTTTTCCCTATAGTAAAAAACCATTAATAGCTTAGCTGATGTTTTTCATAGGTGATAGGGCTCTAGGCAAACATTCAAAGGTCCTTGTCAGGCACAGTTCCAAGGCACTTGGGCCGATGCCTGGGTTGGCCTTGGTAGACTCGTGCTTTGGGAAGAATGGCAGAGGGGGCAAGACTCTACTACAGCTTCAAATCATTCGTCAGGAGGGCGAAAGGGCGGATCGCCAGCTGAAAGTATACAAAGTCACCGTCTTCCCAAAGGCCAAGAAGGTGACTGAGAGCGAGCCCCACCTTCCTTTTGACATGACGGAGGGAGAATGGGTAACCACCCTTGTTCGAGGCAAGGAACTAGGGGAAGATCTAGTCCAGGTTTGGAGAGTTCATCCTCAGAGTCTAAGCATGCGACGCTACTTCCAGAGCCAGAGTTCTGAGTACCAAGTTTCAAAGGAGTTACATGCAGAGCTCGGCTTGGGCAAGCAAGAAAGCGGCATTTGGAGACTCGTGTAGGTCACGCTTGTGACGGATGCAAATTGCCAGGGCACCTACCCAGTAACCCGACTATTTCATCTACGCTGGTTTGCAGAGATTGGGAACGACCATGGCTGCTCTCGAACAAACAAGGCCAAGTCGGGCCACAGTTCAGGGCTGTCAGACAACAGCTCATCGTCAGACTCCCAGCCAAGCATTGGTTCCGATTCGGATACAGACTCTAATTCTGACTCCGATTCTGACTCGGATGATTCGCCGAGTGGCTCTGATGGAAGAGTATCTCCAGAAACCCAAGGTGGTACAGATCAGGTGTCAGATGAACCACATCGAGATTGCCTGATTGTCGCGAGTGATTTCGGATTCCCTGTATGGCGGCCAGGCTCTATTGCGTGTAAAATATCATAATCGTGGGGTAGTCCCGAGCATCCACACCGAGTGGGTGGCTATGCTCCCTGTTACTGCCGGGTTGCAAACCAGGATTCACGCGACATAGTCAAAATACAAGGCCAGGATTATATCCTTGACCAAACTTTTCAGCAGCCCATCTCATCGCAAAACCACCACATCCCGCATAGCATTGAAGTTCTAGACTAGGAAGCTGAGCAAGTACATGCTTAAAAGGACCCTCTTCTAGGGTGGTATCCGCACTAGCAACTGCCATAAAAGGGCCGAGTCTCTGCGTAAGAGTTGTGAAGACTCGTAAGCGCATAGCCCTTTTCATTGTTTCCGCCCCCTGTTACTCTACACAGCATGGCAAACTTGCCATTTCAAACACAAGGTTGCTCGCTCCAACATGTCCTGCACAGTCCTCAAGGTGCTCTCAATACTTCTCAAACCCATGTCCATCAGGCCATGTATACCTGACGCGCGGTGGACTCGTAGGTTTGAATGTCAAGCCACGACAGAATACGTAATAGGCGTCATCATGCCACCTTTCTTTAAGTTGGTGAAGAATAGAGAGTATTCTAGTTATGAGTCGTCTGTATATATGGCAACCAAACCACCACTTTACGACATTTCATTCCCTTTATCGACTTTCCTTGTCTGCCATACCAGCAACTTGATCATCCTCTTCTCTCAGTAATCCGCGAGAGACATTGTTTTCTAAAGCTTCACCTTCTGTAAAATGTCATCCTTCCGGGACTTGAGCCTAGGCGCTGCCCTGTTGGCCGTCTCGGCCAATGCTCAGCTATGGGATAAGACGATTCAGACCACTTATGGTCCCGTCAAGGGCTTTGAGTACTTCAACTCAAGCACAACCGAAAAGTACTTCAACACATCGACCAGCAGCGTTACGGCATACCTGGGCATCCCCTTTGCAGCCGACACTGGCTACCAGAATCGATGGAAGCCACCCCATCCCCATGAACCATGGAATGAGACGCTGCTGACGACCTCGTTTGGTCCAGCGTGCCCTAGCGCAAAGAACCCCACGTCGAGCGAAGATTGTCTGAGCCTCAACATCTGGACCAACGCCAATTCTTCCAGCGACAACTTGCCCGTCCTGGTGTGGAACCAGGGCAGCGGCCTTTCCAGCGACAATCCATGGTGGCACGGTGGTGGCATGGCTATGAAGGACGTTGTCTTCATTTCCTTTAACCGTCGCGACGACGCCTTCGGCTACCTTGCCCATCCTGATCTCAACGCTGAAGGTCTTGCGCGTGATGGCTTTAATCCGTCAGGTAACTACGGGGTGCTCGATTTTCTCGAAGTACTCAAGTGGGTGCAGGGCAACATTGCCAACTTTGGAGGTGACCCGGAGCGTGTCACGATTGCCGGCGAATCCTTCGGCTCCTCTCAAGTCTACCACGCCGTCAACAGCGAGCTCTTCTCAGGCCTCTTCTCCGGCGCAATCTCCCAGTCTGGCATCCGCTACCCTTACGACACCCTTTTGGCTGGCCTTGCGACTTCATACGTCACCATGGACGACGCCTTGTTCCATGGACAAAACTACACGGCGCTCCACAATGCGTCGAGCATTGCTGAGATGCGTGAGCTGTCGATGGAGGAGCTTCTTGTTGGCTCCGATGTGAGATTGAACGGCACCTGGATCTGGTGGGTAACGGCGCTATCGTCCGGTTATCCATGGGCCTTCAAGCCTGTGCTGGATGGCTACGTGCTGCCCATGAAGTACATCGACCAGCTAGTCCCGGGCCCTGCCAACGATGTGCCCTTGATCACAGGAAACACCAGGGACGAGTCTGGCGTTAAGCTGCCGACGCCGGGCTGGACTCTCCAACAGTACGAGGAGTACAGCACGCTCAAGTACGGCAACCTTTCGGACCGTTACTTCTCCCTCTATCCAAGCAATGGCAATGCGACCGAAGCTGGTTTTGCCTGGAATGAAGCCGCCCGCGACCTGTCATATGTCGGCACATGGGCATATGCGACCAACTGGCTCAAGTCAGCCTCAGCCCCCATCTATACCTATGTCTGGGACCATGCTCCCCCCGGACAGAGTCAGGGTGCCTTCCATCAGAGCGAGATCATGTATGTGCTAAATGCGTTGTACGCGAATGCTGATAGGTATTCGTTCACCGAGGAGGACTACCACATCGCCGAAGTCATCACCAGCTACTGGATCAACTTTTTGCGGACCGGCAACCCGAACGAAGGTGATGCATACACCGCCGGCAATATGTCCCACTGGTATCCCAACGACGATATGACCAAGCATGTCCAGCGTCTCGGCAACGGATGGGGCAACGTGACCGTCGCGGAGGCTGACAAGCTCGAGTTCTTTATGGATTACTTTCACCAGCAGACTCCGTACTAAAGTGCGGAAACTCTGCCTCACTTGACAAAGCGCCACCATCATGATGTAGAAGGTTGGCTACGTATGTAGGACATGGTCATTCATTCTCCTAGCTTTTGATACAAAGTTGATATTTGTACTTTTATTTGGACAAGCTCAAGCTGGTCAATCTTCCACGGCCCAATGGCCCAAGAAGTGATGATGTGTTCCTGACAGTAGGAATGATCTATTTCCTTCGCCGACCTTAAATTTATCTTGCACTCGAGAGGCTCAAGCCGCCCCAAATACCAAGCAACGAGTGCCCTCCCTCGTACCGGAAACCAGGCATTGAATGAGACGGCAGAGGGCTTGCCTAAGATAATATAGAAAATAATACAATGCCCGTTAAGCTATCCCTGATGCATTTGACTTGTAGCAATCCAGAAAGAATCACTGCTATTGAACCTTAGACGATTAAACTTTGACATCAAGTAAGTCATGCGTAGGAGATATCATCATGAACCTGACAACAGAATAATACATTAACTCGAGAGCATCTACAAGAGCAATCATCGCACCACCTCACTGTCTATAATGACATAGTTAGGCCAGGACAAATAATCCATCAAAGACCTCAAGTTCTCCTTAATATCCTTCAGTGCGGTATAGGGTGACTGCTATCAGGGTTGGTAAGGTTGACCGAGTTTAAAGCTGATTTTTTAAAGTAAGGAAAGTTTCATCAAGCCTCGCGACCTTGGGTGCATATATATGCTAACCCTGACCCGAATTGCACCACTGATGAAATAATATAGGCGGACAGCAAGCCAGTCGGGCCGCCGTCCACAACCAGAACGGGAAATTCAGCGGGTGAAGCCGTTCCATGGTCAACGAGGCTGTCGTTGGACCGACGGTCATGGGTGGGGGACTCCAAGATTCTGGGCATGGCTACTTGGTCGCAATTGACGCTGTTGGGTTGTTGCAAAAATGGAGCTATAGTACTGGCAAAAGCATAATTAAATACATGGACATTTATAGAAACACCTCTCCGCACGGAAACTTGGAGCGACGGATTAGGACCCGCGACGAGACCGAAATTCAAGAAATCACGACCCGAGGCTCATGCTTAGTTACGTAAACCCGATCTGCAAAACGTCTAACTCTCCGGATGACGTTCTCCGAAGAATCAGTTCCGATTGGACACCAGAGTTTCGGCTTCCTCCTTGGAAGGACTGTGTACAGCACGTGTGTTGCAAACCTTATCTGAGCTAGCCTGATACTCCGTTGAAGCCATCGGTATGTTGCCTGAGGGGTAACTCTTGGATAGCTCGGCTTGGTCATCTGAGCTGGCCAATCCCTGTTCCTAACCCTGCCATCTCTGGCTGACACCCCAGGTGATTTGCTTCCCCGGATATTACAATGCACCCGGATCTTAAGGAAGCAGTCGCCAGGAGCGGGGATCCGAGATGTGGGTATAAGGGGGCGGCCCAGTTCAGTTTCCATTCTTCTTTATCCTACAAGCCCTTGTCTGAGACCCCATCGTATCAAAAGTCCGCATTTTACCTTTAAGCCATGCAAATTCCTGAGAGCTCCGATCTCGACAACGAGATCACCCTAGCAAACTACCCCCGTGCACCTGGCACCGAACTCCTTTTCGACAGCGGCGAGCCGTGCGCCCCGGGCCATGGGCTGCAGTTCATCCAAAACCGGGACGGCAGCCGCATTGTGCTCGTGCCGCAGCCATCCCTCACAGATCCGAACGATCCTTTGAGATGGTCGAAACTCAAGAAATGGGGCACGTTCCTCAACGCTGTGGGCTATGCGTTTATGGGAAGCGTGACCGGTCCCATCATGGCTGCGGGCATGATATCTCTTGGAGAGACGTTCAATGAATCGCTGCAGAGACTCACATATGCAAATGGGGCCACGCTCATCTGCCAAGGCGTAGGGAATATATTCTGGATGTATGTTATGGCCCATATCAAGTGGCTCAGTGATTCTAACTCTCTTCCTCTTCCCCTTCCTCAGGCCGCTGGCAATCAAACTAGGACGACGACCAGTTTACATGGCCTCTAACGTCCTCATGGGCATAGCCTGTGTCTGGCTGGGCCTGGCGTCTGATGCCTCATATGCACCCTTCGTCACAGGGCGTGCATTTCTCGGCCTGTTTGAAGCCCCAATCGAATCCATAGTGCCCACGACTATAACAGACATGTTCTTTCTTCACGATCGCGGTGAGAAAGTTTCATTTTATGGGCTGTCAATCCTAGGAGGCAACGAACTTGGTCCTCTGGTATGTAGGTCGACTACTCGAGTGTTTTCTGTACCTGCTGACCCGTGTGCTGCAAAGTTCTCAGCTATTATCATCCAACGTCTCGGCATGGCATGGGCGTTCTATATTGTGTCCATGTTCATTTGCGTCAGTTGCGTCTTGATGTTTTTCCTCATGCCCGAAACAAAGTATCGACGTACTCAACCCATGGCGTCCATGCTGCAAAGTCCTAAAGCCGAGGAAGACGTGGACAAGGCTTCCGTTCAAAGGATTGAAGACGCTCACATGGGCAAGAGACAGCCCGAGAGCGAAGCGACGGTTACCCCCAAGCGCAGCTTCTTGGAGGAACTGTCACTCTGGCCAAAACCAGACCTCGATGTCAGCTTTCGCAAGGTATTCCTTCGTCCGTTCGTCCTGCTCGCCTATCCCACCGTGTTATGGGCATGTCTAGTCTATGGCCTATCACTTGGATGGAATGTCATCCTAGGTGCGACGGTTGCGCAGCTTTTTGCAGAGCCATATGGCTTCGACGCTCAATCCCAAGGTCTTGTATTCTTGTCACCCTTCGTGGGTTCGCTCGTCGGCTCGTGGCTCTGTGGCTCAGTTTCGGACTCGATCGCCAATTATTCCACTCGCAGGAATGGCGGTATTCGAGAACCTGAGATGCGGCTGCCGGCATTGGTCATCGGGACACTTCTTACTTTCCTTGGAGCGCTCATGGCGGGTCTGACACATCATTATCACACGCATTGGATTGGGCCCGTTGTTGGCTTTGGGGTTTTGACAGCCGGTGGCCAGGTGGGTGTCTCGCTGTCGATGAGCTATGCGTTGGACTGCCACAAGGAAGTAGGTATCACCAGGCAACCCCTTGTTTTGAGTCTACTGACAACTTTGACAGTTATCAGTTGAATTGATGGTCACTGTGGCGTCCCTGAAGTCATTACTGGCCTGGATCTGGACCTGGGTCATCAATGACTGGATCACGGCCAATGGGATGCTGACAGTGTTTATGGTCATAGCAAGCATCAACGTCGTTGTTCATTTGAGTACTATTGGTCTATATCTGCACGGCAAAAGGCTTCGCATATGGATCCAGGAAAAGGACATGATTGGAAAGCATGGGCTCAACTAAACGAGGTTGTTGGTACCATTGCCTAACGCTCCAGTCCTTTGTATTCATGGCCTGACTTTTGAGTTGTTTAAGTAAGAACTGATATTGATCATTGTGTTTGATTGCCCTCAAGGCCAGTCTCCAGTCAGCCTGCCATAACCTCTATTCAAGTTTGTGTGAGTATCTTGGCGTGATATGGCCTTGAAATCTAGATGCACAATTATGTGGGTGGCCGATGTCTCCTGTGTGGGATTTTCGTCAAAACCGCGTGGCCCAGCGACATAAACACACTTGTTAATGGTTACGATACTTCTCAAAGAGTATATCGGCCACAATTTCACAGAACATAATTAAGACGTGAACACATAATCGTCCAGCCTCGACTTCTGCGTCTATCTACATCTCACATCCTTTCAACTCCTTCAAACAGATGCTGCTTCGGCAATAACGTATGACACCTTTGTGCTAGTGCATCACGAGAGCTATTCCCCTTTACCTCACTCCAGTCTCATCACCGATCTCCCCAACAACTTTGAAGATGGGTCCCCTTTCCGATTTGTCTCGGGATTCCCGAATTCCTGTCCTGGGGCATGATCCCCCCAACCCGAGCGTCGGAAGATAGACCGATGACAAGCCCCACTCGCCAGGACTAGGGTTAATCAATGAATAAAATGGTTCTTCACACCCCTCCAAGTCCATCCTGTACAAATTCAAGTGCGCAAATATCATCTGAGCTGAACTGGAAATGTCGCCGGTATCGACCAGGAGAGGGCCCTTCAGGCTCGTTACAGTTAACACGGCTCCCGAGCGCGCCAAACTGCTCATTGGGCGGATGATTGAGGCGCTCGAGGGCGAATACGAAATAATTCACCTGGATAATTGTCGAAGCAAGTGAACCACTGTTAGCTGTCGACGGGACTACAATGCTAATGAAACTTTAGGCATTGACGAAGTTGTGCCCAAAGTATCCGAACACACGCCAAACGTCTTGGTGAGCTACCTTTTCATGCCAAAAGTGCAAATCCGCAATTATGCAAGTCTGACTCATAAGTTCTCTGCGTCGATGTGGACGGCTAAAGAGGCTCAAGATATTCACTCACTCGCAAAGTCGATCGTGCCAGACATCAAGTTGCATGCGATACTCACAGGGTTACAAGTTGAGCGAGGGCCAGATGCGATCGTTGAATAGATGGAGGAAGTTCCGCCTTTGCTGGATCCTTGAATGTATCTCATTGATGGCAAGTCAAGGCTCAGGAGATAGGTTTCTGATAGTGATGGAGCTAAGACGCCGGTGACGTCTATCAGGAGTCGGAATACTTGGTAAATGCAGCCTCTTGATTACCTGGCCAGTAGAATCTCGTTTCAAGAAGTTCGATGCCGTGGTCGCAGACAGACAAACGTGAAAATTAAATATCACGCTGAAGTGTGTTTCGCAGAGTTGCAAGAAATAAGGGTTTCTAGAAAGAGTGTTTAAAAAACCACACGCAATCTCAACAAAAACTATTTTGTCTCGCTGATATCTCTTACTAAGGTAGTTGACCATCGAGGCTCGCATACCTCACTCCTCATTCTCAAACACATTGATCAAAGTTCCTATGTAGGGCAAAACCTCTACCGCAAACTCATCGCCATGCTTTAACATCTCATTTGGACTTCTTTTTACGCCGACCCGAGCAGGTATCCCTGCGATGATACCCGTCCCCGCGGGTAGCGTGGAGCTTCGGGAGAGGAAGCTGATCAGCTTGGGAATGCTAAAAATGAGATTACTATGACACATCATTTGCGGCAGTGTATCCTAACACATACCCAGTGCCTCAGCTTCGTCAACATTCTTGGCCGCCTTTCCAAAGACTAGTGCCAGTTCCGACTCGTAGTCACCACAGTCATCTAACTGAGTAAGCTTAGGAAGAACAGTGGGAGCAGGCCAGGGATCCGAGCGAGGTTGACGGTTTCCTGACAGTGTTTGTTAGTATCTCGTATGGTGAAATAGAATATGGATCACTTACATGAAGATGGTAGGAGATAAAGGTATGCTCATGTTGACTTCAGCTGCATGTTGTTTGTACTGGTGTAGGGTTAACGATCCAATCTGGGGTCCTCTCATCCCTCTAGCCTGACTCACGTTCAATCCAACACATCGAATCGTCCTAACCTCGTTCTGAGTCAAAGGGCAGAGGATCCTATGGACAATCTCAACGTGCCCTGAGTCTTCCCAGGCGACACGACGGAAGTCCCAGAGAAGACGCTCACGCTTATACCCTCGCCTCTGTGCACAGCAGTACCAACACCAAGATCTTGCTCGATCGCTTGACCAATCAAAATGCGTGAGGGGTCAGACTTTGACACGAATCGTACTAGTCCTAGACATGGTTTACTTACCAACTTGCGTCTCTCTCCAGGCCGGGCACGTGTGAGTGAATTTTGATGTGAGGGCCATATTATTAAGCGGTAGCTTGGGAATCACGGTGGGAACGGTGTCATTGAGCCCTGCAGTTGGATTCGTTGGTTCTCTTGTCTAGGTACTTTACATTCGGCCACTGGTCTTAGCCCTGTGTAAGCATGGTTCTCTTCGGCAGCTCCGAAAACACAAGATTCCGAATCTGCTGTTCCGATTGGTTGGTTCGGCAACTAGGCCCTCGTCGGATTTCCCACTCAACTCGGCAGGTGCCTGAGCACATGGTTCTATAAGCGGTTCAGAGCGTTTAGTGGGGCCATAACGCTATGCCAGTTTCAATTCGCCGCTGAGTCATGGGCCACGGTCATGACTTGCTCATCTAGATCCTTCCTCGTGCTCAAGACTCAGTTCCGAGCTTTATGATGGTAGCTATACGAATAGAATTAATCCTTGTTTGGTCCTGAGCGAAGCCTACATCCATGCTGGCCTTCTTTGGCGCGTGTGTCAACTAATCCGGCTATTTAAGCCTGCTTCCTCTCTTCTGGTGTTCTAATATCGCATCAAACCATCACTCGCTTTGTTCTTGCTGTTACAACTTCTACCATTTGCAAGATGAAGCTTCAGCTTACCCAATTTCTCGCCCTCGCATCTTGTGGCCTAGGCCAAGTGGAATCTAGCCCTCCGAGCGGAAAACATTATTCGTCTATCCCACTCAACACCTTGTCAAAAAACTCGACATCGGTCAACGTGGCACCCTACCAATCGAATGCGTCGCTGTACTATCTTGGCTACGAAGGTGACGACTGGTCGCGGCCGTTTTCTAAGTACTGGAACCCTGTCATGAAGCGAATTTCAGACGAAGTGCAAAAAGGGATCACTGAAAGCCCCTATGCTAGTGAATTAGGTGAGTCATCTAGCAGATCGTATGTTTGTTTCTACTGACTTGTCACATAGCCTACACTCCACAGGAAGCCGCTGATTACTTGACTCGACCTGGATATTTGCAGTTAGAGAATGGCTGGGCTGTGGGTGATGATGGAACGGTAATGTTGGCAATCCGTACCGACATGGACGATGGTATGTTATCAAGTCGATTATGAACCAGCGTGGCACTCACTTTTTCATTAGTGACGGGAGATATGTATGATTGGTGGTTTGGCTGGCACTTAATTGACCCTCAGAGGTATGTCCTCCTGGTCATCTTCCAATTTGATCGTGGTCTGATGCGTTTATAGATATAAATTGTGGCACCCACTCGCTCATCAATACGCCTGGCGCTACCCCAATGCCGCTGACTGGAACAATAAGACCCTTCCAGAACGCTATATCGGATCCTACTCTTTCATTGACGAGTTTATTGGCAATTTTGCCGTCAAACTAACAGTCAATTTTGTTGACCCCGAATCCGTCGGATTCAACACGAGCGCCTTCGCGTCTCAAGGCATTGAGACTATTGTTGTCGGACGCATCACCAACGGTGAGTCTTCTGGGTAACTTTTGTGTATTTGCCTAATATCTTCAGAACACGTTACCAACGTCACTGGCAACTCCTATCTGATGCATCAGATCCGCCGCAAGGAGGATGGGCGACGCGAGTTGCGATCTCGATTCTTCCTGGAGCATTTTACCGAGGATCAGCCCCACCAGCTCGGCGTTCATTGCGCAGTTGAGATGTCTCGTAAGTTCCCGAACTCGTTCAGAGTGATTCTAGCAAAATCTAACGCACCACAGACCTAGCGACGTTCCTACCTCAGTTATACGCTGAGTTCAAGGACACCCTCTGATTCCCATCGGCGACGGGCAGTCGCGGCCATTGGCGCCCCTACTGTCAAGCTTGAGTACCTGGGTTGGTGTCGTTGGCGCTTGACCTGTCTTGAACAATGAACAAGTCACAATCCAGTGGCTGATTTAACTAGTCAGCTGCTGATGTCAATAGCTCAAGTTTGTTTTATCCTGACGGACACGGGTCAGATATTCTGATCCATCAACTATAGTAATGGCATTATTTTTAATCAGAGTGTTATTTCTTTACATCACTGGTCACCAGGCCAGCCCTAGCGACATCGTCATCCACAATAACCGAGAACACAAGGGATCTGGCAGTTGGAATTGATAACCATGATGTAATCTGAGGATGGGATCGCCAGGACACTCTGTAGCGAAAAGGCCGTCCAGGATGCCAAAATCTTTCTGTTGCAGAGCAATGTTCAGCACTCTTCCATGTGGTCTACCCGCGCTCCGCAACCAACAAGGACACCCCTCAGCTTTTGCAAGCGGCTCCGCGCAGCAAGAATCAGGAGTTCAGAGAGAACAGTATGTTGAGTGCCCATCCTTGAAAGAGCGAGAACCGTTGCACTTGAAGCTCCTCTGGCAGATTGGGCAGAGTTTTGCCCAAAGCTCTAGATGCGGCCTCGCTTGTTGCTCGGAATTCAGGGAGAATGTGAAGCAGCTGGTGTTCGAGCGCCTAGTCGAGAGCCCGAAAATCCCCTTTGTCCTGTCACGTCCCATGCCGTAGTAGGAAGAGGCTGTCCTCATAACGCTCCTCTTTGAGGAAACCAAGAAGCTCAGTGCGTAGCCGAGGACTGTCGGCGTTCATTCCGGCAACAACAAGCAGATTCAGCATTGATTTCCTGCTGCTGAGCGCCTGAAATGAAAGCACGGCCTCCTTGATCCTTGGAAGGGCATTGGCCCCAAAGAGTTGACTTGGAGATTCAGGCAAGATAGAGGCTTCGAGCAAGATTAAAGAGATCTCTAGGGGATATGTGGTATTGACAGCAGATAATAGAATGCCTTGAAGGGAATTTTTCTGTCTACTCTAACTAAATAGAGTATATTATCATATAATACTAGGTCTAACCCCGCACTTAGGACTTAGCAAGCCACGTGACACCGTCCATATCATCTCCAACCTCGCTTCTAAAATCAAGATTCTTTCATTATCATTGCCGTGGTTTAGCGATGCCTTCGCCATCTTCCTTAATTACCCAATCTCAGGCGCGAGAGACGGGAAGCGGAACCTTGAAACGCAAGCGACGTCCTCGAGCCGCTGTAGCCTGCGACACCTGTAGAACCCGGAAAGTCAAGGTTCGCTCTTTAACACTCATATAAGGACTATCCGACACTAACTTTATGTTGGTTTAAGTGTGATGGAGGGCTTCCTTGCTCAAACTGTGTTAGTAAGTAGCAGTAGTACTTAGTCATTGCTGGGCTCAACCAGCTTACCCCGGACTTGCAGAACACTCATTTAGGTGCTCGTACAAAGATGGGCACTCCCCAGAGCAGCCGAGAGAACCCTGGACCTAATTCGAGCGTCAGGTAAGTATGCGGTAGTATGCAAAGGTTTACAATGACTTGACAAGACTTAGCGAGGCCGTTGAGCCACGCAACACGCCTCTGACCGGAATTGCCGGAAGACCCGACCTTGGTCCGACATCCCCTGTCAGTCTTGACGATGGCCCTGTATCTGAAGCCGCCGAGGCAGCAGCGCCCAGTGCGGATAATCCTGGCTCTTCTGCCGAGCGATCGGCGTCTCCTACGGCGGGTGGCCTTGGCACCGTCAACCAGCACACTGGAGGTTCCGAGTTTTATGGACCGAGCGGGACATTTTTTACTTCCTCTCTCGGCTCCGATCTCATGCTCAGGCCCGACCGCAGCCCCAGCAGTTCCAGGCTGCTGCTGTTGGTGCTGGCACAGACAGCAGCTCGGTCGTCAATCTATTGCACAGCTCAGATTATACGCTGCCTGATACACAGGATGCCAGCTTGGACGGACCAGATACCCGTTCTCCGCCTCAGCCAGCCTTCGAGCCTTCCTCGGCTGCCAGATCAACTACCCACAATGACGAGCCGCTTTCCGGCATAGAGATTGAGATTCAACGGGAATGCGTCAGACTTTATTTCGACAACTTGCACTGCGTCCACCCAATCCTTGATCATGCCTCTTTTCTCGCTCGAAGTGAGAAGGAGGTGTGGCAAAATCAAGGCCAAGACAACTCTACCCCCACCCCGAATCAAGGACAGCGGCGGAAGCAGAGATTTCTTGCTCTACTTAACATTGTTCTTGCTATCGGCGCGATAACGGCTGGTGGCACATCGTCACTTACATGGGACCGTACGACCAAATTTCTGGAGGAAGCTTGCAGTAATCATACTTTCGGCAATAGTACCCCCTTGTACGCCCCCATCCGTGTCGCTCGGCTATACTTTGAGAGGGCCAGGACCTTACTGGGCGATGTTTTTGAGTCAAGCTCCATCGAAACTACTCAAACACTCTTTCTCATGGTTTGTCAAATGTCGCCCAAGAAAATACCCTCGTATTGTTAGCTGACAGCTCTTTTTTCAGTCTGTATTTTGTCAGAATGCTCTAAAGCCCCATAGCTGCTACATGTATAGTGGTATGGCCTTAAGGACTGCCTTCGCTATCGGACTTCCAACAACAGCCCACAACAATCCGAGTGAAAATAGCCGTTTGTGGTGGTGAGATATGATACCTCCTGCCTTGTAAGCCATGTATTGCTCACAAAGCTCTCTTTAGGGCAATGTACTCCTTCGAGATGTGAGGATCCTACCCCTGTTTGGAGCCAGGTCAGAAGAAAGCTAACATACGACACAGTGAAATGTGTTCTGCAGCCGGGCGCCAATCCTTCCTCCTGGCTCCTAGTCACTATGCAATCCATTTGATTTCCCCTGCAAGTCTTCCCTCAGGCTTCCCCTTCTTCTCTAGCATTACTAATAAGTGTTTGTAGAACCCTGCTGAGCCGCTTTTGCCGTTTATTAATTGCATGGTTGACTTCGCACGTATCTTGGCCGAAGTGGCGGCGAATGCGAGTTCCCCTGCCCAAGAAGAAGAAGCCTTGACGGTCAGGTCAAATAGATCAACAAGTCTTGAAAAGAGCCTAGAAGACTGGAAAGACAGGCTCCCCGACCACCTGAACCTGGGGGCCTCATCTCTCCGCGAGAACGAACTCATCACTAAACAAAAAGTTGTCCTGAGACTCCGTAAGCCATTTCCCCAGGGCGCATCAGACGGACCGCCCCCCCCCGGCTCAGCTGACCACCTTAGGCTACCTTAATATGAAAATTCTTATACATCGACCGTTCCTACTATCGGCTTCTGTAGAACAGGACCCCTCACTGTCAGACCATGTTTCCTCCTGTGTTCAAGCAGCTAGCGAGACCATTGGATTTGTGTGGGATACATATCTATATCGGCCATATTTCCGTACTTGGTGAGTCAATCCTCCTCTTGAAGAATATCTCTTTTGAGATTAACTGCTCAGGTGGTATAACTGTACATACGTTCTCGACGCAACCATGGCACTTTTATACGTCATCCTAATTAACACAAGTCCATGCCCCGTCGAAGTTATCCTGGGAGACATCGATAAGAGCTTGGAAATCTTTGCCTCCATGAAGATGCTTGCCGTCGCCCGCAAATGCACTGAAATCACGAGGGAGGTTCTGAATGCGGCCAAGATATCCCATATGGAACCTTTTCATCAGGCTTTGGAGAAACACGGCGAGGATGCCTTTATTGCGTGGACCTCATGGCAATCAAGCGGGTGGTACGGTGGGGTCTCAGCCTTGCAACGACCATTTAGGGGGCAATGGTGATCTTGAAGGTGATGGACCTACGTATGAGGAGCTGTACTCAAGCCTGGTGGACACAAACTTGGTGTACAATTTCCTCAACTTTGAAGATTGGAACGCCTGGTCTGCCACAGATGGCCCAGGGGCCGAGACAGGTAATTTCTTGTACTAGATAAGATTCAGGCAGTAAATTTTTAAGAATGTGTCAAATCATTCCTATTCACCTTACTGTACTGCTTTGGGAGAGATTATTTTCTCAAAGATCTTGAGTTCGACACGCAGGTACTCAGCAAAGAATACAATGACTTTTGCTTGTCGGATTGACTAGACACAAGAACACACAAGATAGACTACTGATTGATTTTAATATACTGCAATTCACCGTTGAGTGTGCAATATGGGCCGTTGCTACCCTAGGTACATTGTGCCGTTGATTTGAGTTGGCAAGGGCACATCCCCACCGTATGCGCAGACTCACACTTGGAGGATCACGTCTTATTCATTCTTGAAGTTTTATTCAACTTGATAGTTACCAAAATAGTTATTCCCAGACTAACTATATAGAAACTAGCTACTTTCCCAGATGTGCTAGAATCAGCGACGCCAAATCCTCCGCTGTTGTCTTCTCGTCAACGCAAGCAAGCAGGTGCTGATCAGGCCTCACAAGGAGTCCACGGCCATGAAAAATACCTGAGCCATCGCTGTACATCTTTCGCTGCTCCTCAAAGACAAAATCAAAGTCCTCGTCAACTGATCGCAATCGCATGTTGATCCCAGGCGACTGGGTCAACTTGTGCAGCTGAGCAAATCTTGGAGCCCAGGTGTCATGGGATGACACTATCAGGGTGAAGCTGTCAAATTCCACAAGGTCTAGCGTTGAAAACTGACGGGCATTGATACCAGCTTGGTGGAACTCTTTGACATAAGACACATCGAGAGGGGGAGCCTTGAATGACGCCGCGCCGAGTCGTGGCTTGATCCAAGCGTGTGGCAACCGACCGCCAGGGGTAAACTTAGGAGAGAACTTGGACGCGTGCGGTGGCGTCTCTTTGTCCCCATAGACATAACCAATATGAAGCCCAAGCTGTAGACCACGTCAGCTCATTCTTTCATCACGGCACATCGATGACTGACATTATCAAAGTGTTCCCGCTGGCCTTCGACTTCCCTTGCAATCATATCCTGCTTATCAGGATCGTGAATTGACTTGTGGAGATTCCTTCGTGCTTCCTCTACGTCATCAATGCCAGCCGTTCCTAGGGTCTTTAGGAATGAGAAGATCTTCTTGCCGTTCTTGATGCTTTGAGCCGAGTTGACCAACGCAATTTGTCTTCTATCATCTTCGTAGGTCTGTAGGATCGATGGGGTAGACCAGCCATGATGGACCGCGGCAATCTTGTACGCAAGGTTATGTGCGTCGGCAATGCCAGAGTTCAGACCCAGTCCACCGGTGGGAGGAAACGAATGGGCCGCATCACCAACTCTAAATGGATAATGGTTAAATATTGATGACACAGGCCCTCATCGAGGAGAGACGTACAAGAAAATATCCCTTTTTCTGTAGTGGTTTGCGACCTTTCTGCTGAGGAGCCATGGTCGATAGCTCAGGACTTCAAACGCCATTTCTTGGCCAATTGCGGCAGCAACAGTTGTCTGAGCGAGTTCTTGAGACCAGGTATCGACTGGATGCTTCTTAGACTATGTAGTGTTAGTTTATAACACGAATACCAACGGGGCCATACCGACATCGAAGTTGCTGATTAGTACATGGTTGGCATCCAGATCATACGCAATGATGAATCCAGAGCATGCTGGATCCGTGATCCAGTGAAGCATACCAGTCCTTTCACCAACGACAAGCCGGAGATTGGCCTTGAAGTGGATTGTCATCATAGTCTCATCTAGGGGCCGTGGTCAGATATAAAGCTCATAAATGAAACCATGGGCCTGGATATAACTTGCAGCCATCTTCACCCTCTGACTCTATTCCAAGGTCCGTGCGAACTTGGCTCTTTGCTCCATCACAGGCCAGGACGTGTCTGGAGCGTACTTGCCATTGGGCCTTTGTCGAACACTCCTCAAGTATTGAGATGACTTGGTCGTTAACCTCAAGCCTCAGGGTCAGTTATGTGTATTGGATGAATTTTAAACCTGGTTTACATACTTGCTGAGATGTGACATAGGCAACATTCTTTCGAATCTCGACATTGGGGTCGTGTTCAAGCTCTTTGGCAACGAATTGCTCAAATGCCGGTTGCGGAATATTATGGATCATCTACTCTTCATGTCAGCCATGCCTGGTGTTGAGTATACCAATCATTTTTACCTCTGGAGTGTGTTCCAATACTCCAGCATCCATTCTCTCTCATAGGGAAGAAGCCCAATGTGTTCGCCGCTCAGGCTGGTGACAAAGTTGACCCGGTTGGCATCTTCACGAGGGGTACCTAGCTTACGCATGGCATTCGTGTCGAGACCATATTGGCGACATATCTCAAGGCTTCGAGGACAGAGGGCATGCGCTTTCGGGGCGGGCGAGTCGTTCAGGGTATTTCTCGATGAGCAGGGACTTGACTGTGACGGGGAGAGTTAGAGATGGTGCGTGCTACTTGCAATTTGTACTCACTTCCAAACTTGGAGAGCATGTAGGCTGAGAGTAGACCGGTTGGGCCGCCACCAACGATGAGGACAGGCAGTTCGGCGGGTTGGGTTGGACCGTCTTGCCCGGCGTTGCCAAGGCCGTTGCCATTCAACTCGGCGTGCTTCAGAATTCCAGGCATAACGGTTCTGTGTACAAGTACCCGGGACGATGGTATCACTTCATTCGGATGACTAGAAAGACAGAGCCCAGGGGGCCTTGAAATAGACAAGTTGTAAGTTAGATACAGGATGGGATCGCCGAGCCCAAAGGTCCTATTGGTTGTGTAGCTCGAACTTGTTCCGAGCCTCACTTTCCGATTCGTCACTAGTCCTCGGGACTGGCGGGAACTCTGAACCGAGCCAACTTTGTCCACTCTAACTGGCCCCGGTAAAAGTTTACCGCTGTGGCTTTGGGGTGATCCGTTTGGGATGTTGCGGAATTAAAGCATTCTTACGCCGACTTGCCGAGGCCCGACTGTAGTCATCATATACCTGCAGCTCCGATGCTGCGATTGTCATTGACCCTCGAGACAGATTGTTGGCACTGTGGGCAAGATCAGCTGTCAGATTGGTGACGGTTACTTGTCTTGATCTGGAAGATTATCGCCAAGCAGCAAGCAGGTTTAAGAGTGTGAGCTCCCATTCTCTTTACCTCATCAAAGGCTATAGGGAGCCAACAAAGACGACAGAAAAGCTGTAACCGTGACAATGTCGGCGAGAAAAGGACCTTTCAGACTCGTCACCGTCAACACGGCTCCCGAGCGAGCGAAGCGGCTCATTGGGCGCTTGATCGAGGCACTGAAGGATGAATACGACATCACCTACGTCGACAACTGCGAGAGTATGAAACCCCTCGGCTTGTTGTTGTTTCGATGACCTGTTCTAATGAATGATGTGATAGGTATTGATGAGGTCGTACCAAAGGTCACCCAGCACAAGCCCAACGTCCTGGTAAGCTTGGTGAGGCAGACTCTCTTGCACATATCCAACTTACGGTAACTAGTTCTCTGCATCTATGTGGACAGAGGAAGAGGCCCGGAAGATCCATTCACTTGCAAAGTCTATAGTGCCGCACATCAAGTTACACGCCATTCCCACTGGCTTGCAGGTTGAGAAAGGGCCCGATGCAATTGTCGAATATCTGGTTGAGAAGGTTCCCATGTTGCTAGATTCTTAAAGAAGGGGCGGTGCGTTTTTTTTTCAGCGGGCATATCATTTGGACGGATGGATACATGAGTAATTACACACGGTGGCGGGGGGAATACGATTAAATTAATATTTACCAGCATCGACTGTAATGAATGGACAAGGAGTGAATTGTCCGGAGTGTGGAGTGTTTTGGGACTTGGAAACATGTTGCAGTTGCATACCTTTCACAAGTGTTGTTCGAAACACAGGGGAACCCTGATAAAATGTCCAGTGAGAAGACTAAATCTTGCGGTCTTGATCGATTCGAAAACACACCCACTTGCAAAAGACTCATGGTAACTTGCTTAGAGCCCTTTTGAGGACGCGGTTGGTTTGGTATCTATTATAGAACCCTATTCTAGTCTACTCTTCATTCTCAAAGACATTAAAGAGCGTTCCAATGTGTGGCAAAATCTCAACTGCAAACTCATCCCCATGTCTCAGTGTCTCCTTAGGTGTCCGACCCAAGCCAACTCCAGCTGGGGTTCCGGTAATGATGACAGTACCAGCGGGGAGGGTAGTGCTCTGCGAGAGAAAAGCTAACTAGCTTCGGAACGCTGAAGATAAGATCGCTGCGAGTAGATAATGTTAGACAAGTTTCCTTGTAGGTGGCGGTTGAATAGCTGTTGCTTACTTGATGCCACAATCTTGAAGAACCTTGCCGTTCTTTAGTCCCCCGAAGCCAAAGAGATGATATGTCGGGAATCACAGACGTGGAAACAACGACGGGACCTGCGCCCAGTATTAGGCCGTGGTTTTTGTGCTGGCTTAGAGAGTGTATACGTACCTAGAGGGCATGCTCCATCGAAGCCCTTGGAGAATGACCATTGCGACTGGTTCAGCTGAGAGGTCCGGCTTGATATGTCGTTTGCAGCTGTGTAGCCCAGAATGTAGTCAAGAGCTTCGGCCTCGCTGACGTTCTTGGCTGTCTTGCCAATGATGACTGCCAACTCCGACTCGTAATCGCCACAATCATCGAGCTGCGTGAGCTTGGGTAGGATTGTTGGAGCAGGCCAAGGGTCTCCGATGGCTGTAGCGGGCTTCCTGTTATTATTCCGTATGAGTTAATCTGTCATGCAGCAAGGAGCACGTGGTTGGTTGGATACTCACAGGAAGACTGTAGGGGTGGAGGGGATGTCCATTTGCACTTCAGCTGCGTGCTGTTTGTACTGCAACAAAGGTCAATGCCGTAGCTTGTGTGACTTGATGCTGCTGGGAAATTACATTCAACCCAATGCATCTGATGGTTCCAACTTCTTCCTGAGCCAAAGGTGATAGGATACGGTCAATAATTTCGATCACACCCGTTGCTTTCCCTGGCGACAGGATCGAGATGCCAGAGAAGATGTCCACCAAGACAGGTTCGCCCCTGCGTGTCGCGACGCCAACGTCCAAGGCTTTCTGCAGCGGCTGGCCGATAAGAACCCGTGAAGGACTAGACTTAGGCACAAATCGCACAATACCTAACGGGTAGTGTTATCCGCCTGCTATCCAAGACGTAGGCGATATGAACTTACGAGAGAATTCTGGGAGGGAGGCCATTGTGGCAAATGGCGTTGAAATCTGACTGGGTAGGCAAGCTGAAGGGTTTCGCTTTTGCTTTCTTTCGTCACGGAATAGCCCAAGGGGGGGGGGGAGATGGTTGGTAAGGCCATGGAGTGCTTGCGACTGGGGGAATGGGCCACCACCAATCGGATTGCCCATATCGGAGAAACTGTCACAAACATTCCGGGTGGTCTGAACGGAACCACGCGCCGAGAACCGAGGAAATGTGCGTGACTGACCTGGTGATTCAAGTACGACTTCTGTGCTGGCCTAAGAAGCCTTCACATCGTACCCTTTAGATCACCTGTTTGAACCTGGAAAGGAACAAGGCAAAGAGACTATAACCTTCAGTCCCCACAACCAGCCATCATCAAACATCATGATCGACGCGATGGGTGGTAACACAAAGACCCAGCAGTCTCATGGCAGTGCTTTTCGGGATCATCTTCCCCGACTTGAGCACCCCGAGATTCACCGCCATGCAGAAGCAAAATGCTCACGAGTATGCCCAGGTATTCAAGGCCAGTGGCCAGCCACCTTGGCTTCATGGCCTCTTCCTGCACTGGAGGAAGCTCTTCGAGGAGCCTTGTAAAGGCATCACCAACGATGGTAATTATCACTCCTCGTTGGTCAAGTTGTGGTCAAGCAGACACAGTACAGGTAAGGTCCGCGATGGTCTTTACCAACTCCAAGACGAAGGAGTTCCGATAGAGGCTATCACCTCAGCCGCAAATGCTGTGCTCGACGGGCTATCTGAGAGCCAGAGGAATGCGACTTGCTATCACATCGACTCCCCAGAATGGCGATCCTGGTCGAATCCAGAATTTCTTCTCAGCGATAAAGGCATCCGCCTTGACGAGATCACCGCCGAGCTGAGAGAGGAGGATGTGCTCAAAGTGCTCAAAGCAACACTCTCACCTGAAGGGTATGACAAGGCAGTGGGCGCGATGAAAGTTAATCACTTTCTGGGAGAACTCGTTGAGTCGCCGGCCATCATGAATGAGCATTCGTATAACTTTGTTCTTTTCGGTCAGCCATCGGTAATCCGACCATGGGGCTTCTCCTTCTACGGCCATCACCTCTGTTTGAACGTTTTCCTCCACCAGACTCAAATCACTATCTCTCCTTGGTTCACCGGAGCAGAGCCCAACCTCATCGATCAGGGACCCTACAAAGGGATCCGGATCTTGGATAAGGAAGAATCACTTGGTTTACGGCTGATGCAGGACCTGCCAAAGGACAAACAGGCCAGAGCACAGGTGTATAAGCTTATGAAAGACCCTGCCATGCCCCATGGTCGATGGAACCATGATGACCAACGACATCTATGCGGAGCGTACCGCGATAATCGGGTGGTTCCCTACGAGGGAATATTAGTGTCTGAGATGACAGACACACAACAAGACACGGTTCTAGCTATTGTGGATAAGTTCCTTCTTTATCTACCAGAGCGAGCCCGTCAGATCCGGCTAGAGCAAGTCAAGAGCTTTTTCTATGAGACTTATTGGTGTTGGATCGGGGGATTTGGTGATGAAGATCCGT
This sequence comes from Fusarium solani, assembly GCF_023522795.1. Taxonomy (NCBI): domain Eukaryota; kingdom Fungi; phylum Ascomycota; class Sordariomycetes; order Hypocreales; family Nectriaceae; genus Fusarium; species Fusarium solani. The sequence continues at coordinate 88,013 of NW_027072149.1, forward strand.
TCTACTATCGCATTCAGAGCCCAGTTATCATTATCGAGTTTGATCACCATTCCGGTGTCTTCTTGGCCAACTCGAAGCCAGCCAAATTCCATATCCATACACTGCTTCGAATGCCGAATGGGGGAGACTATGGGATGGCGCTGAGGCCTTTGATAAAGGGGCAAGAGCAGGGATTCATTTGGGAGGGATGAATACTTGGAAAATTGACCTCACGACCCTTGTTAGGGGCATTGCAGTTGAAGCCCACAATCAATTAATCTTATTTCATTTTCAAGACTAGAAGAGCTCGTGAAATAGAGGTGGATACATCAGCTGCTTATCGCATATCGAGTATGTCAGTGTCCTCGGCTCTTTCACCCCCAGGTCTTCAAATGTTTCTCTGGTGAACTGCTTGACCTTTACACTCTCGTCAATCTCAAAGTTGAGAGAAAGTGATGACAAGGCGAGATTCTGCATTTGAGTGCCTACGTACGGATTACCGAAAGTGAGAGGAATGTGTATGGCTTCGCAATTGATCATCAAGACGCGTAGACTTGTTCCCATGAATTCCTCGGTCATACTAACCCCCAGCCGGCGAAACTCCTACCTCCGATCTAGCCGTCTCGTTATTCTTTAGAGGGCGTAGCCTCTGGAACAAGTAGCTCGCTCTCATACTCTCCACCCGTCCAGATCCTCACATCCCCGAAACTGTGGCTCGGCCCTTTGAACTGTGTCATGTTTTCTTGGTCGGTAAAGGTCGTCCCTTTGACTGCAAGGCGGAGCGTTTCGACAGCCTCCCAAACGGTGCTACCTGGCCATAACTCGACGTTGACTTCAACAACGTCCTGGGGCCGCAGCCAGAGACCTCTCTGGTGAAGGTGAGCTGGCCTCTCAGGGGTGCTCTTGGCCGTGTCAAGTTCTCGGTGAGAGGCGCGCAACCAACCAAAACTTGCGTCGGCTTCCAACTTCTGTGTAGAGTTGTAATATTTGAGTCCGACCATCCTTGTCGATTTTTGGCAACGCGACAAACAAGTCCACGTCGGGGAAAGAGAGCCCCTGGATGAATAGCTTGACTGACGAGTACCCGGTAATCTCGATACGCCGGTCAATCTTGAAATCGAAGAAAGCGACGTATTTCGGAGGACTGTTGCTGGCACTTCCGTCGTTAAGGACGAGCTTGCCATCCGCCGTTAGTCGATACTTGATGAGTTGTGCTTTGGGAGGGAAATCGGATTCCAAGCGCCGCAAGCTCTCTGTGGCCGACGTCCTGACAGCCAGCTCAACTCTAGGCCATTTGTCCACATCGTTCGCAACGTGTCGTAAGTAGCGGTCCTAAATAGGCGTTGCTTGTTCATGTTTTCGTCCTTGTAAAACTCAGACCATTCTCGGCCGGCCTGCAGAGAAGTTAGGTAAACTTCTTAGTTGTATGAGCAATGTAGACTTACGTGAATGATGAGGTACTTGTTTGGCGAAGACATTTGCTTCCAAGCCTCGATTGTCCCACAAAGATGGAGGCCGAGCGATGACCATCCTGTCACCGCTAAGACGGGGACATTAATCAGGTTCCAGTCAACCACTTTGGATTGCCAATACTCGTCAAACAATGGATGCTCGATGCTGGCTGCAGCATGATCTTCGGTCATGCCGAGGCCGTTCCCCAGTCATATTCATTCAGAAGTGCTGAAAGGGGACGTTGGGGATACCGCCGGGCGCGTTGACCTCGCGGTAGATGTCTGAGATGCCTTCCCAGATCATGATGGCCTTCAAGTGAGATGGCTTCAGCACGGCGGTCTGGTATGCGGACATTGCGTAGTAGGATATGCTGCCGCCCCAGCCAATGTCGCCAGTAGACCTAGATCGACGTCAACTTGGTGATATCCATGATTAATCATGCCATGCTAGCGACTTACCATTCCTGCTGCGATGCCCACTCAACAATGTCATACCCATCCCTACCTTCCTCTGGCGAGATATGGTTTGAGGCATCGCCTTCGGACCACCAGGTGCCCCTTGGGTCGACCAACAAGAAGGAATAACCCCATTCTCCACACCAAGGAAGAGGGCCAGGCAGCTCCCAATGCGTATGCTGGCTCAGCTTCTCAAAATCGACTCCCATGTTCTGAAACCTCTCTCTAGGAACGGCCCCGTGCTTTCCGAATGGCGCGAACAGCACCAGGGTGGGGGTCTTGGTTCTGAGGCTGGGATCGGGACGGTACACGTCGGCATAGAGCAAGACACCGTCCCGCATCGGGATGGCTACATCCGTCTGGAATAGGGTTTTTCCATCTTCGAGGAGAATGGTTCCATGCTTGAGGGGAGGAGCTGGCTGGAGAGGTGGTGAGACATGTTTGCCTGTTGGTTAACATGAGAGAGAGATAATGCTAGGAAGCATTACAAACCTGTTGGGGTGGCACAGCCTTTCGGTAATAAGGAGAATGGGAGTGGGTATTGGCAGCCATGGTGAGCGATATTACAGTACAAGTCGTTGATAGGGGGTTATCATGTCGGCGGTGGTGGGTTCTGTCACATTATTAACCTGTGACGGTCATGACGAGGAGAGAGGTCGGCTTTGATAGCCAATCGGATCGTGGGCTACGGAAGCCAACCTCGACCCCATGGGGATTTGTTCCCCACGATTTCATCTCGGACTACGGCTTGATCAGATTCTGGGGTACAGTCTGGGGAAAGATGGGTGATCCCTATCCCGGGGTTCTTGTCTGTATAAGATTAGTCTCCAGGTCGTCCCCGTTTTATTCTTCTCACATTACCATCCTCACCACCCACTGAGCACAACTACCAAACATGACCGACATCAAGGCTGATGACATTCAGCTTGAGCATGCCCCGAGCACGACTCACCCCTCGGGAGCAGCGGATCACGACGCTAGCGACTCTTCGAGCTTCCATGACTCCTATAGGATGTCCATCCGCATCTACATGGTCTTGATTACCATGGATTTTGCTTGGAGTACTTGCACAATGGCAAACATTGGCCCTGCAACCACCTACAGCTACGCTGTCAAGGCCCTAGGCCGCGAGTCAATCTCGACTTGGATTCCAAATGCGAGCCTCTTCCCTATCATCGGACTCCAAACGATCTGGGTGAGTACAAGTCACGCAAGGAAACACTTCTATCTACTTTACTGACGAATCCTTCTAGGGATCTCTCGCCGATCGCTTCGGTAAGAAGTGGTTCATCTTGTCGGGTGGTGTTGCAGGCGACATAATGGCGTCTTTACTGAGCATTGGGATTCTATGGCTCCAATTCCCCCCGTATCTGAGCATAAGAACTCCAACGGCGTCTTCTGAGCTATTAGGTGACGTGGGTTTATTTGGTATGGAGGACAACAAAGTTCACTCGACAATCTAAGTAGCATTCTATCAGTCGAAATGCATCGAGAATATGGACATGAAAGGCACAGTTCAGTGATTAGGTTACCTCAGTATGGCTAATAAATTCCCCCTATTAACTACCCATTTAAGATACCCAAAAGACGGTTATAGAAGACTTAAGTAAAACCCTTAAGTACTTATAAATCATCAGCTTCTATAGCTTCAGCTCCATCTGATGTGACTATGATGTGCATATTAAACTAGCCGATTTTAATATACTGCTTTAGACAACATGTGTCTGATATCGTTTGTTATGCACAGTGATATAGATTTAAAGGTTCGCATGTCCCAATTCTCAATACAGAACAGAGAAAGCAAAACTAATATAGATAATTAAAACACGAAATGAAATCAATTCGAGGCATAATATTTCTAGAAGTTACTGCTAGGTTGTCTCTTAGAGAAACCTACGAGGACATGGAAGCCCCTTCATCGGGGGAGCCCTTAACAGTTCTGGACACCAAATAGAGAAAATGGGTTCAAGAAGAATCGTTCAAGCGGCACGTATACCCACGACCTTAGATCTCGGCCCAAGCCGAGATGTCTCAGATATTAGCCACTAATTCCTTGCCGCAGGCTCGTTTATAGCTTGTTCATCCACTGCGCGCAGGAAGCCGCCCTCAAGCGCATTACCTCGGCGTTGCCTTTCACCGAACTTTGCGCTCCGATCCCAGCGACGAGGGAGCTATGGGATGCGTCCAATGCGGTCGAGTGGCGAGACTTGTACCTGCTCCAGATCGAGAAAGAGGCTGCTCCAGGCCTTAAAAAGGCCATCACCCTCCATGACTGCCTTCAACGGCCGTCGATCTTCCAGGAATTCCCGCCTGGCCAGGATCGCAATCTCGCATTCACCGTTGTACTCCACGGTACCATGAGCATGATAGATGACGATTACGCACGTCATGCCGCTCTGGACGGTACGTTAGGGGTAGAATTGGGTTTGCCAAGCGGCTCGAGGATGATGCTGAACCAAGACCGGCACGTTCTACGGCTGATGGACGAGACCCGTTCCATGTGGGATATTAGCGTCGTGGAGCATACGAACACGGCAGCCATTTTGCTCGAGCTTACTGCTATGAGAGCCAACACCCCACTTGATAAGATGGAAAAGCTCTTATGCTACAGTGGCCAGAAGATCACCTTCCAGCATTTCGGTACTCTGCAGGAGTGGAGAGGGAGTCGCGCCGGGAGAAAGGCCGTCTGGCACGCTGGTCAGGTCATACGCTTCATCCGACTCCTCGACGACCTTCACCCAGAGGATTTCTTAGTTGTGGCAGCTTATCAAGCAGTGCTCTGTCTATGAACATATCGGGGCATTTGCGAAGGAGAGACTCTCCGACCAATGAGCCCTAGGCTCGGCGATAGCATGACCCCAGCCCAGGCACCGCGTAGTACTCCAAATCCAGCGTATGATTCTCGCTGGGTGCGCGTGGACGGTTGTGAGTCTCTGCAAACTCAAAGTCTATTGGCATTGCGAAGAACCTGAGTGGAAACAATACTGAAAGTGATGGGTCTGCACCCTTATCAACAGTTCCATTATGCGCCGATCCAGGCGCCACTCGCCGTTTCATCCAGGGCATGGTTGATTTACTGAAGGCGAAGTTTACCGGCAGAGGGACCCAAATTCAGGTATCAGAGATTGTTTGTGAAATCTTCCAAGCATTTGAGGAAACAGATTAGGTTCTATTAGGCCAATATATAATTCCCTGTCCTCCCTTCGTCCACTCTATCAGACCTGGGCTTATTGCGTCTTAATATCAACTCGTAAAGCCACCACTAGCCTAAGTAAAGCGTGTATGAGGGAACCAAGTAGTTTAATATATGACTGTTATTATCCAAGTCGATTTAGGTAAGGCGAACAAATAAAACCCACAAAATCCACTACTCTTTCGTCCACTACGTGGGCGGCCTTAAAGCGAGGGAACCCTCCATAAACTCGACGAACCAAAGGAGATTGAGGCTCAAAGATGATTAGTGACGGCTGTTTAGAACGCGGTGCATTGATAAACGAGCATCAGTAAGCATCTATGGTACAAGGATGCAATGCACGAAAGTACACGGCTTCATGTCTTGCAGTGACCCCATTAGACCAACGGTCGTGACGATGCAAGTCAACATTTTCATTGCATTGATGTACTCCGGATAAAATTCCTGGCTTGAGGAACGCAACAAGTGCGCCAATATGAGCTTGATTAGATTCTAGCTAATCCATTGGGAACTAACATTGTCGCGCTGTATCTTCTGAAATTTGTTTGTATACTTCCTCGTGGAATGCTTTGATCAAGGCTTGTGAGACATGATCAGCAGGAGGCATGACTTGAGTGGCGAATAATCCACATAAGCCACTTTGACGATCAACAAACTATTCTCCAAATCAGCGTTGCTTGGCCTTGAAGGCAAAATAGACTCGAGATCTGTTACCCAGAACAAGTTCGCAGCTCCGCTCCAAACCAGTGTATTTGAGCCCCGCGACAGCGGGCAGCCATGGTCAGCTGTTTCAATGAGTAATCCTCCTAGACTCCAATCGTAGATTTCTCCAGGGTAAAAGGCGCCGACTGCCCAAGATGGATCCTCCATCTTGCGGTTTAGCGCAGATTTGCTCGTTCCGGTCAGATGGCCTTGAAACAAAAGGTCCGCTGTCTCAGGTTTCAGTATGCGGCCATCGTTAGCCAGAAGCGAATAAAGGAGCTGGAGAAAGTCTTCGACTGTAGCATATCCGCCTTGCCCACCGAAACAGTCAGTGACGCCAATATTGAAAGAGAGACCTTCAGGAAGTGGTCTCAGGTTCTTTGTCTCCTCGTCTCGTTCTGCCAGGATTGCCAGCTCTTTCGTTGCGATGTCTTGTCGATGTGGCCAGAACGTGAAGCTTGTAACTCCGAGTGGCTGCCATACATGTTTTGACATGTATGTTTCAAGCTTCGAGCCTGTGAGTACCTCGACAAGCTTTCCCACCCAATCAATGGAGCAGCCATAATTCCAGCCTTCACCAGGCTCAAACAATAACGGCAAATTGAAACGCTGCTCAATGGTTGGTTTGGAACTCAAATGTTCCCCAAGGAAGGACTGGACTCTGCGAAGTTCTTCATTTGAAAAATCATACCCTGTACCGGCCGAATGGGTCAACAGGTGACGAAGTGTGATGGGATTTTTGCGATCCTCGAGGATCGGCTCTCCATATGCCTTGAACCCTTTTAAAATGCGCTGTCGCTTGAGGGTCGGGAGTAAGTCAGTCACATCGTGGTCAAGCCCAATGGTGCCGTTTTCCACCAGTTGTAGAGCAGCAATTGATGTAGGAAGTTTGGTCAAAGAAGCCAAGGTGAATAGAGTGTTTTTCTTATTGGCGTTTTGGGAAGTGAATAGTGGCGAAGGCGATCCTAAATACGTGGAAAGGATTCGAGATCCTCAACCTATATATTAGCTGCGATTGGTAGGTGCATGCGGGAAGGATGCAATTACCATCACGCCGTATAGCTTCAACTGCTATTGACGGGACATCGAGATTTTTGATAGCTTCATTTAGCAACAGTTCAAAAGATGATGCCATAATGAATTGAGCTTGTGTATGGAATAGAATGATAATGCCTTTTGCCCTATCAAGAAGCGAACTGTTTATATATTATCCTCGTCTCCGTCATGAGGTTGTACAACCCTTAAACTTCGTGGCCCAAGATATGTTTCGAGGAGAATGTAATTCTCTTGTACATTAGCCTTTGCAGGAGAATGCTGCTTGTCGGTCCTTCTCCGGCGTCTTTTGGCCCCGTTTTCATTCCATCCGTCTCATCCCTCTCTCCCGGTCTTCCCCGTGTCACCCGCCTTAACCGTGTCACCCGCCTTAACCGTGTCACCCGCCTTCCCCGTGTCACCCGCCGTACCCGTGTCACCCGGTCCTGCCCGTTGGTTCTGTAACTTGATCGTGTAAAGGAACCCTGGCCTAGTAATAAGAAGTTGTTAACAGAATCTTGTCTCCTACACTTACTGGTATATATAGTTTCCAGTAAAAGCAGTATTGTTTCAGAAATTTTTGATTTTATGTTCTGAAAAATGCCCTACTCTAAAATACTATTAATTCTAGTGAGCCCTTCTAAGAGAGTTGTCTTGTCAACTGAAAAGACAAGTCTGAACCATCCACTACCTTCAGCTCCAAAGCTTGCTCCAGGGGCTACAAAGACTTTCCGCTTGAGAAGTAGCTTCATTACCCGATCCTCAGCTTGCAGATGCTCCTGTTCAGGATGGTTTCGGCAGTAGGCCTTTCCAAGATTGACCCACAAGAAAAAGCCCGCATTTGATCCCCTTGCGTAATGGATGTTATGCTCTGTTGCCCATGATGTTATTAGCCTGTAATGCTCGGCGAGTTTTGCCCTGTTTTTGGCCAAGTAGCTATCAACCCAAGCATCGTCTTCAAATACATTCGCAAAAGCGTGTTCAGCGAGGGAAGAACACATGCTGTACAAAGCTGCTGGAACAAGTGCATTGTGCAACAGAGGATTGCTCTGGGAAATAATGCTTCCGAGTCGGATGCCGTTGGATCCAAAATCTTTCGAGACTCCCCACACCACGTGTACCAGAGACGGGTCGATGATTCCTGTAGGGTCTATGGATAGACAAGAGGTGAACGGCGTAGTCGGTGACTCATCGTTTGTCCAAGTTGACATTGCGTAGACTTCGTCGCTAATCAAGTGAAGTTGGTGTTTCTGACAAAATTCCATGAGTCGAACCAATGTACCCTCAGGATAACAGCGCCCGAGGGGGTTATGCGGGTTGCAGAGAAGAATGCCAGCAATCTTTTTTCCTTGTGTTTTGGCTTCTTGCAGTCTGGCCTCGTACTTTTCGACGACATCCTCGCAGAAAGGGTCGACACCATGGCATGGCACCTGTATCACCTCTGTATCAACGCGAAGGCCGAAGGTTGGAATAAAGGCGCGAAAGAAAGGCCTGGTGATGAGGAAACCATCTCCATGATCCCCAACTGCCCAGGCGATATGTTCGATAGCTGCGCTACAGCCGTTGGTAATGGTGACATGGTTCAAGTCGATTTCCGTGTGAGGATTTAAATGTTTGTTGAGAAAATGTGCAAGGGCAAGCTTTAACCGTTTTGATCCCGTTGTACCATCGCCATAGGTTAAAGCTTGCGGCTGAAGGGAGGTGTTGTCAGTGATGTGCTGCAGCAGCTCATCTTGCATAAGCACATTTTCTGCCATACCCAAGCTTACGTAGCCTGAAGGGTTGGTTGTAGCGTTCCAAAGGTTTGCCGTCACTTCCCACAGGAGGGATCCGCCTTTGTTGGATGCTGTCGCTTGGCCACGACCGGAGAGCTTCATGTTGAATAAGAAACTGCTAAAGAGAGCTATGCAATAAGTGCATCTGTAGAAAGTACATCGTCGAGTGGGCGAGATCTTTACTTGGATGTTTCAATGTTGCGCTATATACCCTGAGGCAGAGCCGGAAGTGTCCGGAGCAAGTTGGTCGGGTTCTAAGTTCGGTACGCACTTTTGCAACCCGTCAACACACCGAGCGCTTGAAAAGTGGAGAATCCAACCCTTGAATTGTGGCGTGCAACTCAGCCGGGCGTTCCAGACTTTCACAAGTGGATATAGGGGTGGCCAAGCCTGTCGCCATAAAGCCAGCGCATGAGGCATGTCCTCGTCGCCAATCAGTCAATACATGAATCCATCCCCAGCGCATTTATACCTTGACGGAAGCTTGGCTTCGCTGTTATTCGAGAAACCGTTGCAGCTTGGTGGGCTTTAACCGCTTTGCTTATACACAATGCTATGCAACCAATCAGAATCGAACACCATCATGACGCCGCTGGAAAACCACGACATATCCTCCGTGCCGGCAGAGGGCAATGAGCGCCATGCTCTTGTTGCCATTAACCCTCGTGGATTTTATATACGGCATCCTCCCAAACCACATATACTGAACGACTTCATCACGCCGGACGACCTACTCTTCCATACTATCCACATGGGAGTGGCGGTCGTGGACCCTCACAAATGGACCCTGATAGTCACTGGACTAGTGAAGAATCCCTTCGCGCTTTCACTGGATCAGCTTAAACGCCTACCACAGAAATCGATTACATCGTTTCACGAATGCTACGGTAGCCCAATCAAGCCTCCAGTGGAGGCAGTATGGCGTATAGGGAACGTTGTCTGGACAGGTGTCCCTCTTGCATACCTTCTATCCCTTGCTTCACCGCTCCCCGAGGCTCGTTTTGTATGGTCAGATGGACTTGAGCAGGGAAGCTTCCATGGTGTTACAGCAGATCGCTACCAAAAAGACCTACCATTGGACAAAGCCCAAAGTGCAGAAGTTCTGATAGCCTATAAGATGAACGGGGAGCCGCTAACAAAAGAGCGGGGAGGCCCGGTCAGGCTCGTCGTTCCCGGGTGGTTCGGCACGAACTCTACGAAATGGCTTTGCCGGTTGACGCTGGAAGACAAGAGGGCGGAAGGACCGTATACCACGACTTTCTATAACGAAATTGATCCCGAAGACCCTGAAGGGATAAAGAAACGGCCGGTTTGGGAAGTTGAAGTTAACTCAATCATTGTACAGCCTGAGCCTGAGGCCCTGCTCGTGGGACCAAAAGTGGCGATAGAGGGTTGGGCGTGGTGCTTTGAAGCGGTGACAAATGTTCACATTTCTTTTGATGACGGTGAAAACTGGACTGCAGCTAAAGTTGAAACAAGGAAAGACTTCAGCTGGCAGAAATGGAAGATAGAGTTGGATCTTCCATGCGGCTCGTACTCAGTCATGGCTCGGGCAGAGTCCGCGTCAGGTCAGATTCAACCACTGTCTAGGAGAAGGAATCACGTTCATGTGATCAGCTTTTCTGTCAGCGCACTCGATGCTCTAGTCAGTCCATCTGGGCACCTCGGCCTGCCCATTTACGCCGTCTGATTTGACCAGACTAAACTGGCAGAGAGGCGTTCTTAATAGCGCCAATGGTGAACTAAAACACATATCACGACTGCGAGGGTGGAAGCCAACCACTGCAGCAGAAGTATATATCTGGCTTGCAATCTTGATTTACATAGGAATACATAGGAAACCGCGATTGAGCACTACTGGAAGACTCCTGAGCTAGAGGATCAGCGCCCTGAGCACTCAATCATCAAGTTCATGACCTACGATGGTTTCAACTCCATCATCGTCACCTTCGCCCTTTTGACGATACGAGATTTGAAGATAGCGAGAGCTTCTCTACAGCCTACCAATGTGCACAGTCGTAGTCTGAGCACATACAACAAGCTACAACGCAACTCTGTGAGCTAGGCTCTCATCTCGCTATAGATGAGAGCAAAATCCGCTATACAGGGAGGAACTCAGAGGCCACGTATATACCGTTCATTCGAAAAACCGGATCCGCAATTCGGAGTTGCTCGGATCTTGACGCCGGAATGGGAAAAGCACAGACTTGAGAGTAGCCATATATTTAGGCTTTTTCTATTTGACTATTGTTTCAGTAGCTAAATTAGTGGCTCATTAATATGGTCTAAGTAGAGGAAAACGACAAGTTTCCAGTTCAATATAGGTTGTCGATAATATACGCAATTTGTCTCTGGCGGAATGTATCCGGCTCACTATAAGCCAACCCTGTTACGTTCACATCAAACACCACATTTCTTTCACGCCCATCTCGATATTCAGGCCAGGTAAGAGATTGAGCTACGTCAAGCCAGCTGGTCAGCTTAGCAAATACACGCGAACAGATCACTCTTACCATAGCTAACAGGATTCCGATGAACAATAAAGCTAATCCAAGCTGTCGACATAACATCCGCCAGCTGGACCAGCTAGGCGGGTTTTCTAGCCATTGGGTTTTTGGAGATAACGGTTTCGTAGCCTTGACCGTTGACATTATGAAAAACAAATACAACCTCTTGGAAGTGGCCTGCGCCCCTGGCTGGTGAAACATTCTCAACGAGAACATTCCAGTGATAGCTCCACACAGGCACATGCCGTCTAGCCCACGACTTTGTCGTAAATCTACGACCGGCGTGCTGATATACGTCACCACTGAAGGCAGCAACACGTTTGTATTGCTTTCCGAGGCGCGCAAGGGCTCTTTCAGGTATGCTCTTCAGTGTAGATGGTATGCCGACTGTAGGGTCATTAGAGTACAACCTCTCGACGGTGCGAACTGCTTGTTTAGAAACACCAACGGATCTCACGTATTGGGTGAACTGAGCTGTTGTGTTGATTCCTTGAGGAGCAAACTCCGTGCCCTCGTCGAAGTTAGTCCCAATAAGAATAGGCACCTTGACAAATTTGCCCTTCTGTAGTAGTGAGCTTCCGCTTGCAGTGATGAAGTCACCATCAACCACCTGGCCCCAACCGGGCGGCGAGGCAAACGAGCTATTAAAAATCGCGCTGAGTTCTTTTATAGGAATTTTTCTTAGACATACAAGTGGGTCTACGTCAGAGCAATTTATAATATACAGTAGCTTAGTCCAATATAGTTCCTAAGTCTTTGAGGTCTGAGGTTTAAGTCCAAAGGTCAAAGGTAATCCACTTTAGAGGATAGCCGCACTAAAGAGCTTATCGTCTCGGCCCCCATATGCGATAAGCTAGGACCCAACAGAGAAAGCTCCGGAACTCTCGCCCCAGATAGTAACGCGTTCTAGATTTCCGCCGAAAGCAATAATATTTTCCTTGAGCCAATATAGGGCCAGTCATTAATCTTGGTAACCAAGGTTTATTGATCCTTCGGTAGCAAGCTCGGCGCTATGAAGAAATCCCTAGGCGTAGAGGCGATAATTTATACTCGCGGCAATAATAGGCATACCTTTCCTAATAGATTATTCGACGATAAACGAGAGATTATATCGGGGATCCAAACTTCCACCATTCACCTAGCCACCACTATGGGTCTAGACAGCAACTAGGAGTTTAACACCATCAGGTAAGCCGGCTAGGCGAACAACATTAATAGTCAAATAATCTTCAGACATATGATTCCCCAGGACCCAAGTATCGCTTCTATAGCCAATACACGACGGTGAGTATTCCGTTGCTTCTTAAACGTCTATCCAGGTGCTATTAAGAGGCTATGGAAGCCGCAATCGGAGGTCATAGATAGGGGATTTAGCGTATAGCATACCGAGAAAGAAGTCTTAATAGTAATATTGGTTATAGATGCCTCTATATGTGCTATTAGATAAGTCGACAGTAGGTGGTCCATAATTAGAAGTAAGGCATAGGGTAGTTAGAGGGATCAATGCTAATGCCAGTAAAGCCCCAGGACTAAGAATAGTAGTAATAAACTTCATTTTCAGTGATCGAAAGATGAAGACTAGGAGTAATAAGTTGCGTAGACTTGTGAAAGTTTTGGTCGTACTAATTCTATATAGGTATATCCTTAACTTCTTCAACCCTTTCCAAGTCCCTCGCATTTGTGCCTGGCGCATCAATACTCCAGGTTGGAAGCCAAAACTACGTGCTTGCTCCGCGGAGATATCTTTCACGAGCTACTCAAACTTTCCACAGTCATGCGCATGAACTGGGGCTCGGACATCGGGTTCGATTTCTATGGCACCGTTGTAGCCGCTGTACCCGATATAACCGCTCCGCGGAACCACTTTTATAAACGAACAGGCTTATAAACGGGCCGTTTGGCTAGACCACGCGACTAGATAAGGGCAAAGTCCAGAGAGAATCGATTCGGGAAGCGGTATTAATGAGACGATGGCTACATTAGACTGATCTGTTGCACCGGTAACACCGATATTGGCCCGAATCACGACTGAACTACCCCGAGCACCAAGACTTCCTCCAAATATTTTCAAGATTTGCCTATATATTCGGACCGAAAACCCTTGTGAGGTTGGTCATGGGCCGTCGACTCGGTATTGCGGGGGAATTAGCAAAGCTGGGGGTGGATCAGTTTAGGACGTTGAACAGAGAAATCGTTATATGACCCTGGCGGTCCGTTGTAGGATAAGTAGACAATGTTAGGATGGTCATTCGTGAACCAATAAGCTTAAAAAGACATCACTTGATTTCTGATCAATTCTTTTCGCCATGAAATCCTACACCTTCCTGGCGGCGTTGTGGTTGTGGGCCATCGCCCGGGCAAAACAGTTTGACGCATATCTTGCGGATCTTAGCCATCAGCAGCCACGTTCCATACGTCATGGCTGGGATAACCTCACTGTTGAAACGAACACAGGAACCTTTATCGGAATGTATAATGATACATATCCCAACGTGCGCCAGTTCCTGCGCATCCCCTTTGCCCAGGTACGCGAAGAAATAAGTCCCATAAGCGCTCACCAGTCCTATGTCTTTTCTTGCACCTGGACTTTATTGCCTACTTACTCCCAGTAGCCACCAATTGGTGACCTTCGATTTGAGCCACCCCAGAAGCTTCCCCGCTCATCTAAATTCTTCGATTCCACTCACCTCGGCCCTGGTAAGTTGAATGGATCCCTATCGAGCTCTCGGTAGATCTGTATTGCTAAACAGAGCTCTTGGGGTACTCGCAGCCTGTCCACAGTACGTCTCCTCGCAGCACGTCTTCTGGAACCAGTACGCACCGCCGAACCCCTTAATGAGTCTGGGCGAGCGGCGTGATCAAGGTGCTGTTGCGTGGTCCTCGTCTGAAGATTGCCTCACCCTCGCTGTGTGGACTCCTTCGTACGCGAACAAGTCGTCCCAGCTTCCTGTTGCCTTATTTGTCACAGGTGGAGGTGGTCTCATTGGTGGGATCAATGTGCCTTCGCAGCTACCGGAGCAGTGGGTATCACGCTCTCAGGAGCACATAGTTGTCACCATTAACTACCGCGTAAACATATTTGGAAGTAAGAAGCCTCAGCTGGTTTAATTCAATGCATGGTTCAGTTGCTGGCGAGCTAACTTATTGCCAGACCCCAAATCCCGTGCTTTGAAAGAAACGTCGTTAACCTTGCTCGATGTGAGAGCTGCTGTCGAATGGGTACACGAGAATATTGAATATTTTGGAGGAGCCAAAGACAATATTCTTGTTAGTCATCTTCAAAAGTTCAACATGACTCGGCTCTTCTAACATATATGTACAGTTATGGGGAGAATCCCAAGGCGCTAGATTGGTCGACATGTATACCACAGCCTTTTGGGAAGAACCACTCGTTACCAAGTTCGGCATCATTTCCAATGGCCCAAATTACATCATCAACACCACAGAAATCCCGGATCCATATGCCGACTTTGACGTTGTAGCCAAGAGTCTCGGCTGCAATTACGGTGATGACTATGAAGCGGAGCTTGAGTGCATGCGACAGGTTTCTTGGGTGCAAATCGAGGAATTCATCAGCAGATACGACAAGAAGCCAGGCGTCGACTTTGCAAACTACATTGGTGTGTAACACTTGGCGTTGACTGGAAAAGCTTGTGCTGACTTGCCGCATTGTTTTAGCGGACGAGATATACATCTTTTCCAACAAATCTGATCGATATGCTAAGAACCTTGTGGCACAAGGACCTGCCATACGCTCGACCACAGCGACCGAACTGGAGCCCTCGCCGAACTTGACTCATACTGCCGAGGTTGCCCGCGCTTTTAACTGTTTCGCCTTGGCCGACTCTAAACTGCGTGAGTCTGCTGGATTAGAGAGCTTCCGTTACTTTTACGTTGGTATGTCTTGGCTATATGCCTAACAACGCTTCATCTTACTAATGGGGTGTGTAGGCAACTACTCCAACATCAGCCCTAAGCCGTGGCTGGGTGCCTATCACTGGACAGATCTCCTCATGATCTTTGGGACATATGTGAAGATGGTCGGCGACACTCCTCAAGCTGAGGTCGAAACGTCTGCTACTATGCAAGATTACTTTCTCGCTTTTCTTAAGAGCGGGGCCGACATGGTGTATGCTGTGGATTGGCCGACCTTTAACTCCCAGGGGAAACATGGTGGTTATATAGTTGAGTTCGGGAGTGATGGCGCTCCAGCCCGAAGGATTACTGGTAACTATCTCGATGCCTCTTGTTATAACTGCTCGATTGTCTTTCCCATATTATCCATCGAATAAACCTGAAGCTTGTCTTAGGTAACGTGCCTACCTATGTATTACCTTATTTCTAAGATAATACAAGGCCAGTTAGGTCTAAAAAAATAAATCACAACTGCCCATCGCCCTTCATTTCAATACTAAGTTAAATACTCAGCCGGTAATCAGCCTAGCCTACACGAGCACCTCAAGGCTTATATAACCCTTTGCATACGGGTAATTATGCTTGTCCTTTCCTTGCCGCGATAATGCATTCTATAGCTTCAACCGGAAGAAGGTGTTTAGCAATCAGGGCGTAAGTCACTATTCTCGTATGCAGAGTTGAGAGTCGCGGCTAGTCGCTCCAAACCAGAAGACTTCGCTGTGCCAGGAGACGACGATTTTTGGCTTGCTTACACGGCAGTTAAGGTCGCGAATTGGAGTCCTTTTTCGTGTACATATTGTCTACCTGGCCTATTATGTTGATTCGTTTCGATGGTAAAGATAGGGCGTTACTCTAACATCATTTCACGGTCTAATTCTGCCTACCAAGCTTACTGGAGAATAATTCGACTGTTACAATGAACAGGCTTTCCTTACGTGCTCCTCACCGGCCTCTTTCCAACTGCGTCTTGATAACGCACACGCGCAGTACCCGAATATACGTGATAACAAACGAGCTCTATGAGACAACGTTGTAAAGGCAATCGTCTTCCACGCTAAGGTAGGAGATGAAAATACAACAAAAGTCGTATCAGCCGAAAATCTAATAGCAAAACATACCGAATACGCAAAAATGCCAAGCCAACCACGCGTTCTTGAGTATCTCCGAGCATGAGCTGTTCATCTTGCAGGCAATGATAATCATGAAAACCTAACTAAGAATAATTACAATCACGACGACAAGAACTACCCATTGTCAAGTGCACTCAGCATCCCTGCGTGACATAACATATTAATAGCTATGATAGCTAATATATAGGAAAGTATAAATAAGCGTGTACTATATACTTTGGTAGGTTTATTAGATTATAGAGAATTATGAGTGTTGAGTTATGATCTAGGTGTAAGCCTCTGGGGGATTCTGGCCGGCTCACGCTTATCTTGGCATGATCCGTTATGATCCTGTGGTGATTGGCGGGGAATTATAGGCCAGTCCTTATCACGTGAAGGTGTTGGAGAAGTGGCATGCATGATGGTTATGTTGCATATGCCTCTACCCAGATTGTCACACGAGTGCAACACAAGAGTCAGAGTGGTGTTATAGATCTGTTGCAGGTTCGGCAGGTCTCGTATTATAGCCTCGTCTCGTCGAATATAATGAGGACGAGGAAGGACGAAGACGAAGGGGATAGAGTTGAATTAATTACTGATCTATCCTCTATCTTAAGATCATCATTCATCTTGACTGACCACCATCGTATCTAATAGGTTACACAGGCAGCCACCTTAAGGGAAGATGCCACCACATGATACCTTAATTGTCAGAACAGCGTTATAGATCTGTTGCAGGATCAGCAGGTCTAGTATCTTAGCCTTGCCCCCTCAGATATAAAGACAAAGAGGGAGAATAAAGAAGAAGGAGATCAGACACAGATATTATTATCATCCCAAATAAATCATTTCTCACTCCTCCTCCATCTTCTGACCATCTGTCCCCATGATTATACGAACACGCGTGTCTGACAGCTGGAGCACCTATTGTAATTGCTATAAAAGTGATTATGGCCTAATCTTTTGCCTGTGCCGTAGCGGCTTAGGTGCCCGCAACTATGACTGCTATTACAAATTATAAGAGTAATGTTACTCTAAGAGTCTAGCACTCTTAGAAACCTATACTCCTAGGAATATATATATAGACGAATAAGGACCTAGAAAGGCTTAAGCTACCTTAGCTATTAATATAATATAGTTATACTTAATACCCTTAAGTATATTACTAGACGCAATAATGCCCTTATTTAAATGACGCGACTAGTCTCTGCTAATATACACTCAGCACGACCGGTTTAACCATTGGGAAACACACGATCGTCACAAGTGAGAGAGTGAGCGAGATACTGGGTTCCGGAGTGAGCAGTAATATATTGATCCGTGCTGTGCGGCGTTATGCATCCTGTCGTGGCATGGGCTGTGACACGAATAGCACCGGCTGCAAAACCCAAAGTTTCGGCGAAGGATGCATTACTTAAGCATATAAAAGCAATCTTTGCGGAAATAGCATGATTTCCACTCCTTGTTGTCCCAGCTGTGACGTCAATGATACCGGCAAGAAGCTGACAGGTGATCATAATAGCTGCTCTAAGGAGAGGGAAAGTACGTCCGCCAAGCCTTTCGATGACCCAGAAAGCTATTCCAAAAAGATATGTTATAACCCTCATCGCCCATTACAGCCTGGACATCCGATTGCAATCAAGTAACGTCTTGGCCTGCTTCCTTACACGCCGGACAATCTCGGCAGCGGGAAGCACTTCCCTCACAAGACCGACGGCGGTGCTTACAAGGGTATTGATTCGACCATTGACACCATACTTGACCTGTGCGTCCTCCAAGTCTTGTTGATATTGTGAGAAGCTATCAGCTTCAGTCACCTTTCCTTGTGCGAAATCGGAATACGTCCTGTTAATGACGCCGCGTGCCGCGTATTTGGGGGGCCAAAAAATGGTGCCGCGTGCTTTATCGAAGATTGGAGAGCGGATTGTGGATCTACCGCCATCTTGGGTGTCGACAACTGCCTTTTGGTATTCTTTGGTGATCTCTGACTCGAATGACGCTAGAAAGCGTGTGCCCATGGCAACACCTTCGGCGCCAAGCATAAGCGCAGCTGCGATGCCACGTCCGTCCACTAAACCTCCAGCTGCGACAATTTTGGGAATAGGAGCGCGGTGCGGATCGTCGAGATGCCTTGTCACAATCTTGTCCACCATCTCTGGCACAAGCGCCAGGATACTGGCCGAGGTAGCGAGTCCGTGACCCCCTCCATCAGCGCCCTGAAGAACCAAAACGTCAGGTTGGAGATGCTTCATGGCATCAGTCGCATCTCCGATATCTCCAACCATGACCCAGATTGACACATCGTCGTCCGTCTGGTCGCGAATCCGTCCTGCCCATGAGTGCTGGTCAGCAGCGCCATCGCGAGGGGCAAAGAGCCACACCGCTACGGGGCGGTACTTGACGATGAGTGGAAGTGCAACTTCGATATCAGCACCCCAATTAAGGAAGCCTACTCCCACAGGAAGCGTTGAGCCGGTGTGGAGCAACAACGGGTTCTCTTCCCGGCTTTCAGACTGAGCCTTTTGTTCGGCAACAAGGCGTTTGGCTGCTTCGAATTTGCCCTCTAGGGTTGAAACGTCGTCGCCGCCAGCAATGAACCCAAGCCCACCACCTGCAGATACGGCGACGGCCAGAGCCGCGCCAGAGACGCCACGCATGGGCGCTGAGCATATCAACGGTGCCTGTGTCCAGGGAAACATTTGCTGCAAGGTTAAGCTCGATGCCATGGTGAGAAGGTGACTTTGTAAAGTGAGGTAGGTATAGGCAGACAAAACTTGACCGGGTTCTAGTTTTAGAAAGCAGGTGGTTACTTGTTACTAAGAGGGAATATGGGGAACGACAGCGCAATTCATGCATTATATCCTGTGCACCGTAGCCTGGTAGGTGTCATGTTCCATTCGGACAACGGGGACGGATGAAGCGGTTGGATGGGGATGCAAGTACCGAGGGGATCACCATTAGTGCCCAGGGCAACGAATGTGCATGCCATGGTTTCCAAGCAATCCTGTACTGGTAGATGTGCGTAACTGCGGGAGATCTGAACTAATGATTCGATCGCCTCCACTCGTGCCATCCCTCTTTGGGCTCCACAAAGCCTCTGCATCCGATTCGACGTGCTTACGGTCACATTTCTGTCAACTAGGGAAGTGTGGGGGAAACTAGAGCAGGCGGATATGCCGACACTACGGTAAAAGCAACCCATTAAAACATGCTGGATATTTCAATCAGACAGCTTTGCATGTCGAACGGCGTCTGAGGACACCCTCCGTCTTTCTTAGCCTACTACAAGTCCTCTGCATCTTGTCCTCGACGTTATATTCTATATGCAAGAACCAACACCATGCACTTATCTGTAGTGCTTTGCTCGTGATATTACAAACGGCCTGTCAAGAACTGAGCCTCTCCATTCCCAAAACTCCAGTCTGCCCGTGTGTTCTCCATACAAGAGATGATAAGATCGTCTCCAGACACCCCGCAGTATCGAGACAGACTCTCAAACAGATGCTTATATATAGTCTTCTTTTGCTCTTCAGTCCGGCCTTGTTGGAAGATTTGAATAACCACCAATTCGCGAGATCTCGTAAGACCTAGATTTGTGTCCTCGCAAATGAGCTCGTAGCCCTCGTGCTGAGTGATGATCTGACGATCGTTATTGTCAATACTTGTCCACTTTTACCCCCCCCCCCCCCCTTTTTTTTTTTATGTGTCCAAAAGGGGAGATGAGTGTTAGAACGGAATTTTCGAGGCCACAGCTTCAATAAACATACCTGGTAACGATCGCGAGGGGGGGCATTGAAATGATCAAGCAACACCCGCTGAACCACATCGGCAAGCTTCTTGACTTGATCGGGTGACCGCACCCCTTTCACGATATCGATTCTGACAAGAGGCATGGTTGAAACGTACGATAGTGTTGGGGATAAAAGAGTACGTCAGATGCGCATCGAGCTTGCATTAAGACGGTGGGGGAAGTTCGTCAGCAAGGTGATCGAAGACTCAAATAGTTTCCTCCCCTTGCTGCTGTCGGCAGTCTATCGGACTCACTGGACAATGGGCTACATCAGCAAGTGGTGATATCATTGTCATAGCGTCTAGAAAGTATCCGTATATGTAGATCCATTTTGATCGGGTAATACGGCTATGTCGGGATTTTTGGGGCTAGGCTTTGACCCCTTATTATTCCATTGGATCGTAGTACGTCGGCACTCAAGCGGGGTATTTCTTATCCATCGGAGCCCTCCCAAGAGATCACGATGAGGGGTCTGGTCCAATGAGAACGCGTGAAATAAAGGATACTCAATTCCTCTGCCAAATTAGGTGGTGATAGAAGTCCCAACAATATTGGTCATTGCAAATACGGCAGCCATGAGAGGTCTAGCTCCCGTACATTGGGCCTCTTCTTATTACCGCTGGTCTCCGTAAGAGGGCTGTAAGCCTTACTTTTTGCTCTTAGCTGCCCCTGCCGATAGCCCTGACAGGCTAGGCTGTCACGGGCCAGGGCCCATATCCTTGCGGCTGTGCCGCAAGACGTACTGAGCTCGTGCGCGCCAGGGATGGGAAATTGTCCCACAGCTCAGGGGCACTTGAGAACTTCTTTCTTTCTGCTTTATCTTTGATGTAAATAGCATCCTGGACTAGATAGCTGGAATACAGTTACTAGAGGCCGTTCACAGATATCGCCACATTCTCACTCGCACTGAGAGAGAGTGAGCGGGGACGACGGGTTCCGGAGTGAGCGGTAATACGTTCATCCGTGCCGTGCAGCATCATGCATTCGGTCGTGGCATAGGTCGTGATAGGATAGCTACGCGCACTCAGGAGATAAAATTTTTACTCCATTTACGTCTATTCGGGGAGACAAGTAACTTGATATGTATCACACAGCAGCTAACTTAAGTTAATTATCATGGCCAAATGACGAATGCGTGACTGGCTCGTATCTGCATTGGAAGCCTTGAGCCTCCATTAGGCAACTTTTAGACTCTAGCTATCGATAGCGATTTGTCACTCTAGAATCACGAAACGCGCACACGATGTACCACATTAACCACAAAGTATAGTCCTTGAATGTTTGATTCTAACCGGCGATTTTAGAAGTAATGCTCCCTTCCTTCCCCTAACCTAAAAGAATTTCGGGGTCGATTCAATATAATTATATGCCGGTGCTACAAGTGGCTCATCGTCATTGCCATGGCTGTTTCCACAGGACGGCGAGGCCTAGGGTTGGCAGAACCGCTAGAAGATATACCAATTACGCCTATAAGTTATTATAAATACTCAATAACACGAAAAATAACATCTGAGTAAGGTTCTTACCACAAGCGGGCCTTCCGCCAGCATTCCCTGTAACTTTAGATTCCTCATTGGGTCCCTGCCCCAGGTCGGCGGTCCCGGCATGGATGACGATGG
The DNA here is from genome assembly GCF_023522795.1 of Fusarium solani. Lineage (NCBI taxonomy): Eukaryota > Fungi > Ascomycota > Sordariomycetes > Hypocreales > Nectriaceae > Fusarium > Fusarium solani. The sequence continues at coordinate 109,541 of NW_027072149.1, forward strand.
TTCTCTGATGGCTTGGTCAGTCAAGCCTTTCCTAAACAATAGCTGTGTGAAGGGAGACGTACACCGAGAACGCTCTCTGGGCCGATGAGCTTCACCAAATAGTCTGTCATTGTACCGATTGAGGTGCCGCTCGAATCGGTCTGGAAATTGCCCAAGTCGCCAACATGTCGCTCATGATGAGACGGAGCGCCATGAGTACGCCCGAAAGGATTGACTTGCCCAATGTCAGTCGCCAGTCAGTACAAGGTAGTCAATAGTATAGTCGCAAACGTACAATGCGGTCCAGCAGAAGTGCTTCCGTTGGTGTTGTCACCAAACTCGTGGATATGAAATGCTCTTTGGCTATTGGCATCGTTGCCACGGAGGTTCCAGGAGATTTTCGTCGGGGAACTTTCGTCGAGCTGCTCAAAGGTGATGGTGCCGAAGACGGTGGAATCACCTCGGACAGTAGCAACTGCACGTCACGATACGATTTTAGTCATCTGCGGGCTCGAACGATTGTGTGAAACCTGAATCCACTTACTTGCCTTGACCATTCTGACGAATGAGAATTGTTTATGCGATTAGCCGGGCGATACTTTTTTGCGAAATCTGCAGTTGCAAAAGTCCATCCTATATGATGGACGATTCGGACAAATGGGTAAACAATGACGTTGATGAACGGCCAATGCGGCTATACCGGGATTATAATTACAACATTTAGGATTGGTCTAGGAATCGGCATCACTCGGTACTTCCTGAATGGTCCCAGATGCAATGCTACACACTTACTATGCCGGCGCCCTGACCTCTCCGGAAGTACGAGACTTTGAATCGAGAAACTTGCTCAACCCACTCTTGGAACGGATATCACGGCGAAGGGGCGTTTGTAAGGGGCAGGGCCCAGATCGTTACCAGAAGCACACAACTGACTCAGCAGATGCTTTCCGTTTGATTGCAAGTTAAAAAGGCCCAGCTCCAGACCTGCAAGAGATCCCTTTCATTTCACCTCTACCGATTTTACTTGGGATCATCATCATAAAAGTAACCAAGTTCACGTCTTCACGCCTTTGAATCGCTTCACCATCTTGACTTGACATTGGCCAGCGCACGAGCTGCCACTTCTTTCAACGACGTAGTCATGGCCTCTGGTTCGTCTACCGAGAATTACTTCCACCAGCTTTTGATCGGTCGCTGACATGTTCGGCGTCTCCAACAGATCCGCACTTCCCTTTCGCTCGTCAGAACGGCGCCGAACCCGCACCTGAATTCCAGCGACGTCTCACTTCTTGTCCCATGGCTCGTGTCGAGCTTTGGGACAAGTCTCATCCATGGCTCGTGGTGAAGCATGAAGATGTTCGCGAGGTCTTGACCGATCCCCGACTGTCCAAGGTATCTTCTCGCTTTATCTGCTCGACCAAACAGGTCTACAGGGTGGCTAATACGCAATATGACAGAATCGTCAGAAGGAAGGGTTCCCTGAGATGTCGGCTGGGGGCAAAGCAGCAGCCAAAAATCGCCCGACCTTTGTCGACATGGACCCTCCTGACCATATGCATCAGAGGTACCTTTTCATCTACTCTATTGGAGTGGTAGTAATGCCCAGGCTCACCCTGCTCACAGGCAAATGGTCGCGGCGTTCTTCACGCCCGAGTATGTGGAGCAACGCAAGCCGTGGATCAATGGTATCGTTCAGCACTATCTAAACGAGTTTATAAACGCACGAAAAGGACAGAACAGCATTGATCTCGTTGAACACTTCGCCCTTCCCGTTCCGTCACATGTGCGTCTCACCCGGAACTGAACGATCCTCTAATCTTATAAGTCGACTTACTGGAAAAAACTAATAAGTATAGATTATCTATGACATTCTCGGTGTTCCCCTTAAGGACGTCGACTACTTAACCAAGTGTAATGCTACTCGTACTAATGGTAGTGCTACCGCGAGCGCGGCTCAAGATGCCAACACGTAAGCTCTTGCATTTATGAAGCTATTTATAAATTGAAATATAACCGACTTGACAGTGAGCTTCTGGACTATTTCGCAAAATTCATTGCCAAGAAGATAGAGTCACCAGAACCGAGTAACGACGTGATAGGCTCTTTAGTCGCTAATGAGCTTGCAAATGGTCAATTGGATAAGGAGGATGTTGTGCAAATCTCGTTCCTTCTCCTGGTCGCAGGGAACCTGACCATGATCAACATGATTGCCTTGGTATGTTTAAACCTTCTAGATATGAGTTGCAGCGAAAGCTAACGATTGTGTTTTAGGGTGTGATAACTTTGCTGGACCACCCTGATCAACTCGACGCCTTGATTCGGGATTCCTCTCTGTCGAAACCGTTCGTCGAGGAGCTATGTCGATTCCATACGGCGTCTTCGTTTGCTACCCGGCGTGTCGCTAAGGTCGATGTTAAGATCCGCGGACAAGTTCGTCACCCCCATACCCTCATACGACTTTTTGGCCCTGGCGATCGCTGACAATCCTTTAGGAGGTGAAGGCGGGCGAAGGTATCATCGCCTCGAATCAAGCAGCGAACCGAGATCCCAACGTCTTCTCTGATCCGAACGTGTTTGACATGTTCCGCAAGCGAGGGTCTGAAGAGGCTCTTGGCTTTGGATGGGGTGATCATAGGTGTATCGCAGAGTCCCTCGCTCGAGCCGAGCTTGAAGCTGTTTTCTGTACGTTATAAATCCGTTCCTGGCTATCTTTTTCAAGGCACTGATATTGTCATGTAGCTGCTCTATTCCAGACTCTTCCCACTTTGAAGCTCGCCATTCCCAATTCTGAGATCAAGTGGACCCCTCCTATTAAAGACATCGGAGTGTCAGAGCTGCCAGTTACATGGTCCTCTTCCCACATTGGAGGTCGCCGTTCCCAACTCTGAGATAAAGTGGACCACCCCTATTAAAGATATTAGAGTGATAGAGCGGCTAGCTACATAGTGTAAATACAGATGCAATTAGCTACTATAGAGTTTGTAGCTGGGAAAACAGACTGCTGGAAAGAGGTAAGTGATCGTTATATTGGTAGTGCTCCTTTCGCTAATATATACTAGCCTACTCTAACTAGGGTTATTATAGCAGGGTAGGTATGACCTCTACGGCCTTATAAAATAAATATACTAATAATTTAGCTATATGCTTTAAGTAACTCTATGGGATAAAATACCCTATATAAGAGATAACCTTAGATAATAATTAATTAATATACTATTATTACTTATTATTATTTACCTAACCCTTAGTCCTTTTAGCACGCTTAGTATGATAGTTATATAATAAGATAGAGGCATGCACCCTAATATAATAGACTAATTATATTATAATACTAGCTATAATCACATGCGCCTCTAGAAAAATATAGCTAATTATAAAGTAATTTATAGCTTATAAGAAATATGTTATAGGCCTAGGAATAGACTTATATATTAGACTTATAGCTTACTATAAGCTATTATAAAATATATAAAATATGCTTATTTATATATTATTAATAGTTTCTTTACTTATATTCTTAAGAAAGCTATCTTAGCTTAATAACTATAAAAATACCTCTTATCCTAGGGAGATTAGCGCTAATAAGTTAACTCTAGGTATTAATATTAACTTTTAATAGCTTTTATCTTTTTATTATAATAACTTAGCCCCTAATTGTATTATCTTATATATTAAAAAGCTATTTATTTATAATATTTATAAGTAAATTACTTTAAACTTAACTCTTAAGGGCTACTTTTCTTAATAATAGCACTATATTAATAATAATAATAATTCCTTAAATACTAATTTATTTAATAATAATTAAATATATCTTTATTTATTTACTTAGTTTTTCTTTATAATTATTATATTTTTTTTCTTAGCCTAGGCTTATTAATTTTATAAGCCTTTAATCTTATTAAAAAGAAAAATAATAACCTCTTAGCCCTTTTTAATTATATAAATTAGCTTTAATTAATTAAATAAGTTTTTATTATTATTAATAAGAATTAATTTTATATTCTTTTTATAATAAATTTATACTATATTTATCACGACCTAATAAAACACTTATTACGTGACTAAGGGGGGATCCACTATTACCTACTAATTAAGGCGTGATTACCCCTAGGAGCTAAATGATTATAGTGATTACTTCGTGATTACCTATAATTACTTATATAATTACTCTAATTAACCTCTTAGAATAAGTAATTAGGGAAAAATCCCTAAGTATATAAAATATATTTATTGCACTTTCTTATATAATAGCTACCTTAGCTATTAATATAACTTAGTTATACTTAATACCTTTAAGTATATTACTAGATATAACTTATACCTTATCTAAGATAATATGCCTAATCCCTTGCTAATATAAACCTAGTATAATTAGTTTATCCCTTAGGAATATATATAACTATTATATATTAATAGCTCTTATTTAGTAGATTACTTATATTACCTTAAATAATATTAAATATAATAGCTACCTAGGTAACTCCCGTAAATAACTATTAGTAGGTCCTACTTATTAATTACCTACCTATTATACCTGCTTAAGCTATTCTAACCGATGAAGAGATAGAAGATAGAGATAACTTAGACAATAAGGAAAATAAATAACTTTATGTCACGGTCTAACGAAACACTCGTCACGTGACTAGGGAAGACCCCACTGTTACCCACCAATTAAGACACGATCACCATCGAAACCCAAGTGATTACGGTGATCACTTTGTGATCACCTATGATCACTTACATAATCACTCTGATTAACGTCCTAAGGATAGTGATTAGGAAGGACCCCTTAAGTATATAGAATACGCTTATGGCACTTCTCTTATGTAGTAGCTACCTCAGCTATTAATATAACTTGGTTACACTTAATACCCTTGAGCATATTACTAGACGTGACTTATACTCTGTTTAAGATAACGCTAGCATCCCCTCTATAAATATAAACCAGTACGACTGGTTTATTCCCCCTAGGACCTATATGATCGTCACACTTTAAGCCTAGATTATTATTATAAGCGCTGAGATAAATGTTATATATAAACTTATTAAAAGAATAGGTAAAACCTAGTATACCTAGAACGCGGAATACTTAGATAATATCTAGAATATTAGTAATATAGTAGCTACCGCTATAAATAAAAGAGATATAAGAGAAATCCTAAAGCTAAACCCCTTGGAACCTTTTGATGGAATGGCCTATAAGCTACTTGTGTTCCTTACTTAATTAAAGGCGTTTATAATATATTACTTAACGTAGTTTACCTTAGCCGCTAGTAAGGTTTAGTATGTTATGGGAAGACTTAAGGGCTATGCTGCTATATAGTTTAAACCCGTTATAAGAGAATACCTTATGGTTCTAGCTAGCTAATATTTACTATATACCTAATACCTCTACTTAAACTATAAAGCCTTTAAGGTAGTGATTTAATAAGCTTTTAGAACTATTAATAAGAAGGCATAAGCTAAAAGAGAGATTAAGGCACTATAATAGACTTAATCTACTTTAGAATACGAGATAAAGTATTTATAGCTCGCCTTAAAGCTTAACTAGAATTAAGAGCCCTTAATATCCTTCTTCTTTAATAGACTAAAAAAGGAAGTATAAGTAGAACTCTATAAAGAGGAATAACTTAGTAACCTAGTTAACTATATTGGCTAAGCTATTAAGATTAATAACTAATAGTTCTCCTAGAAGAAACTTTAAAACCCTAAGTTTAATAGTAATAAGGCTAATAACCCATGATTTAATACTAACTAAGGTAAGAAAAGAAATAATAATACCTCTTATAGCACCGAGGCTAGCCCTATAGTGCTTAGAGCTATATAAAAGGGCAAATAGGACTATTATGGCCTTAAATGCCGCTATTACTATAAAATAAATTATATCGAGAAGGTCTACTATAAGAAATAATAAGATATTAAGGAAAGATATTATTAACCTAATTAATAATAATCCCTCTTAAAAAGTAAGAAATATATTAACGCGGCTTATTAAACTTAATAGGAAAATAAAGAACCCTAAACCGCGACTTAATTAACTAAGCTTATCGCAATATCGCGAAGTAGATATAATATGCCTAAAAGGAGTTAAAATAAATATAAATAAAAAATAGATATAAGAGTATCTTATAGCTAAGTAGAACGCCCTAGGAAGTAGCTAAAGGAAACCTAGGATATATAGTAGTAATTACTCTTAGAATTAATAAAATAAGGGAACCCTATATTATACATAGCGAAAGGTAAGAAGGTTATTATCGTGGTTACCTAGAAGCTTAAATAAAAAAAAAACTAACGCCGGTAAGATAAGGATAATAAATGCCCCTAATATTAATTAAATAAGCGGACTATAAAGAAGCTATTATAGAAGGCTTTAACTATAAGAAATAGGTTATAGGATATAATAAATAGTTATTACTATTATTTATTATATACCGCAGAGATTACTAGTAAGATAACCCTATATAATATAACCGTAATTTATGCCTATAATATTAAATTAAAGCGTTATAAAAATATAATAAAACCTATAAATAATAAGAATAAGCCCGTAATAATAAAAAGCCTTAATAAATAGACTAGCTTACTTAAATAAATAGTAATAACGTCTATTAAACTAAGTTTAAATATAGGATAAAAAAACTATAGAAAGAGCTATATGAGTTATATACTTAATAATAGAAAATAAAAAGAAGTAATAAAAAACTATAGAGGGAAAAAAACTACCCCTGGCTATATAATAAAAATAATAACTAATATTAAAATAACTTATGAGAAAGATATATCTAGACCGCATAGGAATATATAGATATAGTAAATATATAGGAGATCTATATTTGAGCCTATTATAGGGAACTAGCTAAAAACCTATAATACTAAGAAGTATTATTTAACCTATAAGATAATATATAGATATACCTTATATATAAGGAATACTTTAATATCTTATAGATATCTTACTAATATTATTAATATAAAGAATATAGGGAAGAAAAATAAGAATAAGATTACTTTTTTATTGCCTTATTAGTATAATTAAATAATAAACTCTATATATAATATAAAATAGAAGGCTATTAGATATTCTACTAGTATGATATTATTAGCGTTATATATATATAATACCACGAAGACTTATATTAAGTAATCTAGAAACGCAAATAAACTATTTATAAGGTAGAAGACTAATAAAAATAAGCTAGCTAAAAGGAAGCACTAAAAAAATAAGAATTAATAGCCTAGTTAGAAGATAAAGAAGACCTAAGATAAAAATAAAAATAATAATATTAAGACTAGCTATATAGCTAAGATAATATATATAACTATAAAGCATGCAATAATAGTAAATGCGAGTATAATTATATTAGCTATATATTATTAAAAAACTAAGAGACCTACCTATAAAAGGGCTATAAGCGGAAGAATAGGCTATAATGCTATAAAGGGTCTTATATATTACTAAAAGAGGATTAATATAAAGATACTTTAAAATACCGGTATGAGTTAAGGGAGAATAGCTATGCGCTTTAGTAGATAGTAGAGCTAAGTAGAACCTATTTAACCCGAGGATAATAAATAAGCTCGAGCTATTATAGAGATATAAGGCGGAACCCTATATTATAATTAACCTCAAAGGGAAGTAATTTAACTATAATAATAAAGTTATTAATAATAAGATTAATTACCTTAAAGTTTTTATTAAAGGGAAGAACTAAGGAATCTTATTTAATATTATACCTATAGAAGGCTATAACCTAGTACTTAGGTACCTATAGTTATGCTAATTTAACTTATATTTTAATTAGAGGATTAGCTAAGTGCTTTCTTTTAATAATAAGGCACTCTTTATAATGAATAATAACTTAGAAGATAATATAAGATCTTAAACTTCTATTAAAGACACGGAGAAATTAAGTAGAGGTAAATATAAGATACCTCTTTACTTAAAGGGATATAATATAAATACTATAATAGATAGAAATGATAAAATTAGTAAATAATCGCATGTATTATATAATAATTCTAATAACTAGAAAAAGATATTAAGTAAATTAAGAAAATACTAAAGGAAAAATAACTTAAGAATATACTATTAAAGTATTATATCTATAAGAAACTCTTCGCGGAGGAACTTAAAATAGGTCTACTATTATATATATATTATAATTTAGAAATTAAATTTATTAATAAAAAGTAACCTAGCTTTAATAAACTCTACCTACTTAATGCGGCATAACTATTAATATTAAAGGAATATATTAAAGAAATATTACGGAAAGGATATATTAAGGAAAGTAAGTTATTTATTAAATACCTTATTATATTTATCTTAAAGAAGAATAGAAAACTCTATCTCTATATTAACTTTAAAATACTTAATGCTATTATAGTTAAGGATTATATATTGCTGCCTCTTATTAATAAGTTAAAGGATTAACTTTTTAGAATAAAGTATTTTACTATATTTAACCTTAAAGGAGCCTATAACCTTATTTAGATTAAAGAAAGATATAAATAGAAAACCGCTTTTTATATTAAGTATAGACTATTTAAGTACCTTATTATGCCTTTTAGACTTATAAATATATCTATTATATTTTAATAAATAATTAATAATATATTATAAGAATATCTAGATATATTTATTATATATTACCTAGATAATATCTTTATTTTCTTTAAAATAGAAAAAGAATATATAGAATATATCTATAAGGTATTATAAATATTATAAGACGCTAACTTATTAATAGAACCCGAGAAAAGTAAATTCTATGCCTCTAAGGTAAAATTCCTTAGATATATTATCTCTTATAATAAGATATATATAGACCCTAAGAAAGTCTTAGTAGTCAAGGACTAGAAGGAACTAACCAATGTTAAGGAAGTATAAGCCTTCCTTAATTTTACTAATTATTATTATAGATTCCTTAAATGATTTAGAAAAATCGTAATACTATTAATTAAACTTATAAAGAAAGATAAGATATTTATATTTAGGAATAAAATACAAGAAGCCTTTTATATAATTAAGAAGCTTATTCTAAGTAAACTAGTACTTAAGATATTTAACTTATCTTAACTAATAGAACTCGAGATAGATATATTAGACTTTGCGCTAAGAGCTTAGATTAGCTAACGAGACGATAAAGGACTCTTATACCTAATTATATTTTACTCCTATAAGCTATATAGAGTAGAACTTAATTACCTTATCTACGATAAGGAATTCCTTATAATTATTAATGCCTTTAAAGAATTCTAATATTACCTTCTTAGAAGCACTTATTAAATTAAGGTCTATATAGATTATAAGAATATTACCTATTTTATAAAAACCTAAGAACTTAGCGGATAATAACTATAATACGCTAAATACCTCTTAGAATTTAATTATATTATTATTTATATTAAAGGAATAAAAAATAGCTAAGTTAATATTATTAGCTAATAACCTAACTTAGATATAAGAAAGGTTAAAGCAAAAGAATAATTATTATACTTTACCCTAGAAGGATACCTAGGGTAGAAATTTATTAGGCGAATATAAAAACTAGCACCCTTACTAAAGTACCTTATACTTATTAGGAAATATAAAAGACTAGTTATAGACTTTATTAACTATATATAAAGATATTAATAATAGAGCGACGGAGTTTAGATTTATAGAGAAAAGATCTTTATCCCTAATAGAGCACTTTAAATTATCTTTAACTACTACTATTACTAGGTTATATAGCATAGTAACCTAGAAGAAACAACCTAAGCTATATAATAATACTATGATAATTATGACCTTAAGGATAGAATATAAGAAAAGATATATTATTATAAGAAATGCTATAAGTAGATTAATTAATAAATTTAGGAATAATAAAAAAAACTAGGGCTTTATAAATAATCTAGAATTATTGAAATATTATACCGGATTAATAAAGTAACCTATATAGTAAAATAAGGTAATTTACTCTTAGAATAAATCTAGTAATATAATAAATAACTCCTAGATAATAAAAAAACTAATAAATAATAAGTCCTAGATAAATTATGCTATAAACTTATACGCGAAATATATAGCTACTTATTATATAAATACTAAGGAATTAATAAAACCTTAGAATAAATTAAAATAATATTTACTTTTCCTAGAATAAAGAAAATTATTATAATAATTATTAATTAATATAACCTCTGCGCGAAAACTAAGGCATAACGCTATAAACCTTATAGGAAACTATAACTGCTCCTAGTTATATAATAACTATAGGACTTTATTACTATGGATTTTATTACTAAACTACCCCTATTAAAAGAACTAGTTACTAAAAACTTTTATAATAGTATTTTTATTATTATAAATAAACTTATAAAATTTTCTTATTTTATACCTTATAGAGAATTAATAATAGTAAAAGAATTTACTTATTTTTTTTACTTTTATATCGCTAAGATATATGGCATATTACTTAAAATTATTATAGATTAAAGACTATTATTTGCCTTAAAATTTTAGTAAAGCCTTATAGGATACTTAGGAATTAACTATAAGCTCTCTACTGCATACTATAAAGAGATAAATAGTTAAACTAAATGCATAAATTAAATACTAAAATAATACCTCTAATGCTATATTAATTATAAATAAATTAACTAAGTTAAAAAGCTATTAGCTATATAGCTAGCCTATAATATAGCTATAAATAAAAGTATAAAGATTATATTAGCTTATGCTAATTTTAGATTTATATTAGATATATATTAATAAATATAGGATATTATTATTAACCCTAAAGTAATTCTTACTAATAACTAATTAAAGAACCTATATAAAGAAATAAGAATAGAACTTAAGTTTATTAAAAATAAGATAATAAGCTATGCTAATAAGAAAAGAATTAAGGGACTAATCTTTATAGAGGGAAATATAATTTACCTCGCGATAAAAAATATTAAAATAAAATATTAAAATAAAAAACTTAACTATAAATATATTAGACCTTATAAAATTAAGTAAAAAATCTTAAAATATAATTATAAATTAGACTTATTACCTAAGGTTAAGCTCTATCTAATTTTTTATATTTTATTACTTAAATTAATAAAAAATACTATTTAAGTTAAAACTAATAATAAGCCTAAAATAGAAGTTAATAGACTAGAAGAATATATTATAAAAAGTATTCTTAATATAAATAAGATTAATAGTAAAATAATATATTTTATTAAATAAAAAAACTATCTAGACTTAGAGAATATATAAGAACTACTAGAATACCTTATTAATGCATAATACCTCTTAAAAGACTTCTATTAATAATATTAGAAGAAAGAATAAAGATAGTATTTTAATTAATAGTATTTATAGCACTAATGAGCTATATAGCTATTATAGCCTCTAATTTTACCCTCTTAGCCTTGTCTAACTCATCTAATAAGTTTAAACCCTGATATACTATTACTATGCCCTGCTTATAGATCTATTTCTTTTAGCGACGTAAATATATTAGGCGAGAAAGCTACTTATTTACCTATTACTATAAAGTAATTAACTCCTCCTCGGCTTTCTCCTTTTTAAGCTCAAGATAGTATTTCTTAGCTATAAGGCGGGACGCTATTAAATAGATTAGTAAGAAAGAAAGAAATATTAAAGCCAAAAATCACGCTTACCCGCGGAAACTAATACTCCTAAGCCATTATAAGCGCGACCTTAATAGATATACTTTAAATAATAAGATATGCCCTTAAGTATCTTATATTATAAATATTTCTAGGTATAATTTAAATAAGGCATAACTTTAAAACTTATTTCCTTAATTAATTTAAAAAGATAATAATAGCGCGTAGCTAATTAGGATTTTACTTTTAATATATTATTAGTATCGCCGGAATATTTTAAGAAAGGAAGTTTTAATAAATTAAAAAAAGTTAAGTAATTAACTTTATAGGCCTTAAGGATAAGACCTAATAGAGAGGAGATATTATATTATGACTTAATAAAATACTTATTATATAACTAAGGGGGGATTTATTATTACCTATTAATTAAGGCATAATTACCCCTAGGAGCTAAATAATTATAGTAATTACTTCGTGATTACTTATAATTACTTATATAATTACTTTAATTAACCTCTTAGAATAAGTGATTAGGGAAAAATCCCTAAGTATATAAAATATATTTATTGCATTTTCTTATATAGTAGCTACCTTAGCTATTAATATAACTTAGTTATACTTAATACCTTTAAGTATATTACTAGACGTAACTTATACCCCGTCTAAGATAATACGCCTAATCCCCTGCTAATATAAACCTAGTATGACCGGTTTATCCCTTAGGAATATATATGACCGTTATAATATTTATATTTTTTATCTTTTTACTTAATATTACCTCTCTTAATAACCTAATTCTTATAGCCTCTTTTAAGCTTTAATTTATTTATTTCTTTTACTTATAGTTATATACTTTATTAGAGAAACAAAACATACTAATTATAGCTTAATTAGAATGCTCTTTAACTTTTTCTTAGGGACTTTTAAAGAGAGATCTCACATACTTCTTAGTGAGGTAAATATAATATAAGATAATAAGGGCAAATAATTAATTAATAGTAATAAAAATCTGGCTAGAGAAAGAGCCTAAAAGCTACTTATTTCTTATTAACCGTGCTGATAATAATAATAATAGTTAGAGGCATCTTAGCCTCTGACCCTTTCTTATATATAGGAAATTACCTAATGGCCTAAAACGGCTTAGTACCCTTTTCCCCTAACTTAATACTTTCCTTATTAATACTATTAGGTTAATAATTTAATAATTTAAATATTTAATTTCTCACTAAGGCTTTAATTTAAGGGCTTTAAAAAAATATATTATTATAAGTATTTTTCTTTTTTATTAATTAAATAACTCTTAGTTCCTTTTTTATTATAGCTTAGCTAAGATATATTTTAAGCTAAATTAAATATAAAATTATTTAAACTTATTTAATAAAAGAACCTTTATTAAGTTATAAATAATAAGCGTATTTAAAAAAATATATTATATTATAATTTTTCTTTTTTTAATATTTTATCTTAGCTAATAATTATATATATATATATAATAAAGCTTTATATATAATTAAATTAGCTTTACCTTAATAAGATATATAATTTATTAATTATTATATTAAATAATAATCTTAGCTAATATTACTACTATGCTTTACTAAGTAATTAATCTTATAAGGTTAATTTTAAGAAAAAATACTAAATAATTTATAAGGATAGTTTTCTTAATAACTTATAAGAAAGCTAAGAGCTTTATATTTATTATAAATATAATAATTATATTTATTTATTTATCTTTTATATAATTATTTTTCTAAATAGCTTTAAAATAAATATTTAAAAGCTTTTTTAATTCTTAATATTATTAGTAAAGCTTATATTAATAGCTATAAAGAGTATATTTTTTTTAACCCTTAGTTTATATTAAACCTAAGAGTATAATCTTTAATTTAAAATAAATATTATAAGACTAAATTAATAGCCTTATAATATTAAGGGCCTAGGTTTTAATTAAATTTTATAAGCTTATATATAATAAAAGTAATATTTAGCTAAGTTATTATTATAATATATATAATTATATTTATTTTTCTTAGGTATAAATTAATATTTCTTAGGGATATTAATATATTATAAAAAAAAAGGTTTTTTATATTATTAAGATAATTATCTTAAATTAAGATAAAATATTAAAGAAAAGATAATATATCTTATAAATATAAATAACTTAAGAAAATTATAATTAATAGCTCTTTTAGTCTTATATAACTTTTATCCCTAGGAATTAATAAAAAGGTTTTTTTTCCTTAAAGTAATATAATTTTTATAGATTTTTTATTAATATTATTATATTCTTTTATATATATTTTAAAGAATAAAAAATATAGATATTTATATAAAAAAATATAAAAATATTATTAATTATTTAATAATAATTTTTAATTAATAATTTTTTTATATTATTACTTAAGAGCGTTTTTTTTAAAAATAATATTATTATAATAAAAAAACCTTTTTTAATTTATATAAAGCTTTTTAAAGCTTTAATATTTTACTTAGTTTTTAATATTTTTTTAATATCTCTATAAAAATATTTTTATTTAGTAAAATATATATAAATATATTTATTATATTATATTATAATATTTTATAATTAAAGTAATTAATTATTATTATTAAGGTTTTAAATAATATATCTATAAATATAATTTATATATATATATTAATTATCTCTTATTTATTAATCTTTATAAACTATAAAATATATCTTAACCTTAAAGAACTTATTATATTTACTTAATTTATAAGTATATACTTAGTAATACCTTAAGACCTTATAGCCTTTTATTATTAATCTTAAGACTTATATTTATAAGTTTAATTACTTATAGCTTTAAAGATATATCTCCTTAGCCTTATAAATTATAACTTAATATAAATAATTCTTTATATTTATATATAAGCTAAGAAGTTATTTAAGTAGCTAGTAATATATATTAATATTAAGTTATTTTTTATTAATAAATATATAGCTTTTTATATTACTCTTAGGGGCTTTTTATATACTTATATCTAGAGAGTAAATTATATTTCTTTTTAATAATAATAAATTAAGGCTAATTAGGCCTTTGAGTATTTTTTAATAAGTATTTTTATAATATTTTAGGAATTAAAAAATCTCTAAGAAAAATATAATATTAAAAGGGAGGTTTTTGTATATTTTATAAGAAATATTTATATTTTCTTTATATATATTTTTTTTATTATATCTTTTTATATCTAGGCTAATAGCCTAGGCATAAATAAATATTACTAATAAGGAATTAAATAATATAAAAAAGACTTTAAATTTAGTTAATATATATTTTCTTAGTTTAAGAGGTTTCTTTTTATATAATTCTTTTATTAATTTTAAAGAGAGATTTTAAGGTATTTTTTTTTATATTTATATTTTTATTTATTTATTTTATTTAATTTTTTATTTAAGGCTTATATAGCATATTAGCTTAATACTTTTTATTTTATTATAAGCTCTTAGACTTATTTTTATATTATCTTAAGGTTTTTTTTAAAAGGATTATCTTTTAAAAACTTAATGTAATTATTAAAATATTACTTTTTATTAAATATAATATCTTAAGTTATAATTATTTCTTTATAAAGTAAATTTTATATATAAAATAAATTACTTAAGGTATAATTAATAAAAAATCTTATTTATTCCTAAGGAGCTTATTTTTTTAAGTAGTTTTAATATAATTAAGTATTAGGTATAAGAATATATATTTTATAGCTAAATATTTATAAGTATAAGAAATTTAATTTTAATATATTCTTAAAATATTATTAAAAATAAAAGATTTTATAAATACTTTCTTTTTTTTAAATTAAAAATATATAACTATATAAATATATTATTACTTTTATTATTTCTAATTAAAGATATTTTAAGAGCTTAGCTCTTATTTATATTATTTTATTTTTTTAAATAATTATTATTTTTTTTTAATTTTATTATTATATTTAAAGACCTTTATTACTAAGAAATATTAAACCTCTAAGAGCTTTAAGAATTCTTTTATTATTAAGAAAATAATATTAGATTTTTTTAATTTAATTTTTTTTATTAATTCTCTAAGAGCTATTTAAATTATTTATTAGGCCTTAGCTATATTATATATATTATAATTAAATATAATAATCTTTTTTAGGCCTTAGGGGTTATTTAATTTTAATTTAATACCCCTTAAAGTAATTATAAAATATTAAAAAATATTTAGTCTTAAGTATCCTAGGTATTAATATTATATAAGAAAATCTCTTTTAAGTAATCTTTATATTATATAACTTATATATTTATATCTTACCCTAAGAGAGAAATATATTACCTTATTAGCTATAAATATAGCCTAATTTAATTAGCTTAATTAAGCTATCTCTTAATATTTTAAGATATATTATTTATAGATTTTATTTATTTTTCTAAGAAAATTATTATTTTTAAACTTTATTTTATTTAAAATAAGGATTAAAGTATCTTAGTAAATATCTTAATAATTTTAATAATAAAGGCTTTATACTTAAAGCCTAAGGTCTTAATAAGCTTAAATTAATAAGGTTTATTTATATAATTATTAATAGCTTTAATAATATATTAAAACTAGCTTTATTTATAATATATTAGTTATATCTTAATTAGCTAAAGAGATTAAAATCCCCTTTATATAATAGCTCTTCCCTCTAATATTAACTTTTTAATTATTTTTATAATTCTTAATTACTTAAAGAGGCTAAAATTATATTTATTATCCTTATTTAAAGAGGTTTAATTATAACTAATAATAACTAATTAATTAATTTATAACTAGCTAATTAATTAATAATATATTAATAATAAAATTATAATAGCTTTTTATAAAGACTTTTAATTAAATAATTAAAGTAATATAGCTAATACTTATTAATATAACTTCTAATATAATTAAAATAACTTTACTAAGGTAATTTATAAGCTTTATAAAGGCATTAAAAATACTTATAATATGCTATAAAAATAATATTAAATAAAGCCCTTTAAAGTATTAAGCTAAGTATAGAGATTAGCTAATTAATATAAATTAAACTTATAATCTTTAATTATAATATTTTTTTATTTTTTTTAGCTTTTTTTTATTTTATTATAATATTAATAAAAGGTTTAATTTTATTAATAAAAGCTTTTTTTATTAACTGCTCTTAAAAAGAAGCTAAAAAAAGGGAAAAATCTTATTAGTATAATAATCATAGGTATTCTTAAGGGATAAACCAGTCGCGCTGGGTTTATATTAGTAAAGGAGAATATTATATTATCTTAAATAGGGTATAGTTATATCTAGTAATATACTTAAGGGTATTAAGTATAACTAAGTTATATTAATAGCTAAGGTAGTTATTATATAAAAGAATATAATAAGTATATCTTATATATTTCTTATAATATAATAGCTTATAATAGATTATGCCTTATAGGGCTTAAGCTATTATAATTTATCTAATTAGCTTAAAGAGGATTATAGCCTATAAGGCATAATTTATTTTAATTTATATATAATTAGTTAATTAATATAAGTCCTTCTTATTATATAGCCTAAGGTTATCTTAGGTTATAATATAATATTTTTTCTTTATTAGTCTTATCCTTAAGGCTATATCTATAACCTTAATTATTTTGCATATATATATTAATCCTAAACCTATAAAAATCTTTTACTAATATATCTAATTATCTTATTCTTTCTAAGAAGTAATTAGCTATTATTAAATTAAGTAATATTATTAATTATTTTAGATTTAAAATTATACCTTATTTATCTTATTATTCTTATAGCTTATGCTATATAGCCTTACCTAAGAAATTAAATCGCTGCGGGGAATATACTTATTATAGCCTTTCTTATAATATATTAGCGAATATTTTTAGTGCTTATTTATATATTTTTACCTATAGGTTTTTTTATTTTATTAATAATTTTCTTAGTAAATTATATTTATTAAGAGTTTAATTATTTAGATTTTAAAGAAAAGTATATTAAAGAGGACTTTTTATATTTATAATAAGAGGCCTAAGAGGCTTAAGTAAGGATAAATAAAGTTTTAGCTTATTTAACTTAGCTTTATCGCTAGAAGTATTAATTATATATTAAAGGTATTAAGATAGTTATTTATAGCCTTTATTCCCTAGATAAATTAAAAGAGATAAAAAAGGCAAAATTAGAGGCTATAATTACTATATAATTTATAAGTATTATAGATATTATTAATTAAAGTATTATTAGCCTTAAGTTTATATCTCTTTTTAATATTATTAATAAAAGTCTTTTAAAAAGTATTATATATTAGTAAGGTATTCTAAGGGTTTTTATATATTTTTTAAGTTTAAGTAATTTTTTTATTTAATAAAATATATTATTTTATTATTAATTTTATTTATATTAAAGATAGCTTTTATAATATATTTTTTAATTTATTAACTTTTATATTAGGCTTATTACTTATTTTAACTTAAATAATATTTTATATTAATTTAAGTAATAAAATATAAAAAATTAAATAAAGCTTAACCTTAGGGGGTAAGTTTAATTTATACTTATATTTTAAGATTTTTTACTTAATTCTATAAGGTTTAATATATTTATAATTAAGTTTTTTATTTTATTATTTTATTTTAATATTTTTTATTATAAGTAAGATTATATCTCCCTCTAAGAAAATTAATCCCTTAAATTTTTTTTTATTAACATAGTTTATTATTTTATTTCTAATAAATTTAAGTTTTATTCTTATTTCTTTATATAGGTTCTTTAGCTAGTCGCTAATAAGGATTACCTTAGGGTTAATAATAGTATTTTATATTTAATAATATATATCTAATATAAATCTAAAGTTAATATAAACTAATATAATCTTTATACTTTTATTTATAGCTATATTATAGGCTAGCTATATAATTAATAGCTTCTTAATTTAATTAATTTATTTATAGTTAATATAGTATTAAAGGTATTATTTTAGTATCTAATTTATATATTTTATTTATTTATTTATCTTCTTATAGTATATAATAGAGAGTTTATAATTAATTCTTAAGTATTTTATAAGGCTTTACTAGAATTTTAAGGCAAATAATAATCCTTAATTTATAATAATCTCTAATAATAAGCTATATATCTTAGCGATATAAAAATAAAAAAGTAAATAAATTCTTTTATTATTATTAATTCTCTATAAAGTATAAAATAAGAAAATTTTATAAGTCTATTTATAATAATAAGAATATTATTATAAAAGTTTTTAATAGCTAGTTTTTTTAATAGGGGTAATTTAGTAATAAAATCTATAGTAATAGAGTCCTATAGTTATTATATAATTAGAAGTAATTATAATTTCTTATAAGGTTTATAGTATTATATTTTAGTTTTTATATAAAGGTTATATTAATTAATAATTATTATAATAATCTTTTTTATTTTAAGAAAAGTAAATATTATTTTAATTTATTTTAGGGTTTTATTAATTCCTTAGTATTTATATAATTAATAACTATATATCTTATATATAAGTTTATATTATAATTTATTTAGGATTTATTATTTATTTATTTTTTTAATATCTAAGAGTTACTTATTATATTTTAAGATTTATTTTAGGAATAAATTACCTTATTTTATTATATAAGCGGCTTTATTAGTCTAATATAATACTTTAATAACTCTAGATTATTTATAAAGTCTTAATCTCTTTTATTATTCTTAAATCTATTAATTAATTTATTTATAATATTTCTTATAATAAAATATATATCCTTATACTTTATATAAAAGTTTATAGTTATTATAATATTATTATATAGCTTAGGTTATTTTTTTTAGACTCTTATAATATATAGCTTAATAGTAATAATAATTAAAGATATTTTAAAATACTTTATTAGGGATAAAGAATTTTCCTTTATAGGTTTATAATTTATTTTCTCTTTATTAATATCTTTATATATAATTAATAAAGTTTATAACTTATTATTTATATTTCTTAATAAGTATAAGGTATTTTAATAAGAGTATTAATTTTTATATTTACCTAATAAACTTTTATTTAAGATATCTCTTTAAGGTAAAATATAAAAGTTACTTTTTAGCTTTAATTTTCTTAGTATTTAAGTTAAGTTATTAGCTAATAGTATTAGCTTAATTATTTTTTATTCCCTTAATATAGATAATAATATAATTAAATTCTAAGAAGTATTTAATATATTATAATTATTATTTACTAAGTTCTTAAGTTTTAGCGAAGTAGGTAATATTCTTATAATCTATATATACCTTAATTTAGTATTTACTTTTAAGAAGATAATATTAGAATTTCTTAAAGGCATTAATAATTATAAGGAATTCTTTATTATAAATAAGGTAATTAAGTTCTACTTTATATAGCTTATAAAAGTAAAATATAATTAAGTATAAAAGTCTTTTATTATTTTATTAGTTAATTTAAGCTCTTAGTATAAAATCTAATATATTTATCTTAAGTTTTATTAATTAAGATAAATTAAATATCTTAAGTATTAGTTTACTTAAGATAAGTTTCTTAATTATATAAAAAGCTTTTTATACCTTATTTTTAAATATAAATATCTTATTTTCTTTTTATAAATTTAATTAATAATATTATAATTTTCTTAAATTATTTAAAAAATCTATAATAATAATTAATAAAACTAAGAAAGGCTTATATTTCCTTAATATTAATTAGTTTTTTTTAATCTTTAACTACTAAGACCTTCTTAGGGTCTATATATATCTTATTATAAGAGATAATATATCTAAGAAATTTTACCTCTAAGGTATAAAACTTATTTTTCTTAGGTTTTATTAATAAGTTAGTATTTTATAGTATTTATAATACCTTATAGATATATTTTATATATTTTTTTTTTATTTTAAAAAAAATAAGAATATTATCTAAGTAATATATAATAAATATATTTAGATATTCTTATAATATATTATTAATTATTTATTAAAATATAATAAATATATTTATAAGTCTAAAAGGCATAATAAGGTATTTAAATAGTTTATACTTAGTATAAAAAGTAGTTTTTTATTTATATCTTTCTTTAATTTAAATAAGGTTATAGGCTCTTTTAAGGTTAAATATAATAAAGTATTTTATATTAAAAAGTTAATCTTTTAATTTACTAATAAGAGGTAATAATATATAATCCTTAATTATAATAATATTAAGTATTTTAAAGTTAATATAAAAATAAAGTTTTTTATTTTTCTTTAAAATAAATATAATAAGGTATTTAATAAATAACTTATTTTCCTTAATATATCTTTTTTATAATATTTCTTTAATATATTCTTTTAATACTAGTAATTATATTATATTAAATAGGTAGAGTTTATTAAAGCTAAGTTACTTTTTATTAATAAATTTAATTTTTAAATTATAATATATATATAATAATAAACTTATTTTAAGTTTTTCTATAAAGAGTTTCTTATAGATATAATATTTTAATAATATATTCTTAAGTTATTTTTCCTTTAGTATTTTCTTAATTTACTTAAGGTCTTTTTTTAGTTATTAAAATTATTATATAATATATATAATTATTTATTAATTTTATTATTTTTATTTATTATAATATTTATATTATATCCCTTTAGGTAAAGAGGTATCTTATATTTATTTTTACTTAACTTCTTTAGTATCTTTAATAAAAGTTTAAGATCTTATATTATCTTTTAAGTTATTATTTATTATAGAGAGTACTTTATTATTAAAAAAGAGTATTTAATTAGTCCTCTAATTAAAATATAAGTTAAATTAATATAGCTATAGGTACTTAAGTATTAGATTATAGCTTTTTATAGATATACTATTAAATAAGATTTCTTAGTTTTTCTTTTTAATAAAAACTTTAAGGTAATTAATCTCGCTATTAATAACTCTATTATTATAATTAAATTACTTCCCTTTAAGGTTAATTATTATATAGGGTTTTACCTTATACTTTTATAATAGCTTAAGCCTATTTATTATCCTTAAGTTAAATAGATTTTACTTAGCTTTATTATTTATTAAAGCGCGTAGTTATTCTCTTTTAATTTATATTAGTATTTTAAAATATCTTTATATTAATTCTCTTTTAGTAATATATAAGGCCCTTTATAGTATTATAGCTTATTTTTTTATTTATTATTCTATTACTTTATGCCACCTAAAATAGGGATTAAAGTATCTTAATTAATATCTTAATAATTTCAATAATAAAGGCTCTATACCTAAAGCCTAAGGTCTCAATGGGCTCAAATCAATAAGGTTTATCCACATAATCATCGATAGCTTCAATGACGCGCTAAAACTAGCTCTATTCATAATAAATAGCTTGCATCTTAACCAGCTGAAGTGGTTAAAATCCCCTTCGCGTAGCAGCTCCCCTCCGACGTCAACCTTCTAATCATCCTTGCAATTCTCAACCACTTAAAGAGGTCAAAATCGCTTCCGTTATCCTCGTGAGAGGAGGTTCAACCACAACTAATAATAACCACAACCAACCAGTCAACCAATCTGCGACCGGCCAACTAATCAACAACACACCAACGAGATCGCGATGGCTTTCCGCAAAGACCTTCAACCAGCGGATCAAAGCAACGCAGCCAATACCTATCGGCATACCTTCCTATATAACCAGGATGACCTTACCGAAGAGGTCCGCAAGCTTCGCAGGGGCGCAAAAAGCACCTATAATAGGCTATAAAAGATATAATATTATACGGAGCCATTTAGAGCGTTATGGTAGGCACGTGGCCTACTAAACGAAAGGTTTAAGTTAAACTCGCGATCTTTAGCTATAACCTTCTTCTTTTTTTACCTAGCCTCTTTCCACCTAGTTATAATATAGATAGTCGATTTAACTTTATTAGAGAAGAGCTTTCTTTATTAAAGGCCCTTAAAAGGAAGCTAAAGAAATATAGGTATCTCGCCTAGAAGGAAATTAGTTTCCTTAATGGCTTAAGAGATAATAATAATATATACCTATACGAGGCATAGCTTATAACTCTCGTTATTAGCGTTAATACCTTCCGCAACGCTAAATAAGAAGATCGAAGAAGTCTTATGGCTAGCTAGGATCTAGCCATATAGCTATAGGCGCAACTATGTTGGGAAATAGAGGTTATCGGCGTTATAGGTTTTAGAGGGATCGGTTCTTAGAGTCGGCGTCGGAGTTCTATAAACCTAAAAAGTATTAGCGCCGGGGCTTAGCGCTGGACTAAAACTCGGCGGCAAATAGAAATCTATAGGTTTAATTAATTAAACCTATCTGGTTAAATATATAATGCGTATATCTTAGCTCGTATAAATATATGAATAATAGTAATTTTAATAGTAATTTTAATAATAAATTTTTTTATTTATAGCCCTTTTATAAGTAGGCTTCTTAGTTTTTTAATAATATATAATTAATATAGTTATATTTATATTTATTATTATTATATATTTTATAATTATATATATTATCTTAGTTATATAATTAGTCTTAGTATTATTATTTTTATTTTTATTTTAGGTTTTTTTTATCTTTTAATTAGGCTATTAGTTTTTATTTTTTTAATATTTCCTCTTAGTTAATTTACTTTTATTAGTCTTTTACCTTATAAATAATTTATTTATATTTTTAAATCACTTAGTATAAGTCTTTATAGTATTATATATATATAATACTAATAGTATTATATTAATAAAATATTTAGTAACTTATTATTTTATATTATATATAGGGTTAGTTATTAGGTTAAGCTAATAAGGCAATAAGGAAGTAATCTTATTTTTATTTTTCTTTTTTATATTTTTTATATTAATAATATTAATAAGATATCTAAGAGATACTAAGATATTTCTTATATATAAGGTATATCTATATATTATCTTATAGGTTAAATAGTATTTCTTAGTATTATAGGTTTTTAATTAGTTTTTTATAATAAGCTTAGATATAAATTTCTTATATATTTATTATATTTATATATTCCTATGCGGTTTAGATATATCTTTCTTATAGGTTATTTTAGTATTAATTATTATTCTTATTATATAGATAGAGGTAGTTTTTCTTTTTATAGCTCTTTATTACTCTTTCTTACTTTTTATTATTAAGTGCATAACTTATATAACTCTCTTTATAGTTTCTTTATCCTATATTTAAACTTAATTTAATTAATATTAATATTACTTACCTTAATAAGCTAATTTATTTATTTAGGTTTTTTATTATTATAAGCTTATTCTTATTATTTATAAGTTTTATTATATTCTTATAATACTTTAATTTAATATTATAAGTATAAGTTATAATTATATTATATAAGGTTATCTTATTAATAATCCCTATAATATATAATAAATAGTAATAAGGAATATTTATTATATCTTATAATTTATTTCTTATAATAAAAGCCTTTTATAATAGCTTCCTTATAGTCTACTTATTTAGCTAGTATTAAGGGTATTTATTATTCTTATTTTATTAATATTATTTTTTCTTTTTATTTAAGCCTCTTAATAACTATAGTAATAACCCTCTTACTATTTATTATATTTAATATAAGGTTTCTTTATTTTATTAATTCTAAGAGTAATTACTATTATATATTCTAGGTTTCTCTTAGTTACTTTTTAAGGTATCTTACTTAGCTATAAAATACTTCTTTATTTAGTTCTTATTTATATTTATTTTAATTTTATCTTATTAATATATTATATCTACTTTATAATATTATAATAAGTTTAATTAATTAAATCGCAGTTTAGGGTTTTTTTATTTTCTTATTGGGCTTATTAAGCCGCGTTAATATATTTTTTACCTTTTAGGAGGGATTATTATTAATTAAGTTAATAATATTTTTCTTTAATATCTCGCTATTTTTTATAATAAACCTTTTTAATATAATTTATCTTATAATAATAATAATATTTAAGGCTATAATAATTTTATTTACTTTTCTATATAGCTCTTAGTATTATAAGACTAGCTTTAGTATTATAAGAGGTATTATTATTTTTTTTCTTACCTTAGTTAATATTTAATTATAAGTTATTAGCCTTATTATTACTAAACTTAGGGTTTTATAGTTTTTTTTATAAAAATTATTAATTATTAATCTTAATTACTTAATTAATATAATTAATTAAGTTATTAAGTTAATTTTCTTTATATAATTTTACTTAGATTTCTTTTTTAAGATTATTAAAAAAAAATAATATTAAGGGTTTTTAATCTTAATTAAGCTTTAAGGCAAGCTAGAGGTATTTAATTTTATATTTAGAGGCTAAATAGGTTTATTAAAGTACTTTAATCTCTTTTTTAGCTTATACTTTTTTATTAATTATTTTAAATACTTATTAAAGTATAGCCTTAAAGGTTTTAAAGCTTAAATAGAGGTTAATAGTCCTAGGTAAGAGTTTAATAAAAGGGATAATAAGGTATTTCTTTATAATAGGTTTAAATTAGGCTATAGCGTGCTTAGTAAGTTACCCAGCGTATTAAACCTTATTAAATATTAGGTTAAATTATATTAAATAATAGGTTATAAAAGCATATAGCTATATAAAGAATATAAGTAGCTTATAAGTAATTTTATTAAATTTCTCTAGGGGGTTTAACTTTAAGATTTCTCTTATATCTTTGCCTCTTATAATAATAATTACTATATTATTAACTTCTTAGATATTATTTATATACTAAGTATTTTATGCCCTTTATATTTTACTTATTTTTTTAATAAGATTATAGAATTTATTTATCTTAATACTTATAATAATAATCTAGGCTTAGAGCTATTTAACTTTTTTATTATTAGAGTTATTTATATTATTTATATTTTTATCTTAGTTAGCTAGGATAAGTATAGGTAAATAATTAATAAGTAGGACTTATTAATAATTATTAGTAAAAGTTATGTCACGACCTAATAAAATACTCGTCACGTGACTAAAGGGGGATTTACTATTACCTACTAATTAAGGCGTAATCACCCCTAGGAGCTAAATAATCACGGTGATTACTTCGTGATTACCTATAATTACTTATATAATTACTTTAATTAACCTCTTAAAATAAGTAATCAAGGAAAAATCCCTAAGTATATAAAATATACTTATTATACTTTCTTATATAATAGTTACCTTAGCTATTAGTATAACTTAGTTATATTTAATACCTTTAAGTATATTATTAGACGTGACTTATACCTTATCTAAGATAATGCGCCTAATCTTCTATTAATATAAACCTAATATAACTAGTTTATCCCTTAGGAATATATATAACTATTATATATTAATAGCTCTTATTTAGTGGATTATTTATATTACCTTAAATAATATTAAATATAATAACTACCTAGGTAACTCCTATAAATAACTACTAGTAGGTCTTACCTATTAATTACCTACTTATTATACCTGCTTAAGCTACTTTAATTAATAAAGAGATAAAAGATAGAGATAGCTTAGACGATAAGGAAAATAAATAACTTTAAGCCTAGATTACTGCTATAAGCGCTAAGATAAATATTATGCGTAAACTTATTAAAAGAATAAGTAAAACCTAGTATACCTAGAATGCGGAATACTTAGATAATATCTAGAATATTAGTAATATAATAGCTACCGCTATAAATAAAAGAGATATAGGAGAAATCTTAAAGCTAAACCCCCTAAAACCTTTTAATAGAATAGCTTATAAGTTATTTGTGTTCCTTACTTAACTAAGGGTATTTATAATATACTACTTAATATAGTTTACCTTAGCTATTAGTAAGGTCTAGTATGCTATGGGAAGACTTAAGGGCTATACCGCCGTATAGTTTAAACCTATTATGAGAGAATACCTTATGGTTCTAGCTAGCTAATATTTATTATATACTTAATACCTCTACTTAAACTATAAAGCCTTCGAGGTAGCGATTTAATAAGCTTTTAGAACTATTAATAAGAAGGCATAAGCTAAAAGAGAGAGATTAAGGCATTATAATAGACTTGATTTACTTTAAAATATAAGATAAAGTATTTATAGCTTACCTTAAAGCTTAATTAAAATTAAGAGCCCCTAATATTTTTCTTCTTTTAATAGACTAAAAAAGGAAGTATAAGTAGAACTTTATAAGGAGGAATAACTTAGTAACCTAGTTGATTATATTAGCCGAGCTATTAAGATTAATGACTAATAATTTTCCTAAAAGAAACTCTAAAACCCTAAGTTTAGTAGTAATAAGGCTAATAACCTATGATTTAATATTAACTAAGGTAAGAAAAAAAATAGTAATACCTCTTATAGCACTAAGGCCAGCCCTATAGTGCTTAGAGCTATATAAAAGGGTAAATAGGACTATTATGGCCTTAAATGCCGCTATTGCTATAAGATAAATTATATCGAGAAGGTTTATTATAAGAAATAATAAGATATTAAGAAAGGACGCTATTAACTTAACTAATAATAATCCCTCTTAGAAGGTAAGAAATATATTAACGTGGCTTATTAAACCTAATAGGAAGATAAAAAACCCTAAACCGCGACTTAATTAACTAAGCTTATTATAATATTATGAAGTGGATATAATATGCCTAAAAGGAGTTAAGATAAATATAAATAAAAAATAAATATAGGAGTATCTTATAGCTAGGTAAGACGCCCTAAGAAGTAGCTAAAGGAAACCTAGGATATATAATAGTAACTACTCCTAGAATTAATAAAATAAGGGAACCCTATATTATATATAGTGAAAGGTAGGAAGGTTATTATTGCGGTTACCTAGAAGCTTAAATAAAAAGGAAGAATTAATGCTAGTAGGATAGGGATAATAAATGCCCCTAATACTAACTAAATAAGCGGATTATAAAGAAGCTATTATAAAAGGCTTTAATTATAAGAAATAGGTTATAGGATATAATAAATAGTTATTATTACTATTTATTATATACCATAGAGATTATTAATAAGATAACCTTATATAATATAATTATAATTTATGCCTATAATATTAAATTAAAGTATTATAAAAATATAATAAAACCTATAAATAATAGGAATAAGCCCGTGATAATAAAAAGCCTTAATAGATAGATTAGCTTACTTAAATAAATAGTGATAAATATTTATTAAACTAGGTTTAAATATAGGATAAAGAAATTATAGAAGGAGCTATATAAGTTATGCACTTAATAATAGAAAATAAAAAGGAGTAATAAAGAACTATAGAGGGAAGAAAACTACCCTTAGTTATATAATAAAAATAATAACTAATACTAGAATAACCTATAAGAAAGATATATCTAGACCGCATAGGAATATATAGATATAGTAGACATATAGGAGATTTATATCTAAGTCTATTATAAGGAATTAGCCGAAAACCTATAATATTAAGAAGTATTATTTAACCTATAAGATAATATATAGATATACCCTATATATAAGAAATACCCTAGTATCTCATAAATATCTTATTAATATTTATTAATGCAAAGAATATAGGGAAGAAAAATAAGAATAAGATTACTTTTTTATTGCCCTATTGGTATAACTAAATAATAAACCTTATATATAGTATAAAACGGAAGGTTATTAGATATTTTATTAATATAATATTATTAGCGTCATATATATATAATATTACGAAGACTTATACTAAGTAATCTAGAAATATAAATAAATTATTTATAAGGTAAAAGACTAATAAAAATAAGCTAGCTAGAAGGAAGCACTAAAAGAATAAGAACTAATAGCCTAGTCGGAAGATAAAGAAAACCTAAGACGAGAATAAGAATAATAATATTAAGACTAGCTATATAGCTAAGATAATATATATAACTATAAAGTATATAATAATAGTAAATATAAGTATAACTATATTAGCTATATATTATTAAAAAACTAAGAGACTTACCCTATAAAAGGGCTATAAGTAAAAAAATAAGCTATAATACTATAAAGGGCCTTATATATTATTAAAGGAGGATTAATATAAAGATATTTTGAAATATTAGTATAAGTTAAGGAAGAATAGCTATGCGCTTTAGTAGATAGTAGAGCTAAGTAAAACCTATTTAACCTAAGGACGGCAAATAAGCTTAAGCTATTATAGAGGTATAAGGCAGAACCTTATATTATAATTAACCTCGAAGGGAAGTAATTTAATTATAATAATAAAGTTATTAATAATAAGATTAATTACCTTAAAGTTTTTATTAAAAAAGAAAAACTAAGGAATCTTATTTAATATTATACCTATAGAAGGCTATGACCTAGTATTTAGGTACCTATAGTTATGCCGATTTAACTTATATTTTAACTAGAGGACTAGCTAAGTGCTCTCTTTTAATAATAAGGTACTCTCTATAATGAATAATAACTTAGAAGATAATATAAGATCTTAAACTTTTATTAAAGACACTAGAGAAGTTAGGCAGAGATAAATATAAAATACCTTTTTACCTAAAGGGATATAATATAAATACTATAATAAATAAAAATAATAGAATTAGTAAATAATTATATGTGTTATATAATAATTTTAATAACTAGAAAAAGACCTTAAGTAAATTAAGAAAATATTAAAAGAAGAATAACTTAAGAATATATTATTAAAGTACTATATCTATAAGAAACTCTTCGCGGAGGAACTTAAAATAGGTCTATTATTATATATATACTATGATTTAGAAATTAAATTTATTAATAAGAAATAACCTAGCTTTAGTAAACTTTACTTACTTAACGCAGCATAATTACTAGTATTAAAGGAATATATTAAAGAAATATTACGGAAAGGATATATTAAGGAAAGTAAGTTATCTATTAAATACCCTATTATATTTTATCCTAAAGAAAAACGGAAAACTCTGCCTTTATATTGACTTTAAAATACTTAATGCTATTATAATTAAAGATTATATACCGCTACCTCTTATTAGCGAGTTAAAAGATTAATTTTTTAGAATAAAGTATTTTATTATACTTAACCTTAAAGGAGCCTATAACTTTATTTAAATTAAAGAAAGATATAAATAGAAAACCGCTTTTTATATTAAGTATAGATTATTTAAGTACCTTATTATGCCTTTTAGACTTATAAATATACCTATTATATTTTAATAAATAATTAATAATATATTATGAGAATATCTAGATATATTTATTATATATTACTTAGATAATATCCTTATTTTCTCTAAAATAGAAAAAGAATATATAAAATACTTCTATAAGGTATTATAAATACTATAAGACGCTAACTTATTAGTAAAACTTAAGAAAAGTAAATTTTATGCCTCTAAGGTAGAATTCCTTAGATATATTATCTCTTATAACGAGATATATATAGACCCTAAGAAAGTCTTAGTAATTAAGGACTAAAAGGAATTAACTAATATTAAGGAAGTATAAGCCTTCCTTAGTTTTGCTAACTACTACTATAGATTCCTTAAATAATTTAGAAAAATTATAATATTATTAATTAAACTCATAAAGAAAGATAAGATATTTATATTTAGGAATAAGGCATAAAAAGCCTTCTATATAATTAAGAAGTTTATCCTAAGTAAATTAATACTTAAGATATTTAACCTATCCCGATTAATAGAACTTAAGATAGATATATTAGACTTTGCGCTAAGAGCTCAGATTAGCTAATAAGACGATAAAGGACTCTTATACCTAATTATATTTTACTCTTATAAGCTATATAGAGTAGAACTTAATTACCTTATCTATAATAAGGAATTCCTTGTAATTATTAATACCTTTAAAGAATTCTAATATTACTTCCTTAGAAGTACTTATTAGATTAAGGTCTATATAGATTATAAGAATATTACTTATTTTATAAAAACCTAAGAACTTAGTAGATAATAACTATAATATGCTAAATACCTCTTAGAATTTAATTATATTATTATCTATATTAAAGGAATAAAAAATAGCCGAGCTAATGCTATTAGCTAATAAACCTGACCTAGATATAGGAAAGGTTAAAGTAAAAGAATAACTATTATACTTTACCCTAGAAGGATACCTAGGGTAAAAGTTTATTAAGTAAAATAATAAAAACTAGTACCCTTACTAGAATACCTTATACTTATTAGGAAATATAAAAGACTAGTTATAGACTTTATTAACTATATATAAGGATATTAATAATAAAGTAATAGAGTTTAGACCTATAGAGGAAAGATCTCTATCCCTAATAGAGCACTCTAAATTATCTTTAATTATTATTATTACTAGGTTATATAGCATAGTAACCTAGAAGAAATAACCTAAGCTATATAATAGCACTATAATAATTATAACCTTAAGGATAAAATATAAGGAAAGATATATTATTATAAGAAATGCTATAAGTAGATTAACTAATAAATTTAAGAATAATAAAAGAAACTAGGGCTCTATAAATAGTCTAGAATTATAGGAATATTATATTAGATTAATAAAGTAACCTATATAGTAGAATAAGGTAATTTACTCCTAGAATAAATTTAATAATATAATAAATAACTCTTAGATAATAAAAAAACTAATAAATAATAAATCTTAGATAAATTATGCTATGAACTTATATGCGAAATATATAGCTACTTATTATATAGATACTAAGGAATTAATAAAACCCTAGAATGAGTTAAAATAATATTTATTTTTCTTAGAATAAAAAAGATTATTATAATAATTATTAACTAATATGACCTCTGCGCGAAAACTAAGGCATGATGCTATAAACCTTATAGGAAACTATAACTGCTTTTAGTTATATAATAATTATAGGACTTTATTATTATAGATTTTATCACTAAATTACCCTTATTAGAAGAACTAACTACTAGAAACTTTTATAATAGCATTCTTATTATTATAGATAAACTTATAAAATTTTTTTATTTTATACCTTATAGAGAATTAATAATAGTAAAAGAATTTACTTACCTTTTTTACTTTTATATCGCTAAGATATATGGCATATTACTTAAAATTATTATAAATTAAGGACTATTATTTGCCTTAAAATTCTAGTAGAGCCTTATAAGATACTTAGGAATTAATTATAAGCTCTTTACTATATATTATAAAGAGATAAATAATTAAACTAAATATATAAATTAAATACTAAAATAATACCTCTAATGCTATATTAATTATAAATAAATTAACTAAGTCAAAAAGCTATTAGCTATATAGTTAGCCTATAATATAGCTATAAATAAAAGCATAAAGATTATACTAGCTTATGCTAATTTTAGATTTATACTAGATATATATTAATAAATATAGGATATTATTATTAACCCTAAAGTAATTCTTATTAGTGACTAACTAAAGAACCTATATAAAGAAATAAAAATAGAACTTAAGTTTATTAGAAATAAGATAATAAGTTATATTAATAAGAAAAGAATTAAGGGATTAATCTTTACGGAGGGAGATATAGTTTACCTTGCGATAAAAAAATATTAAAATAAAATATTAAAATAAAAAACTTAATTATAAATATATTAGACCCTATAAAATTAAGTAAAAAATCTTAAAATATAATTATAAATTAGACTTATTACCTAAGGTTAAGCTCTATTTAATCTTTTATATTTTATTACTTAAATTAGTAAAAAATATTATTTAAGTTAAAATTAATAATAAGCCCAAAATAAAAGTTAATAAACTAGAAGAATATATTATAAAAAGTATCCTTAATATAGATAATAAGATTAATAGTAAAATAATATATTTTATTAAATAAAAAAACTATTTAGACTTAGAGAATATATAAGAATTATTAAAATACCTTATTAGTATATAATACCTCTTAAAGAACTTTTATTAATAATATTAGAAGAAGGAATAAAGATAATATTCTAGTTAATAATATTTATAGCACTAATAAGCTATATAGCTACTATAGCCTCTAATTTTACCCTCTTAGCCTTATTTAACTTATCTAATAAGTTTAAACCCCGATGTATTATTACTATGCCCCGCTTATAGATCTATTTCTTTTAGCGATATAAATATATTAGGCGAGAAAGCTACTTATTTACCTACTACTATAAGGTAATTAATTCCTCCTTAGCCTTCTCCTCTTTAAGCTTAAGATGGCATTTCTTAGCTATAAGGCGGGATGCTATTAGATAGATTAATAGGAAAGAAGGAAATATTAAAGTTAAAAATTATATTTACCCGCGGAAATTAATACTCCTAAGCTATTATAAGCGCGACCTTAATAAATATACTCTAAATAATAAGATATGCCCTTAAGTATCTTATATTATAAATATTTCTAAGTATAATTTAAATAAGGCATAATTTTAAAACTTATTTTCTTAATTAATTTAAAAAGATAATAATAGCATATAGCTAATTAGGATTTTACTTTTAGTATATTATTAGTATTACTAGAATATTTAAGGAAGGAAGTTTTAATAAACTAAGAAAAATTAAGTGACTAACTTTATAGGCCTTAAAGATAAGACTTAATAGAGGGGAGATATTATATTATAATTTAATAAAATACTTATTATATAACTAAGAGGGGATTTATTATTACTTACTAATTAAGGCGTAATTACCCCTAGGAGCTAAATAATTATAGTGATTACTTTATGATTATCTATGATTACTTATATAATTACTTTAATTAACTTCTTAGAATAAATAATTAGGGAAAAATCCCTAAGTATATAAAATATACTTATTATACTTTCTTATATAGTAATTACCTTAGCTATTAATATAACTTAGTTATACTTAATACCTTTGAGTATATTACTAGACGTGACTTATACCCTGTCTAAGATAATGCGCTTAATCCCCTGCTAATATAAACCTAGTATAACTGGTTTATCCCTTGGGAATATATATGACCGTTATAAGTTACCTAAGTAACTATTATATTTAATATTATTTAAGGTAATATAAGTAATCTATTAAATAAAAGCTATTAATATATAATAATTATAAATATTCCTAAGAGATAAATTAATTATATTAGGTTTATATTAATAGAGAAAAATATTATATTATCTTAAATAAGGTATAATTATATCTAGTAATATACTTAAGGGTATTAAGTATAATTAAGTTATATTAATAGCTAAGGTAGCTACTATATAAGAGAGTATAATAAGTATATCTTATATACTTCCTATGATATAATAGCTTATAATAGATTATGCCTTATAAGGCCTAAGCTATTATAATCTATCTAGCTAGCTTAGAGAGGATTATAGCCTATGAGGCGTGATTTATTTTAATTTATATATAATTAGTTAGTTAATATGGGTCTTTTTTATTATATGGCCTAAGGTTGTCTTAGGCCGTAATAATTAGTAGAGATATTATATTTCTTAAGGACTTATAAAGATAATTACTAATATAAAGCATAGCTTATAACCCTTATGGTTAGTATTAATACCTTTTATAATACTAAATAAAAAGATTAAAAAAGTTAGCTAGCTAGGATTTAGCTATATAGCTATAGGTATAATATTAGGAAATAAAGGTTATTAGTATTCTAAGTTTACTTTAAAGGGATTAGTTCTTAGAGTTAGCATTATAGTTATAAAAACTTAAAAAAGTATTAGCGCTAGATTTAGTGGTAGATAGAGGTCTATAGGTTTAATTAATTAAACTTATTAAATTAGCAGCATAGTAGGTAATAAGGGAAGTATTATTAATTAAAGTAGCGCGCTATGCTTTTTAGCCGAGTAGTTACTTATTAATAGATGCCTCTTTAAAAGTCCTTAATAAAAAGTTATAAAATATTTAAATCTAGCTATAGTTAGTATATTTTCTTTCTCTCATAAATTATCTTTACCTAGCATAGCTGCGCAATGTAATTAATAATCCATGCCTACTTGAGCAAGACTAAAATATCTCTTATTATAACATTCTCCTTTAATCACTTATGCATAGTTAACAGTGGTCCAGAGTGCTAAGACTTTACGAAATGTTTACGTAATCTATAGGAAATCTAACCGCTCTAAATATCAATAAGTTAGGTAATACTTAAAAGAAACCCCTCCGCTTTACCCAATCGTTATCGCTTCTTCCCCGGTCCATCCGAATTTGCCATATTCACCAGACTTATCTCATCGCTATCACTATACTGCACCGTATAACTCTTCTGGAAGACAATTCCAGACCCCTCGGCCCCCTGCTCCGAGTTCGGACGGTCAGTAGTAACGGTACCGACAGTTCGTCCCTGCTGAGTTCCCGCCGTCTTGGAGCGAACACCGCTTCCGTACTGATAGTAATGATTGCCCTTGCTGCGTTGTGTCGTACCAGCAAGGACAGGGAACAATTTGACGAGGACCATGCGGATTGTCGGGAGACAGGCGCACATGATACCAACGCAGATCTCGATGGTAGACCAGACGGAGACGTCGTAGAATTCCCACGTCTTGTTGGGCGATGTGCCGAATACCACGAGCGACTGGAGTCGGATAATACTAACGACCGTAACCCTAAGAACCTTTTAGCACCAGGAATCACGTTGTTCATGAGTTGGGCTGAATTACAGTGTACCAACACAAAACATGAGCGCAACGCCAGCCTTTTTCTTCCAGTGAAGCTTCAAACTGCGCAACTGCCACAGCGGAATAGCAAGAATCCATAAGTCTAGAGCAATGCTCATAGACGCATTCGACCACGAAATCGCATTCGCATCAGCGCAACTGCCTTCATGCAGTCCATCCCACTGTTTCCAGAAGTACGGTATAGGTTTGCACTGAAAGATGGCCGTGAAGATAAACGCGACGCCCCATACGCTGGTGAAGATGAAAGTGGCCCAGAGCACGCGCTGGACTTCGCGGGCGGGAAAGATGCGCATGTAGAAAGTGATGATGGATAGCTTGACGAGCGTTGTCTGCAGGAAGTATAGCCATGCCATGATGTAGAAGAACGAGAGGACTTGAGTGATCTCAGTGGCAGTGAGAGTCCAGATATCCTTTCCAAGACCGTTGGCCGTGGTTCCGTATTTTGTGATTACACCGCTGGGAATGCAGGCAATCATGGTTGCTAGGACAAACCAATCGTCGATACCGAGGTCGACGCTCGTGATGAAGATCTTGTAGCAGAACCGGATCACGACGAAGGCTCCGGCGAGAGCGGCCATGACGTTGGAGAGGACGACGTATTCTTGCGATCGGTCACGGACTGGAGCGCCGCAGTTGGTCAAGCTGGAGTTTCGAGTCGCTGACAAGGTTCATGTTAGCACCTGTTCGTCGACCGGCAGATAGTATGACTGGATGCACTTGAATAACATACTTAAAAGACTCAGGTATCGTGCAATTCATCGTGACACAGGCTGTGACATTCTGCTGGAAGACTTCGTTCGTACAAATACATGTCTGATTCTTGGGGGGCGCATAAGCCTCCTGCAAAAGCGCCGAAGATACATCCTGCCTGGATTCAAGCTGTCAATGACCTTTGTACGTCAAAAGCTGGCCCGATTACTACTCACTGCACAATCCGGATAACCAGGTAAGCTTGGAGACGATAAGCCCTCCGCCTGGACCGGTGACAATACCGCCAGAAGGAAAGAAACCAAAAATCAAGATCAGACGACGCGAAGGATCCATGGCTGTGGTACCGACCTGGGCCTTGTTCTGGGCATGCGACGATCACCCATCAAGAACGAACCAACGCCGGGACGCACGGAGACTTTGTAAACCTTCCATTTCCCAGCAGACGTGGCTAAACTGCAACCTCAGTCGTTCTTGGCGTCTCGTCTCTTAAGGATGGGACTAAGACGGTGGAAGCGCAAGCGGCCCTAAGACATGCAGACTTGTCTGATGCTGCAACACTTTCCAGTCTCCACTGAGACAATTAGCGTTTCATCCGTTGGATGTAGCATCCGTCGGTAATCAAGAACGGTTCCTTTCAGCTGTCCGAGCACTCTCTCAGAGCACATGTTAGCTGCTCAGGCTAAACCAAGAATCGAGTCTTGCCCCTTGGCTTGGCATGTCACCCGACCGATTGGTCACCATCTGCACCGCCATGAACGGTTCTTAGTGCCTTGGCAGGTATGTCACGGCTTCGGGAGGGAGCTGCTAGAGAACCGTTAGTTAAATGTCTCATAAGCTTAAAAGCTAATATTCAACGGTTCTTTATCCACCGACGGTCGAGTCATGAACACTGGGGCTCATGGCCGAAAAAAGACAAAGGCCCGATATCAGCTACTTTCACTCTGATGCTATTGGCTTGGCCTCCGGCTGGTCCGTGAAGAAATCTGCCTTCTCCCAAGATCCCCCTAAATCGAGATCAATCTGCTCCTTAAACCTGCAGGGAAAAAGTGCGCGGCTTGTGGACACGATCCGAGGGATTGCCACCGGGATGTCGTAGTAGAATGGGTCTTTCAGGGGTAAAATACAACGCTGAAGGCCGCTATCGGGAACAGTCCGGACTCCGAGCCCCGCATTAGGAAGCTCAAGCCCCAAATGCCTATATTCGACGGTGCGTAAGAGCTCGGCGAGTAACCATGTATGGGAAGTTGTCCGTTGACTATTAGACAACGGCCATGAACCAACAAATGCACCCTTTCGGAGCATATGTTGCCTTCCGGAAGATCCTCCGAACACCAAGCTGCGCCACGAGCCTCGGCGTCATGAAAAGGAGCATATGAAGAGCCACAGCAAAGTTAGTAGATTCTTAAATGTGGCTAAGAGCGCCGCTGACATTGACTTTCCTCAACCAAGCCGTCTTCATTTGTTCCAAAGGTTCCATTCAGTATGAAGGTTTCATTACTCTTGACGGCAGTCCTCACGGCTGCTCAATCGGCGTCGGCTACCTACAGCAAATGTCGCTGCTTGCCAGGAGACTCATGCTGGCCCTCTAAGAAGTCGTGGGCTTCACTGAACTCTACGGTTGGTGGGCAATTGGTCGCGACTGAGCCCATTGGCTCACCATGCCATGATCCCACATACGATGAGGCGGCCTGCGCGAAGCTCCAAGCGCAATGGAAGAACCCCTTGACTCAGTACGGACTACCACTCCATTCCCCACACACACTGGCATTGTTCTAACCAGTACCAGTATTCCTTCTTCGTCTTCGATCATGCAGACATATTTCGCCAATCAGAGCTGCGATCCTTTCACGGACCGAGCGGTACCTTGCACACTCGGCAACTACGTCAGCTATGCTGTTGATGTTAAGAAGACCGCCGATGTTGCCGCTGCGTTGAGGTTCGCCAAGGACAACAACATCCGGGTCGTCATTCGCAACACTGGCCATGAGTGAGTCACCCTACCTACTGTTGACGTTTCCTCGACATAATTACTGACTTGTCAACTCAGCTTCCTCGGACGCTCCACTGGCGCTGGCGCACTCGCTATCTGGACTCAAATCTCTCAAGTCCATCGAGTTCAGCGAGTGGTCTGATGATTACTACAAGGGCCCCGCCGTTACCATCGGCGCCGGCGTCGTCGGGTACGAAGTTCTGGAGGCCGCCCACGCGAAGGGTTTTACCGTTGTAAGCGGTGAATGCGCAACGGTCGGCCTTGCTGGCGGCTTCACCCAAGGAGGTGGCCATTCCGCTTTGAGCACTGAGTTCGGTCTTGGTGCTGATCAGACTCTTTCTTTCACTGTCGTCACTGCCGATGGACGCACAGTCGTTGCATCGCCTAGCAAGAATGCTGATCTTTACTGGGCGCTCGCGGGAGGCGGCGGTGGTACCTTTGGAGTTGTTGTCAGTATGACTGTTCGTGCCTACAAGTCCCAGGACGTTGGCGGCGCGGCTTTCCAGCTTCTTGCACCGACGACTACGACTGAGAAGTTCCAGGCTGTGGTCAAGAAGTTCTACGAGCTGCTCCCGGAGATGACAGACAAGGGCGCCATGGTGGTCTTCTACAATAACCAGCAGATGCTAGTCGTGAAGCCTCTGACTGTGTGGAATTCGACTGCTGCTTACGTTCGGGACGTTGTCCTTGCACCCTTCACAGAGGCGGTCAAGGAGATCGGCATCACCTTGCCCGTTGCTTACAGTGAGCTCGCATACCGGGATCACTATGACCGCTACATGGGTCCCCTCCCCCAAGGAGGCGTTGAAGTCGCCCGCTACCAGTTCGGCGGACGTCTCATCCCCCGCTCCGTCCTCGAAAACAACAATGAAGAATTCCAAGATGTCCTCAACAAGCTCACCCCCAACGGCGTCCTCGCCGTCGGCAGTGTCGCCAAATACACCAAGGCCAAGGGCTCACCCGCCAACTCCGTACATCCCGCTTGGAGGAGTGCGGTGATGCAGCTCCAGCTTATCACGGATTGGGATTACACCAAGCCGTGGGAGGATATGGAGGCTGCTCAAAAAGAGGATGACGGAGGAGTTCATGCCGCTGATTGAGGCTGTTACTCCTGGAAGTGGATCGTATATGAATGAGGCGGATTTCCGTCAGCCGAATTGGCAGAAGACGTTCTTTGGCGACAATTATGCCAAGCTGTTGAGTATTAAGAGGAAGTGGGACCCTAGTAACCTCTTCTACGTTCTCAAGGGTGTTGGTAGCGAGGCGTGGAACGTCGCCGAGAGTGGCATGATGTGCCGGGCGTGAGCGGAGAGCAGTAAATGCATGATGAAAATACCTTGCGTATAAATAACCTTAATTGACGTACATGTATAGCGAGCTATGAAGGTCAAGGTTCCCAACGTAGTAAACCGTAACCTGATTGGTTTATGTTGGCAGTTGTAACGGGGCCTAGGGAGTCACCACCAGCAGAAGCCATAATGCCATGCCCTGGGCCGCCTCAGCAACTTTAACATCTTCTGAAAAAGGCGAGGCACAATTAGAAGCCCCAATAACCAATTCTACAAACGTAAGTCAGCTTGGATTAGTGTTATATCGCTAAAAGCTTCATGGCTCGTTAATTTGGGCTTCGTGAATATATTTGGACGGTCTGTGAACTGTTGAGTATGAAATTGTGGTCTGATCAATGGCGCCCTTCCAATGTCCCAGGGTTTTGTGATTATCTCGGAATTTTCCGGCGCGTTGAAAAACAGACGCTATTGACAACATTGTGCGCCTATAGCCTATCGAGCAATCTCTGTAGGATCAGGTGCGCCCAAAAGTTACATGTTGACCGGTGTATATCTCGTGCCCATAATTCCTTGCACCAATACAGGGCATCCCGAATCGTATCTCTCGTTGACGCCGCAGAATGCCCAACATGCCAATCTTCTTGAGAATCATCGCCTTCCTGCCGTTCTGTGTCCTTCAGGTACGCGCATGCACCAACAGCAGCTATGAAGAAATCTTGCTTGAAGAGTCCCGTCAGGATTACCATGGCAGGACATTCGACAGCTTCCAGCATCTGACGTTGATATACCAAGATAGCAAGCGCAGATCCGAGCAACTTTTTCTCACAAGGACTTTCGAGTCCTGCAACGGCTAACGACAGGCGCATGCTGCTTTTATGAATGATGAACAATATTCGCCGTAGCCAAATTTCAAGCATAGGCTTTTGGAGCCGCTGCCAACCAAATCTTTCGTCCACGTTAGGACCACGAACTTGTTGCACCTTGTGCAGCAACCTGCTGATCTCTCTTTCATGGAATATCATTGTGCAAGACGCCACTCGTTCCCCATTGGAATTGGCTGCTGACACAACGTCGATCGCTGTAGCGAGTGACCTAGCAATAAAAAAGTGGCAGATGGAGTCTTCATGGCGATACGATGAACGAGAGGGTTGCTCGACATCAAAGCTTTCAATCATCGAGATTTCGAAATCACCCTGTCGTAAAAGGAGAGGTGTGCCACTGTTGGCTGATTGCTGGACTTTCAAGAATACAGCTGCTGTCCAGAGGCGTGTCCGTATTCGTTCCTCAAGCCGAGACCCTGTGCCAGAGTTGCCGTTATTCTTATTCAAACCCAGTTCCATGCATCCTCTAATTGCCATGTCTGCGAGGGTTCCGCAGGAGTCGATAACACTGCATGAGTAGTCACCAGTCAGTTTCGCGACTATTATGAGACAGAAGACTCTGATCAAAATGATGTCAGCGCGGAACATGAATGGCGTCTTTGCAAGGCATGCTTCTGCCGTCCCGAGGAACGACTGCCGTAGTGTGTTGCCACGACTTTTAGTGGGAAAGGAGACCTGTTCCTCAGGCGAAGTTGCTGCGTACCCGAGAGCGAATATCAGGAAGAGTTGAGCGAGCCACTCATAGCTGGCAGTATGAGGGTTATTCCAGAAGGAGTCAAGTTCCTCTTTGAATGCAGGAACATAGAAGAAGCAATGTGTCACCTCGATCGTTCGGAGGTATCGTTCAATCAGTGAGTCGCACATTTGACGACTAGGAAGACGTGAAATAATGTCTGAGCGCAATAGCGTTGAACCGCTTTCCAAAAACGTAAAGGGAAAATTTGGTGGACAGATATGGTCCTCTCTTCCCTGCATGGTGGCACTATGCGCCACGTACTCGTTCAACAGAATTGATGCCTCTTCGTTGTTAGGCAGATAGTCTTTAAACTAAAGTTTTTATTAGCTCGAGGTAATCTTTTGGCACCACGTCGTAATTTTGGAGGAGTGGAATACACGTGCCTGGTGTAACATGCTATCCCAGTGTGTCCCCCCACGCAAGGCCGACTTCGGGGTGTACCAAGGGACACATATGTCGACTGATTCTGGAATGGGCAGTCGTTCTGGGAGAGCTTTGGTGTTCGCCTCAAGGGAATCGTTGTGCTGCGATGGTTTCCGCTGTACGTCGAATTCGGGCCAACTCTGCTCAGCCTGACAGGTCGATATGGGCGAGTTCCTTGGCTGACTGGATGTCGGTTTATGTGGAAATTCACAGTACGTGCACTCTGTAGCCCTTCGACTCCAGACGCATCGACTGCACGGTTTCTTGCGGTCACAGCTGACCTTGAGCTGTCGGCATGACGTGCATGACTTTGTCCGACGTCGCCGCCCTCGTTCGGCAGGCGGCTTAGGATTTGGACCGAGCCTTTCCGTCTTGAACACGTGAAATGACATGATTTAGGCAGTTTGTCTTCAACAATTGAGCAAAGGTGGTAATTTTCATGCATGAGAAATCGTTCGTACTGGTTCGTTTAGGAACAGGAATGAAGCCGAAGACGGCTGGAGAATTTGAAATATGCCGCTCCTAAGTGGAGCTGGGCCCACCACGGAGATAAAGGAGAACATATTCAGCTTAGCTCGGAATTATCTGACGCCGTATTAACTCTTTCAGCCAAGTCGTACTTTGAGGGTTATGACAGTCGAGATTTAGATCTTATCAGATTCTCAGCTAATACAGCTATAAAGCACCCGCAGATTCTGGTTTCCATGCCTCACAATCAAGTTACATTTCTCAGTGTTTTCTCTTTTATCTGCCCAGCATGCGTAAAACAGATCTACTTCCTCCCTCGAATGGCCCCTCGCCTGCTGAGGGAAGATCTGGGAAGCCAGCTGTAGTCGATGGCCTGCGGGAGACATCCACCAATCGAGCCACTAAGCTCTCGCGTCAGGACGGACCTTCTTCCACGAAAAGGGAAAGCTATTCTTCTTCTTCACGAGGGACCTTGTATACTGTTTTTGTTATCACCGGGTAGGACGTTCAATCCAAGTCTGCTGCCGGCATCAATTAACATCGTTCTAGGGCATTCCTAATCTTACTGATCAACTCTCTCCAGATGACAGTCGTCAGCTCCCTCTCCCCATACGTCACAAGTGACTTCAATTCGCATTCTCTTCTCCCAGTAACCAGCCTTCTGTCGTCAGTCGTGACTGGCGTGATGCAGCTGCCTTTGTCGCGAATCATTGACCTGTATGGACGCCCACAGGGCCTCATGGCGATGATCACGCTAGATGTGCTAGGTACTCCCTCAGAATTCATGCATATGTGAAAGAACTGTGTCTGACTATCCAGGGCTTATTATTATGGCAACTTGCACAAATGTCAGAGCCTATGCAGCAGCCCAGGTATGGACGAGGCCATTCCCTTAAAGTTGTATGATTAGGTATACTGATCATCTCCGATTAACAGATTCTCTACTACGTTGGCTCTGATGGAGTCATATATGTGATTCGTGTCTTTGCTATGGATAAAGTAACTGTACGGACACGCTCATTAGTATACGGGCTCAGCCTATACACATATTTTGTATCCCCTTTCGCAGGCCCTGCTCTTGCACAAGCTTTCTATGATGCAAACATCTGGCGGTGGGGATTTGGCTCTTTAGCCCTCATCATCCCCGGAGTCTCATCTGTCCTCCTTTCTTATTTCATGTGGTACGAAAAGAAGGTATTGTTTGGCATCAGATGAGAAGTCTTCGCCAAACAAGAAAACGCAATCATCTATTTGGACAACAGTCTGGTTCCATGTTCTAAACCTCGATGGTGAGATCCCTCCCGGCAATGAATGAGTTGTGGACAATCAGCTCATAGATGCAGTGATGGGCGTTCTACTTTCATGCTTCGGCATTGGCCTTATACTTCTCCCGCTCTCCTTATCCACCAAATCCATCAAAGCGTGGGAGTCATCGAGTACGATATCTATGATCGTAATCGGTGCCATCTGCCTCCTAGCTCTAGCCATATACGAGTGGCGCATCGCACCTCGAAGATTCATTGACTTCAATATTCTTCGAGACCGCACCGCGTGGGGTGCTTGTCTCTGTATGGGAGGCCAGTCTCTCAGTCTATAGTCAGTACCTCTACACCCTTTCTGCGAGGGCTTCTCGTGAGACTAACGCATATTACAGCATGTGGTGGTCTTACTACACTTCCTTTCTACAAGTTGTTCACTTTCAAAGTATTCAGCATGCCGGCTATATTCTCAACACCCATCAAATAGGGTCGGCGCTGTTTTCTGTGATCACGGGACTGTAGGTGCTTCATCGAATCACACACACTAATGCTAATTATGGCAGTGTTCTTAAATACACTCATCGCTTCAAGGTAGTCAACGCTATTGGGTTTGCCATTACTA
Organism: Fusarium solani; assembly: GCF_023522795.1. Classification (NCBI taxonomy): domain Eukaryota; kingdom Fungi; phylum Ascomycota; class Sordariomycetes; order Hypocreales; family Nectriaceae; genus Fusarium; species Fusarium solani. The sequence goes on from NW_027072149.1 coordinate 153,086, forward strand.
CTCTAGGAACTGGCTTGATGATCCATTATAGTTTCCCTAGCTCATCATTCGCCGGCGTAATCGGCACCCACGTTTTGGTGTCTGTGTCTTCAGGCATCCTCGCAGCCTCGGAAATTGCCGCAGTATTGAATGACACAAATGACGAGAGCATGTCAATGCGGGTAGCTCTGCTTTTCCTATTTTCTTGGATTGGCTCGGCTGTTGGCTCTACCATAGCAACCCCCATGTGGAGGAGTCATTTCCCGTCTTTGTTAGAAAAACACCCGCCACCAGAACTCAAGTCTCAGAAAGACGCAATTTTCGGTTCCCTTTCAATTCAACTCTCATACGAGCGCGGAACAGCCGGTAGAGATGCCATTATCAAAGCGATGACGGGAACCTGGTGGTATCTAACTGTAGCGGGCACGGCAACATTGGCAGTGGGTTGGATTGGGGTTTTGTTGTTGAAGGAGGGGAAACCTATCACGGCCCATGACAATGCCAACACTTGGCCAGGCGGTGAGGAACAGCAGAATGGGCAGGTTCACACAAGGACGGTTCGGCCCAAATCGACTACTTGAGGGGGCCTGTAGATGGCCCGTAACCCCCAAGGCGGAGTGGTGACAGCTGGGTGATCGCTCTTTGGAGGCTGCAGGTTTCATTCCTGCTGGGGGCGCCTCTTCACTAACCGTTGTATGTTACGCTGTGTTATGGAGCTGTGTTTGCTGCTTGCCCATAAAGGGCAGAGGCGCTGTTTAGGATAGTTGGGATGATATGTCGCCGGAGGAGGTTTTTTCTGCCGAAAACGGAAGGGGGTTTGTTATCCTCATGAGGTTTTTCCCCTTTTAGGTAGTTATCCCTTACCCTTCCTTTAATCTCATATATAAGGCATATAATAGGTGAGCATCAGTGGTGCCTTTCGGGCTCAGGGGTAACCTCGACGGCATCGACTTTGACTGGGAGTATCCTACCGTCGAGGACCTCCCGGATATCCCGTCCGCTAGCCTGAACCAGGGTAAGGACTACCTCGGGTTCCTTAAGATGGTCAAGCGCAGTCTTCCCAACAAGTCCGTCTTTATCGCCGCGCCATCATCGTACCGATATCTCCGGGGTTTCCCCATCAAGGACATCGCCAAAGTGGTCGACTACATCGTATACATGGCCTAGGATGTTCACGGCCAGTAGGAACACGAGAACAAGTGGTCAAGCCCCGGTTGCGGAAACGGCACTTGCCTCCGGTCGCACATCAATATCACCGAGACCAAGACCTAACCCTGACCATGATCACAAAGGGTTGCGTCCAGTCTAACAAGACCTTTGTGGGAATTGCAAGCTACGGTCGAAGCTTCAAGATCTCCAAGGCTGGCTCACAGGGCCTGTCTGCACGTTCACAGGCTCGTGGACCGACTTGGACGCCTTGCCCGGCCCCTGGGCGGGCACCGAGGGGCACATATCGTCTACCGAGATCCCCGAGATCCTTTGGAACAAGAAGTTGCTCGGAGCGAAAGAAGGAATGGCACCATGAGTCGTTCGATACGGACATTGTCGTGTACCAGGAGACTGAGTAAGTGGCGTGGATGAATGACAAGATAAAGAGCAGCCGCATCGACCTGTACAGGGGCCTGAGCTTTAGCGGTGTCTCTGTCGGCTTTGACAAGGTCTACGGCAACAGCAGTATCGGTAGTGGTGACGATGATTAGTGGAAAACCTCTCGGGCTAGTATATTTCTGCCTTAGCTAACTAATAAGTTCCTTCTTTTTATTAGCTTCGGGGATGTAGCGAGATAAACATAGCATATCAGCTGTTTGCTAATAGCTAAATCGCCTACATACTAACAATGAAGAACCTCTCATTGCCGGCCTTGGGAACCTCGCTTGCCTGAATGCGCCCTGTGCAAGGTCGCGGACGTACACAAAGTTCCAGAAGATTGCGTCAGTAACATCTTCCAGTCCACCAGAGATAAAGCGATTCGTGTCCCAGGTGGTGGCGTTCAGTGCCGAGAAGGATAGGGCACGTGTCGGAGGGCCAAATACCATCGGAGGTGAGGTCGAAACGTAGCTTTTCTTCCTTCATACATTTCCAAGCAGCCTTCCCTGCCAAGGCCTTGGGCGCGACGTAAGCGGTACCAGCATCAGCAGCTTTGGCGTAGCCATTGGTGACGTCGTCCCAACACTCTCGTTATATACGTGGCTGTGAATGGAGATGTAACGACAATTCATTTGGCATCCATACCATGAACGGCAAGAGACTCGAGGAGGGCATTGGTTCCCTTGATTGCCGGAACAAGGATCCTGGTCCCATTGTCGTTAATGTTGAGCGTGAATGGATTTGTGATGTGTAGAACCTGGACGCATAGAAGTTGTCAGTGACGTTAACTGGAATCGTAAGACCCACATCTTAGGCGCAAGTTGAGCACTGGACAGTTGGAATTTACGTGCTCCATCCATACTTTTGACAGCTTCATCAAAAGCACCCAAGGCAGTCATATTATGAACAATGACTACGGAGAGCTTATCCGAGTTCTCAGAAAGCTTCTTGAGGGCCGTGTTGCCCGAGGTTTGGGACCAGACAACTCCTCGCACACAGTAACCATTTCGCTGTTGGGTTGCCAAGATATGGGTGGCAATGAAGTCGCTGGTGCCAGTGACGAGGATGAGTTTTCCAGAGGAAGCTATTTTGTTTGATCGAGAGGGACCAATGAAGGAATGTGACATATGTGTGCTTTTAGGTCAAGTCTTCTCAATAGCCCTTTTAAAAAACGCCATCAGACACAATAGCAATTATGATGTCATTAATATATAACGACATTAAAACCCAGTGTTATAAAACACTGAGACATATTTAACAATGCAGTAATAACCAAGTCTTATGAAAGCCCTGCCTTGAAAAAGATACTATCCAGGTGGTTAGGAAGCTTGTACTGCGATGAATTATTATCAGTGGAAAGCGCAGCTGCCTTACTACGGTAAGCATTAGCGGCGGCGGTGATACTAGTTTGTTGCTTAGGAGTAGAATGACTATCCTCTGTCATGAGTCCATATAGAAGACCACCTATAAGTTTTGCAAGTTAGTAGAGTTAAGAGCGGGCGGGTATAGATGCCTCTCTAGGGCACGGCTATGTGTATGTGTGTCTTACAGGCGAGTGCGTTCTGGGCGTCGAATCCGAAGGCGATAAATACAAAAGCAGCTGCTTCTGGATCTTCGCCCAATGCCCTGGCAATGCAGCAAAATAGGGCAGACAAGGATGACGTTGTCGCACTGAGTGCCGCCATTATATCTTGCTTAGGAGAACCGGGCAAGATGCACCCAATGCCAAACTGTAGAAAGGATCCCATATCGGCAACATATCCTGGCCAAACCAAAATTGGTCTGAAAATGGGAATGACCCAAAACGCTTGGAGGATTACTCCAACTAGTTTCACCCAATACTAGAATGCAACTGATTAGCAAGAGGGGGAGCTAAATGGAACGACTTTCATGGGTAGGGAAGGGTAAGAAAACGAAAAGGCAACCGCAGCTTTATCTTCCAGCTTTTTGTCCAGTCGCCGGTTTCATACGCAATAGCTATCACAAAGTTGTAAATGCAGCATAGGAGAACGAATCCGGCTACCAGGCCACGGAAAACTTTCAGCAGTGTCTCGGAGAACGCAGGTGCCGCTTGGTTCAGATCCTCGAACCGTTGATAATCTAGGTTCCAGAATTGCAACTCGTTGTTGGCGCCCGGGATTTGTCTCGGACCTGGACCACGGTTCACTTGAGCATCTGCACGATTATAGATGTCAGCCTTTGATAATTCTCCCTAGTTAATGATGTTGTCCTCCACTTACTTCCAGCTGCTGCCGCGTTGGTAGTTATGCAGTAGATGTCAATGAGAGAGCTAACTCCAGTGACCACAGGACAGAGGGTGCTCAATACCAGGTCCAACTGAAGCGCGGGTTAGCAGAGGGCCGGTGTGTAATTACGCCATGGGGATCTCGCAATTTGGAATCCATCTAGCTTGGCTGTGATGGTAGGAGCCGGTGGCGAACCGTTTTGGGGGGTCGAGGCCAGATTCTCGATAGTTGATCCTGGTCTCCCACCGGAGACGGATGCCATGGTGGAAGCTTCGTTATGAACTGGGCCAGCAGAGGGAGCAGATTTGCCACGAGGAAGCGCAGAATCAGCTTTCGGTTTCAAGCCATTGAGAACATCAACATCTTGGGCCAGATTAATCACTGATGCCACGTTTGCTTTCGAAGCCGTTTTGCCGGCACCTTGACTGGCTCTGGATTTCGTCTTGAGTGTGTGTCGAGGAGAAGAGCCAGGCTGAAGCCAAGACTTGACTTGATCCTCTGAAGGGAACAACGTAGTCGGGTCACCAAACACCTCCGGATCAAAGGGCATCTTGCCATACACAGTGCCTGCGTAAATGTTCAGTGCCCAGGAGGGAATGGTGGTCATGGCGTTGAGGATCGTTAGAGGTGTGTCGGAGCCCATGAATACACTCCAGATCGTCGAGATAATGGGGATCTTGATCGGTGAGCTGATCACCTTCCACAATTCGGTCATGATCTCCGGGATTGCCCCCACGGCATTGGTCAGGACGATCTTGATAGCGTCAAGGAGAGTCCAGAATGCATCACCCAGTAATTGGCTGAGCGCTTCGAACACGTTGACTTGACCGTCGAACACGGCCGTGAACTTGTTCAAAACATCTGTCAGCAATGTAACGATATTGCTTGCTTCTTCATCAAAAATTTTCCCGATCGCTGTCGTGATAGCACCGACCAAGCCGGTCAAATCCGGCAGCTGGAACACGTCGCCGAGGATGTCGCTGGCCTGCTTCGTGAGCCACGTTAGAGGATTGAACTGGCCAATTACTTAATTAATATTTTTTTTAAGTAATAAGAGCTAATTTAAGCCTAAAATATATTATTAATATGCTTATAAATAAAAATTAGAAATCTTTTGTTCTTCTTAAGAGGAAAGATAGTACCTAATAGTAACAAATAGATACTAGACATATAGGGCAGTATAGGCGATGATTAAATTTGCCATTACAACGGGGAGGCTTAATAGGAACCAAAAACCTCAGGCACACTAGCTATTCAGATCGAATCCCACTAACATCGCAGAGTCTCAATTTAACAGACCGTGCTTCAGCTGCTGAGGATAGGATGCTGAACACTTGGAGAAATTGGCCTTCAAGCAGGCCTATCAGGGCATATACATCAGATTGGACCAGTTATTCAAAGTGAAATACCGTTATTTGTTTGCTTTTGACCAATCTGAGTAAACTATACATAGTAGAAGAAGAGGGATAACTGTCTAAGGATCGTAACCGCGACGCCTCAAAGCTGGCTCGCGCAGAGTGGACGTGAAAAGAAACCATTGCCCATATCATTCATCATCAGTTTTGGTCATGATCAATACCCGTGACGCTTGCAGTTGTCTCCGTGCCGACGGGTGCCCTTGGGACACCGGCACTCACCATGTTTGTTCGGCTTCAAGTCTCCCTTGCATTCACATACCCCCATCACCAACTTCTTGTCCCGGTCCTTACAAACGCACTTATGAGGATTGTGACGATCCGGCCTCTGATCCCCTGGGACACTTGCACTCGCCATGTTTGTTCGGCTTCAAGTCTCCCTTGCATTCGCATACCCCCATCACCAACTTCTTGTCCCGGTCCTTACAAACGCACTTATGAGGATCGTGACGATCCGGCCTCTGGTCCTTGGGGCAGCGGCATATCTTGTGTTCTGGATCGAAGTCTTTGCCCTGGTCCTTGCAGATGCACTTATGCTTATCCATAGAATCAGGGTTGGCGTCCTTGCCGCAACGGCGGGGTTGGTGCTTGTCATCTCTGGCCTCGACGTCTTGAAGGTCGGCTTCGGGGTTGGGAAGTGCAGCGACGGAGCTCAGGGCAAGAAGTGCGCCCAGGAGAAAGTGTTTGAGAAGCATGGTGACCGATGGATGGTTCAACAAGATAATGCTGTGGTAGGTAGAATATAGAATTTGGCGGGTCTCTCTGCTAACTGCCAATAAGAAGAGCGCGAGAGGGAGGATGCTCGTATCTCAGATACAGAGGCTTCAACATAGGGGAAACACGACCATGAGGCAGAGAGACAAATACCTCTAATATATACGCCTCAGATGGTCATTGACCGTTAATTATCCATCTGCCGTGAATTGAGCTTGAGTTCTGCATCTATATTTAGAATCATCCTGCACCTCCGAAGTCATCTCTCCGCGCAAGTGAGACACAGTTCATCTCATTCTTTCGTTAGTGCCGTTGAGCGCAATGCCGCCTTCACCGCAACCTAAAATAACCCGTGATCCATCAGTCTTCCCGTGCCCCACCATCTTATCGGATACGAGGTCCTCCGGCCAGACTGTTGGTCCGACAATGGGAACGGATGGCCAAGCGCCCGTCTCTGGAGGGTCTGGGTCAGTCCAAAACTCCTCCAATAGCTTAAATGGTAAAATCAGTATTTGTGCCCCTTTAACAGACAAGGGCTAAACAGAAGAGGAGGGGTCTGTAATGGTAAAAGGTGGGAACGCTTCTACCTCGCCACCAAATATCAGCCAAAGAGATGAGTGCCCTCACTGGAAAATTGCTTTGAAGGGTATTCGCCACGCCAGATGAGTGTTGTATGCCATTTAACATTACAGACCCTTGTGGGTTGTAGCACACGTGAGAAGAAGATCCTGATGTTCACTGGTCTGAAGCCATCGATATTGTGTTGGCATCCTCTAACAGAAGTCGACAACTGCACAATGCCATACTCTAAATGAGCTGGAAGTCTATCGGGCACACACAACCATCATTAATGTCTCGGGGGTGCTTCCCCGCTTCAGACCCCACCAACCATATGATTTCCCCACACACTATCAGCGTTAGTGAGCTTATTCCGGGTAGACAGCCCGTCCGGCTGTCAAGCGCGGCGACACCATTCCCCAGGGTCCGGGTTCCCGGAGCTGGAACTCAACACAGGGCAGAGAGTAGAGCTATGAGATGCCCGTTGCAGCTTGTCGATGCTTTTCTGTAATTCAATCGCAGCCTCATCTAAGGGCTTGAGTTTGACAACAAATGGGAGTTACCTGGTGTACTTCCAGTTCAAGTATGCTCAAAACAGGTGAGCACAAGACATCGTGAAGCAAAGGGCTTTGTTGAACCATCATGAGCCTTTTAAGAACTTAATTGGAAATTCGGCCTGCCGTTCAAACTTAGAACCATGCAGTCATAAGGGCCGTTGCAGAGGTTATCGGGGTTGCTCATACAGACCCCGTCCCGAGTCCCCGATCTCCCGACGAGTTCACCGACCGTCCGGATGTGTGGGGTTGAGCGAGTTCCGCTTCTTACTATATAGTGTCGTCATGACCCAGGTCGCCTTCTGAGAGGGATTGGTCAGTCAAGAGCCAGAGCCAGAGTTGGAGGGTCAGAGACAACGACTGAACGGTCGGGCCGTGTAAAGGTTTTTGCTATAAGGGAGCTAAGACTTGGCCTTGATGGCAGTGGAGACTGCATCTGATATTGAGAGGCCTTGGTTGGCCAGCTAAATCCGGATCCTCTTCGTGCTTTGGCTTCAGGTGTCTATCTACTGGAAATCAGGATATCTAACAGAATTAGAAGATGCAACATCCGAGCAAAAGCGGCAGGTCATGGCCCACATTTGAACCGAAAGTTTAACGTTGTGCTCTGCCGTAGTCTAGATTCCAGCATGTGTGTCGCCAGTCGAGAATGCAGAGAAGCAATGCTCGGCGGGTGAAAGGTCTCACGGGAACTCGTGGCGGCCGTGGTGCCGACTGTTGCCTCGTATCCATTTATGACAGGCATGCTGATGTCCATGAGAATCAGGTCAAATGCGTCGGGTCCGGTGCCTAGTCTCAATACCACCTGGGCACCGTCCGAGACGACTGTGGTGTGCTGGAATCCAAAGGCGTGCAGCATTCCCACCAGGACCTTCTGGTTGATGATGTTATCCTCGTCTTCCTGTGGGACCTGCGGCGGTGATACAGTGCCGGGCTCTGGCTGCGGGTTGACCATCTGGATCTGCTCAAGGCTATTGATCAGCTACATGCTCATGCATCTATCTCGCATCCCTGAGAAGGACAGAGAACCACCTCAGGCTTCGCTTTCAGGTACGAGATCATCCGGTGGAAAGTGGACAACAGAGGAGGAAAACATGGTGCGCACGATGAAACAGGCTGGCTGCTTTTGGGCTGAGATCCACCGCGCCCTTCCACATCGTTCTCATGGGACGATCCAAGTTCGTTACTCAACTAAATTAAAACGGGGTTGACTTGCTGGGAGGATGTCAGGGTAGCCCGAGAGTATATCGAGTTAATGGAAAATACATGCTTTCTTTTCTCTTGTCTTCCTTGGTCCTGACTCCGCAAGTTTCGCTCTTTCTACGTCCACTGGGTCGCCACGGGCTACAGCAATTACACACCGATTATTCAATGACCAGTCTCAGCGGATGCAGGTAATCGATTCATTTGGTCTGCAGGTGTTCATGTTCATAAATCCACGATCTTCTAGCTCAGTTAACCCATCAAGGGCCGGGCTTCAACTATAACAAAGAACACATTGGATCATAAATCTACATTACTCCTCTCCTAAAGCAGTGTGCGGCATTCCATCCGACGGGAAAAGAACTCGGCAAAAGCTTCAGCTACACCCAGGTTAGCTACACTCTGCAGAGTATCGGGATGCTCCTTTCCAAGGACTCTGCCTCTCGCTTCCACGGCTTGTGCCTGCAATTTGACTGCCTCCTTCCACCTTCCCTGACTCCAATATATGGACGCAAGGTTGTCCCTGCTGTCCAGCATATCGGGATGCTCCCGTCCAAGGATCTGAGAGCTCAAGTTTAGCTCCTTAACTTATAGTTCTTCCGCCTCCTCCAATCTACCTTGGTTGCAGTATACCCATGCTAGGCCAGCCATAATCGTCAGCGTCTTAGGATGCTTTTTTTCTCAGACGATCCCTCGCGATTTCCAGTGCCTTCGTTAGTAATTGAGAATCTTTTAATAAAGCGCATTACTAAAAATAGCAAGACTATATTTTAATTCTAGTTTAAGTAGCCCCTTTGTGTAAATCCTTCGTATGCTACTAATAGAATCCCAGATTTAATACGATTATGTGACGGTCAAGGTTCCCAACGTAGTAAACCGTAACCTGCTTGGGTTTATGTTGGCAGTTGCAACGGGGCGTGGCGTACTGAGTATAGGGTGGCGAATCACGTCTGATAATGTCAAGAAGTATTCTTGAGTAATCAAGTTGTATTGAAAGCTAGAGAACTAGATTGACAGGAAATGTGCGAATGAGGGACTCTATATACTACATCTCTTTGTACGGGAGCGACATTGAAAAGTCGCTCCTTCTTCGAGGGAGCGACATCAGAAAGTCGCTCCTGGGTGTTGGAGCGAAACGGGTGGTCGCTCCTTTTGTGATTGGTTGCTTTCCTGGGGGTCACGTGCAAGGGCAGTGGCGAGTTCTCGTGTGACGGGGGTTGTAACACGATGTCCCCTCTCCCATGGTCTTGTCCTCAAGGCCTGTTATTCGGTTTTGTTTCCCTTGTTGGTTGGTGCCTCGTCCTTTTATCTTCCCTCCTTTCCGTGATTATAACAGGATGACAGATAGTACCTCGAAACGTCGTAGCAGACAGCGCACCGCTGTTTCCGATCGCAAGGAAAGTGAAAACTCGGCGCTTTGCGCTTTTATTGATTTGAACGGGGTTTCTGCTGATATGCCTTGCACTCGTTGCTTCCGCGCGAAAATCCCTTGTCTGATGACGGAAGACGATTCCCATCGTTGCAAAGAATGCATTCGTCAACGGAAAGCATGTGACGGGGTCTTGGTGGCGAGTTCCTGTCAGCCTTCGCGCCGTTTTGCGTCTTCTGATGCTCAATTGTTTCTTAGTGACGCGGCTGCTGGAACAGCAGAAAAAGCTAGAGGCAGACGAGGAGGCGGCCGGGAATGCGTTGATCGGTCTTCAAGCTCAGTTGTCTGTGTTGCAGACGCAAGTATCTGAGGCGGTGAGCCGGTTGGCTCGGATTCGGCGTATGCGGAATAAGGTGAAGGAGCGTAGCTCCGAATTGTTCCGTCGCGGGATGCAGGAGGCGGAAGATTTAGATGAATTGGAGCGTCTTGAGACGGAGGAGCGTCAGGGTGCTGAGGCGGGTTCCCTGGATGCTGCTCAGCTTCCACCGGATGTGTTGGATACTATCGATTGGAATTCTTTGGGCTTTTCCGCTGGTTTCGACGCGGTGGTTGGTGAAAGTTCTTCAGCAAACGTTGGGCATTGATGAGGTGTTTGGCTGGCTCCCAGGTGTTTTCGGCGTCGGTGTACCCTTTCCACTTGATCAGGTATTCCAATCGATTTCCCTTTTCCTCGTTTTTTCGTGCATTGAGGATTTTTTCTGGCTCGTATTCTCGTTCGTCTTCAACTTCCATGTCGTCGTCGTAGCCTGTATCGACCTTGATTGTTCCTTCTGCTGATTCAAGTAATGAAATGTTAAAGACTGGATGGAGCTTGACCTTCGGTGGCAAGTCCAATTTGTAGGTGTTGTCTGAGAGCTTCTTGAGAATTTTGAATGGTCCGAGGTATTTGAAGTCGAGTTTTTTGCTTGGGCGCTTTGTTTCGATGTTTTTTGTGGATAGGTAGACCATGTCTCCCTCCGAAAAAGTCGGTCCTTCCGATCTTTTCTGGTCGTAGTAGCGCTTCATCCGTTCTCGCACGAACTCGAGTTCTGCCCTCAGTTCCGCGTGTAGTTCTCTCAATTTGTCCGCTTCGACGATTGCTTTGACGTTTTGGATTCCATTGTATGAGTCTTTATACGGGTCCGGTGTGTAACCAAATAATGCGTAAGCTGGTGTGGTCTTGGTGCTTTCTTGCAGCGAGGTGTTGTAAGCGAACTGAGCCATAGGCAGCAGTTTCGCCCAATTGTTCTGCTCGTAGTTGATGTAACATCGTAGGTATGTCTCCACAATCTGGTTGACTCGTTCCGTCTGTCCGTCTACCTGGGGTCGGTAGGCCGTTGACATTCGTGGGTGCAGTCCTAGTTGAGCCATGAGGCCTTTCCAGAACTTAGAATCCAATGTTGATCCTCTGTCAGAGATGATTTCGTCAGGCATTCCGTGTATGCTAACGATATTTCGCATGAATATGTAGGCAAGTTGTTCGGAATCCGTCTGTTCGTTGAATGGTAGAAAATAGGAAAACTTCGTTAATCGGTCAACGATTACGAGTATGCTGTCGTAGTGTACTCCTGTAGCGGGGTCTTCTGATATCGGTAATTTGGTAATGAAATCCATAGTGATCGACTGCCAAGGTCGCTCTGCGACTTCCAATGGCTTGAGCTTGCCGTAAGGTTTGTGTCGTCGTGCTTTGGTGCGTGCACACAAGTCACATCGTTGTAGTACCGTTCTTACCACGTTTTTCATTTTCGGGAATTCATAGGTTCGTTGGAGTCGTTCCATCATCTTGGCTACTCCGGGGATGTCCGTGCAATCTGTGTTCATGGATGTGTTTGACCAGAGCTTCTTGAAGGTGCGTTGGTACTTGCATTTTCCCCGTTTTGTCTTCTTCTGGGATGTCCTGGTTGTGTTCGTAGATCCCATGGAATAGTTCTCCTTCCGTGATCTTGTCGATGAAGGCGATTCTTCGAGTTTCCATGAGTTTTGCCTGCTGGATGTAGGTTACTTGTCGTTGTTCATAGTGACCTTCTGGGTGTCTGATGCAAGATTTGATCTTGCACAATAACTTGTTCTGTCTTGAAATCACTTCGTCGGCTGATAGCATCAGCTCGTCCGTTCTCTGATCCTTTCCTGTGGATGATGACATAGTCGAATTCAGAGAGGTATTCAGCGTATCTGAGTTGTCTTCCGCTGAGTTTTTGTGTCGTTGCAAAATGGGATATATTCTTGTGGTCTGTGTAGACCTTGACCTTGTACTGACTTCCTAGGAGGTAATGTCGAAATTCTTTGAAAGCATTGACAATTGCAAGAAATTCTTTGTCGTAGATAGGGTAGTTGAGCTCGGCTCCATGTAGTTTTCGTGAATAGAAGGCTATTGGATGTAGCTTGCCGTTCTCATCTCGTTGTCCAACTTGGGCCCCTAATGCATAGTCTGAAGCATCAGTTTCTAGTTCGACTTCTTTGGTGGGGTCGAATGTGGCTAGAACAGGTTCTTTCAGGATTGCGTCCTTGAGTGCTTGGAACGCTTCTTCTGCCTTTGGGGTCCAGATGAATCTTGTCTCCTTCTTTGTGAGTTCAGTCAATGGTATTGCGATTTTCCCAAAGTTGCGTATAAACCTTCGGTAGTAGTTTGCGAATCCTATGAAGGATTGCACTTCCTTGAGGTTCTTCGGCCGTGGCCAATCTCTGACGGCCGCTATCTTCTTGGGGTCCATTCGGATTTCGTTCGGGCTGATGATGTGTCCCAAGAATTCTACTTCGTGCGTGTGGAATGTGCTTTTCTCGGGTTCGACGAGTAGGTTTGCGTCTTGGAGTGCCTTGAGCACTTTATGGACGTGTTCCGTGTGTTCTTCTTCTGTTTCCGAAAAGATTAGGATGTCGTCCAGATAGCATACCACAAAGTCGTCGAGATGTTCCCTCAGCACGTGGTTGATCATTCGTTGAAATGCCGCTGGTGCGTTCGTCAAGCCAAAGGGCATGACTGCGTATTCGAACAGTCCGAATTTCGTTCGAAATGCTGTTTTCCATTCATCTCCTTCCTTGATACGGATAAGGTTGTAAGCTCCCTTGAGATCTAGAGCTGTAAACCATTTCTTGTTGTGTAGTCTGTCTCGTAGTTCCGTGACTAGAGGCAACGGCGTTCGATCCTTGAGGGTGATGTCGTTGAGTTGCCGATAGTCGATAACGAGTCTGAGTTTTCCATTCTTCTTGGGTACAAACATGACTGGGTATCCTGCCGAGGACTTGGAGATTCGGATGTATCCCTTTCTCAGCATGTCTTGGAGGTATTCCTTCAGCGTTCGTAGTTCCACTTCGTTGAGGTTGTAGATGGGGTAGAACTTTGGTTTTGTTCCAACCTTTAGCTCTATTTCGAGGTCCCATTCGCTGTGTTCTGGTAGTCCGGTTTCCAGTTCTTCTTCGAACAGCTTCCGATAGATTCGGTACTGCAAGGGTATGTGCTTGAGCCTTTCTTGTTTGTCGGTTGGTGTGTGTCCTTCTTCGAAAGCTTTCTTCTGAAGCTCGAGGACTTTATCCATTTGCTTGAGTTTGCGTTTGACGAAAGCAATGGTTCTTCTAGTGCGGTTTGCTTCCTTTCTCGCACTGATATGTCGTGTCCCTTTGGGTGGTGAGGAGGTTCTTTCCTCATGCCATTCTTCTCCGTCGTCGTCGGTAGAAGGTTGAGATCTCAATTCATCGTTTGACTCGTCGTCATCGTTGGAGAGTGCGTCGTCCCACTGTCGCACCTGGCCAGTTCTCCAATCGATCCATGGGTTGTACTTGTGCAGCCATTTGTAACCTAGGACCAAATCGTGGCTCATGGCAATCACATCAAACGTGATTCCTTGATTTCTTTCATCGATTTGGACTTTGAGGTGATCAATCTCTCGGTCTACTCGTCCTCCATTCGAGGTAAACGGTTGTCCTTCCAGGTTCTCGGCCCTATACGGTTTCTTCTTGTACTTCCATCTGAGTCCAAGTTCGTTGACCACTTCGGGGTCCATGTAGTTCTCTTCTGCACCGCTGTCTACCAAAGCGTTATACTCCCTTCCGCGTATTCGTACTGAGAGGTTGAATGACTTCTGTCGTCGTCCGGGTTTTTCTGCACTTCTGAGTGCCTTTGTAGGGAGTTCTCCCCTGATTCCGCCCCCCTGCGGCCCTCCTACAGGTGGCGTTCGTCGTTTGGGTTCCCGAGTGTTGCATTGTCTCTCGATAGTCGTCGTCGTTCCTGTCGAGACTTCCTGCTCTCTCCTTGAAGGGTTCGTTCCATCAAGAATCGGAATTCTTTACTTGTGACTCCTTCCGTGTCCGACAGATATTCTGAATCTTGTTCGGACTGTCCCTTGGAGTCGTTTTCGGGGTATCCTTGTTCGCATTCCTGGCTCCTCCACGGTAGTCGTTGCTCGTAGAGATCAGGGTCGTTTTCTTCGTCACTAGTTTCAAGATATTTTTCCACTGGAGTCTTTTCGTGCCATGGCTACCGTACGCGTTCGTGAAGAACCGAGTTCCTTGGTAGGTTTCGGGAAGATAGCATTGACTACTTTTTCGTCCAAGTGGTCGATGCATTTGTCGTCATAGCAATGTATCCACCCGAGACTCTTGTGGTTAGGCTTGGTCGTTCTGATTGCTCGAGGTTCCTCTTCGTTGTCCTGGTTCTGGACTATGTTAACCTGTTTCTTACCTTGATTCCTTGGCTTCTTCGACCGTTCGCAGTTAGACGAATAATGCCCATACTCGTCGCAATTGTAGCATTTGATCTTGCTGATGTCTCTCGGTTTCCTCTCTCTACCTTTCTGAACGTTCCCCATGTTCATGGGTCCTGGTTCGGTGCCGTGAGAGGTGTCAGGCTGTCTCTTTTGTCCCTGGTTGGACTGGTTCTTAGCCTTGTCTTGAAGGTGGTTGTAGTTCCCCTTCTTCTCCTGGCGTCTTGCGAAGTTTCGATTGTCGATCTTGACTGCCGTTTCCATGTAGTTATCCAATGTCATCATAGCCTTGTCGATCTTGCAGAGTTCGTCCTTAACATCTTCCTTGAGACCCCGATAGAACCTATCCTTGAAGTATGTCTCATCCCAAGGTATCCTGGAGGCTATCTGAAGGAAGTTGGCGACATATTCAGATGCAGCCTTTGTTTGCTTCAGTCTCATCAGTCGATCAGTGGCCGCCTGTACTTCATCCACTTCCCCGAAGACTTTCTTCATCCTATCTTCGAAAGTGTCGTAGTCTCGAAAGATTTTCATGGTCACATCATTCGGGCTTCCTCGGACGTAATCACTCAGGAATGGTTCGAACCATCCTAGCGCGCTTCCGGTGAGGCAGCTTCCAGCGAATTTGACACGGTTTTCGTGCTTGAAGAATTGCGTGGGATAGTAGTGAAAATAGGTGCGTAGCTCCGTCAGGAATGTTTTGAGCTTCTTCTGGTCTCCGTCAAACTTGGTTGGTTTGTGAGGCTTGATGATTTCTCCGAGATCTTTCCCTCCATTGGCCTGGTTGGCAAGACTTTCGATGGTGTTGATTTGTTCGTTCCTGTGTCGGTTCCGTTCTTCATAGGTTCCGACGAGCTTGTCGACCTGTTCCTGCAGGCTCTTGTTATTGTTCCGGAGCCTTTCGGTTTCTTCCGCCTGCTGTGCCTTGCTAAGCTCGAAGTGGGCGAGGTTTCTTTCTTCGATCTCCTTCATTCTTTCAATGGCTCCGTGCTGACTTTCGACCACCGTCATGAGGCTCTTGACACGCTCATGTAAGACTCGGATTCTTTTGTCATCGTCTTCATCTGAATCGGACATTCGGACAATGTCTTCTTCATGATCCTTCGGTGGGGAGTCCTGAGGCTGCATTCCCTTGGAGGATTCTCCGGTAGTACCTTTGACAGGCATGTTGTCGAAACTTCGTTATTGCTCAGCGTGACGCGGCGTGCAACTGAACAAGAGCTTTCAACGTGTGACGGTCAAGGTTCCCAACGTAGTAAACCGTAACCTGCTTGGGTTTATGTTGGCAGTTGCAACGGGGCGTGGCGTACTGAGTATAGGGTGGCGAATCACGTCTGATAATGTCAAGAAGTATTCTTGAGTAATCAAGTTGTATTGAAAGCTAGAGAACTAGATTGACAGGAAATGTGCGAATGAGGGACTCTATATACTACATCTCTTTGTACGGGAGCGACATTGAAAAGTCGCTCCTTCTTCGAGGGAGCGACATCAGAAAGTCGCTCCTGGGTGTTGGAGCGAAACGGGTGGTCGCTCCTTTTGTGATTGGTTGCTTTCCTGGGGGTCACGTGCAAGGGCAGTGGCGAGTTCTCGTGTGACGGGGGTTGTAACAGATTAGTCATAATAAAAAAAACAACTAAGCGAGCTCTAGTAAGATAAGTAAAATATTTAAATAATAAAGATAATTTCCTTATATAACTAAAGGAAGAGAAGTAGCTTAAGTAGGCAGAGATTTATTAGTATTTTACTTAATATTTCCCCAAACGAGGTGGCTTAGGTCTATAAGTATACTATTATATAAAACTTAAGGATTATAGGAGAACTTAATATTATTATACTTCTCTAGGATACGGGACTTTAAGATAGGTGGGATATACCTTAAATAAGCTAAGGAGTGCTGCAATATATATTATTCCTTTATACCCCTGGTTATATACATGCATGGTTCCTTAGAGTTGTTAGCTAGGTAATCTAGAAGGCATATATGCTAATAGGATATCAATAGGGTGTGATATAAGTACCCCGATAAATTACTCCGTCTTAGGAAGGTCTGTAGGTACCCGTATGCGGATGGGCAACCAAATCTTCAACGGCGGGGCTAAGGCCCTGATCATGAAGGGGGTTCAGAATGAACTCGGCTTTGAGTTTTCGGGTTAGACGCCTATCAGACGCGCCAACCTCAATCCAGCACCACTTCCAGCAGGCGATAGAAGCATCATTGTCCTAAGTGCATCCTGGCATGTAACCATTTCGCCACGAGCTCCCGCACGTTGCGGACTTGCTCTTTGAGGTCAATTTGACGATGATCACACTGGAAATCGGGGTTCAAAATGAATGCGCCGTGAGGGGGTGATTCATTTTTAATCACGTATGCACAGAACAGGATTTTGGTACGAGACGTTGGCCAACCTAATTTTATGCGCCAGCATGTCCCTCCTCAAAACGTGATTCATTTTGAACCCCGTTCATGATCAGGGCCTAAAGGGGCATGGCTGGTTGGTTTATTCCTAGGTCATGGTCCTGAGCACAGATATGTTTCATAGTTGTAATTTTGCTATTTCACTAGCAGAGAAACCTAAGAATATAACTCTTCCCGACTTGCAGCCGATAGAGATTGTATTCCCTGCGATGGCTGTTCTCACATAACGACATTCTGCGGGTAGCCAAAGTAGGGGCTTTCCCCTAAGTGAGACCCAAGAAGTGTCGTCTTGTAAGCCAAGTGCTAGGACTGCCGAAGACGGTGACGGTGTCGCAGACTCTATGAAGGCAGTAGGTTCATTAGTCAAAGAAATTACCCCGGCCTGTGTGGCAAGACCAGCATTGCCATCCATAAAAGATAGCACTTGTGTATGACGCCCCAAGTAAATCACCTGTTCGCACTTGCCCATCTCCACGCTCCAGATCCGGACGATCTTGTCGGGGGAGGCCGACGCCACAAGCTTCGAGTTGTGCGAGAACACCACCGAGTTAACGCAGTCGCTATGGCCTTCCAGTATCAAGACGCATGCGTCCCAGTCCTCTTCGACATGCGGCCAACGACATAGTCATCTCGGAACACAGTTCTCAAATGACCTTCGAACGATGCTTTTGCTTGGGGCGAAAACCAGAACTGAAGAATACATCTGCAAGGGTGTTTCATCAATCACCCAGAAATTGGTTTTAACGAATCGAATCGCATCGGCCACGAAACTTGACAGGCTTGGAGTTCCCCTATCCTGCTAGGAGCCAGCAAAATTCGAGCTCACAAACTTTTGCTGGAGTTCTACCCTAAGCCATTCTGCCAATGATCTGAGTATCCCTTCAATTGTCGAGGACCTCCCGGCCGTACCGTGCCCCACACCACCCCTGTCATCAAGAAGGTACATGAGGGGAACTACACGTTGCGTCATTGATCACTACTGATATGAGCAGTGTAATGTAGCGATTTGTAACTCGAAAGATTGCCGGTACTTCTATCATAGGATTGAATACGTGGGGGATTAGGTACCTTTGATCCGATGCATTTTAATTGGCTGCTCCCCCCTGCCGTGACCTGGCGGGAGGTCCTCGATAGTTGAAGGGATACCAAAACAACCTGACGCTCAACTGGTGAGGACATGACAGAATTCGACGCAAGTACCAAGCTAATTTTGTGCAGGTTGAAAGATGGTGATGCGAATTGGCTATATGAGCCCGTTCAACCAAGTGCTAGCAAGATCTACTGTACACAGATTGGGCCATCGGGTGCCTCATTGTTCCAATCCTTTGTTCTGCCTCGGAGTTATAATGAAATGATAATAACGCCTATTTTTGAGCTTCTATAATTTGAGTTTAGAAGAGATATTTTATATTTCTTTTCATGGAAGCGAATATCACCCAAATTTAGATGCCATAATGCTCCTCCAATGAGTTGTTTACCGTAAAGAGTCCTCAATTTTCGCTCTTATCTCAGCTGGATACGACGTAGAGGACAGTGTGCGAGCCAAACCGCTACTGAGGCACCATCGGTTGCTGCTGCATCTTGTCTGATCAACCAATCAACCATGGATAGTGAGCATCTTGGTCCTCCCTCTTCACTTTCTGCATTACGCCACAGCAAAATGAAGATCCTGTCATCGTGACCCTTTCATCTGACACCGCATCTGCGTTCTGCCCAAGTGGGGACTACGGCTAAAGTGGCCTCGACAATCTTCTTCATTGATTTACCTCATTTCCCTCCCCACATGTATATCGTGCGCCGCTGTAGCTGACGTATGCTGATCCTGAACAGCATGGGCTGGCGAAAATGACACCGACGCCGAGTCAGGCCCATGCGCTTGCACTTGTGGAGCGAATTGAGGGCTGCCTGAGCCTCGTCGCTGTGTTACTCATCTTCATTGCGTACGGGCTCGTGCCGCGACTGCGGAACCCTCGGAACACCTTCATTGTCATGGCGAGCATCGCCAACCTCGGCTCGAGCATCGCTTGCATCATTGCGAGGGATGGACTCGCCGCTGGGGAAGACTCTGCGCTCTGTAAGGCGCAGGCGTTTCTGCTTCAAATGTGAGGCCTCTTTCGTTGCACAGTCTCCTGAAGTTGAACTTGAGACCAGCGATACTGACGCATCGATAGGCTGGGGCAGTCCGATCCGTGGTGGGCTTTTGGACTGTCCTTCAATACCCTCCTTGTTGTCCTGGGCCGTACAAACCCCCATTCATTCCACGCATGGCAGTTCTGTCTCGTCTGCTTCGGAGGGCCATTTTCCATCGCTTTTTCGCTGCTTTTTATTTCAACACGAGCTCGTGGACCTATTTATGGCCAAGCCTACGTGGGTTGCTTTTTCTTATTTGTAAACTGAAAGCTTCACATTAACTATTGGATAGGTTTGGTGTAGCGTTAGTGATAATTGGCCAAACGTTCGCGTCTTTTCCTCTTACATCTTCGTATGGCCTTGTATCGTTGGTTCAGTCGTCCTGAATATCATCGTTGGCTACCGCATCTTTCACTCAAGGAATCAAATCCGAAATTTGTCAAATTCAATGGTAGCTTATTTGGCCATCCTCAACTTGTTTACGTCTGTTGACACAGTTCAGGACTCAACCAAGACTGCCACACGCAACGCCGAGAACGCTGCATATCCGGTGCTGGTCGCTGAAGACTTTGTCACCCTCCCGCCAGTTCCATATATTTCGCTTCCTGTGCCGTTACACGCACGACCAACATTAGGGGTTCTGGAAGCCTCAATATACGAGACACCGGATCACTACCGATCGACAATCACTTCAAACAAACCTCGCGATTCGACTTCGCGAAAACACCGAGTACACCGCACCATAATGGTAACCAGAGGAGTACTATCGAAATGCCGTGTTGAGGACCCTGTGAAGAGGGTATATCTACGCGCCACATTCCTCTTCACTTTCAGCGTCGTCGTCTCGTGGACGCCAGCAACCATTAACCGCTTTCATAGCTTCAAGTACGGGCACTCCTCATTCCCGTACCAAATTGCGACTGTGTCCCTTCTGCCACTCCAGGGTGTCTGGAATGCCATCATTTTCTTTGTGACTAGCCATAAAATTATGGAGGACTGGGCACAGGATCAACGGACTTTGAGGGTTTCCAGGCCGACGATTGATACAGAGGAGGCGGCGATAAGGACACCCGCTAGAGGCGCGAATATGGACGAGGACCTGGATCCTACTGATTCAGGAGGTGGCATTGAGCTGGGCCAGGTAGAACGCGCCCAACGAAGAAGTGGCGAACGGAGGTAATTTCATCGAAGCAGTATAGTAATATTCAGGAGCGAGCTTCTGAAGCAGCAAATAATATAAGAGAACTGCCGGTTTATCCCTCCACATCATCCAGTACACCTTCCTCGCATTCGTCTTCGTCCTCAACCCCAGCTTCCTGATGCTGCTGATATTTAGAAACAAGGTCATTCATATTAGACTTGGCCTCGGTCAGGGTTCAAAGCCACTCCACTGGTAATATTTGGGTGGATTATGTTTTGGCAGATCACCTCTAACAAAGACTGATATCTGCCCTCCACCTCAACAACACTCATCCTCGACTAACCTACACCAACACCCTCAGCTAACAACAGCAGGTCTCGCTTCAGCCGCCGAAGATAGGAGACTGAACACTTAGAGAAGTCGTCTTTAAGTTCACTTGCTACTGACCCTATGAGATCCCGCTGAAAACGTCCAAATTAGCAATGGGAGAGCGTAAAGCAGATCTTCGGACAGGCTTTAGGAGACCATAGCAAATTGATATAAAGAGATTGTGTAATTTAGCAAGAGCGCCGTTTAGGCTTAGCCCGGGCGTCATAAATAATATATACATGCATTCACATGGCCGATTCTAGCAAAATCACCGGAGAATAACACCTAGTGTAAACCCGTAGTAATAACGCCGGACGTGACATAGTAGACACTCGTCTGTAACTTTATTTAACTACTAGGGTTGGATTAAATGTCTTAAGGCATTTTATGCCTCCTTGTTAATTATATTAAAATTCTTATATATCTAGGGGAAAGTTATAGTATATACGTGCCGGCAGGATCCTCTTATTAGAAGCCTTGCTAAGAAGCTTACTTAAACCTAATTGCTTCTTTCTATATCTTTCATTAAACCCCCTGGTCTCTCTCTTTTAAGAAGAAGGGCTAGATTAAACTAGTAAGCTTTATTTTATTAAAATAAAAAGATACCTATTACTTAATTTATCATAAAAGTATAATAGGGGAACTACTATTTATATATAGGTATAATCTCTTATAAAATATTTCTTCTTGTTTTATACCTTATTACTGCCCTGGATTGGGACGCCTTTCAGGAAAACATCCACGTTACCTCCTGTAACTCCCACAGCTAGGACGAATGCACTCGAGTATCTTGTAGGTCGAGGACCAGCCACTTCGTTTTAGCAAGACTGACTCGTTTTTTTGGTTAAACAGGCGTCAAGGTCACCAAAGAGAACCCTCAGTTCAAACATGGCTGCCTACGCAGTGACCACTGCGTTCCTCCTCCCGGGGGACCAACAAAGTACTTTTATTTCGAGGTTGAGGTACTGGAGAGTTCGGCTTCCAAGTCAGTTCTTGTGCCCTGAACTTTAATCTAACTTAAAACTCACACTTTGATCAGACTTTTGGCTGTCGGGTTCTGCAAGCGTGATGTTCGGCATTATCGGATGCCAGGCTTGGATGCACGATCATGGGCCTACCATGGTGACGACGGGAATTTACTCCTCGAGTCGAGTTATCGAGGCCATGTTTCAAGTTCAGACTTTGGGGGCACCGGGATATTCGGTAAGAGTGATGTCGTGGGCGGTGGCCTCCACGTAGAGACAGGCGAGGGCTTCTGTACTCGAAACAGCAAGAAACTGAATATGGGTGAGCTGCCAACATAAGCACGAGTCAACTTATCGGATACTAACCCTACCATAGGAAATTCATTTCAGAAGGTGTGGGACAAGTTTAAATTGGGCAAGATATATCCATGTGTTGGGTTTGATGCGACCCAAGAAGGCATAGGCTTACATTTTGTTGTGAACTTTGGTGGCTCTCCCCATCATCCTTTCAGGTACAATGCCCCGGAGTAGCTGAAACAGGCAAAAGGAATGCATTGCTGCTTTGATTTTGAGGGAAAAAAAGAGAAGGATCTAACTAAGCCAGTCTTTGGTAAGCGAGTAAGCTGACAACTTCTCGACTCCACCCTAACTACGAGGGTTAAACACTTCTACAACCTTACGTAAATTCCAACTGCCAACATGGCCCAGGCCCTCTGCTCCTATTGTAAGGGCCTTTCTATTGATCGTTTGGTCCAACTAATGCAAGAGGATCTTCGCAAGAGTTCGATGCTCCCACCCCCGCCAGCTTCCCTGCATTACCAGCACCACGCGTCCTTCCTCGACCTTGAAAATGCCGCAAATAATGGCTGTCCCCTCTGCCAGTTCATAGTCGACTGTTTCAAGTGGACCGCTTTTCAAGATGGACACATACCACAATGGCCGCGTGATAACAAGCCGTCGACCAATCTCGCCGGAAGCATGTACGCTGCGGCTAAAAGGCTTGAGGTGTCGGATGTGAAGATCTGCCTCGATAACCGACGTATGACATCGGAATGGATCATGGGGAAGAGCATTGATAAAATGCTGGTTCGTGTTGGCTCCTTCTATGAGCTTCCGCTGGTCATAACCAGCCCTAGAGGTAAGCATCAGTCATCTGTTGATAGCCATGGATGCTTACTGGAGTAGGGAAGCGCCAGAGGACAGGCAACTACCCAGTCGGACGTTTCCAGACAGATTTGGATCTTGGATCAGAGGAGAACTACAGTCTACTGCGATCGTGGTTGAAAGAATGCCAAGAAAAACACTCTCATTGTCTGGGCCGAAAATACGGACCTGCTGAACTGCCCACTCGAGTCGTGGACGTGGGGGTTGCGCCAGTCGGTATCGAGTCTCACCTTGACAATGTCCGAATTCTATGCTCCCAGGGCATGCGGGCGGACTACATCGCCCTGAGTCATTGCTGGGGCGGTATGATCAAGACGGTGTTGAAGGAAAGCCTCTTGGCCGAGTTCCAGAAGGCCATTCTCACTTCGTCCCTGCCACGCAATTTTCGAGACGCAATCGCCATCACACGCAAGCTTGGCATCAGGTACCTATGGATTGACTCTCTTTGCATCATTCAAGATTCAAGGAGCGACTGGGAGAAGGAATCTAAAACGATGGGCCATATTTATCGGGATGCCTTTCTGACAATATCCGCCATGGCCGCTGAAGGGAGCGAAGGTGGCATCCTTGGCCCATGGCCAACTATCGACTTCCCAAAGGCAACGACCTTGCGTGTTTTCCCCCGTGGTGATGAAAATAATGCTGTTGTGAGACTGCATCTGGACCATGGTGAGAATTTCCCAAGTTGGTCTCAGGAGACGGCGCAGTCTCCCCTCAACTCTCGCGGCTGGGTCCTGCAGGAAAAGATCCTCTCGCCTCGAAATCTCTATTTTGGGTTCAAGATGATCTATTGGAAATGCCCTGAGGTCCTACAGGGCTCTGACGGTGCCCCGCTGCTCAAAGTATACCCCTACCCCATTGAGGAGTACCGCCAAATTGACGCCATCATCCACCCAAACACACAGCATGAATCCCCTGGCGACGACCCGAGGCCGCTTCTGAACACCTACTACCGCGTCGTCGAGGAATACACCAACCGAAAACTGACTGTCGCCTCCGATAAGCTGCCGGCCATTGCCGGAATAGCCTCCATCCTCGCGCCCAAACTTGGCCAATACCTCGCTGGGCTGTGGGCCCACGATATTCATTCTGGACTGCTGTGGTCAACTGCCGGCGGACCGTTATTGGAAACATCTCGTGCGCCATCTTGGTCGTGGGCGTCGAAAGACGGGCGAGTTTCAATTCCTAGCTATGCGTCGGATTCCCAATACAGTCTTGACGAATGGAAGCTCCAGATACTGGAATACGACATCAGCTTGAGAAACCCAGACATCCCTTTTGGAGAAGTGACAGGGGGGCAAATCATCATTCATGGGTGGACAATGCCCCTCGTCGGGAGGAAAGACGCCGTTATTCCACTTTTCGGTGGCGGTCGGTTGAGGTTTGATGCTGGAGCAAAAGAGATGGGCATGATTTTATCTAAGGACTCGGACTTGGGAGCTTGCCTTATCTACCAGAATCGGAATCCCAACACCCCTGCTGAAAAATCCACCCATCAGTTTGCAGCTAACGAGGACAAGTTTGAGGGGCAGGTTTATGTTGCGCTCATGGTCCTAGCAAGGCGTGGCCTACGGGCTATGCTTTCTTGGGATATATCAAAAGGTTTACGAGATGTAGTTGGGATAGATGGCTTGGTTCTCTGTCCACAGGGTGAAAATTACGTGCGAGTAGGAAAATTTAGCTGCTCCCTGGATGAGGATTCTTTGGGGATTGGCCGCAGATGTGGGTAAAGCAGAGATTAGTCCTGGTATAGTATTACTCCAATGGAATTACATATATTATGTGAAAGCCAGAGAGTAGCCTGGCTAAGCAACACGCAAGACTCGACAGACGGGATTTGCCCTTCTTAACTACCCACACTAATTATAACTACCAATCAATTGGTTCCGACTTGATTGGTTTATCAAAGAAAGACGTCAACTCTGTACCAGCCTTCGAGTCGCTCGCAAACTCTGGATACTCATCGTACGCCAAAAATCCAGTTCCATCATAACACCCGACATACTCGGCATCGATTTCATTGCCCTTTAAGATTCCTAGGTCCACCCAGAGCAGCAGATCACCACTCTCACAGGCACCCCCAGGGCCATATGCAGTCATGAACTGTCGCCTCAGCCTGACATGGACTTTATCCCAACGCCCCAGGTGTTCCATCTTGGAAAGGTCAAGCCAGAAGAGTATCTGGGCCTGGCGTATATAATCGAGGCCTGGGAACAAGGCAGAACCATTTGTGTTGGGCTCACCGTGGTGGCCGATCGTGCCGTTTGTGTCGTTCGCAGTCTGGCTTCTTTGACTAACTGTCTCATTTGTCACCCCCAGCATCTTGCCACTCGTGAATCCGTGGCAGGCTCTTGCAGATATCATACCCTGCTGGGGACCTGCTGTGACAACATTTGTGACCCATTGCTTGGTGAGGCCAGCAAAGTTCTCGTCCCAATATTCGCGTTCTTTATCTGGCATGAGACTGTAGTCTTGACCTTCGACTACCATGCAGATATTGTCCGGGAATTTGGTCATTCTCGTCCTTCCGTATCGAATCTTGGTCGTAAATGGTCTCGGCTCGGGTGACGTAGAGAGAGGAGACGCGAATTTGTCATCGGGAGAGTCTGGCGTCATACGTGATCGATATGCTCCCCAGTACCCCGTCTTCTCGGTGAGAGGGATAGATTCTCCGCAATGCCCAAAGCCGGATGGCTGCTCAGCATTGGACTCATACATGGCTCTGGTTGCGGGCAAGCTAATTGTTTCTCTCCAGAAACCGGCGTCGTCAGGAAGAGAATTCCAAAATGACAACGTGTCGTCACTGATCCACCACGACTTGAAAGACTGTGGGGAGGACCAGTAGCTCATCCAGATCTTGGAGGGGAGATCATTCTGTTCGAATTCGTCAACGTGGAGGGCTGTGTCCTTGATGAGGCCTTCGAACTTGTTGATAAGGTCTAGTTTGGCTGCACTGGGTGATTCTGCCTGGTATTGACAGCCAAAGAGAGAAACTGTAAAGTGATGTGCTGCAGGGAAGCGTGATCGAAGCATGGTGAGATAGATTAAGAACTGACAAGTAGATGAACTTGAGGCATGAGCAGATTCTCTTGGCAGTACGAGTGTCACAAGAGCCGTGTAATCGACGGTATATATACATGCCAGCTCTCGGTCCGCCTCTCTTCTCCATTTGCCTCTACCTGCTGTTTCGCTCTATCCCAACACACCGTCTCTACTATCGTCGGACCGAGCTGGATAAACAGTATCCGAGAGATAAGTTCAGTGTTGAATCCTATTCGGAAACTGTGGAATTATCAATTCGGAATCAGACTGAATCCAATCAAATGCCCAGAAATTCCGACACTTTAACCACCTCTAGACAGGCACCGAAGCTAGACGAGTAGCGCCTGGATATTTATTACCCAGCAGCTAAGTTGAATCGATAGTGTTTGATAGGCATGACGTAATTACAAATTGAATACTCACTCTTCTTTCAGGGGATAATACCGAATAATGCCTAATCAAGCAATCTCGTCTCTCGATCCCGATCTTCAGCATTGCGCAGACAGCCTTGCGCATGATCAGCCAGAACACATTATACAAGATTTTTGCCAGTGCTGCAGGCGACAAACAGTCAGGAACAACCCATAGGGCAAGCATAGTCTTGCTTGACCTATGTATCTTGTTGACCAATTTGGCGGTTGTTGCTTTGCACCCGTTTTTAGGAAAGGTATCTGAAATTGAAGTTCATACACATGCATACACATGCCGAAGCTTGATTTTTCATCCGGAAGAGACTGTTTGTTTACCATTCCATTCGCAGAACGATGCTCGAACCCCTGATCCCCGACATCCAATTTGAAGACTTCAACAGCTCGAATACCAAAGACATATACCACATGTTAGTCTAGCCATCTTCACTAGGGGTCTGAATTAAACCCTTGAGGCGGCAATGTCGATGCCCGATCAGATGTCAACATGGTCTGTTATGCTAGTGAGTAGGGTTATCAAAACGCAAAACCGGGGAGTGGCGAACTTCCATACTTGTGCCCACATGAACAAGACACAGAGCTGCCATAGCCACCGTTGGTGTTTTAGAATGAGCTACAGGCGCACGACCTGCAGAAGCCAAGGCCGAAGTTGGCCAACTGGACTTGTTGCGCAACTGCCATGTTTATGGTGATCGAGGAAAATTCTCTTTGGTGTCGGGGCGAGTTGCAAGATGAAGTGTCAAGATAAGCACAACTAGAGTTGATCAAAGATCAAAACAGCAGAGAATCCCGGGATATATAGATTGCCGCAAGACGCAAGCCGGCTGCCAGCTTACGTGGCATGCATCTTAGCGACTTGCAACTTGCTTCACACCATTACCAGCCAAAGAACCAAGTACAATTTCTTATGAACTCATAATCATGAATCCTATGTAACGACACAACGGCAGGCTGTTGGCCATGCTGCGTAGCAGTTACAGAGTGTGTGAATCAGGCTCGGAGGTAAGCCAGCCTGATGTCAAAACCCCGAACCAATACCTCGCCAGGATTTCTTAGGTCTCTACCCACCCTCAACACCGACCTTCCGGATATTCCCGGCTATGTAAGATAGTCCTGATGTTGGTGTGTTCAGCTGACGTTGTGAACATGACCTTGCTTATCTTAGGCGCACCCACCGATGGGGTAAAGTGCATGTTTATCGTTGGCACATCGGATGATTTCAGACTTGGCAGAAAGACGAAGACTCCAATTGCAAGTTAGGAAACAGTTACTATCGCTCGTGTGAGGCGACTTGGTAGTTACACTAGTACCCCGGAAGTAGTTTGAACTCGAAAGGGGCAGAGGCGCCGGTGACTTCGCCCATGCACCCGCTTCGCTATACCTACTTCGAGATTCACTCTGTATGCTTGCTTTAACCTCCACTTCCGTGTCTCCTATTTGTTGCCTTGACTTCCTTGTTAGAGAAATGGTCGATCTGTCATCTAGGTACGAATTGGACAGGCTGAACAACCATCCGCATGCGTGGCATTGAATGATAGCCACGTCCAATCGATTCCGTCAGATGCCAGCCTACCAGTACCTCCATATGCACCATGCATGTTGTACTGCTCGGCTCAGCTGTTCCAGACAATGATTGGACAAAGTCGTTGGTTGAATGGAGGGGATTTTGATACTGGGTGTAGCTTCAAATAGTTTGTTCCCAGAGCACTCAGGGAGTAGGGGAACCAAGAGAGAATGGGACAGTTGTGTCATTGGGTCAAAAGCATGGATGACCGACATAAAGACGGTGAAAATTAGAGTGCTAACTCTCCCCTCCCAACCCTCAAGAGACCGAGGTTACCTTGATACAGCGATATCTAACCCAGTATCGCTGTCGTCATTGACACTTGCTCTCCTTATTATCTCCTCATTTGATAGTTTTGGGGGGTATCAACGATACTCACCTTTATCATCACCAAAGTCCAGGAAGTAAAATTTCTTCCGGACTCCGAGACATTGTCTCTTTAGAGTCGGGAGGGGAGACTGATTAGTTTCCACCTCATAACCTAACCAAACCATGGTCAAGTTACCACCTGCCGTAAATAGCAAGCCAGAGGCTGCTTGTGTGTACTGCACAAACTGTTGCAGAGACGTGGCTTTTATCAACGCCCCGGTTGGCGCAATGGTTGCTTATGAACCTTTTTGGGATGGTTCTCCATCCCTGTGCGACTTCGACATAGATACCGGTCTCGATCAACGTAACAAAGTAGGCATCAGATTTCATCGTGGAAAACACTAAGGAGCTGAATCGGACGGTGGATCGGTAATGGCCGCACCCTTCTGAATACCTCATTAGGGTCTCGTGTGGAAAGCAGATGGTTGAAACTTGGCTCAAATAGCTTGATATCAGCGGTCCTGAAGGCACGGGTCGAATTACGATGCTGTCGGACATGCCGGGCGATGTTAGTTTTTATAGTACAATATCACGCTGTTTACAAAAAATGGTACACCAAGAACTATCATGATAAGGGAGATCGTGAAATCCCATAATGAAACCCATAATGAAAGGAGGTTATATTCTACTAGATACTCGATAGTATCGACTTGCAAAGACCAATAGAAACACGCCTTGGCTCAAATGTATAGCAGACAGGGTCGACAATGTAAGAAGGACAGAGCACGCGTTACGCGTTACTAACGCGCCGACCACCGATCGAAACGATAAAGACAGGTCGCCATAGTATGGATATGTGTGGTAATAGACCGGAGATACATATACCGATGATAGATGGACAGAGGTACATGACAATGAAGAATAGAAGAGTAGGGATTCCTTGACCGCCCTCCACACACAATTCCAACTTCCTCGCTGTTTCCTTATCGTTTTTCTGAAGCCTCAGAGATCGTTGGCGAAAAAGACTGGCGTCGAGGCGTGCGTGTTGACGCGAAGGCTCAGTTGATCCGGGCGAGAGTAGTGTCCAACAGTATCAAGGTTCTGTTTAGCCTTGTACTTCTCCTTGATATCAACCTCAGCATAGAGGATTCCCTCCTCGTCAGGCTTCAGTGGCTCAACAAGTTCCTGTCCGAATGGCGAAAAGATTGTACTGAAGCCACCTCCGCTCTTTTCCGTGTAAGCGTAACCTTGAATGTTGGCCGCCTCCTTGCTCTTTTCGGTGAGGATCTGACTTGCTAGGACAACAAAGCATGCACCCTCCTGAGACAGGATATTGGAAAAGTTCTTGCACGTCTCTGGGACAATGTGGTAGGGCCACCCGGGATTGTGCTGCGGGAAGATGGAAGGCCAGCTGGAAATATGAATATCGACATCCTGCGAGTACTCATAATATCTCAGAAGCGGCTGGCTGTGCTCCCAGCAGTTAAGTCCTCCGATTCGGCCGAACTTGGAGGGCACGACCGTCTTGAGGGACTCGCCCTGTCCGTCGCCATAGATGGCTCGCTCCACGTGGGTGGGCTTGATCTTGCGGCGATGGTGGACGATGGTGCCAGTCTCGTCGATGAAAGACTTGAGAATATTAGAACCCCAGAAGAAACGAGACGACGTTGCCTTTGACATACCTGAGCAATATACAGAGTTCCCTTGTATCTCTCACTGTATCCCAGCACAATAAACACTCCAGCCTCACGAACAGCATCCCGAATACGGTCCATCTCGGGGGACTCCCTCTCCAAAGAGTTCTGGAAGTACTCATTCATATACGGCGCATTATCCGTGGGAGAGTTGGCCCAGATGCTCCTAGATTTTAAGTAAGATAATCCCGCCTCGACACTATTATAAAGGCCTACACTTACCATGGGTAGCCAGGGATAAAGACCTCCGGGAACCCGATGACGTTGGCGCCGTTGCTAGAAGCCTCCTGGATGAGGCTGATGACCTTGGCAACACCGCCCTGTAGGTCGTTCCAGACAGGCTCGGCCTGAATGGCGGCGACTTTGACGGTACTGCAGTTGCTAGACATGTTTGATGAGGATGGTCGATATGGCAGTGGAGTTGACAAGGTCATAGGTGTTGATGCAGCTGGTGGTGGTTTGGTTGAGTTGAGTTGATACGGATGGCTCGGAGTTGAGAAGGTGCTTTATAGTTGTTATTCAAACTTGGCAACCAACACCTATACATCAATTTTAAGCCCTCCGGTTTGTCCATTTCCCGATATACTCATCGGATAGCTCGCGAATCACTGCATTATGGATGCTAGTAAGTGGTGGACGAAATACGACCGATGTTTGGCCAAGTGACTACCGGATAATGAGTACCCGGCCAATTGCACAGGTTTGCGTCGCTGATCATGGGCATGACTTGACTATCCTACCGCTGATTACGGATATTCATTATCCTACCCTATCCCGTTCATACCTATAGCATTTTACCCGACGCTCAACTCTACATGCCGCGCCGCGAGCCGAAAACAGACCGACAAACAATCCGAGGGCCGACGTGCTACCGACCCTCCGGTTCGCTTGGGATTAGAAGAAAGTTGAGGAGGTTATGGATGACCCAAACCACCCTAAGCTTGGAAGTTCTTTTGATTAGTTAGCATCTATGCTGTCTTCTTGTTGGAGTCCATTGTGCAAAGGATCAATACCTATTCCGACCCATTGGTGACGAGCAAGTCTGCGGCGGTTAGTACTATGTCTTTCCTCCTTTTATTGAACTCAACACGCTCATTTCAACACACAGACCAGCTGTACCTGGTTAAGGTTGGCGGTTCAAACAGGGCTACGGTGCCATGTTCACCTAGCAATGTGCTGCTGGGGGGCGGAGGCACTGTGAGGTGGCTTCGGACTGCACATGGGATAATGGTTGCTCAGCTGAAAGCCAAATCACCAACCACCGAGGTCAATGCCTTGACGATCACGCTCTAAGGGATCCTGCTGCATGAGAAGTTATGCGAAACCACTAATGACGACGGACCCTTTGCGCCACCGCCTGAGGACCTCGGTCGGAGAATAGCGACTGGACTTGAACTGCTGGTGCAAGTTTCAAGATATACTCAGGAGATAAGAGATGCAATTCTAAATAAGGCGTCCCGATATACCAGCGTGTAAACTAATAGATTTTGCAAAAGTCTGGACACAACTACAGGGTGAGTTGATGGACACTAGCCCTAGTCATCATCAAAAGCCCAATCTAATCAATTAAAAGTTAACATAGACCCTACTCTCCCAACCCACAAGTGCTGGACGTCCACTCTTTATCTCCGCAGTTCCTTTGGTTGTCGTGCGAGCTAATAACCGGACTTGACTTTCTGAGCTACCCAGAGCAGCGTAAACATCAGGTCCAAGCCTGGTCTCCTGTGACATATTCAAAACAACAAGAGCTCTCCTCTTTGTTGACTCCTGCGCATTTATGGGCACTGCACTCTCCTTGATGTAGGTGAACGTATGCTCGTCGGTGGGATCCAGCAGTTTGAATGAGCCAAACACAAACAAATCCTGGTACTCCTTGCGTAGTTGCAGAGTATGCTTGTAAAAACTCAGAATTGAATCAGGATCCTTGACCTGTGTGGCTGCGTTGATATCACGATAATTCTCATGGACACGCATCCAGGGTCGTACTTGAGCATCCGTAAAGCCAGCATTGGGAGAACTATCCCACTGGAATGGAATTCTGGCATGGTCACGAGCCATGATCTGCAAGCCATGCATCGTGGCCCGGACCTTCTCCTCATCCCCAGACTCGACGGCCTCAGCGTAAAAGTTGGTGCTTTCGATATCCTTGTATTCTTCAATACCCCAAGACCGAGGCATATTGGTCATACCAATCTCCTGGCCTTGGTACAGGAAAAGTGTACCAGTGAGCGTCGTTTGCCAAAGAGCAATTGTCTTTGCAGATTTCAACCACCACTCTGCTGATGAAACATCCCCAAAACGATCCACTGCACGTCCATTGTCATGGTTCTCGCAGAAGGCCGTCGTCCACGCATCAGTGCCCTCGATGAAGCTCTGCCACCTGTGCACAAACTCCTTGAGCTTGGACAGTGGGAAAGGATCATAGATGTACTTGCTGCCGAAGCCATTGCCATTGCCGAGGCGGATCATGGAGAACTCAAAGACCATGTCGAGCTCCCTGGCAGCTCGGGACACGTAGGGGATGACTTGGGAAGGGTGTGGAGTGAGGGAGAGCTCGCCGACTGAGACGGCGTTGTAAGGGCCGAGGACTTTCTCGTACATCTCATGGATGAACTCATGAATGCGAGGTCCGTTGCACCACATCTCTGGGGCGGGCTGATGGGGAGAATCTAGGTCGGTGATAGGAGCGTCAACGAAGTCGCGTCGCTTTGAGTACTTGTTGACCGTGTCAATGCGGAAGCCATCCACACCACGGTCTAGCCAGAAGCGCATGGTATTCTCATAGATGGCCTCCCGGCACTCATCGTTGTCCCAATTCAGATCTGGCTGATCTGGCGCGTAGAGGTGAAGGTAGTACTCTTGGGTATGCTCATCCCAAGTCCATGTAGAACCTGCAAAGTACCCACGCCAGTTTGTCGGTGGGTGCCGAATGCCGTTCTTGTCGTAGCGAGCTGGCTTCCAGATGTACCAGTCACGCTTGGGGTTGCTCTTGGATGATCTTGAGGCCTTGAACCATTCGTGCTCGGTCGAGGTATGGTTGACGACAAGGTCGAGGATGATCTTCAGACCACGCCTGTGGCATTCCTCGACGAGAACGTCGACATCCTCGACGGTACCGTATGGCTCGTAGATCTTCTGGTAGTCTGACACATCGTAGCCCATATCTTTCTGTGGACTTTCAAAGATGGGCGATACCCAGACCACGTCAATCCCCAAATCGCTCAAATAATCAAGCTTGGAGATGAGGCCGGGTAAATCACCCCAGCCGTCGCCATCGGAATCTTTGAAACTGGCTGGGTAGACCTGGTAGAAGGACGCAGCTTTCCACCACGGTTCTTTGCCGACATATTGGTTGTCGTCGTCCCAGATGATGGAGCCCATGGCGCAAATATTCAAGAAAGAGGATGAAAGGAGACAAGAAATCTACAGTGCAACTGATTGTTGGGACGGATGGGGGCTTATTATTCACTGCATTTGTGGAGTATGTCCTCTTATCAGGCGGAGTGGCCGCATGCGATGAGTGTCGCTACGCACACATGGCAGGGATCGGCTGTGGCGAGTTTGCTGATTGATGTCATCACATGAAAAGGGAGTCCGTTCTTCCACCAGCGTGATCAATTTCCGGCGGAGCTTCCGCATCTAAATCATAAGCGAAGAGGCCATTGTCGGAGTTCCTCCGCCACCCTCTCCAAACGACTTCATGCACCAATCACGATCTGGCTGTGCTCACCAAGCAGGGGCTAGTGGCGGAGTCTCCGCCAAATACCGCCAAGTGACGGAGACTCCTGATTGAAAACGCTCCTCTTTATGCTCACGAGCCAATGCAAATCCTTTCCTGTCACCCCACAACCCCCAGGCACGCTCTCCAGATTTCCCCACGCTGTTTCCAGACTGCTGGGCGCATGGCAAAAACCGGGAGAAAAGACTCTGGGGATTGAGTTACAGGCTTCTGCTCAATCAGGCTTGATCGAGGCGTTTTCGCCTCATATAAGGACCGTGTGATCCCCTCTCAAAGAGCATCAGATCTACCTTGACTCCATCCAACCCTTCTATCAATTGCTCAATTGCTCAATTCCCTTCAGCACGACACAATGGCGCAGCCAAAACACTCCCTCCACGAAAAAGACCTGGACGCCTACCATGAGGAGACGGCCAACACCGAGGCCCTTGCCTCTGAGGCCAAGGTCGCCGCTGAGGCAGAGCACCACATGAGCCTCTGGGACGCTGTCAAGACGTACCCCAAAGCCATCGGCTGGTCGGTTCTGCTCTCCTCGACGCTCATCATGGAGGGCTACGACCTCGCTCTTCTGGGCAACTTGTACGCGTCGCCCGTCTTCAATCAGAAGTTCGGCACCTACAACGCCGCCACTGAGGAGTACCAGGTGTCGGCAGCGTGGCAGTCCGGGCTCTCCAATGGAGCGCGTGCCGGCGAGATCATTGGACTGATCATTGCTGGCTGGACGGCTGATCGATACGGATACAAGATGACGATTATCGGGGCATTGGTTGCCATGATCGCATTCATCTTTGTCTTGTTCTTTGCTCCTAACGTCAAGATCTTGGTTCTTGGAGAGGTGCTTTGCGGTATGTTCCATCACTCCCCAACAGCAAGAAATCGTGTTGACTCGAGTAGGCATTCCTTGGGGTGCGTTCCAGAGTGTCACACCAGCATATGCC
Source organism: Fusarium solani (assembly GCF_023522795.1). NCBI lineage: Eukaryota > Fungi > Ascomycota > Sordariomycetes > Hypocreales > Nectriaceae > Fusarium > Fusarium solani. Next base: position 187,346 of record NW_027072149.1, read on the forward strand.
TCTGAAGTTGCGCCAGTCGTCCTGCGTCCATACCTTACGACATTCATCAACATGTGTTGGGTCATTGGTCAGTTCTTTGCTGCTGCTGTCAACAAAGGCTCCGTTGGCCGAAATGACCAGTGGGCCTACCGTATTCCCTTTGGTGTACAATGGGTTTGGCCGGTCCCTATTCTAGCCGGCGTGATCTTTGCTCCCGAGTACGTCTTCCATTGTCACATGTCAAGATCTTTCCTGTGCTAACAAGCTCCCAGATCTCCTTGGTGGTACGTCCGCAAGAACAACAGGGCCGCCGCCAAGAAGTCTCTCCTCCGTCTCACATCCCGAAACCAACCCAACTTCAACCCCGACGACACTATCGCCATGATCGAGCACACAAACGAGCTGGAGAAGAACATGAAGGAGGGCACCACTTACCGGGACTGCTTTAAAGGCGTTGATCTGCGCCGCACAGAGATTGTGGTTGGAATTTGGCTTGTTCAGACCCTCGGTGGACAGAACCTTATGGGCTACTTCTCCTACTTCCTAAAGCAAGCCGGAATGGATCCTAGCAACTCTTTCTCTCTTTCCATGGGCCAGTACGCTCTCGGAATGGTCGGCACTTTTGGATCCTGGTTCCTGATGGCCAAGGTCGGCCGCCGCACCATCCACTTCTCAGGCCTCTGCTGCCAACTCATCATCCTCGTCATCGTCGGCTCCCTTTCATTCTCAAAGGACAACGGCTCCGTCTGGGCCATCGGCGCCATGCTCATTGTTTTTACTTTCGTCTACGACTTCACCGTCGGCCCCGTCACATACTCGCTCATCTCCGAGTTGTCTTCTACGCGTCTCAAGGCCAAGACGATCGTCATGGCCCGCGCTGCCTACAACGCCAGCAACATCTTTGTCAACGTCATGACCAACTATCAGCTTTCGTCGACAGCGTGGAACTGGGGAGCTCGAACGGCTTATTTCTGGGCGGGTACTTGTCTGGTCTCGGCCATTTGGGTCTTCTTTAGACTTCCCGAGCCCAAGGGTCGGACATACGCTGAGTTGGACATTCTCTTCGAGAAGAAGATTGCAGCGAGAAAGTTTGCCAAGACCCATATCGACCCTTACTCTCATGAGTTGACGGCTGAGAAGAAGTTGACTGCTGAAAAGGAGCTGTAATGTAAGAGCCATGCTGGAGGAGGTTGAGTCCAATTCTCAATATCAAAGGAATACGAGATATCTCTGCCTTAATTAATGCAATGGTGTCTGATGCATTTTCGTCTTTGACCCTTAACATGTCGTTTACCCCGTCGGGCTGCTTTGTGCAATGCTCGGGCCTGGACTTGGAAGGGCTTGCTGAATGTGATTGACAAGCAGCGGCTCGTAGATGTTTGTACCACCTGGTAGTTGAGCCATGAGGCCTCGAATATATGCCAAGTCATCTTGCGGCGACGTACCCATTGCCAGACCCTGAGGACTTGATGGGTTGACAGGAACACGGGCCAGAACATCCACCACTGCTGAGACCACATCGTAAAGCTTTTCAGTCAGTCCGACCCCGTGTACTTTGATGCTCTCGAGTGGCAGATCCCGTGTCGACAGGGTTAGGTCCTTTGCTACCTCGAGGGGATATTGAAACGTGAGACTGTGCTGGGTTGCACTTTCGCTGAGATGCCCCAGGCGCAGACGTAACTTCCAGATAATAACGCGGAGCCAAAGCTGTGTTATCCGTAGATTGGCTTTTTGAGTGTCGTGTAGGTGTATATCAGCCTTCAGGGCCGTGTTGACCGATGTCTCGACATAGTCAAGTGACGCATGAAGCGGCGGCGTTGCGGCAATCTCTTGGTTGAGCAGCGCGACGAACGAAGTGTCTATAGGTCGAAAGAGAGCAGCCAGACTCCAGAAGCCGACCAGTGAAGGGTCACCCATCTCTAGCTCTGGTGTTTCGCTTGTGATTTGTAGCGTGATAGGGCGACGGTAGCGGATTGCGTGTGATCTTTCTGATACAAGGAGAACCCAGAAGAGGCGACCAGCCAGAGCTCTCGTGGAGACGTCCATGTCGTCGAGTCTCAGCAGACAAAACAGGGTTGTTGCCTCGCGGAGGAATAGGAATGCCTGGCTGTGATGTGACAGCCTCGCATGGCATGCATACAGGAAGAAGGCGAGGAGGCACTGATTGAGGCTGGGCTTGACATTACGGGAGATGGACTGATGCGTCGCCACAGCGCTCTCCAGGATCATGTTCCCATAAGTGGCATTACTCTCGCGGATAACGCCTTCGGAAAGGAGATTCTCTGGCTCTTCGGCCTGGAGAAGCACCTGCGCACACATGGCGGCCAGCACAGCGTGGGCCTCGACCAACGACGAGCCCTTGAGGCTGAGGACATGGTCGCGGGTGAGGATGGGGATGGTGGGATACAGCCTCGCAAAGAACCTTTCGACGCAGTGATCAATGATCTGGCCAGGTACAAGCTCTGCTAACCGCTGGGACGGATCTCGTCCTCCTCCTATTGGCGCTGAAGGACCGGATTGCGCGGCACACTGTTCCCCGAGGCCGGCGTCCACGCATCTCCTGCAGGGCCGATACTCGTTGCAGCCGCGCCGCAATGTCTTGCATCGCTGGCAGGCTCGGGGTACCTGAATCCGCTTTGCGGGCGGCGTTGATCGAGTATCGTCAGACATGTATGAGATAACGCAAGATTTTGGGTGCGATAGTGCGATAATTGCCTCAAGGTCGAAAGTGGGGATGCTTCAGAATTTGAGGAGTACCGCTTACCCTATAGTATGAGGAGAGAGAGTTTCGGGCTTGGCTTCCAGGTAGCGGTGAAGGATAGATGTATTACTACAACGCTGATCTGACTTTCAATCCATTTTTCATACTGGTAATAACACTGGAAGGCATGAAGAGTAATGCTGTTTAAGATCACAACGATGAGATTTGATGTATACACTATTGGGCAAAACACATGTACAAAAAGCAAAAACATGCCCCGAAAAAGACGTTGAATCTCGATACTTTTGCAGGATCCACACAACCTCTTTTCCTCATCGATGTCTCATTCGATATAGCGACGTTTGCTGGTCAAGCCATGCTTCAGTCAGATCGAGTCCTACAATATCGTGGTTCATTTCTGATGTAGAGTAGTCATCCCCATCGTCCATCCATCCCAGTGTGCCACGACTGGCTGTCAGCTTGTGTCCAATCTCGCGACAGGAGCCAAAGTCAGCCAGGATGGGAAGTCCTTGAGAGTTGACGAGGATGTTGGCCGGGTTGATATCGTTGTGCGCCATTCCGATCCTGTGAAGGTGGCGGACTGCCGACCGTAGAGCCGTCATGAAGGCTGTTTTATCCACCAGCCCTACTCTCTCTAGATGCCGATTTAGATCGTTGGGGTGCTTTTCGAGAACTAGGCCGGTAATGCGGCCCCGTTGAACGCGGCAGCCGTAAAAGTTTACGAGACCAGGATGGGGCTTTCTGGAGATGACCTGGAGCGCGTGGGCTTCTTCCAGAACCGCGGCAGGTAGAACTGGCAGAGTTCCCTCCCCTTTGCAAGTCTCGTACAGGTCTAGAGGCGGCCGTTTGATGAAGACGTCGCTCCTTTTGCTCACATCATTGGGTACGACAGTGAAGCATTCTCTTGAGCTTGATAGCCTTGGATACACATGGTCATCGGGCACCAGAGTAAGAGCTGCCGTTACTTGCTCCAAGGAGATGTCTTGTCTGGGTATATCCAGCCGTCCAGCATATACCACGTCATCGTCGTCAATGGTAGTGAATGTCGTGTAGATGTCCGAGTGATCCTTGCCGGAGGACTCGTAGACCGTGTGTAGGTCGCTCCAGCACTTGACGACTGGTGACATGGCTGGCGAAAAGTGAGATCGCTCGGACGGTGAAAGAAGGAATGACGAGTCAAAGGGAGTGAAAGGTTTGACGATTGATCTGATCTCACAGCTCGGGCGGAAAGTTTCTGATCTTGGACCCCTCTCACGCGACGCACCGGCCCGTGATTTGCCGCCAGCGTCGAGATTAACGCCTCAGCTGACCAACGAGGCTTGGCTTTTTGTGCTTTAATAAGCGGAATCTGCCCGAGGCTTATGCATGATATCCATTACATGATGCTAATTGGACCCACCTGGTCTCCAAGTCTTGCGTAACCAGGCTAATTACGCCAAGCGGTGTCGCGTGCTCAATATCAACACAAACACCGCCCATCTCCCCTCTATCCCTGAGCCCATATTTCGGCGCGAAAGATCAGAATTGTCTGCAAAGAGATGCACGATAAATACACGGTCATCATTCGGCCTTGTATGTCCTCCTGTATTGGTCAGTGTCCCCGACATCAGCCCATCTCAGGCATCTGCTGCAAGGATCGTCCCATCATCGCATTGAGCCAAGTCTTGTCAGCCCTGAGAGATGCCAGCGTTCCTAAAGGGATACTTAAGCTTAGCGTGCTTACATCTCAGGCGTATAATCTACTAGCCGCTACCATTTTAGTATATTTGAAACAAACAAAGTTCAGGGTTAAAGCCAGACAGGTCCAAGATTCTATTTTGCTCTGGATGGGATGGGTCCCTGTCGATGCCGAGATCTGGATCCAGGCACTCTATTGGGAACTGCCAGAAACCAAAAGCCAACTTTCCAAGGGAATTGTGACCAAGGTCCGAATTTACCCCTTTGCGCGACATCGCCTTGTTGTCCATTTCCCAAATCCAGCTCAAAGTCTTCAATGTAGTATCTCGATCCTTGGTGTTGGTTGACAAGTTACCATGCACCGGTAGTCAGCTTGATGGCCTTCGAGTGGGATTTGCAATCTCGAGAGCATGCTAAACCACCCCTGGACTTGCTTCCGAGGGTTCTCCAAACCCATGTGGACCGCCCTGAGGTCTATAGGCCTCGAGTCATGCGATAGCCGGTCAAAAGCACTCCTAAAAATCATGGCAGGGTGCACAAGTGGGTAGATGTTCTTTGCAGCAACAGGTTCGGGTACCAGGCGCCACCAAGTTGCCGTCAAAGGTGCGTAACAGATGAAATAGACACATCTGAGCCTTTGAACAGCCTCTCGAAGACGGAATACGTTGGCCTTTTGGGCAAGGCGTACCTCCCAGTCGATTTCGGCTGGCCATAGGTTCTCTAGAGCAAAGTTGGCGAGAGACCAATGCGCTGCGGATCTTTGAGCCAGAGTCGATGCGCGAAATCGGCGAAATAGTTTGGGGTGCTGGCCAGCGATCGGTTCCAGTCGTAACCATCGGAATCGGGGTCAAGCTTTATTATGTCAAGCTCAGGGTTCAACGATATCGACAAGGCAATTGGACTCGATAGAAGCGAAGCGCGACTTGTCGGGATTCTTGGCAGACACGGAAGAGCTTGCTTATAGAGAAGGGCACCAATAAGACAATGATATATTTTTTGCTCTTTGCTGTCATGTCAACGGTACGGTAAGGCTTGTACAGTTTGATGTGTAGAAGGCGCTCATGTCTAAGTGCATGCTCCCAGATGTCGCACTGAAGCTCAGTAGGGAGTTGAGAAAAGTTGGGGAAGTCTCTGTCAATGTTTCCAGGAAGAGGACTGTGAATTTGTCAGTCTGAGAGCATATGTTGATCACTTGAGGCTGGTGTCATGATGAAGAAAGCTTGCTCAGGTGATACTAGGGTTAGTCGAGACGAAAAGGTGGGTTGTCGACAGGTTATATAGAGAACAAAAGACCTTAGTGACTCATTTGATGAAAAGACCGGATGCGGTGCATCCTTCAGGCGGGGACGCCTCACGCATCCATGTTTGATTTTGTTGAGTGAATAAGCTCTGTACATCCCCTGTATGACGCGCCACGAGCTCAATCAACAACTCCGGCCCGACTAGTCTAGAGTTGCTCTGTTATCGATGGGGTACCGTAGTATTGGCAAGAGCATCATTATTCGTTCCATTCCTGGAACGTTTCCGAGACCAAGTTTCATCTCTCACCAGGAACACTCTTCATTTCCGGGCCGCATACGTTGAAATACTTTATGGGCTTTGCAAGCTCAAACAAGATCGAAGAACTGCAGACCATCGACCTGTTGAGTAGACCTGCCGCTTTGCCTACATCTGGGACGTTATTAGTCCCTTGCCGGTCGGCTCAGCGACGACTTGCAGACATAGCTTTAGATACCTTCTGATGGTCTCATTTATTACCTAAAGGGTATCCTGCTTGGTGAAATGTGGATACCATAGTTATCAAATGAAATCGTGCCATTCAAGCTTACCAGACTTGTTTTTCCAGCATAACATGACAGACAGTTCTATCTCAATCCTGGTCTTCTGGCTCAGTTATCCCGTCGAGGGCCGGGCTTCAACTATAAAAAAGAACACATTATCAACACAGCATAGCATCATATCCCAATGCCAATACAGTGGCCTGAAAAGCGGATCGCAAGATGAACAAGTACTGCCGTCTCGTGATCCATTTTCTGACCCTTCCCATTGAGGAATGTTGTATAGTAATTATTACCGAGGCTTTGTCACCGCTGGCCAAGAGAGAAGTTAGTCTGGAACGAGACAACTCACGGTAGGCATGAGGCTGATCCCAATAGATCCAGGTACCACCCATCCCATACAAATGTCCATCGACCGAGGCGGTGTAGGTTCATCCGCCGATTCTGTCGCGGCCTTCAAGAAGGACATTGAACCCTGTGTGGACGGCAGGGTTGTATCCTTGAATTACTGAATGTGCCAAGCTTGTGCGTAACATGATGCCTTTTGCGTTTGAGATATTAGTGATGTATTTCATTTAAAGATTATGTCCTTTGATCCCCTTCTTTATGACCTCTTTGTCCCTCCTAGTAGGGATGCGCTGGGTGGTCGTCTCCTAGACTATCCATAACTTAGTTGCTACTACGGTCTGGGTCGTCCCCTTGCGGCTCTTGGATCCAAGCTTCGTCGACTTGAGTGATAAAGCTGTACCACCAGTCTCCCATCAAGTCATAGGCGTCATCAGTTGGATGCACGCAATCTCGGAGGAGGTTATGTCCGGCCTCCTCCCAGCGAGAAAAGTCGACAGCCACGACATGCTTACCCTTCTGCCGCCGTTGTCGGACAATACCAGGAATGAGCTTCTGGTACTGCTTGGTGCGCTCTCGCTGGGCGTGCATTGTGTGGCTGTCGCATGTGTTGATGATGATTGACACCAGAACAACAGCGTCTGGGCACTCTTCCGTGATTTTATCGATGAGGGTTCCCAGTCGCCTAGCCGCCTCTCTTGGATCATTGCCATCTTTGGCAATGGCACTGGTATTGCTATTCATATCGTTGGTTCCTGCGGCCAGCAGAATGATATTGGGTTGCTGCTTCAGCGAAGGCCCGAGGTGGTTGGTGATGTACTTGATCGTCTTGCCTGGAAACCCTGCCTGTGAGTCTCCCATATTAGCATCATAGTTTCTGAGCATATCACAAGCGCCGGCTGCAACTCACATGGTAACCATCGGCCATGCCGCTGTTCTCATTGAGTTGTGTCCCAGCCCAGACCACCTTGTTCTCTAGGCAAAGGTCGTTAGCGACGTAAAGACCATAACACTTGGTGGCTTACTAGACAAATCCTTTCGCAGTTGTTGTCGATATCCATTTCCATCAGTATCGCCGTATCCAGCTGTGATGGAGTCGCCGACGCAGAGGATGCGGAGTTTGATGCCGTTCTTGATGGCTTTGCCCGGTTGTCTCTTTTGATACTGAAGAATTTCTTTTCCATGTCCTAGTCTACAACTGGGGTTTGGCTTTGGATTTGGCTGTTTGGTTGATACCGCAATAGACGTATATACCGTAAGTGTCGGGGGAGACCATGGAGTGGTAGTTTGACCCGAGTACAATGGTGTAGGCTTCGTAATAGTCTCAGTCGAGCGAAGCCTTTCTTCAACGGTCTCCCCACTCAACGAAGAAGGGGATTGAGCAACAGAAGGAGCACTTTCTGGGTCTTGGCCTCTAGCAACCACACGCAACGTGTCCGTCGGGTGTGAACCGGCGTGAGGAGGCGCGGCGACGCTGACCGTGGCTAGCGCAGATAACAGTAGAAGAATAACACTCTGAAGGTCTGGCATCGTAAATAAGAGGGCAGAAGAATGGATAGTGGGCTGGCAGAATCGACGAAGGCCGGTGGACGTTGGCTTTCCTATTAATATTCAACATGTAGACTATGTGGATAGGCGGTTCTGGCCTGTGGAATTAGGTCGAGAGTAACATTACGGTTTCCACAACCCTATAGTAAGCGCAGCAAACATCATGATGCTCGTTTCAGCGCAGCCTGATGCATCTACCAACAATGCACTTGGTGGACCGGGCACATTGGGCATGGTGATTCGGCCTATCAACTTTGATGGTGAATTTGTAGTCATCTAACAGTTTGGTCACCCATGATTCCAGACCGGGACATCGTGACTGTAAACGGCAATTTCTAACCGAGGCACAGACGAGCAGTGGATCAGTTATGTGGCCGTGCTTCCGTGATAATTCCGCCAGCCACTCTTGGCAGGACAGAATAGGGAATTACTTTGCGACACAATCTAATTCTGTGCACAAGGGATTCATGCCCCCAACAACAGATCCAGTGGCCCTTCCGTAACCTGCATGGAGCTGACTTCAGACTGGCTCCAAGAACGGGCGCCATCACTCACCGGAGCAAGCCGGTCCCCTGTAATTTCCGCCAACAGTCCAGCTGTTGGCTTCACTTCTGCGTTGTCCCCAACAGCTGACCACACCTCCTGCTGCCTGGCCCCACGGCGCCTAAACAAAATAAACGTCAGGGTACGGAGTAATCTCGCAAGTACCGGGTCTCAGCTGCCAACTGCTTAACTCACCACACTGGAAAACTTTCTGGTACCTGGTAGACGGATGGCTAGGGTATCTCAAGTCATCCGCCAGTGTGTTCATTACCATATTCTTTGTAACGAGACACCAAGTTCTCAATAACTTCAGTCTGCTTGGCAAACAGCAGCTTGTCGCAAGAATTAGTAGACACTTTATTCAGAGGGGCGCCCGAGAAGACCAAGGCAAGCTATCCTAGTAGGTATTTCATTCCATTGCGAGTGCAATTCGGTCGAATTCTAGATATGCCGGCACCGATGGCCGACCACGAATAAGATGCTTCAGTCTGTCTGTTGACTATAACAATTGTAACAGTCTATCCCATAACTAACCTGGCTGCACATAGCTCAATCGGATTTGAAGGTATTTCGGCCGAATCCTTCCCAACCACTTGCTTACCTCGATGAAATTGTTGACCCCAATGAACACATATTGGAGTGGGTGCACGGGCGAAGGGAGAAGCACAGGGTCGTCTCAGAAAATAATGTTTTTACCAGATGAATGCCAAAATACTCGAAGATAGGAAGGATAATGATGGAATACGTTATATGAATAGCTTTCCTTGACTTTTTGCCTTTATGAGAAAAGAATTACTGTATGCCTTCCGATGCGTCATGCCCTCTAGGCTTTCGAGTTGTTGTGGTGGGCGGCGGATAAGCGGGCAGCGGGTTGAAAGAAAACCCCGACGATCGGACGAAATACGGACGAATCCTACCCCAACTGTCTGTGCATTTATTAGTGAATCAACTGACGGGCTGAAGTATAAAAGGACCAGAGCAAGGCATTCAATATGATCATCTCAGGAGAGCGCTCATCCCAATCCAAGCAACATGAATGTCACCAATCCTCCCACGGGCCAAAGTCCCATCGAGCCTTTCAAGGTCGACTTGTCAAAGAATGTGCCGAGAATGCTCGAGTTGGTCAAGAACACCAAGTTGCCCGATAAATCTGCCTATTCTAGCCTTGGCTCCTCGGCCGGTATTGGCTTGGATATCCTGAAGGAGCTGCAGAGAGAATGGATTGCGGATTTTGACTGGAAAACAGAGGAAGAAGACATAAACAGGTAAGCCCTGGATGACACCACGATCCTACCACATGGTAGCTTCACTCACACCTAACCCACCATAGTTATAATCACTTCACTACGACCATCGAGGACTTGAAGATTCACTTCATCCATGAACGCTCCGGGGAACCTGATGCGATTCCGCTTGTCCTCTTACATGGCTGGCCTGGCTCTTTCCTTGAGGTTCTGCCTGTCATCAAACCTCTGACTCAAAAGGCGAAAACCTCGGCGGGCAGAGACGTCTCGTTTGATATCGTCGTCCCCTCACTTCCAGGTTTTGCTTTCTCCCAAGCCCCGCCAGCAAATTGGACTGTCGTCGACACGGCTCGCATTTTCCATTCCCTCATGACTGAAGTTTTGGGCTATCGAACCTTCGCTGTCAGTGGTACTGACTGGGGCTCCGGGATCGCTTATGCCTTGTATGAGCAATACCCTGCCGCCACTCGGGGTGTGCACTTTTCCATGATTCCTTTCATGCCCTTGCTGAAGGATCAGCTCACAGCTCACGATATTGCCCTCACTCCAGAAGAACAATTCCAGGAGCAGAGGTTCGCAGGTTGGAACATGACTGGTAATGCCTACTTCATGGTGCAGGCCACAAAGGTATTGGATCCAGCGCATAATGCTAGAGCTTCAATGGCTAATTTGACTTCAGCCAACTACAATCGGGCTTGCCTTACAGGATAACCCGGTCGGCCAGTTGGCATGGATTGCGCAGCAAATCATTGACTGTGAGTATAGAAGCAGCCCAGTGCCAGTGTAGCCAGTGTAGCCAGGGATGATTCTAATGCTCCCACAGGGTCGGATCCCCGGGCCGGAACTAGTCCGTCTGTTCTAACTCACCGAGAAATCCTTCGATTTACGTCACTATACTTCCTTACTGAAACATTTCTCTCGTCTGTCTTTATTTACTCATCAAACCCCAATGGGTTTAGACCAGAGTACACCAAGGCTCCCACCGACGCCCCGATGCTTTACAGCAATTTCAAGTACAACAACGCTTTCTTCCCCCGAGCCTTGGTCGAAAAGGTTGGAAACCTGGTATATTGGAAGGGTGAGTCACTGTGCCACATTCATGTTTGACACCCATACCACGGACTGACCATATTTGCCTTAGATCACGACTTCGGCGGCCATTTCCCAGGCGTTGACAACCCATCAGCCCTCGTTTCTGATCTTAGAGAGCTTGCAAGTTATTGGGTATGGTAATTGACAAGACAGTAGCCGAGAGGCTGGAAGGATCGGATGCAAGTGGCTTATTGATGAGCTGTACTGGTCCCCCTATCTTTGCTCTCAACACAAAACATACAGACTATCAGCCCTGAAACATACCCTATCACTGTATACCACATGCATACTTGAGCCACATTGACATTCTAGTCTTAAATATCCTTGCCAGTGTTCCCCTTCACCATCTCCTCACAGTTTATGACCTCCCATGAAATGACACCAAAAGGGAATGTGCCTGGCGCCGCATCACCAGGATTGTTCAGCTCCGTGGTTTCGGCGCTGTCAACTATCTTTCACATGTCGTTCCCATGTATCAGCAAGAAGTAAGGTGGTTTCGGTATCACAACATCTTTGATATTGCTCGACTGCTTGACAGTTAATCTGTCAGGGGTGCGTTGGGCGTCTTTGTGCTTCATGCCGGGAACCATTATAGGCACTTCTTTCCCAGCCTCCTTGCGGCGCACCAAGAGGCTTGGCCCCGGGTACGGCTTGATTTTGATGGGCGTCTTTCTCTTGCCACATCGAAACCCTCTTTCCCCTGTCGCCGCTTGTGGCGTTTTGGCAGTGCGACGTTGAAGCGTCGAGTCGCGCCTTCGAGGTTTGATGGCCGACTCTACCTCTTGTGTATCAGAAATCTCCATGTCATACTATTCCTTATCCGCAGGCTCTGGGATAAAACGGCAAATTGGCTCCCCAACTTTGCCGAACGATTTGCAAAAAGCGTGTAGCTTGAAGAGGTTGTCCACGCCGAGCACACGATTCTCAAAGATCACTAGGCCGCGTTTTGATGGAGTTTGGGGAATTAGGAGAGAGCGTGTAGCCACCTTCTTTGGCTTCAAATTGATCTTGCCCTTCAAATTAGGTTCAAAAAGTGAAATATGTCCTTTGCCCTTCTTGATTTCGATGATGTCAGGCAACTCTACTCCGGCCTTTCTCTCGATCACCTGTACTGATAGCTCGGTCCCCAACGATCCGCCAACAATGAGGCCATAGGACTTGTTGTCGTTACGACAAAACCCATTCAGGTCTATGATAAAATGTCATTATTTCATCATATTCTGCGTGCACGCAAGAGAACTTGCCATAGCGAGTCTTGACGTTCACATCCAAAGAGAGGTACTAGAATGGGGGGCCGGCAGCAACCAAACCCCGCTGGCCTTTACAGGGCCGGTTAGCAGATCACAAAAGTTATGTTAAGGGACGATGAACAGAGGTCAGACACGCCATCCGGCCTTATTTATCTCAATGACCAATGTTTATTTCTCTCGTAAGTTCCTTTGCGTTGACGAGGCGTAAATTTACCCTCGTTGGAGGTGAATTTCCACCTAACTGTAAGACAATCTACAACTCATATTGGGTGACCGATTCTTGCCGGTTAACTTATTGCAAGTTCTGTTGTTCTCTTATATTACGAGTAATTTGACCTTGAAGCTCTTTTCTTTGTTCTAGGCCGTCCTATTAGAGCAACAGAGGCCATCACCTTGTCACTTGTGTGAACCTTTTTGGCATGTTACATATTCAGAGTGACATCAATAAATTTTCAGGGTCCTGAAAATGAACCCAAGACGCAGTGAATGACTCATAGAACCCACTCAGGGGCAAGGCGTAGTTCCCAACATGATAACATAATGCCAGGTAGCGCCGTAACCCAGACCAAGTAAACCCGACGTTTCTAAAGAGGTTTGATGTGAGTCGTGACTAATGGCGATGTTGTATCTGTCTCGCAGTGGGAATAGGCCGCGCATGACCCGGTCCTGCATCTGAATCCTCCTTCACATTTTGCACACCAAAGCAAAGTTCAACTGTTGCTAAAGTGAGAACCACATCATCACATTGCCGTCGCGTCAACAAACGGTTGGAAGCCACGTCACCGCATATGCATGGGTAAGAAGGACCGAAGACTTTATGATATAGAGCGTCATCGACCCCAACGCACCCTCTCCGTTCCTCAGTGTGTGCCGTATAAAGAGTTGGAGAGGGTACCAAGCAGCCAACCTCTCTACTCTAAGCCCTTGCGACACACTCAAGTTGCTCGCAACGCCTGACCCTAATACTTGTATCATCTTGGAAACACATCCTTTACTCTGACTCCCCTTTCTATCAAATCAGCATTGGAGCACTGCACTGGGTCTAGCTCTCCTGAGCCTCATTCAAACTGCTTCCGAAAAGATGCAAGCACCATCTAGGTACGTTCAAGCAAATACTGAGCCTGTCTTATACTTCACTAGCCACTTGGAGAAAAGGAAACTGAAACGAATCATGTGCCTAGAAGTCCCGTTGATCCTGGAAACAACTTGTACATCGTTTGCCTGCAAGCAGATGCCGATGCCTCTACAGTCAAGGAGTTTATCAACTCGGCGATCAAGAAGAACAACGCCCACCTCTGGACAGACTTCAATGGACGCTTGATTTCTTGGAAGGTTGAAGCATCGCCGAGCGAAGTTGTCAAGTTGAAGGGCCATGTTGGCATTGCTACCGTCACCAAACTTGAGGTTCCCGTCCAGCAACGAGATGACTCACGAAAAGCGGCAGTTTCCAAGTCACACAAGCACTACATATGCCCCGTGGACGGCAAAAATCTAAACCAATGCAATGTAACGGGGGCCTCGCTCAAAGTCCTTCTCAACGACAACATCGGGCAACCGAGGATGTGGGATGGCGTTGTTCGAGATTGGGAGGCTACCCTGACCATCGACCAGGCAGAGCAAATCAGGGGGATGGATGGTATTGAAAAGGTAAAGCGAGTTCACAAGGGCAGGCGAGGTGTTTGCTCAAGACTACCGGATTCGGTAGATCTCTCTAAGTGATAAGTCACACTCCAAGAGTAACTGAGCTTTATTCTAGAGCGAATAGTTATCAAAATCTACCTCTATATTGATTAAGACGCACTAATACTGATGCCATGTTATGTTAAACACCGTTTATGCCTGACATGGCAGCCTGTGAAGCGCCCAGAGAACCCCATAATCTAAGAACAATGGCAAGGGGGTAAACGGATATCTACCGCAACAAGGTCCAGCTACCTCTTGTTATAGTCTCTATTTAGCAGACCGGCACATGGCTGTATAACCGTATTCTTTATTAGTACGGCCGAATATAACTTTCAAAGATTGCCATGGGAATGGCCAAAAGGGGCTTAACGGGCACTATTGGCCTGGCAATCAGACATGTTATCGAGTCATTGATGACGTCGGGAGATCACAAATACTATATCACAAGAGTTACTCAAGGAGGCGGGTAGTCACGCATGTGGGATTTATGAAGAAAATGATCGATTACAAAATAAATAAGACAGCCCTAAGAAATCATGGGTTGTGGTGGATGAGATCGTCGTCGGATGTGCGTATTCTGCCTAGGCATTCCATGAACGGAGCATCATGTAACTTAGACACCAGGAGTAGTGAAGCCAGGAAGGTTAGGCCAATCGCCCAGATGAGCTGGATCGCCACCAATTCTCACCCAGATGGCATGCGAGGGAGTTGGTCCGTCGAGGACGAACATCTGATACCAGGAGGGAGGACTGATGAAGGCGTTGGGCGGCGCCTCGACAGTGCATGTGGTTCCAGTGCAAGAAAAGGATGGGAACATGGTGCGCTGGCCCATTGTGATACCGTGGGTAGAGCCGATCGAAGCCAAGAGCGACACACGCATATTGGCAGCACCCTCAGTTAGTGGTGAGGTGAGAGTAAATGTGTAGCTCTGACCATAAGCCCAGTCGCGATCCTCGATAGTGAACTCAGGCTGGGTGGCGCCAGACAGAAGATAATCAGGCACGAAGTACTCAAGGCGATACTCCTGAGGATGCTTGCCCTGGTCCTGAGGATCGGAGCCCGAAATAAGCACCTTGCCATCACTGAGGAGAACTCCTTCAGAGTGGTACATGCGGGCAATGGTGGTGTTGGCCAAAACTGTCATGCGCTGACCAAGGGGCTGCTCGGGATCGTACATAACAGCGTTGAGGTTGGAGTCGTCGGCCAGTCCGAACCCACCGCGGCCTACCTTGGCTCCGTTGACAATGAGGTAACGACCGTCGGGGAGGGCGATCATAGTAGGCATGACACGCTTTGAGGGCTGTCGTCAGAGTTAGCATATGCATAACAGGGTGTGTGAGGCTCATCTTGTCTTACCATTCGCTCGATAGTCCACTCGGCACCAGGAGTATCTGGCTCGATGATGACACAGTTGTCAAGGGCCTCGTTTCCAGGTTCAGCAGTAGTGCCACCACAGACAAGAACCTCGAGAGGGTCAGTGTAGGGTGCCTTCTGGGGCATGAGCATCATGGTTCCCTGCAGGGGGTAGTTGCGACCAGTCAGAGGATTGTCGACAGCGCCGGGCATATCAGGCAGCTGGCGAATAGTTTGGAAGTCTGTCTGGGAGATGATGCGTGACTCATTAAACTGGGCAAAGAACATGTCCCCTGATGGCAGGATGGCCAAGTGCGGGTACGAGTTGGTACGTCCAATGTTCTCAGCGCGCTCGAGATAGTCGAGGTAGGTCGACTCAGTGACACCTTCAGGATGGGGCAGCACCTCACACGACGGTACAATTGGGGCATCAGAGCCAGACTCACCACCCATGGCGAGCAGAGAACCGTTGGAAAGAACAATAGCAGTGGGATACCAGCGGGGATCAAAGAGGCGCAACAGCGAGTAATCCTCCTCCCAGTCATTGGTGCCATTATCAACTCCTTGCGGCGAGTCGGGAGTGAAGAAGCGGATACCATAGACAGATTCGGCTGACCAACCACCAATGTTGATCATCCGACCGGCCTTGTCAGGCAAGGTAAAAGAGGCCGAGCAGAAGACATCAGTCTTGAGGGCAAGCTCACGGTAAGTGTTGGTCGTGTAGTCAAACTCGAAAGAGCCCTCAGTGTTGTCCCAGGAGGTGCCGTGCTTCTCAACAAAGACGACCTTGTCGTTGATGCCAACGGAGCTGATCAAAGGCACGATGGGTGCGGTCGAGAAGAAGTCGTACTCGCCCGCGGCAAACCCAGATGCATAATGGAACGTGTTGAGCGAGCTTCCAGTCCACTCATAGTAGCTGATGTGGTTGCCAGCACCGCACGTATAGTTGCGATCACCAGGGCAAGGCATGCTGCAGAAGCCGTCGTCCTTCCAGACATCGCCCCTGGCCTCGACGGCACCGAGATCACCACAGACGCACTGACGACCGTACTCGACACCAGCGGCCGAGTAGCCGAACCTCTGGCAACGCTCGAGGCAGAAGTCAATGGTCATTTCGCTGCTGTCATAGTTGGGCGCATCCTCCCAGAGCCACTCAAGGATGTAGGGGTTGGCATTGTCAAAGACGCAGCCCTTGTATTCCCAGTCACCAGGCAGATCCTCGTCCTTGGCCACAGGAATCGGCCAGATGGGAAAGTCACCATCTGAGTAGAGGGAGAGACGATTGCCAGCACCACATATCTGACTACTGTCACCAGCACAGGGCATGTTGCACTCTGACTCAGCTGTCTTGGAGGCGGCGTTGTTCAGCGCATTGCCACAGAAGCACTCCTCAGAGTACTCTAGGCCGGCAACATTGAAGCCGTTGGCGATGCACGTAGCAATGCACCTCTGGGGAGTCATGGAAGACGATGGGCTACCTGGAGCACCAGCCATGGCACGTCCAGGGGGGTCAATGTAGCAGCCCTGATAAGCCCAGCCGTCAGGCAGGCCGGTGGCACTGGGAAGAGGGGACTCCGTCTCGGACACGGTGACGCTGGTCTCGGTCCCAGTCTCGGTCTCGGTCTCGGTCTCAGACGCAGTGAGGCTGGACTCGGTCTGAGAGCTCGAGAGAGTAGCAGATGACGTCACAGTAGCGGAAGAGCTGGTAAAGACAGTCAACCTGTCGCCGGCACCACAGGGCTGACTGCTGTCGCCAGAGCATGGCATGCTACAGTCAGCCTCGGCAGCCTGGTTGGTGGGCCTAGTATTGCCACAGACTATAGAGCACCATGGTCAGTCATCAAGATCTCCTATATCTCGGTTGATGGTTCTCACTCACAGCATTCAGCCGTATACTCCATACCGGCGTAAGCGAAGCCGGCATCAGAGCAGAAGGCGACGCAGCTCTCAGCAGTGAGGCCGGTGGTGTCATAGTGGACAGCGCCATTGAGAACGCGCTGGGCAACGCTGTCAACGAAGCATCCGATATAGTTCCAACCTTCCTGGGGGTTTGTAGGGGGGGTCAGATCCCTACGAAGGATGACACTGGCCGAAGTCAAGTGAAGGAACGCTGCACCAAGTGCAACAAAACGAAACGCGGTCATAATGAGTGAAAGCCGCAGGGAATTATGAATGAATGTCAGAATTTAAATGAATGTGATGGGATAAAAAAAGGTGTTTGTGTTGTTCTCGTGAGTGAAAGAGCGATGTCTTAATCATATATCCATGGATTCGATGTGTCCAGCTGATGGTGGCTTTCTAGGCATCGTGCCATATAATTTCCCTAGGGTAGCTTTCTATCCATTTTGGTCCCTTCTTGCCGCCCGTTTTCCAATAATTAGTTCAAGTCGGTTCAGCTCGTAAAGCTCTTACACACTTCGGTTATCAAGGAGGGGATCAAAGTCCTGCCTCGGCTCCTATCATGCAGTTGTACGGGCGCCTCAACGCAGGAGAGTCGAGTCAGGCTGCGCAGCTGGCGTGTGACGGGGGTTACCATTCGTCGTCCTCTAAGCATGCCTTGTGATTGCCACGGCGCTGTCTTTGGATAACGCGCTGTGCACCCTGTTAGATGATGCGCTCAGATCTTGTTCACAGTCCCTCCCTGCTGGTGCATAACGGTCCCAATCTGGCAAAAGTGTGAGGATGAGGAAGAGTTCAGTCTGATAAGTGCATCAAGGGGCGTCAGCCACGGTTCTTGTGTTGACTATCGCGGCCGCAATCTGTACCGGTCAGGACAGGGATCTCAGGGGCTCACAGTAGGAGGCCATGTTTGTATCTAGATCCGGACGAAGATGCATGAATTGGCTGCAGCTTCACATGGGCGTATCAACCCAACATGAACCCCTGCTCGTTGTGTTTCAAGGCGTGTGCATAGCGAATGGGCACTTTCGGTTGGTGGGTCATTGCGAATGGCCAATGCAACATTGAAGAAAAGAGAAAAGAACCAACAAAAGTTCTGCTGCACAGGACTGAGGAGGGAGGAGTTGGCGCCCAGCTGCCCACCTCGCAAAAAGATTGTTTGTCAAGCCAATCTTGGCGCCTAGAGAGCGGCGGCGAATTACCCATCAGCTGTGCATGGTTGGCGGGGAACCAGTTGACGCAGCCTCGGTTATTAGATAAGAGAAAGGCAGCATTGAAGACAAGCTTGTGATGTGGCTAGAGATCTTTGATGAGCCAAGATCAGTTACTCTTCAGCTCTGATATGACTTGCCAGCGTAGGTAGAAAGAAGCAGAAAGGGGAGAGAAATATCTCATCTACCCTGACGAATGCGTTTGGCGCGAGATTTCAGATAAAGTGAAGTACCGAAGCTACCAAAAGACCTAAAGCCACAGACTGATTCCAATACAGGGATTAAAATCCCCTGGCTGCTCGCCAAGCGTAGCGCCACATGACGGCATCTGAGCCAAGAGCCCCAACCGTGATATCCCTACCGAGATTTGATCTCTCCTTCTTGGCATCTCCCCGGTGTGCCTGATAACGACGTTCTGCAGTTCCAAGACGGCCTGAGAACCTTGGCAGGCCATGCATGCCCGGCACAAACAGCGGGACTAGCATTGGCCTTGCTGCCACATTTTGACCGATTTTACAACCATGCCGCGCTCCTCCTTGGGACCCCAACTTGGAAGCCATGTCTCGTTGGCCTTCCAAAAGTCCCGCATGGGGGTCTCACTGCGGTCGGCCCACGGCTTTCCGCCAACAGCGTCGCTAAAATAAACATTAGAGTTAGCCAAGGCGCTGTGCAGATCGAGGCTAGGAGATAACGGCTCGTATTGCAGGGATCGAGAGTGGCTGGAGACAAGGAGGGTGTGCCAGAGGGTGCCCAGGATTTCGGGAGGGGCTTGGCAGTAGGTGTGGTGGCCACTGAAAAGGGGGAGTTTGACTCACGGAAACCAGCCATTGGTGCCACCGACCGCCACGTTCAGGATGAGAAAGAAAGACTGGTCAAAGGGCGTATTAGGACGGCCCGTGCTGCCCCAGGGATCTACAGGGACCGAGCCGTTGACGGATTCTCCGGCAAATTCGCCGTAGGTCCACAGGTTCTTGTTCTTGGTGAAGTCGAAGAAGATGACTTGCTGCAGATGGGGTTAGCGGGCCGTCTGGACACTGAGCGTAGCTGCTAGGGCTGGGTGGAATGGATCCAATGCAACGACTTACCCGAAGACGACCGTCGAGCCAGGTGAAGAGGTACTTCTCACTCCACTCGAGTCCATAGGTGTGGAAGTCGTCAGTGTAGCGGACTCGTTTGCCTCCCCACTCACCGTAGCTCCTCCGCCAGCGATCATTCTCAGTGGCAGTGCCCCAGTGAAGTGCCGACGACACGAGGTTATCACCCATGGAATATTTGCGAGCGTCATTGCCGCGGCTCTCGGCGATATCAATCTCACCAGACTTTGGCCACTCACCGTAGACGCTGTCCTGGGGCATCATCCAGATTGCCGGCCACAACCAGTCTCCACGAGGCATACGTGCCGTCACCTCGACACGACCATAGCGGATCGTCTTCTTGCCCTTGGTGTTGAGTCGTGCTGACCGCACTGGGTTGATGATCTGGCCCTTGGTGCTGTTGCTGACGGCGGCGCATGGCCAACGGGTCTCCCATTTATCGTCGGTGGCTTTTTCATCAGATGTGCACTTGCCGTCGGAGCGTCCATCGGTCGTCAGGTTAACAGTGTGGCCATGGACCAGCTGATCATAGGTAATTTCGGTGCTCTCCACGTCAAGGTGGGTACGATGTGTGCAGGCCCTCGGCGTCGACATACGAATTGGCCTTGTCGGTGGTGGTCCAGTCAAAGGTTCCAGTACTGCGCCATTGTTAGTGATACGTACGAGGGATAAGTTCGAGCACACACCCAAATCCGCCCATCTGGACCTCATAATTCCAGTTGTCGAGGTTCTCAAAGTGATCATCCATGATCAAGCAATACTACCCTCAGTCAGACCTGGAATACCTCGAGGATTTGGGTGGCACTTACTTCATAATTGGGGACGCCCCGAGTTTCCTTCCAGCAAAGAAATCCTCCAATGCCTAAGAGGGATATTGTCAATGGTCTGGCCGAGCTGATACTGCCGATCGTGCCAACTTACCAAGTCCGATAAAGATACATGTATAAAAGATGATGCTGTCCCAGTTGACTTCCTTCTTGGACTTTTCGAGCCATGGCTTCTCGAATTCGCCCTTGAGCCGACTGCTCTTGAAGCGTCTGCGAGGGCCAGCGACTGGACGACATTAGCTACAAGCTAGTGCTTGACAACGCGGGCTCGCCTACCTTCATATGTAGAAGCATTCCGAGTGTGTGGTGACCGTCGGGACGTTAAGGACTCTGCAATAGGTGTTGCGGCAACAGGAGTTGAGAATGGGTTCTCGGGCGGCTCATCACCCGGGGTTCCGAAGGGGTTAACCCGCCGGGAGGACGATCCCTCGGCAGGAGAAGTGACAGTCGTTGAGCCTTCCATAGCTTGAGTGGAGCTTCCAGTGTACGTAGGCTCGGCTTGTCCAACACCAAGGAGCAAAGAGTGAAGACGTTCGACTTTGTCCAAGGGAGTTCTAATGATATGAAGCAGGACGAAGTGACCTCTGAGAGGGCTTCTCTTCTTGTTGACTCTTCCTCACGCACATGCTTCGAGGCGAGCTCGAGCTCCCCAACGCTCAATCACAACAAACAATCCAAGGGACATCTCGATGGCGTAAGCCCCTCCAGCCAACCTCCTGATATGCGGCTCCAAAAGCGGCTGAAATGCAGACAGGCATGGAGGTCGATTAGACCATTGGATCCTATCGTATCGTCTTGTTCTCACAATTGCAATATGACCTGTAAGCTCAACCAGAGATACGGTCGTGATGAGACGGGGACGCGGCCCGTGTGCCAAGATTCGGGCCTTCGGTACCAAGGGCATCCCGAGCGGCTATCATGCATGTCGGGTAGGCATTCCTGCAATGAAACTGCAACCCTGATAGTTCTGCCTCCGGAAGCTGAAAAGGAAGCTGGAGAAAAATCAAGCCCAAGACGGAACAAACCCCCGCTGTGCCAAGAGGTCGCTTCAGGGCCTGAGTGGATGCAGCCAAGGCGGTTTGTCACGGTTCAGCTGTGGTGGCTGACTCCTCGTTCTCCTCATGAAATTACGGCGAGTTGTTGATATCTAAGGCCATGAGCGCGTGGAGTGGGAATGCAAGAATCTTCCATGCGTATGCTGTCGTCATCATCACCTATATGATAGGCAGTGGGCAATATTTGAAGCACGAGGTCTCGGTAGCACCCGAGGTACCTACTTACTGGTCGGTAGGGTTGCACCCCGGAAGTGTCATCTTTCCCCCTAGCGCCTTGTCAACCTCGCCAACGGGAATCACGCTAAGCGATAGACACGTTGCGTTGGGTATGGGGCCTCGGCGGCGGATCGATGAGTGGGTGTGGGCAGGGCAGCTGAGAGGGCTGCGGCCCCTGGACAAACAGTGGGTGGATCAGACCAGGGGTCACTTCAACGAGTTGGATAGAGATTAGCTGCGACAAGGCGAAACCCATGGTCGGCAGGTGTTTACGATCTGGGTGAACATCTTCTGCAGACTGCCGAACGAGTTGTTACAGGATGAAGGCCACGCATGTTGTGCAACCCTATACAGCCCCTCGTTGGTCAAGAGTCTAGACTCTACCCTCTCGGGCCTCGCTTTTCTAATATTAACCGAGGACGGATTAATCATACGCCGCATTAGTACATCGCATCGCTGCAAGAATCAAGCAAACATTGGTAACAACCATGCTGCCTTCTCAAGGCCTGGTCCTGTTCATTTGCAAACTCTGCTTATCTGGTGGCGGCTTGCTCTTCTTCACCGTAAGCTGGGATCGGGTCGCTGAGCTGGCAATCAGCCAGCCTCTGTATCTGGTGGCGGACGGTTGGTCTGCAGTCGGGTCAGGGTTGAGGTTACGTGCTCGTCTGGAAGTGCTCGCCCGCCTCGATACGAGGGCCTCTGCACAAATTTCCACATCCGCGGCTGCCGTTTGGCGTAATCTAGAGGCTTACATGTTGACCGAGAACAGACCAGCCTCCAGTCCAGCTCGATGCTGGCCCCGCGTGCGCGGCCAGGCTGCTCTCTGGCGTTTTCATGGTAAACAAGCCTCGATACGTCTACTGCCCAAGATTTTGGAATGAGGCCCGTGAAAAGTTTTCATAACTTGACCCATGCCGTTCAACGTTGGCTCTTCTCTTGGCCTGACCAAC
This sequence comes from Fusarium solani, assembly GCF_023522795.1. Taxonomy (NCBI): domain Eukaryota; kingdom Fungi; phylum Ascomycota; class Sordariomycetes; order Hypocreales; family Nectriaceae; genus Fusarium; species Fusarium solani. Next base: position 209,812 of record NW_027072149.1, read on the forward strand.
TCGTCCCCTTTTCTGCCTTCCCCCGAGTTCACCACTCCCCTCCCCCAAAGGCAGATCTTCAAGTCCGCTTGAAAAAGGTTTCCTTTGCTCAAGATTCCTCAAGAGACAGAAGTTCCCTCTCGAATCTTGGCGATGGCTGCTGAAAAGTCACGCTCTCGCTTTGTCGAGTCGGGAGTGCTTCAGCCGCCTAGTCCCACGGCCGACACGCAGACTTTGAAGAAGCTCGAGGGAGGGGATTACCCATTTCCCACCACCCAGAAGTCTCCAGAATGGCTCTTCAAAGGATACCCTCCTCCTTCTAGGTCCCCACACAGCTCCTATTCGGGGACGCCTGCCATGCAGCTCCCCGAGGCCAAGGAGCCAGCCATGGTGAGTGCTACCAGCCCGTGCCCATGCCTTGTTCTCTACCATCTACGCCTACGTACAGTGGTCTAATGCAGCTTCTGCTGGCCAACAAGTCTATGATTGTCTTGGAACACCCACATCTCTCCCCTCACACGATGTGTTATCAAAGTTCTCTTTCCCTTGAGTCAAATTTCATGCTTTCAATGTCGATCACACCTCTTACTCGCCTTACACACACAAACAACAACTGCTCTCTCTTCTCACACAGAAATCTAACACGGCGTAGGTTGCAAAATACATCGCTCGCCGCGCAACTCTGCTTGGCTGGTTCGATGAGCCGGCTGCCGCTGCCATCACCAGTGGCTGGTCGTCGACATGCATCGCGCTCAAGAACCCCGACGGCTCCTATACCTATGCTCCAGACGATCCAAGTCCGGACCTGGTGGCAGCCGTTGCTCGCTTGGATGAGAGTGCCGTCGTTTCCATGGTGTCTGAAGTGACCAACCAAGTTCTTGATAGCATCAAACCAGAGCAGGCCAGTCTGGTCATTGAGAGTACCGGTGCCCGTATCCCGATCATCGCCAGGCTGGCCGATGTGCAGTCTTCGCTTGTGCACTCGGCCAGCTCATGCATCATCGCTGAGGAGCGGTGTGTTCTTATCTGGTCCAATGAGCCAAGAACTATCATCAATGTGGCTCACAATGTCGAGAAGCAAATGCTGGGCTTTGTAAGTATCCATGCGTCTGTCGATAATACCCATGACAAGCCAGTAGCTGACCCTGGTATCATTCTTCAGATTGTCGGCCCAAACATGCCGACCAACATGCTTGCTCAGACCGAAGAGCAATCAGTTGAAGGCCTCGTCACACCTGTCCGCGGTGCCATCGACGAGAAGGATGAAGTCTATCAGCGCGCGATCAAGGTCGAGGAGGGTGAGGGCGAAGGGGAGGAGGACATTGAGGGCAAACAGCCTGTACGACCTGTTCTGAGGGTGCACTCATTCCGAATCGGCGTTGTCATGATCTTGGTGATCCTAACGCAGAGCGTGGGTGTGTCAAAGGTGAGCTGTCCGGTTCGTTGCTTGATCTATCTGTATACTGACCTTATGTACTTCAGCTCCTCCGGCAGTGGACTTGGGACGGTGACTGGATGCGCTTCATCCTGGTAGCTGTTATTCCGCCTCTTTGCCTCCTGTCACTGGTACGCGTTTTACTTTGAAGTCGACAGCTTATACAGGCTAACAAATGTCCAGTTCTTCTTCATTGTTGTCGTGAGCAGCGTTTTCCAGCTCCTTCTCCCAGCTGGCATGTGTCTGAGAAACTCGAAATATCACTCCGGTAAGCCAATCCTCCAATAAGGCACATTTGGATAGGACTGAAAGTAGGTCACAGCTGTCAAGCCCAACCCCAAGCGCTATCGAGACTATGAGCTGCCACACATCACGGTGCAGATGCCTGTATATAAGGAGGGTCTCCGAGGGCAAGTTCATTACTCATATCATAACCCTAGTCCAATTTCTGACTCTCATCAAACAGTGTCATCGTTCCGACCATGGTCTCTGTCATGGCCGCCATCCAGCACTACGAGAATCAAGGCGGCACAGCTTCTGTCTTCATCAACGACGACGGTATGCAGTGTATCCAGCCTGAGTTGGCTGCGGCCCGTAAGCAGTACTATCGCGAAAACGGTATTGGATATTGTGCACGGCTGCCAACCATGAGAAGCCACAAGAGCGGGGGCTTCTTGTCGTGGTTCAAGCGATCGCCACCTATTGACCCGGCAGTGGACAACCAGGACGAGAGCGAGCTCAGTCCACAAGGTCGAGCCAACAAGCTCGGCTTTGTGCGCAAGGGAAAGTTCAAGAAGGCCAGTAACATGAACTACTGCTTGGCCTTCTCTAACCGCGTCGAGGATGAACTGCATCGGCTGACAGAGCTGGAATGTCAGACTCGCGACTGCACTTACGAGAACTTGACAGCAGAAGATGATGACAGGCTCTATGAAGTTGCGCTTCAGAACATGCTTGAGGCTGACGAAGGCAAGACTTGGGCTGAGGGTAATATCCGTATGGGTGAGATCATCTTGATCATTGACTGCGATACCCGCGTCCCTGTCGATTGCCTACTATACGGGGCTCTCGAAATGCACGAGAGTCCTGACGTGGCCATTCTCCAGCATGGCTCTGGTGTCATGCAGGTTGCTCACAACATCTTTGAGAACGGTATCACCTACTTCACCAACATTGTCTACACAGCCATCAAATATGGCGTTGGTACCGGTGATGTCGCCCCTTTTGTCGGTCACAACGCCTTTCTTCGTTGGAAAGCCATCCAGAGCGTTGAATTTGTTGATCAATCCGACGGCATCACGAAATGGTGGTCTGACACGCATGTCTCTGAAGATTTCGACATTAGTCTGCGAATTCAGATGGCCGGCATGGTCTGTCGTCTAGCCACCTATCACAATGGGGGCTTCCAAGAGGGTGTCTCTTTGACCGTCTATGATGAGCTGAACCGTTGGGAAAAGTACGCTTATGGTTGTAACGAGCTCGTGTTTCATCCGTTGTGAGTCAACTAGTCTTTTAGTCCCCTCTCTCGTTGGCATCATACTCATCGCGTTATCACAGCTACCAGTGGATTTACAAAGGGCCAGTAACCAGGCTGTTCTTCCGATTCCTCTGGAGTAACATGCCAGTCTCCAGTAAGGTCTCTATCATTGCGTACATTTTTACCTGTGAGTACACCACACTTTGGCTTTTGACCGGTTGGAGCTAACAGTGTTAACTAGATTATGCCATTGCTGCTGGCATGCTTCTTACACTCGTCAACTATGTCATCGTCGGCCTGTTCTTTTATGACCTCGACCATTTTTATACTCCATCGTGGGGTATCTGGGTGTCTCTGCTGGTTGTCTTTAACGGTGTCGCCTCCGTCTCAACCAGCATGACCCGTCACCGTCTCAAAGAAAAGTCATTCTGGGTCGCCATTCTTGAGACGGCCAAATGGCTGCCATTTCTGCTTCTATTCTTTGGTGGCATCAGCATCAACTGTGCCAAGGCCTTGCTGTGTCACGCCTTTTCCATCAACATCGAATGGGCGTCAACATCAAAGGAGTTGGGTCCTACGGGCATTTACATCGGCCTCAACAAGATGATGCATCGGTTCAAGTACACCTTCCTCATCTGCATCGTCATCGCTGCTGGCATGATTTACATGGCTGTTGGTGCACCCTGGGGCTGGACCATCGCCCCTGGCCAGTTCTCAGCAGGCACGTACGCCATCGTCCCTCTAGCTGTGCAAGTGTCCTGTGCATTCACTCTTCCCTTGTTCCTTGGCTTGACTTGATTTGGTGTCTTAGTTTGAAGAGTGAGGTTGTCACATTACCATTGAACTCTATATATGGTGAGGAGGGAACGATGGTTATATATCAGTGGCCTCGCTACTTGGGCGAACTTACATACCTAGTCATAAGAAAAGAGAATGGTCTGCCTCAGTCTTGCAAAAATTCGCATCTTGCTACGCCGGCTTTTTTACCAATCTGCCGATGAGGCACTTGTTTTCTCAGCCAATGCACATTCGGATCTCGGATAGTTTTGAACCTCTAGACAGACACTGCTGCGACGTTGGAATAGTAATGTGGCCAGCTTGGAAAATGGGCTATAAGCGAGATACTTTCTTTAATAGCAGAATCTCTAGCAATAATAGACTCTTAGGTACTATAGTATGCTCTTAACCACTGTCTCAATATCCTCCTCCTTTAGTCCAACTTGTTCCAATTTCTGAAGTAACTTCGTGTCAACCTTGTGCTCGATATCGCCCCCGTAGCCATCCAGCAAATGCGTGAGGATAAACTTCTGATACGAAGCCATAATATCCCCTTGGCCAATTCTTTCGTTAAACTCTTTCAGGGAATCACCAACATCCCGTGATGTGATTTCCCAGTCCGCATCCGTTGTTTTGGAGACGCGCTGCACAGCATCCAACATCTCCCGGTGTGTGGTATGGAATGAGGGAGCGTAGACAGCCCGCTTTTTATAGCTCGCCAGATCAGTCTCTGGTAAACTCAGCACCGCCGCAATAGCCTCGCCAGTGTGCGTGATGCTGGATGTCGTGACTCTACCGCCAGCCCCAGGGTAGAGAGTTGCCTTGCGGCCCTTGGCATCAATGCCCCATAGGCCATTGCTAAGGTTAACATCCAGCCATACGCCAACCGTGACCGATATCCAGCTACTGACGCCGAGTTCGTCAATCAGATCACGGATCTTCTTTTTCGCCTGCAGTAGTCCATTCTCTTCGATAAGCTTTGTGGCGAAAGGATCCGGGCCGTACTCTGCAGGCAAAAGGTAGGGAACACCCGCCTTCGCAGCGGCACGAACAGCAGGCTCCTGCAAGGTAACGATATGCGAGAGAGGAGGCATCAAGACGACGACATCTTGACCTTTGAAGATATCCCCCAGGAAGGTTTCGTCTTCAAGGTTTCCAGTCTTAACAGTGACGCCAGAGGGAAATTCGCTGGACGACTCAGGCCGCTGGACCACTGTGATGGTGTGCGCGTCCTTGGTGAGCAGGGCTCTGAGCGTTGGGGACCCAAGGCTGCCGCCTGCGCCTAGGATAGTGATTTTTCGTCCTTGAACTTGGGCCATGGTTGGTTTCGGAGGTAAGGGGATGAGTAGATAGTGGTTGTATATAGAGGACTAGGAATTATTCTTCATGCTTCTCAGTTCAAGCCTTAAGTATTCGAGCGTCGTCACTGTTTTGTAATTAGGCTGAATAATCAACTCGCACGGAGGTAGGTAAGCTGACATCAGCTTACCACCCAGACTCGGTAACCGTCATTAGCCGCTTGCTATAGAGTTCATGGTGTAATAACTGTGTTATGAATGAAACTGACTTGGTGAAGTCTATTGGCTGACCAAGGGCCATTAGCCGCGGGTCTGTCCGTGACCAGTGATCTGTAAAGAAGACAAGCAAGCTCAGCCAAAAGTGAGCCCTTGTTTTTGGTAGAGATATTCTCTAGAAACAGTTCTTGAATCATGTATTTAAGCAGCATAACTCAGGTTACGATGTGGTGATTTTTTCCCGCATAAATCATCCAGTTGAGGAGGCTAATAATCCCAACCACAGCTAAATGACTGACGAGTAATCCAAAGGCATACGAGTCAGGTTTTGGAAGATGGGTTCTTAGTACCTGAGGGCACTCACTCATACCAGATGCAGTGACTGGGATGCTTGGGGGCAAGATTAAAAATCCAAGCTGATGCAGAGCACTGATCACGGTCACAATGTTTCCAACCCATCCCACGGCCGATGGGAGTTTGAAGGCCCGGTTGAAAGTAAGAGTATCCGATGACCTCTTGCTACAGATGAGAAGGACCGCAGGAATAGCAAATGATATCATATGAAGGAGAATGCCTGAAAACGAGGGCGTTGAACGCGGCCGAGGAGCCCAGGTATATGCAGCCGCACAAGAAGACAAGGAGGCCTTGCAGGAGCAGTGCGGCCATTGGAACGTTACCCAACGATGGGGAGGGGTTTGGAGAAGACAACGGCGTTATCACAAGCCATCGCCCAGATCAGTCGTGAGGATGTTTGCTAGATCGGGATAATGACGATGAGTAATGGTTGCCTGAAATAAACTCACGAGTCATTGAGAAGGGATTCCAAGTCTGTAATTGTGTAAGACATGCTGACACTAAAGACGAATGTAGTGAAGCCGATCCCGATGGTCGAAACAAGTGCCAGAGGCACAACCTTCTCTGGCCTTCTAGTCACCTCAGCTAAGTGCAACGTAGCATCTAAACCGGCGTACATGTATCTCGGGGTGATCAACTCGGTGAGGAAGGACACAACTGGTGGCCACCCGGTTTCACTTTCGAAGTTGGTCCATACATAAGTCGAACTCTGTTTCTCACTGCGCGCAAGACAAGTGATGGTCAAGATTACAAAGATGGCCAAGGTCAGCGCAACTGCAAATGTAGATTTTCAGCCAGTGTTGAACGAGTAAAGGCGGGCACTTACAGCCAAACTCGTGAATGAGGGGGAAGGTGTGGAGGATAAAGATGTTGTAACCAAGCGTGAACACGTTGATGGCTTGCTAAGTATGTCGACTCAAGGGACATGCTGTTCAAAACTCATTTGCTCCAAGTCGGGCTCCATGAAAGTGACTGCAATTACGATCGATCACGGCCACGGACTCCATCTTATAACAAAGCCAATGCAGAAGCCCTAGTATAAGATAGCATTTCCGTCACCGCAAAAGCCTTGTCATTTGCCGTAATCTCTCCTTACGCTAACTACACACAACAGTTTGCACAGATCAAGTTCAACAAGGCTGAACACAAAACGCCGAAGGGCCCAGGTTTGGTCTCGTTCCGGACTTCAGCGATAGGTGTTATCTAAACGCCGCTATCAGAGCAAGAGATGGGTTAAACGCGTTAATCAGGGGCCCACTGATAAGAAATGAACCGGCAACTAGACGAGTTGATTGACCGCGATAGCACGGAACAAAGGGTAAATGGGAGGCAATAAGCGGATGGGGCGATGTTGAATACTAGAGCGCTATGATTCGAAGATGGTCAAGTAACTGAAGATAAGAGACACTGTAAAGAAAATAGCCTTAATCCCATAGAATGATGCGGGCGTCATTAGATGGGCGGTTTAATGACGGCACTATCCTACACAAGGGTCGAGCCCTTGTTCCCTCATCGTCTTCTCAAGCCCATCAATACCATACAAGTGCACATCCTTATCTACCTTTTCCCAGTGAAGAGATAACCAATGAGCGGTACTATCCACTGTTTGCATCCGTAGATTCGAGTTGCCCAAAAGCTGCAGCAGAGTCTCTCGCTGTGATTCTTCCCTCATGCAGGACCCAACTACGAGCGTTGGCCACATGAATGTAGTCCAGGGTGGCGATTCACCAGACAGCTGCTTAAAACTTTCCAGAAAAAGAGCGATGCTGGGCTCGACCTGGTTGTACAGTTCAACTTCCAGATCCTCATGCCCTTTCATCGAGGTACGTAGGAAAACGAGGCATGCAGCTCGGTACATTTCGCCTGCCAGTTCGTATCCCGGGTCATCGCTTTGACTGTTCGGTAACCAGCTGTTAATGGCCGAAAAGATGGAATCATATTCCTGTTGGACGACACTTGAGCTATCCCTCCGAGCTCTAAACCTACCTGGGAGACGCGCAATGCGGGGGATCAGTTCGAACAAGGCATGTGAACAACCAAACATGAACCCATATATCGGACTGTCCTGGTTAAGGGTGTGCAGTGGCTGGGATAGAGATCGTGGGTCGAGCAGGCGATCTGAGGAGGCTTGGCCAATACCAATGTTGGCAACGATAGCGAGATAAGAGTATTGCTCAGAAAAGAAGCCCAGGAGGTTCTCATCACGGCATCTTTCATCCTTGCGGAGGTCACTGATCATCGACCCACTGGCCCGCAGGTGGTAGTATAATGAGCCCCGGATGTCGGCATCAATCACCTATCCCCGAACATCAGCGCGTGCCCATACGACATGTAGGGGGCTGAGAGTCTTACCTCGTACCAACAGAGGGTCAGGCAAGATGCCAAGAGGGCGATGCGGTCTTGTACGCTGCAAGTATTCCATTTGGTGATACCCACTTTGAGGCTCCGCAAGGCCACCGCGTAGTGATCACGAGAAGAGAGAGAGAAGGCCGGCTCCGAGTAGGCACGGTGGCACGAACTGACTGCCAGGATAGCGTGCTGTAGAGCGGTACTATGCATTGACACGCGGATATTATACGTGATGAATGGATTCTCAATGTCTCCTTTGCCAACCATTCGAGGCGCAGTCAACTCGGTGAAGGAATCGAGTAATGACGCGGCTTCGACGCCACGGAATGCAGGAGGAAGGGAGGAGAGCGGCGCTGCCAAGACATCGGTCGTATCGCTTGTAGACTGTCTAATCTGAGTTTGAATATGGGGCATCGATGAGAGATTTCGTTCTGTCATGCTGGCAACGCTCTGGATGGCCGGGGTTGCGGGGTCGCGGGATGGCCACGCGCAGATGAGCTGGTTCCGGAGACACCCTGAGCATTCTGGCTTGATCTCGTCGCATTTCTTGCGTCGTCTCCTGCAGGGTAAGCATCCTGATTTTGTCCGTTTGCAGGCCCGACGAGCGCGCCTGATGTCAGAGGTCAAGTCCATCGATAATGTGGTGATGGGTGAGAGGAAGAGTCCGCGGGTGAACGGGCGTGGAACGAGAACGCGGGGTTCATCCTGGGCCGATAGCCTCTCTCCCACTAAGTGCATTACTACTTTACCTCTCTAACCTACGTAGGGAACTAGATAACTCGTTGCTTCTGTCCAGGCTCCAACCAGCAAATCTTGTCAGATATGCCCTCCTCCTCAAAAACCTTTCGCAGTTCAGTGCCGAACTGGGTGAAGTGATGCCACGACTCGTAGTGGATGGGCACAAGAATGTCTTCTTGAAGCTGACGGAACGGCTTTGCCGCATCTTTGCCTCCCATTATAATCTACAAAGGCTCATCCCGTCCAGGGAGTGGAATTCGTGCGTCTCCGAGGTTCATGATGGCGACGACGATGTGGAATTTTTTGCTCATCTCGGCGTGCACCGGCATCAGTACCGTATCGCCAGTAAAGTATACGGCGTTTGGCATTCCGTCAGGGCTCATTCCAAATGCCTCAGTGCGAAGAATGAAGCCGGTGACCTCGCCGCCTGGAAGATGTGTGCATGGAACTTCAGTAATATCCCAATCGCTTCCATGGAAGGGGAAAGTAAAGTCAAGGTCTCCCACGACTTGATAGTCGCGACACCAGGCCTCGGGGCGAGGTTCTTGGCCCCGTCCGGCGTGGTGATGACTCGACGCCCGTCGAGGAGGCGACGACCCTCAAAATCAAGGTTATCGATGTGGTCTTCGTGACTGAGAAGGACAGCATCAATAATAGGCAGATCCTGCAACTTTAGAGCAGGGCCGTCCATGAATTTGGCAAACATGGGTTGGGTTCCCTCTGACATCAGGTGCGTGATCTCGTACTCGGCTGGCGCTTCCCCGAAAACTGGGTCCGTGATGAAGGTGACGCCGCCAACTTCGAGGATGGCCGTGGCGGTCGTGATGCGGGTGACGTGCACGGGGGTCTGGAAGCTGGGTGGGGCCATTTTGAAGGCAGTGGTTTGTTGGACTTGGTAAGATGCCAAGACAATTGTGAAGGTCAAGTCTGAGGTTTGAGTGAGGCTGGTGGTGATGGTAATGTTGTTTGGTCAGGATGCCGTCTCGCATCGTGTTTACATCCTCCAAAGACGCACAGGTTCAACATCTTTAACGTTACTCTTGATAAGCATCAGAAAGATAGTCTTCTAAACTCTTCGACTTGGAGATTTTCGAAACGTATCATCGCAAGATTGAGCGTATGGCCATGGAACGCTCCGTCGAACTAGGCGGATGTTGTCGTGAATGCTACCTACCCTATCGTCGCCTGTTCGGATGTTGGGGGATTTGTTACCATTTCGAGACTTATTAGCCGAGGCGCTAATTTAGTCATGCGCGCCATTAACGTCATAACATCATGGCGCTGATAAACCCTCGCCAAGGACTAATAGAGTTACCTTCCAGGCCCGCCAGGTTATCAGCTCGCATTGTCTTTAACGCGTTTATCTACTAAGCGCCTTTATCTGTGGATACCCTCACTTGGTCCCAGTTAGATTGGCTGAACATTCCTCTGCTTGTTCGATATGCGCGCTCATGGCACTTGGAGATCTGCGAAGGGTCCTAGACAAGTCTTTGATGCCGTTTTCCCAACAAGTGTGGGCGAGTTTCGATTACCATGTGGATGCATCGCTTTGAATTTTGCCTGAGAAGAAAATGGAAACAGGAGGGTGGACCTTTGAAGTCGAAAATGCCTATATAACTGACCTTGCTGCTCTCAACATGATAATCTGGGCTCTCTAGACTGAAACAGATCAAAAACTTTCTTCATATTCAAGTAACATACCAACAAGATGTCTACTAAGTCTGGCGAACCCCTCTCTAACGCTGCCCAAGAGCTGCTGCAGCTTGAGGAGAAGTACTCCGTCGGTGGTTTCGCGCCCACTCCAGGCTTCCTTGTGTCAGGCAAGGGTTCCACCCTCATTGTATGTGACCCCAGCCTGTATCAGTTCTTGAATTGGACGACTAACATAGGGATCTTCCGTCTCACTGATAGGATGTCGATGGAAGGGAAATCATCGACTTTGTCACCATGTTTAGTGCCACCAACATTGGACATGGCCATCCCAAGCTGATCGAGGCTGTTGTCGAAACCATGCGAAAGAGTGAACCTCCAAAATTCTTTGTGTTTCTCCTGGTCCAGCTAACTCCTGTGCTTTAGCTACCCTTATCAACATGTCTACTCACTACGCAGGATGGCCGAAATTGGCCAAGGAGCTTTGCGAGAGATTTGGCTACGACAAGGTGACAGCCATGGTTTCAGGCGCTGAAGCTGCTGATACTGCTTGTAAAATTGCTCGCAAGTGGGGTATTGTACACAAGGGAATTGCTCCAGAGGAGGTTCTCGTTCTTGGAACCTCGGACAATTACCATGGCTTGACCTCGGGCATCTGGCCCATTATGACACCTGGTAGCCAAGAAGGTTAGCATCATATTCGGATGTCTTTTGGCAAGTGCTAACTTTGCTAGGCTATGCCGTGTTTAGCAGGAATATCACCAACCGACACCCCCGGACGGGCGAGCTGCTCCGATACGGCCACATCGAAGACTTTGAGGCTGTGTTTGAGGAGTTTCATAGCCGAATTAGTGGCGTCATTATGGAGTGTATCCATGGAAAGCTGCCGTGAGTGCCATCCTTGTCTTTCTTAGCCCGGATCATGATCGCTTTGTTATCTCTGCTCATTGGCAGCTTGGTCGCATCCGACTGGCCTTGGTGTCGATGGTGTTTTTCACTATTCAATGACAACGCTGACTCTTCATCTAGTACCTTTCAGGAGGAGATCGACTTTGCCAGCGGAGTCCGCCAGCTGTGCAAAAAGTACAACATTCTCTTCATCTCTGATGAGATACGAATGGGTTCCGCCAAGACTGGAAAGTTCCTCTGCAGTGATTGGCTGGGTCCTGAGAGTAAGCCTGATATGATTACTCTGGGCAAGTCCATCACTGGCGGAGCGTTCCCGGCTTCATACGTTCTTGGAAACAACCAGGCCATGTCACTTGTTGAGTCGTTCCAAACTGGAGGTACCTTTACCATGGCCCCTGCAGCTGTTGCAGCCACCACCGCAGCCTTGAAGATCTACGATGAGGAGAAGCTTTGTGAAAAGGCGTTCGCGATTGAAGCCAGGTGGAAGGAGACTACATCCAAGTGGAACTACCCCTGGATCAAGTACGTTACCTCTCGAGGCGCCGACATGAGCATTGCGACCGAGCAAAAGTATGGCACTGTCACCCCTCGTCGTGTTGCGAGACTTGCGTGGCAGAAGGGGCTGTTCATCTATCCCACCAAGGCTGCTATTCGTGTGCACATGGCGTTGACCATCTCCGACGAGGAGCTGGAGAAGGGATTGAGCATCTTGACAAACGTGATGGATGAGATTGAGTCATACGGAGATATTCCTGGCTCTACCCATCCGTCTGATGATGCTAAGCACGGGGGTTACTAGAAGGGGTGTCATGTTAGGTAGAATCATCGCCTGAACCTCATCCAAGGCTCAAGTATAAAGCACCTTAGGAAGTATAAGTAACATTCAAATTTTACGCAAAGACTTTACTTCTTGATAGCTTATAAGATTTTGTTTCTCTATGTGTCTTTGCTTTTAGATCGTCTTTCTTGCATGAAAAGAGTGTATCGGCAACAGAGGCAAAGAAGTTGACTCTGAAACCCGGCCCTCGATGGGATAACTGAGCCAGAAGACCGAAGATGACATTCAGTAGATGACGGCATGGCAGCACAACTGCATAATAAGATAACCAAAGTCTTTTGGTGTTGAATGAATAGGTATTTAACATCACAATTGACCTGAAAGATGGAAGTCGGGTGATATGGGCCACAATTTAGCTGGCCAACGTGACATGGACATTGAACCTCATGCTACCAACACAACAGGGTAACCTAAATCTCAGAAGCTATTTTTCTGAATAGAATGAATTAGATTCTCGCTTTGAATGTATTGCCGGGCGCTGAGATCGTTTCCTGTAAGTCGCGATGTGACTGCGAAGCGTAACTTCTGTCAAGAGCACATGTCTCGCATCTATCGTCCTAAGAGATGCAACTCACCCAAGCTTTTAGCATGTCTTCTGATATTATACTAGTCGAATGGATAAGCTATCATGGATATAGCCGCACCAAGATCCAGGGCACGTAAAAGGGACCTTTTTAATCCCCTATCGGGAAAGCAGGGAGCCAATTAGCACCACTTTACTGCAGGTCTTGACAGACACTGATTCGCTGGCCTCTTCCATCCCCTGCTCCGTACACTGGAACTACTTGGCCCAACTCTTAACAGAATGATGCTCTGGTGGATCCTCCTAAGCTCCAGCTCGCGAGCTTGGAGTCTTGACAATACCCGCAACGCCGATTTGCATGTTCACATCAGCGGGTCAACAACCATCGCGGAGACTGAGAGGCATTACTCGTTGCCTGTGTCGAGTCTTTTTCGCTAGAGATATACGAACCTCTAGAATAAACTAGATCGAGGACATGACGATGGTAGGGACAATGATGAAAAGGCGCAGTGGGATTCGCCATGCCGCATTCGTTGTGATGGCCCCTCTGGCGAACATGTGCCATCTCCTACCGCACCGCTCACTGACCATGGGTACAGTCTACAGTGTCTTATGGTATTGGGCTTCAATGCCGTCATATATTGGCAACTATATCTTTTGCTATTATAAGCGACGATCTCTTTAGAGATGACATTGATTACAAGAGAACAGTACTCGGTAGACATTTGGATGATAGGCCGTCAGCTGACTATAAAAAAGCTTCTGGTCCCGCAGATTCATGACCCTGTGATGGGTGTAAGAATATATTCTTTGAGAAACTCAGTGTCAAGATAGTCTCACCTCCCGTTGAGACGGGCTCGTGCTAGTATTGTTATTAGCTCTAGTTAGAAACGGGGAGAGGGACATTCATTGGTTGTTCTATGAGACCGCCTGCAGCTTAATATCTAGATACACAGATCCCGTCTTAACGCCCATTGTGTTCCTCCTCTCTAGGTGATGCCATTTTCCCAGGGATTGTCTTATTTCTGGCGTACCAATGTCGAGCTGCTCCAAAACCTCCACGACCACGGCGTAGAGAATCTCGATACTTCCGTCATCAACCTTGACTGCGATGCCCAGTGCGTCACGTGCGCCTAGGCTTCTGGTCTGCTCAGACTCGCGAATGCCGACTCCGTAACAGCCATCGGCACCTAGCTTGCCGATCAACTGTCCCTGGTATACCTCCATGAGCTCTGTACAGAACCTCCCGTCTCCTCCTACACATTCTGGGTGGTTTGTCATGGCATGAAACACGCGTGAGAGGTTCTTGGTTCGTGAACCAGACTCCTCCTTCTGTTCAGCCTGATCCGCCGCCGCTGCGAAGAGGGCGTAGATGCGCCCCAAATAGGAGAGAGGAAAGGCAGGAGCAGGCAGATTGCAGCCATCAATTCCCCATTGGATAAGGGTAGGATTAGGGCAAAGATCCTCTACTACTTGCTTCACCAAAGTCTGCATCGGGTGATCTGGAAGGTGGTAGTCCTCGACACTGGAGCCTAGAGCGAGAGCACCAGCCATCATAGCAGCATGCTTGCCAGAGCAGTTGTTGTATATGCCTCCTAACGGCTCGATTCCCGCCCTGATCCAGCGTTTGTTGACGAAGTCGGATAGGGAGGCATGGCCACCGCAGCGGTATTGTTCTTCGTGGACGCCGGCCTTGGCTAGCATTTTTCTGGCTCGGTCGATGTGTCTGTCTTCACAGCTATGTGAAGCACACATGAGAGCGAGGTCAGCCTCTCCGAAACCCGCGTTGTCAAAGGCGCCGGTTTCAATGACGGCGATAGCCTGGGCTGGTTTGGCTGCGGATCGAGCAAGGGTGACTCTCGAGGGGTTGCCAATGGCAAAGAGGACGTTGCCCTGGGAGTCGGTAACTGCGACATGAACACGATGAATGTTCTCCACGATGCCGCCTCTATCGGTGACGACGCAGTTGTTTCCGATCTCTTTTGTTTGTGTCATGGTAGTTATTGACTGGATGGATGAGAAGGAGATGGGCTGAACTGAAGTGATGGGGGCGTTGGATACATGATACTAGTTGGCATGGGTATTTATAATGAGACAAGGGCACGAACAAGAAGTCCCTGTGAGTGAGAAAGGAACTTCTCTCCGTCCCGCCATCCAATGAATTAACCTGGAAGCCCAGTCTCTTTGACTGTCGCTCCATCAACTTCCTCCGTACCCACAAGGTTCCGTACCCACAAGCCTCCGTCCCCAGTTTTACGACCGCTTCGTGTGATGAGATTCGTCCTATTTTGAGCCACAACCGGCCCTGCGACAAATTGTGCTTCCTGAAAATCGTCTTCTCCATCCTTCAACGGGTCTCAGAGATGGAGTACCTCGGCTGTCATAGCCCTGGCTGCCATGAGCTATTGTGAAGAAAATCAAGCGACAATGAATCAATGTCGAACAATTCCAACTCCTCCGGCATGACGAATAGAGAGTCTCCTATGTTCATATGGGAGTCTGACGGTTGTTCTCCCCCGAGTAGGTGTTCGTCTTCATCCAGCGGCATGACAAAGTGACTCTTGAGGCATATCCTCGAGTCGCCACTGTGCCCTAGTCTCTGTGTAGAGAGCTTGTTAACCTTTTGGAGGCCATTTTGCGTATTGTTGCAAACTTTCGGATCCAAAAGCTCCCAGAACCATGCGGGCTGGAAGCTGATTGTCGTGTCTTGATCTGAACTCTGTAGGCGGATCGACTCAGCCAAAGCTTGAAGCTTTCTCAATGTGTTCAGCTGTCCATCCGTGTTAGCCCTTTCGATCTAGAAATCTTTCCCAGCTCCGGTAAAGTAGGATGCATTGCCTACCTTTTGGGAAATGTGTGGCCAAGTCTGGGCCACATGATTCAAAAATGCATCGCATTTAGCCAAGTTCTCTTGAGCCCTTCGAGACACCTTTGCATCTCTGGAGAACTGGAATAGCCACAGTGCTGTCGAAGCTGCCGCAATCGCATCGGTGATAATCGGATCGACTACGTCTGTCAGGTTACGGCATTCTTCAAGCATTCGAAATAGCCAGCCTGTGTGGTATATGGCTAGGTCCGCTCTTTGCTGAAGGAACAGACAGGATGGAGGGATGCCCTCGGGGGAACGCAGCAGAAATGTGTGGATAAACGGATGGTTGAGGATAACGTGGCAAGCGTGCCAGAGAAGTTGACTCGTTATCCAAGGGTTCCAGTACTCGCGGTTCTGGGACACTTCTACTGTGGTTCGGTCAGGTAGTGAGGCGTTGCATAAGAAGTATTGCGTGTTGAGCTGGGCTTCATACTCAACCATCTCGACACATAATCTCGTGTGGGTTGATTCGGGCGACCATGATTTCTCGACCATGCCCTGCCGTAATCGGTGTAGGTAACATCGTACTTTACCCCAGATGTCGATGATGCGGAGACCATGCCCATTGATGCCAATATCTTTCAATCTGGATACTGAGCCCTGGACCTTTGAGCTAGTATCATATCCATTGGCGGATAAAGGGGGAGGGGGCCACGGTGCGCTGAGAGGATAATCAGGAACGCGAATGGCTGTAATGTTTGATTTGAAAGGGATGAAGATTCTTTCAAGCGCAAAAACACTCCAGTGAGCCCTAGAGATGGAGTCGCCTTCAGAAGCCGGGCTACTATCATTCGAGAGGGCACGCAGGGCTTCCAGTCGCGAAGCAGCTCCGATGACCACCCAAGCTTGAGCAAGCTGCTGGGCTTGAGCATCTTATTAGCTGCTTGTCTTGACTATTCTGTTAAGGCAAGAGACACCTACTTCTGATATGTTTTAGAGCTACAAGACACAAGGCTTGTGTGAGCTCTACTGTCGGAACCCCCTCAAAGACCAACTGCATAGTGGCCTCCTCTGCCAGTCGTGCGTAAAGGTTCTTTGCAGCGGGCTCGTTATCTTCATAAAACTCATGAGTGGAAAAGTTCATCATAAGAGCCATGAAAGCCCACAAAAGAAACCGGGGTCCGGTAAGAAGTTGTTGGGTGAGGTTTTGGAGGCTAAACAAGGGCAATGGCTGAAGGTGAAGTCTGAGCCGGTAGACCTCGATAAAGTGCTCGAGGGCTTCAGGAGATGGCTCCGGCCTGAGGAAGAAGTGACGTCAGTGGACATTGAGCGGCATGTTCTAGAAATTGAGGAATGAACCTTGATGGAGAGAATCGCTGCGGCGTGCCAAGTGCATCTGGAAGACGGCCAGATGACCTGAGAGAGTATGAGGACACAGGTCTTGTGGGCGAATGGCTTGATGATACCATGCCAGGTGAAGCCTCGAACTGGGTAGCCATGGATATCGCTGAGCCCAGCAGAGGGTTAACAACAGTGTTAGAACTATTGATGAGCCCCAGAATAGAGTTAAGATTAGATTCTTGATGCCTTCGCGCCCTTGTTCTAGTCGGTCTGGTCCTGATTATAATGAGCTTCCACTTTTGTCTTGGAAACCCGCGACTTACAACGCGTCGATGGCTTCCCTTTTTCCGAACCCTTGAGCACACGAACGACTTCTTGGCATATAGAAACATTCAGTTTTGAGACGCTTGCAGTAAGAGCAGGTCGGCCTTTCTCCCGTGCATTTCGTCTTCTTCCGGCTAGTTGACGGTGAGTTTTGCAGAGGCCGCGGTGCACTCTAAAGGTAAGATGTACTTACCGGCATGGCTCACATGCTTGCCGTATTTGCGGCTGCAAGCTTGAGATGGCCGGTGGCATGATGTTCAATTCACGGGATATATATCTAGGGATTAGATGGAATAGGCCTGTGGAAGGAAAAAGGCACTCGTGGGTCTCGTGGAGGTAGAGGATTCGGCGAAATAATCCGATAACTTCATAATGCGCAACTAATAATCTCAAAAAGGCTAAGCATGGAAATTTGATGTTCTTTTAAATGAATATTCATCCCCCTCCATCATTATCAGCCGCCAAAGTTCCTCAACCGCCCCGCACGAGAACACAAAAGGGCATATCCGATGATGGCTCAAATGCCGCTGCGGCCAGAGGTTATACTCAAAGATAGTATGGCGCTTGGTAAATACCTCCGAGGTGGTAATGATGAACGGGTATAAGTAATTGCACTTGAGATATTAATATCTCCAGTAAGTGTCATCATCCTGCCTTCTATGTCCCGTCTCAACTCGCTTCCGTAGTTCAGTTCGAGACATCCTTCTTTCTATTTATCCGCTTAGTTATCCCATTAAGGGCCGGGCTTCAACTATATCAAGAATGGCAATATCGACACTTCATAGCATCATATCCTAATGCTAGCACGGTGGTCTCTTTCTCTTTAGTCTTTTCCCTGGCATGCAAATGATGCAATACAAGATTATCCAGGGTCTTCGAAGAGGCTTCAGTGGATCCAGCGGCCATTTACGAGGTCTTCCTACAAAATAGCTAGTAGATGACATCGCTAAGAATGGACGAGCCGTACGGTGCCCCAGCCGAAGACGTTTTCGATACGGAGAAAGCCACCTTAATGGGAGCGGGGATGGGCATAAGACCATGGACCTCTGTCTTGAAGAACATCTGGCATATGCGCAACAACAATAATGGTCTTGAGTGTCTGCTTCGTGTCGAATTTATCTTTATGACCTGAGATGTCACTTCCTTTGAATGGTTTGAGTCACAACTTGGCGCTCTCGAAGACCGTCCATGCAAAAATTCCAGACGCGTCGAACGATCAATTCCTTCGAATTCATATCTTCTTGACCAAAAAAATCGACTATGATATGGCGCAGAACGTGATAATTGAGAATATTCACAGGTATCCGAAGCAGAGTCTTTGACAAAATTTATCTTCGTCGGCTTGAGTAAAAAAGGGGAACACAAGTAGGCATCTATTTCTCAGGTGTCGGTAAAAATCCATGTCCAGTCTCTCCTGGTGATTCAGCTAACATTTTGTAAAAGCTTGTGAAATTAGGTCGACATGCAAGCAGGTCTCTGATGTTGATGTCGAGGCCAAGTTCTGGAAAGAATACTTTTCAGCTCACTAACCAACCCCGTTGCTACATACTAGATAAGAGTGACATGAGCTTATCGGAAACTTGTGATACTTATCCAGCTGGTTTGTTCCTTTAGCAAACCCTCTATATTGTACTAAGCTTGTTATGGGCAATGTCAGATCATGCCACCCCCAAGTCTTCCCCTCGTCTCTGCCTTGTGTGGCCTCGTCTCCAGACAGTTCATCCTCTCAAACGACCTTTGCCGTTACTAAATCAGCCTTCATCGTCCATAGATCAATCCCGCCATGAGTAGTTCGTTCTTCAGCGCGAAAACCCAGACTCTAACGCTTCCCGACGGTCGCATCTTATCCTTTGGCGTCTTCGGCGCTGACAGGGATGCAGAACCTGGGACAGAGAATCTTCCGGTCGTCTTCTACTTTCACGGCGTCCCCAGCTCCCACGACGAGGCATACATGATGCACAATGCCGCCCTCGAGCGAGGCATTCAGATTGTCGCCCTCGACCGTCCTGGCTATGCTGGCTCCACGCCCCAGCCTGGTCGGCAATTCCTCGACTGGCCGTCCGACGTACTCGCTGTTGCCGACCACTTCTCCATCCCCCGATTTGCTATAATAGGCGCATCTGGTGGCGGACCCTATGCTTTGGCATGCTTGCGGTCGCTGCCGAAAGACCGGCTCACTGGGGTTGCCCTCTGCTCCAGCGTCTACCCGATCTCGTTTGGACTCGCAGGCATGAAGTTTCTAAACATTCTTTTGCTTCGTATCGCTCCTTGGGTTCCCTCTCTTCTTGCCTGGATCGTGGATTATACCCAATCGTCGGCTGCGCGAGACGAGGAGCACCCCGAAGTCTATGTGAGCAAGATGATGGAGATGATGAAGACCATACCTGCCGCAGACCGCGTTGTCTTTTACGACAACATTGGCGGCTATAGGGACGCCATCGTGGCCGGCTCCCGCGAGGCGTTGAAGCCAGGCGGACAGACATTTGCCCAGGAGTATGCATTGCTTGGAAGTGATTGGGGGTACAAGATTGAGGAGATAGAAGATGCAGACCGTCTTTTCATCTGGCATGGCACAGAGGATATTCACGTGCCGATTGCCATGGCCGAAAAAGCAAGTCAGCTGCTGCCAAACGCCGAGTTGAGACGTCTCGAAGGAGAGGGACACGTTGGCCCTGTTCTTCGAGCGAGTGAGATTCTGGATGTGATGAAGGGCAGACTTGGCAGATCTGTACAGTAGGTGGTTGTCCCAGCAGCGGTGGGGCTTGGAATAATTGTCCTCTTTCCTTGTTCACTGCCTCATTGAGGAACCATCGAAGACCAAAGGCCAATCTAATAAAGTTCGACTTCAAGATGACACAAATGTGGTTCAAATTACCTTCTTGGGACGTCAGGCCACGAGCCAAAAAGCCCGATGTGCCAATGTCAGCAGGTCGCATTAGCGTGCGGGGCGAGCGACCTCCGGGTGGTCACCTCGCGTTGCCATCACTCGATCTTGCCCTTTGACTGGAGGGTTCAGATGTGGCTCGAGGACTTTGATATCGATGACGAAACTCTCTGGCAGCGTAGATGAAGGGAAGAAGTTTTTTCTGGCTATATATAGCCCAAATCTCCCAGTAAATCGAAGTGCTCAACTCTTCCTTCATTAACACGCATCACCAACCCCAACCCCAACCACCAACTTCACCAAATCAAACCAACCAACATGTCTCTTTTTCAACCTCCACCAAAGCCCAACTCCCCAATGGGTTATCACCGTGTTCTCTCCCCAAATGCGGCAGTCAAAGTCTCTCCCATATGTCTTGGTGGAATCAGCATCGGCAACAGTTGGGCCGAGTACACGGGCAAAAACGAAGACCCCTTCGAGTTACTCGACGCATTTTTCAAGATCGGAGGCAACTTTATCGACACCTCCAACGTCTACAACTCCGAGGACTCGGAGAAGCTCATTGGGCAGTGGATGGAAGAGCGCGGAACCAGGGATCAAATGGTAATTGCTACAAAGTACAGTGCTCACTATCGCGCCCACGATAGGGAGAATACGCCTCTCCAGACCAACTTTCTTGGAAACTCTGTCAAGAGCATGCATGTATCAGTTCGTTGCAGCTTGGAAAAGCTAAGAACCGACTACATTGATATTCTGTACGTGCACTGGTGGGACTTTACAACCTCGGTCGAGGAGGTCATGAGGGGACTGCATGCCCATGTCATGGCCAAGGAGGTGCTCTACTTGGGCATCTCAGACACCCCAGCTTGGATAGTTGTCAAGGCAAACGCCTGTAAGTTCCGCTTCAGCCTCGATTGCAATCATCTCTGACATGTTCTAGACGCAAGACAACACGGGCTCACCCCATTCTCTGTATATCAGGGCAAATGGAATGCTTCATGCCGTGACATGGAAGGTGAGATCATTCCCATGTGCGAAGACCAGGGAATGGCGATAGTTCCTTGGTCTGCACTGGGCAGCGGTCAACTGCTTTCTGCAGAACAGAGGCAAGCAAGAGCAAACGATCCGGATGCTCTCCAAGCGACCCCAAGTCAGAGAGATCTTGCGGTGTCTGAAGCACTGGAAAAGATTGCAGGTGCCAAGGGAACGTCGTTTCAGGCAATAGTAAGTGGACATTTACCATTAACTCCAGAGTTAGTAACTAATTCGGCCTTAGGCACTCTCTTATTTGTTCCATCAATCGACTTACGTGTTTCCGATTGTCGGCGTAAACACTGTCGCCCACGTCAACGCCATGTCCGATGCGCTGCGTGTGGAGCTCTCTAGAGAGGATATCGACGCCATCCATGAAGCAGCGCCATATGATCCAGGGTTTCCAATGAGCTTTTATTTCTCGTGGACAAAGCCCCAAAAGTATGATCTTTCTCTCACGGCCGCCAATCATAATCAGATTCAGATGGGGGCTTGGATCGATGTTCCGCCAAAGCAACTGGTGAGTACCTACCCTACAATAACCGTCGATGAACTGAGGCTCACCATTGGCAGCCTTACCGACCCAGGCCTAGTTAGATCATTTAAATGTTATCGTATAGGAAAGGAAGATATTGAGTTCAGAATTAATTCCGTCTCAAAGGCTTCGTAGCACGCAGGATGCTGATCCGGTGATTCGGGCCCATTATTCTAGCGAATGTTTTCAACTTGTTTCTGTGAGCCACAACTTGAATACCCTTGTAAAATCCCCTTGAACCTTCTCTCCTATAGATAATAGGTAGTGCGTAAGAAATGGATCTTTGTTTCTCTGGGAAGTATAAATATTGTTTCCTACCCATGCCCGCTTTTTGACAAGCACTCTTTGGCGAGGTGGCAGGCTCCCCCGCAAAACTACCTCGCAAGTCTCCCCATTGGGAAAACACCGAAACGTACCTAGTTACGTAGTAGCTTGCGTGTTTTATCCAAAAAGAAAGCAACTCTGTCGTTGCCTGTTTAAAACTTGTCCTGCCTCGTACGAGCGCGATATAGCTGCTGTTTAGGCATCTTTACCGAGAGAGCCAATAGGAATGCAATAATATTCCTTAAATCTGTTAGTTCCTGGGCTTACAATCCCTTGTAAGGTCCTGCACGTGACTACTAATATGGTAACCAAGCAATGATTGCTTAAAATACGAGCGGTTCGTAAAAAGTTCCATTGGTTTTCGCCCAGGTTGGGATGTGGCTGTGAATCCTTCCTTGCAAGCCCAACGTGACCCTTGCTGCATCGTTCCACTTTTCTGGAGGATTTAGCCAGGGGAAACTCACAGCTGCGGATCTTTCATACCAGACCAAGCGGTGGACGATCGGTGAAGCGAAGGATCCAAGCAGAGGGGGCGCAGTAAAGCGAAGGATTTAAACCAAAGGGCATTTAGGCGAAGTAGGATGTTTATCAAAGATTTAAAAAGGGAACATGTCGCATGATTCACTCTCATCTTCATCAAACTCGCTACTCTATCTACCCCCAAACACCATTTCAACATGCGTATTCAATCGAGTGTCGCTTTTGGCCTTTGGGCTGGCGCTGCCACAGCTGCTCAGTCTCCTTGCGGCACCTCACCTTCTAGCCACGCTTTGAGGGCTGTAACTGAGAACCTCAAGGGAGATTTGGAGATTCGAGGAGGCAGAAAACACGTCACCATCAATACATACGTCCATGTTATTGGAGCAAGTGACAAGGAGGAAGATGGATACATCACTGTGAGTCCCTCCATTCAAGAAACTTCGAATGCGTGCTCATATTCTTTCTATAGGATGAAACCGTAAAGGGCCAGATCGATCTGCTCAACAAGAGCTATAAGCCTTGGGACTTTTCTTTTAAATTGATCGAGACCACCAGGTCTATCAATGAGTCTTGGGCCGACAACCCCGGAGGTAGCCCCGTGGAGGAACCCACTGAGCCTGACTTCAGAGCGGCCCTTCGGAAGGGAAGTTACAAGGATCTAAATCTCTTCTATATCAAGGACATGATCCCCGGTGGAAAATGCGAGCTGCCGATCCCTAACCCCACTAGCCAAGACATTGTCAACGACGGTTGCCTCATGAGATCTGAAAACCCTGGTCAACTTCCCACAACGTATGGTTTTGTCACTGTCCATGAAGTTGGACACTGGCTTGGTCTTGAGCACACATTTGAGAATGGCTGTGAGGAGCCAGGAGACGGCGTTGACGATACTCCCGCCGAGGCGTATCCAGTGAGCGATGGGGACTGTCCGGAGCCAGGTCGCGATACTTGCCCCGATCAGCCGGGCCTGGACCCAGTGGACAACTTCATGACCTACATTAGCCCGTGAGTCTTTACCCATTCTACGGGTTTCAAAGTTGAGCCACTAACAGAGGATAGTGATTGCGGTCCCCAAAGGTTCACACCTGGACAAGCCAAGCGAATGCATAGTCTTTGGAAGAAGCTGCGCGCAAGCTGCAAGCCCAAGGCTTAGGTGGAAGAAACAGATGTATCTCGATTCTCAATTTCATGAGGCGGAAGGGGACGAGGAGGTGAGTTACGCTAGATCCCATAGCACACTCAATAGGTTGAATGAAACTAACCGGTGTGCGTATAGAGTGGTTGTTGTAAGTCAGCTGGACTCGTTCTTCAGCGAAAATGGCGAGGCGGAGGTGAAAGTAGCTGAGGGTTTGGCAAGCGAAAACAGGGCCAAGATAAACCTGCAGAGAGTCAGGAAGGTCATATTCACAGTTTACGAGACCGACATGTGGCGGAAGACTCATCTAGCACCAGTTGGACTAAAGACCTGCAATGTATCTCGGCCGTTTGTTGAGCATGATGGCTTTGGCTGATCTCGATGCTGTCATTTGAGTGTAACGTTAACAGGTGACTTGACAATGTATTCTTTATTATAGTTGAAGCCCGGCCCTTGATGGGTTAACTGGGCCAGAAGATCGTTCACGGGTGAGGTGACGTGTGACGATCTCTGCAGGGGTTTCGTATCTGTGTGTACACCTACGGTGTCTTTGACTGGCAGAACGATCTTCTCTGGCGCTAATAACAGAGATGATAGAGTTAGATGTTGCCAATTGCCTGTTGGAAATGATCCGCGACTTGCACCGCAATAATGCAATGGTGGCAGGACAGGTCACGTGGTGGACAGAATCCTGCCCCCTGAGTTCTGAGTTGGGTTAGATGAGAATTAACGAGCCCTGGCCTGATCGACAACCCCTGTATGAGAATTTCAACCCCTTTCTCCGAGATCGCTAATAAGCATAGTTCAATCACTATAACCGTTCGGGTCCCTTCATCGTGAGTGGTGAGAATCAGAACCATTGCTCATTTCCAGCTTCAGTCCAGAATTCGTCAACGTCATGGCAGACGCGCCACTGATAAACCCAATCTCGGTGAGTCTGTAGAAAACTGAATTGATCCATAGACAATTGCGCGCGCAGTTTGCACAATGGCTGACCATCCCAGTGCAAAAGGTGCAGGGTTAAAAAGGTCGGTGCTGTTGTGTTCTCGATCAAACTCCACTAACGCGACAAGATCCGTTGTGACCGCCGCTTGCCCGGATGTAACAGGTGCCAGGAGCAAGATACTGAATGTGTCTATGTTCGTCGGGTACCCAGGAAACCCGTCACGACTACCGGGGACCGTGTAGGGTGAGTGGTGGGCTTTGACTTGGCAAACACGTAAGTTGACGTGTCAGATCGATTGAGGCGACCTTGGACACGATTCTACAGCGACTAGATCGAATTGAACAAAACTGCCGTTGTCAGAACCTTCAAAGGCCATTGGATGACTCGCCCGAGTTTGATGCCTCCCCGGAAGACGCATTTCAGAATCAATTCGAACCAGACCTTGCTATTGACGCCGGTACTAGTGTCGAATCGGATCCTCCATTTCCAGTCGTCCCTTTGACTTCTGTGTCTGGCGCTAACGTTGCCTCTGAGCACTCAGAATCGTCATCTACTGCGCCAGATCCAAATGCACCGTTACCTGTCCTTCGGAACGCCGTCGAAGAAGTCCAACGGCGTGTAGCTGAACGCCATAACTCTCCCAGTGCAACTGCGGAGGAACCCATTGAGCCGACATTAGCAAAGTCATGGATACAAAGTGAGTGATTGCTTAATTCAAACGAAGATGCACTACTAACCCTGTTGCTCTCAGGTTACTTCGCCCACTTATCAGAAGACCTTTTCCCAGCCTTGTTAAACGTTCAGCTTATACGGCTCATGCCTGATATCATCGGGCTGCCCAATGTCCATCTCGATGCAGCCATTATCGTTGTTTATTATTGCATTTTATACCATGGCTGCTTTCTCCGTCGCCAGTTCACGTCGGTTTCTGACAACGCAAAAACCATGAGCAAGCTATATCATCGCTGTTTGGACGCAGCCTCAGCCTGGGAGCCACAAGCGACGGGTACAACTACGGACTTTATTGCTGCCTTCTTTATGGTAGTATTGGCTTTCAGTTGGTGTGTATTATCGCTAATCCAAGGTTGCCAGGTGCGAGTAGCCGCCGAGCGTTTTGACATCGAGCTGAGCTGGAACATGTTCAAACTCGGATGTCAATATGCCGAGAAAATCGAACTTCACCGTCTTGATAACGACCCCAGCTCACACTCGACAAACTTGGACAAGTCTGTACTGAATGCAAGCCGAAAAGGCTTCTGGGAGCTGGTTACCATGGATGTGTATTTTCGTCTGATTCACAACAAACCACCCGCTATAATGGCTTGCCGACCGGATGCCAAGGTCAACCTCCCATGGCTTGCTGAGCCTGGATCGCAAGCAGGGGAAGAAACGACAACAACAATCCGGTTCTTGATCGACTCTCGACGGACGTTCGTTCTCCTAGACTTTTTACAGTTATTGGAGGATTCTGAAGGCAGACCTGACCCGGA
This sequence comes from Fusarium solani, assembly GCF_023522795.1. Lineage (NCBI taxonomy): Eukaryota > Fungi > Ascomycota > Sordariomycetes > Hypocreales > Nectriaceae > Fusarium > Fusarium solani. The sequence continues at coordinate 235,655 of NW_027072149.1, forward strand.
GCTCGTCTCGAAAACCGAGGCGCTTTGCCGTGACATTGAGGCATTGTACGAACAATGGGGAATTGTGAGAAGCCCAACCCCAAGAGTCCTCAATCTTATAAAGCTAACGCGGTGAGAATAGGACGACTGGGTTAGGAAAATGATAGACTCTGACGGTCAGCTATGGACGATTGCTGGTGTTGCTTTGGAAGGATACACTAGTATTATCTTCATGCTCCGTCGCGCTCTCAGTATCCATTCGGGCATTCCAGAGAACCAGGCCCTTGGTCCTGAGGTTGTCAGTCACCCATTGGTGCTCAACGCATCACGGCATATCCTCGAGATAGTAGCCCTTCTTCTGGTGGCTTTTCCCTCCATGGGTACTGTTGCTGTCACATTTGTTGTCCTCCAAGCGCACATACCGCTTGCATGCTTGGCTACTTACCTGCTGCATCCGGCGGCCTCTCACGATTGCGAAACAGACATTGTCTTGCTTGAGCATGTGGCCGAGGCAATGAGAGAAATATCAAGGGATGTAGAGGAGCTGGTGCCTTTAACAGCAGCCACGGAGGAGCTGAAGACCAATGTGAGAAACACAGCAGGTGACAATGTGGCGAGATAATTACACTCTCTGTTGAAAAAACCCCAGGAGTTGATGACATAAACATACACATGGATTAAAAGCATCTGCAAGAGTCCTATTGTTCTAAACCCTTTCCTCGCTATGCCATAGTAGATCTACAATGCTACCGCGCCTTAATAGCAGCTCTTGATACATATGCGGTATCCTTCAGCCATCACTCTTTTTCATCCCTTCCCACCTCTCAAAATTCCCAGCTTCGAGCCCAAAGAGATCCAATAACCGCCCGACCATCTGATCCAAGATATCATCAACCGAACTCGGTTTCGTGTAGAAACCGACCACAGGTGGCGCGATGATGGCCCCCGCGCGCGTAACCTCCATCATATTCCTCAAGTGAATCTCACTAAGTGGCGTCTCTCTAACCGACAAGACGACCCTTCGCCGCTCCTTCAGGCACACATCAGCGGCACGCGTGATGAGATCGTCGCAGATGCCCGCGTTTATGGCGGCCAGTGTTTTAACAGAGCATGGGGCGACAATCATGCCGTCGACACGGTACGAACCGCTTGCTATCGGCGCTGCTAGGTCGCATGAGTTGTAGGCGTGATCTGCGAGAGCACGAACGGCAGCTGGTGTGTAGTCGGTCTCGTATTTGATGGTCTCAGCTGCCCATTTGCTGATAATGAGATGGGTTTCGACGTTAAGGCGGCGAAGGATCGAGAGGATGTGAATGCCTATGGCGGCCCCGGTTGCGCCAGTTATGGCCACTATAATCCTCTTTCTGGTGATCTCTCCCATTTTTGTTGACAGTTTAAAGTTTATAAGGATGAAGATGCAAAGATGTGACGCTCAGAGATATGCGATCGATGTTCCAGTTGAGGGTGAGTTAAAGGTAGAAGGATGATCGATGTGGATTTAAAACTGTGGTGAATCTGAACAAGGAAAGGAAGACCTCAATCGTAGTCTAATATAGAGACAGCCTCAGGGCGGAAGCTGCATGGGCCTGCGGTTCTCGGGAGGCGACTTCGGGGCCCTCGGTGAGCTCGGAGTGGCTCCCGTATTGAAGTGGCCCGAGATGTACCCACCCCGAGCCTCGGAGGGCTCGGCAGGCTCGGAGGCCTCGGGGCATCGCTCCACCGCAGAACCCTAGACATTACACAAAGAGGGCTGGGACTAACTGGCTTAAGGACTATAAGAAGCACCTGGGAACTGTCTTGGTGATTGCTTCTACCCCGATCATCAGCACCCTTACCCACACATCTGCAAATATCAACACCTATTCTCACAACATGTCTTCTCAAGATCTCCCACACATGAACTTCCGAGCCTACGTCGAGGCTCTCGATTCTGACGGCGATCTTGTACCAATCAACCAAGAATGCGACCCCCATCTTGAAGTTGGCGCCATCATACGCAAAGTTGTTGAGAACGACGAAAGGGCCCCCCTGTTCAACAAACTCAAAGGCCAGGACAACAATGGCCTCTGGAGAATCCTCGGCGCTCCCAACTCGCTCCGCTCTGACCCTAAGCAGCGTTTTGGGCGACTCGCTCGACACCTTGGCCTTCCTGTGACTTCGTCTATGAAGGAGATCTTGGATAAGATGATCGCGGCCAAGACTGCTGCCCCTATCCCGCCTGTCGTTGTCGAGACCGGGCCCTGCAAGGAGTTCCGCCTCACGCCGGACCAGTTTGATCTTACTCGACTTCCCGCGCCATTGCTGCATCAGTCCGACGGTGGCAAGTACATACAGACCTATGGCATGCACATTGTTCAGTCGCCAGACGGCAAGTGGACCAACTGGTCCATCGCCCGCGCAATGGTCTACGACCGGAACCATCTCGTCGGCCTCGTCATCAAGCCGCAGCACATCTGGCAGATGCACCAGATGTGGAAGAAGGAGGGCCGCGACATGCCCTGGGCGTTGGCCTTTGGCGTGCCTCCAGCTGCCATCATGGCGTCCAGCATGCCACTGCCTGATGGACTCTCCGAGGCTGAGTACATTGGTTCGTTGGTCGGATCTCCACTTGAGGTGGTCAAGTGCGAGAGCAACGGGCTTTACGTACCTGCAAGTTCCGAGATTGTCTTTGAGGGTACATGTTCGATTACAGAGACTGGCCTTGAGGGCCCCTTTGGAGAGATGCATGGGTAAGGAAAGTCCTGCCAACCTAGACAAGCTTTTGACGCTAAATCTTATTCCAGTTATGTCTTTCCTGGCGACTCCCACCCGTGGCCTAAGTATACGGTTGATCTCATCACTCATCGTAAGGATGCCATCCTCCCAGTCTCAAACTGCGGCCGACTGACGGATGAGACTGTAAGTAACCAATAGCTACCTACTGTGCGACCAGCTACTGACCTTGACTAGCATACCATGATCGGTCCGCTTGCAGCTGCAGAGATCGGTTTTCGCCTCAAGTCAGAGGGCCTCCCTATTAAAGAAGCATTCTCTCCGTTCGAGTCGCAAGTGACGTGGGTCGCTCTACAAGTTGACACTCAAAAGCTACGGGAACTACATACCAACCCCGAGGACTTTTGCCGCAAGGTGGGAGACATCGTCTTCCGTCATAAAGTCGGATATACAATTCATCGTCTGGTCCTCGTCGGCGATGACATTGACGTGTACAATTTCAAGGACGTCATCTGGGCATTCTGCACGCGCTGCCGTCCTGGAATGGATGAGTACCACTTTGAGGATGTGTCTGGGTTTCCCCTGATTCCCTATATGTCTCACGGCAATGGTGCCCCTGATAAGGGCGGGAAGGTTGTTTCGGATTGTCTTCTACCCGTTGAGTATACCACGGGAAGAGATTGGGAGGCAGCCGACTTTGAGAACTCGTTTCCTGAGGATATCAAGGAGAGAGTTACTAATCGGTGGGAGGCGATGGGCTTCGGCCCGTCCAAGTAGATGCTGATATAGTTCTCACGTGAGACTAGTGATATGGGTTTATTATTTCTACAACCAGTCTATAGAGGAGTTGAATAGAGTCATGTTTCTGCTAAAGTACCTAAGCTGGGCCCTGCTGGAGCCTGGTCAGACATTATGAAGTTATACGCGTCCAGAGGAGAGAATGCGTCAAAGTCAAAGGTACGAAGCCAATCGTCCATACCTAGCATGCTGAAGAATAGATCAGTGACATTACTCTCTCGACAAAGCTATTAAACCGACCTGGAATCTTGAAAGTCAAACATGCCCTCCTGAAATGTCACATCATCCCCTTCGTAATTTGTAGAAGGTGCTTCTCCTACTTGGCCTGTGGGGGCGAGTTCTCCCGTCCTAGCCTCTTGCAACACTTTGAGAGCTTTTAGAGCCTTCCTATGTGCCGTGGAAAAGCGACCGGCGTCTTCGTCGACCTCGGACAAGCTCTTGACTAGCTGAGCCTGTATCTCTCCAAAGTCCTCGGAATCGTCAAGGTGCCTCGTAAAGGCTAACAATAACGCAGAAGAGAGCCCGTTGTGAACAAAAGCCCATGACCGGGTGGCAAGGTTACTTAGAGACCGTAGACGAATGAATGCGAGCACACTCTTCTTGAGTGCACTTTGGAACCTGCTTAACCACATTGCGGAATCATCTGTACCTAGGTTTTGCCTGACCTGCCGGGAAAGGACCGGGCGGCATAGGGTAGATAGAGTAAAATTCCGGTGCAGTTCTAGGCTATAGTGCTCTTGAATATCTCGTATGGAGGAGCAATGCTGTCGATCTTTTAGATGCGGGGATAACGAGTCCTTCAGGGCGTCGAAATTGTCGAGGAGCTTGCCCACACTTGATAATGGACAAGATTGGTCCCGGCTTCGAGTGTGCGTGAGTGTTAGATGACAGAGCCAGTTCATTGCCTGCCGGTAATTCAGAGCCACCTCTTGCCCCAGAGGGAGAAGATCTGATGTCAAATCCATCTCGTGCGATGCTGGAGGCCGATCAAAGGCTAAAGAGAGGAGAGCATCTTGCCAAACTATAGCCAATCTGTGATGGCAAATCAGATTCCAGAACTCGAAACAAGCGGAATGCTGTAGGTCTTACCGGAGGTGCTGCGCCTCAGAAGAAGAGAGCCCGAAGCCATCATAAGCTGAGGCATGTTGATGAAGGCCCAAAGAAAGTGCGAGTCTGATGGTAGTCCCACCAAGTACCCAAGCACCCCGTGGGTTCATGTCGTTCTGCAGTACATGGCCAAGGATTATGAGAGCCTGGAGCAGCCTCTTTGAAGGATTCCAGAGGTAGTCAAACGCACCAAGGTGGCTCAATGCATGTTTCACTATGTATCCTGATGAGATATCAAGCTAAGCAAGGTGGGCCGACGAATACTAACAGTGTTTTTGGGACTTTTTGAGTCTGGTTGATGGTGCGAGGTCTGAGAATTGCGCTCCTGCAGCAAGGATGGCATGGAGTAGACAAAGGAGATGGCTGTCGCTCTGTCTTTGTGCAGAGTCCTGATTTATCAGTGAGCAAATCATTCTTTCCACCTCGTCAATGTCGTCCAGCACAAGTTGAGACGGATGCACTCGATGCCGGTACGTGTTAAAGAGCTGAATCATCTCCTGGTCTTCAGGAAGTGATGGGCCAGGATGAGAAACTTGGGAAAGGTCCCTCAGTTGAGAACTAGTGTCCATACCCAGTAGGGGAAATATGCCCGTCTCAAACGCTTCCCGACGTTGGGAATCAGACTGAGGCTGGATGCTCTCCCGTCGAGCTACAGCGATGATGGAGTTGCCGCCGAGCAATGATGGGGTGCTAGCGTTGACAGTCGACTGGGACGTCTCCACGGAACCGACCTGGTCAAGGAGTGGTCCATCCTCGCCTTGTCGGTGACTCCGGCGCTTGGGGGAGCGAAGGCCAGCCTCGGGTTCAGGGTAAAGACAGAGGTCAGCATGGCCTCGCTTGCGGCATGTCTGGCAAGGCTGTTGGTGATCACAGCGTACTTTTCTCTCCCGGCATGGGAGACATGCCTTGCGACTATGAGCCAAGCTTCTTTCTCGAAGGATTCTTCTAAGGTTTGACGGAGGGGTTGCGGTTGAGTTTGCAGATTCTGGCGCGGGCTCGGGCGGGAGGCTCGGATGGCTCGGAGTGCGAGGCATTAGTCTCAGCGATAGCGATGGTCGGTCTGCCGTGAGACAAGTATGCTTTGAGTCTGTGAGCTAGTTAACGTATAGTATATTACGGTTGGACCAGAGAATAGGGGTCGCCTGATGATAATTCTCTGTTCATTTGTTTATGACGGGAAATGGCAATCGAAGCATGAAGAAATATTGAGGGATGACGATCGTCGGAAAGTTCGGGGCTAAGGGCGCCAGATCCACATTCTTGGGGGGACTCCAAGGTAGTAAACATTCCTCTGAAGCGACATTAAGGAGAAAAGGCTGGGAGGCGGGTTGGAGTGTTTCTGCTGCCGAAAAAATGTTAGAGCCTGAGAGTCTATTCGAGATCTAGGCCTTTCTAATGATACATGTTCAGTCAGCTAGAAATCAATCCAACCCTACATCAAAATTCACTATGTCAGCTTCTATCAGGGGACCTTATCTAAAACAACCATTCTTTTGGTTGTTCAGTCAACGGTACCTATCACGCAATGACCAATCCTTCCAGTTTCTCCCCCTCCACCCATCCGTGGACAACCTCCTGGAAACTGAGGATACCTTCACCCCAGTAAGACCTCTTGGCCATTTCATGTTCCTCCTCTTCAGGGAGGCTGCCTTGCGACTGAACTATACCTTCACCAGTCAGGTATCCCGGGGTGCAGGTGGGAAAGGCAGAAAACCATCGGGCTCGCTTGGCAATCTCATCGGACCACGCATCCTCAGAGCTCTTCTGAACTTCCACTCTTGCTCTGTCTGGGTCCTCTGCTCGGATGAGAGTTTCCTTAACGACGTGTGCAATTAGTCGTGTGAGGAGGTTATAGAAGCTATGCGCGTTCTGAGACACGGTGCTCCCGTTACCAGAGGCAAAGAACAGGTTTGGAAATCCCTCCGTCATGGCGCCGTAAAGGGTACCATAGTCTGGCCCATCCCACTTTTCCTTGAGCAGTCTATTACCACGTCCCGTCAGAGTCGCATTGAGTGCTGACGAAGGACAGGAATCGACGAGTCCAACAGTGTAGCCTGTCGCAAGGACGAGGACATCAAGTTCATGTTCCCGGCCGTTGGCCATGACGCCATTGGGAGTGTACGCCTCAACACCCTTACCATCTGTATCAACGAGTGTAACGTTGGGCTCGTTGAAGAGGGAGAGGTACTCGGGGTGGAAGGTTGGACGCTTGCAGAAGCCAGAGTACCAGGCCTTGAGCTTCTCGGCCGTCGATGGGTTCTTGACCAGAGCGTCAACGCGCGACCGCATCTCCTCGGTCCATGGATAGTCCCGGTTGAGCATGTCCTTGATGTGATTCTCTTCCTCCTGCTTAGTGACGATTTTGCCCGCGTGGCCAGCCATGGCAGTCATTCCCACCATTTTAGTCCAGCCATCTTGGATCTTGTCCTCAGCATCTTCCTTTGCTGTGAACATGGCGTCCAAGCTGGCAATGCGCTCATACTGCCAACCGGGTTTGTTCGCCACCTTGGACCAGTCCTCAACTGTCGTCTCCTTCTGGGGCTGCGGCCCAACGTATGAGGGCGTTCGCTGGAAGATGGAGAGCTCCTTTGCCCACTTGGCCAGATATGGGGCAACTTGGACAGCTGTAGCTCCAGTTCCAATGATGCCAACTCGTTTGCCTTGAAAATTGGTCATGTCTGGATTTTCTTGAGAACCGCCGCTCTTGGACCAGTCCCAGCGCCCAGTGTGCATCAGGACCTTATCTGACCCAGACTGAAAAACATCAAGCCCGTTCAGCTTCGGAGCGTGAGGGCACATCTGAATACCTCCAGCTAGAAGCAAGAACTGCGACCGAACAGTCATCTTTTCTGGCTCTTGATCAGGTCCCAGCTTGTGGAGCATCGTCACGACCCAACGCCTTGCCTTGTCATCCCACTTCTGATCAGTGACGGTGGAGCAGAACTGTCCTTGGAGGTCCCATGTGTGAGCGATTCGTTCAAGCTGCTCACGAATCTCGTAGCCGTTGGAACTTGTCCTCTGTGTCAGCTTGGGGCCGTCTTAGGCAAAGATCGTACTTACTATCTCAGCTTGGGCATGTAGCCAGTCTCCTCCAACAAGGGCATGTAACAGTATCCTTCAATGTCACAGGCGACACCTGGATAGCGGTTCCAGTACCAAGTTCCTCCAAAGCCGCCCGCCTTGTCTACCAGGACAATGTCTTTACTGCTAATTCCAGCCTTGGTCACCAAATGATGAGCAGTCATCAGGCCCAACATGCCGGCTCCTGCGATGAGAAACTTGACCTCGGCGCCATCTTTGAGAGGGAAACCCTTGGAAGTAAGCGCCTCGTAGTCGACATATGGGTCCTTGTCCATGCTGGCGAGTGTCGGGTCCCGAAAGTCGACGAACTGAGTGACTTGGTCGGGACGAAGTCGCTTCTCTCGCTCGGCGGCATATTTCTCGATCAAGTGCTCAGGGATGACCATTTTGGCGTTTGAGTGTGATAATAGAAGAAAATAGGAGAAAAGGATCGATCTAAGCTGAAGTATTTGTATTTGACTCTTCTAAGATGCAATCACAAGCTGGTATCGCTGTCTACTTATACTGAGGCTACTATTGTAACGACCCGAGCGTGATCCTCTCTGTCTATTACAGACTTCCGAACTTTTCCTACGAGGCATACAGATTTCTCAAATGCCGGAGACAAGATTAGATGTCACGGTGTTTCGGAGCAGAGATATGTCCGTGCCTGCTTCGACTCCTATCCTCGCCCCTGTTGCACATCCACTCGAGACTGTCCTTGTTAGCACTCGCGTCCGGACTTTGCCAAGACTCCATTTCCTGCTTGGTGGGGCAGTCTAATGCAAGCTGCTTACGCTAGGCCAAGAATCCCTGTTGTTAGTGCCACCACTCATCAACGACTCGTGGTGCGGAGTTTGCATATACCTCTTACGGTGAACACGTCGTTGAATCCAAGAAGGGTAAATTTCCCCGGTAGCTCGTGTTTCATTTGACTTGTGAGATCCAATATGCTTCCCCTGAAAAGTGTTCCATCCTGCATAAATGCATGTGGCTGGGGCTGGCAAACATGGTCTTCTGACTCTGATCCCATCGGGGACCTGGCTTCAACTATAATAAACAACACATTAGCTGGCAAACATACGAAGTGGTTAAGCACAGGCGCGAATCACTACGATTGATGCAGAATCGTTTGGAAGGAGGAAATTTATTGAGCCAATCGACTTCCGACTTGTGCTACGATAATTCTCTACCTTGCTACCATCATCCCGAAACACCCCCTCCCATTCGTCGTTCCGTATTCCCCACCTCCAGCAAACGATATCTTCATTTGCCGGTCCAGGCCTTGGCGATAACATCCTCTGCAGACGTGAGGGGAATCTCGGGGAACATTTTGCTGAGTCTACGATCGTCATCAGGCAGGACACACGCCCCAGAAATGATCATCCGGCACACCCCCGCCAGCAGGGCCTTAAACTCGCCCTCGTTGAACTCTTCCCAGGGGGACAGAAGCGTCACGTCTCCCTTAGCCAGCTTTTCGGCAGAGTCGTAGGTCACGTCAATCTTGGAGCCTGTATGACCATGTCAGGAGGAGTTGGAGGGTTAAACACTCTGGATACATACCGCGGACCTCCTTGACACTGGTGATAACCTCATTAAGAGAGATGTCCGAACCAGACAAGAAGGCAACTGGGGGCCACTGTTCTTCCGCATCCAGGAGTCGAACGATCATACGGGCGAGATCTTCACTGTATGTAACAGTGAATTTGTCCTCACCAGTGCCAGGGACCACAGCTTTTCCGTTCTCCACGTCGAGGAAGAACGGGAACGGCTTCAGGTTACTCTTGATATGAGGCATGCCCCAGTAGTCCGAGAAAAAGCCGATCGAGATACGGATGTACTCGAGGTTCGTCTTCTTCAGTGCTCGGGCATTGGGGACCCAGCCGCCAATTCCAGGTCCCGAGTTGGCGTCACTATCGTCTCATGTGAGCATTCGAATTCTGGATTGGTATTGATACATACTCTTCGTCAAGCGGCGAAACAAACTCGCTCGGAATAAAGCGTCGAGTAGTCTGACACTGGTCAGCGGCAGCAATGAGGTTGAGCTGCGACTGGCTGCCAGCGTCGGTCTCGAGGTTAATGGTAGAAATCACTGTGTCGATTGCATAATCTTGCAGGATGGTGACAAGCGAGTTGACATCTGCATAGTTGACCTCGAGAAATGTCGGAGATCCGGGGAGGGGCTCGGTTGGAGTCTAGCCAAGATTCAGTCGAGCCTTCATCTGATGGAGACGTCTGTTTACCTTGCGGCCGAGGACGAAGACTTTGTGGTGGGAACCATGATGCTGCAGATGCTCTAGTACACTCTTACCAATGCCTCCAGTGCCTCCGGCAACAGCGACGATAGCCATATTGACGTGTATTGCGTGGGTTATTGAGTGAATTGATACTTTGTGCTCTGTGGTATAGCGTATGTGTGCAGACTAGCTATCTAGTCTTTACAACAGGAGTCTTCCGATATTTATAGCGCGAGCCTTGACCGTGTGAACTTGCACAGCTAATCAGTCGGCGGATTTCTATTTCGTACTGCGGAGTTACACGGCGGAGTTGATGTGTGTGTGTTGGCCCACGGGTTACAAAGCAGGAGCTTGATGATCTACCGAGTCAGACCGATCGGACCAACATTACGAAAACAGGGGGTGGGGGGAGCGAGAGCGGGAGCGAGTTGGGAGCTTTGGTTACATGAAGTCAAGCCACGTCACTAGCCTTCGATAGCCCGGACCTACGGTCGTTTCGGGCCCTGTGTTGGACGTTTGTTTATAAAGTCCGCCCGCGGGTCTTCCGGGTACCGTGGCTGTGCAGGTATTTATGCATGGTCCTGAACCTCGATCCAAGGCTTGAAATCACGGTGTTTAGTTCTGCTTAACAATCCATAATCCTGTCCGGTTGATCATGCAAGGATTCTGACAGTCTCACCAATACCTCACATCCCTTGAACCCACCTCTCTTCTTTTCGTGTTGAAACATCACTACCCAATTGAGCATGACGACTCGCCCCCAAAATATTATGGTGCGTAGCCTCGATGGATTCATTGCGGCCAAGGATACCCATCGACTGGTTCATCGAAGATACTGATGTCGACTTTGAGGCTCTCTCCGAATAGTATGAGCCAACAATCATGGGTCACAAAAACTACGAGCTCATACAAAAAGGGGTTGCCTGGGTACATATCTTCGCTGTGAAAAGGAGGTCAAGTCAGTATCAAGAAGCTTTACTCGAGCACCTTTAGGGCCAAGTATCATGTTGTCTGATAGGATTACAAATAAGGGGATTTAATTAAATAGAAGCAGATATAGAGGTATGGGTTGCAATGTTTAAGTGTGGTTGAGTGAGAGGGTTGTGCCGTTGTTTACATGAGAGAAAAGGGACCTCGCTGGTTATATAAGAGACATAGGGTGGTAGAATAATATTGCGAACAGAAAACAAGGATAGACGTCTCTTACTCGTTGGAGTTTGATCTGGGGGGCTCTCAAAGCAATTGGGATTGGCAAAAGTAGAATGCAAGAAATGGAAAGTATATACCACAGTGTCTGATCTGGTTCTTCTGTCTACTCTGTAGTGAGGAGTATTGCCAGGGGGTCAAACATGTGACATAATATAACCTATATAATCCGAAGCTCAAATCGTATTGTTGCCACCTCTCACACCGTTTTGGGCATGACGACTCCTCTCGTAGGGAGAAGGGTAGGATGAGAATCGACTTCAGCTCCTATCGCCAACATCACAGCAACGAATAACGGATCCACACTTCGGGTTGGTGGCTGGGACCTTCAGGGTAGTGAAGCGCCAAGTCTTGCCACCATCTGGAGTCGACATCTTTCCACCAGTGGCACCGTGCTGCCAGCCTCCGGAACGGCTAAAAGTTGAGTCAGCCTGGCTCAGCGTGATGGAAACGTCTTCCCAGCCTTATCAATTATTAGTTATCATAATAGAATATTTGGACTGGTAATTAAGATTGGTATAAGACGTACTGTGGGTGGGAGCAGTGGCACAGGTGCCAGCTGCACACTCGATTGAGATGTAAAAGATTTCGCCATGCTGACCCTGGCCTGCAAGATGCTATTAGCCCGTAGCCTATGCCTGACTTGAGATGCGTACTGGTAGAGACACTGGACATTAGCTTGTCGTTGATGTAGATGTTCTGGTCCCACATCTGCGTCTGAGAGTTGAGCTTGTCTGCGATCAAATCAGTCAAGCTTCTGAGAGGCAGAGATAGATTCCACTAACAGTGCGTCTTGATACGTGATCCTGGAGCGGCCTTTACTGGCTTTCCGTTCTTGGGTTTAGAGCCTTGTTGCAATATTTTGTTAGTTTTAGACCCAAGTCACTTGACCACCATCATAGGGTGCTCACTCTGGTTGACAAGAGCATATGCAAAGTTGCACCACTGCTTTCCGAGGTTGGTGCAATATCCGAGACTCCCAACGTCAGCGACATGTCTATAGGGGTTTTCAGATCACAACATACCCCTGAGGAGCATTCTCTGTTACACCTTGGAGGAAAGAAGCCTGGTTCTCCATCATAATGGCACTCCACAGAGCGACATCTCCAGTGATGGGGTTAGGGACATCTCCAACAACAAGCGTAGCAGAAGCCTCCTGTATGTATGCATTGGGCTTGGCGTAGAGAGTAACTACATCGAGGTTGGCGATGGAATGTTGGATGAGGGCCGAAAGAGTGGCGAGAGCAGCAGTGGTCTTCATCGTGGCGGGCAGTTTGGTGCAATAGGGACGAGATAGAAGGTGAAAATTGCGACGTCTAATCGAGCGAGTAACGAACGAATCTACAAAAAACAACGTCCTGTATTAATAGAGGTTTGAATCGACCCCTGAGCGCCAGAGCAATTGAATGCACGGCCGTTGTTTCAGTGGCCTCGTGTTATTGTAAAAATAGGGCGCAGGTTGGTTAATTTAAATGAAACCGGCCATTCTGAAACTCCAACTTGTCCAAATCCACCAGTCACTGCCGGTAAATTCGACCATGGATTTCGTTCCCCGGCATTTGTCTGCCGTTAGCATTGCTAATGCTAACTCGCCAATCAAGGGAAAATATTCCTCCTCGGCCAGTGAGTATGGAATATCGTAAAGGATACGATAAATCGCTATACGAGCATTACTCCAAGCCACCGTATCTTTTGTAATCCTTGATACATAAAGGTTGTTTTCAGGGAGCCTTCAAAATGCTGGTGACCATCATGACCATTGCTCGAGAAGACGCCCACTACATGGGTCTTGACGGACCCCTTACATAAGATTCCGCTTTAGTCTTAGTACACATGCATCAAATCTCAATACATTTACCAAGCTATACTCCATCTTGCCCCTCTCCAGTACCTTGTAATCACGATTCCTTTGGAGAACCTGCATGACTGGCCATCTTAGACGGCAAACGCGTGACGAGTGCTCTCCTTTCGGATTTCTAGAACCAGTCCATCTAGGAAAGGCTGTGAGTAAAAGTGAGACGTATCCAGCTTAGCCGTCTTGGCCTTGATGAGACCAAGCTTTCCATGCTCCAAGTTCGGCGCCATCCCATCAATGGCATCAAGCGTAAAGCTATCAATGTCAAAGGGATCTTCGCGGATCATGCGTCTGCTCTGCAAGATCTCAACGATCTACGACTCTTCGGGGGTCAAGTGCTTCTTGATATCTTCAAGCTCCTTTGCCGTTGTGGCTTCGCCTTGTGCACCGACTCCGAGCTTCTTGAGTTTCTCGAAGAGGGCGTCCTTCTTCTCAGGAGGGACGTAGACAAAGGCTCGGAAGCAGAACTCGAGGACCTTGGAGACCTCGGTTCGAGACAACGTCTTTCTGGAATCAGCATCGACAGTTCCTTGTATGACTGCGTCATGTTAGCTGGCACCCATGTCATAGCTCTGAGAATCTTACTGGGTCGAAGCAGGTCAAAGGCTCTCTGGAAGCCTTCCTCGTCAATGTCTTAGAGCACTAGCTCATGTTGAGTGCGAATCTGCTTTGTAGCGCTACTCACGGCCAGGAAGAAGCGAGTGTAGCTTTCAATGGTCTTCTTGGAGTGCCAAGAACCAGCCTTCTCCTCGTCGTAATCGCCTCGAAGCGAAGACATAATAGTGACTGCCGCAGAGAGGCCACTAGTGATAGCCAGATGAACACCCGAGGAGAACAAGGAATCAATGAAGCATCCCGCGTCCCCGCAAATACGGGCATTGGGCAGATGGTACGTGGACGCAGTGTAAGAATACTCGGATGCCGACCTGATTTCAGAGACCAGCTCCGCGCCCTCGAGCAGTTCCTTGGTCTTGGGAGCCAATTCGAGGACCTTCTTGTAAAAGTCCAAGGTTGAGGGTCTGCCAGATGCCTGCCTCTTCTCAGTGGCTACCTTTTGACCCTGGACTATACCGACGGATCGGGTGCCATCGTGCAGCAGCATGAACCAGGCCCAACCACTAGCATCTGTTGATAGTTAGTCACCGTTCATACACAATTCTGATAGCCATACCCTCAAGACCCTCAAAGTACGGTGAGCCCTCCATGTGGGTTCCCACACCATACAACTTGTCACTCTTCCAGTAACCCCAGTTGGCGACGTTCTTGAAGTTGGGGTTGAATGTTCTGTTCTGCAGATACTTGGTGCTCAGAATTCCGCATCTTCCACTTGCATCGACGAGATACTCGAAGGAGACTGATCCAGAGCTTCCGTCTTTTCGAGTCCATGTCGCAGACACGGGGCGGCCAGGTTGATTAGCCTTGACGTTGCTTGCTGTCTGTTCAAACTGAACAGTGTCGACCTTGGTCTCGTCAAAGATATGAGCGCCACAGGCGCCGGCATGTCTGAATAGCAACTCATTCGGCTCTGATCGAAGCAGATTCCAGGCATATCCATCAGGGCCCCCTGCCGTGAGAAAGTCTGTGTCTAAAGGGAGGTCAGTCAGGTCTGCTGGCAGGGGGCAAAGGTTACTCACAGGCATCGGGCTGACCCTTGGCCAGTCGGAACACGGCCCCATTCTACGGGCACGTCAGCACATATCCCATCATTGTCTTTAAGATGCCCTTCATACCTTTTTGGAGAATCCGTGCGCATTGAACTCAGTCCCAGAGATCCAATTAACGTACAGCTCCAACATTACATCTTTAAGTCGCCGACTATCATGAATCAGTTCCGTCTCGTCCTGTGGTCTCAACGGTTGAACCAAACTACCTTGCCCCTTTGCTCCCGACCTCGGCGCCTCTTGACCCAGAGCCTTGGTACGACATCACAGCCGACATACAGTCCAAGATCATGCCAGGCATCACACACTGGTCCAGTCCCGGTTTTATGGCATTCTTCTGCTGCACAAGTAGCTACCCGTCCGCCATTGCCGAGATGTGGTCAATAGCCTTCAACGGCGCCTATTTTAACTGGGTCTGTAGCCCTGCTGTGACAGAGCTCGAAGTCATCGTCATGGATTGGCTGGCAAAGTTGATTGGGCTGCCTGAGTGCTTCCTTTCAAAGGGCCCGACGAATGGAGGAGGTGTGATTCACGGCTCAGCGAGCGAGTCTATCTTGATAGTCATGGTTGCTGCGCGGGACAGGTTTCTTGCCGCCAAGACGGCTCACTTGTCCGATGATGACCCTGATGCCAAAGAAGATAAGCTTTGGCGCCTACGAAGCCGCTTGGTCGTCCTTGGTAGCGCTGGAACTCATTATAGTACCAAAAAGGCCGCTCAGATCCTTGGTGTTTGGTTCATCGCCATTCCAGTCGACGAGGAAAAGGGATTTGCTATGCAGGCCAGTGACCTGACCCATGTCCTCGATGACATTGCGTCCCGTGGTCTGGAACCCTTCTTCATCACGGCTACTCTGGGTACCATCGAAGTCTATGCTGTCAATGACTTTCCTGGCATTGTCAACGTTCTCACACCTCGCATGAACACCCCCAATGAGATATGGATTCAAGTTGATGCGGCATATGCTGGCTCTGCTCTTGTACTCGACGAGAATAAGTCTCTCGCAGCCCCTTTCAAAAACTTCCACTCGTTCAACTTTAACCCCCAAAAGTGGCTTTTGTCAACGTTTGACTGCTCCGCTCTCTGGGTGCGCAACCGTTCACACCTCCTCAAGTCGTCCCTCTGCGTCAAGCCGCCATAGTTACACGATCAGTTATCGAATGATGATCGAATTGTCGATTATCGAGACTGGCAGATCCCCCTAGGTCGTCGTTTCAGGTCTCTCAAGCTTTTGTTTGTCATGCCTGCTTATGGCGTCCGAGGCTTGCAGGCCCATGTACGACAAGGGATCCTCCTGGGCGAGTCACTCGAGGCAAAACTACGTTCTCGACCAGATCTTTTTTCTATCACGACCCCTTCTCACTTTGGTCTGTTGAGATTACGCCTATGCGCTGGCGGCAATGAACAACTTAACAACAGCCGCACAGAGGCGCTTCGTGAAAGGATCAACAGTGGAAGCCAGTTCTTCCTGACTGGAACAACCGTTAATAGCGGGTTTGATATTCGAGTCTGCACTAGCGGTGCCTCGGCGAGTGAAGAACACATCAAAAAATTGTTTGACCTTTTGTGGGGGAGGCCGAGAGCATCATGAAGGAGGGAGAATTATTGCAACTGTAGAAAGACCTTACTTGTCGCGCCATAAACAGGAAATTTGACATCCCAACTTCAGAGTATAATATAGAACACCTCGTTTAAGATGAAGCTGAGAGTGCAGCAAGCATCATGGTGGGAAAGAGAGGAACGGAATAGCCGTGAGCTAGAGCAACAACTATCAGACTAGAAGGAGATTCATTTTTGCCCTCTTCACAATATCCAGCCAATTCACAAACAGCTCGCTTTGATCCCTCGACCTCCATATCAGCCGCAATATATTCACAGCCGTGCCCAGAGACCCCCACGGGAATACCAACCCTATTCTCCGGAACCTATCTAAGATCCAGGTCTGTTGATCCAAGGTTACAGCCTCAGCGCCAGCCACAAAAACCGGCCATAACGTGGAATGAAAATTAGGATCATCGTCAGAAATAGAGCTCAAGTGGAAAACCAGCTCTCGTCCAATACTATCTCGGAGGCCGCATGGTATCATGCTATGGATGGATGGGATGGCGCGGAGGATGTATAAGCAGACCGAAAGCTGATGAGCAGCCCCTGCATGTTTCCGGCACTGGATACTCATCGCCTGTCTTTCAACCGGTACGCGAGAGGTGTTGGCTGCCCAGCCAGACTCACCTCCCTCCCAGCTAATAAACCGCGCGGCAAATTACATGGTCAAACCAGCATTACCTAGTTGCTGCGCGGGGGCATTCAATTTTTCTTTTTCCCGCTTGTATCTGACTTTGGACCCTCGTTGTTGGTGATGCGCCCAGATTCGCTGCGGACCATCAGTGGATGGGGTTATGAAGCTACATCCCCGTAGTTTTGGTTTTAGCGTCTTGTAAGGGGGGTGGGGACATTTCTTGGCTTCCCCTTTTGGCAATAGGGCGTTTGCAAGTACCCACGAATCTGATGATGTACTCGCATCCCGCCACCATTTTAATAAATTCAATCCTTTTCTATACAGCTCTAGAACGAGATAAAGCGTCAGCTCTCGGCCCTTCTCAATTGACGCCGTTTTACTCCCACTTTCCCGTTAAAACCGAGTCTGAATGCGTCATACGCTGACTCAGTTGTGCTACGCTGCACCTCCAAAAGGCCTGGCTTACAGTTCCCTCAAGTGTCGACCGTCAAGATAGCCAGCAAAGTACATCTGACAATAGTGTCAGCTGTACTGAAGACATCGGATATTGAAGTATTTTTTGAGGGTTCGCCAGCCGCTCTGAGCGACTACGAGGTGTTCAATATTTTACCTGCAGTACGTTCTCTCTAAGCGCACGGCATCTCACGGAGACACTGTCGATATGGTGAGAGCTAAGTACCCCTTATTAGCTACTTTTGGGACCTTAGATCGGCTTTACCAGTCAACATGATGGATTGTTCTTGTCAAGGCGTTGTGTGGGGGACAACTAGAGTGAGAGAGGTTTCTCCAAACCTCCAGAGCTTCTTAAATAGCTACACTAGATTCAGTCGGTGATCAAGATAGTCAATTCAGCCTTCCCCGACTGTACTCAAGCCAGTCGGACCAACAAACGACCCGAATTCCTACCCGCACCGCGAATCACTTGTCGAGTGTAGACCTCATACTCAGATAAGAGCGAGCCATATCCAGGCGATCCCAATGTTCTTGGAGAGTGTAATCGGCAGTACGGATATACGGATATACGCCACACTGAAGTGAGTTCGCCAGGAACACACGAGCCAGTCTTGTGACCAGTTCGCACCTCGTTTAAGAGATGCTTAAACATCGATCACTAGAGCAGCTTGTCGATTTGCCGCTTCATCAGATAGATGGACGTGTTAGCGGGAATTCTCACGAGTGAGGTGCCCATTCTGACGCCGGATATACAAGGCGAATGTCATCTTTTCTTCCGTCTTCACAGTGGTGGCTATCACTAACGTCGCATTACTTGCACAGTCATTGCGGTGATTGCTTGGCCTAGAATGAGTCACCATCTGAATAGTGCTTATGCAGCCCCACTCAAAACTGCAACGTCGTGTTACGGTGAAAGAATTCTTCTCATTAAATATCATTTCATGACCACACTGCTTGTATCTTTGCAGCTGAAGCATACCATTACAATATTACGAACATGGCCGAGACCGTACCACAGGATAAACCGGCCGTGGTCTGCGTCTTGTAAGTCGGCTCTCCTCTTTCACTACAGTCTAGTCGCTGAATGATACAGTTGCGGCGCCGCAGCTGGCTACAACGAAATCCACCTCGAGGCCGCGCGCTCTTTGGCGCGTGAATTCCACAAGAACAATGTCCATCTTGTGTATGGCGGAGGCACGGTCGGGCTGATGGGCGAACTTGCCAAAACGCTTGTGTCGCTCTCTGGTCCCGAAGCCGTTCACGGCATCATCCCCAAAGCTCTGATCCGAGTCGAAGAAGGTTATCAGGACAAGGAGTCGGACTCGGGATCAAAGAAAGCTGAGCGAACCGTTCAAAATAACGGGGCCGAGTTTGGGCGTGTCACCGTCGTTCCCGACATGCATAGCCGCAAGCAGTTGATGGCGAAACAAGTCTTTGAGGGAGGCCTGGGATCGGGATTTATTGCTTTACCTGGTGGCTTTGGCACTATGGAAGAGGTGATGGAGATGACGACATGGAACCAGCTTGGAATTCACCATGTTGGTGTTCTCTTGTTGAACATCAACGGCTACTGGAACCATCTTGTTGCTTGGGTCGAGAATGCAGTTGACGAAGGGTTCCTTTCGAGTCAGAACGCCAGTATCCTGATACAAACGGATGATACGGCTGCTGCTCTGGAAAAGCTGCGGGCTTATCAGGTCAGCGGCGACAGATTGAAGCTGAGCTGGGGTGACGAGTAATCTACGCCGATCCCTTCATCAAGTTCCCAACTCCACTCTATTTAGTTTCATATTAATACCATGGCCATTATTACCAAGCAGCATGTGTCATCTTTCCCAATGCCTCTTCTCTATAGATCAAATAATCGGCATGCGTGTCGAGATTATATGGCCGAAGGGCTGATCTGAAAGACAATGTCATGACGCCTTTGATGAAAGCCAATGAATCTTGGTCTCTGTATATCATTAACAAGCCACTGACTATTTACAAAATCCCATTACAACATTCGTCAAACCTTCCGCCGTCAAAAATGACAGAAACAGGCACGCTGCCTGATACACCCAGAGGAGCTACCCGGGACCTAAGGCACTTTCATAAAAGCATGTAGGCCAACATGTTTCTTAGCTAAATCTCTGTCTTGTATAAGGTCAAATAATGATATTTGTCACCTCGGCCTCGTTCCGGTCTCTTCATAAACTAAAAAGTTGTGCCATTAACGTCGTTTGACGTTGATATGTTAACAGATAGTTACTGTGAGTCTCCGACACCATCATATCCAGACGACAATATTAACAAAGCCCTTGCGGCTTAGAAAGAACACAGACTGGCACTGATTAAGATTATCCCGAGGAAGAAAAAGGTAGATAAGGACAGAAGGTAAAATTAAGATCTTTAAATCCTCTTCAACGTGTCAAGACTCCCACGTTTTCACCCCGCTGCTAGAGCACTATCTTGGGCTCTGGCTAGCTTGGTGAGATAATGCTAGTACGGTATCACGTGCAAAGGTTACCACTTTCCAACTCTAGGTGCAAAACCTCTTGGGCGAGCGGCGCATCCTGCTCAAACACGGTATAGCGCCCCTTGTTCTCAGCCTTGTTTTCACTGCCGCGCACATCATAGCAGCTGAATCAGGGAACGTGGATGCCAAGATATTACTGGAACAGTGAATCCTTACCTGATTGGCTGGTCGAGATCGCCAGATATTCTGATGTCATTCCATTCTCCAGATCATCGCCTGGATTGCCCAAAACAGCACAAACGCAGCGCCGCTCAGCCTCCGCCATGATATCCCCAGATTCACTGCCTTGTCAGTGCCTCGTAGAATTATCCTTCGAGATCAATGCGATCGGATTATTCAACGAGACTAGTTGATCAATTACCGAGGTTGATGAATCCTGGCGCTCTAGCGAATTGGCATCCTGCATGATGATTCCATGGCTGTGCCTGGTCTGTAGCACATGGCCTCAGCTGGCGAAGTGAAATGAATATATATACTCGAGAATACGCATGTTCTATGGTTAACTCTCTCTGATATCCATCTACAAAATCATATCACCAACGGCTTGCCTTCATCATGCGGCGCTTCAACCCTCTTTTCTTCCTCTTCTCCTACCCCCTCGTTGGGGCCATGCCCAGTGCTCATCTCTCAACAAGAGACGTCGAAGGCCTAGACTGGAAGCCATGTGATATACCTTTTCCAGAGGCAGTCAAAAACGCTACCACGGTCCCAGTCGACTGCGCTACACTTGAAGTTCCTCTCGACTACACCAACCCCAAGTCGGACAAGAAGCTACAGTTGCAGCTTGTCAAGGTTAATGCAACAGAGAAGCTCGTCAAGGGCAGTGTCATCTTCAACCCTGGAGGCCCTGGGAGTAGTGGTGTTGAAGAGGTCACACAAAAAGGCCCGCTCTATGTCAAGTAAGTCACGCTCAGAGATCGCATACCTGACCCCTAACAATCGACCAGGACTCTCGGTGGCCACTTCAACGTAATTGGCTTTGATGCACGGTAATAATTGCTCTGAAGCATGATTGAATAGCCAAAACTGACAACTCTGCAGAGGCACAGGCCGAACCCTGCCCTTCATTTGTGATACTGGAAGCGCTGCCCCTGACACTCCTGAATCGACAAAGCTATCTCGCCGCGACAACAAGTACCCTCACCCCTACTCCGACGTACCCCCATCGTCACTGTACGATCTTCTCAAGTATCAGGTGTGGGAGCTCAGTGCAGAGTATGCCAAGATCTGTGTCGAGCCCAACAAGGAGAATGCCACCTTCTACGGAACAGCCTTCGTCGCCAGGGACATGCTGTCCATTGTTGATGCTCTCAAGGAAGACGGCCTCCTTAGGTTCTGGGGACGTTCTTATAGTACCATTTTGGGACAGACCTTTGCCGCCATGTTCCCTGATCGTGTTGGCCGTATGCTTCTCGACGCTGTGGTTATTCCCGACGAGTACTACTCTGGTACCTGGCTCAGCGCCCTTTCAGGAGTGGAATCGACTATCCTGCGCTTCTTTGAAGAATGTGTCGATGCCGGTGTTGATTATTGCCCTCTCGCCAACTTCACAGGCCCAGACACCACCGCCCAAAGCCTCATGGATGCTACAGTCGAGGTCTGGGATGAACTCGCCAAGGACCCAGTCTTGGTATCAAAGGACTTTCCAATCCCTTATCTCACACCTGGAAACGTCAGCGTGCTACTCGCCAGCAAAGCCCAGATCCACTCGGCACTCTATGAGCCAGCGGCCTTCACCGGCATGTTTCAGGTTCTCGTTCCTCTTCTGAACCGCAACTTCAGCATGTGGACCGACCCTGTGAAGCCAGAGACACCCGAGGAGCAAGAAGAGCCATGGAACATTTCCCTAGGCCCTAACTTTCACGCAATTGGGTGCTCGGATTCCGCCTTCAGGGCTGACTCGCCGGAGGATATGTACAACATTGTCGAGGGTCAGAATGCGCAGAGCTCATTCGGCGAGATTCTTGGCCCAAAGACATGGATGTGTGCTCGATGGCCCGTGTTTGCTGCTGAGAGATACGAGGGAGAGTGGCAAGGATTGAACACCAGCTTTCCACTTCTGTTTGCCAACGGCCAATGGGACCCAATCACGCCTCTCACTGGTGCCTGGAACGCTGCATCGAGGTTCAACGGAAGTAGAGTGCTAACCCATGAGGGCTTTGGTGTAAGTCATCTCATCTTATTTTGAGTTGAGTAAAAAGCTAATAGACTTAGCATGGTGTAATGAAGCAGCCGTCCGACTGCACCAACAAGGCGATTCGAGCATACTTCCAAGATGGTGCCCTGCCTGAGCTGGGCACCAAGTGCAAGCCCAATAAGAGTTCTTTTGAGCAATTTGCAATTGATCTGGAGAAGGGAATTGGGACCGCGCCATGGGGAAATGAGTAAAGCGTCATCTATGTACCATTGGCATGATTTGTACTATTATTCCATGACCGACTACGCATACACGTTTTAGTAGAGCACAAATTCTTGCGTATGATTATTAAGTAAAGCTAGACTTGAGAACCAGAAAACTCCTACATGGCCATGTCTACGGCAGTAAAACTACCGGATGTGAGTAAAAGTCACCATGCACAAAGTCCAACACTCTATCAGTGTTTATGAGAAGGAAATACTCTCCTCAACAAAATAGTACTCCCAAGCGCCATAATCCCGAACGCTCACTGCGCGCATGGCCCCTGCCACGGGCTAGGACCAGCCTCGCCATTGTACAACTGATAATCATATCCAGCAGCCGCCAAGGGCTGATCATCACTGCCCCCCGTACCAGCGTCGTCATGGGTATAGCCTCCAGCATCAGCAGCGCTGTACCCATATGGCTGGTAATATGCATGCTCGTAGACCCTAGGGTCGACACCTATGCTCTCCGTAATAGACGGGTCCTCTTGTCGGTACATCGCCTCCTGGCTTTGCTCGTCGCCTCGGCGTCCCTTGTGGTGTTTCCTTGAGCTTTTCTTGCTGGATGACGACTTCCTGCTCTGCCTTAAGCTTGAGCTGCGGGGCTCGGGCATGGGATAAATCCAGATCAAGAACTCCTTGTCTCCATCGGAAAGCTCAGTATTCATAGGGATCACTATCCCGCCTTGGGCATCTCCTCGTTCCACTGGGTAATGCATGATGGACTTGGGATCGTAAGCATTGCGTATTGTCGTGGAAGCCTTGTCCAGCTTGCGATAGTTGTGTGTGACTTTTTGAGCATCCCATCCCCTCCTGCCCTGAACTATTCTATAGTTCCACTTGATCGGACAGTCGGGATGAGCATGCTCATGCTCCATGCCTAGAGCGTGGCCAAACTCATGCAAGACATCAGACTGCCTGTGCTTTCGCCGATCCTCCGCGCTTCGCTGGTCGTTGTGATGCATGTTCAACGTCATAGTCGATTCATATGGGTGTAGCTCAGCGTCATTGCCAATACACGAGCTCGAGACACCGTGAGAGATGAATGAAACGCGGATGTCGGAGGCTCTGGGGTCGTCATCCTCGAGGAAGACGAATCTGATCCGCATACGAAGGGTGTTGTAGTGCTCCTCGATGAGAGACTTGACCTTGTCCTTGTCGGATGAATGACCGTTCAGGAAGCATACATAGAGGAAGGACTTGTCCTCGGGCCATAAGCGATGATTCAAGCCAGCCGCGTTTGCCCATCCCCCGGTAGCAGTGTCTGGGCCGATATCATCGTTGTCGTTAGGGCGCCCGTCATATTCAGCGTTACCACCAGTCCAGGACGAGCCTGGATCTGGCTGCTGATAGCCATGGCCGGAGGGGTACTGATCAGTGTAACCTGAAGACATGCCTGCAACCTTCAGGCGACAATAGGGCATTGAAAAAGATTACCTTGGAAGGCAGGAGTAGCTCACTGCTACCAATGAGACGGAAACTGGAAGGTTGAAGGCAGGTGGCGAAGAGAGTGCTTGTATAAATGTCATTAGACAAGTGCAACACATCGGTTGCCTTCCGTTGGGCACAAACAACGTGGCTCGGTTATCATGGTTCGCCCTGCTACAAGAGGCAACGGCATATCGAGGCTGCTGCCTACAAGGCGAGCGACAAGGCCGAACCGGAGATTACCAGGAATGAGCTCGTATAGCGTTCGATCAAATTGATCGCTCGGCGTCTACCGACTCCCACAACGGTCAATTATTATAGAGTGAAGTGATATTGTCCTCACTTAGACAGAGGCGATCAGACTAGTTGATTGAATGTATCAACTTAGCTGACTACCTTGACAACGAGTCAGGCGTTAGTCAAGCCGAACGGGCAGCCTAGCCTGGAGTAGCGGGTTGAGGGATTTATGCGCGTCGGCGGAACGCTGAACCGCCATCACAACTGAGGGCTTTGCCTAGACATACCATAGGCTCTGAATGCTCCTCCTCTGCATTCTGTGATGTGTCTCAGACCATATCAACACTTGAAAAGCTCCACTTGAGGTGAACTTGCGCCGTCTTTTCCTACGTTGACCTGCCTGACTACACCATTTGCGCTCTTCTGATGAGTTGTTCTCTCCGGGTGTCTGCAGATGGCCAGCACACTGACTCAGCGCCGCCATAGCCAAGGCTGTTCGGAATCCATGCGTTCGTCCCGGTTGGCTGATATCCAAATATCCACTGCGAACACACGGTGCGTGACTTGACAGGCAAACTCACTGTAGTGGCTATTGGCTAATGGGTTTGCTGACGGTATTTTCAACCGTCGCTCGTACGCGTGATGACTCTGATGAGGGATGCGTGGGGGGCAACCTCTTCGAATTGTGGGTGAGGCCAGCTGCACAAATGTGCTACGAATCAGTTGCCTTGTCTGTGAATGCGGTGAAGGAAGAGGGTATGTTCAGGACCGTGAGCGTCTAGTTTAGGCATCAAAGGAGGATGCACTGTTTCTGATGGAAAAGATGGCCATCCATTCATCCGTTTCAGCACTGAGGATGGTGTTTAGAGAGCGACCAGATGAAAGGTGGCGAAAGGGACGGTCCGTTCGTGACGTGAATATGAGAACATGCTTCATGATCACTATTTGGTGGATTAGAAATTCCCAAGGTGATTGGGATTCATGAAGCAAAGATTAGAAAAGTAACGCCTTTCATTTCTATGGACATAGGCCTGATCAGTGAAGTACATGGGAAAGAATAAGGCTGCATTTGTAATACGCAAAGACGCACGATGAGGATACAGAATAACTAAAGGTAAAAAGTCTCGTGTCTTGACTGGTGATAGTTGAACTCCGGCCGGTAGTGTTTGAGTGCACTGTTTCTGGACTTATCTTCTGTCCAGCCCTGTTCTTGGCTTCCATTCCATGCTATTCACTCAGGTTATATGATAGAGGCATTGAATAGATTAGAGCTTGTGCTATTTATAGTCTTTCGGCCCCCGATTGGTCAACTTGGAGTTTCTGTGCGACTCTTATCTGACATCGTCGTTCTTACTCTATGTTCACTCCTGATCCTTCACTACCAACTGTATCTCCCAACAAGAGGCATTGGCTACCACATTTAGCCCATCACAGCAGACCAAAAGAAAGACAGATCCGAAGCCTCACCACTTCCTTGTGTACCACCCTCAGCCTAACTTCCATGCCAAAGGAACGATCGGCGAACGAGGCACACACAACCTATCGTCAATCACCTTGGAGTACGCATGGGAGGTCACTGATTGAGCCTCAGCTGTCTCAAGCACCAACTATAGCATTATAAGAACCTATAATCAGAGATGTAAAAGAACTATCAGTAACCTGGTAAGTGTCCGTTCTTCCAGCTTCGCTCTTCCTCTGGCAACTATCAACCTCACCAAGAAACGAAACAAGACGACCGAAACGACGGTCAAATGCAACATAAAAGCAAACACTGCATCCACACACCGACAGACCACCATGTGTCGCAAACTCACCATCGTCACATCCTGCAGTAAGTGCTGGTTTTTGATGAATACCAAATTTGAAGACGAGATCTGCGACCAGGCCAAAGGCAAGCTGGGTGGGTGCCAGTTTGGAATCCTAAGAGACCGGATCGAGTACAATTCCATCTGTAATCCCTGCTTTGAGAAGCAAAAGAAGAAGAGGGATAACTGTCGCCTTTCTTAGGTGTCTTCGGTGATGCTCTCTTTTGGAGAAGCGTCCTCACGAGAACCCGAAGGAAAGGGGACAGAGATAATGGCGGGTGCATTGGAGGCAATAGAAACAATGGGGCTCTCCCTTTAAGAGGGAGGCCCAAACTTCTTTGTAGGATCAAGGGGTCGCTCTCAAGTAGGTGGCTAACATTACTTTAGCCTGGTATTCTGCCTCTTCGAGCACTGGTAAAGCCATCCAGAGGTGGGCAGAAGAGCAAAAGCACTGACTTCGTACTATTCTAACATCTTTATATATCTGAAATTACCTGTTTATCATCTCATTTACATGCCTAGCGCCCTCGTGCATCTCCCTGCGACGGATAAACTCAACGCTCCTTTAACACTTGCCACTCTTACCAACGCCCATATTCTTACAGCCCTTGGAGCAATAACCCTTGTACTTGATATCTCCATTCGTACCAGGCACACAGTAGAACAGCGAGTTCTTAACGTGCTTTCGGTCGGCGCAGATGCCTTGCTTGGTGGCGGCGAGGGCGTCTTCGATATCGTCGTAGTAGTTACCTTGGCGATATATTAGGCAAATAAAGAAATGAACTTGCCAATATCCAAATGAGAGCTGCCGCAGTAGTAGGGGTTGGGTGTGCAGTTCCTCGCTGCGCCAAATGAGGCAAAGCACGCCACGACGGCCACAGAAAAGGCAGCCACGTTGACCATTATGACGGCGTAAATGTGTAGGAGAACCTGAGACTTGAAAGAGGTTGATAGATATCTAGAGAGTTTCTTGGTAGCCAAAACAATCCGATGAGGAGGTTTTATAGCTTGAGGCATCGAAAGCAGGAGATCGATAAACCCAAGCCTCAACCACCCTAAAGGCGCCACGAATCGCTCTGTTGATGGCTAATTGGCCCCGAGACGCCGATTTACCCCTGGGAACTCGATTCAAGCCCAATATTGGCCGATGATATGTTTGAATTGAGGAGCTGAAAAGTGGTGGGCACTGGTGGCGTGGTCGAGAACACGCTGGCGCGCCAAAAGCTGACTGTTGACTTACCTTCATCTCCGCCAAGAGACGGATCTCGAATAAAGCAGGCAGATTTTTACAGAGATTCCTAATCCAGAACCAAGAGGGTCTAGGCGTATCAGGCTAGTTTCATTCTACTGTAGGAGCAAGGCAAGCTGATACTCACTATGAGGACACTGGGCTTGATGGCTTCACCGTTCATCGTCCAGCTCGGAGAGAATTCTCCTAAACTGACACTCCGAGCTAGGTCAAACGGTATAGAATTGCCTTGAATCTAGATGACCTCATACTCGAGGGCGACATGGAAGCTGTAGGGATGAAGGCAAGAAGCCTCTAGCCAACAAGGATCACGAAACTCACGAAGCTACCACCCCACCATACAGTAAGTCTTTCAATTCAGCTCCCCGGGACTTACCCCGATGCCGAATGCAAATATGAACCAGGCTATTTTATTCTCCGTTCCGACGCCACTGGTGACCCCGTTCTGGCTTGGGGCAATTGGGATCGTTAATCCTTGACTAAAGGGATCATACCAAAGACCCCGAGAGAAAGTCCGACATCGACAGGTCATGCAGTGTAACTGTTAACGTCCATGAGCCGCACAAATGAGAGTGCGCGTGGTTTACCCCGCAGCAACAAGATGCTGGGGGGCGGCGCAAGTTTCGGCCCATTGATTAATTATGGGAAGGGGAATCGCACAAATAAATCTAAGGTAATAAAACCCAACCAGGCTTTCGAGTTCGTACTAAGGAACTTACCAGCAAATCCTGCTATCTATCCGTCAATTTGTTTCTGTCTATCAGACGAACTGGACCTACTTCCCAAAGCGAGCGAGTGTAGCCCCGCTTGTTACATCTTCCAGGTTTTGCTCACAGAGCTATTTATTCTTCCAAGCACTTGTATACAGGTGCGAGAGTAAAACAAAAATGAAGCTTTTGTTTCCGTTGCGTACTATATTTTTCTTTATATCGTCTTTCATCTGCATCTGCGGCGCTCAGCAGTTCAACACGAATCATGGTTAGTTGAAATTAAGCCCTGCCACTTGTCTCTGCTTTGTTGACGATGATAGGTCTTGTACCTTTTAAATTCGAGCAACTTCCCCTAGGAAGTATCAAGGCCTCTGGGTGGCTCAAGGACCAGATTGAGCTTTCAGCTGAGGGTCTTGGTGGCCACTTGTTCGACTTTTATCGGTATGTCCAACGCTCCACATGGCTCGGAGGTGACTTCGAGTACAGTGAGCTTCACGAATCCGCCCCGTACTGGTTCAACTACATTGTGCCTATGGCGTGGGTTTTGGACGATAACCGCTTAAAATCACAAGCGAGACAGTTTCTTGACTATGTATTGGAGCATCAAGCCGAGGACGGCTGGTTGGGTCCTGAGAAAACTAGAGAAACGAGGGGAGTCTGGGCCAGAAGCCTTCTCCTCTTCGGCCTTGTGGTGAGCTCCCGCACCATTCCATCATATTTCCACGTGATTAATGGTTTCAGCAATATGCAGAGGCAGATGCTTCCCAAACGGAAAGAATCGTCGACTCAATCCACAAGTTTACAGTCCTAGTGCATTCTATGTTGAAAAATAACTTCACTGGGTTGCTTCAAGGCGAAAACGACAACTTTGATCCTTATGGTTTTGGTGTTTCTCGCACTCATGAGTTGCCAATCTCGCTCATGTGGCTCTACGAAACACATCCAAGGAACAACTCAGCCTTGATACTCGAAACGATCGAACTCATGTTTGAAGGTGGACGGAAGGGAGGCCGCGATTGGACCACCTTTTTTGTGAATGGCACCTTTCCTACCAAAGGCACAGGCACATTTCGTCCGAGCGGCTTTACTCACGGTGTCAACCTTGCCCAAGGTTAGAATACGGTACATGTGCTTTTCTGCCTACAGTCCTAATCATCTTTTACAGGATTGAGGTATCCAACCGTTCTGTACCGGCTGACGAATGATTCCAACCTTGTTCATCAAACACATGAGGCTATAAACCTAACTCTCGAGTATCAAACATCACTTTCGGGCACAATTATTGGTGATGAGCATCTCGGCGGACTCAGTCCTCAAAGAGGGAACGAATAAGTTGCACGCCCCCGAGAGTACATCAAACTAATAACTCCCAGGTCAGAACTCTGCATGGCTGTCGAGTCCATGTTTTCCTACGCCTTCCTATACCGATTTCACGGATCAAACTTGTTTGCGGATAGGGCTGAGCTTGCTGCTTTCAACGCCCTTCCCGCGGCAATGAGCCCTGATTGTGAGTACAGGACATCCAACCTAATACGTATTTGACACTTAGTTGTTTGCTATATACTAATCTATATAGGGTGGTCTCATCAATATGTCACCCAGACCAATCAGCCGTGGTCCCGAAATTTGACGGCCAATCCGTTCTTCAATGTTGTTTCATATTCCAATAGCTTCGGGTTGGAGCCGAATTTTGTAAGCCTTGACTGGAACCGTCAACACTATTCATCTGATTCTGACTTGTCAGCCTTGCTGTACCGTCAACCATCCGCAGGGATATCCAAAATATGTTGCATCGTCGTTTGTCAAGTATGGAGAAAATGGCCTTGTCCATATGTTACTCGGCCCATCGATTGTAGAGACCAAGGTCAAGAACAGGCCGATTCAAGGTACGTATTATGAAAACAAGTGACCCAGCTCCACTAACTCTGGTCCAAGTGAAATGTCGGACTAACTATCCGTTCTCGGATCGACTGGACTATGAAATCCTAGCTGCCGTCGATTTTGACTTTTATGTTCGAATCCCACAGTGGGTAGACGAAACCACGGCGCTGAGCCAATTTGCCGGCCAAAAACCCCAATCGATTTCGGCAGAAAATGGACTTTATCGCATGTCGATTCGGAAAGGCTTCCACAGATTGTCTATCCACCTCCCTATGACGACCACCATTGCATACAGGAACAACACCGTTGGTGTATATCGTGGCCCTCTTCTCTACGCCGCCGACATCAAATACTCCTCTTCATTCCATCGACCTCTCAATTGGACAGACAGACAGCCCTTGCCAACTTCCGAGGTGGATGCTCGAAGTCTCGATTGGGTGCTTGAACCCACATCCAACTGGCGATACGCGATAGATCCCACGACAATTAAGCTTGGGAGGACCATTCCTTACGACACCAAGCTGCCAAACCCACTGTTCGATAGACATAATTTCTTACCGAGTCTCGAGGTCAACGCTTATCCTTTGAACTGGCCAGAGACGCTGGGTACTGCCGCTCTACCTCCGGAGCAAGTAGAGGTTAAAAAGTCAGAGGTCACAAAGCTTAAGCTCATTCCGTTTGGGGCCGCCAAACTTCATATAGCTCAATTCCCTATTGTGAAATAGATCAGTGATGCCTTTTGGTATAGGTTGGTATGTAACATAGCCGCGGCTATAGGTATTATAGTTATATATCAATTTGGCCAAATCCACATCCAGAGCAGCATCTCTTCAAGGAACGTACATGTGTCATCAACACCAAACTTTTACATCAAGACCATGCAACCGACAAAAGGAGTGAGTTTCATAGCCCATCGTCATCAATCCTCATCACTTCCAGCCCCTTTAGTAGTACTCCTTCTTACACTTCCCATCATGGCCGCGACGATATCCCTTCTGACAGACACAATAGTCTCCCTTCTTCCACTCGTATTCCGGACACTTGCACTGATCTCTATCTTTGATCTGGCCATGAGGACACTTGCAGTGGTTGCCCTTTCTGTACTGACCGTCCGGACAGACGCACTTGTCACCCTTCTTCACCAGCTCCCTGGGACACTTGCACTGGTCCTTATCCTTGACCAGACCATGAGGGCACTTGCAGTATTTGCCCTTTCGGTATTGTCCGTCGGGACAGACGCACTTATCTCCCTTCTTGACAAGCTCGCCAGGACACTTGCAGTAGATTCCACGTCTGACCTGACCGTGGGGACACTTGCAGAACTTGCCCTTCTTCTGGAGGTCTCCGGGACACTTGCAATGGTCTCCCTCCTTGACCTGAATACCAGGACACTTGCAGTGCTTGCCATCCTTGATCTGGCCCCAGGGGCAGACGCAGTGATGGTGCTTGTCGTAGTGCTGACCGTAGGGGCAGTATTCGTAACCGCCGCGGGCGACTAGATCCTCATCGTCCCTTGCCTCGAGGTCGACGTCCTCGGGCTCTGGCTGAGGGATGGCTGCCACTGAAAAGGCACCCAGGAGGAAACCCAGGAAGAGATGTTTGAGAAGCATGTTGGTCGGCTGGTCAGGCGTCGATAGCTTGTCGAGATGGTAGTATAAGTAAATGAGTTTGATGATTGTCCCAAAGAAAGAACAAGAGGATGTCGTCCAGAGGTGTTTGTGTCTCTGACTTACCTTGGGTGAAATACTTGGATTGGGAATGTCAAAGGGTCTTTATGTACTATTGTGTTTGCTTCCATGACGGTACTCAAGTTGGTTCTTCTCAAGAACTTGATTCTGTCGTTGAGCTTGACACACACTCCGTCGCGAATCGGAGCACAATCATGCAGCTTGCGATTAGCCTCAGCTCGTATTCAGATCCAAACTCAAATCTCTCGACAACTCATAACCTCTCAGACACCGAGGCACACCACCCTCTCTTAGAGATAGAGTGGACGGCCGCAGGACTTGACCGCAACTCGCAGTTCGCGATCAGGCTGAGTGGTTTCCTCGATCAGGGTCTATGACCGCTTGGTTGGCTACAAGAAGGAATTGAGTTTGCAGTGCGAATCTTAGAACATTCCCAAGGCGGCAGTTGGGCGAGAGAAGAGGCCGTTTATGAAGTTAAGGTGAAGTATGCTTGTCTAACAAGCATACATGCAATGTGCAGGTGAGGTGGCTGTATTAGCGTACCGTGGTGGTGGGAGGACGTTGTGTTGTCCCTCTATGCCAAGAATGTCCATGTGCTCGCCCTGAAGGGATGAATTAGAAGACTTACATGATGTGTGTTTCGCTGCTATCGTACCCTTCTTTGCGTGCGGCAAGCCGCTGCGTGTTAAGATCCGTAATGCGAGCACTACGTAGAGGGGCATGTACCGGAAGAACTGCCATGCACAGCCGAGATCCTCGTCATTGTAAGCATCGAGCACTGAACCAACTTCCCGACACATACGAGCTTTCCATGAACTCGAGTTTGGCTACTCAGTTGAGGCTTCTCCCTGACGGATGCATGACCTCAACCTCTGCCCAGCTCTCCGGTAGCTCACCGATGATCCGAGCCTCCGAGATGCGGCGCGTAACACGGAGGGGGTTCTAGACCGAGCCGTGGTTGGATGCCAAGTTGTAGACCCGCAAATTAAGAAGCGCCGGTGACCGAGAGCCGGAAGTTTACTCTCCCGAGGATGGCATTCCCGGCGAGACAACACATTCGATGACCCATCTTCCGTCAATGTTCGGTCAATTCAACTCGGAATATGCCCCTTCCGTACCCATTGAAGCCGATTCAATAAGACAGCTGATCACCCAGAAATTAGTCACGGAGCCCCGAGGTTAGATGAATCATCGGCTGAACTGGCAAACTCTTTAAAGTGGGATATCAAGGATATAAGCGTAAGACGGCAATGCCCGACCCTAACTCTATCTGCAGTGAGGAGCAACAAGAGGTTCTTCTCCCGTCCCTCCCTTTCATCTCGGAGGACCGGCTTTGTCAAATGATTCCATAACAGAATCTCGGTCGTTGGCTTACACGCATGTGAATCTTACATGTTGCCTCGTTTGGCCCCCAACATGGCAAGCCATTGGCAAACACAAACTCAGCTCCGAGGGATTATGGTTATCACAGAGTGTTTGCAGAACTCTTCCCGCATCTTCCTTGGAGTTGGGCAGTTTTTGATCCATCCCCATTACTACCTATTCAATGGCACGGTTGTCTTTCTTCCGGCTGGCAACGAACTCGCAGGAAATAGGATCATCTACGATATAGAGAATTCGGGTGAAAAGAGAAGACTATAATTGACAGACTTGCCGGGGGAGTACAGGTTCGGGTTCCGGCTTAGCCGCACACCTTTGGGTTTCAGCCCAGGCCCAGCTGAGAGACTGGTCGACATGAGGCCTCACATTTTCGACCAAAACTGATGTGTCTATTTCCAGGCCAGTATATTAAAAACTACATCCGGCTAAGTTGTCCATGGCTTCCACCATGTTACTCCGTTAGTTTCTCGGCAGCCTACCTTGAGATGTTTGCACTGTGTCGACTAAGAAACTCAAAGTATCGTCAAGAATTATACTCCAATAGACGCCGTATCGTTGCATTTACCCAAGGATTCTCATGTGCCAAAGCTTTGTCTGAAAAAGCTTTGTTTTGTGCCTTAAATTACAATAAGGCTTGAGGAAAGGTGGGCTGGGAAACAGGAATGCACTATTGGAAGTGATGTCATCTAGTACGATCGAACCTTAGAACCGGCTGAGAAACTCCATAAAATAGGAATGAGATCATTGTCGGCTCGTCTTTTCCCTATCTTCTAATACTTTCATAATTCTTCCGTCATAGCAGCTGTCAACTTTGTTTGCCTTTGCCGTGCGCAAGTAGGCGTTCTCTGCAACAAGATTCCAAACCATTTTATCTCCTCCTACTCATGGCGTTCCATATATGTGTCACGAATCCCAATAGAACCGACACCTTTCTTTCTTTCCGATAACGAGACAACATGTCACACTCTACGCACCGAGATAAGTGTGGAGATTATCACTTTGATGGTGTGTATCTATGGTGCTGATCGATCCCTGCAAGTTCCAAGGATAGAAGAGGTAAAGCAACATGTATAAACTACATTTCTCGGTACTCTACGACAGACCGAGATCCTTCTGCAACTGCTCCAGCTCATATCTGAGCTCTGGGACGCGGGGCAGAGACCATTCTAGAACGTTTGTAAATATGTCTTTGATAGTTTCGGTGCCATCCTCAGCGCATATGTTGGTTTTTGCCCCCGCAGCCAGCAGATTCCTCGCTATAGAGATGCACGATCTGAGAGTATCCATAGGCATAGTGTGGTCAAAGATAGTGCCGTCGATCATCCCTTCAGCCACGAGATAAAGCGGCGTGATGCCGTGACGATCCCGCAGATTCACCGGCGCGCCTTGAGCCAGGTTTGCTTCGACCGCTTGGAGGTTCTCGCTACCTCGATCAGACGCCAGAAAGCCTGCCGCCCAAAAGAGAGGCGTTCGGCCGCGACTATCTTTAGCAAATACGTTGGCTCTGCCGTCAGTGATGAGAATCTCTGCGCTTGGACCTATGGCCAAGTGAAGGGGCGTCACTCCGTGGATTGTCATATCCGAGCCCTGACAGCGGACAGCAGCCGTGGACGTAACTGCAGCCTCGGCATCTAGGAGTAGCCGGGTCATTCCAGGCGAGACACGAGCCGCGACGTGTAGCGGAGTGTAAGATTCCATGGCCATGTCGCCAAATTCGAACCACATTTTGCCCTTGCCAGCACCCCGGGGCTTGCTACGCAGAGGCCCCTCGCTCAAACCTCCAACCCACACGTCCCAGTTCAGTAGGCGTTTGGCGGCTTCTGCATTGTCCTTGCAACAGGCTGCACTTAAAGGTGTCTGCGGGCAGTTGGAGTGGGCGTCGCAAATCGGTTCGTGCTCCGTTTCAAGGAGACTAGACACCATCTCGACATCATCCCTCCTGACGGCATCGAGCAGAGGTGAGGTTTTGTTCTTGTTCAGCTTATCGATCCTTGCTTTGCCTAAATGCACAAGCGCTGATACCAGGTCCAAATCCCGCTTCTTGACTGCCAGACCGAGCGGCGAGAGGCCATCCCACTCTTCGTCACAGTCAGCACTATGCTTTATCAGGAGCTTGACGAGCTCCAAGTGACTGGCAGCAACGGCCATCAAGATCAGAGGACACCCGTTGGGTGCATGCAGCGTGCCACTCCCAATAACCAGTCGAGCGAGGCCTAAATCGTCGTTCGACTCCAAGATCCTCTTGACTGCGTAGTTGATGGGCGAATAGCCATCGTGGTCGCAACCTCGTTGGTTGACATTATGTTGCATCAGCAACTGAACAATATCTTGGCGGCCTCTCATGGTAGCGACGAGTAATGGCTCACGACCCACCCTATCCACTCTGCAGCGTGCGTAGTCATATTCAAGAAGGAGCTTGATAAGGTCTACTCGACCGCTCGCCACGGCTATGGAAAACACATGTTCTCCGGCCTCGTTCTCAAGATCTCGCGCTTCGCCCACTTCCAGCAGAAACTCTGCCAGGGCCAAGTGCCCTCTTGAAATAGCCTCGACCAAAGGTCGCGGTCCAAGGAGCCCGCTCAAGCTCGCTCCGCGGCTCACCAGACTTCGAGCGATGTCCAACGACGTGCCATCATTGATGACTCGCTCTATGGCATAGAGAAAGGGCGTATGCCTCTTTTTGTCCAGAATATTCGGCCTAGCGGAATGCTCCAGAAGCAGATCTACAATGTCTTGTCGACCTGTTTCCACGGCCAGGTGAAGCGGGCTCTTCCCCTCTGGATCTCTTCCTGACCCGTTGACTTGGATGGCCTTTTCTTCAAGAAGGTATTTCGCCCATTTGAAA
This sequence comes from Fusarium solani, assembly GCF_023522795.1. Taxonomy (NCBI): domain Eukaryota; kingdom Fungi; phylum Ascomycota; class Sordariomycetes; order Hypocreales; family Nectriaceae; genus Fusarium; species Fusarium solani. Next base: position 271,098 of record NW_027072149.1, read on the forward strand.
TTGCCCTCTTCGCAAGCATCGCATAAATCGTTAAGATCCTCGTCATCTGACAGGTCATGTTGGAAATATTTGACGGGAGATCTTGGGACAAGCCTCGTTTCTGCAAACGCAAACTTGGTCTTTTCCGGGCTCCAGGGGGGGCTAGATGCCAGTGAAGGGAACGACGCGTCCATCAGCCTCTTGAGGAATACATCGTCAAAGTTTGGTTTTGGCTCCTCTGGAGATGCCTTCAGTGGGACAAGGGCATCAGACTCTTCATCAACACCTGCTGTCAGTGAAGCTGGCTTCATACGCATCCAGCCACCAAATGGCGTCCATCGAAGATCAAAATCCGGTGACAGGGATGGAAAAATGACATCCTTGACAGAGTCTAGGGGGCGATTTTCAAGTTGCTGGGTCTTATGCCAGCTCTCCGGGGGTGGTTCAATCGGGCCGCTCAGCGGTTGCTTCATGGTTCCTGTCCAAGGTGATCGAAGCGCTTCCATGACTGCCACCTTGTCGAAGGGTTCGTTGAAACGCCTCGGAGAAGAAACAAAAGCTGCGGGGGAACTCTTGCGTACGGGCTTGGGAAGAACAGCAGCACTCTTGGGGCAATGTTCCTCGGTCTTCTTCTCCAAACGCTTTGGAGTCAAACCATTGCTCTTCGGTTGCATCTGGACTGACGGCGGCTTTTGACCATCTGTCATCGACTTGGCGAGCAAGGCTCTGTAGTTGGCGACATAAGGGCCGCTCTTGAGTATCTCCTCATCAACGTCAAACTCAACTTCGGTGTTGGTGGAGCTAGACCATCTGCTACTGCTACTAATGGACGTAGAGATAGAATTCGTGTCTCTGCCTTCGCGGATGGAGCGAGCGTCACGGGCGCTCTTGGCAAACGTTTTCCTAGAGCCGGGCTGGCCGAGCACGGAGTTTTGCTTTGCGGCATCATTTCTGCAAAGACAAGCGGTTCAGTATTTTCACACTTTTGAGGGGGTAGAAATCGAGGGCACTCACTCCCGAACGAGGCTGATTAGGAGCATGACCGTCTGTAGTTGGCGGTGCAGCGTTTGCTCCTCTTTGCCGACCGAACTCTGGCTCCAGAGTAGCCTGATCTTGCTGGTGAATGCGAGACCCTTGGATCCGTCGCTATTTGAGATGACCTTTTTCACGTGTTCTTCGAGGTCGCCGATAATGTCGTCGCAATCTCGCATGGATGATCTGATGGTATCCTTGAGTTGGTCCGAGACGGTCGGCTGTCCGTCTAGCAGTTTCTCCAGTTGCTCGACAGACACGGCAAAGAGGCGTAGCTGATTCGCAAGCTTTGCGACCGACTTGTTGGCTGCTCGGTAGCTCGTGATAAAGTCGTCGAGTTCCTTGGCCGATGCTACGGCGCGTGCGCCAAGTCCCACGCAGCTCGCGACGAGGCCGACAATCCCGGCTGGCTCCATGGCATCGTGAGTCTTGAGGATGAAGCTGGCAGCTTTTCGAGGTGGGGAGAATGCCTTGCCTCTGAAAAGGATCTGGACCGACAGTGTTTGCCACGGGCTGAACACCCACCATGACAAGAACGCCTTGAAATCGTACTGTGGCGTTGATACCCCGTCTCGTTAGGCCAATGGTTGGACGTTTTACATGAGAACTAACGACGCCCGCAGCTCTCAAAAGCAGGGATCTCAGCAGGGCGAGTGATGCATTCGCCTCGGTCACGCGTTGACTGCAAAAGGCGCGGCTCAAGTCAAGACTGGAATAAAACACCTTACTCAGTGGTTTAACCCTTACATTCTTCTAGACTTTCATGCAATTACAAGTGTCAGGCTGGTTGATGATGCGAGCTACTAGCCCAGTGATGAGCCTTGCAGGCTAAACAGACTAACGCAGGATGTCCCAGAGCCGAACGCAGTTGCGCAACATCAGGCTTCAGTGCTTCTCGTGAGACTGATTGAACTCTCGACCACACGTTTCAGGATTACAAAGAGACCGGGATGGTTTGAGTATTTCTCTTGCTGGGTTGCCTTGATCTGCCTGTGGGTATGTAAGGGGTTAAATGACTTGAATGATTTGACTGGGACATTCGCCGTATTATTCCAGCCTTTTTGTGAACTTAATCTCCCTGTCTTATCGTTTCCCTCATCAGGCTATTAATAGATAACCTGAAACCTTGATAGAGATCAAGTTACATGCCCTATGAACCTCAAAATAGATTTGCATCATTAGCATCTGGAGAAGAATATGATGAGACAGAAGCAGAGGTATGCATGCCTTTTAACCTTGCCTCCAACTCGCAGAATCCCCCTATAAAAGAAGCTGTATTCAACTGTCAATCCCACGATATGGCTCTCGGTTTCAGTTCATAATTGATTGTCTCAACGAAGCAACGACAACGGTAACAGTGCATTCATGACATTAAACATGCGCTGACAATATCCAATAGCTGAAGTCTCTATCTCCTAGTTTCCCTTTCCGATCTCACACTTCCTTCATTTGCGGTACAACCAACATCGTCGTTTTAACAGCCTCCTCCTCCTCCTCCACAACCTCCACCACCTCCACCTCCACCGCATCCTCCTCCTCCTCCTCCGCCGCCGCCGCCGCCTCCACCTCCGCAGCCACCACCACCACCACATCCTCCACCTCCTGCACTGCATCCTCCAGCAGCTACAGATCCCCCACAGCTGCCAGCGGCGCATTGTGCCCAAGTACCGCCATCTACACCTCCAGCCCCTCCAGCTCCAGACGAGTAACCAGGGTCCCAGGCATAGTACATGCCGGGCGTAAAGTAAACAGGATACATCCACGGTCCGTACACTATAATTTCGGCGTTAGCCTCTGCATGGGCAGATATATAGCCTGGTTCACTCACTGTAATAGCTGTACCCCCAGTGGTCATAGTATTGTTCCTTGGGAGGCAGCTTACGGCCCTTCTTCTCGGCCCGTCTACATGCCTTCTGGTAGTTCTCTTCTAGCCGACGTTGATGTAGTTGTTGAAGATGATTCTTGACTCGTTCTGCATGATTTGTAGCCAAGAGAATGTCGCCGGGGGCCCTCACGGCATTATGTGAGGAGATATGGGCCGAGTTGTCTGGAGGACAGAGGCTTGCAGCGCCAGACTGATGGAAGTTTTCTGCGACTAAGAGACATTTAGCGAACTTGTTCCAATATCACGCGGTATATCTTACCCTTTTCGTTCTTGGAGAGCCCGAGAACCTTTCCCACCGAAGATACATGCGACGTCCTCACAGACTCGCAGTACCAGCAAGTGCATTCAGAGTACACCTCACCATATGTCTCTTGGTACTCTTTGCTTGTCCATTCAAATGCCTCACTCAACTTCCCCTCTTCGATCTTGTCGTCGTGTCGGATGTAACGAGCCGCGACGCGAGTGGTGTACTGGTAGTAAGAGAAGGGCGTGAGTTGGTGTGTGTGCCAAGGAAGGTCAATGTCTAACGTCTCGCTGTCAGTACGGTTCCCATATCTCATCGTAACTATCATGCTTACCGAGAGTTGGAACGGCGACTTTTGACGCGTTCTTGGCCATGATGCTCATGAACCGCTCGTATTTGGTACAAAACCTCGCCATCGTCTCCCGAGCAGTGGGTGAGTGCAACCAATCAATCTTGCACATCTTCTCAGAAAAGATGCCCTGTCTCATGATGGCTCCGCAGAGATCCAAGGCAAAAGGGCTGAAGTTCTCCCAGTATCGCGACATCATCTTGCGGATGCACATGCGTGAAATAGAAGGCACACCTAGTCTCCGTCTTGCAACAAAAGCCCCAGATGATTCGTGTATCGTGCGGAGAGAGCTTTGCTTCATCAATACCTCATCTTGTATCATTTTCCGCACAGTCTCCATGGTAGGCGGTTGGTCTGGGTTGGCCTGGTTTAGGAGATCGTGGATCTTGACGCTCAATATGAGCTGAATCATGCGGTTTGGAAAGGTCCGATGATCCCACCGCTGCTGCGCAGTTCGAGTCCATCGTTCTGGCACGCCATTGGAGGTCTTGAGGATGGTTCCAGGCATGGGATAGTGCTTGACGAGAAGGTTCTTGGAGTCGTTGCAAAACTTGGCAACACTGAGTAGTTCCTTGTTGATGAGAGTGGCACATTTGGAACATCGAAACTCCAGTTTACCGTCTCCGTACCCGGATCCGATCAGACCTGGTCGCTCCGGAGTCTTTGGGTTCTCTTCAAGGCTGCAAGTTGTCCAAGGAATCTCGAGGTTTGCTGTGCAGACAGGACAGCTCAGAGACTTGACAAGGGAGTCGTCGACGTTCTCCCACTGGCGGCCAGTCTTGGCAACCCATCTAGCCTTGTGGCTATTGGGAACGGTGTAGTTGAAGGATTGGTCGATTGCAGCATTGACTCGGTTCCATGGGAGGCCACTTTGCCAGAACCGACGATATCCTTTTCGAATGCAATCTTCGAGAAAATCGGTTGGGTTGAGGAGATGAGCGTGGAAGACCATCAAGACGTCTCGGTACCTGTTAGTAAAGCACAACCGAGTGACAGTTCAACACGTACCTAGCGGAGGAAGTGCTTCCTTGCTCCAGTAGCTGTGCTCTTTGCTTAGAGCAAAAGCTTCATATGCTGTCGTCCGGGACTCTTCCATATCCTTCTCAACTAGTGGCCGCCCACCAGTCAAACTGTTCCACCACGCTTCGTAGCGATCCACTGCCCTTGCAACAAATAGAGCCCAACGCTTCTCCCGGATCTTGCTAAGTGCCTTTCGCTTCTCTTCATCATCGGGAACATCGCCATCAGCGCGGACGTGTTCCTCAATCTCGCCATTCTCAGCTACGGTGATGGCTCCATCTGCGCGGCTGTCCCAGATGCCAAATAGCCCATCGGTGTACCCCACATCTTCTTTCAGGGCTTGGAAGGCAAAGAGAAGCTTGAGGTGGGCTAGGCAAGTGTCGGGGTCCGGGTCATGAGGTTGGGAGTCAATCTTGAGGTCTGCGAACGAAGCCACAGGGTCAATATCTGGCGGGGCCGGTGCCCCAGCTGTTTCCTCGTAGGGCGGAGGGGCTGACGCTGACATGATGTTTATGGTTCTTGATCTGAGTCAGAAAAGATGCCTTGTTGTTGTGAGAGTATGGTCATGTCTTGACAATGGTGTCAGTTGTGATCAGACGGTCAAGACGAGGTTAAGGTTGGTTTTAAACATGGCAATGTTCATGCCGAGGTCTTTATCTCCTCGTCAATGCATCCATCGTCTGCGGCTGCGGCTGACTGGGGCTGTTACGGGTGTAGGATCGACGTGCCGATTTACGGGCAGTGCAACAATGTTGGTCGCACAAGATTGCGTCATATTATTGGCCACAAGTTGTACAAGACAAAGACGACCCTTGGTCACGCAGAAACCCAATCCAAAATGACGCTTGAGAGGGTCAATCACCTTCTGCATGCAGCATAACCACTGCGACCTCGCTCCCGAATAGCCGAAATCATCTGATGCCGCATCACACCTATTGGTCAGCTTTGTCTGTCTCTGGTTGATTAGCTCGACATCAGCCACCGCCCGACCAGAGAAGAGATCTCGCTTGTTGGTTGACGGGGCCGATCGTTCCGCATGCACAGACAGATCTACCGCCAATCGTCCAAGCTGAAGAGGTGCCACAATTTCTAGAAGCCTTGGAAGGCAGCAGCATTTCCATTGTGCCTTGCGGTGTGGCTGTGGCATGTGGAATGTGAAGATCCTCTCGTGATGCTGCACGGGTGTAACAATATGTCGTCTCTATAGGTAGTAATGTGCACCTTGACGCGTCTTCGGCATCCGAGCCGCTGTCAATCCATGAAATTTATCGCTGTACAATGTGGCAAGCTTCAAGTGGCTTTGACGTCGAGGCTCGAATGACACCGCCAACAACAATGCATGGCGGCCTTCCTTGCTTCGAGGCATACTCAGACTCCAAGGCAGAATATGATTATGTTGATATTGTTGCTGTTGTATCGATGTCGTCTGCAAGAGGAGTCACCAGACACAATGTCAAAGAACCTAATAGTTGACACGACAGCATTAAAACCCAATGCTGTAAAACACCGTAACCTAGATCAAGGTTAACCCTCTATAAAATTAAGGGAGCATACAAGTTTTAGAGACCAGCACAAGTCTAGACTTACATCAGCCACAGGTTGGTCATCCTCGGTGTAACGAGCTGTCCTTGGGTTAGCGAGTCTTGGCTGCATCAGTGCCATTCTTTTCCTGACACCAAGATATCAGGCACATCTAGGTTGAATGACAAGGACGAAGTGGATGAAATTGAAGCTCGAAGTAAAATCTATTCATACTTGGCGTTGGATACCAGTCAAGTTAGTCCTCGCGCTTAGAGCACGCTGTCTCAGAAGCCACAAAGAAAGTAAGACGGTACGAGATTAGTCCGCTCACCAATCAACAGCCGGCTTATCATGACGATTGTGACTCCCCCAACCACTATTGTACGTGTCATTGACGACCAGAAGCAGTCTTACTAGCCGTTTTAAGTAAGACGGGAGACTATTTCGGTGTTTTGAAAAGTCCGTGGCCAGCTACATATACGGCCTCTAGAGTAGAAGCTACCATTACGACGTCTTGGCATTTCTCTCTTTAATAGACTTACTTTCCTACTAGAATGGAGTCGTTAAGAGTCCTTATCGTTGGTGGTGGCATCGCCGGTCCAGCTCTCGCACATTGGCTATCACGAGTCGGCGCCAACATCACCCTCATCGAACGCTCTCCAAGCATCCGAGCCTATGGCCAACAACTCGATCTACGCGCGCAGGGCGTCCCAATGATGAAAAGGATGGGCATCGAGGACGCTATACGGGCTGTGACGGTTCACGAGTCTGGCACTCAACTCATCGATCTCAAGGGCCAGACCAAGGCCTTTTTCCCAGCTGCTCCAAGTGGCACCGGAAAGCAGAGCTTCACGTCCGAGTATGAGATCATGCGCGGTGACTTTGTCAGTATTATATATGGGCTTACTGAGAAGCGCGAGAATGTGAAACATCTCTTCAGCACAACCATCGACTCATTCATCCAAGACCCAGAGGACGATCCCACCGGCAAGGTTCACGTCAAGTTCCATGATGGTCACAACGAGGACTTTGATCTTGTTGTCGCTGCTGATGGAACTGGCTCAAGGACTCGAAAGCTTATGCTTGGTCCTGACGCTCCAGATCCACGACATCGGCTGGGAGGCAACATCGGCTTCTTCAGCATCCCATCAAAACCAGGGGACTCAGACAGGATGACATTCTGTCATTTACCCGGAGCCAGCGTATCTCGCATCATCGGCACAAGAAAGGACTGTCCAGAACTCACGCGCGTGTACATGCAAATGCGCGGCAATGACCCTGCCCTCGATGCGGCACACAAGTCTGGAAATCTAGCAGAGCTCAAGAAGGCATGGAGCGATTTGTATCAAGGCGGTGGATGGGAATGTGATCGGTTCATGAAGGCATTAAGAGATGCTCCCGAAGCCGACGATCTCTACTCTACGCCACTTGAAGAGGTCAGACTCCCAGAAGAATCTTGGTCAAAGGGCCGAGTTGTTCTTCTCGGTGACGCTGCCCACAGCCAGACAGCAAATGGCTTTGGCTGCACATTCGCCTTGGTTGGAGCCTATGTTCTTGCAGGCGAGATTGCCACACTCTACAGGAAGGGCATGTTGTCTCCAACAGCAGCAGTGGTGCAGGGGGCCAAGAACTACGAGAAGAGGTATCGACCGATAGCCACTTCCAAGTATGGAGGGAATCAGCGGATCAAGGCCTTGATATCACCCAGGACGAGCTTTGGAATATGGTGTCTACATTCCTTTGCAAGGTTAGTATCGTACTTTCAGTTCGATCAGGGGGCTGGGTTGGATGCGAAGACATCGGCTTGGAAGCTTCCAGACTATCCAGAGCTAGAGGGGGGTGGAGTTGAAGTCAAGTGAGCAGTCGTTGGAAAGTCTTTCCTGGTACCATAGATCTCCTCTCCCTCATAGCCTCCCTGCCTGATGGAACACGAGGGCAATACTAATACCATTTCCCATCCCACAATATGCTTCATCAAGGGCGCTCGGGTAGTGGTACGCAACGTGAGGCATGCTCAAAGGCTCTCAATGCATGGAGTTTTGCTTCTTTCGCATGACAAGTTCCGTGGCCAAGTTTATCTCCCGCAGTAGCTAGGACCGCGCTGGCTTCGAATCTGATAAACGTGAAGTCGAAGCGGGATTGGCCTAGGAACCCCAGCAAGGCAACAAGCGGAAAGATGGCCCCTATCTTTCCCTCTATCCTACGTTCAGACAGCTATTGGGAGATGTCCCCAGAAAGGTTTGGCACTAAAGGCCTATTAATATTTATTTTACGCAAAATCATATCATCGCACGCTTCTTTCTGAAATCCTAGAATCACTCCCTTGTGACCCTTGTAGACTGGACATTCGATTCTCTCGATAATGAAAGATCCCCCTCCCTGAACTAGAATTGTCTTTCGATCCTGGTAAGCTGAGCGTGTCGTACTCCTGAGGGGTTAACCCACGCTCTGAATCAATGGCATCGTCCCTGGGACTTCTAGCTGCCTGTGCGAATTCTGATGGGGGTTGAAAAGCAACACTGGGACGGCTGGCCGCGTAGCTGTTTCCGGAGGAGAGGCCTGGGATGACCTTGCGGAAGATAGGTCTGAGTAGGGCAAGACAACCTGGGCAATGGGTTAGCAGCTATAATACATCAAAGAAGATGGCTTCTTACTGGTAAACACGGCCAAGTGAACCTCGACACTCCCCAAACCATTGCCAGAGCAAACTCATACGGCAACTCTCTGGTTTTGGGGTTGTAGGTTTGTGACTGAATGATCTGAAAGATGGAAGCGATACCAACGCTGAGACATCATGTGAGCGGCCGGTCAGGCGGTGTAGTTGATAAGAGGACGTACAGAGACCCTAGGGCAAAGAGACCGAGGACCGCAATCTTTTGGCCAAAGGGTAGCCTCATTCTGATAATCTCCCATATGGGTAGACCCAAAATGATGAAATCCATCAAGCAATGTGTCAGATCCGTTCCGAGATAGAACCTCGCGACGTGAGTAATGCACCGCGCATTCGTAATCGTTTTATCCCAGTAAGCCTGAACCGGTAGACAATGGAAGGTTGTGAGAAACGTGCGCAGGGTGAGCCATATCCCGCACATCACCATCAAGACGATAATGGGGATGCGTATCGATGAGAACTGAAAGAGGCGCCGGTAGAAGGAGAGAACTGCGAGTTTCGTGAGGGCTATTGACCAGGCGTACAGGTATTCGCTCGCCCATAGCATCATTCGAGACTTTTCCATGTAGTAATCAATCGTCTCATCACTGTTGGGTGCAAGTCTCTGGCCGAGTTTGAAGCAAGCGGCCCCTGCGCAGCATCAATTAACACAAGGCACACCTAGGAGATGATATTTTATCACTCACATACGATAAGATCAACCGAATATGCAACTGCAAAGACCTATTCAAACTATAAGCGAGTGCTCCCTCTCCCAGCACCAGCGTCTTACCCAAGCGGCGATACACAGCGCATCGTCATAACCCAGGCCCATCCGGGTCATCCGCCGCGCCTTGATCCTCAATACGAGGGCCAGGGCAGCGGCGGGCATAGGAATGATAATAGCCGCATACACATTGGGAACCAACCCCGTCATGATCGACTTTGTGACGAGGGGAGGAGAATGACGACGAGAGGAGGCATTTGGAGCCAAGGCCGGTGGGGACAAAAGACACACGAGGGAAAACCTGGGGAAAAGAGGGGCGGCATGACCGACATTTATGCCGGGAGCGACAATGATATCAATGGGTTGGGTGGACAAGGGTCTTGCCACCTGTCTGACGAGTCATGGGGGGAGCTGTTATCTCCAGAGATACAGTACCCCAGGGACGGATGTTCAGGGGCATTGTCTATCTGGACCTATCTTGACTTGTGAGCTGTCAACCACCTTGTAGCGAGGCATTCTTTGGGATTGTATTTCACTGGGAAACTTCCCGTAGATGCAGAAGCAGGCAGAGGCTTGTGCTGTGCTGTGCTGTGCTGTGCCATTGCAGGCCTGACCGAATGTCTTTTGTGCAACGGGTTAGGGTAGCCCACCTTTTCCCCAGACGCGTCCAACCATATTCGGTCTAGGGCTGGAGCCAAGTCCAGTCAAGAGCCACTGGATTGGGTGCCAGGTTTTTGCAGGCTCAGCTGTCGGGTGAGGGGGAGGCAGTGACACGACGAGGCAATTCGAAACAGCGTTGATCACTTCCTCGAGAGGACGGTCCCCCCCGACATGCCAAGAGTCTCAATGAAAGGGCTGCCTAAGGAGCTGAGTTGATGATATCAAGGGTGCGGACCCGCCAGTGCAAATTGGGGGTGACTTCAGGGATCCGAGCCAAGTGGCTGCTATGGTTGAGTTAGGTGGTCAGCACAGCCGGTTTTTCCAGCCGTTTATGGCGCAGCGCGACAGTTGGAAATGCAACGGCCGTTCCATGCTTGAATGCTCGTCTTTGGACAATCTTTGAGGCCACGCGACCAAGGCACACAGTAACAACAGTACAGTACGCTACACCAGAAGCCATCGACCCTTGAGCCATCCGGTGGCTCAGCTAATCACGTCCACTATAATCATTCTTATCTCCAATGACCTTGGGCTCAAGAAATTGCCCGCAACCGTTGCTTAGCGTCCGCCCCGCGGGAATTGGACCCGACCCCGACTCAGCCTCGGATCCGCTCCCGATAAGCATCAGATGAGCCACGCTTCACTCGGTGATTGAGAGCAGCCCAACGCGCTGAGATGCTTTTCTTTACCGGTGCTTCCTAATGGTGAAGGCAAGGTAAGATCTTTTCTTTCTTCTGAATGGCTCGTCCAAGATTAGGAGTGATCCATTGATAGTCGCAAAGGAAAAGGCGACGCTTTTGTCCTACCCTGTACCGAATATGGGACAAGATGGGGAGAACTGTCAGGCCAAGGGGGCTCATACGCCAGTTTGAGGCGATTGCTCACATTTTCATATGCAGATGAGCTATATTGATGGATGCTACATGCAAGAGCGAGAAGGAGAGAAACGCGAGCCCGATATTGAGCGCAGTTGAGCGAATGCGTAGAGAGTGTTCGAGCCGTGATGCTGTGACGGTAATTTCACCGCCAGCAGCTAACAGTGTGTAAGCATCGTCTTGCCAGTAACACACAGATAGTCTAATAGTATTCTAGAAAATACAAAGTAAATTTACTTAAAAACATTCATTCAGAACTTCTAGTAACCGTCACTTGACACATTGTTGATATGTGAATTGAAGCGCGTGCTATGGGTGCCTGAAGCTTCTGCCTGAGGCAGCAACGCCACACAGCCACGCAATCCATGGCAGCGAATGCCTCCATGTTTTCGCCTTGTTATCAGCCCAGGCTCTCGGTATCAAATGCCGGCGCGTATCCCCCTGACCTGAAGCTTATCGTGTCACCGCGTCAAGCCGTGTGGAGCTTCCCATCATGGCAAGACAAAATGAGGTGGAGGCGGCCACGTCAGAAGAGGCTACATGTACCGTTAGTTGCTGAGTAGGGAGTAAAGCTCAAGTTCCAAGCGTTGATTGAGGCTCAAGGAGAGTCCAGGTACCGACCGAGGCAATATTGTTGCTCCACGACGGAAGAGATCGAGAGATCAAAATGACCACTTTCTACCAAGGCAGCCAGCCCTCATGCAATTGGCCAATCGGAATGAAATGATCAAATTTACCCGGAGAGCCCAGCCAATGATATAACCGCAGTTCCCTCGTTACCATGCTCAACACCACCTGACGCGTTCAGGGGTGTTGTTTTCCTCTTCGCGTTGCCCGTGACCTTATTCATCATGACAGACCCAATCTTTGCGCCTTTGCCGCCCGTAGTCATCAATAAGCTCTTGGGTTACCTCTCCGTCATCTCCAAGTCGACTCTGTTAAACTTGTGACTCGATCAACAGACCTGCTCGCTCGCGACTCCAGTCGCCTTTCGTAATCTCTTCCTGGGACTAAATGAAGGCTCACCGCAGAGCCTCGCCAAGGTTGCGCTGTCCAAACAATCTGCAAGTTTGTCCGGGAGCTCACATGCGATACTTGGATCGGCACCCATCTCCAAAATGCCGATCGCCACTCTTGCACACAAGCACGCGTTAACTTCTTGTCTGCTCTGCCACTGATTAGATGCCTTTCTAACTTGAAAAGCCTTCGCCTTTGCTTCACCACTGAGATGGAGTTAGGAGGCTATCCCTGGGTCGAGGAGCTGCTGGACTATCTCACCAAAGTATTACAGACCGTCTTCAAAGCATTGGCTGGCGACTGGTCAGCCGTCGAGGAGCCCATTATTCGACAAGAATTAGAAACCGACGAGCATCCAGCATGTGTTCCAGACTGGGGAGTGAGAGATGAAGCCGATCAGCCAACTGGTCCGATGCGCCTTGACCGACTCATCCTGCACAATGTTCCCGACTCTGCCTGGAGCTGGGCGGCGGGATCTGAACATGTCAAAACGGCGATTGCCTCAGGCTCTTTGGTCGATCTCAGACTATCCATTGCAACAGGAGGCCCCGATTGGAACACGGCCATGCATGGCATCAGCGAGGAGCTCCATGCTTCGTTCAACATCCTCACTTCTACCTGGCTCTCCCGCCCGGTGGCACAGAACCTCAAGATTCTGTCGCTGTCTTGCCGCACATATTGGGGCTGGAACCCTAAATGTGATCTTCGTGCAGCTGGCGGTGGTGGTGGGTTTCCAAACCTGAAAGTCCTTGCTCTCAAGAAATATGTCTTTAGCCATCGATGGCAGATCGACTGGTTCGCATCCCTGGGGCTCGAGGAGCTGGAACTCGACACTTGCGCCATCATCTACGAGGCAAAAGGTCAAATACGGTTGAGCAAGGGCACAACCAGAGTCGGCCAGGACGATGATGGAGTTAACATCAAGGTTTCCAACAAAGACTACCCGATCAAGAATTGGATGAACTCCCTCCAAAGAGGCCGTGTACCCAATCAACTTTTCCTAATCTGGTGGCACAACATTCTGAGCGAATGGAAGCGGTCGATGACCACGTGGAGAAGTTTCCAGATTACTGCCGGCGAGTTGTACGCCCGCCATAATGATGGGTTAGGTATCAGTTTCGCCGAAGCCCGTCGCCAGGAGCAAGGCCCTATAGCCGTTTCGTAACCCTCACAAGGGCCGTGCTAGTTACGTTCTGGACCTTTAAATGCATTCTTGGCTGCAGACACTGCCTCTACATTATTTTAGCTGGGCAGGGTCTGGCACATTTAACCTAGCGGCAACCTGAGGAAGTAAGTCCCAAAACTGATGGCACTAATCTCTCAATGGTTTCAAATACTGGGACTCAGCCGCGATCTCAAAGCCAGTCCGACGACGATTCTATGAAATGGCCCGGGAGCGGCAAGCTGAGAGACTGAAGTACGGTAAGCTTCGAAGCGATCTTGTATGAGCTCAAACAAGACATCTTTGCTAACCATGTACGTCAACAGCCATGGAGAGGGCCACGCCCCGGGCACGAAAGCAGTTCCAGCGGATGCTCGATGACTTGAAGACAAGCAAAAGCAGCAAAACCAAGAATGATGGCTCAATGGGAAAGTTCCTCGGCACAGTCGGGGAAGCAATTCTTGACATAGGACTTGAAATGTTCACGGATGCGGCCAGCTGCAACCTATTAGTCCTTCCTGTTATCGGCCCCGCTCCAACGCCAAACCCTTCTTTACCCGAGACGGACATCTTTGAATGGCTTATCAAAGGGTATGAGAAGCGTGGACTTACGCGACCCGCCTACGATGCTCTCAAGGCTGGCGAAGCCCAGTTTCGAAACATCCTCAAGACAATCAAGGGGCGGCTTGAGGCTGATGGGAAAACATTCTGGAGGGAGTGAGATATCAAAGAAACTTTGCATGAGGACTGAGCGCTAAGATCAAACAGCTTTCAGCCGCAAATCACGGAGAGTCAAGAAGTGACCGATGCCAACGACGGCAAACTTGCGACGGGCGCTGTGGAAATAGCAGAGCAGATCCAGATGCTACAGGTATATGCCTATGGGCTGAACGCGTTGACTCAGGAAAGCACCCCTGGCTTTGGGAAGTAGAATCGGACAAGACGGAGTTGGTGACTGAGCTTTGCAACAAGTATTTGAACGAGGTAAGTGTTGGACGATCAATTGATTGCTGTACCTAAGTTAACTAAGCATCCAGGGCCCCGAAGCCATGTACAGCCTTGTCGGCAGTTATTCGTATCACGGAAAGAGATCCCTGTCCCGTCTTGTGGCGTGCAACGTCGTCAGCGAAGCTCTCGAGAATATTCTGGCTTCTGTGACGGGCATTGACGCCGGCGGTGTCTATGAAAGTGACGAGAAAGAGTAGGAGCACACCACTGGCTATAGAGGATACTTATGGCAGTCGATGCTGGGATAGTTGGTCAACAGCGTGGATGGGTATGGCCTCTCTTCTTCTATTCATTCCTTTCTTAAGGCTTGCCTTGTAGAAAATATGCCAAGTCGGGCCGGTTCAGGGCTATGTTGCAAATAGGAGGTCGTGATTTTGTCATTGACTGCTACGGTCATGTAATTATAATGCTGAAACATGGTAATGCGTCCGTCAAGATTCACCTCGTATTGACCTCCAGTGCCTCGTGGATTCCAGAAGCCGGGAACAGTCTTGAATCACCCACGGCCACTTCGAAGCAAACGCTTCAGTGACTTCCCATGCTTCAGAGTCCGAAGGATCACCCCAGACAATCATGCCCCCCAGCCCATTAGCAACATCCTGAAAACCTCTCAGGTCGCGGCATAGCGCCTTCTTGTCATAGGAATTTTCGTCACGGCGCAGAATATTATCTCGGATCTCGGGTAACGGCAAGATATCGACCCAAGGGTGATGGCTGATAGTAAGCTGAAGGTGCGTAGGCTGTAGGCTGGACGGCACTGAGGGAATCGTCGCAGCGCCTTCGATAGCGTGACATGGTAGCCGAGACCGAGCGTCAGGCAACATCAACTCGCTCGTGATGTTCATTATTCTCGCGTTCATCACTAATGCCCGCGTGGTGTTAAACTGAACCAGGTTGAGAAGCATGTCGGCGCGAGGCGAGCCATTGGTGAAGTCTGCGTGTACACGAGTGCTGAAGTGAATGATGAAGCGCTCGGTGCGCTCAGACTCGGGTTCGCAAGCAGTGAAAGAATAGATACTCAAGGGCTCAACCTCGATGAAGTCACCGGAGAAACTGGTGGCGGTACTGAGTTGATGCTCGTCAAAGAAGGATTGGGGGTTAGGCATTCGTGGGGGTCTTGAAATTCCCTTCATTCGTTGTCCTTTTCCCGGAGTTAGCTGAGAGCTGCAACGGGGTTAATGGCAAGACTAACGCCTGATCCTCTGGTGGATCCGATCCTGCATTTTCTTCCGTGCCCTCGGATCGCTGGTGCCCGTCCAATCGTCTTCTGTGCTTACATTGACCTGCTGGGGCATTAATTGGAGCGGGATGAAGGGTGGAGGCATCTTGGTCGGGGTGCTTAGCAAAGAGGGGAGGGCTATGTGATGGAGTCGTCCTGATGATATCTTCCTGTGGATACAGTTGCGAAGGAGGTGGGTTGCCACCTCGGGGCAACCTTAGTCCGAAACTCTTTTCTTGATTAGGAGGTGATCACTCACGGTTGTGTTTTGGATACGGCACTAACGTGATTGTTCTGTAACTGCGAGCTCTGTATATTTCTCCAAGTATGCTACCCAATCTATCAATCAGTTACAGCAAGAGAGCTCCGCCGTTGATGCTGATGCAGGTGCCGATAACATTGGTGTCCGAGTACCTAGGTCTCGGCAGCCTCTTCCGGCGATCCAACTTTGCCCAGAGGCGTGTGGTTCTTCATCTCCTCCAATACACCCCTAGACACCCATGTTTATCCCGAGTACCGGGCAAGAACAAACCAAAAGGGCCGAGTATCTCTCGGTCTGCCCGAGGGTGTGCATACTGCGACGAGGACGGGAATGGCGTGTGGCCCACATGGGTGTGCCACCATGCGCCTGTCCGAGAGAGCCATTTCTTGCCTAGTTGCAGTCTATTGTGCCCCAAGGGTTACTAATTCACCATACCATATTTCGATAATTGCATGATGCATCCAAGGAATCACTATATAATCATCTTCCTGTTTCCACCTGCACAAGCTACCTCCTCTATATGGCGTAAACACACATCGCAAGCACCAAAACGTATCATACAACATGGTCGAAAACAAAGCTGCCTGGATCGACTCGCCCTCGGGCTATCCTCTCAACGTACGAGAAGCGCCCAAAGCAACTGCAGGCCCCGGAGAGATTGTCATCAAAAATGCTGCTGTCTCCATTGTTCGTTTCCTTCCTCCTTGATGCCCCGAATAAAGGTGTCCTTCGACTAACTAGAGTGCTTGCCAGAATCCTGTGGATTGGAAGATTCAGTAAGCCTCCCAGCCATCCTTCGATGCGACGGCCACCGAGCCCTGAGCTTATATAACTAGGGTCCATGGGAGATATCTATCAGTGTATCCCTTCATTCTGGGGGAAGACGCGGCCGGCCTCGTCGAGGAAGTTGGAGCAGGCGTTACTCGCTTCAAGAAAGGCGACAGGGTCGTTGCGTGAGTTCAATTTTTGACTGCAGCCCCGGCACAAACTAACCAGACTTGGACGAGATAAAACAGACATTGCCATGGCCTCATGACAAAGGACCCCGCAAATTCGGCCTTTCAATCCCATCCAGTTGTTCTTGACACCTTGGTCTCCCCCATTCCAGACTCGATGACTTTTGAAGAGGCTGTCGTTCTTCCTCTTGCCATCTCGACAGCCTGTGCTGGTCTATACGTCAAGGACCTTCTCGATCTGCCGCTGCCCTCGGCGAACAAGCCTGCCAGCAATGGAAAGACCATCTTGATCTGGGGCGGCGCGTCATCTGTGGGTGCAACGGCCATTCAATTGGCTGCTGCATCTGGTGTGACCGTAGTCACCACAGCCTCCCCCGTCAACCATGAATTCGTCAAGAGCCTGGGTGCCAGTGCTGTTTTCGACTACAAGAGTCCCACCGTGGTCGAGGATATCGCCAAAGCCTTGGAAGAGACCGAGTTTGTTGGAGTCTATGATGCCATCGGCGCAGATTCCAGCTTCGATGCCGTGTCTGATATCCTTGACCGCCTCGACAAGAGCGTTCCTGTTGCCAGTGTCCTCCCGAGCAGCAAGAGTACCGAGCGATTCAAGCCCACTTACGGTATGGGTCCATCTGATCTAACCCCCACTCCTTGTAACGGATACTGACAATCCTATGCAGTCGTTGCTTTTGCTATCGTCCAGGAACCCAATCAACATGTCGGGGAGTGGATCTGGAAGACCTTCATTCCTGAAGCCCTGGAGAATGGATCCTTCCAGGCTAAGCCCGACCCCTCTGTTTCTGGTCACGGCCTGGATGACGTACAGAGCGCCATGGATTTGCAGCGAAAGGGTGTGTCTGCAAAGAAGATAGTTGTTAGCCTTTGAGGCGTAGTTTGGTAGATGTGTCCCCCGTGATCGCCTAGAGGTCTCTTGGACGTATTCTGATCATCTAATTCAATTTGTGTCCTCTCATTACGTTGTCTTCTCATTACATTGTCCCCTCACTTGAAATGTCCCCCTGCACGTAGAGTACGAAACTGCGGTCAGCCATAGATCCGGCCCCCCTTGAATGACGAGTGACCGACACTGCTTGCTTTCGCTCCATGTGGTCTAGTACGTACGTAGCTGACGTTTCATTTTGCAGTTTTCTAATCATGCAATCGACTGACGAGGTTCTAGCCATCAGAGTTCCACTTCGGAAGCTAATGCAAGTTACTGACGGGACTACTGTGAGCTCCACTTGTAACACCACCACGGTGGGCCAACCTGGCGAGGCCGGGCTACGTAGCTTACACTGTTGATCTTGACTTGACTTCGGTTTCGAGCGGAGGAACCCAATGGAAGCGGTTGGAGACTAGAATCACTGACTGGCGTATGCTGGAGTGATGGCTTGCCACATCGTGATATTCTTCTTAAGTCAATGCAAGGTCTTGCAATGCAATCCATTTCCTACCAGCCGTTCACTCCCTCTGACTACCATACCTGCTTGTTGACTTTTCTACCACCGTCTTTTTCACCATGGGCTCTATCGGAACCATCTGGACTTATCCTTTCAACCCCAGGGCCATGAAGGTATGGAGTAACAACTCCCGCCCATTCTCCCTCTCAGACCCGTCCTCACTCCTTTGTCTGGTCCTTTACTGATACCCTTCACAGGTCCAGGCCGTGGCAGCGATGAGTGGTCGCACGGTGGACCTCGCCCCTGACTTTGTCATGGGCAAGACAAACAAGACTCCCGAGTTCCTCGCCGACTTCCCCATGGGCAGAGTTCCAACCTTCAAATCTCTTGACGAAGACCTCACCCTTTTCGAGTCGGACGCCATTGCCCAATATGCTGCCGAGAGTGGCCCTGCAAGCGCCCAACTGCTTGGTACCACCGCAGGAGAGCGAGCTGTCATTAGGCAGTGGATTGGCTTTGCCGACCATGAGCTGTTTGAGCCTCTGACGACACTGATCTTATGGCGCTACGGCATGGCCTCTTTTAACCAAGAGGCCGAGAAGGCCTCCCTTAAACGCCTCATTGTTTCTCTTGAAATAGTAGAGAAGCATCTGCAAGGCCGCCAATATATTGCCACGCAGGACATTAGTCTGGCAGACATCTCGGTTGCCGCAGGACTGTACTGGGGATTCGCTCAAGTCATTGACGCGGAGCTCAGGGACAAGTTTCCTCGAACTACAGATTGGTACCTGCGAGTGATTGAGGATGAGCGTCTTGCGTCAGCATTTGGCGATAAGAACTTTATCGAGGCCAGGAAGACCGCCCCCTGAGCTGCGTGCTTTTGGCGGGATCTTGACTGCTGGGGGTTAAATGGCGAGATAGCATTATAGGCCTCCATATTACAGATTCCCTGAGTTTCGATAAAATAAATATGAGTTGCGCCCAGCTGGTGTTGGTGTCTGGTAGTCCAAGATAATGGGGCAGTACCTTCGTGCTCACGAGGGCGTTAGGACGAGGCGGTGCACCATAGCCTAGGTATAGAACACTTTAAATGCATGAGATGATGAGCAGCCGTACCTTCCAGATAACTTGATAAGTATTGGAAGAGATGAGAATATTTCGAACGCTAAGCAAAGGTCTTTAGCTTGCGTTGAGAAAATTTGTTCTCCCCGCAGCCCTTTCTCTTAGTCCATATCTTTCCCCCTATCTAACTGCTTCCTTCGCTCGGCCCACTCGTAATGCATGTAGAATGCGTATTTATCAGCAAAAAACTCACCTGTCATGTCGCCACCCAAGACGAGCTATAAGACTCACCATTGTCCCGGGCTTTTCAACCTAGCCAGTCCCCGGCACCGACGATTATCTTTCTCTCAACTGGTCCTATTGTTTATTTTCGAGTCTACGTCAATATCCCAGGATGACCGTTGTTGGTATCGCTGGCCTCACAGCCAAATTTGCACAGTGTGTGGTCAAAGCACTGCAGGCATATCCTGATGTGACCATCAAAGGTTTCTGCAGGAGCCCTACGAAACTTCCACAGGCAGCCCTCGACAAGTACAGCATCGAGATCATTCAGGGCAACTTTGATGACGAGGGCGCCGTTCATGCCTTGGTTCGCGGTTGTGACATAGTCATCTGCTGCTACTACGGCGATAACGATGTCATGACTCGAGGCCAGAAAATCCTGATCGACGCGTGTGTCAACGAAGGCGTTCCGCGATACGTACCTAGCGATTTTGCCGTCGACTATACCAAAATCCCGAACGGCGAGTTATTTCCTAAGGAGTCGACAAAAATTATCAAGAAATATCTGGAGGGCAAGAAGGTAAAAGGAGTGCATATTCTGGTCGGTGCCTTGATGGAGACCTTCTGGAGTCCCTTCTTCCACATCTTTGACATCAGCAATGAAACGATTAGCTACTGGGGCACGGGCGACGAGAAATGGGACTTGACCACGTATGAGACAGCCGCAGCTTATGCCGCGGCTCTGTTGGTTGACAAAGACGCCTCTGGTATCTTTCGCTGTGGGTTGAACCTTTCTTGTATGGCATGCGAGACAAATTTGGCTAACAGACAGGTTTAGTCCGGGGCGACTATAAGAGTGTCTTGGAGATCAAGGCAAGTTATGAGAAGATTTACCAAGCTCCCCTGCATCTGAAGTGTCTCGGATCCCTTGACGAGCTCTATCGCGTCATCAGGAGCCAATTTAAGGAAGATCCAGACAATGTAGCGGCTTGGGGCCCTGGGTAAGAGTTCCTCTTGTACATGATTATTCAGGACGCGCTGACTTCTGGGCTTAGATGCTTTATGTATTGGTGCACCAACGGAATCGCACATCTTGGGGATAATCTCAACAACCAGAGCTACCCGACCATCGTCGCACTCGACCTGGAAGGGTTTCTCAGGAGCAACAAGAGGGAAGAGATTCATACGGCCGATCAACGTCTCGGTTTCTAAGCCGCGACTGTTGACTTGTTGGAGGACAGTGCAGGTGAAGTCTCGTTAGGTGGCATGTCAGCCACAAGGTACCTTCTAGACCGACCAATGTTTAGTGGATCACTTCCATCAATCCATTCTCCACTCCGCCGTTCGCTTTATCATCACCTGTAAGATGATGTGTGATATTTACTTGAGTACCCGAGACAGCCGAGCAATCTACCATCTTGGTAATCCTTCATAGAAAGGGGGAGAAATCTAAGTGAATGCCGAACCCGGGTCTCTGGGGAGGTTGGATGATGAAAGATGTACCCCATTAGCGCTTCACGCTACTGCAACCCACTGACGAGCTAGTTAAGCGAACAGAAGGCTGCTACTGGGGCATCCTCGTGTCATGCAGTGCATCGAGAGCTCGGTCAAATAGCATGTGCAAACAAGCGCAAATATTGCCAAGTCACGCGAAGAGGTTTATTAATAATGGCGAGATAGGAAGCAGGTATTAATTTATATCAAAGATATCACAAAATCACGTCATCAATACGTTGCCACGCGAGCAGCATGATGCATCTTAGCCTTCTTAGGGCTTAGACCTTCAACACGCATTTGTCGTCACTACCTATATCTGTATTGAATCTGCCCCAATCTTCTTGATCAATTCAAGAATCAGTTACCGCCATACAATCAGCGATCATGGCCCCAATCCGCCTCGGCATCATCGGCCTGTCTGCTCACCCCGGCAGCTGGGCCGCCGCAGCCCATCTACCCTACCTTTTGTCCCCCCACGGCAAAGCTCACTACAAAATTGTCGCCCTTTGCAACTCAAGCACAGAATCAGCTCACTCGGCCATCAAGACGCTTGGGCTTCCGTCAGACACTCGAGCATACGGCAATCCTAGCGACCTGGCTCAGGATATCAACGTCGACTTGGTAGTATGCAGCACTCGAGTTGACAGGCACTATATCACTATCAAGCCTAGCATCCTTGCAGGCAAGGCGGTGTTTGTAGAGTGGCCACTGGCTTCAAATACATCTCAGGCGCGAGAGTTAGCTAGCTTAGCTAGAAGGCAAAGTATCAGATCTGTGGTTGGCCTGCAGGGCCCTGCTACTGCCCCAATCAGTGCGGCACGCAAAGTGTTGGAAGACGGCCTCTTGGGCAAGGTTCTCAGCTCAGAAGTGAAGGCATGTGGAGGGACTGGCAGCCATGATACCATTCCAGAGTCTTTGAGGTACTTTACTCAGATGGCGGTGGGAGGGAATGCGATTACCATTGGTTTCGGCCACTGTAAGTTTCCCTTATTCCCTGGTCCCTCACACCCGGACCCATTTTCCTTATTCTAACAACTCTCAGTGTGGGAGTTCCTTCAAACTGCACTTGGGGATGTTTATGATATCCGAAGCAGGCTACAGCTGCAGCGGCCCAAGGTCAGACTTGCTTCCAAGACGGGTGCCGTGATTGCGACTGTCGAGTCTGATGTGCCAGATCTTGTCTCCGTAACGGCCTTGTTGAGACCCTCCCAGTACGTCGAGAGTGGCGCTACGGTTGTCATGACATTCCAAAAAAGCCAGCCATTTCCTGGCGATCCTTGTCTCACATGGACAATTTCGGGAGAAAAGGGCGAGCTCAAGTTTATTGCCCAAGGTGGAACAACCCCTCGAACCATGGCTTCAGGGGATGTTAAGATTGTGTTGCATGACTTTTCCACTGGTGAGATTAGCGACATCCCTTGGGCCTGGGAGCCCTGGCGCCAGGAACTGCCAGTCGCGGCCCGGGGCGTTGCCGGGATATATGAAGCGTATGCCCGGGGTGATAGCACGGGGTATTGCGATTTCGAACATGGTTTGAAACGTCATGAGCAATTAGCAAATATTCTATCTTACTCCCACTAATACAACTGGAGAATTTGCGCTTGCAGAAATCGAAAAGGGTGTGTGTTCTCTGCTTGATTAGATTGGAGAGTCCGAATCTTTTGACAGACTGAACCTTAGAGACACTGCCCTGGAATGGAAAAAAAAGGGGGCTCGAGCTTAAAGACAGGCCGTGTGCATGATTGGAGCTGTCAGAATCCGGGTGGATGACATGGTCGGGCCATAGATGAGGCGTCCGAGGACAGGTCTTGTCGCTTGCTGCCCGAGGCTTTGAGAGTTCATGTGCAAGGTTGTCATGTAGCCGTACGACGTGAATTTCTCGAGGGACGGTATTTCTGTTGAATGGACATAGTTCACAAACTAGCCAGGGAGCCGTAAGTTTCCTGTGCCGTCGATATGCTTGATAGAGCTCTCGTATTAACCCAAATCTATGATGTATCTACCGTTCATGCAGAGGCTTTGCGGCGTTCATAACTCCCATCTGTTAAACACACGGATGTATTCGGCATGTTAAGCTAAAAGATGTCGCGGGCCTGTTGCTTGCTGAGAGGAACAGGTTTGGAAGCTAACTTGGCAGGTGTGTAACTGGCAGGGAAGCACCGCCACTGGTTGAGACTACCCTACTACCAGGTACCCTACCGTCCTTAGCTGAAGGATGTGCTGGGACAGGTATCGCAGGAGGGCCGGCCCCAGGAGCGGAAGGGGCGTTTCCTGGCAGCTGAGGTCCATCAAGTGGCAGAAAACAGGACTGTTCCACAAATGGAAGAAGGAGATTCAGGGACTGCAGAGCCGATGCTAACTGCCGACAAAGGCCCTCCCCAACTCGACCAGGTGGGAGGGGGATAATACCCTCGGCATGGAGTGGAGGTAATAGCATGACTTGGCTAATGTCTTGTGAAAGACGCCGTGTCCCGGCCTCGGTATTGTCGGGTTGTGAACCCCCTGCTTGATTAGAAATAGATTATGAACCCAGTATGTTCTGTCCCGAGTGGGATTGCCGTTATTGCGGCCCTGTCTCTTAACACGTTTCGCATGCTCCGTTTCAAACAGGCTGTGTAAACCTTATGCGACAAGATCAGACCAGATCAGGCTTTGCATCCGTTACAAGAGCCCTAGCGAGCCAATGAGCGGGTTCCGTTCCTGATTGAATGTCAATGCCATTTTCCAAGCTTGCGGTGATGGTTTCCGTCTTGGGTAATCTAATCTTTGGCCCTTGCTCCTGAAACGGTCATGTCTTGGGGCCAAGGAGAAATAAACTTTCAAGAAACGGCACGTTTACTGTACTAGGCTTACAAGGAGGTTAGTGCGGTCGAATGATGGCGCAAGCGATCGAGGCGTATGGTTGTGATTGATACAGCATGTATAAGAGCAAGTAAGCCTTCCTGACTGAAATCTGGGCGTAAAATGATCAGTTGGCCACTGAACCAATTGTTTACACTCTTTAAACTTGCCCATTATCCATCATTTACCAAATATGGCCAGGCTTCCGGTCCTTGCCGTGGCCGCTGTTGGCTGCCTCCATGCAACCACTGCACTAGCCTACCCGGGTGCTAAGAGTGCCGATCTTAGTAAAGAATACGATTATGTCATTGTCGGTGGAGGTGCAGCTGGTCTGACAGTTGCAAATCGTTTGTCTGAGAACCCTGGTATGTCTTTTGTCTTGGCCTTATTCATTCACAGCCAGTACTCACTCGATTATCTCTCAGCTGTAACTGTTCTCATCATCGAAGCTGGTGACTTGTAAGTGATAAGACGCCATGTGAGTACTTCTAACCATAATGTAGCGACGCCAATGAAGACTTTGTCACGATTCCTGGCCTCGCTGGTGGCGCTGTCGGTACCAAATATGACTGGAACATCACATATCCCGCCAGCGAGTCGCTTAACGGGCGCAGCGTCTCGATCCCCCTAGGCAAGGTCGTGGGAGGCTCAACTAAGCTGAACCGAATGGTTTTTGATCGAGGATCGAAAGCAGACTACGATGACTGGGCTGAGCTAGGTAACAAGGGCTGGGATTGGGACACGCTTTTTCCCTACTTCAAGAAGGTAAGGTACCTGAGCCAGACTCAGCCAGTGTCAAATAGGTCACGGTATTTTACGGTTTTGGGGTTTGACGTTGTCATGGATCGATGACTGTGTCTTTTGCTGTTTTGGCTGATGGCCCCTGTTGGAGACGTCACTGATGACAAGAGTCAAACGCTGACTTGGAGCCTTAGAACGAAAAGTTCACTCCTCCCAATGCCGATATCAAGAAGGAGTATGCCATTACTACGGATGCGTCAGCTCATGGTACTTCGGGCTACATGCACTCAAGCTACTCACCCTTCTTTTGGCCTACCACAAGTACGTTGATAGCCCCATCTCAAGCTCTAGAATGAACATCTATACTGATGGGGATCTACCTTAGAGAACATTGTCAAGGCGGTCCAAGAGCTTGACATCACTGTTGCTCGGGACCAAGCCAACGGAAGTCCTATCGGAGGATACTTCTGTCCTCACAACCAAGATCCCAAAACGCTGACGCGGTCCTCTGCCCGGGAAGCCTACTACGAGTCGGTATCCAGCCGGAAGAATCTCAAGATATTGACTGGCCAGCAAGTCACACGAGTACTCACCAAAAAGTACAAGAGCACAGTCAAGGCCACAGGTGTAGAGGTAAGGTGTCAACATGCCGTGAGTGAGTCCGTCTGGCTGACCAGTGATACCACAGTTTGCCACAAGCAGAGACAGTTCCCGTCAGACAGTCAGTGCCAAGAAGGAGGTTATTCTTGCAGCAGGGGCAATTCATTCGCCCCAAATTCTCCAAGTCTCTGGCATCGGCGACTCGGCCCTTCTCTCTAGCATCAACGTAGCTACAGTCGTGGACCTCCCCGGAGTCGGTCAGAACTTCCATGATCACGTCTTGCTCGCTGTAGTCAATCAGAGTAAGTGGTGCCATCCATGCAGATCTTGCCAACTCATTAGAGACTGACGTGGAACTAGTCCAAGCACCTATTCAGACCAGCAACCTGACCAGCAACGCCACCTTTGCGGCTGAGGCGCGAGCTCAATACGACAGTCAGAAGAAGGGTCCCCTAACAAGTCCCACCGGTGATTTTCTAATCTTCCTGCCCCTCTCCGACTATTCCAACGCCGCTTCGGACATTCATAAGCAAGCAGCCAGCCAAGACGGCACCAAGTTTCTGCCGCCTGGCACGCCCGCCGATGTAGCCAAGAGTTACCAGAAGCAGCAAAAGCTTCTTAGCGAGAAGCTGCTTGACAAAAAGAGTGCTATTCTCGAGCTCATCTGGAGTGACGGCGCCCTTGTCCTCGGTCTCCAGCACCCATTTTCGCGAGGATCTGTCAAGGCTAAATCATCGAGCATCTTTGATGCTCCTGTAGCCAACCCGGAGTTTCTTAGGAACCCACTTGATGTCGCCCTTCTGACTGAAGGTATTAGGTTTGCCCGAAAGCTGGTCGAGGCGCCCTCTATCAAGAGTCTTGCGCCTGTTGAGGTCGTCCCTGGAGCCAATGTGACGTCCGACGATGATCTAGAGCAGTTCATTCGCTCCAGCGCTGGAACTCTGTTTCACCCCGCTGGGTCTAACAGGATCGGCAAGCGTGAAGAAGGCGGTGTCGTCGACGAGAATCTTAGGGTCTATGGTGTTGATGGGCTCCGGATTGTTGATGCTAGTGTGATTCCTTTGCTTCCTGCTGCGCATACTATGACGACTGTATATGCTGTAGCTGAGAGGGTAAGTGACTTGATTCCACGATTAGTCCTACACGACAGATTGCTGACCATATGTACATGCAGGCTGCGGACCTTATCAAACGGGGATAGATGGAGCCGCGCTGTTGGTCGTACCTTTCGAGATCTCTCGCTTACATTCTTCATTTTTTATGTACATTTACAAATTCTTGCCCAAACTTCAACAAATATACATAGTTTGATTTATCACTGCCGCCCTTTCGAAGGCAAGATCCTGGTGGTAACCACAAAGCCCGATAGGGTCCATCGTGACTGGTGCTGAGATCCCTCCTAACTACGAATCCGATGTTTCCAACATGTTGTTGAAGTGGATCAAATGAGACAATTTGATCCATTTCTGGGATACGAATGTGAACAAGCGATCTGTATATGGTGAACTTTGACTATCATGCTGTACGCTAACATCTTAAAATGTGCTGCATGTAAGGTTGCCCACAGTGATTGCAATAACCAGAAAGCCCGTAGTCTTTCTGTAATGAACACCCAAGAAACCCATGTCACCTTCAGTACCTGAAATGGCAACCCATTAGCCCGGCATAATCCAGGTGTGTTCGAGGGCAGCGTCAGCCGTCACATCTCTGCAAAGCATGGTGGAATTCCCTCGCCAGGGGTATCAATGCTTTTTCGAAGCAGCAGAAGATATCCGAAGGAACTAAGGCGTACTTCGGAAATGTGCGATTGATCATGGCGCCTGAGTCGAGCGGTTGGTGGCAGAGAGTTTCGCCTCCGGGATGAAAGCTGTAGGTGCGAACGCGGCAGATGTCTGCAGTTTAAAAAGATCAATGTCAGGTCCAATATAACTACTCTTTAGATACAGGATTCCGGTAATGGTGGATTGTCTTGATGTTGCAATACACCCCGAGCCCTTCACGTCCCCATTCTCCGCCAACCCCAGACTCCTTACGGCCAGCCAGATGTGCCTGTGGCAAAGGCTTCTCAAAGCTGTTAATCCATATAGTTCCCGCATTGATTCCTGAGGCAATCCTCTTTGCTCGGTCGATATCGGCCGACCAAACGGCTCCGCCCAAGCCTGTCGTAGTGTTGTTTGCACGGGACAAGACGTCATCTTCGTCTTTCCACTTGAGTAGCGGCACAATGGGACCTACAAGGGCAATAACAGAAGGAATTAGCATGTTGAAACTTCAGGCAACTGTTTTACTAATATGGGGAAACCGGGAATTGTTGACTTACCAAAGGCTTCACCTTCGACCACAAGTGACTGATCAGGAGGATTGTCGACGATAGCCGGGTTAATGAAGAAACTTGATCCATCCAAAGCTTGACCTCCTCCGCACGCAAACTTGTAGCCATTTTCGGTTGTGTCTTGGAAAAAACGCTTCACAATGTTGTACTGCATCTCGTTTTGTACTGGTCCGAGCATAACACCCCCCTCTGCGTCAGGCGGTCCAACCTTCCATTTCTCGACAGTTTCAACCATTTTCTCGAGGAACCTGTCGTATATGTCTTCGTGAACAAATACACGCTTGCTGGCCACGCATAGTTGACCAGAATTGAAGAAGGCAGCCAATGCCACTTGAGGAGCAACGACATCTACGTCAACATCGGGACAAACGATGTTGGCGCTGTTCCCGCCTAGTTCAAGAGTGACACTTTTGAGCGTGGCACTCGCGGCAGCCATAATCTTCTTGCCTGTTGCACTTGATCCTGTAAAACTTATCTTGTCCACGTCGGCATGTTGGCAGAGCAGAGGGCCTAGTTCCATATCCCCATGAAGAGCCTGCAGGACTCCAGGAGGGAACACATTCTGGACCAGTTCAGAAAATTTGAGGAGGCTGTATGGGGTGTATGGCGATGGCTTCGCAATCATGCAGTTGCCTGTCAATAGCGCAGGCGCGATCTTGCCGATTGCGAGTACAAGAGGATAGTTCCAAGGACAGATAGCACCAATCACTCCCATAGGTTCATACTGCAGGGCTAAGTGAAGGTCCTTATCGTCTTGAATAACTCGTGTCTCTAGCGGCTCCTGGGCAGCTGTGAAGCGGAACCTCGGTCAGATAAGCTCACATTGACAACACAAGGTAGAGGAAGGCAACAGACCAAAGAAGTCGAGGAAATTGATGGCGTGGATCACTTCAAGTTCGGCAAACTGTGGTGGTTTGCCGCACTCTAGGGATAAAAGCCTCGACATGTCATTTTTGCGTTCCGCGAGGAGCTTGCTTGCTTGTGTCAGACACGCTTGTCGATGGGCCCACGGTGTCTTGGACCAATCGGCAAAGGCGACGCGAGCTGCACTGACGGCGCTTTCAAGGTCCTGTGATGAGGCGATGGGCACATCCCAGAGAGGTTTGCGGGTAGACGGGTTAATGCCATGTCCAAGCCGTTTGCTCCCTTGAAGGGCGCCTCCGATGGTGTTCTTGAAGGTAAAGAACTTGTTGCTGCTCATGTTGACTTGACTTTGCTGGTGAGTGTGGGACAAGGGGGGAGGGAAGATGGTCCGCAAATCTCATCCACGCACTCACCTCGGTGTATTTGAGGTGAAAGTTTGTCTTGACGAGGACCATGTACCACCGGCAGTTGTCAAACCACAGCTGCCGAACCCAGGGACCTCGGGTTGGCAGATTACTTCCCCGCAAACTTCCCCGCAGACTTCCCCGCAAACGCATCTGCCCCTGACCAGGCCTCTCGGAGCTAGATGCGAGCCCCAGACTCTGTCTACACACTGCTTTGTAATCAGGTTAAGATACATAGTTACCGAGAGGGCCAGGTTTGCTCAAGGCACCTACCATAGGACTTATGGGGTTCGGCGAACGAAATGAAAGGCCACCTGACCTCTGTCGACGCTATAACCGCATACGCAACCATTCCTTGAGTGAGGAGGTTGACAATGGTCTCGCCATAGTTCAGGCATCAAGCAAAACTAGGGACTGTCGGTTATTGACCACTGTGTTAGCATTGGGATATGATGCTATGATGCGTTGATAATGCGTTCTTTATTATAGTGAAGCCCGGCCCTTGATGGGTTAACTGAGCCAAAAGATCGTTACCAAACACTCCGCTACCCTTGGAGTAGAAAATGAGGTTCATGTTTCCATCAGCACAACTCATTTTGGATTATTGAACGCCTTATTCCGAAAGAAAAATCCGGCTGACACATCCATCTTGATCGACGAAAAGTCAGCTTACCAGACAATATACGAGGTGTTGCAGACCCTGACACGCGGCGAGCAGTGGCAGAAGAGTTACAGTATTATTAGGGCAATGACTGGCCAAATTTCAACCTCTTCTGCCCAGGCTCTTGGAGTACAGCTGTCCAGTTTGTGCCTCGCTCCCAGACGGCCAACTTCCAGTTGGTTTAGAAGCGCCACACCTCAAATACATTGTCGACTGCAGCTCATCGACTGCGAGACGGCTGAGAGTCTGGATCAAGGATTGCGATCTTGCGTTGGCTACCCTCCTGATCCTGAGGCACTGGTGACCCCACTATGACATAACTAGCCCCAGATACAAAGGGAGTATGCATCTTTACGGATCGCACGCGACATGTATACGGCCAACATCTAATAGAGGCCTGAAGTTCAAAGTCAAGACAGAACATGATAAGGGATCTTGTCAAACTCGCATTGTGGCAAGCTTAATCTAACTCAGTCAGATGCTCTGTCCTCTGGCAGCTCCGAATGGGCTGTGCATGCCAATCCGCTGTCGGAAGCCACTAAGCGGCAAATGCATTCTTGGATAGATGAGTGTGACCAACACCACAACTGCTGGTGCCCAACGAGACCTGCTTCAAATCGCCCGCCCTCCACATTAGAAGAAAAGGGCGAACCTGACAGAACTGCACGACTATACGATCTGCTACCTACCCGATTGCTTGACGTCAGGGACTTGGACCGCGTTAGATTATGCGAAGGGGCCAGTCTTGAAGAGAGCGAGGCTAACACAAGATATACCACTCTTAGCCACTGCTAGGGAGCGTGACGGAGCTTTCTTACAACAAGTCAGAACCTTCAGAGGATGAAGCAAGGCTTTAAACTCTCCAGGGAAGTCCCAAAGACATTCCAAGACGCCATTGTCGTGACTCATGAGCTGGGCGTACCTTATCTATGGATCGATTCACTCTGCATCATCCAAGATGACATCTCGGATTGGGGCCGGGAGGCTTCACAAATGGCTCGCATCTATACCAACGCCTACATCAACATTGCAGCTCTTAACTCAGGCGATGATACCAAGGGCTTTTTGCGTACGCGGCCTTTCCCGTACACCACCCTGAGGTTGAATTCTCCCACAAGCGAACCGGCCAATATTTACCTCATAACAGATTACGACGAGTCAAGACCCTTCATAAGAGGAGTCTATGCGCTGAGACCTAGAGGATGGGTTCTTCAAGAACAGTACCTCTCCACACGCATCCTCTGGTTCACATCCAAAAAGATTGGGCGAAGCTGCAAGAAAGTAGAAGAAGTAGAGGACGGAGGATTGTTTGGTCTCAAAGTTCCAGATCTAAGATCTATTAAGTGGAGCGAGGTCTTTACCGACTTCTCAAAAAGGAGCCTCACCTACGATACGGACAAACTCCCCGCCTTGGCTGGAGTCGCGTCGGCCTTTTCTGCTCTATCGGCCCTCTCTGGAAAGAATCAATGTCGCTACTGTGCAGGGATATGGCAGAAGACGCTTCCGGAGAATTTGCTGTTCTTCTGGAAAAAACCCACTTGCCCATCTCAATATTTCGCCCCTTCTTGGTCTTGGGCTTCGCTAAATGGGCAGGTGGAATGGCTTGACGGCACATTTTTGGGCACCTATGATCTATTGAAGAGAGTGGCGGTAGTTGATTGCACATGAAACTCGAGTGACAATCAGTATGGGCAGGTTATGGAAGGAAGTTCTATCACCATCTCGGGCCCCTTGATAAAACTTCGGCCTCGAGTGTCGACCAACCAGGAGAAGAACTTTCATGGGAAGCCATACGAAGCACTGGAAGGTGTGTGCAAGGGACAAACTCTTTGGTGCAGGCTTGACCTGCCACATGCTCAGCCAGCAGAAGTTTTGGGCATGCCACTCGCCACGGGGTAAGATAGTGCCTCTGCGCATAGCGGCTTTGTTATGTTCTCTGTGGTTGGTATTGCCCTAGCGGTAGATGAAGGGAGTGAAGGAGGGTATAGACGCGTCGGAGTCTTTGACAACGACTGGATAACTCGGGACGAGATCGATGACTTCGAGAGCTATCCGCCTCGCGAGGTTGTATTGTACTAGTTACGGGGTGGTGGCATCATGTCGGAACCTGGTTCTCAGTCTCACAACAAATAATGATGCAGAGCTACTTGATGGGTGTGATGGAATGTGAAGCAGCCACTTAATTCGAGTGTCGTAGGTATGGCCCGACGAACCTTGATGTCAATTACTCCCTTTAATAGGCACAGCCTTCATAAATACGCACTGTAGCCATTGCCATTGGCAGAAGAGACCTCATCGTGCACTAAGCCTGCAATACGGGTGATCTAGAGGTACTATTAGGGGAGGTAGATGCTCGTTGTAGTTGGCTCTGGGATGTTAAATCTAACCGAGATTGAACTTGCGCATCTTGTTGTCATTCTCGACCATGATAGCACGTGGCTTCATTGGTCATTTCCTATTGTTGCCCGGGGATCGCTTGATCGACCGTTAGAATGGCCTGATCTGGGAGTCGGCGTGGTGAGAATAGTTGCCAAAGACCAAGCTCAATAAACTAGTGGAGCAAAAAAAATTAGCATACGCAACAAATCCGATACTGCTGCTGGAAACCCTCTAGAGAGTTCGGCGTGAATGCTCCACAGCGGCCGATCCTGACCATGGTGAACAGGGGTCACATGGCTCAAGGCCAATGACCCTTTTCCGAACCAGGGAGAGTTCTGCCATTGCTCCGTTACATCCGCACAACGTGGTGCTTGTAAGGCCAGATGTGTATCCATGCGCCGAGACGGCATGAAACAACCCGCGTCTGGTAGGGCTGTTGACCACCAGAACCACCGGAATTATGGACCGAGGTGGTAATGGATCGACAGCCCGTTGTCTGACATAAATTGATTGGCCTTGTAAATGTGCTGCAGGTTTCACTTCAGCTCCTGTAGGCCGTCATGCAGTCATCAACCCACCATGGTCAATACTGGCGAGAACACCTTACTTCGCGGCCCGAAGTCCCATCAAGCTGTTCTAGATCTCACGTGGAGGCATTCCATGTCTGAGCCCTTTCATGGCACCTTCGGGATCGGGCAATCCGTATCAGCGACGACGAGATGTAGTACGCCACAGTAAGCTCAATACAACTTCTGATGACATTAGCTAGACTCGTATCTTCTGCTTAGAAATTGAAATGTCACCAGCTGGGCCGTTTTCCTTCTCAAGCGGTCAGTTCTCAATTGATTCTCACGTAATAGTCCACGAAACTGCAAGCTAGTAATAGAAGCATGTATGTATTTTGCAATACAGGTAACGACTGACTAGCGAAATCGATGGGACTCTAAAACAAGACGAGCAATGAAGAGAGACCGGCTCACTTAAGCCAATGTCACCTGCCTTTTCCCTGGGCGGGAGTGGGATGGCCGCCTTGAGCCCACTTCAAATACTACTTGCCTCATACGGTAGCACTTGCGGATGTCGTGGCATACATTTCACTGACCAAGCTTTTTGGGGGGGCAAAAAGCCCAAGACATGCTCCAAATACAACGTAGTGGCTGATGTGTCTCGGGGAGTTTGTGGATAGGCAAGTAAATTGCCCCGGGGCGCCTTCATGCATTATGCAAGAAAATATCTCCTGATGGGGCTCATGAGGCTAGTGTCCTCCGGCCTGCAAATATCTCAAGACGAGAGATTTATGTTGGTCAGTTCTCATAACGAAGCTTGGAACTCTTCAACCTGCTCTCCTATTGGCGAGTTTTTACGATGTCTGTTCTACAGGGTAATCATCCCTGCCCTGCACAGAACATAAGCTGATCGCTGTGTAACCGCTGAGGGAAATAGGACTAAGGATACAGTGGAGTGAATAAGAGTAAGCCAATTATGGTAAAAGGTGGTGTTCGCATGTGCTGCAGACTGTGTGGTTTATAAGTTGTTTACTATCCCCGGGCCTTGACGTCCTGGCTCTTTCAAAGGCACTCCCAGGACAATAGTGACATCTCATCCCCAGCCCGTCCTTCTCTACTCCTCCTTACCAAAACAAGACGGTCCCTCTCGTTGTATCGTTATCATGAAGCTAATCAACACCATCGCGGCCGCCTTGGCGCTCTGTCCTCTCTCCGCCTCCGCCGAGCGCAAATTCTACAACCCAGGCAACCTCAACGGCTGGGACTACATCCGTCGGGAGAACAAGGGTACCGTCGAAGCCGTCACCAACGTCGCCTACAAGGGCGGAAATGCCCTGAAAATGACGCAGACCTATACACCCGGCTACACTGGCCGCTACCATTCTGAGGTCGACCACAACCAAGGCTACAAGCGTGGCGACCAGCTTTTCTACGGCTTCGCTTTCCGTCTGTCAGATCAGTGGGAATTTCAACCCCAGTCGTACAACTTGGCCCAGTTCATTGCAAACCGTCCTGGTGCCAGCTGCGGTGGTGATGATTGGATGCCTTCGTCCATGCTTTGGCTCGAGGGCGACCAACTGATGTCCCGTGTCGTCAGCGGCCAGTACCGAGTGCCAGACTGCAGCCGTGACATCAAGCCGTTCCCCAATTTGGCCAAGGTCAGTGCTGGCCAGTGGCACAAAGTTGTCATCCAGGCTTCGTGGAAGAGCGACAACACTGGCTTCTACAAGATCTGGTTTGATGGCAACAAGGTTCTGGAGGAGTACAACCGCAAGACGACCCTCAACGACGACAGCGTGTTTCAGTTCCGCATCGGTCTGTATGCCAATGCTTGGCACGACGATAAACACATGGAGGGTAGCCAGAGCTTCCGACAGGTTTGGTATGACGAGGTGGCCATTGGTACGACTTTTGCCGACGTCGACCCTGGCCAGCCTGACTCTGCCTAAGTCAATCAGCTCATGATATACGTGAGCACAGCTAGTTACCAAATCTGTAGGTTCAAGTGACCAAGGGTATGTTTTGTCTTGCAAACTTGTATATATTCGAAGAGAACATAATGTCAAATATCAGAAAAGCCACGCAGATTGGAATCCCCCGCTCGCCTTTGCCAGCACCTTAGATGGACTGAACTGTAATCATAATGAAATTCTCTAGCGACTCCATCACCCTCATTCAAGCCCAATCCTCCGGGTTGTATGGACCCTGCCTCCCTGCGGCACAATACCTCGCCCATCTCCTTCCCTTCTCAGCCTGCACTTCCTCAGCTCGTCTGGCCATTGCGACAACATCAACCGCTTGCCCCCGGCGGATCTTGCCCTCTCTTCGATAAGCATCCACGCGGTTGAGAATCTCCTGGCAATCGTCCCATATCCTGCGCCGGTTTCGCAGTCCCTGTAATTTCTTCCAGTTTCTCCCGACCTCAGTCTGTAGACTGTACCAGTCCGTCTCGGTACGATCTAGCTGAATTACCGCGGTTGTGGGACGGGGGCTACCGGATATATCCTCGAGTTTCTCAATCTCCCTGTCTATAGCTTCAATAGCAGCGTCGTTGGAGTCGGGGTCGCCAGAGTCATGGGCTTCGTCCTCCAGAACTTCAATGGCGTTTCTTAGCTCTGTCAGTCTGGCCTGTCGGGAATCCTCCTTCTTCTCTTCCTCTTCCCGTGTTGTGGTAGCCCAGAAGGATATGGGCAACGACGACCAGGCTTCGTACAGCCACGGGCTGTCGCTCAAAGTCAAGTGATAGAAGAGCGACTGGGGCAGCTGCAAAAATGTCCGAGAAGCGAGCCGGAGGTTGGCAATATCCCTGAAGCCCAACTGCAGCAGGATAAATGTCCTAATCTCTCCAGGTAGTCGGGAGAAGAGATCCGTGGGATTTTTCGCCATCGCGACGGCCGTGGGAGTTACTTCAGAGTCGGCCTGGCCAAGCTCTTTTGGACGCTTTGCCGAAGATAAGAGAGATTCCAAGCCAGGTACAAAGCATGGATTGGCGGCAAGGTACTCATCCCCTGGGGAATGATTCCAGGACTGCTGTTGGCCATTTTCGACATCGGGATGTCGAGGAAAGGCATGAAAGTCCTCGTAGTTTGCTTCATGTGCCCACCACTGCGTGAGGCATTCAATGTCGACAACGCCGTATCTATGCAGCGAGGCTCTCTTGAAAACCTCGAGACAGGTCGGATGAAAGGGCATGGCGTAGACTTCAGCGTCCTCGATAGTCCAGATGCAGTTGTCAGCATGAGGGCTGTCGCAGTCATGACGAGCAGGAAAGACCTCGGGATAGTCCATGTCCCTGCTCGGCATGGAGTCATTCAGACCGCTGAGGAAGAAGTGTCCCGAAGTTTCAAACTCTTCATCGTCCGGCTCAGGTTCCCAGTCCTCTGACTTGCGCACAAGGCATTGGGAGGTTTTGCAACCCCTCATGGCCTTTACCGAGATGTTGTGTCCGTTGTAAGCATCGCCTTGATTACATCTTGGCCCTGAAATATGTTCCCAATCATCCGGCTCGAAGTTGTCTTCATCAATGTCGGCGGGGAAGACTTTGACGGGCTCCACGAGAGCAGTCTCGGGTTCTTCAGCATCTTCGTTTCCATCGGCATATCTGTCGACCCAAAAGCATCCCGGTTCATCAGGACAAGACTCTGGATGGAAGCGATCTGGATAGTCGCACTCTTGACCCCAAGCTGCGCTGCGAGGCTCCTTCTCTGTGCGGGCACGGCTGATGTTGAAACTGACGCCACATATGTGGCAGTGAATTTCGGAGTAACCCATGGCGTAATGATGTTATTGAGAAATTGGCTTTCTGAGGTGAAAAATATTGTAAAAGGAAGAGTTCACGATGGCCCCTTTATGCTGACCAACGGTTAATTTCGGAGGCAGAAGCCTGGGCGCCCCACATCGGCGATTGCTTCTTTTGCTTTGGGAAGCACAGGGGACAATCAACCAGCCAAGAACAAGGCACCAGAACTGTAGATTGCAATGAAAGAGTACATTTCACTGAAAGATTTACCGGATGCTATTGGTCGGTTTACCGCAAGAAGTAACAAAACGAGCAACATGGATGTCGGCCGTCTAGTACGGGATCACATCGCAACACCTGGACAGACCTAGCTAAGATTCTATCGTACAAGGACCAATGATAGATGCCCGCAAGAATCACGTCCGTGAAGCTTGGTCACAGAATCAGACCGGGGTTTGGTGCCTTCACGCTGCTTGGCATTCGACCTAATGCAAGAGCACAGACTTGTCCTGCCTCCATCATGCTCAAAAACCTTCTGAACAAGGCCACAAGCAGCCATTATAGACACTCGCCGCCGCCGTAACTATCCTGGCACGTTGTTGCCTGCTGATGTCGGTGCTTCCTTACCTAGTCAACGTGGGTATTCAGCAAGTTCGTAGAAGATGCTTGTGTTTTAAACTCCGCTGCTTGGGAACAAAAATTATCCTTTGCAAGGACTCAGGTTATCGTGCTAGAACGTGGAAAGTAATGCAGGCAAAGGGGGAGGTCACGTGTGTTTGGGAAAGAAGAGATTGGGTAGTCACGTGATACGTCAAGGCAATCCACTGAGTCAGGATTGGGAGAGATAAGATAAGATAGGGCAAGATAGAGGGGCAATTTGGAGGGGCACGAATGGATGGCATCAAAAAGTTTCTCTAGCAACAACCACGCACTCATCAATCAAGCTCCCATCTTTGCTTCTGCAGAAATCAGACAACATGGCCACCGGAATCGACGCCGAGGCGCCTCACAACAACTTCGACGTGCGTAAATTTCCTCTCCCAAGCCTCCTCGCTCTTCCCCGGCAGCGCCAACCCCCCCGCAATCCGGCTTCAACGGCTTCAGTACTGACTTGTTTCGTCACAGACCATCTTGGTGTTGGATTTCGGCAGCCAGACCAGCCATCTGATTCTCCGTCGCCTGCGAGCCCTCAGTGTTTATGCTGAGATGCTCCCCTGCACCACCAAGCTCGCCGATCTCACCTGGAAGCCCAAGGGTATCGTCTTGTCTGGAGGTAAGAATCCTTTCGGCCCTCCTCCATTTTTCTTTCTGACAAACTCAATAGGTCCCTCCTCTGTTTACGACGAAGGCTCACCCCGTGAGATTTCCCTCCCTCGCACATGAGGTGCAAGTATGCTGATCTAAAAAAAAGACGTTGACCCCGCTGTCTTTGAGCTTGGTGTTCCGATCCTGTGAGTCACCTCGGTGTTGAGAAACACACATTCACTGACACGAATTTATAGTGGTATCTGGTATGACTCCATTTGAGCCCGTTATGGTCTAGTACTAATTGCTCGAGTTTAGCTATGGCTGCCAGGCAAGTTTTTCGTTTTCTCTGATCTCGCAAATCTTTAACTAACCTCGTACAGGAAATTGCTTGGCAGACCGACTCTGCGAACGTTGCTCGCGGAATAGCTCGAGGTTT
This sequence comes from Fusarium solani, assembly GCF_023522795.1. Lineage (NCBI taxonomy): Eukaryota > Fungi > Ascomycota > Sordariomycetes > Hypocreales > Nectriaceae > Fusarium > Fusarium solani. The sequence goes on from NW_027072149.1 coordinate 308,596, forward strand.
GTCCTTGTTCATTGAACCCGCGTGCCCACGGTTTCTAACAACTCGCCTGGACAGAGTACGGCCACGCTGACGTCACCATCCACAAGGTTGACAACCATGTCGACCGTCTCTTCGCTGGTCTGGGCGAGACCATGCATGGTGAGTTCCCTTCCTTGCCTATGAAGCTTCCAAGTCTTTTACGGATTCTAACACTATCTAGCCTACATGAGCCACTTCGACAAGCTCGTCCGCCTGCCTGAGGGGTTCGTGGTTGTGGCCAAGACTGCCAACTCCGAGTTTGCTGGCATCGCTCACCAGTCAAAGCCCATCTTTGGTGTGTTTTTCCATCACAAAGTCGATTCACGTCACTCATCTCCCCATTCCATCATTCACTGGCCGCGCTGCTGCGCTTTTGCCCACCTTTTCTTTTCCCTTCGCGTTACATACGAGCCCCCTCTAGCCTCACCCACCGTGTGCTCTTGGCTAACTCAAGATCCCAACAGGCGTGCAATTCCACCCCGAGCTCGAACACGTATGCATATCAGCTCCTTTCTACCTTCCCGCCCCCGCCCCTCGACTAACATGATGCGACTTATAGACTCCCCGCGGAAGTGAGCTCTTACGCAACTTCAGTGTCGACATTTGCGGTGCTCAACCCAACTGGGTCATGAGTGATTTCATCGAGCAGGAGATTGCTCGTATCAGGAAGCTTGTTGGCGACAAGGCCCAGGTTATTGGAGCTGTTTCTGGTGGCGTCGACAGCACAGTCGCCGCCAAACTCATGAAGGAGGCAATTGGTATGCCATTAGGGTTGTATCATGCACATATGGAGAGGCTGACACATGTATAGGTGACCGATTCCACGCTGTCCTCATCGACAACGGTATGACCAAGTCTTGTGCGCGAGCCTAACGGACACTAACTTGGTGTAGGCTTGATGCGTCTCAACGAGTGTGAGCAGGTGAAGGAGACTCTTCAACAGCATCTCGGAATCAACCTTACGGTAGTTGATGGCGCCGAGCTCTTCCTCGGCCGCCTCAAGGGCGTCAGGGAGCCCGAGAAGAAGCGCAAGATCATTGGAGAGACCTTTGTATGTCCTCGATTGCTTCATATCCCCCGGCGTTCATGTCGCCAGCGGTGCTAACTGGTTAATAGATTGACTTGTTCGAGAAAGAGGCCATCAGAATCGAGAAGGAAGCAGAGAACACCCCCAACGCCGGAAAAGTCTCTTGGTTCCTCCAGGGAACGGTATGTCACCCTATATCATGGCCTTTCTTATGTGGATGCCTGGATTGACTGACTTCTTTGCTCTGATATAGCTGTACCCGGACGTGTATGTGTAGCGAGCGGTTTGTGCACCAGGGGAAGACTGACCGTCTACAGCATCGAGTCACTGAGCTTCAAGGGCCCTTCTGCCACTATTAAGAGTTAGTAGCTGTCGTGGAAATCGACGACTGCAATTACTGACTCTTAAAATAGCGCATCACAACGTTGGTGGTCTTCCCAAGGCAAGTCCCCCCTCCCATCCTCCGTATCCAACATTGAACTAACCAAAACATAGCGAATGATGGACGGCGTTAGTTGCACTTCTCCTTACTCTTTTCTCTCGTATTATGACTGACTTTGACCATGACAGCAAGGCCTACGCGTAAGTTGACAGTTCAACCCCCTGAAGTCCCTCCAGTTACAACACCAACTCTCCTATCATTTTTGACCATCTCCATCCCTCTGAGCGCGAAAAGAGACCCACAAAGGCTTTTTTTTTTCCGCTCTTGAGCGTCCGGGGAGTAAAACTGACAGCGATTCAGCTTTTGGAACCTTTGCGCGAGCTCTTCAAGGACGAGGTCAGGGCACTTGGTAGGCGCCTTCAGATTCACGAGGACCTCGTGAACCGACATCCTTTCCCCGGGTAAGTTTTCTCTTTTTCGTTTTTCTTTTTTCTACCCCCTTGAGGAGTCAAGGGACACCCTCCTACCAACAGCAGGTCAAGCTGAGCCTTTTGAGGCTGTGCGGAGCTAATTCTATGGACTACACAGACCTGGCATCGGAGTTCGTGTACTGGGAGATATTACCCCTGAACGAGTCGAAATCGCGAGAAAGGCCGACCACATCTTCATCTCCATGATCAAGGAGGCCGGAATCTACAACGAGGCAAGTTTACTGGCACTAGTTCTCGAACAAGAGCTGACTGTTCAAATAGATGTCCCAAGCCTACGCCGGTTTGGATACCAACAAGGGTATGTGCACCAGAGATGGAGTGGTTAAGACACTCGTCTCGACTTGACTAACTGTTTCTCACAGCTGTTGGCGTCATGGGAGACACCCGTGTCTATGGATACATCGTCATGTAAGTTATCGCCCACTGCTCTGTCCTAGAGACCTGAGTTCTGACCTGGTTCATAGCCTCCGAGCTGTCACAACTAGTGACTTCATGAGCGCCGAGCCCTACGAGTTCTCCTTCAAATTGCTCAAGGCCATGGCTCGCAGGATCGTCAACGAGGTAGACGGAGTTTCCCGAGTCACATATGACCTGTAAGTCACTTCCCTTGTTTCCGTCTTGAAGCCCCAGCTGATATTTGGCAGTTCTTCGAAGCCCCCCGGCACCATCGAACTGGAGTAGAAACTGGATTGATATAGAGGCAGAGAATGACCAAATTGGGCCTCAAGCATGGGTTTCTATGAAGACAATCTTCTCAAAGTGCCGTTTTTGTGGGTAGATAGACCAGGGAAAAGTGAATCGATTTTAAGTAAGCAACAGACAACAACTTGCCAAGGACTGTGATGATTCGCTTGAACTGTCGTGAATTCTCCGCCAGGAATCACTCATTCAGCCAAGAAGTTGGCGACTAAGACTTTGAGCAGTTTGTTACCTGTACAGATCAGCCTGATCAGGCAACCAAGTCTTCCCAGGCAAAAACACAACGCTTTCGGTTCAGTCACCAAAGACGTAGACGATTGGCACATCCAGTTGGTTTATTGGCACACTCACGGTTTTGCAGTGTAGGGCCAGCTAACTATGCTATTGTTCAGTACCCTTCTTTGGTGTTGGTCTAATCACCACACACCAAGGCCATCATTTGCCAAGGCCATCAGGACCAACTCGGCCGGAATTGACAGTCAGCACGTGGTTTCGTTTAAAAGAACCATCATCTGTCTGAATTGCGTGGGCCCTTTCTCCCTTGAGCCAAACCCTATTATATGCCTGAGCTTAGGAGCATTGCTCTCGAATGGTAAACGCATCCACTATACTCATTTTCGCTCCTGAGAACTTCCCACGCTAGAATAGTAGCACGAGAAGAGTTCATTCAGGCCTCCAACGCTGCATATCGCCCTCTACACAGCCCACCTGAGGCTTGCATGATTCTGTGGGGAGCTGACACTTGGCGCCAACGTGGAGCATCCGAGAAGCCGAGAGAACTGCCAACAACCCAATAGATTGTGAAGATCACATTCGATAGCTTGGCAAGTGGTACATAAATCGGTGGGTGGTGCAGAGATAAGCGCCCGACTTGCAGGTAGAGGTACAAAGCAGGTTGGGCACACGAGGAGGGCGACGAAAGCCTGGTGATTCGTAGATGCTACGAATGAAACCGAGGCTCTGAGCGCCGTGGATTATCCCTTGCATTTAGTTACGCCAGGTTTCTAAATAAGAGTACTTGGCGAGAATGAGCACACGATGTGGCGTGGCAGCGACTGCCTGTCTAGTTAGCTAGAGCGTTTGCCTTGTCGCGGAGGCAGCCCATTCCAAGCCTTCCAATGGCCAAGGGACATGACCATATCAAAACATGTTACAAGCCATGCTGGTCTATACTGAGTTGTTATGAAGGAGGAGAAGTCTACTCTGTCTAGCCACCAAGGCAACCAGATGCTCAATGGTCACGTCAACACTGGTTGATCGAGAGACACCACCAAAAAAAAAAAAAACAAGCAAACAAGCAACAGACATCACTAGACTGTTTCACTTGGTCTGCAGGGTGCTCTCCAGCGTGATGACGGCCAACCTAGCAAATCACGATACACGAGGCGCACCTCTCGTGTAAGACACCCAAGAACCCTCCGCCTCTTGGCGTGCGGAGAAGCTCGCACAGCCCATACGGTCCGTCCCGCCATGATGGATTCAGCTTGGCGATCCTCGCATGGGTAGCGAGTTCAGGGTCGCCAGTTTTCTTGCTTGTAATAGGTTACAGCTTAGGGAGGCTGAGTGGTCATCTGGCTCAGTTTGAGTTGAGGTGCTTTCGTTTCGATCAAAACCACGCTTGATATGGAAAGCATATCTGCTGCCAAGAAACGGTATGTCAACGAGGCCATCCAACATGCCGACTAAGTTGTAATGAAACCGCCCATGTCTTGTTTCCTCACTTGTTGGTTCTGAAAAGCCGCCGAGTCCATCCTGTATGTCTTGCCAAGTCCATTCCATCCCCCGATAGGTCGAAACGGGGGAAGATATGTGCCACGTTGCCCACGAAAGGAGGCCACGCCAAGATATGTCATTACGAGATATCCAGCCGCAGAGGACTTGGCGCTGCAGAGACATTGGAGGCCTGCGAGGGGCCAGTTGAAGGCGATACGAGACCATATCACCAGACACTGCCTGTTTCAGACAGTGGCAAAGCCTTATATAAAGTCGTCATCTCTCCGCTTCTCCAGCTACTATCTTCCACACTTCCTACACCAGTCCCTCAACTCCAACTTACCCCTTACACCCAAACCCTAACACAACATGTCCGATACCCTCAAGAACGGCGAGTGGCTCAAGGTCGGCGAGAGCCTTTGGAGCCCTGATGGCTCCGTCGAACTGAAAATGCAAGAGGATGGTAAGCTGGCTATCTACTGGGAGGGGGAGTGCCGGTTTCAGACCACCGACGAGCAACGCGACGACATTGATGGAATTCGAATTCAGGAGGACGGGAACTTCGTTATTTAGTAGGTTTTATACCTTTGACTAGTTGCTATCGTCTGCGATAAGCTGACCGCGTCTTCCAGTGACAACGACGGCAATGCTGTCTGGGCCTCTGACACTGCTGAGCCCACGGGAGACAGCAGCGTCGAGGTTGTTGTCCAAGATGACGGAAATGTAGTCTTGTACAAGAAGACCGCCATCTGGTGTAGCGAGACTCACAAATAAGGGTGGTGCTGTTGAAGAACCAAGGTCGTGGTGGTGATATGGCAACCTCTCGGGGGACACGTGATGCTCCACTGACTTCACCCATCACACACTTCTGTCGGACATGCATCTTTTTACTTATTGTTTGGTTATGATTGAATGATAAAACGTGTTCTAAACGGTTGTTGCTTGCTTATGTGTGATTCATGTTTGTTTAGCCATTCGGCAGCTCATCTGCACCTGGTTGTGCAACGATTGTCAGACATGTCTGGCAACGATGACAGCCCAAGAGAAGCAGTACTTTAATGGTGGAATACAAAGTGTCCCATTTACCGTTAATTAACACTCATAATTCTATTCACTCACTACAACTGTCAAATTCATTCACGATATGCGGTTTCTATCCAATTCCCAAACCTCTACAACGCGGTGACAGGTGTATACGATCTTAACATATGCTTCGTGTTCGCTATAACCTCAATAAAATTACCTTGGTGCAAAGCCAACGTCATCTAAATGGTGCCTAATAACATGTTGATGCGGAAAGGATACGGTGCTATCAGTGGTTTCAGCTAGAACCAGGTTATTGGCCCACTCAAACCATCCAGCAGCCCGCACTAACAGCTGGAAATGGCCCATATAACTCAGGTTGGTCTTAATGCTGCACTATAAGGGCTAGTTGCAGAAGGTCATATGTCGTCTAGTTGACTGACCGAGACTCGCGAGGCTTGGTCTAATTCCCGGCAGCAAGACATCGTCCATATACAAGTAATACCAGATCATCTGATTTAAGTAGAACATTCCATTCATCGGGTGACAGTATCAACGGGAAATGTACCATTTCCCTCTTGCTGACGTTGATGCCGCCAAGGAAGCGAGTGGGTGGAACAAATGCAGCAGCAACCTTCGCCGCCATTGAAGGCCTGACACCGACTTTATGGCAAGATAGAGCATACTACAGTAGAGGCATATAAGCTTTCCTGATGTAGGCCTCCTCGGCACAGGCCAACTTGGAAGGGGATCGAAATTGGCAGCTCCTTGCAGTGGTCTCCGTGGCCCGTAGTAGGTTGGGCTCATGTAGTGTTCCCACGGTGACACTGGATTGCGAGACCTAGGGCATAGAGCTGTGGCGGTGCATGCAAATGCCATCGACAAACCTTCGGGTTGGCGGAGCCAGTAGTCCCTTACCCAAGTGACAATCTTCCGTAACTCATTCTGGATCTCACTGGGAATGAACTCCTTGTGATGGATAGTGATATCCCTGATACTCTAGAGTAGATCTGGCGCATCAAGAGAAAGCTGGTCGATGGTGCTACTGCCCAATGTTTCGAGACAGACGGGTATCCTGAACGCCCGAACCTTATTTGCTAACCAGGCAGGTCTTCCAGGGCGACGGTCTTCACTTGCTGAAGCCGCTGATGCTGATATCGATGGCGAGCCATTTGACGAGAAGTATAGAACGTTTTGTGTAGCTTCTTAGTGTTTAAAACTGGCGATATCACTGGCAGATCTGATTGGCAAGGTTAATATTGTATTACTTTGGTTGTTGGGATAACAATGTCGCGTAGCATCTTGAGCATAGGTAGTAGTGATATAGGGTAGTCGCATCGACATGTGCATTATACTCAAAAAGATGAATAGATATGGGCATTAGAGCAGAGACTAGCTTGAAGCAGAGAGACTGTTTACTTGAGTGCATGTTACGATGCTGAAAACCACTACTTGTAGCCAAGGTCAAGTTCCTTGGTGAATGAAAAGCCTTTTCAAATACAAAATCACTAGCCACTTCACCAAAACAAGCATGGTTGCCATTTCGCTACATGGATTTGGATGTAGGCATATTATCTAACTCTCTCCTTCTACAATTTATCCAAGGAGATGAGGTTTCTCTTGGTCAAGGGTAATGTTTAAGCAAGAGTAGTTTAAGCCCAGGGAGAGAAAGGGTCAAGTGAGGCTTGCGGATGTTGGCATCTAGGGATCTTTCCCCCCGTGATGCATCCACTTCAGACCTATTTTGGCATAAGGTTGACCCGATGTGACGGTGGAATACGGGTTGTTATTGACAGAAACGCCGACCCTGGCAGTCATCGTTACCGTTCCCTTGAGCTCGAGCCAAGACCTGTCAGAAGTAACGGTGTTGGTGGCGGGCTCGTAACGGAGCAAGGATCCTTCAGCCCGCACGTTTTGACATGGATTCGTCGGTGGAAGCACTCGATGCATTGCATCGATGACCCTGGGGTACTGGTCATGTTACTCAACTTGATGAAACGTTGACAGCAGTACCGTCAGTTATGATATGACCAGTAATTAAACAGTCACGAGCGCAAATGATGCCCTCATTAGGAAACGCGCGCAGAATCAAGCTTAGTTTAGGGCTTGCCAGTCAAGATCTGGCCGTACCAACACGCATCCGCAAACGGGATCCAGGGCGACGGGATCCAGGGGATCCATCAGGGGCCCAGAGGCCGTCTCATCTCCGTAGCGCGGAGTCAAAACAAAAATGGAAATATCTCACGCGACATCTTGAGAAAGAGATGAACGGCCCCCGCTCGTTCGATCTCGTCTGGTGACGGATCCTCGTAATAACGTGCTTCATTGATAGCCCTTCGCAATGAGGACCAAATATGGAGCCCGATGACACCGAGAATGATTCGATAGGCTTGCCCGTAGCGAAGATTCTCGGCTGTAAAAAATTTGTCTTCCCACTTGGTGCTGATGATTTCAAGCCACGCTCGTATAGCCAGGCGGTGGACTGATGGACCCCTGTCGATTCTTGGCCCACGCGAGACCAATGGAGGATGGACTGCGACATTGGGTTTGAAGGGAATGCTGAGGCGAGACATGGGGACTTCTCGTATACGGAGAACAGTCTTATGACATCTGCAGCCTTGAGGAGGACGTTTGCAGGGAATAGAAGTGGTTGATGCACCAGCGTTGGACATGGATCACGTTGACAGTTGTTATCAGTGGAAGGCCAGAAGTGATGATTCATTCATCGCGATCCATCGGAGATTCCATTCTGGGCGTCTAGTCTCTGGCCCGCTGAGGGGCTCATCCACCGACAAAAGACCCGTGCGAGATTGCATCAGGACGATCTGAGGGGATTCCACAGAGGCTTCTAGCGTGGCAATAGCGCCTGAGCAGGGCAGGCGAGGTGTCAGTGCAGCCTAGACGAGCGCAGCGTCTAACCCTTGCTGAAGGAAGCATTGATGGTTGCCAATTTACGAAGCCAAGACTTGAGCTAAAGCATTCTTATTTCTTGGCCCTGTGATATCGTCAAGAGCTTTCAATATCAAACAGGCCCCATTCATACCGTCAGCGGTAAATCGGCAGGGCCCGGGAATTGCCTTGTCGATCTGTGCTCCACACGCTGCCGTCTTACCCTTCGAGGGCCATGGTTGGCTGGCTCGTATCACCAAGAGACTGGTTTGCATTCGAACAATCATGTTGAAACAGAAACAAAGAGTGCAGCTTTTTCTGCTACTCTTCCAGATTAAGTCTATGCTGTCTATACCCTTCCGATGCGCCCTGACATAAATAATGATCCGTAATGAGGTCCCTCGCTTTGATGTCTATCCACCCTGCCGCAGAATCCTTGATGCCAAAGCTGAGCCAAATCTCGTCATCCAAAAATCCGTGGTTCCCTGGGAATTCGTCCGTTTGATTCGCAAAATACACCATGCTCCCTGTCCAGATGTACTGCCCGTCCGCTTCCCCGTGATACGAGAGCTTTCTGCTCACGCTCACCATGTTGTATGGTGGCGCAGCAGAGTACGCGGCAATCCGTCGATCGTACCATAGATAGCCTGCTTCCCATGTGTCGCGTCGACGTTGAACCATACCCAGCATGACCGTGTTCTGCTCATCCGGTTCGCAATCGCCTCTATTACAAAGCGTGAGGCTGAGCATGGGACTCGACTGGTGGACGTTCTTATCCGAGAGCATAACGTCATGCATACACGTCATCTTCTTGTCGCTGTGCCATGTGTCTTCAGACTTGACGCCAATTGGATACGGCGCCTCGACCGCCGAGACTTGGTCCTTCTCGGCCACCACCTCTTGGACCGGCTCGTCGTCTTCCGTCCAGCGGAATAATTGGCCTGGTTCCACCATGAAGAGGAGTTCGTCTTCGTTGCTGAAGGGGGATTGGGCGGGCGCCCAGTTCTTCTCGCGTTGGTATCGGGGGTGGGATTCTTGTCCTGATGGAGGCTGGCGACGAAGTCCAACTGGTGTCTTGAATTGGATTGGGGGCATCTTCTTGGCGTATTCTTCTCCCAAGACACGCTCAAGCTCTGGAAGTGCTGCCCGCACGTCGACGATGAATTGCCCTTGACAGAGCACCTCGTCGTCGACTTGATAGGTAAAGATGAGAAGAGGTTCGCCCTTTCTTGTCCAGAACAACTTCATATCTTCTGGACCGATATACTTGTCCATGTCGGGCTGATGCTGGCAATGGTGTTCTGGCCCGGCAAAGTCTTGTACAAGGAGCTTGGCCCATCTGTTGCTCGACTGTAATACCGGGCGTCCAAGTTTGGTGTATGTAAGGTTGGCAAAGGTGGCGACTTGACGAGCGAGTCTGTACTTGGTACCGTTGATAACCTTGTCGACGTGTAGTGTTCGCGCAATGACGAGGAAATCGTGAGCGCTGTTGCTCCCACGGGGAAGCTCGAGGAGGGTCGGGTTCATGATCTGGTAGCCCGTCTTCTTGACGTCGATCTTGTTGTAGAAGCCCATGCTATTCCGCAGACTCGTCAGTAGTCGATAGTCGTTTTCGTAGCCGGGTCGTTTGCGATAAGCGTTCAATTCATCCTCCTGATCCTCCTCCTTGTCATCGTCATGCCCCACGCCATGTCTAGCATCCGTGGATTGCGACTCATTCTCGTAGAAGAAGGGATGCTCTGGGGCCGGGGTGATAGAGAGCCCGTCACCATCAAACGTGACCCGAAATACAGTAAAGAGAATGAAGATGCACGTAGTAATCGCAGCCGCCGCGATTACTATGCGCGTCCGGCCATTGTAGGACCGCATAGTGTCACAACAAAGCCGTGATGGTCGAAAGAGTAAACAGCCATGGATATGACGAAGCGCCACAAGCACCAAGGCCCGAATACCATTTATATTCTCAGCAAGGACCCTTGTTCAAGCTTTTGCCAAGTTTCTTGGTCCTTGCATCATGCCACCATCCGATCTAGCCGGGGCCGTGGGGCCTCGTATAACAGTAAGCGAGGCTAATGGTGTTCGGCTTATGGGCCCGAGATTCTGGGGCGTTTTGGAAACGGGGGCGTAGAGTCTGAAACGGAGGTTGAACGGTGACGTCCGGGTTTGATCTGGGGGCGGCTATTTGAGAGGTTGTTGATGAGTGGTAAACGTCCATGGTATTGGTTATATCGTACTGAGGCTGATTCAGGAGCATGCCCATGGCAGGAGAACACCCTGTCACAAAAGGCGATGCTTAGGCCAGTCACAGATAGAGCGTGATTGGAGGCCTGAGATGCTTCTTGCTCCTCTGCTACCAAGCGACATGTTCAAGCACCTAGTCAATGATGGCTGACAGGACGCGTAAGGCTGCATACAAACAGTGACACTCCACTTGCCGTCTTTTCCATGAATGCCGACACCCCCAACTTCTTAGCGCGCGGCCACTGACTCTGACACTATCAACCAGTTGCCGCCTCGATGAAGTGGCTTCTCGAAACAGCCTGATTTTCGATGTGACACGCAAGAGCTAAGCTGATCTGGGAGCTAGCTTGACAGTGATCGTCAACCAAGCGAAGCCAACCATCATCGCCGGCAGTTGACCTCCAAAAGACGCTTCGGTTATCTCGGAACCATGTGAAACAGCGAATTTCTCCCACAGCCGCCTACAAGAAGCAACGACTGTCCCTGGACGCAGGCATTCTACTTCGTTTCCACCTATGGCGTTTAAACTATGTGGCCCTAGTTTTCAGATAAAGGGGCTGCATCTGCCCATCTGCTATGAGGATCAACGCAGTCCCATGGACTGTCCTCCTGAATTATGGATGTTAAACGATCGCATTACGCGTCTGATGTCTTAGGCGCCCAGTTCTCTTTTCCGCATCATTTTTTACTCCCCCTTCATTTCTACCGATATGATTCCTTCCCACGATGAGGTGCCGACTTGCCGACCTTGTCAAAGTTTGGCGGCGCGTTGCGGTGAAAACTCTTCCACGGCTATCGCGCATCTCACGCATCCGCTTGCTCTTGAGTTTGACTAAGCACCAAATTAGGGCGGCAAGGGCATCGAGATCTCCGAAGTGAATTCCAAATCACCAGGGCCTATCTCGGCCTCTCAATAGCAGTGCTATTTAGCAGAGGGCGATTGACTGCTAGTGCGCCAACCTTCTCATTGGAGCCCTATCATTTCCTGTCATTGAACTTTATCCTTGTATCACCCATAGCCTGGTCTCCGTGGTTGACATTTATGTCGTGGTTTCGGCAGACATATCAAGAACAAGAATCTGATTCTCGTTGCTAGTAAATGCAGGCTTGTGTGTTGATCGAGGGGAAATTGCTGAAAAACGTCACCTAGTGGCGCCTCCCATCAATATCTTTGCCCAGTATTGTTCTGTGTGTCTGGAATAGAGAAGAAGTAGGGTAGATATTTACCGCATAAACCTTGCGCAGGGGAGGTTACCTGACAGAGATTGTGCGCTTGCCGATCAAGAAAATTCAACTGCCGAGACCTACAATTCCGTGCATCGCTTTTGAACAACAAACAGTCTCAAGTGTCCATAGTAACGGGGTGAATTCCATCCGAATGTTTCACACCTTACCTCCCTTAGATATAAGCATAATGAATCACTGCCAACACCAATAACATTTAGTGAATGGCTGATCATCACCATCTTGGGTGCGGGGAATGGTAATTCTGTGTCGTACAAGAATGTTTCACACTCGGCACGGCATGTGTTGAGTCACGGCCATCACTCCTCCCTGAATGTTGAGCATATCAAGGGGTTTGGCAGGCCATGACTAGAAGTTGTCTAGTGAAGCAATTCAACTTTGGTTCTACATACGCGATAACGAACAATGGAAGCAAAACCAGAACATCCTGCGGCACTAGATATTATCGTGGTTGGTGCTGGCATCAGTGGGCTGGCTACCGCAATCTCGTGCTTATTGTCAGGCCATCGCGTCACAATATTCGAAGCTGCAAAAGAGCTTGGCGAGGTGAGATTTGAGAAACCCTCTCTAAGCTAAATCTTCCTATTATTGAACGCTGTTTAGGTCGGCGCAGGCCTGCAGATCACACCGAATGCCTCCTGGATACTCAAAGAATGGGGCGTCCCAGACAGTCTTTGGAAGCTGGCTGCAGAGCCTACATGTCTTTCCGTACACCGTTACTCCGATGGCAAAATCCTTGCCATGGAGAAAGACTTTGGTAAAAAGATAAGATCTAAATACCGAGCTCCCTTCGTCGCCTTACACCGGGCCGATCTCCACAAGGCCTTGTACGAGCGGTCACACCAGCTGGGGGTAGAGATACAGCTTGGGCAAAAGGTCGTGCAGATCGATTTTGAGCAGACCATGATCGTCACAGAGTCTGGTTTGACAGCCAAAGCCGACCTCGTCGTGGCTGCTGATGGTCTCTGGTCTCAGTGTCGACAGTGCTTCCTTGGTGTTAAAGAGCCCCCCCTGCCAACCGGCGATCTGGCGTATAGAATACTCTTGCACCTGGATGATATCGATGACCCCCAGCTCAGAGAATGGGTGAGTAAGCCTGCAGTTCATTTCTGGATCGGACCAGAAGCGCACGCCGTGGGCTATTCTCTTCGGGCAGGTAACATGTACAACATTGTCCTCTTGGTTCCCGACGACCTGCCTGAGGGAGTCAAACGGCAGACTGCATCTGTAGACGAAATGAGAGCCTTGTTTAAAGGGTGGGACCCTATTCTTGGAAGGTTCCTGGACATGGTGAAGAAGGTAGACAAGTGGAAGCTGATGCACCGTATGTTTCTCTTTCACCACTCATCACTGTAACCCTCTTTCTAATGGACTTTTAGGAAGCGAGCTCCAAAACTGGGTCAACGATGAGTCTAATCTCGTCTTTGTGCAAGTACCAGGCTGCATTAGAGCCCTTTGAAATGCTAACTCCTTGAAGGGGCGACTCGTGCCACCCAATGCTGCCCTATCTTGCACAGGGGGCCAATTCCGCTATTGAAGACGGCGCAGTTCTTGGACGCCTCCTCGGCAAGATCTACAGCAAAGAGCAACTTCCGAGCGCTCTGAAGATGTACGAAAGACTTCGGAAAAGTCGAGGGGAGGCCATTGTGAAGGAAGCTTTCAAACAGGTAGGCCCCCTTTATTTCCAGAACCATTTTGCATCTAACCAGTCGCAGCGTGACGTATTCCACATGAAAGATGGCCCTGAACAGCAAGCTCGTGATGAACTGTTTCTTTCACAACTGGGGAAGGAGATCCAGGCACCCTTCCCGAGTCGCTGGACTTGTCCCAACGTCCAGCGTTGGTTATATGGATACAACGTCAACAAGGAGCTGCAAGAAGCAACGAAGAGGGGGCTTTCTAAGCTTTAGCACCTTCCGCTCTCCTTCTGCGGCTCTGTCTATCTAGTGGCAACTGAGGAGAAGGTTGAGGTGAGACAGCCAGTCAAGGTCTCGGTTTGTATACGCTTAACATTAAGCCTATTAGGGAGCATGAAATATGACTTGACCTTATTTTTTTTTTCATGGAACTTCTGATTGGGCAAACTTCAAGGTTTCGGGGCATTGCGTTACGGACTTGAAACAGTGCTACCTCGTGCTCGCCTGAGAATCATCCTGCGCTTGGCTGACACTGGACGAGTGTCAGAATATCGAGCTAGCCAGCTGAATGATACACAGGGCCATGGCAAGGCGCTCGCCTCCATATTTTAGCGCTTTCTAAAGCGCCTTGCTCTTGAAAGATGGAGGTGTCTGGATCTGGGTCTTAGAATTGTCTCTTTTCTCATTCTCAAACGGGGATAATGACTGAAGTTTTGGAACTTCCAGACCCGTTTCACATCTCATACAGTCTATTGAGCGCGAAGATGAGACCTTAGCTTGCCTCAATATACTGATATTATGCCTGGTATTGCGCAGTCTGATATATAAGCTCTGCCATCTGCTTTCTCCAGGTCAGCCATCAGCTCACTAGCCATCTTTTCTTCAAGTGCAGGTCACATTCTTTTTTCATACTCACCGTAATTTTCACGAGCCCTGGCGGTTCAGTCGTCCTACTCAATCTCTACAGACTCCATCATCTCCTTCCAACCCAGTCAAAATGAAGTGGTCTGCTGTATTCGCTCTCGCCATCGCCACCCACAACTCCCTTGCGCGTAAGTCGCCAGAAAACCTGCCTCAAACTAACATGAACTGACTCTTGACTCCAGTTCCCCAAACGCGGTTTCGCGGGGCCAGCCCTAATAACGCAGACAGTACCAACAACAACGGCAACGTTGCCTCGTTCGAAGGCCAAGAATGTACCGATGGCACATTCAATGGAGTCTGCGATGATACCGGCCGATGCGGTTTAAACATCCCACCCAACGAATTTTCCAGACAGTTTGTGGCAGACCAGTGCGGCTTCGACAACTCTGAAGCCGAGGATGCGTTTAGGGATTTCTTTGGCGGGAACAACGGCAACGATGATAACAATGATGACGGAGGGAATGGAGATCCGGCTGACTTTGAGGGTCAAGCCTGTACTGATGGCACATTTGACGGTGTCTGTGATGATACCGGGCGATGTGGGTTGGAGCTTCCGCCGAATGAGTTGTCGAGGCAGTTTGTTGCTGGCCAGTGCGGCTCTTGAGACTCTTGCCATCCAGTAGGATAACTGAATCAAGACCCAGATGGAGCACTCTGTGCATTAGAGTTGCGTGATTCGTAAGCCCAATAACCTCATCACCCAACGGCCCCGTGGACGTACGTGATGTTGAGCTCATGTCACCACTCAGCTTGGGGAACCTAGCTGCCATGGCTTAACAACAGTGGCTAGTTGGCCCTTTTATGCGCCGAACACGACGAACACGTAGCGGCATGATTAGGTTACGGTGTTTTACAGTATTGGGTTTTAATGCCGTCATGTATTATTACCAGTGTCTTTTACTGTTGTGGCTGACGGTCTCTATAACACAAAAGACAGTCGAATCGACGATTGCACACAAGAGTAGGCGAAAAATCGGCTCCCTTTACCATCTTTGAAGATGGGACCCAAGTGAAGGCCACGGAAGAGGGGGGCTTTGTTGAGATCGAAGAAAGAGGTTTCAAGGTCAGTCCTAAAGGCATAGCCACAGCCTATGACTGACTCAATACCAGGATCCCATCGGACGTTGGCCCAAGGACCAGCAACTCCGCGACATCAGGTCGTACATGCAGCTCGCTTTTGAGGAAGATGCCGAGGGCAGGGTTCTGTTCATGGCCACTTCTTTGGGGTCGAGAAGGGAGGAGGTGACCCTGTTCCTCGCGCACTTCCGCCGGGAGATTCGAAATACGGATATTCACTCATGTTTCAAGCAGAAAGTAAGTAGTTTGGGGGAGGAGGCCCGTCGAGGTTTAAGGGGAAGCACTTGACGCAGAAACTGGCGTCTCTTTGTTGTCATGCTCTGGTTCAGTGTGCGACAGTGTGCCACACAGTAATTTACAGAAAGCAAAAAAGAAAATCGCGAAGAGAGCATCTTTGTCCCCTCGCTGCATAGTGCCCCCGAGGTCAAGCAGGCAAAAAGAAAAAAAAAAGTCAAAAAGAGTGGACAATGGTGGGATTAAACCACCTGCGTTGGACGAACAGGGAATCGAACCCTGGACCACTCCCAGAGGCGAGATCTTTGGAGGAACTTGCTAAGGGAGTATTATACCACTAAACCATTCGCCCGGAACGAGTTGTGATTGGATGAAATTCAGCCTTCCAAAACTGAATTACAAGGCTTTCATGGGGAGACAGGACTTGAACCCCTTGACCCCTACGAGCCTCTCTACCCTAAACATTTGAGACCATCATTCATGCCAAGATTTGCGATCATCGAAAAAGGACAAACCAGTTTGTTGAGTGGTTTATTATGCATGTATGCCTAGCCACAAGGAACTACGCTTCGAACGTAGATATTCGTTTCATTGCGGCTGCAAATCTACCTAACAAACAAATCCCGAGTCTCATCTTCATTCTTCGTCTAAAACGCCATCCCAACGCCATCCGTCTAGTTCTTCCAGTTGTTGCTGCTGCTGCTGCTGATGAAAAAGTTCTCCTGTCAATCAGAGAAATAATCGACCGGCGAGGAACATTCTTCTTTGACTGGCCATCCGGCATGATACTCTAACTGCACCTCGGGAGAAACCCGCTGCTGCAACTGACTTATCGCATCCTCTTTGCACCCCTGGTAAAGAGCAATATCCTGCTTTAACCTTTCCATCTGAGCCCCCAAATCACCGCACTCCTCGACAATCTTGCAGAGCTTCTTCTGGGCCTTCTGCACGGCCTCCTCTGCATCCTGGAATTCCAGGTCCGCCGCTTGCTTGGCCAATGTGGCGATGTCCCGTTGACGGTATATCTTGGCAAGAGAACCCTCGCAATCTGATTCGGCATCGACACTCCAGTCGATAAACATGCCGCCGCTGCGTAGACCCATGAGGTTTTGTTGTAGGGAGTGGAGTACTTCTTCTTGTTTTAGGGCCTGGATACGGTCGCTGGCTGTCCTTTGGAGTTCTTTGGCTGCGATGACACGGCATCTTTCTGCTTTCAGGGTCTTTGAAGCTTCCGCGCCTGCCTCGTGTTTGTTGATGCGTTCTTTGGAGTATTTGAACAAGAGGGCCAAGCATTGGTTGATGCTGGCCTGTAGGTTTTTCAAGACTTCTTCAGTCATCTTGGCTGGCGGTGTGGTCGGACGTAGCTGGATCATGGTTGCTTATGGTAGTGCTAGGGGTTATTTATACACAGAGCCTTGAGCTCTAATGGCGCGAGATGAGGCCCTGATAGACATCACTCATGGTGTCATCACGTTGTGAGGTTAATTCGGTTGGGGTTATACGTTGAGGCTGAAGGCATCACATGCAAGTTTGATCTGCAGTAGAAGTGACATGCTCGGGTACACCTTTTCGAGCTTGGTTGTGCTGTTTGTTGTGTGTTGTTTTGAGCACAGCAAACTGTGGTGCGCTGGGTGAATCTGCACTCGATGGTTTTCCCTTGCATCCCACCAAAGTTTTAATGCAACGTCTCGGTTCGAGATCTGCGCTCCAGATGATAGGAGAGACAAAAGAATTCCTGAATCTGGCTTGCTGAGTGTATAGTTAGAGGCGGAGTGACTCATGAGAGAGTCAGTTGCCTTGCGTTTGAGTTCGCAGAACCGCAACCTCGGGCGTTTTCATACTTAAGGGGATTTGCAGACCGGCTCGGTCCTTTATTCTCAACCTTCCAGGCAACCTACTCCGGGGAAAGATTTTGATGGTGAACCTCATTACGCCAAAATGGAAAAAGTTTAGGCGTTGCTAAAGCCAAAAAGGTGGTCTCCCGATGATAGCACCAGGTCACGTGGACACCCTGACGGGACCTGACAACATCAAAAAGAGAAAGCCTCGCAAACGCTCGCAATCGAAATATAGGAACAGCCCGATGCGGGGGTCGAACCCGCAACCTTGAGATCGCGTACGCGATACCATTAGATGGCATTTCTAAGAGTCTCACGCTCTACCGATTGAGCTAACCGGGCGTGGCTCGAATTGATGGGACCGCAGTGCGCAAACTGGAGTTCTGTGGACGTGGACCCATTTTGCCGGGGCTTCGGGAGGATCCACATAGGGCATATGAGGATGGGACTAGGGTTGTTGAGTGAGAGTAAATGTTTGAAATGTTTCATTCAGGACTTGGAAGCTTAGTTGGACGAATTTTGATCTCTAACTCAGTCATGCGTCGCTGTGTCATGGAAGCTTCTGGAATGCTCTGGGAGAATTCTAAATGGAGGGAAACTCCGACTGCTCGCTTGACTATAATGCTCAGGATCAGCAGTTATGGGTTGCTAAAACGAAGAGAACAAGTTCTAGAAGGTAAGAAAGGGTTTAAGCAGCATCCATGGGATATGTCACATTACACTATAATCAGATCAACATCCGCAGACCGACTCTACTTCATTATTTGTGGCCTATCATGGAATGGCAGTTCCTTGTCGATTTTTAAGCCCGCGACGACGTGATGGGTCTTCAACTTCAACACCTTTGCCACACCAAATCATTACCCTCAAGAACACTCTCCTCGTGAATCTCCCTGTCATTGGGAAGCCGATAGCGGATAACACAAGTCTTGCGGACTTCTTCCCGAGGATCATTCTCGTCTCCTCCAACGACGGTTTGATTCGAAATGTTGACCCTGGGCATCTCGACACTGGCTTTCAGCAAGTCGAGGTACTGGCGTTGGGTAAGAATCTTCTTTCCGCCATATTCGAGGTGAAGGATGTCGTGCTCGAAGTGAAGAACTGATAATTCCCTTGCCCAACGACCCTTGATTATGTCGTTCTGGGAGTACAACACAGCACAGGACTTGGGCATACCATGCCAGGTATCGATAAAGTTTTGGTTGTTCACTGCAAGACTCTCCCCTTGGTTGATAGCGGCCTGCACTCTAGCTTGAACAGCCGGATTTGTGACAACGGTGCCTCCATAAACGACGACAGGCTGTTTCTCTTGTCTGTTGTCCCGATAGAGTCGATATATGGTAGAAGCGAGACAAAAAGTGAGAAGATCAACGTTCTCGATCTTATCCATCTCTATCAGGGACTTGGTGAGTTCATAGCTGGCCAGATGTTGTAGTAGCCACGGGAAGCGCTTATGTTGCACTGCCTCGGCAAGCTTGAGCACAGTGAACCTGTTGTTGCTTGGAAGTAAAAGCGAAAAGATTGCCTCCTTTGCACCCTGAGTATGTGTGACAGACTCTTGGTTGAAAGAGAGGGAAGTCCTGGGCCAGAATCCATGCTCAAAAGCCACATCGGCGGAAATCTTTTCGAGGTCCTCAATTACGACGATCACAGCAGCCTGGCCATTTCCGACGAATTCGTTGAGTGTGTAATCCTGTAGGGCCTTTTTCTTGCCCCCTGAAGCCTTTCTAACTGTGAATAGGTGGCTCAGTTGACCCAGCGACGTCATCAAACTGGCTACATGGTCCGGTGTCAAGGAATCCTCGGTAGCCCAGAGCCTCGAGTGTCGGAGAACAACGACGTGTGAGATTTTGAGAATGACTAGCTCGGCATGATCGCGTGTGTACTCATTGACCTGTTCAACAAGTTCATCGATAGAAGCACCGCTGCCGCCCTGCCAGCCAACTCCAAACTTTTGACCCTCAGGTGTGTAATGACCACAGTACCATCCCGTTTGGGTGCCGCTGAGGGAGTTGTGGAGAGAATCTGGCAAGAGGGCATATGTTGCTCGGATGTCCAGATGCCTGACGCCAAGATGAAGCTGGTCTGAGATAGATTTTGTCTGCGTCAAGACGACGTTTTTGCCGCCACCAGCCGTGCCGAATCTGAGGTGATATGTGCCAGCATCGTGGGCGGATGGAAGGCAGATTTGGGAGAGTGTGCGATGTCCAATGAGATTACGATGCTTTTGCATCCAACCAGGAGAAGACATGGTGGCAGGGCAGTGGAGTGGTGTGAGATTGTGCCAGACTGGAAGGACGAGTTGTTAACCAGGGACACGTGATGCTAAGAGCAAGAAAAGCCTGCGTGTCGGAGACCAATGATGTCCATCATCTTGTAGAACGGAGAAGTCAGGACAGGATCAAGTCTGGAAACACATAGAATAGTGGGCTGAGATGCATGCCCCTATTCCTTGTTGTCAGCTGATCTCGGTTGCTCAGTGACCATTGAGGCCTCTCTTGTCTGATCATTATGTACCCAGTCCGGCCTTATACTTAAGCCACAGAGCCAGTTGATGACAACAACGACCAATAAACAACGACCACGTGATACATGCATTCAAATAAGAATCTTGCTTTTCTCATACCCCGCTTCTTCTTGTACCCAAACAGTCACCCTTTTACTCTCATCCCATAACCATCAAGCACCACAAACACGGGAAAATGAATGCTCACACAAGCAACAGCACTAAGAGAATGGAAGCTCGACTAAGAACGGCCTATGCCCAGTGGTGGGACCATGAACAAATACATGTCTTGTCTCCATGGTGTGAACACCTACATCGCCACGGCTTCAATGGCGACTACACACAGCAACGGCGCGTTGCTCATTGTGGCCCGTTTCGCCCCGGAAAATACTGTGATATGAGCTACAGCATCGAGTTTCCGATCGGATCGAGCTCAGAAGAGGCGTGCTACGAGATTGATAAAGAAAACTTTCGATTTGTGGCAGGGGGGGCTCTATTACCTGACCGAGGCACCCCCGACGGAGAAGCTGATGAATTGAGAGCAAGATTCAGGGGCCCAATATCCTTGAAGAGGATATGGACAGAGGAAGTCGAAGGCGTACTGAGTAACATGGTTCAGGAAAACTTGCCGGCTGTTCAACAATTCCTCGAGACTTCGCCTGATGCCGACCTTTTTCTTCATGAAGTGCAACAAGTGAGGTTATTATCCTCCGCGACTCTGATGGGGAGAGCGACGAAGACATCCCAGAACTGGACAGTCTCAAGACGGATGGTGTCACTGCCTTGCATCTGGCTTCTACTGAGGACTTCCCGGATATGGTCAAGCTCCTGCTCTCCAAGGATGTTGATGTAAATGCTGTCGACATTGACGGCCGCACACCTCTAATGAAGGCAGCGTTATGGGGCCGTTGGGAGAATGTCGACGCTCTCTTGAAGCACGGTACTGATAAGTCCCTGCAATCAGTTGAGGGCAACTTCCCCCAACGGGCGGCTGATCACGCAAAGCCATGGCCAGAGAATGAGCGGCGCAGAAAGCATCCTTTCTATACAGAAGATGGCCCCGCGAGAAACATGGATCGCAAATACGTTATGTTCCTTCTTGGTGAGGACAGAAAGAAACCTGCTATTCCTCGCCTGGACGGATTCACATTCCATCAAACCACTGGGTTCAACACTTCAATGTCTCTCACAACTCAATATAGCCTCCCAAGGAGTCAAAAGACAATCGCTCAATTGATTCACAGTGATGGGCTACCAGAAATTGTAGTAATGAGCGGCTGGTCACATGGATAAAGCGACACCATCGACGTTGCAGGGTTTGACGGGATGCAGAAGGTACTGAAAATCTGTGAATACATTGGATTCCTGTTGAAGCCTAGTCGGTTCGACGGCGGGATACCAGGGCAGTTTAATGCCTGCCACGCTGAGAAGCAGCTGGCTGCCTACTTTATCCACAAGCACTTAATCTTGTCGAGCGAGATTCAGAAGCCAGGGGACCCGGTGGATGATATTCTCCTTTCGAGACTGACTTTGGAGGATTTGCTAAGTACTGAGGAGTGTGAGCGACGGCAAAGGGAGCAGGAGTGGAAAGACAAAGCTATGGATTATGCTACGAAACTACAGGCACTGCAAAGAATCTGGCCTAAAGTCGCGCTGAAGGATTCTCTGATCTTGGTCAGCCGCGAGCCCTGCCATGACTGTCAGAACTTTATTGAAAGGGTGAATGAGGCGCTGCGCTTGAACATCAAACTATTACACTTGATGAACACGATTTGACCTGTTTTATTGATGTCAGACAGACCTAGTCCTCTATTTCAGTATCCGTCTCATATATTAGTCGACGGTTCTCCCAAGTCCTTTATGAATCTCCAGTCAATTTTACATGATGCCGCTTACACTTCAACCTCACATGTTTTGATGCCATATTTCTTACTATTCTCACTCTCTATCCCTTGATTCCCTATTCTCTTCCTTTTTCGCCTTCCATATGGCAAGATTACCGAGTCGCACAAGCTCCGCCACGAAGTTATTCATCTCCTGTAAATACTCAATGTCATCCGTGGTCAGACTTTGCACAGAGGTAGTCTGGAATATTGAGATGGCCGATGCCAAGATACCCAGATCTACCTGTCCGCGAGGATCAAGGGGTGGATTAGGATGTTCATGAACAAAGACATGGCCGCAACAGGAGGATAGAAGGCGACGCGCCTGTAGTTGGTGTTAGCGTGTCCGGGCCTTGCACGGGAGAGAACGATCAATGGTCAGCCATACCAGAACGCCTCTTCTTCTAGGAGGTTTATATGTCCCTTGAGCAGTGTCAATGTCGAACGACTGGCTTCCAAAGATAGATCACTACTGGAGTGGAAGACACTATGAAGATCATCAGGAAGATTTAGGGCTTCAGCATAAGCAGCACCGCATCGCCTGACAGCTGTATGAATGGCCGTTACCAAATAGTGGTATTCGAGCTGTAAATGCAAACATCTGATGCGTTGCAAAGAATTCATCTCTGAATCGAATAACGGTCCTCCAGGTGTGATAGAGAGCTTGGGCCGATATTTGACCGGAATGCACGATCGCCAACTTTCAAGGTCAATATCGAGATGGCGGATGTGAAGGAGAATCTGAGTATCATCCATGGTGAATGATTTGGGCGAGTAAAGCAGGCGGCATGCTTTCTCCTTGACGTGACTTAAACCAAGGTCTCCTGGGAGGTAAGGCACTAGTCGCCCAAAGGTGCTGGTGTCTTGATCTGAGGGAATTTGACAATCATATCGGTTGGCGTATCCTTCAGGGACAGCCAAGTCACAGTAGTCTTCGGTGAGCAAAGGAGGCTGCCCGGACCGAAGTGATATGTCCTTGTCAAAGATATACGACATCCAAAAGAGTGTTCTGATATGCCGGAGCTTTTGTTCGGAAGCTACGCTCGAAGAATCGCATGTCGCCCGCTGATTCAAATGCCCACCGAGGCTGCAGACCATGTGACAAGCAATTGAGTGGAGTGTGGAAGCATCTTCCCACTCTCCCACTGATATTTTACAAATTTGCTGTAAACGATAAGCCATCTGCCAGAGACTTGGTCGACCTTGGGAATGCTTACCAACATGAGGGTTGCCTGGAGACTCTCAATGCATGTCTCCCAAGAGACAAAAGCCAAAAGAGACTTCGCTTGGTCCACGTACAAGTCGCCCTGGGGTTGTTTTGAAGCATCCTTGGGCCTCACCGTCTGCGTTATCATGCAAAGGGCCGCCAGGATGCAGGCCTTGGCTGACACTTGAGAGCGCGTGAGGGATGAGTCGATATGATCTTGATAGGCCACCTCTAGCGTCTCTTGAACAAGAGCTCGATCAAGAACGGGGTAGAAGAGGCTAAATGATGATCCGAAGAAGGCATCGAGGCAGCTCTCAGCATAATGCCGGTCGGGCAGCTTGTGAAGCTCGTTGTATGAGAGATTGGTTAATGGGAGAGCAGGAAAGCCGCGTTTTGAACCAAACATATGAAACCGTTCAAATTGAGCGTCTTGTCCAGTTTTCAATCGAATCCAATCCCGACCCCTCTCGGATAGAATGGGTATACCCTTGTGATACCAATTCTGTCCCAGGTATCGTGCAACATCACCAATGTCCCTGGTCTGGGGCTTGAAAGTTGTAGGTGTCTCCGAAGGAGAGGTAACAGAAGATGGGAGAGTTTGGCTAGTTTGCCCACCAAGGCTGGATGGTGTTATTCCTTGGGTTGAGGCATGTTGTATTGCCCCAGGTGTCGTCGATGGCATGGAACAAGGAGAGGTCTGATCCGACAACTGCCCCTGAGATTGGATTTGAGATAGAGCACTCTCAAGATCTACAACACGTCGAAGAAGCTCTTGTACATCGCCGGCTATGGCTTGTCTGAATGTCATGGCACATGTCAGTAACCATGGAGGCATCGTAAGTCAAATAGCTTACACATTGTTGGACTTTTTTTGTGTCTCTCTATCAAAAGTACAAGAAAGGCCATGGTGATTGCACCATTCGCAAGGGTCATCAGTGTTATCTATCACGCATTGGATCTTGATAGTCAGTGTTAGCAAATATTTGGCTTGCGTCTTTGCGGGAGTTCCAAGTGTACCTTTCTCTTGTAGCAAACATCGCAGGCTCGTTTGGGACGCATCAAGAACAGGAATAGAAGCAACTGAATAGGCTTATACGCTAACTTTGATAGTTAGAAAAGCTCGAGGCGTGCCAATTGTTACCACGCAAGTTATGGAAAAGGCCCATCGGAGCACCGGACTCCGTGGCGGTTTTAACATGTGGCACTCTGGTGGAGCACAGCAGCTTGGTCTAGCCAAGCCAGGTCAAGTGTAAAGGCCTCGGAGGCCCGGAGTCCGCTTACATAAGGCCGGTCCAGGGTAAAAGCAGTTGTTGCTTTTGACGGAGACGAGTTGCAGGGTCTTGTGGTTGTCCGCATGTGACGGAAGAAGCCGGATCGAAAGGGGCTGTTCTCTTTTTCCTTGTCCCCAGGAAACAACAATTACTTGACAATTTTGACAGAACAAGACCAAATCCCCATGTTACTCCGAAAAATGCAGCGACCAAACATCCCCAAGTCTTTGGTTATCTTCTCCGAGACCTCCATGAACGACAACGGTTTCCTTTCCAGCCCCATTCTTGGCCACGTCAGCATCAAACCACCCCCTCGGAGCGGGACCTTCAGTTGTTGAATCTAGCTTATGCCAGAGGTTCTGCTCAATCTCATAGGCCCATCCATCAGAAAACATGTTACCCGCACCAGCGTGCCCAAGGGGGCTAGGATTTCCTTCGCCAAACGCTGTGACCAAGTAGGGCTTGCCCTGGACTGTAACGGGCAACAAAGTCGAGACGCTTCGGGGTTCTGGGCCTCTGATGCCATCTGCTTTGTAGTAAATGGTTTTCCAGGTAGACGTCTCGATGTTGAAGACGTCGAGGGAGCCACCTTGTTCCTTCTTGCCATCAAAGCCATTCATACGGTAGAGCTTCCCGTCAGAGAATGTGATTGAAGACCCGCCTCGGGCTGGACCGGGGGCTTGAGACAACTCTGTCCAGGTGCTGTCGATGATGTCAAAAACCCACAGGTCACGGAGCCTTCCCTCTTGGGGACAACCTGAGTGAACATAGACCTTTCTGACACCATCGGAGGTGATGCAATGGTAGCTCCTCCCAGCTGGGAATGAAGCAGAAGCATCCGAGGGCTGCACTAGAGTCCACAGAGATTTTGATACCTCGTAGCGCCAGAGACCACCATTTTCCTCGATAGGCTCCATCTCCAAGCCCCCACGTCCTGAGAAAAGGTAGATGTCCCCATTGATGGCTGTGCTAGGGCTGCCAACTCGAGGTGGGGGACTATCCTTCTTGGGAGGGAGTGTCTGAACACCGTATTCTTTTACGGATTCAACGATTAGCTCATGAATGGTAGGTCCTCGGTGTTTCGCCTACCCAGCTCCCCTCCGACCTTGACGACGTCGATTTTGTTGTCCACGGGCTGCCGAGGCACAAGCTCCCCGCCAAAGATGTACATCTTCTCCCCAACCACTGAAACGGCCTGAGATGATCGGTAGAGTCGCACACTGGAAGCTATGCGGGTCCAGGTGACCGAAGGGAGCTTGGAGAGACTCGCCATGGCCCGAGATGTTGGTCTATTCGGGAAAACCTGCCGCAAGAAAGAACAATGTGGGAAGCTTATCAGCAGTACGTGATACAAGAGAAAGAGAAAAACTGCTGGAACTGCTGTATTACACTGATAAGCCGGGGAGGAGAAGCCTTTTATTCTTCTTCATGGGGGCTGCTCTCAAACTCATTCGTTCACAGACCCAGTAAATGTCCCACCCACTGAGGGCGGATACAACGTGACACAGCACATCGGAGAACCTGAATCCGCTTACATAACGGAGGCTATGGATATAACTGGTATGAAGCCTCGAGTATCCATGTTCATCGGTGCAGCTGCGGCTGCAGGAAGGCCCAATTAAAATCTGCTCATATTCGGCCCCCGAGTGATGAGAGAGCACATTGTGTGGCTATTGATGCGACGTGATGGGACATAGGTAGGCATTCGGAGGAATATCGGTGGGGAGAAAGCGGGGAAGGCTCAATATTAAAAAGCTCAGTGGGCTTTGGGAGGTATGTTTGCTTATTGCTTCTACGCTGTCACGTTCATGGTTAGGCATGCATTATTGGCCATAGTGTCTTTACCGCTATACCGCGCGAATGGCTCGTCCTCACAAATCGTGGAAATATGTATGAGTAGTGTATTAAACGTGGCACTCGGCATAGCTGTTTAGCCTGACAAAGAGGCTGAATGCATGTCGCTGGATTGGGCGTGGACTTTGAAGGCGTGATCCACCCCTGTTGCTCTACTCATATTGCCTCATAAGCTTGTTCCCTTCAACCTTTTCAGCAAAGTCTGGGATATGTGTTGTATGACACCAAGGTTTCATAGTCTCTTCTTTGCGAATAGTCTCGGCGAAGCATCCCAGCCAGCCGTCACGGGGAAACGCCTTGTTGACCTCCTCCCTGGTTTTCTCGTGGATGATCTGATCAAAGTCCTTGACCGAAGGATGATCGCCCACGTTGTCGTAGATAGTAGACAGCTGAATCAACTGCCCCAGGAAAGTAATGTTGCCTTCTGTACCAAGGTCCTGATGACGAATGATGGTTTCGCAGACGGCCTCGGCCTGGTCCTTGGTCGAACCGTACTCCCCCAGAAGGTTGAGAGCTTGAAAGCCACCTTGAAACTCGAACGAGAGACGGGTAGAATTCATGTTGTGTTCGGTTGTGCCAATGTCGTGCAACAGACAAGCCAATGCAAGAGTCGAGGGTGAAAGTGTGGCTGCGTGTTCAGGGAACTGTTGTCGGAGAATAACGGTCGCTTTGGGCATCGGAGGGAAGCCAAATTAGCCAAGAAAGGACTATTACACTGTATGGACATGGCTTACACCAATAGTAGACCCTCATTGAGTGATTGTAAGTCTGCTTCAGGAGGTGTGTCTCGGCATGTTCCTGAGTCTTGAGGACGATGGGGTCCTGCGAGGGGAACTTGATGGTCTCGAGATTGATGTAATGGGGCGTATTGAGGTAGGGCCCAGTGTGGAAGATCCTGCCGGCGTCAGTAGGGACGGCTGTCCATCCGTTCTGGGCGATATCTGAAGAGTTCATTTCGAAAGTGATGGGATCTTGAAAAACAGTGTGTTGATGACGTATACGACAGAAAACTTGAGCCATTGAGTTGGGCTGTTTTCTAGGGGGAGATGAAACACAATTTATACCTCGATAACGATTAGCAATCAAAGATTTTCTTTGAACGGAGCCGCAGTCATTAATAATTCATGGAACTTTTGTGCTTATGAGTCTCAACCTGAGGCCGTCGTTTGAGGGGTAAATGTGGGCGACTATCAACCTCAGGCCGTCGTTTTTAGAGTTGTTGACATTGGGGTCGGACCAAGGTCCTAGAGCCATCATATATCAATGTCAACTCTCCATAGGTATCGTGTTATAGATAGATTTGGCTGGAGATTACGCCACGATATTGTCGCAACTCACGCATCAAACCACTGCGGCCTCGACAGCGATATCCAAGTTGTAATGTAATTAGTTACACTACCAATGCCAGTGCCATCGTAGGACAGGTCATTCGGGGATACCGGAAGATGGTACGTACAGGCGTCACGGTGCCATGTGGTGAAAGTCTGATAGTACATGATTGACCCCATTGCATAATACGTGTATCCAAGGGCAGGTCGGCAGTGGTTTGATACGTCACAAAGCTGGCCTTAATCTCGACACGGATCATGTACCTTGTGAACTAAGCACCGGGCCCCAACCCCAATACCGGTGTTGGGATACAAACAGAATACTGAAACCTCTAACGGGTAGATACCGAAATATTTCATAACTTAATAAGAAGACAGTAAACGGGTGATGGACTGAGCCAAATGTACAGGATATCAGACCAACCCTGGGCTGCTAGAACGGGTGAAAGAGTGGCGATATCGTCTTTAAAGGAGCAAAACTTGGGGCCTTTATGGTGAGTGCGAAACGAGGGTTCTTTCAAGGCTTCAACGGCTGTGTTTATCCATAGACATGCTGATAGAAGTATAAATACAGTCGAGAAACGTTGCTCTGTCGTTCTCTTCAGCCAAAGAAGGCGTAAAGGGAAGGAGATAGTTCTCCATATCTAGGCGGATTATCATACCACACAGTTTCTTTCTAGCTTCAAGTGCACGAGCTCGACACACATGGCATGGCTGTTCCAAGCAACTCGCAAGCTCTATGATTCCCGTCATCTTTGAATAGATGATATAGACAGAAATATTTTAAGCCTTTGCCTTCTCGTCCGTTTTCCATCATAGACTAGAGCCCAGCACTGACTGACTCGGAGGCTACAGTGGGATCTCAAAGACTGGCTCCAAAATGATCGCATCACTAGAAGCGCATTGATAGTTAAGATAGCTTTATTGAAGACACTTATGGCTGATGCTTGTCTCTTTGTACAGGCTCTCACCACCTCCTACCAGCCTCCTCGAGCCACCTCTCGATCTGAATCAGGCCTGGGCGGGGCAGAGCTTTGTATCTCTTTCTTTCATATGTCTCATAAATGCCCTGCCGGAGACGCTTTGCCTTGTTGATAGTTATTCTGTTCGCTCCCACCGCCTTTTCCTGTTGGATGAAATGGTTTGCTTTGTCCTCTAGCCCTTTTCTCATCTCCCGTGTAGCTGGCCCATCAGCTTCTTCTGCCAAACACAACCCACACTTGCATCTGAAACCCCAAGTTCTCTGTAAAGAAGCCCTTCTCACATCGTAGTCAGTAGATTCATCGTAGCTCTGTAATATTTCCTCGCCCGCGACAATCCGACGCGTAGCACGGACAATCATCAAGTCGCCAATGTAGTCCTTTTTAGCGTTGGGGATGCAAGAATGGTTCATGTAGGATGCCCTTATCCAAAGACCCGTACTGGCGTTGCTGATGTCTTCATCCTCGGTTTGTTGACCAGGGCCAAAGGCGTTTCGCTGAATGATGTCGTGGATCTGAAAGGTGTCAACCACAGGCTCATTGTCGACTTCAACCAACTTCTTGCCAAGGCCCGAGTAGTCCCCAAAGAGGTCCAAGACTCTCTCAATCTGGGACGGATTGTTGAGGAGTTTTTCCACAACTACCTTGTGTAAACCAGAAGGAAACACCCTGATCTCAGCATCATCTCGAGTGTCACACGTCAAGGAAGAAAATGCCTCAGGCTCGTAACTCCAGACGACGCAAAACGCCTTCTCGCACATGATGATCTCGTTGAGCTCAATGTCACGAGTTGCAAATAGTCCTCTGCCCGCTCCAGGACTGGCTTTGACCTCAGTATCACCATAAAAACTGGCAACGTCTGGTCTGCCTTGATCCTTGGAGAGGCTTCTGACAATCCTGGCCATCTCGTAGGTTCCCGTAGATTGCTCCTGGAGCCGCGCTTTGATCCTCCGCACGTTGAGTTTGGCATGACTATCAGGCTGGAGTTTCTCTTGCTGCTCAAAGAAATATTTGGCACAGTCGAAATCGCCGAGGGAATATGCTGCCAGGCCAGCTCTGTCGTAAGCCTTTGCATCAAGAGCCTTGTCTGCTCCATCGGTAAGAGAGCATGTAGCATCGGTCCTGGCCTCGTCAAATCGTTTCAGGAGAAGGTTGACATGGGATCGGTTTCGATAGAGGTCTTTGATCAGGGTATCTGTTGCGTCGTCACTCTGGTATAGTCCTTCGGTATAATAGGCGTGTGCTCGCGCAAAGCTCTTCTTCTTGAGAGCTGTATTGCCCATCTCCTTGCACTTTTCTGGAGGCTTGGTTTGATTTGCAGCAGTGTGACGTCTCTGTCGCCACGATTCTGGGCTCTCACTGAGCAAAGTGACAATGAGGTCGGAAGGATGATCGACTCGGATGGTCCGGTCCCCTTGGTGGTTCAAAGTATAGTAGGGCTCCTTCACCAGCAGCTCGGAGCACATGTCGAGGACGTCTCGCCCATTTTTCGACTTGTGCAAGAAGACTTCAAGCCGTTCCACCTCGTTAGGAGACTCTCCCTGAACAACGGCCCAGGATGAAGCCTCCAGCTCGGCAACTGGAGATACGCGCCGCAGAGCAAGGACACATCCACGATGATGTGATTCCATCTTTAAGTCGGAAATTTTCATGTGCTTGAGATTTTGCAGTTTGGCGGTGCAGGGTGGATATGGGCGGCCGACATCATATGCCAGCATGGTCTCTTTGCTCTTGGGTGCTCCTAGACCAAACGCCGCTGATGAGAGGTCCTGCATCAGGGACGCTGAAGTCGCTTGCTGGATTAAAGCATGGGTATCCATCGTTTCCCATGGCTGGTCAGTCTGTTGTTCGAGTTTCTTGAGGCGATCCCGGACGGTGTTTTGCACTCGGTGAGACTCTTCACGGGTCATGAAGAGAGTGTTGTTGCCAGACATGTCGGAAAGCAAGAAGTGTGACAGAATAGAGATTGGTGTAGGAAGAGATGGCCCTCGAGGACATGCTAGCGGAGGATATGGATGCATATCGCCATTTGCCAAGGAACCCTTTCACTTTTATCGACAGCTTGGAGTCAATGGGGTCTTGTCCTTGAGTGAACATTCCCTTTACGGACAAAGTGACAGGGTCTACAATCGCCGTGTGAATCATACCGAAAGGGATCAACAATCTATCAAGCGCAACTCGATGGAGCTGGCAGGCTAGACCCCTGTAAGACTACAAATTCGGATAGTGTGACATAAGCACGAGGTTCCATCAGCCTGGCGGTTTGTGTACTATGATAGTCGGGTTCTATTCTTCGTTAATGAGATCAAATGAGAAGGTTGCCGTACGCCTTTGTCGACCCGTGGCCATTGTTGAAGACCTATGCGACCGTCTCAGGTCCCTATTTCCTTCCGAAAAAACTCTTTCAGCCCAAGAAAGCTCTATAACTTGATCATAGAAATGATAAATACGTATTTGGCCATCACTTCATCATGTCTCGCCGTATATTTCAAGAGGCACAGTCCACCCAATCAAGTCTCTGTGTTTCCGAGCAATCCAATCAGGGCCCTTGATGCCCTTGATTGCAGTATCAACCTCGGTCGGTGCTGACATCTCCACAAGTTCTGACTCCTCGGCAGTTCCAGAGCCAATCAGCGAGAGAAGTTTCCGAGCAACCCAATAGAACTTGGAGAGGCAAATCGTTTGGTAACAGGTAGGCAAGGGCAAGTTGGTCGGATTGGGTGTGTCTAGTGTTTACAGTATCACGAAAGGTTCCGTCGTTTGAGCCAATAAAGGAAAGCAGACCGGCGTTTCCCTGGAATGGGTGATGATCGAATGGTGTTGTAAGCCATCAGACTGTACACTACGTGTGCTGAATAAAGGTTGCACTTACGGTACCAAGGAATTGATGGGCACACCTCAGCTGTCTTTCGACTTGCCTTATCTTTTTTCTCATTCGTGTACAATACAGAAACTTCTTTGACTTGTTGCGCCTAAATTGTGTTGTCGTCATAGACTTGCCGCAGAAACGTCATCGATGACCTACACCACCGTCATCGCCGACAACCCCCGATAAACCTTCGTGCAGCTTGAGAAAAAGTCAAGTCGTTGGTGTTAACATAGCAAGGAGTGATTCCTTGAGATATTGGCAAAATTGGAATGGAAGTTTATTCAAAGAAGTGGAATTGTAGTAACCCTGATAAAAAGTACAATAAGCGTCAAACTTGTGCGGATTATTCTTCATCTACTTCACGTATATCCATTCCTTCTACTTTCCGGAGTTGATTGATTGCACCTACGGTGAGGGGCCTGGGAGATGCGAGTTTAGTTGACCATTGAGCTGGGAATCTTCATAGTTATTTTGAGTACTCACGGCGGCATCATCATGGGTGGGATCGAGTGAGTGGATGGAATATCACGAATGTCGGCCCCGGTGTCATCTTGGATGATTCTGCAGAGGAAAGGTTAACACCCTCACCTCAGTGGGTATCGTGTTGGAAATACTTCTCGATCTTATCATGCGAGTTGAAATACACACCAGCGTCCGAATAGTGGACCACAACGGGCTTTGAGGTGAGGCTTGTTAGCTCTGATCTATTTGGAAATGATAGGTGATGCTTTGCACGTACCTTTCGATCAGACATGACTTCGGTATTGTTTGGGCACAAGGGGGAAGACTTCATTTGGTTCTGGGATTCATCGGGTTACATGGCTGGCTGTCAAGGGATATTTATCGTGGGTCAGTAGCACTGACAACAAAATTGCGCCCTGGTACAGTACTAGCTTTACTTGCACAAGTGAAGACAGTGACGTGATGGTGGCATCTTCTGAACGGTCGGCATTGGTGGGTGAGGTAATTCTACTATACGCTCAAAATAAACATTAATCCAACTACTAGTGACTTATGCCAAGTCGGCACGTGGCAAAATTAGAGTCATCCTCGGCTAAGGAAGTTGAAGGCCTGAATTTCTACCGTTCTGGCATGGTTAAAAGCATACATAATGTCTTCACTATTCAGCTCCGCCTGATCGCGGAAGCAGACAGAGCGGGCAGTTTTGGGTCAGAAAAACTGACAGAATCTTTAGTCTGTATGAATACTCCAAAGTAAGAATCCTGTCTATTCTAGAGATAGATCAGAGATCTCTGAGTTGGGTTTTGCCTGGGTTGCCATTCCGAGCTTTCCGTTCCTGTCTTCCTGAACCCTGCTTCGATCGGGTTCCTTAGATGCCTTTGGATGGACTAATCCCCACTGGCTGGGCATGGAAACACATCTGCGAGTGCTTCTTGACCTCTGAATGCGAGAATCTCACGTGAAACCTTCCACTTCTCCAAGACATCATCCCTCCCTGCAAGCACACGAGTTCACATCCAAGCATGAACCCCGCTCGAAGGATTGGATTTTGATAAGACAACCGTGATTGGGGGAACACAACATGAAGTGTAGTGCGGGGACGGGTCTCGCTTGTTGATTCTTGGCAGCTTCTAGCACGCAATGTAGGATGCGTGCGACTATTCTTGGCAATAATGTCGGCTTAGCCCCGACCGCCTATCAATCCTAACTCGGATGCGGGAATAATGCCTCGCTTATGCCTTGAGTGGTCGGGTCATGACGGACACTTGAGAGGTCCCTGGCTGTTATCTCTACCTACGTTCACCGTTGCTTTCGCTTTTTTGCCCTGCAGCCGGACATTGAACATTTCGCCATGGCAGACGCGCAAAACCCCAATTTGCAAGACGCGGTGGAAGAAGATGCCAATACGAGTGCTGAAAACGAGCGGTCGCTGACAGTTCGGGCAAACCACCAGAGCGAGAATACTCGATCTTGGCTGAGGTATCCGTTCCTAGCAGCAGGGATCGCTCTATTCCTTGGCCCCTTTTCATTCTTCTGGCCTCGAGAGGGCCCTATCGATCCCACAGACTATGTTGAGCGCACAAAGCGTGTCTTGAAGACCACACCGTACGACACTACTTCGCGTCATCTGGTTCTCGCTAACAGTCGACCAGGCTAATCGACGGTCACAATGACCTCCCCTGGCAACTGAGAATTGAGCTACACAACCGCATCTACGATGGTCGCGTGGATCTTAGCAAGAAGCTTCTGGGTCACACTGATATCCAGAGAATGCGGCAAGGCATGGTTGGAGGGCAATTCTGGAGCGTATACGTGGACTGTGATACTCAGCAACAGCACTTTGAAGATCCGTCTGTGCGTATCCCCCCATGAACTTGTGAGCTGGAGATTGCTAACAGTTCGCCTCCAGTGGGTTGTGAGGGACACTTTGGAGCAGATCGACGTGACCAGACGATTTGTCAATGAGCACCCTGAGCATCTCCAATACTGCGATACTCCCGCTTGTGCTCGAGAAGCTTTCAAGTCAGGCCGCATCTCTAGTATGATCGGCATCGAAGGAGGCCACCAAGTTGGTGGAAGCATTGGAGCCATTCGTCAAATGTTCAACCTTGGTGCTCGGTACATCACTCTCACCCACAACTGCGATAACGCCTTCGGAACGTCTGCTTCGACAGTGGCGGCTGGAGGTGCTGACCAAGGTCTTTTTAAGCTTGGGTACGACGCGGTTAAAGAGATGAACCGCCTTGGTATGATGGTCGACCTATCGCACGTCTCACACCAGACCATGCGAGATGTCTTAGGCGTCACAAGAGCTCCAGTCATCTTCTCGCACTCTGGAGCTTACGCTGTCGAACCTCACCTTCGTCATGCCCCTGATGATGTGCTACGGCTCGTCAAGCAGAACGGAGGGATAGTGATGGCTGTTTTTGTGAACAGGTTCCTCAACATGAAGAACCCAGACCAGGCCACGATTCACGACGTGGTTGATCATATTCTTCACATCGCCGAGGTTTGCGGCTGGGAATGCGTGGGCATAGGAAGCGACTTTTCAGGCACTCCCTTTGTCCCAATCGGTCTCGAAGACGTTTCCAAGTTCCCTGATTTGATTCAACTCTTGATGGAGAGGGGAGCTACAGACCAACAGATTCGACTACTGGCTGGAGAGAATATTCTACGCGTTTGGGAAAGAATCGAGCAACGGGCCAAGGAGCTCCAGGCTGGTGGAGAGAAACCTATCGAGGCTGAATATGAAGGACGAAACTGGCACAAGGGGATGAAGAACTCGCCCTGGATGCTTCGGAGAAGTCGAGAGGAAGCTCTTATCAACGGTGCAGCTGACCAACCTTACATGTTCAATGTTGATAGCGAGGGGAAGCATAATCCTGTGGTGAAGCAAGTCTAGTCAGGATCACTCTTTTCCAGTTCTCAATGAAGCTTGATTGCCACTATCATCTTGTCGTCAACATCTGTCCAAAGTCGTAAAAATAGCGAGTCTTTTCTAATGACAATAAGATTCCCCATCCGCACAGGATATCACGCAGTTGTGTCGGGCATGGTCCGACATTCCTGTGCAGATTGCGTGCTTGACGCCAGAACTCGAGACGGCTGCGTCTGGACTGGAGCAAGCCTAGCGACGGAGATAACCTGGCAATAAAGATTGATGCCTTTTCACGATCAAATCTCAACAAGGGGGCCCTATGATTTGTCTGAGACGGAAGATAGTGGAGTATGACGAGAAAGGGACGATGCCATCAAGATGGCCCATTATGATGTGCTCCGTGCCTAAGCGGTCTATGGCCTTGGCAGAGATAACCCCCGCAGTTGATTCCAAAGACTTTGTCGAATAACTCTTGCTCGTGCATCGATGACAAATGCCATTGTTCCAAGAGGAGGCTAATCCCTGATGCCCTAGCCTCTGTTCTGGTACACGGCCCATTCCGACGTCGCGCCTCGATGCAGGACATGGAGATGGCGTAATTCGAATGAATACTCTCCAAGCTGTAACCGATGATATCTCACTCTCGGTAAACTTGTTCTGTTTCTTTAAAACACTAAACTCATCACGGTGTGGGTGAAGCTGGCGTCTGTTTGCACCATCGTCAACATGAAATTCATTGAGTACTTTCTGCCAAAGGAGCTAAACCTCCTGGCCCTTTTGGGATACGCAATTGCTGTTCCAGTCATTGTATTGCTGGCTTATCTCGTACAGAACGAATTTACTCGCCACTCCAGCCGTATTAAGCACCTGCCCGGCCCTCGAGGCTGGCCTGTGGTAGGGAATCTTTTTCAGGTACGATCTCTGATACAGTCTCAGAACATCCACCAGCTAAAGAAGAAAGCATCGTGATGAGATCCCCGCCGAGACCTACCGGAGATGGGCCCAGAAGTATGGCCCAGTCTTTCAGATCCAGCTGGGCAACACAACAGGCGTCGTCGTCAACACAGTGGACGCCGCAAAGAAACTCTTTATCGGGCAAAGAAACGCCATGAATTCTCGACCGACTTTTCATGTGTTCCATGGAAAGGTCAGTAAGGCCGTCACCAGCATTGGAACCAGTCCATGGGATGAGTCCTGCAAGCGGCGAAGAAAGCTAGCGGCAGCCGGCTTGAATCGTCCTCGCGTGGAAAGCTATGCGCCTATTCTCAACCTAGAGTCTCGAGAGTTTCTCAGGGACTTGTACAATGAGTCTAAGGACGGATCTGTCGAGATCGACTTTCGCCAAGCTGTCACGCGATTCTCGCTGAACTTAAGTTTAACGTTGAACTACGGAACTCGAGTCTCGAATGTCAAGTCCCTGCATGATGACCCCTTGCTTGCAGAGATCCTGTACGTCGAATCCGAAATCTCAAAGTTTCGGGACACTTCCAAGAACTATGCCAACTACATCCCACTGCTAAGGTACTGGGAGCCCATTGCGTCGTTCCTGAGTCTCACCAGCGCGCCAAAATCTCACGCAGCCGACATTGGACGAAGACGACTTGAGTACAATGACGTCTTACTCAACAAGCTGAAGGATGAAGTTGAACGGGGTGAGGATAAACCTTGTATCCAGGGTGCCGTACTCAGGGAACCAGAGTCTGCAACATTGACTCGTGAAGAGCTGATCAGTGTGAGCCTGAGTATGATGGCAGTGGGTTCGCCCTTCCGAAAATACTTGATGTTAACTAACAATTCGAAGGGTGCTGATTCAAATCAGCCTACCATAGCATGGGCAATTCTACTACTAGCTCACCGTCCAGATATCCAGGAAAAGGCATACCAGGCGATTAAAGAAGCGGACGTCTTGAATCTACCTTCAAACGCATATGCATCATCGAAGGTGGAATATATCGATGCTTTGACAAAGGAGATTGCTAGATATTTCGTCGTCCTGAAGCTGGCTTTGCCCAAGGCGACTTACACCGATGCGACCTGGGGGTCAGCCACGATTCCACCGAACACGCTTGTATTCTTAAACAGTTGGGCTTGTAACAGAGGTGAGATGCAGATGCTAGTTGCAAAAGAAATCACGACTAACAATCACAGATCCTGAACTTTTCACCGACCCAGAAGTCTTTGCACCAGAGCGCTGGCTTCCAGGCTCTTCAGACTACGCGGCTCACCAATTCGCATTCGGCATCGGTGGGAGAATGTGTGTAGCGTCACTGCTCGCCCACCGTGCTCTGTATACAGTCTTTTTGCACCTTGTCGCCCGGTTCCAGATATTTCCGGCCAGTGGGACGACTGATGACGAGATTGATCCGCTCAAAGGCTTGAAGGGTCGTTCTTTTGTAGCAACGCCGAGAGGTTTCCGGGCACGATTTGTGCCTCGAGAAGGGCAGGAGTTGGAAACCTGGCTACGAAAGCCAGACGGGGATGCATAGATTATTCTCTCAAGTATATTAAATCAAGCCCTTGGGCTCCACGTGATTATCTATCACTCGGGTATATCAATACCCCATCGAGTATAAACTCATTGTGCCCGGTAACTCCTCTTGGAGGCGTCATTGATGCCAACAATAGTATCTCAGGCTATTCCACCACACTCCGATCACATAGTTACATCATTCTTCTCCAGATCTCTTCAACACACTTCTCACCTCTTTCACCAGTGGCTTTCCTCCACATCCTTTCCCCTGAGCTCACAGCCATTGTCTTCCTCATTGATCCTAACCTCTAGTCCCATCAGAACATCCACCTAGTCGGGTAAAATTGGTGGCGCAGGGGCGCTGGGAAGCTCACTCAGGGAGAGAGCCCCGTATGGCCAAGGCTCATTCCGGTTGCGTTGAACCTCAGTGATAGACTTGTTACTCGCATCCTTTTGGGGGTCATCTTCTCGCTTTACGGCAATCTTGAGCGTATACGGAGATTCGTTGAGTTGCAGTGCCAGCAATGCTGATGTCGGCGCTGCTTCCTCAAAGAAGCCTGGCGTCTTCGTTTCCGTATCTCTCTGATGCTCAAACGCTCTCCTCGCATACTCAGTCGCTCTCAATGTCCGCGACGGCCAGTCAAATACTGGACAGCTCGGCGCTGAGTATGTCTCCCTCGCTATAGCATCCTGCCTTGACGGCCATTCAGTTGATGGTTTTTGAGTTGCAAGAGTCTTGCGAAATGCCACCCTCAGCTCCGAGGGCGTGATGTCCTCACCGACGGCAACGGTTTGTTGATGCGGTGGGAGTGTGAGCTCGATAGATTCCAGCTCTGGCGGAGTCTGGTCGAACAAACAAAGCACAATATCCGACTCTAACATTCGCTGCACCAAGATTGGGGCCTTGGGCATGCTTTCATCTTCACCTGTAATGTTCTCCCTTGCAAATGTTGCCTTCACCTTCAGGTCAGGGAACTGCACCAGCACTTGAGAGCGTAGCAGAAAGCCGTATTTGGGCATTTGCTGACAGTAGCCAAGCTTTTCGCGTGGCGTGGCCAGACAAGCATCGATGCTGTTCTTGAGTGCAGTTCGGGCGTAGTCACGATCTAGCTCACCCACCCAGTTGTTTCCCAGACTCAAAGCACCGTCTACCATGGCCCGCGTCCAGTTCTCATCAATGTAAAAGAAGCGAAGCGACTCAGGTGGCAGGTAAGACGCGTCTGGAATAAGGTAGTGTGCCGGAATATGAGCAAGGTGCAATTTGTCAAGAACCCAGTTGTAGACTTGCTGAAAGTCGGTGTTGTTGGGTACCTCGTGGCTTTTGTACGGTGCGCCTTTCTCAAACATAACTTCTGGGACAGGATCTCTCTTCCAATGGTTTTTTGATGGAGCCATTGATTGCTTGGCATGGAGATCGTCGTCGATGTCGCCTAACCCTGACACGAGGCGTCCAATGCCGGCCATCGCATCATCACGAGACTTGTACGCTCCCAGATGACGATCAACATCCTTCTTGCCCCCATCCACCGCCTTGCTCTGGATAAGGGCTCGGATGCGTGAGAGGGCGGCAGTAAAGGCGGCGTCGCCCAGCCCTAGGCTTTTACCAAGCTGCCAGGCCGAGGAATATGAGAGGTCCATGAGCGAAAGGTCCGGATCCAAGATTTGAAGATCAGAGCCAAGGTTGTTTTGAGGCTTGACGTTGTACTCGACTGGGGTCGGTACCAGAGGTCCACGGTAGATGGCGGCTGTTAGTTCGCCTGTGACGGTTCTGTATCGCACGAGGGTATAGCCGTCTTGTTGCCGTTTTGCGATAACATCTCCCATCGAGGTGCGTCTCCCTGCACCCTTCGAATGTAAAGTTCCTTGCGTTGGTGTAGAGTGTAAAAGTTGAAGGCCAGACTTGTCGAAAATTCTCAGTGCCGTCATCTCATTGGAGGAGCCTGCAGGAAGTGAAGTGTACGACCAGCTGTACAAGCTTGTCATGAGCACATGAGGCTTGACTTTGGTCATGTCAAGGTTCTCAAGGTTCTCGATAGACACGAGATGAGCAAACATGGGCACAGGCACTGTCGTGTCGAGCGGACCGGTGCGGTGAGAGACAATGATGCTGAACAGACCGGATTCGCCATCAACAGATGATGTCATGCCATCAGTAGCCACCTTTCGAACATGTGAGAGGTACTGAAATTGATCAACCTGACAGACCCCGTTCTCATCAGCAAAGAGCTGTCCAAACAGCTCCCCGGGAATGCAGATAGCTGCCGTGTTATCCTTGACTTCCCGCGCGTCTGGACTCATCATGAGATTGGTTACGCTGTCATTGTCCCTCATACTGCTTTTCATATCGCCGATCCGAGCGACAGGAAAGCTGAAGCCTAGATTCTCGTTCGCCTCGACGCCAGAGAACTTGGTGATGCTTTCAAGGGTCGTCGGATCGACCTGAAGCTCTTCGACTGTGAAGGTGATGAGAGCTACCCACGGAATGCGCCCTTTCTGCTCATCACCTTTGGAAGTGGTGCTAGTCCTGCTTGCCGCCCACTTCCACGGGAAATCAGGATCCTTCAGGACGACATGAGGTAGCGTCTTGGGTAGCGTGCCGTGGCCCGGCGTTGGGGATACAAAG
Source organism: Fusarium solani (assembly GCF_023522795.1). NCBI lineage: Eukaryota > Fungi > Ascomycota > Sordariomycetes > Hypocreales > Nectriaceae > Fusarium > Fusarium solani. The sequence continues at coordinate 348,365 of NW_027072149.1, forward strand.
TCAAGGTTGGATGCTGGTAGGCTGTAGTGAGGAGCGACAACTTCAAAGTCTCGTGATGATTCTGTCCCAACTTCCTTGACCCTCCTCCTGTCTTCCTTTGGAGCGGGCGTTGCATCGAGCTCTTGACTGACATTGATGGTGTGGGCAGTGTGGCTAACAGACCGACCGTCTGACAGACCGTCTGACAGACCATCTTCAGACCGCAGACCGACCGACCGGCAATTGTCATCAGACCGACAGACCGAAGCTGCTGGTCGGATTGGGTGGTCTGAGTTGGTCTGGGTTAGGGGCTTCCAGGGCTCCCATTGGCCGACTCAGCCTTAACGCACCCGTACCACCCCCACTCTTTTGCGGGTCGGAGTTCGCAGTGCCAAATTAAGTGGGGCATGGCAAAGGTAGCCAATGAGGGCATCAGTTAATCAGACCTAGACCGACCAGGTTGCTAACCCAGACAGACCTAGACCGACAGACCGGGAGCCCCGACAAACCCAGACCGACAGACCGAAAGGGCCGGTCTAGGTCTGTCGGTCTGTTAGCCACACTGGGTGTGGGCGCCACCCTGTAGTGAGGGCTGGGAATGAGATCGAAACACGGCCTCGCCAGGAAGGAGGTCAGGAAGAGTCCCATTGATGAGACGTTCCTCGTGTCGAACAGTCAGATATCGATATGGGGGATCCATCTTAATGCCTGGTAGAGGTTTGTGTGTCGAATGTTGAGAGAAGTGGCGGAGAAGGTATATGGCTCACAGGTCTCTGGGCGCATCCCGTCAAAGGTTAAAATCTTTATCGAACTCGAAATAGTTGAGAAAGTGAACCTAAGTGCGGTCTAGCTTTCACTAGGCAACGCCACATCAGATAGTGCCAGCTGAACTTGGCGTGCTGCAGGCGCGTCTCATAGACATTGCCACTGAATGAGGCAATAGCTCCGTGACCCCAGTCCAGGTTCTTGATCTACTGATGCAATATGCTTTGTCAGTGCTCAAGATGGTTAAGACAAGACGCTCCAACTGGGCCACCAAGTTCAGGCGGAACATTTGTCTACCTCAACCTCACGCAGCATCATCGCTCTGCCATTTCGGTATCAATTGTCTTCATTTGCGAATTGGGCTTCCACATTGTCCACGGCCTACTTGCAACCATGTCGGGTCCAATAACTGTCTTCTTGACCCCAGTCAAAGTCGACGCGACGCCTTTGTCTTCAACGCCCCGGTCTGCGCTGGCAAAGACAAGGGCGGCCAACACACTTCCAACATCGCACCCATCACGCTGTTCAATTACAGCTTTCTATGTCTCAACATACGTTACCTATAGAGGGACATCACAACCTACCTTCGTCGAATTGCACAACACCTGGCTCTGCCGGTCAGTCTCATTTCACTGACCTGGGCAATATCCTTCCACGGCGGCATCGCCAGGGATTTTGACACTTGTATCGACTTTCTCGTCATCTTTCACGCTCTCCACTTCACTACCAGAAGTGTCCTTGCCGTCGGTGGGCGCTACACTATGGACATGTGGGTGGTCACTATTTGCATTGCAGCCGAACCCTCGGCCACGCTGCCTATATCCGGATCACCGTGCGGGGATCTAGTGCACGTACTCTTGAGTTGCTTTCGGATTTCGATGTCAAGATCGGGAATAAAGATTCCAAGCCAGAGCATTTGGATTTGCTCAAGTTCCTGGCCCTTTCTTGGATCTCCCAAAGCTGCGACCAGATTCGACATCGGTGATCACGCGCATGCAGACTCTCTTGGACCACAAGCAGCTCGATCACATTTCTCCTGACGTACGAGTCCGGTCTAGTGCCACAGACAAGACAAGAATAACAAAAGTAAGACGCCGAAAAATGCAGTCTATTGTGAGAGCAGGTGTGATGATCGTGGGGTTCCCTGAGGGATAAACCGGTCGTGCTTGGTTTATGTTGGCAGAGGGGATGCTGGCGTTGTCTTGAACAGGGTGTAGTCACGTCTGGTAATATGCTCAAAGGTATTGAGTGTAACCAAGTTGTATTGATAGCTGAGGTAGCTGGTACATGAGAAAGTGCAAGTGAGCGTGTCCTATATACATGTGGTGGCTCACGGTGAGTCGTGAGCCGTGTCGTGAGTCTTGTTTTACGACTCACGGTACGTTCCTGCCTTCTGGTCGTGAGTCGCTGGGCGATTGGCTGTTCTTATGGGGCCCACGTGAACATGGCGGTTACCATAACTGGTGCCGTGACAGATTCGCAATGATTCCCTCGGCTGCGTGGTGTGAAGGAAATGGCTGATTAATTAGGCTTTAAACTTCGTCAAGCGATAGTCAGACCTTAAGATGCTTCTTTTTTTCGGAAATACGACTACCAGAGAGCTATTATCCGGAAGTGGTTTACACTTGTGGCGAACACAATCGAGGTGTTATATGGCATTAGGGATCATCTCAAGAACCTCGGCCATAGACCATTCTTCCGCCAGGGCATATATTGCCCGCAGCGCCTTTGAACTCCACGCACACCATGGCGTTTTCATGGCCTCCAAAGCTTCAACACACGTGGCGAGGCCTCGCATAGCCTGCTGCCGATAGGGATTACTCTCTGGCTTCAGGTCTATAAGATGTATGGTAGCAGCTGTGAATGCTACATGCACAGTAACCATACCAGCGAAACGCTGCATGCATATTAGTTTAGATGAAGTAAAATATTTGCGGGAATCAACGTACAAACGTATAATTCTGCTTGTAGATTCCCAGCAGCTTTGATACCTCTGATGCTGCAGCACGACAATCCTTCCTATGGGGGCTTTCCCAACAGACCGATGTTGGGTCACTCTCGGAGATATTTGGATATTGCTGCAGAAGTGGTCGATGTAGTAAGATTATGTTGACATGGTACTGCATGCTGTGACATCCAGATTAGTCATTGCATTGGTACAAATCTGCGCCTGAACTTGCTGGAGCTGGTAAATGTGGGCAGGAGCTGATGTCCGTAGCGTCGATGGCAGTCGGAGGTGGCTTGGTAGATTGACGTAGTATGCACGCAACTCAACATCGGTTTTTCCAACGATGTTTTCAATGTCCTTTTGTGATAAACCGCTGTTTGGAGCATAACTAACGCGTGTTAACGGGAGAGGATGAGCAAGATGGAATTTGCGCACATTTGATCCATAGCCTCGGATGCTATCGATAAGCATTCTGCAATGAAATGTGCAGTCGAGACAATACGGCTCTGTAATACTGGGAGGGAATTATCTTGCGTTAAGCCTGGGATTTGGACCCAGGCCTCATATTCAGCGTCATGATCTAAGCTTGGTTTAGGACAGGTAGACTGGGATTTCCTAGTGCAACCGGGTCTGCCTAGCGCGATGGAGAAAAGCCTAAGACAGTCAGCCGTGATATGTATCCTCTAGATGGAATCGAAAGAGCTCACTTGTCAACGGTATAGCATCCCCACCATGTGACCTTTCTAACTTCTGCTTCATCTTGGCTGATAAGCCCGGAGGCAACCCATTGGGAACAATCGATATGGAGTCCCAGGCTCAGCGCCATGCGCGCCGCATTTCCTAGGATGAGTCAATGGTTTTTGAGCGCAATAGACCTTATCGCAAGATTGACATTACCGCAGTATAGCCAACCCAACGCTTCTTGATTGTCTGACAAGGCTCTGATGGCCATCAACGCCGCTGCTTGGACTGTGGCAACAGTAGGCGCTTGGCTCTCGTATAGCAGTAATATCTTTGCCTGTTCAAAGAGGGCATATCCGGCAGTGCTGGGGTCGTTGGGGACCGCACGCAGTTCGCGACGATCCGAGTATCGAGCAGCAAGGGCAAAGATGGCTGAAAGAAGCGATGGAGTACAGTACCGGCCATAGGTCCTGCTATGAAAAGCTCTGGAGAAGGCTCCCTTATGAACGATGTAGTTCCAAGGATTCTGCCAGGTCCAGTAGAGTTCGAGCAAATGCTCCTGGAGCTCCGTCGACAGCGGCATGTCCTTCCCCAAGCACCCCACAGCGGCGAGGCCTTGTCGTTGCATTGAGACGGTAGATTCCATCGTGACATAACCCAGACTGCCGTGTAAGAGATGGAAGTTACATTGAGACCCAAAATAGTGCAACTGTCCGTCATCACCAACATTCAGGCGGCCCAGCAAGCCCGTCACCATAGATGTCAAGTCTCGGCCGTCTGGTTGGTTCGCGTCACCGAAATGCATCGTTACGGTGGCTTCTTCGTTGTCGAGCGTACTCTTTGTCAGTTGCGCCTCATTCTGTGCGTCCAGTCGTTCCTCTAAGCAGCGTATGCGTGCTTCCAAAGCTTGAACATAACCCTTGCTTGGGGGCCTTTGTCCCGGTTACTTGCTGGGCGTTTCATGGCCAACGTTACAGAATCAACTAACTTGCGCTTGTTCTCGGTAAAATTGTACTCGCAGGCCACGCCTTTGGTTGTGCATGAGTTACAAATAGGCAGTGCGCCATCGCACTACAAGACATGTTATCATGGAATGGCCAACCTGTGATGTGATGACCTACACGTATCCGCTTTTTGCGGCAAGGTAGACAAGCTACAGATACTCTCTGCCTCGACCTTGGCTCGCAAGGCTCCGAGTGATCGGGCGGAGGTCGCTGTGCCGAAGACATAGAACTGTTTTTGTTTTCGTCAATAATCCAGGGATGAATAATTGATGATGATGTGAGGTGGGGTCGAGCATCAAGAATTTCTAGACTTGGTATATAAGCAGGCTCTAGCACGTGTGCTCCGGCTAGGCACTACCCGGAGTGTCACATAATCACCACTAGGTTCGTGTGAGTGGATACGAGGCTCATATCTTGGGGTCGCGTATCCGGTTTCACATCCAACTCGTCGCATCAAGGATTCCAGTCCTAACGATATGAGCTTAAATAGCTCTGCCCAAACACATGGCTGTTCAGTTTCTTTTGTTTAGATAACTCTCATCAATTGACTGGTGCTATCAATGGTCCCTGGGGAGCCAATTATCTGACACGGAGTTTATGTGGTGCGGCATCTTCATCGGAGGGACCCGTGAATCATTCCTGAGAGCAGGTTTTCGCCATAGCAAGCCTAGTCCACCCTGATGCAGATCTTGCCAACGTGCTGTCCGCTAACCATGTATTCCAGAGCAGCGATGACTTCATCTCTCGTAAACCCAAACTCTTTCTCCACGGGAACCTTTAGGTTCTTGGATGCCACGAACCGTGCAACATCTTCCAAGTGCTGCTTAGATCCTACCATGATCCCGCGTACCACCGCTCCCTTGGACAAAGCAAGGGCTGCCACGTCAGGCATTTCCTCCTGCGGGCACGAAGAGAGAAAGCCAATCACGGCGATAGATCCGCCATAAGCCACCGCACTGATGCTCTGCTTGATGGTCCCGGCACCGCCGTTCTCAAAGATAAAATCCGCACCGCGACCGTTGGTGATTCCGAGAACCTCTTGCGACCAATCAGGAGTCGATTGATAGTTGATGACGAAATCAGCGCCATAAGTCTCTTGGACATGTTTGAGTTTGGCATCTGACGAGGAAGTAATGATTGTGATGGCGCCAGCTGCCTTGGCCAGCATGAGACCAGTGGTGGAAACACCTCCGGTGCCTATGGAGCAGAATGGGTTAGGCACCGTCCCTTTCAACTCGCGCCTGGCGACTTACCGAGGAATAGAACTGTCTGGCCAGGCTTGAGAGCGACATTGCCATATAACGCGTTCCATGCGGTCGTTCCTGTGCAGACGAGAGCAGATAGCTGTGCATAGCTCAGCTGCGTATCCGACGGTACCTTGACGAGGGCAGAACTAGGCAATGCTATGAATTGCCGGAGCACGCCATCATAGCAGCCGCCTAGGCTATGGTGCCAGTCCTGCATGGGCCCATACAAGGTGTTAAGGTCGAAGGAAGCGATAACTTTATCTCCCTTGGAGAATCCTTCGACTCGATCTCCGACACTGACGACGTCACCGGACAAGTCAGAGCAGGGTATGACGTTGTCCTTGACGGGGAAAGGATATTTTCCTGTGGCGACGGCAAAGTCGCGGAAGTTGAGGGCGACGTTTCGGATCCGGATGAGGACTTCTTGAGAAGCAGGCTTGGGCACCGGCTCGGTGTTGACTTCGAGGTCATGGATAGAGTTGCGCTTGGGGAGACGGAAGACTTTCTGAGTAGCCATGGTTAAGAAGCTGCTGCTGTAAGCGTTGATGTGAAATCTGTTAAGATGAAGCGATGCAAATGTACTAATGTCGTTGGGTTGAAGGGGGATGTGCCGCGACTATATAGCAATTGAAGGATCTTATGATTACGGTATCCCCCCACCCTGGAGAAGTACTACCCGGGGCGGCAGGTCAGCAATTAAAGGAGGCGCTATTCTCCTTTCGCCTAAATAAAGAAACTACAACTAAAAAAGAGACGAAAAATTCGGCTGGAACCAGAGCGCTAGTCATGGTTTCCTTGAGGTACTCGCACGTGTTGTCAAGGATGCAGTCGATGAGCGGTTGAGTGAGCGCTGTGAACTTGTCACCGCCAGCCAAGTAGTTGATGTTGGTGGAATTGATCACTCCTGACTTGTAGTTGTCGTACTGGACTGAGCAGTTGGCCTGCGTGATGTTCTCGAAGACGTGTCTATACTGTGGAAACCAACGCTGGAACTGATCGACCGACGAGCCCTTCAATTGATCAGTCGACGCTGCAGCGTTGACGAGATTCATATTGATTATACACAGCGAGAGACATAGAAGGATGCATGTTCTTGGATGATGTAGAGGCATGGCAAAGATGACTAAGAAGCGATAAGGTTGGAGAAAGCTGAGTGTAAGGGAGCAGGTTGCACGATTTCAAGAGCCGAGGAGAGAAGCAACTCGGTAATTAACTTCGCGAGAGCAAACAAGGATTACGAGTTCATGTCAAGTGATACAAGGATGGAAGCCTAGCTACAAAAGCAAATGAGATATCCGGGTTGGGAAAATGCGTCAATTTCGAGACATTGGTAACAACGGGGCGTCAAGAGGCGCCAAGCAACGACTGGGCAAGACAGCAACGAGTGAGGCTTGGCCAGAGTGGGTTTCCACGTTCGGAGGTTGGCCCCCATGAGGAACTGGCTTGTTGCAGAGAATCAGTGCCACAGCTCAATTAACTCACTATGATATTGGGAATAGTAATCGCGGGACTAAGTATGGAAGTTGTCGATGTCGCAATATCTTGGGTGGATTAATAATAGCAACCCCACTCGCCACATGTCTGCGGGAATAAAACATGCCCTTGGACACGATCTCAAGGCTTCACTCTTGATTATCTTCTCTGCCCATCTCTCCGACTATCATAATGGCCTCAGCTTTCGAGATCAATAACCTCTTCAACGTCAATGGCCTTATCGCCGTTGTGACAGGAGGCGGGAGCGGTAAGTTCATCCATTTGCACTGGATGTCGTCACTGACACTCGATAGGCATTGGCCTCATGATATCTCAGGCCCTGGAAGCCAATGGTGCAATTGTCTATATCATCGGGCGAAGAAAGGAGGTCCTAGAGAGTGCGGTCAGCACTGCGGTATGCTGCCCTTGTTGAACTGACTGCTGGGACAAAGGCAACTGACACAGAGCAGAAGCATGGAAACATTCATCCCATTCAAGGCGACATAACAAACAAGAAAGATCTTGAGCGTGCAGTGTCCGAGATTGAATCGAGCCACGGCTACGTCAATGTTGTCATTGCTAATGCCGGTATTGGAGGTCCCTCTCTTACCAAGCTGCCGTCCAACCCCAGCATCTCAGAGTTCCGCAACTATGTCTGGGGCTGGGATACCAAGGATCTCAGCGACACCTTTACCATCAATACTGTTGGAGTGCTTAACACAGTGTTTGCCTTCCTTGAACTACTCGATGCGGGCAACAAGAAAGGGAATCTCAAGCAGAGAAGCCAAGTCATCGCCACCAGCAGTATTGGTGGCTTCAACCGATCACCCGCTCTGGGATATGCCTATGGGGGTTCCAAGGCCGCAGTTACACACATTTTCAAGCAGCTCTCCACTTCTCTGGGGCAGTTCAACATTCGTGCCAACGTCATCGCACCGGGATGTAAGTTGTCTGCAGATGCAGCTTCCAAGTAATCGTCTAGATCAAATTTTGACTGTGAATTCCCAGTTTACCCCAGCGAGATGACAACGGAAGCAATCGAATACCGGAAAACGGCCGGCTGGCCCAAATCTGTTGTTCCCGAGGAACGGCCGGGAGATGAGGAGGATATCGCAGGTGCTATTCTGTTTTTGGTCAGCCGAGCTGGTGCATACATTAACGGAAATGTGCTTGTGACGGACGGTGGCCGACTTGGAGTCGTTCCAGCCTCCTACTAGACATGGCTTTTGTTTTTCTAGTATTTCCACCCTTGTAATGAGGCGACCCCAATCGCAAGAACGACATTCATTAGAAACTCAATGCGGGAGAACATTTGCTGGTTCATCTTCTGGGAGCGGAACGCGCGGTACGAGAGTCGTATACTCCAACTATCAATATTTATCATGGGAGCCAGTGCGGCAATAGGCTCCAAGGCTAGGGAGCTTCGTATAGTCCAAGACCTCTTTCTACCGCCAGGAGCCACTCTGCTGTTGCTTCCATGGGAAAGGATGGATTAGACGGGCTAGTGTTTTTCGACAATGAAACTTGGAAAGCAAGAGAGCATCAGGGTGTCTCGGGAATTCTAGCGGAGAAACAATCTGGCATAACTAAAAATGAGGGCAAAGGATGCTAAAATATCATAATTATTACAGTATAAACAGTCTCGGCGACTAAACCTTGACATGAATCAATTAACTTCAAGACTTAGTTGCACAGAACACTGCTATCAAGATCGGGTCTTGCACTTCAAGGGGTGGCATTGCCCCAAATACGCTCATAGTGATAGACGGCCGAATACATCCAGGAAGAGCAACCCCTGATTCACCTACCTGGCTGTAAGGTCGGTGCGCGTGGACTTGAACAGGAGATCTTAACAGAGATAGTTATGATCAACCTCGGTTTGAGTAAATAGGGGGCTAGTACCGACAGGACGGGCCACAAGGGTACCTAAACCCAACCTCGCAGGGGTTTACTCGAGATCGAGGACGGCGTTTACGAAATTTGCAGGAAACCGAACCGCCGACAGCACGTCACAAACAAATGAGAGCCGATTATGTAAAACACAGCCCCTCACCAGTTCCCAGCATCGCGTCCCTCGACCCCAGTTTCAAACGCAAGATGGTGGCCTCACCACGAGTCGCTTAAGCACAGAATCACATTACAGGGCCCCAGAAGGCCACTGCAGATAAGCCCAGTACTTGATCGGCTGCATGGATCCTCCAAGCCAAGCTCGCCCGGCAGTCTCGGATTTTTCAGCTCAGGAGGGGGTGAGGTAGCATACGAGCTCTTTCGTTTCACGAGCCTCGCGTGCGGATGTGATCAACGGATCTAGCTAGCGCTCATTAATTTGCGGGCTGGAGTGTCTTGCGATTGGGCGTCTTGTCTCGGCACAGGACCGCGTTTGCAGCCATGATCTGATGGTCAAGAACTCCGCGCTTGCCGAGAGCGTGGCGCAAGTGGCTCAGGGAACATGATATGATCAGCCACGTCGGGAACCTGATTGCCTCTCTTGACGGTATTCGAGTAACCTGAGTGTGGCTTTGAATCATCAGGTTTTGGTGATGGCGTAAATTCTCGTTCTTCGCATTTTGAACTCGTACAATGATACCTATCTTCTCGCTCTATGAACCCATTTTCCTACCTAGCATCCATACTTTTTTCTTAAATCTACCTGAAAATTGGTGCCCAGATTGTTATCCCAAAACTCCTGCCCGTTGACGTTGTAGCGAATGCAGAGAAATATGGGCTTCGATTCTATGTTCACGGTCTCTGTTAGCCTGATGCTGAATATGAATCGATCATATTTGCCCATCTGCCCGGGCACAGGGCAGCAATGCACCGCCGTGGTCTCGGAAGTCGTTGTCCAGTAGTCCAAGGTGAAGCGGCAAATGACCGACTTCTCGAAAGCCAGGTTTGCCACTATGACCGAACCCAAGATGTGCTTGTTGTCATGTGAGAGATACAGCCTCTCGAGTCGGACTGGCATGGAATCCCTATCCAGGGAATTCCGAGGAAAGTTGGGTGTGAAAAGCTGCCACTCAAAAAGGTCCTCGTCGTTGTCTGCGTAGAATGGGTACTCATTCGCCTCGAGATGGCCAATGACTGGCGAAGAGCCTGCGCTGACGGCGAGAGGGCGATCGGCCTTGCGGAAGTAACAAACGTGGTTCAGTTTCGTGTCGAAGTGGACCGTCTTTGAAAAACTAGGCATGCTAGAGCTTCGATGATGGCGCGGGCGAAGGGCGGGACGGACCCGTTCACTGGACTCGCTGCGAGGCCTTTGGAGCCTCTCTCCAGGACCCTGAGTGGTGCTCGTCTCTTGGCATGATGGCGATTCGTTACCAACTTTGCCCCTGTCGTCGAGGGACCCTGTGCCTGGACTGGTCTTCTTCGTAGGGGCAAATGGTGGCGATGATTCGCCGCCCAAGTCTTGGTTCGACGCCTTTGCCACTTCCGGTGATTCCTTTGGCTGCCTCTCCAGAGCTTCGGGAGCCGTCTTGTTTTCGTTGCCGTTACCAGCATCGTCTCGCTCTCGGTATTCGACCAGGGCAGGTGATCTCACTCGCATGCCCGAGGACCCCGTGACCATAATGCTTGGCTCCGCGCCCAACCCCGTTAGAGTTAAAATGCCCGCCGTCGTATTGTGGAGTGGCTGTGCGTAATTTGCTTGGCGAGAATGCGAGGTCGGTAGCCGGTAGTGTTTGAAAGACGGAGAGCCGGGTCGTAAGGGGTGATCCAGAGTGAGGCCGTAGCAAGAGGTTGAGGAAGTAGAAGAGCGATGCATTTTGTGACAGCACGTGTGGTCGTCTGGATCTAGTAATCCGCTGTCAAGAAATCTTTCGTTTCTGCGTTCTCGGAACGAAGGCCGAATCTGATGTGGTGAGTCGATTTTGGAGGCCGGGGGAAGCGAGCTTTGTCCTGGGGGTTTTCTAAGAATCTCAGGCCAGATAAGGAGGTATCATTTATGACTGAGATGAAATCAGGCTCGTCATGGCGGGAGTAAGCGAAGGGTATCGGTGACAGTCGTCGTGGAGGAAGAGAAGGTTGAGGTAGCCAAGACGGGTGTGATGCGGGGAGCGGCTCTTAATGAGCACCACGGCCACCAAGTTAGTTCACTGGCCACTCTAGACCCAGATGAGATATTATCTCTAGCCAAACTATACAACTAAAAGCCCCTCATGGAATGGATCTAAAGATCTGCCGCGGACCCGTGGAGTCCCTTGTCAGATCACAGCACTCTTGACGACTTGCAGCTAGCGTTGGTTGGCATCCGTCACTTCTCGCCCACCACGATAACTCTCCATCGTGCGACTTTCATGCCAATGGCATCAGAAGACGGGAGCAGGTGCCTCAGGTTGTCGATCCGCAGGCACAAATGACGTTGGGGGAGAACCTGGAATGCCCTTCATGATCTGATGAACGCATGCAGGGATAGAGAGCAAGTGATTGGACAGAGTGGGCAGTCCCAGTGGATCTTCAATGTCAACTTTTTCCCCGAAGCCCTTGGGTTGCAGCAGCCGTTGGTGGCGTTCGTCACGGGCGTCTTAACGCGGCGGCCAAGAGTCGAGACCCTTGGCGCCATTGGCATGGGGGATCAGTTCATTGCCCATGTTTCAGGGCATCTGCAGTGGACAATTCCCATATCGGAACATGGGGGATAGCGCGTCGTAGATACCGCAAATGCCGAGTCCCTTGAGGCGATCGCCAGCAGCCATGTGGCGGGTGGTGAATGTAACGGTTGACGCCAACTCTTATCGTTCCTGGCACGCTCTTATCAACACCGAGACACCCATTCTCGACCTTGACTTCTTTCAACATTAAAGTTCAGAAGAAATCAAGAATGGCGCAAGGGCCAAGTGATATGAAGCCATTCGCCATCCGACCCGACGCAACATCTTCAGCTGTCCATGCAAAATCACGAGAGATTCCCACATCCAGTCTCGAAACAGCATGCTCTCCTCTCCATCATTGATAAAGGGTGTCCAGTCCCATCCCTGCACAAACAAGCATTCGTTGTTCCATCATGACGCATCCTGCATGTGACGCGTTGGAGCTAACATTTTTTCGACGTGAACCCATCGAACCATCCCTCGGTCAGCACATGTCACTGGCGGGACGCCACCAATCCGACGCTTGGTAGTTTTCTCGAGACAACGATAAGCGATTGACTTCGGGCAGGATGACAAAGCTCTCCGGCACGTCTATCAATCACTCGACGGCATCATTGATGTACGCTTGTAGTTGTTGATAAGCCCGCTTCCCTGGTGGTGGTGTCGAAGAAGGGGAAATAGGCACAGCCTTCAATCATATATCTCAAAAGGCCTGCATACCCCTGCTCGCATGATCAGAAGCAGTGAAGAAGGTGGACGCGAACCCTTCCAACCCCTCAATATCCATCAAGCAAGAGGCATCCAGCAATCTCACCTAGGCGTAGTGGTCTGACACAAATCATCAGCGCACTCCTAGAGAGAAAGGGGACAATTAAGCGTGCCAGGTAGAATAGCCTCTATGGTCATTGGCAATATCGCGGATCGCTCAGATGTGACCTATTTTCCAGAAGATTTCCACATATTGGAAGCGAGGGATATTCCAATGAATCATCGTAATCCCCGTAGGACTTGTAGCGCCTCATTCTGCCGATACCCGAGATGCAATCCCGAATTAAATACGGAGTACCTGTGGCGTAAATCGGCTACTCAGCTGCATGTGTTGTTAGCTGAAGAACTCCCGCCCCTGTTAGTTGACAGGCTACATATTCTCTCGTCAGTTTATCACCTAACCACATTTTCAAGACTACAATTACATGTGTCTATTTCTCAACAGAGGGCTATTTGTACTTTTTCTGAGAGTCTGTAACGTATTGTTTTGCCGATGGCTTGGCTCGAAGGACAGAGGCTCTCACCCCTCCATGAATGATCGGATTGTTATTCGCGTTCACGAACCCAGCTAAGCAATGCATGGAGCAACTGACAACTAGAAAGTGTTTCTCCAGCACTGTTTCAATAGGAATCCAATCGGCTCGTCAATCGAGGTGGGAGACGAGTCATCGATCTCCTATCTGTTGCCGGTGCTACCCTGTAGCAAAACAAGATCTGTCAAGTGTAATTCGTTGCGCTTGCTATAGAGCAATTAAGAGGACGCGAATCGTTTATTAAGAGCTCCTTTAGCGGCCATTCTTAAGATCGTTGTAATTGTGACAACCCTTGAGGGATCCAATTTGACGTTTGAGCTTTTGTTTTACGTAGTTGTTCATGCACACTTTTTACAAGCTCAGGTTATAAGATCCCTTATTTCACCCACACGCTCTTCTTTTCATATTTTACCTCCCTTCTCACCTTCCTCCTATTTTACTAAATGAGAATTTGGCTTATTCAATCATGTATATTCTTATTTAAGTCTACTTTGGTCACTTTTTATTGCAGAGCGAGGTTGAAGGTCTCTTTAGGTGAGGCCGTCCATAATGTGATTGGCCCGTGTTTATCTTATCGGACTCCAGCAGTGGTGCTTATCGCAAAGAATGATGGGCCGTTGACCCTGAGCCATGCGACTGATTGGCGCTAAAGTGTTGGCTCCGCTTACCAAACCAAAAATTGCCCTGGAACATCATCTCCTGTGGCCCGCTTGGCGTCTGACACCTCAACAACACATCAACCTGAGCGTCTGGGCCTCGGCAATGAATCAAGGCGCATCATTAGATTCGTACCCTCAAGTTACCTACCAGCTTCAGATTTCTCTCCCTCTAACGCGGCAAGCGTGAACGTCTCACGCGACCATGGCCGAAACCCTTGTTACGCGTAAACGGAACATTCAAAGTAGAACAAAGGTGAAAACTGGATGCACAACCTGCAGGTCAGTCTCAGCCCGGGCCACTGATCTACCCCCCAAGATTAAGGCTTTACGTAGATCCACAGTGATTGTGCTCACTCAGCAATAGAATACGAAAGGTCAAATGCGACGAGGGCAAGCCATTCTGCCTGAAATGTGTCAACACTGGCCGTGCCTGCGACGGCTACGAGTCTCCCTTTCGACTTGTTACGAGTCAATCCACTTACAACTCTCATACTGGTAGCATGAAGCCAAGTGCAGGCTCACTTGTCACCCGGCACACCGTGATCGAGATCTCCCCCAAGGACAGCGATCTCCTAAGCCGTTACTTCTCAACCAAGACCATATTCAACGTCAAGCTGGGTTGCGATGAAGAGGCCAGGCAAGTTCTCCAAGCTAGCCTGACCGACCCGCTGATACAACACGCGGTTTCGTCCCTTCGAGCTCTCCGGGAACATCTCGAGGCTTCCGGAGATCTTCCGATGTCTCTCGGGCAGCGACATTCGAGCTATGGCTCTGACTACGGCCTGCAGCAATATTGCATGGCCCTAGGGGGTCTCGCCTCCAGCCTGTCGTCTCCAGGATCCAACGGGCTGAAGTCGGCATTACTTTGTTGTCAGATCTTCATAAGTATTGAGCAAGTTCGATGGAATTTCACTGCCATGGCCAGGCATATGATCCAAGGACTCAGCATTATGCATGAGTACCGGGCAAGGCCAACCTTTGCTGGAAAAAGATTAGTGCCGGCGCATCATAGTCAGCTACCCTTGCTGGATGTCTTTATCATCAAGATGTTCGCTGCGCCATGCAAGTTTGCGGAGCCCCCAGCAGCGGTCGATAGAAGCAGAGCGGCGGTGTCTGGGGCTTTAACGCCGCCCCATCAACAAACTATAGAATCCCGCAGTATTCGCGCGATTGCACCTGACATGCGAACAGAGCTTACAAGGCTCGCTACGTCGACGCTTGAATTTCTCGGCAGAGTATCGCATGTGGCATCACCAGGAGAGGGCATTCGACTACTATCCGAAAAGGCATCTCTGCTAAAATCCTTGGGGTCATGGCTTAATGATCTTGAACTTGTCTATAAGGACAGTGGAAGTCCTGGCTCTGAGCCTCTTTCCGTCTCTTTCTTGCGCTTCTTCCACCAGGCCTTGAAAGTTATTCTCTTAGGGACACTGGACTCCTCACTGGATCTTGATAGCGAGCTGCGGACTGAAAATGATCGATTGCAGGGTATAGCTGACAACATAGATGGAAGAGTAAAGGCTTATGGAGGGTTCAAGAGGACTGGGAAGGGTCAAGGGGAGCTATTTAATGTACGCTGATGTATTTTTTTGGCGAAGCGACCTTTCTAAGCCACGCATCTAACTTCTGTTTTTTTTACGATCAACTAAGAGTAAATTGGAGCGGAGCATTATTGCCCTTCGTTTCTGAAACCATCTCTACAATTAATGCCCTATTGACGTGCAGCAGCCGCAGCCGCAGCCTCTTTATCAGCGGCCAGCAGTTTCTGTATGGCGGGTCTATTGATGCAGCGATCCCACCATGCACACACAGCTTTCCGACTGAAGATGACATTCGTATACCCGCACGCAAAGAGTCTCTGAACCACTGGGATATAGTAGATATCCACAAGAGTAAAGTCGTTTCCGGCCATGTAGTCGCGGTTTTGCAAGAGTCCTTCTGCCACGTCGAAAAACGCCTCTACTGCACGCAGTGCACCCTCGACGACGGCCTCATCAGGAGGTAGTCCTATAAACCGTTTCGCAAACTTTTCAAATGCGATCTTTCCTGCAGGTTCTGCGAAGTTGACCATCTCCACCGATTGTGCCTGGTCAAACAGGGCCACAGCCTCAGGATCCGACTCTGGAGGCAGAAGCGGGAGCGAGTACTTTTTGGCGAGATATTTGCAGATTGCACGGCTCTCAAAGAGGGTGAAGCCATTGGGAAAAGTGACGACAGGGACTTTGCCCCATGGGTGGCGCTTCATGTGCTCCTCAGACTGAGTTGCAGTGGTGTTAGTGAGCTGCAATGGCAGAGGACAATATCATTTACGTACCTTTTGTTCCCTCTTTGCCAAGTTGACAAGCATGAGTTCATAGTCAGTGAAACCACCCTCGGCGAGAGTTAGGCGGACACGGTCCGTGTTGGTCGAGCCACGGGCGCCATACAGAGTAAAAGCCGGCATTTTGGAGCGGTGCAACAGCGTCGACGCGAACCTGGGACTGTTGGTGATGAACCTCGACATGTGAAGATATAGAACTAGTTTGGATTTTCAGAGAGACTGGGTACGTCTATTGATATTTAAAGTCGACCGAGACAATAAGGCTGGGCCTCGGATTTGCTTCATAGGAGACCACCCCAGCGTCGGAACGAGTTCATCACCGCAATGTGGAGTATAAAGCCCACCATGCTGCTGCTTGAATAGTACCTCTGATTGGTCGGGTCGCTCTCACAACCCAATCGAGCTAGCGCCAGACAGCTAGTCCTCATCCCGGATCGGTAGTTGAGGCATTGCTTGAAGTCCCCTTGTGGGCGACAATCTCCGTTTTCAGCTTGCACAAGCCGATGGTTGGTTGATGTACGGGGTCCAATGTCACCGGTCTTTGCATTTGATGACAAATTGATGGATAGCCTTATTCTCGTTGTTATTCGGCCTTCGCTTCTCGGGTCCGGGGTTTTCGCTCTCAAGGCCGAGACCCACGTCCGGCATCCGTTTACAGAATGCTGACCGAACAAACCAATCAAGGACGATCTGGGGTATCAGCCTCAAAACCCGACCGATTGAGCGCCCAGGGCATCTCATAAGGTATTTATTCATCCTTTCGTTGTTGTCAGTAGCCCTTCTCGTCCGTCATCACAGTTAAATAAACGCTGCAACCTTCGCCCTTTTGCTACCCAGTTCTTCCACCTCCTCATCAGCTCAGGCATACAAATACTCAACGCTACCTCTCATCATCAAATACCATGCATTTCCTCCTCCTTGGCGCAACTGGGCGCACCGGCAAGCACGTCGTCTCTGAGTTACTCTCTCAAGGTCATACAGCGGTAGCCCTCGTTCGTACCGCTGGCAGCCTCGCCCCCCGTCCTGGCCTCACCGTCGTCACTGGATCCCCGCTATCAAAGCCGGACATACAAAAAGCTCTCTGTGCGGCGCCTTCTCTCACCCCTTCTGCTGCCATCGTCACCTTGAACACGGTCCGCAAGTCCGATAGCCCTTTTGCACCCCAGCTTTCACCGCCTCGTTTTCTGTCCGACTCTTGTGCCAATGCCTGCGAGGTTCTAGAAAAAGCGGGCATCTACCGCATTGTAGTCATGTCGACAGCAGGCGTCGGAGACTCGTGGGCCAACCTGCCGTGGCTTTCCAAGGCATTCATGGGGTGGACCAACATAAAGTACGCCCTCGAGGACCACGGTCTCGTTGACAAGGAGATTCGATCGACAAAGATGGACTGGACTCTTGTGAGGGCTGTGAGGCTGGAGTTTGACAATCCGAAGAAGAAGACCGACACTAAGAAGGACGTGCAAACGCTAGGTAGCGATGGTGTTGGAATGGGCATGGCCGACAGCGTGAGCGTTGCTAGTGCGGCGAGGTTCTTGGTCAAGATTGCAGTCGAGGGACTCTTTAGCAAAAGCGCAGTGGTTATTAGGGATTAATACCGGAGAGAAGTTTGTGGAGGTTAACGAATCTTAGGGAATGGCTATAATAGGGGAAAGCTAGACGATATATCAGTCGGCACAAGGGGGTTAGGCATCGGCTCAACGGAGGCTTAGCCTGGAAATCAGCCAAGATGCCTAGCGATAATAATAGGTTCAAGACATCTAATAGTATTGCGTGGGCCCATCAATCCTTGCGAGTGACTGTCCACTCTCACCATGACGTTTAGTGACTCAATGACGAGAGTGTCTAATAGAGCAGCGTCCTGCTTCTCTTGGATTGCCCGTCGACGACATCTTTGTACCACTTCTCTAGCCCTTGATCCCAACCTGATCTTCTAAGTTGCAAAACGGAAGTCGAGTCTATGTAGTAAATGAGCAAGGGAAATCTTAGCGGAATCATTGGTCAGCACTCACCTCTTGTTACCCTCGTCCGTTGTGGTCGTCCTGTAATGATGCTGCTCTTCTACAGTCATGGCGTCCCACTTCTTTGCCTTCCGGTTGTTCCTCCAACTGTAGTAGAAGTAGGTTCCCGGGTATTGAATGAGCTACAAAAAGGGTGAGCGTCTGTGAATGCGAGAGGAGCATAGCAAGAGGGACGTTATACTTACACACATCCAAATACAAATGACCAGGAGGCCCTTGTTTGCTTTGAAGTATCGTGGGGCATCGTCGGGTTGATAGACTGTGAACTTAGCACTTGGCCTTTTGACCGATGGGATATTGACTCACTGTTTGCTCCAATCATTCCACTGACTTGTACGAACATGTTATACAGACTAGGTACGGTTCAGTTAGCAGGAATGATACGCAGGTAAGAAAGTTTGCTTACGAGGCGGAAACCGTTCTGTTCTGGACGGATCCTGCATTCCGACTTGTCCATGCAACCTGAATGGGGTGGGTGCTAGAGCAGGTTAGCACGAGTCCTCTTTGTTCGGGCCTCTTACTCACTATGGGAATGACAGGAGAACAGTTGCAATGGCAAAGTACGCCCACGGACTGATGGGGTTGGGAAGAGCAATAAGTGCAACGAAGCAAGGCAGTAGCCAGAAATCCTCTGCCATGGCCACGAAACTTCTGTTGTTGACCAGCTCACTGAAGGCCGTGATGAGAAGCATGGTTATGCAGGAGCCGACAATGTTGGGTATCTTAAGAAGGTTGCTCTGGATGACGGAGAATCCAAGACCTCGGAAGGCAAGAGTCAGGTACTGGTCGACGGGATATTTGGGGAGGCCGAATAGCAGGCCAAGGGCGTAGAGTGGCCACATGTCGTAGTCCTTGGCACATTCCCAGATTTGACGGACTGAGAGACCTTGTCGGTTGTACATTCCACCCTTTTGAGGGTCATCTCGGATGACTGATGAAGTCAGCAATAGCCAGCAATGAAAGCTTGTGGGGGACGGACCTGAGTTGACAATAATCTTTTCTTCCTTTTCGGTAAAGTATCCCTTCTTATTCCACCAACTTTTGGTCTTGGCCGGGCACTGGGGCATGAGGAAGAAGGAAGCAACGCCAACGCAGACTGGTAGTGTTAGAATCTTGTAGTTAGGTTTAGGATTTTGACTCACAAGTGAAAGCGCCTTCAAGAAGGAACAGCCATCTCCAACCAGCGTATCCGAGAATGCCACGCATCGACAGCATACCTACGGCAGCGAATCCAACCCCGATGTCGACTGTATATTGATGAGCTTGCGATCTTTTATCCGCAGTAGAATAGGCTTACCAAGCTGGGAAGACATCCAGAACCAAGCCAGCCGAATTGGGAGCTATTGGGGTCAGTTACAACTGGTGAGGGGTTCGGAACTGATGAGTTACTCACTCGTTTGCCGGTATACCAGTAACTCAGGTACAGAATCGTGTCCCTGGGTCCTGTCAATGATGCGCCTCTTTCATCAAGCAAGCGAGACCTACGGAATGAATCCACCTTGGAATGTGGCACTGGACAGATGGTTAACAAGGCCCGACTGATGATGCCAGGGCTACTCACATCAGATATCGAGTTGCGAGGAATGACGCCCGACCGCTAAGGAAGAACTGCATGGCAGAAACGAGACTAAAAAGACAAATCTGAATGGGAATCCACAGATCCGGACCGATACTAGAATCAGAGTCAGCAAAGCCATCACCATGAACACCACAAGGTCGCTAACCGCTTAGATATGAGCTGAGATGGAAGTTCAGCCACAAGGAATCCAACTCGGGAGATGGTTTGACCAATGTTCTATCAGTCAGTCAGTAGAAAACACTTGCATGGTCGACGATGCGACTCACATAATCGGCACGATCGATGCCTAGATCGTCAAGCATATTATCCGAGACGGCGTTGGAGATGTTGTTGCGATCAATATTCAAGGCCGAAAACATGACACAAACCCAGACCTAGAGAGTCAACAAGATGACCATTATAGACCCCAAAGCACTTACCATGATCTTCCAATCAACCTTGTGTCGCACGGCATTCTCTTCCTTCCAAGTCCACCGAAAGTTGGGATCGAAAGCGCTCCAATTCTCCCATTGCGGGTGAATGTATAGCTGCTTGTACTCCTCCAAGTTCTCCGAATCCCAGATACTTGGCTGCGTCGCAATCTTGATCCCGTTAGCTTCCGGTTCTACATCAATGTCGAGAGAAGGCTGATCAATACCGAATCGGGATCGTACTCGTCGGCCTTGGGACCCTTCCGGATTCTCAGAAAGCGCAGAACGGCATCACCAAGAGCGCCTTCCATGCGCTGGTTCTCTTGGGAGGCCAAGGCTGGGGCAGTGGGAGCCAAGGCGCCATAGGTGGCGGTAGGCCTTTTCTGGGACTCTAGACTGCCATGTTCGGATGGTGTATCGGACTCGGCAGGCGAGGGTGTGATGGCTGATTGCTTGGCAGTCATCCTGTCGGTATCCTCGAAAGAGCGATACTGTCAATGGTATTATTGAACTGCCCGACCAGCCGAGTGCAAACTGTGACTTTTCAGTGATCAAACGAACTCTTGATAGAACGGCCCAAGTATTTAAATACGGACCGATCGCTGAACTGTCATCAGGGGCCCAGCGAGATATTCCCGAATGTGACCCCCAACTCGGACGAAGCAGCTTCACTTCTCAGTGGATTCCACTCCACAGCGGCCCATGGCGACATCAAACTTGCCTATGTAGGAAACTAGTAGGCAACTCCCCGACAGACAGGCCAGTGCTCCGAGGAGATCCATGTTTACTATGCAGCGGCGACCCTGTGTTGAGGGGTCGTACGCCACTCGAGTTTCGGTTTGCGCCATTGATTCACCATTTTGCTATCAAATGTCGTGCTCGAGAGAGACGATTTCATTGCTTGGAGATCGTCAAGACCCGTTTATCTGGAAAATACTACGTAAAGGTGGCCCGTAAATCTGGCTCGTGCACCTAGTCACAGCATAGATGGATACCAGTGAAAAGGGCTATCAGTTCTCTTGACAAGGAAGCGAAGCAAACTTTGGTCATGTCCATGGATCGTTGCCCGAACGGCGGGTCCTATCCACTTGTTGGGCCTTTTCTAGAACATGTTCGCGGCGAATAGGGGCGATGCTTTTGAGATTTTTTCCGCGGAGGCTAAATTTTCAAATACGTAATGTTACATGCAAGTCATCGTAAGTCCTAGATTAAGTGGACGAACCATGTAGTATCCGTTGGTACCTGGTTCGGGGAGTTCGCTGAATGTGGAACGATCAAGGATTGTACTGACTCGAGCGAGATATTATGTTTTCTGATATAGTTAAAGCCCGGCCCTTGATGGGGATACCTGAGCCAGAAGACCGTACTGACTCAAGCCAAGAGCTACAAGCCCACCGAATCGAGACTCTTTTGGTGATAGGCGATGAGGCCTATTATTCTAGGCTTATGGAACTCTCAAGTAGCACTAAGGATCACTCTATAAGCGCCACTTCCTTTCTCTATGATCATATTGTTGTTTCATTCATGAAAGCGTGTCATTGAAAGTCGTAAACGCGGGTTGAAAATGCCGCCCAGATCTAGCTCTCAAGCCCACACACGGGAAGGGTACCTCGCCAAGCTCATATATCTCTTGACTTCGAGACCTCTCTTTAACAAGGGAGAGTCACTACTCAGCCTCTGGCTTGCGAGCATAAACATAACGAACCCTCATGTATCCGTGAACCTTGCGGTTTCGCAGGTACTTGCGCATCTCCATGAGGAAAACCTGATAGTCATCCTCGCCCCATTGCAAGATATTGTTCCACAAGAGAAGCGTGTAACCTAATAATTATTCGCATATGCGGTCAAATGGGTCAAAGGTCAACTCACCTTCAAGATCATTCTCAAGTGTGGCCTTGACAAAGTTGCCAATCTCGGCCATGCGGGGATCCTTGGCCCAGCCACCAACGGGGAACTACCATGACGGTTAGACAACCATCAGTGATGAATACAGAGAAAAGATGGGAATCGTACCTTGTAGTCCACACTCGTCATTTCGGTGAAACCAGCTGCCTTCAGGCCCTTCTCTTGGAGGTCTTCCTTCTGGACATAAAATGCATTCCCTAGCTTCTTTCCTCCTTCGGCGTAAAGCTTTGCCCAAGTCTTCAAGACGGGCGCCAGTTCAGTCGTTCCGTCGTCACTAAGAATCTCAACGTCGGCTTCGGCAGTCTGGATCCATCCACCCGGGACGCAACAGCGGTATGCCTCCTTGAAGAGGGCAGTCCAGTCGCGAATAGCTCCAAAGAGATAGCGGATATGAATGAAATCAAAGGTATTATCGGCCCAAGTCCAGGTGAGAGTTGCATCGTCGATCTCGAACTTGACATTGGGTGGGATCCAAGTGGGCTGAATAGGCGAGAGGTCAGATCCAATTACTTCGGCGTTGGGGTACTCGTCTGCAAAGTCGCTGTGCAATGTGAGTTGACTAGTCAGATAATTCTTGTAGGATGAGGCTCATACATAGCCCAAATACCTAGGATAAAGATTAGTCCTGCTCGTAATTCAGCCAAGAAGAGGTCATACCAGTTCCAGTGCCCACATCGAGCACTTTCTATCACGGTGTGTGAGCGATTATAGCCTCACTACTTCAGTGAAAACTTACCTGAACATCAGGCTTGATAGGAGCAAGGAATAGCTTGCCCTCGAGCAGCAAAGTCAGAGATTGATGGCTGCCAAGGTTCGTCAGCAGGTAGCCCATGATGAGCCAGATTCAACTTACTTAATATCGATAGACTCGGATTGCTGCTCATCATTGGGCGTAAAATACTCCGTGGGATGTCTATCACTGTGGTACGTCCGGCCTTGAAACTTGCGATATTCGAGGATGCTGCTGGTGATGGAGGCAGTGGAGCTCTCCCTACATCTTTTCAGCGAATTTCACAGAAGTCTTGGTTCACTCTTACGCATCATCACCAAGAGCGGAGTCACCATCATCATCATCCTAAAAGATGATAGTCAATATCATGACATGGCATGGACACAGTTGTCAAGAGGCTACCTGAGGATCCGGCCCAGGAACGAGCTCCTGCTGGGCCTGGACAGCGGGGCCAGGCCCGGACCGACCCGCAGCGGCGGACGGCGAAGTAGGAGGCGATGCAACGGGAGCAGGCGGGTCAGGCATTGTCACAAGTAAGACGATACGTCAAGAACAGAGTCGCAGAAGAGACGTTGGTTCGACGTAAATCACGCAGAGAGTTTGCAGAAGAGGGGTTCCTGTGAGGGGCGATTCCACCCTCATCCGATGCCTCCCTCTCGCTTCCCTCTCGCACCGCTATCTTCATAGCCAAGATGAGTTTGTGGAGTCGCTAATGGGACTGTTGACTGTTATTGGAGTTGAGGCCGTGAATGGTTACATTATGCATCTCGCTAATCCATGGTCGCGCATTACGCATGTGGCTTACTGGCTTATGCAAGGAACAGGGATTGACGGGTTATCGGTGCCGGAGTGAATAAATATTTATGAATGAGCATTGTGAGGTTTTGTCTTCTTTTCTGCTACCGAAGGGATCATATCAATCCGAAATCCAGCTGTCCCGTATTCTAAGGCTGAGTATCGACGGCAACCACCTTGGCACCCTCCGTCTTCGTGTCATTGACAGGCTTTGCAAGAGCACCACCTGTAGAGACATAAAGCACATCCCTGTCCCGTCTTCCACGTCCAAACGCCACTGCCGTGGACCCTGCAACGGTCATCTCGCCGACTCCTCCAGCCACGATCTTCCACTTCCGGGTAGCGCCGTTCACAAAAACAACCGAGTTGTCAAAGTTGCTAGCGCCGTAAAGGTTGCCCTTTGTATCCAAAGCAAAGTCGTCGAGGAAAGTCAAGCCACTGGACAGGTTGACGAAAAGCTCGGGCTTGGCGCCCTTTACGGGGTAGCCCGCAGGGGTGATGAGGATGCGGTAGACAGCGACCTTGTACGAGTTGTCAAAGTAGAGGTATCCGTCGTGAATCTGGATACCGTTGACTCCAATTGGGAGACCAGCGCCTTTAATAGGGGCCATCTGCGGGAAGACAAAGGCTGAGGTATCAAACTTGCCCGAGGCCAAGTCGAGGCGGCCAACCAAGCCATTGGCAGAATCAGCCACGAGAACAGCATCAGATCTGTGAGGAATTGCCGCGACACCGTTGAGAAATTCACTCTTCTTGTCCATGTCGCTGATCTTCTTGGCCTTGACCTTGGAGCCGTAATGGGAAGTCTGGAACTCAATTGACCAGGCACTGAAAGTACCAGTGATGGGAACACCGAGACCGGTCGAGTTGCTACCAACAAAGATAAACTTCTCAGCCCTTGAGCGATAAGATGGAACCTCAGTGATGCCGTAGATGCTCTGAATGGCAGGAATTGACACGAGCTCCTCGAGGGAGTTTTCGCAGTCGGAAGGATCCCGAATGGTGTAGATGTTGGCAGAGGGCCACATCTGAGTTGCCAGAAGATCCCCGTTAGGGCGTACGGCGATGTTCTCGAGCCATGTTCCAAGCGGGAGCTGGCCGAGAGTCTTTGCAGGCAAGGACTTGGAAAGTGCCACGGCTGGCAGGGCCAGAGTGGTGAAGAGGAGCGAGAACATGGTGACGAGTCGGGGAGGTAAGAGGAAGATTGCAGGAAAGATCGTTGATGGAGAGCAGAAAAGGTCTACTATGGTCGGCTGTTCCTGACATTTTATACGCAATAATTCTCTATTACAGATCTCAAGTCAAGCTTTCTAAGCCAAGCCACCGCTCAAGGATGTAACCCCAGTTAATGCAGCTACTCGAGCTGCCGCATCACTCTTGGCAACGGGATAGGATCGACGCCTGTACCTAATGCAGGTCGAATGGATTGACCAGGATGTAAGCTATTGCTCAATTAAAGATCATCGCTGAGAAACATCATTCTGATGCAAGTATTTGAGATAGTTAATAAGTCAACCGTTGATAATGTGTTGGTAAGCTCAACGCCTATTTAGTCATTTTCTGTGGGGTCGTCTGTCAGCGTTCTAGAACTCCTTGCAGGGCTGATAGGGAAAACGCCCTTGATTGATAAGGACCATGTGGTCTCCATCGCGAGTTTCATGAGATCCCTAAGGTGCATTGGTTTCTCCTTGAGTGTGTAAATTGTCATGTTTACTACACTTGATGTGTTCGATACCTCGGATTACCGCCAAAAGAATTCCTTCTGCAAGCGAAACAACACACCTCTTCCACTACAGGCCACCATCATGTGTGCCACTCTTCATCGTCTAACGCCTCTTGCTGCTTCTTACGAAGGAAAAAGGCGGCATCGAATCTATTTCTCTCCCCTCTTCCGTATGGTACTCAATGGCCCCCTCTACAGTAGTCTTAATAGTATATTTGATCAAATCAAAGTCCAGATCGAACAGATATCGAACTACACTAGGCAAACCACCTAGTAAAAAAAAAATCAGAAAGGCGCACACGTATCAAATAGTGAAGAAACTTACAAAGATGTACGTCGGTCAGTGAATGTTGGAGCTCACCTAGGTAGCCCTGGTCGACAGCAAACACCTCAGATATTCGCTGCCGCCAGAATCCCCACAGGAAATGCTCAAAAGCTTCAGCCGAAGGAGACAGACTTGATATCTCCCTTTCAAACTCCACTATGAGCTCTTCAAAAAGTTCCTCGATGCCGTCACCGGCGGTCTGGTATTCATCTTGATCGAAGAGGACCCATTCGCGAATATCGTAACCTGCACTCTGTCTCCAGTGATGAGGTTTCAGGTGCCACGGCGAGGGCTCAGCGAAACTTGGACCTATCCAGCTTGAGATGCCGAGTTCACAGCACGTGTGTGTCATGTCAAGGGCTTTGAACGTCAGGAATTGGACGTAGTCCATAAAAAGCTCGACCCGCTCATCTTTCGTTCCGGCATTTCCTTGCTGGTAGATGAAGACTTTGCGCCAAAACCTGGCTATCATTCCAAGAAAGGAATCATCACGGCCGTATACAAATGGGGGAGGGCAATCCGCCCACGTTTTCAGAAGTGATATGAGTGCAGAGCAACCCCGGCCACCCCGAGTGCATAGGCAAGAGCATTCATCCCTGACGTTTGCTTTGGACAGGTATTGAGCTGCATCTTCCAGAAGGAACATTTCCTCTCTCATTTCACTCGGATAATTTTCGAGTAATGCAACACCGATGAGGACCCCAAGGTAGTGCCAGCCAGTGGCAAATATGTTTATGCCTATGCACTCCGGATCCTCTGCCTCCTGGTCAAGGAAGCCTTGGACTCGAAGCCATTCCAGAAGCGCATGAAAGCTTGTCCGATCCTCGTCGGGAAGAGGACTCAAAAGTGAAGCTCCGTCGCGATTCCAAATGCTGTGAACCATGATTGGAGTGAGTCCAATTTCATTGCGTACCATGTGGTCCCGAAAGCCTTGTTGGAATAGGATAGGAAACTCGTAAATAGAGAAGATCCGACAATGGTAGATGGATGCATAACTTGCATCTAAATCAAGAGCCTTTGGAACTTGTACACCAGCCTCCTTCAAGGCCCTGCACAGCGAGGGGGCGTCGCTGTCGACAAGGTGAGGTGGGTCCGGGTATCCCAATTTACCAAGCCTCCTCTGTACTAACGCGACGAGAGCTTTCCTTCTCTCGGCAAGACGGTAGGCAATTAGAGACGCAACGCTTTTTGTCATTCTCCTTCTTTGGGGTCTCGAGCGACGTCTACCGAGGCCGGGGTCGCAACCTGCTCTCAGGAGCCCATCTACCGATCCAAGGCAAGAGTGATAGACGGCCCAGTCGAATGGAGTGAGATCGTTTTCGAAGTTCGTAGGACATCCATCATCCAGATGGACCCAAGCCTCGGTACCTAGAAGCCTTTGCAGTCCTGGCGGCCACGTTATTGCCAACTGTAGCGTAGTAAACCCATGCACCTTTCGGGTTACCGAGCGCGGGTCTTGTGAAATGCACCCCTCCAGATCGACAAGAGACCTCGACATAATCGCACGTCCTATTGGGGTAACTTCGGCGGCTATTTGAATTAGAGGATTATGATCACCGAAGGGCTTTTGTCATTGACTCACCAGCCATGAGAACAGGCAACACACTGGATGCTGAGCGGTAGTCACAAGGGGCAATATGCAGGAAAGACTCGACAACGTCGACAGGGTTGACCTCAAACATGCTCACTAGCCATTCAATAAATTGCTTCTTTCTCGAACGTATGCTGTTATCGATTGAGCCGTAGTTTTCAAGAAGTCTTTTAACTTCGCTGGAACCAGAACAGATGTCAGCTCAGGAGATCACACTTGGTGTTTTGGGGCGAACCAGGATACAAGTAGGCTTACACTTTGAAATTATAGTCTTGAATGGCAGTCAAGAGGGTTTTGAGCACTTTCATGGTCGTTCTGAAAACCAAGTCGGCCTCACACAGGTGATCGAGAAAGATGGATGTACCGTCCCTTCCCGAGTCCCCCAACATGGCAACAAACAGCTATATTCCAGTCATCACTCGTACTCCCTCCCACAAGATATCATATTACTGACCTCTGAGTGACTCATGTCGCGTTCGGACCGATCACTTGGGGAAGAGTGTCCGTCTCTGTACAGCGCCAAGATCTTGCGCTGAGCTGACTCTAGTGGTTCGATCATCATCAGTTCCCCGTTTAGACAATCCCCATAGAGATTTTCCCAGACTTTAAATATAGGGCTATCCATCTCTGAGACAATATTGTGATACTGGATCGACATGCCAAGACCATTCGTCCCCCTTTTGAACTGGAGAGAGGCCATCGTCACTTGGGCACAGAACCACGCGAGTCTGAGAGGAAAGCTGGCTGTGATTGCTTGCTCTGACTTCCTTCTAATGCCGTAAAACACACAGTCTCGACGGTGCTTCAGTTGCTTCTGCTCGAACTGGAACCCAATGCTTCCGAAGCTAAACGAGTACTTGAGGTCGTTGTTCTTTTGCACACAGTCACAGGCTGACGAGGTGGCCTTGGAAGCGACCACTACAGGGCGGGAAATTGAAGTAGGAAGGTGCTGATGGTTTTCGTCGGGGATGGGTTGAACATGAATACCCTGGAATCAAGGTTAGCACACAACGGTGTCTGCATAAGCTCATCGCAATTCGCGGTACCGTTTGCTCGGCCAAGGACGCGTGCAAGTTGTTCCTTGTCAGCATCTCTTCGGTTCTTTGCTTTTGTGCAAGTTGAGAACCTATTCTCTGCGTTTCAGTCTGAATGAGTGTAAGCTTTGCCATCATGGCTTGGCTGACATCCCGAATCATCCACTGAGTTTCTCGAGTAGCTTCCGTAGTACTTAAAAGGTCATCACTGAGCCGTACTGAGCTCTGCTGAACCTTATCTTGTAGTTCTTGTAGAGCTGTGCTTTGAGCTTGGGATTCTGCTTCCATTGAAGTCCCGAGAGTTCCAAGCTTCTCTCCCCAAGCAATGGTTTGTTTTCTAAAGCTTATCAGTGCCAAACTACCATTGGATCTCAATGGAGGACGCACAAGGACGATGTGCTAATAGCCAAGTTCAGACTGCCAAGAAGGTTTTGCAAAGAGTATCGAAGTGACCTCAATGTGCCCTCACGGAAGGGATAGGCAAGCGACCGGCCCATTTCCACAACCTTGGCTTTCGATTTGGAGCATGTAGGGTCCCCAGGACCCCGCAACTGAGAAGAAGCATCTGCAGCTCCTGGAGTTTGTCTCGGCTTTGAAGTAAACATTGATGAATCCCAGTGAGCTCGGAGCTTTGATCGGTAGATAGTACATCATGTAGGGAGTAAAAGATGGGGAGCAATGCACGGACTGTGCTCAAACCGTCGGCGATGTCTTGGTTTCGCCCTTGAAGGGATGTGAGGTAGTTGACTAGGCCCTTGCAGACCTCGATCCCCAGTGAAGCAATTCCCACGGCAGTTCCCGCCACTGACAGGGGATCTGACATGGCGATGCGGGTGAAAGAAGCATCAAGTTTTGTCCAGGGACAAGATCGTCTAGGACAGTAGGGGTATTTCTAAATCTGTGACATAAATGGCCGCACGGTGAAGCAAGGCGCATTTCTGCCCTCGGCTATGTTTTTAGGCATCAATGAGCGGATAATGCAAGGCACTCTTGGTGACGTTCCTTTTGCCGGAGCGGTGAGTTGCAAGAAACTGCACTTTGCCAGCCTGCTTTTCAGCTCCAACGCGACAACCAATGACATGGCTATACCCTTGTCAACGACCGGGT
Organism: Fusarium solani; assembly: GCF_023522795.1. NCBI lineage: Eukaryota > Fungi > Ascomycota > Sordariomycetes > Hypocreales > Nectriaceae > Fusarium > Fusarium solani. The sequence continues at coordinate 377,545 of NW_027072149.1, forward strand.
TGCGGGGGAGGGGAAAGAAAAAAGAGACAATATCTCAAGTTCGCAGAAGCAGTTCGCCATCTTCAGGCCAGGCTGCGCTGCATGCCGATCTTGCAGGGAAAGCCGAACAAGCCACAATCAAAGAGCCAAGCTGTTTGCTAACCAGCGGCTTGCGTTGATTGGCGCAACCGTGAATGCACAGAAAATCATGGCCTCCTTGAAAACTGATTGGGTACAAGAGGCGACGAGGCTTGGTGACGACTGGGGTTTCACAACAAATGTGCATCAAACAGCAGTCTCTGTATCGCCCGCCTTTCGTTTTTCTCTCCAGTTCGCGCTTCTTTGGACCAACTAATCGAGTTTCTTGATACCTTACCAAGGAGGCATTTTGTCGTGTTTGGGAGGTCGGTGAGGCCAGTTCTTTCATGTCTCCCAACTGACCAGCCACCATGGACGACCCTAATGCTGTGGCCAGCACAATACGCCAACATTACGAACGATGGATGGCCGTCGCCAATCGAACACAGCCACGAGAAACTGACGCGAGACAAGCGCGTCTTGAACGTCTCGAAGATTTGGTCACGAGTCAGCTCAAGTTTACGCGCGCTGACACTCAAGGCAACGCCAACGCGAAGCCGATCAAGCTGCTGATTCTCGAACAAGCGAAGCTGGAACAGGAGATCGAAGAGGAGAAAGAAGCCCACGCGAAGGAGCTCCAAGCTGCCAATGAGCAGCTACTCAGCGCCTTGCATGGCATCTCCCCTTTGCCGACCTCCGGACGTCCACGCTACCAACCGCGCTTGATCGTATCCAGGCCGAAACACCAACAAGCGAAGACTCCCTATTGAACCCCAACGCCCGCGGCGCCGATCGTGATACTAGCCAGGCACAGCATGGAAGCACCGTGCTTGGCGATGACAGCCGTTCTGCACCGAACCTCGAACTCGATCCTCAGATAAGCCAGACTCATGGGCGAGAACCTGCCATCCACCGATCGCGTCATTCACATCCCCCACAGCCAAACCATTCATCCACACACAAAAGACTCCCAAATTCGTCCGCGCCGCCGATCCCTCACCCAAAGCGTTCTCGACTCGAGGAAAACCCCCCATCCTTGACACCCGGCCGGTCGATCGAGTTCCGCGAAATCTTCCAAAATGGCATGGATGCTGTCAAGTACAAAATCGTAGAAATCCCTTACGATACGGGACACTGGTACATTTTGGAGTGTAAGGACTGCGACAAGATATTCACGGCCAATCCCCCCTCAGCGAAGCCGAGTTACATATCAACATCGAACATCTTGCCCACGCTTCCACAACACCTGAACTCACCATCCAGAGGTTCGGCACTCGCGTGTTGCACTGTACCGCGGAGCTAGCCCGGAGCAACAACAATGCTTGCAAGAGGGTGCCAGGAGTTGTCAACTCGGCTGGCCCACAGACCACTTCTCAACCCACAAGAACCCCCTCTCGCGGCAGGCCCAAGAAAAAGGCCAAAATGAAGCCGTACCAGTGGGAATCGCCCAAAAGCTACAACGAGCTCAAACCAGAAGTCCTGAACCCACAACCGGGCGACATTTTTGCCTGCTGGCAAAGGCCCAAGGGCTTCTACCCCGTCATGATTGTTCCCTGGGGGCGTTTTGAGCGCTTCGACTTTGTCCACACCCTCCAACACACGGGTCTTGATGAGGAGATCCCCGACTGCTACGCTCAAGCCCAAAAGGCCGATACGAGACCCCGACCGTGGGCAGAGGGTTACGAGAACCATGGGTTGCGGGCCCACAAACGCATGTATCCCGTCCTCTTCTTCGACAAGGTCAACTTTCCGAGAGGGTGCTCTGTAGGCTGGGTTCCACTTCACGACTTGAAAGTGTTCGACGAGAATTGTCCTCACACTCTACTCAAGGAGCTGGTTAAAGATTATCTGGAGTATCAGGCTGAGTGTGACGCGGAGGCAGCGGAAAAGGCAAAACGTAACCGCATCAGACACTTGACAAATTGTGGTCCAATACCGCGCGCTGGACCATCTTGGTAGTGCCATGTTCGAATGGGAGCAAAGCTTCGGCCGCAACCTCCCAGCAAGATAACGAGAAGTGAAAGCAACTGGCGTTGGGGCTCCGCAGTTGAGAGACATAGGGATAAGCCTTATGCAGAAGATAGGAAGGAAGCCAGATGACTGAATAGAAGGCGCAGATGGAGATAGTGTCAATGATTTGACTAGCTCAAATACCAGCTTCTCATTAGACCTGCAGAGTGCATCACTTCTAATTATCCACCGACTACTTCAATGTTTATACCCTTACTCATCTCGCAGGGCCTTTGAGATGGCCTTCATGCCTCCCTCAAGCTCCTCTCGCTTCGGCCAGCCGTATCCAAGTCGGAAGAAGTTATCCGGAAGCTCGAACCAGTGACCAGGGCCAACATAAGTCGCATACTTGGTCAGCAGTCTGTCGTAGAATGCTGCGAATCCACCCTCGGGCTCCTTCTTGATTCTGGGAAAGCAGACAACACCACCTGTGGGCTTGACCCATTCCAGCAGATCCTCGCTCTCGATCCACGACTCAACCATCTGTAGGCGGACCCTCATCTCATCTGTCGTGTCGGCCAGGATCTGCTGTCGCCGAGACAGAACCTGCGTGGCAATCCATTCATTGATGACGCTCCCGCTGATGCTGATCTGCTCCTTGGCCGCTAAGAAGGTCTCTTGGAGGTTCTTGTTGGTGCTGATGAGCCAACCAATCCGGACTCCAGGAATACCGAACGATTTGGACAAGGAGCTCACACTCAGGACGTGGTCGCCCAGGGAGGCAGCCACAGGAAGCTTCTCGCCAAAAGTGATATCACGATACGTCTCGTCCACTAGCAAAAGAACTCCCTTCTCCTTGGTGATGGCTACGAGCCGGTCGAGTGCCTCCCGAGACAGAGTAGAGCCAGTAGGGTTGTGCGGGCAGGTCACGGAGACAAGACGGGTGTTTGGCTTGATGGCAGTCTCGATATCGTCAACATTGGGCTGGAAGCCAGACTCAAAAGTGACATCGATGTACGAGATCTCGCAGCCGACGGCCTTGGGGGTCTCCAGGTTGGTGGCGTAGTTGGGTCGAACAACGACAAGATGGTCACGTCCCGAGGCATCCATGGTAGCCAACTGCGACGTGGTGATAATGAATAAGGCACCGGCGGCGCCCGAGGTGATGAGAACATCATCCGTATTCACCCCAGCATCCTCAGCGATGAGCTTTCGGAGCTCTGTCTCGCCTCGATGCTCATTGTAGAGGAGGGTGAGGTTGGGGATCTTGAGGCCCCATGACTCGATGGTCTGGTCCGTGATGGAGCTCTCTGAAAGATTGAACTTGATCTTGTCGTACCCGTACTCCTCGGGCGACTCGATCTCGATGGGCATGCGCTCGTACTTCATGTTTGCGGTGATGATGGCCTTGATGGAGGTGGGGATGGAAGAGTGAGTTTGAGGTGCTGATTTCACAACAAGAACACATGCTGGCTACGCGGTGCTATTTATCTCTTTTCGCCTCCGGGTTCGAGCTGTCCAATCCGACATGGTAGGAACAGGGACGAAGAGGACGGTTACTCGCGGTCATGAACTCACTACCTATCTAAGTGGTGGGCGCCTCGACTTGCCCTCCCAGTTGGGAGTGAGTGGGGATGGACCTCGGCGCTTCGAACTGCCCTCCCAGCACCCGATAAATGACCAATCAGTGCCACTCCCAGAAGGGAACCGATGTAGCATCAGCGTGTTGCGTCTCCTGGACATGCAATGGGCGTCGTTGCGATATTCCCCCCTACTATAGAGCCTCATGGCTTCGTGCTTCGGATGCTGTTCAGGAGTATCCTTAAATATGACCCGCCTTCTCCTGCAAAGTGACCCAAATGCCCATTCGTTGATTACACAGCTCCAGATAACCGTCCCTTCACTTGTATCTCTCATTCCGTTCCTTGCTTTCCGTCTCAAGCCATGCTAGCGGTAGACACTTTTTCTCTGGTAGATGCTACCGTCGCCCAGCTGAGGCATGCCCTTGATGGCGGGTCCTTGACGAGCGTGGAACTCGTCACTCTTTACCTGCACCGCATCGCCCAATTCGACATGCGAGGCCCGTCTCTCAACTCGATCTGCATCTTGAACCCGCGAGCCCTACAAGAAGCGCAGGCTTCCGATGATTACCGCGCCACTGCTGGTCACAAGGCTCGTCCTCTAGAGGGCATCCCGTTCACCGTCAAGGATAGCTTCAAGGTCAAGGGCATGACAGTGGCCGCGGGATCTCCTGCTTTTGCTCATCTCTTGGCCCCAGACGATGCAGCTATTGTTGAAAAGCTTCGAGACGCAGGTGCCATTGTTCTAGGCCGCACAAACATGCCACCCATGGCCGATGGCGGCCCGCAGCGTGGCCTATATGGTAGATCCGAGAGCCCGTACAGTACCATATATGGGACAACAGCCTACGCTTCTGGGTCCTCAAATGGCAGCGGCACTTCAACAACGGCCTCACTCGCAGCCTTTGGCTTTGCCGGAGAGACAGTTTCTTCCGGGCGTTCCCCAGCTTCCAGTAACGCCCTGGTTGGCTACTCCCCATCACGCGGCGTTATCCCTAATCGAGGGCAGTGGCCGCTATATCCAACATGCGATGTCATTGTGCCACATACAAGGACAGTCCCAGACTTGTTTGACGTGCTCAACATCATTGTATTCGATGATGACAAGGCTTCGACAGGAATTGATTTCTGGCGAAATCAGCCCTACGTCCCCATCCCCAAAACTTCTCAAGTCCGACCTCTTAACTTTCACCATCTCAAAGATCCACATGCTCTTCGAGGGAAAAGGATTGGCGTGCCACAACGGTTCCTTGGTAGAAGAGGAACAGATCATTCCAACATCTGCGCCGACTCCGTCTTGGACTTGTTCGATCGAGCTTGCAGGGACCTGCAGTCCTTGGGCGCGACTCTCGTCGAGGTTGACTTTCCACTCGTCGAACAGTATACGAGACAGGACTTTGAAGGTCAAGGAACCAATGTACCTGAACTTCCAGTCGATTGGCCAAATATCGAACGATGCGAGATGATTGCCATAGCGTGGGATGACTTCCTCAGATCCATCAACGACTCTGACATACCAAGTCTCACGTATGCCGACCCGAACAAGATCCATCCCCATATCGCCCCCTTTGATGATCCAGTGGCAATGTCTGAAGCTCAGAACATTGTTCGATATCCCGATATGATTGAAACTGTCCGTACTCGGACCAACACGTTGGAGACCCTGCCTGGATGCGAGGAGGCTGTCAAAGCTCTTGAGAAGATGCGCAAGACCTTGTACGACGATTGGATGGAAGCCTGTGACCTGGATCTATTGGCCTTCCCGACTAACGGCGACGTTCCTTTTGCAAACGCCGACGAGGATCTAAACTCGATGCGTCACGCCCTCCAGGATGGTATCAAGTATGCCAATGGCACACGGGCCCTGAAACATCTTGGTGTACCCTGCATCACCATCCCCATGGGAGAGATGAAGGATAAAGCGATGCCCGTGGGTATCACCTTCGCCACAAAGGCTTGGACAGACCAAGATCTGCTCAGGTTCGCATTTGCATACGAATACGCCTTCACACGGAGAACCCTACCGCCAAGGGCTCCAGAGCTCCCAACTGACCAGATCCCTCTAATGAGAAGGGTGTTGACGACGCTGAAACCCAAATTGTCGGTTGAGCAAATCACATCCAGGCCAATCGAGGATGACCACTCTGAGATACGGTCCGTGTCGGTTCAAGGCACAGTCACCTTGGCGGATCCCGAGGTGCAAATCTCTTCGTTCATTGTCTTCGTTGACGGAAGAGCTTCTGGGAGTGTGCCGGTTGAGGCTGGGATGTGGTCATTAGCCCTTGAGCTTAGCAGAAGCAAGACAAAGGATAAGTATCCAACCTTGGCTAAGGTCCCCAAGGGCTATTTCATGTTGACATTCGTGGCCAAGGCTTCAAATGGCCGATGCGCAGCGGAGATGGTTCTCATTGATTAAGTAGCAGGAATTAAGCATTGAAATCTTGATTCACGTAGGATCCAGTCTTGGTGGTGAATGGTGACGAGCCCATCAGATCAACAACACAGGTACTCCTGTCTGGAACGCCAGGTCCATGCCTTTTCTCTCCTGCTTCCGCTGCCATGTCCAACAGCTCCTCATGATCCTGAGTACTGTGTTACCATTTCCGAACCCTCCACACTCATCCACGAAGTTGGAGAGAAGTGATTCGAGAAAGGGCTGATGCTTCGGCTCAGCCATGCATCCAATGACGCAGAGAGGCCACACAAGCCCTTGAAGGGAAATGGCTCGGGGCCATTCACGAAGCACATTCACAGCCTTGTTAACATTCATGCTGATTTCAGGTAGTGATTCCCACGGTCCAGACACGATGGTACTTGACAGAATGAGCGAGGCGAGTGCAAAGATGTGCGAAACCCATGCAGCCCAGGGGGCTTCGGTATTTTCCTATCAAGGAATTAATAGTTAGCCTTTGACAACCAGAAAGGGACCTAATGCAATTCGAAACCCACCTCGATTATCGATTCTAGCTTTTCAATGCCGTCCTCTAGCCGTGTTTCAACCTCCCGGCTCCTCGTTACCAGATCCGGTACACTCAATGTTCCCTGTTCCTTCATCTTGCTCTTCCACGCCTGCAGTTGTGCTAAATCACCGATGGAGATCATGACCCAGTTGTAGCACCCCATGAGATCCGCCATGTCAAGATTCGATGCTTCAAGCCACTGTCGGTAGGCAATCCGCGGAACTCGACCCGTGGAGACGCACGACAGAATGTCGAACCATATCGCATGGACTATAAGAAAGTCAAAGTCGGGCTGTGCTTGAAACACTTTATAGGCGTATTCATCACTGTCATTGGCAGTGTCTGTGCGATTGGGAGAAGTAGAATGTTGAAGCAGGACTTCTGGTGAAAGTGTACTCAGAAGAGTGGTGACGGCGTCAAGATGGGGGAGCCAATCATATTCTGCGCCATTGAATACCTAAAGGAGATTGAATGTGAGACATGAGCCATTCAGAAACACCCACTGCCGCTGTCAGCCAATGTCTTACCTCGAAACTTATCAGCATAAGGCTGGAAGCTGCAAATTCCGCAAGCTGGAACTTGTCGTTAAGGAGAGCCTCTGTCTCGGCCCTCTGCGAAAGCTCACAGAGTTCTCTTAGGGCCTTTGAGTGGTAATCGAAGGCCTCTTGATTGCGCAGATAGTCTTTTCGGCGAGAAATCTGGACTTTGTTTCGGTGGAGGGCCGAGAGCGCCAACGCGGCATGATACAAAGGGCCACCATTGCTTAGGTACGTAAGGAGCCAGCCTCTATTACCTAGGCGGGAGCGGGGTTGGAAGTAAGGATATTGCCATGAGAAGACATGATCCAAATAGTGCATGACCAGAGACGCTGACTCTGGCCGAAAGACACATGCGAAAGTTGAATGTGGACCAGTTGATGTGCTCCTTTCATCTTGGGCCGGGTCATGGCTGTGCCCCGAACTCGGACTGACTAGATCCCCACTGCAGCTTTCCCCGAGCTCATGAAAAGCATCCTCGGGAACATGTTCCGGTCGTGAAGGCGGAGAAAGAACAAGAACAGCTCGGCTTGGCGGTGTAGACGGATTCTCACTGGGTACTTGGGGAGGGATTGTGCTAGCAGCGGAGTGTCTATCCCTCCCAGCTTGTCGATCGCGATTCTGGGACTTTCGCAGATTCCGAACGTGTTGTTTGACGGCCTTTGATGCGCGTGAGTTCCCGTGTCTCCGCAGCCGCCCCATCCATCCACAAGGGCTTGGGACCGTAGCCGTGACATGGGATCTGTCGATCCAGGCACTCCCTGCAGGCGGGCGTTTTTGAGTCACACTTGCGGTGTCTGAGCTTGCAAGTCCAGCATCCAGATGGAAAGGGCCTCATTGTAAACGGTTGTTGCGACGGAGGGGATGGTGTTGGGTGCAAAGATTAAACTAAGGGCGGGAGAGCAGACATGATGTTTGGAATACCCGGAATTTCATTATTCCTACTAGAGTAACCAGAACCGCGCCAACCATAAACAACCTCAGGTCGAAGTCATTGAGAGCCTTGTGATGTCTCCAAAAGAAGCCATCAGCTGCAATAACAGAGAACATGATTCTTAATACATGCTGGCATTCAAACCCAAAACCAAAACCCACCGTTACCTAGATCTCTTCACCCATGGTGTCTTCTATTCCAGACCAAAAAAATCCCCTGATCAAATCATGGGGCACACACGTTCAGCCTGACTTGCTTTGGCGCCTCGACTTTCCCTACCGAGTCACGCTACGACTTTCCTTTCACAGATTCTAACCACCCCTCTGGTTACCTTACACAGACAAGACTGAGTTATCGCGAAAATCCTACAACCTAGAAAGCCTTTAGGAAAACATTAATATCCTGGTATTAATATAAATAATTAATACAGTAGATCTTCATGCAATAGACAAGATAGCTATCAATTTGTTGCCTGCCATGGTTGACCAGGGCTACATACGACACGCACGAAGGAGTGGTTCGCCGGCCTGTCCCCATTTAAGCAAATCAAGCACGCAAGCTGACAATAGAGGCCTCAGATGTTCCGACAGTTTTCAGTTTCATCAAGGAACTTGCCGATTGTCAAGACGAACTCCGTGTCATTACCACCACCGAGGAAAACCTCTCCAAGACGATTGCATTCGACCCCGACGAGTGCGACACAGACGCTGCCCCAGACCCCATAACGCCTTTTCGACCAGCCCGCTGTCTCCTAGCCTTCAACGATGTTGGTGAACCTGCAGGCATGGCGCTGTACTTCTACAGTTACGTGACTTGGCACGCAGCACCGGGTATCTACTTGGAGGACCTCTACGTTCTGCCATCGGAGAGGAGAGCCGGTCATGGAAAACACTTGATGGACGCTCTTGTTGAAGAACTGCGTGCCGTTGGAGGTGCGAGAATTGAATGGCGGGTGATGGAACGGAACGAGCCTGGCCTTCGCTTCTATGAGAAAATGGGAGCCAAGGTTATGGAAGGCTGGAAGGATTTGAAGTTTGAGCCAGCAAGGGCAAACTAGCCTTTTAGTATGGCTCTCATGATGTTATTTCACTTCTCAAGACACAAACATGCGCCCATGGGTCCGGCGACTTTCTCTTACTTGTAAATATCTACATGTAGTACGCAAACCATAGCATAATCAGTCCGAGCCGGCCACCCTCCCCGGTTTTTTTTTTTTTTTTTTGGTGAAGATGCATCACAGGCAATGTCCTTGGGCGAAAGGGCTACATTCTATGCTATATACATATCGCTCATTTTCCGAACGATAAGATAGTATATAAACATTTTAATCTTGCAAACGATGGTAAAACCAATGGCCTCAACTATCTAGCTTGGCTTGCTCACTTTGCGCTCCAGACCAGACGACCCTCAAACCAAGTCTCCTTGACCTTGGCCTCGAGTAACTCAGCAGGGTCCAGGCTCATGTCTACAACCACAAAGTCTGCCAGCTTCCCAGCTTCCAGTCTCCCGGTACGATCTTCAAACACACTCCTTGCAGCTCCTTCGGTCGCTGCGACGATAGACTCACACAGGCCTAGTCGAAAGTGTTCATTCACTGGATTCCCGTAGCCGGGCTTTCTCGAAGACTGGCGTGTAGTGGCCACATACAGATTATGCATGGGCAGCCAAGGCGAAGTAGGGCTATCACTTCCGATGGCCATCAGGGCTCCGGCATCCGCAAATTCACGGTATGCAAAAGCCCTCTTGCAGCGGTCTTTACCTAGTAGGTGCGGCCAGTCCTGCAGGATCGATGGGTCGGCATGAACAGGCTGGACGGAAGCTGTGAGGCCAAGCTCCCCAAGACGCTGAGCATCCCTTGGTGACGCGAGCTCTAGGTGTTCGATGCGGTGTCGCCGTCCCGCGGTGCCATACTTCTCCAGAGCATCGATGGCCATCTTGATCGCTGCGTCGCCGATAGCATGCAGGGCAATCTGTAATCCCAAGGCATCGGCTTCTTTGACGACAGGCTCGAGATACTCCTTCTCCCAGATGGGAGGAGGGCATGTGGCGGGCAGTGGAGAGTAGGGCTGCGACAGATAGGCAGTGCAGGCGTCGATAATGCCATCGCAGATGAGCTTGACGCCCACAAGTCGAAGGTTTGGGCTGGTCGCAGTGTTGAATTGTCTGCATAGCTCGGCCGCACGTTGAACCTGTCTGCGGTTTGCCTCGATGTCGGTGGTAGGTTTGATCAGCCAATATGCTGCGATGCGTATGGCAAGGTCTGGCTCTTCTACCGTAAGAGTGACCAGCGCATCCCAGGCCTCCTCGTCCATCGCCATCTCTACTAGTCCAGTATAGCCAGCGATGTTATACTTGCAAATAGCGGCGCGAATAGCTGCTATCCGTTCTTCCTTTGGTGATGACTTGGCCTGAAAAGGCCAGATGATGGACATCATCGCTCCCTCATCAACCAGACCCGACGGGTTGCCTTGAGCATCGCGGTAGATTGTACCTCCCGCAGGGTCAGGCATACCAGCGAGGCCCAAGACCTTAAGGGCCGATGAATTGCACCAGCACGAGTGCAACGAGCTGGCATCGATAAATATCGGCCGTGGGTCAATGTCGTCCAACATGGTCGCCGTCACTCCGTTCGGAGTCATAAAGTGCATCCATCCTTTGCACAAAATAGAACCGACGTCGGGGTTGGCGACGGCAAAAGATTTGATGGTTGCCTTGATCTCATCGAGGTTATTGCACTTGGTGAGGTCCACCTTGCGAAGGGACTGGCCAAGAAGTAGAAGATGCATGTGCCCATCCATGAAGCTGGGAAGAATGACGCGCTGCTTCATGTCATGGGCTTCCAGCTCCTCAATGCCGTCTGCGATGCCCCGGTGTCCAATAGCCATAATCTTGGTTCCTTGAACCAGCATGCTGTCCACAAAAGTGACTGGCCCATCTTGTCCTGTGTCGCTTTGGGTGAAGATCCGGCCGTTGTAGAACAGTTTGCTAGGCACCATTGCGAACTGGGGTGGTTGTTGTCTGTAGAATGGGTTGAGTACTGACACAGGGCAATGTTCAAAAGCATATTACAGCGCAAACAATTTGTTTTATAGCCATTGATTGACAGATGCACACCTTACTCTTATTCCTTCTCCCCGTCCAGATCAGCTCTTTGGTCCAAGGTTGATGGCAAGACGACATGTTTCGCTTCGAGCTGCCTTCCGAGAGCCAACAAAGAGGGCAGCCTACTGGGGCAGGTCGAAACGAAAATCTTCTTATCCCCAGCATTGCGGGTCCTTCGCAGTGGCGATACGTGCGCTATGCTACCCGGTTTATGTCAGTTATTGGGCTGTGGATCTTGTAGACCAACCACCAGGAGTTTCTCATGGCATGTTCGATTTTCTGGGCGCGCCCTACATGTCACGGATATTGTCGTCATCCAAATCATCCTTGTAACGCCGCCCTTGTGCACCAAGAAGAATGATCTTCCAGGACAGGTCAGGATCTACCCTTTTTGGGGGAAAATGGGGCGGTGACTTTCGTAACAAGAACTTTGGAAACATTGATAAGCGAGTTGGGCCTGGCTGGAACATGTCAGGGAGAATGGGACGAGTACAAACACAAAGTTCGCTTCACCATCAAATGGCGCCGAGGCTGCACGGTGACGAAGCCGCGCAAGGACATGGATGTTCTGGATCCAATGGAGGATTACAGATACAGGTGTTGGCAGGCATTCCGGGTTCCTTGGGAATACTGTAAGTGAGGCCATTAAGGCTGGCTTAGAACTGGCTAACTTAATCTCTTAGCTTGGAAAGGAAATAAAGGAGTTGGGGCATATCAGGATATCATATGCCTTCAATACCAAGTCGATGCGGGAGTATAGTGTTGGTTAAGTACCGAATATTAGCTCTCATTAACAAGTACCATACACATTTTGAACCGCTCATGCGGGACTGCCGATGCTTTGTTCATCTTGGGACTTCTCTTGTTATGGGACACGAAGCCTATTGGACACATTAGGGTATTGGTTACGAACAGTGACACAGGGATCCTGGGAGTGATACGCTTTGTTACTTGTCTAAGTGAGTAAGAAGAAGACAAACCAAAACCGCGGTGAGAAAGCACCTGTCTGTACTCAACGCCGCGGACGTTGTGGCCACGTTAACTTTCGCCCATACCAGACCTCGGCGAACAAGTCAAGTGGATCTTCGTCCTCGCCGTTTTCAGTGGTCCTTTTCCACTTCTGAATCAACTGCTCCCGTCTCCTATCTCTTATGTTGGTGATGCCGCTAAAGTCATCAAGGCCACCCTTGGGCCAGTACCCCCGGCCCCCGGCGTTGTAGATATCCTTCTTTCGCCTCTCGGCCAGACGAAGATCCTTTCCCATACAGTCGTGGCCGTATCTTTTAAAGTAGTCCCTGCACCCCGCGATATTTGTGCATATTTCCTCCAGTTGTTCCACCGAAAGATCAGCATGGTCCCACATAGTATATGCAAAAGTCGACTGCATCCTATCTAGAAAGACAGTGTGGGTACGCTTGGAGTGATGAGCGAGCCACATCCGAAAGGAAGATGAATCAGTTGAGTCTTGTGGCCCATCAGACGCACAAACTTCCTCTTCAAGTTCCTTTGCTGTGTAGCTTGATACTGGAGGGCCTCTTCGCCTCACACCCCACGTGTTTACCTGCACGTCACCTGCCTGTCTCGGGCACCACAGGAGTATTGAGATCAGATTGCAAGGAGGATCCGGCACTCTGGCGTTTGAACGAACTATTTTCAGTTTCAACACCTTTAATCTTTCGTCGTACGTTTTGGAACGTGCGATGGAGCATAGAAAGGGGAGGCCTCGACAAAGCTGGAACGAGTCAGATGATCTTCTTCACAACTACAGGTAGCTCAATGAGCATAGCGCGAGAGTGTAAGCCTTACCAGCCGTTGAATCCGATCACAGTGCTCAAAGAACTGACCCCACTCTATAGGCACCCCAGCCCACTCAACGTTGTGCGCAGCAATTTGATCAAAGGCTATAGACACATTAGATCGGCTAGAGTGGAAGACAGGTTCATCTTACCGAAGCTGACCTGCCTTTCCAAGTAGGTGTAGACAGTCAGTAACTGGTCGTTAACCCACTGAGAAGAGGTACGACAAAAGTTTGACATTTGGGCCGTAACTTCACGCCTATGACGGCGGGGACGATGGCAGAATAAATTGCACATAATCTGGTAGCGAACAAAAGCTCTGTACATCCGAAAAGTCTCATTGTTGGAGAGTGTTTTCGGGTGAGCTAGCCCTACTTCATTGATAGCCGGGATGAGTTCATCAGCCATATCCTGGCTCATCCATTTCACAGCAGCTTGGTTTTGACTGATGAAGGCGTATTCGGCCAAGGACAGGTGAACAAGAGACGGCGATGGATCAATGTTCTCGAGGCGCGTTATGAGTGGATCCACGGCGTTCTGGTCCATCACATCGATTTGCGTTGTTTCGAGAAGGATGAGAGAATAGGAGAGGATACCATCTGGGACCTGTCGAGTGAGGATACGGCGAGCGATGGCGTGAAGATTGTCATAGAGGGCATCATGAAAGATCCGATGACTGAAAATTGGTGGGCCAAGCTCTTGGATCGTATCCAAGTGTCCAAGAATCTCGGCGACGATATGAAGCGGCAGTCTCTGAAGTGGAGGCGTCATTGTGGTCAAGTCGTTGTAATCTCTCAATGATGTTGAAGGAGGAGAAATGAAGGCCAGGCCGGCACAGGAGGAAGCAAAAGGAGGAATTGGACGGATGTGCTAAGTTAGGGACTTGACCAATGAGGCTGAGCCTTGGCATTAGGCAACCGACCGGGGCATTGAAGAGCCCGCAGGGATCACGGGTTTTGGTTTTGGTGGTTTGCTTTGCGTCTCGTTTAAGCACCAATGAAAAGCCTGTTGGCTCATGGACCAACGTGAACAGCTCTAAACTCATCACAATATCTTCACCATCAAGAACAGAATATTGATACAGTGATCGTCAGCTTCTGGCTGGTAGAAAGACGACTAGTGTTAAGGACTGATTAATTATCATTTAACTGAATACAAAGCAAAAGCTGGCCCATCGCAGCTGACAGCTCATAATAGACAGCTTCCGGTTGACTCTCCCTTCCATGTTTCATGATTCTTTGGGTGTCTCAGATTGTTCATCCGTGATAATAAACCCAGGGTTGGGAACACTTCTCTCCTCCGGCTTAAGAGCCGACTCAGGAAACAAAATACCCGAGTTGAACAAGTGCTTCTTCAGGTCCTCGGGCGTGATGTTTGGAGTCGAGATGACCCATTTGTATTTCTCGACAATCTTGGTAAAGGCGGTGCCGTAAGTCCGTACGAGGACAGAATCGAGATTCGATTCATTGATAATGAGCGCTTTAGGGATTTCGTGTCTGAAAAGGACGTTAGGAGACATTTTGGAAAAGTTAGATGGGATGGGTTTGACGACTAAAAAATTGTGTAGCTCGGCTAGTTGGGCACGAGGCGTTGGGGACTTTGTAGAAATGCTGGCAAAGAACGCAAAAAGTTGTGGTCTTTTTACATCGTGGGCTAGCTTGAATCAATTCCAAAGAGGGTAATAAAATCAGAGGAGGTCCTTCACTGCTTGAAGGAGGAAATCAAAATGCCAAACACTCACAGTACCTCAAAACCCATGGCGGCTGACTGAATCAGGTTTCTTCATGCCGACAGGTTGACAAACTGCCCATGTCACAGCCACTCGCCTGTCGACCGTGAAGGTAGAAAGACTCTATACGTGATCCAACACCCTCAACTCCAGCAGGGTTGCCACGATGTCCTCCGGCATTCTCTGGGGCGACATGACGACCACCGCCCGATCTTCTTCAGCTAGGGTGTAGCCATCGGAGCCGTATTAATACTCTAGGGCTTCAATGAGAAGAAAGATATCCCCAATCATCTCGTAGGGAATAAAATGGTAGTAGAAGGCCGGGAACTCTTGGTTAGACATGGTGGGAGTGATCGTTGAGCAGGACGAGTTGATGTCTGGTTGTTAATGGGTGATAGCTGGTTGTTGACGAAGTCTAGTAGTGGGCGTTATTTATAGTTATTGGGTGATCTAGCGTGGATTTACTTGCTGTTGTAAATAATCTGAGACAGTCATTCAAGGGAAAAGCGTGGGCTTGACGCATGCCAGAACTCTGGTGAGTTTCTGCAGAAGAAAAGTAGTATATGGATAGTAAACAATCTCGGTGAACCTTAACACCAGAGTGGAAATTCTAACTCTTACAGGCAAACAAAATTATATTAGGCTATGTTCAACCTTTTGAGTCAACCTTTATTCCTTCTGACTGTGCCATCCATGCCTTTCTTTCGCGATGAGAGAGTTTGCATCAACGTCTTCGGTGTCATGTCGTGAGCCTCTCCTTGGGCCATGTATGTTGACTTTCCAGTTAGACACAAGAAAAAGTGAACGGCACAATAGGAGGTCCTGAGATCCACAAGAAAAAAAAGTAGGTGATGTTTCGTGACAGCGTAGAGGTGCGTACTCCCGCTCCGATGGGCCGCCGCACGGTGGCCCAACAATTCAACAATTACTTATATCAAACCGTGTGTAATTCCAAGGATCGTATTCTCCTCGATGAGACAATACTAAGAAACCGCAAGTGCGTGAACAAAATGGAGATATAAAAATAATCCACAAAACCCATCGTGTGAAGACTTCATGCAGATACTAAATGTGCATATGTTCGTTCGGACTTCCCTCTCACCCTTCCTCTCTTTTCATCTTGACGGATTGTGTATCTGCATCTGGATGTATACCAACAAGCGCGCTTGAGCATACAGTCGGGAGCTGCGGTTGTGACAGCTCGTAGGACTTGACAAGGATGTGAGCTCAGGCGAGACATCCCTCATGCCAAAATTAATCCTAGCCAATGAAGAGGCCACAAGTGGTGAGGCGGACACAATGCGAAATTTGGAAACAGCCAATAGGCCATGACTTAGCCAAGAAAGAGAATTCTGGAATGGCCCAATGATAGCCATATCCCAAGGTGTTTGTGCTTCCCCTCTACACCAGCCTATTGATCTCTAACTACTCAGTAGAAGGGCCCAGTACGTCCGAAAACTGGGAACCTGGAACATGAAGAAATACGCTAGCAAGGAACAGTGGAAGCGTGCCGATGCCCTGATCAGGAAACGCAAGGTCGAAGGCAAGAACACGGAGATTCTCGTGAACGGGAAGCTTGTGTCAGCAAAAAAGCTGAAAAAGGAGCTTGAGAGATACGCCTGGCAACGGACATATGGTCAACAACCTTCTGGTGAGCACCCCAGTAGCCCTCAAGTCCAACGCCCATCGGTGTCTAATAGTGTTGAAGTCGAGGATTCTCTGGCAGGGGTGATTGCCCGGACGCCACCCGCGTCCACGATGGCAATCACTTTGGGATGTTCAAACCCAGTATTCCAATTTCATGTCCAGCTACACTGGCTCAGTATGCATCCTCAGGACTTTTCTCTTCCATAAGTACTCTAACTTATTCCCAGTGACTCGCAACTCCACAATAGCTCCGGACCCCGGCATGCCAAGGCCAGACCTACCATCTTCGCCGAATCAAGCCGGCATTGTTCCATTTGTGAAGAAACTCCTGCTTGCTTGGTCGGGGACCAAAGCGTTCTCTGAAGCCCTCTCACTCATCCAAGAGGAGATGCCACGGATGCCCGACCTTGGCGCTATAGCCCAAGTTGGCCGACGTGATGCAAACGCGTGGTCTCTACCTCTTGAGTGGGCTGTCTATCGCTGCACAAATAATCTTCTGGATCCCCATCAGATCGACGAATTGTTGGGTTTTGCCTCGGCGAGCGGAAACATTGCAGTGCTAAAGGCAATATGTCGCATGCCCGGACCGACTACCAAGGTTCTGCTGTCAAATCTTCTTCCGGGTGCCATCCGTCTTCGAGACTTGGTACTAGCTCATTTTCTCCTTGATCTAGGAGCTCATCCAGATGCCAGAGACGGGAGTTATCGGAAGACGACCCCCCTCCACACAGCAGTAGAATGTCACGAAGAACACGCCGTGCAGTTGTTGCTTGCCCACGGGGCTGATCCAGACCTCGCTGATTATACTGATGCAACCCCTTTACACCTATCTATAGCTAAGCCTGGAGGACTTGCTATTGCCAAAATGCTGGTCCAGGCTGGAGCAGACCTGGATCTGCCCGGTTGTCGCCGTTGGGGCAATTCGCCTCTCATGATCGCAGTAGCCAACCGAGACATGGAAGCAACAAAGTTTTTGATTGAAGCCGGCGCAGACATGGATTTTATTTCGGAACGCTCTGCACTCCAAATTGCTGTTGAAACCCGTAACGTGGAGATTGTCAAATTCTTGCTCAACAAAGGAGCGGATCCCAACATCGGGGCCGACATTAACGACGCATTGGAAAACTGCCAGATACCGCTGTACTTACGATTGCCTCTAAAAGCAGCGGTCTGCAAAAGCAAAATCACTGAAAGCGGCATAAGTGTTAGCATCGACCTGAGTCACTCTGAGCAGCAGTGCCGTCGAGAAATCATCAACCTGCTTCTACAAGCGGGAGCTAACGTCAATGCGCTCCCGTTGCGTGCTGGCGGTGAAGTCACCGAGACTCCGCTGCAAGCCGCTTCTCGATTAGGAGACTTGGAGATTTTCAGCCTGTTCATCTCTCATGGGGGGATATTCATGCCCCGGCCCTCGAGGACAAAGGAATGACTTGCCTCCAAGGCGCAGCACACGCTGGGAGCATCGACATCGCATATCTCTTGCTACTCATGGGAGCTGATGTAAATGCAGCACCCTCTATGGACGGATGGACCGCGCTACAAGCCGCTGCCGCTACTGGAAAGATTGAGCTTGTCAAAATGATGTTGAAGTGGGGTGCTAATATCAACCAACGCTCCCCTCAAACCGCTCTCGAGGCTGCCATCGACTATAGGCAAGATACCGTGGTCGAACTATTGCTCGATGCGGGAGCAGACATCAACCAATGTGGCAGAGTTGGGTCTGCTTTTTTCAGCGCCATCGCACAAAGGCGGCATGGCTTACTTCAGCGGTTGATAGCTCGACGTGCCCATCCAGACCCCCCTGGGTGCCATGTGAGCCCTCTTGTGGCTGCTATCAATCAGAAGTGGGCTTACGCTGCTCAATTGTTGATCTGCGCGGGTGCCGATGTGAACAAGCGATGTGCCTATCCAAGCGAATACAGTCTCCTAGAGGACAATGTGAATTGGAACTGGGATATAACCTCGCCGCTTATGGCAGCTATCGAAACAAGGGAGGTCAAGTTTGTCGAGATGCTTCTTGACGCTGGAGCAGAACTCAATAACCAAGCCTCTCATTGCCTTCAGCTCGCTGTCGAAAACCGCTCCATTGACATAATCCAGATCTTGCTTCGGAATGGTGTAGATCTGAATAAATTCCCTACAGCATTCGAAAAGACTCCTCTTCAATTCGCAGTGCTTGAAGAAGAGGAGGAAATCGACCTCAAGGTCATAAAGATTTTGATTGCAGCCGGGGCTGATGTAAATGCTGTTTCCTGCGGGGATTATCCACTACAGATTGTCTGCAACAAGATCCTCGACATGGGTGAAAACGATCAAGAGAGCAGAAGGTACCCCCAGGCTCGAGACCTGCTTTTGGAAGCCGGCGCTGATCCTGGCTTGTTCAAGCACAATCACAACAAACTGAAACATGCCGCCAAAGAGGGCAACATTGTCGAAGTGCGATCTTGCCTTTTGGGCGGGGAAGACGTCAACGAGCCAGCAAACGACGAAGGGGGTGCAACAGCTCTCCAGTATGCTGCAATGCATGGTCACTTGAACATAGCGATGTTGCTGATCGAGAATGGAGCACACATCAACGCGCCAGGGGCAAAGACTCATGGCCGCACCGCTCTTCAGGGTGCTGCAGAGAACGGGCGACTTGACATGGTACATCTACTACTAGAACATGATGATGAGCCAGGCTTGTTGGAGGAACGTTGCCATGATGCGGCCGAATTTGCTGAGGAGGAAGGCCACAAAGTCATTGCGCAGATTCTTCAGGAATGGAAGAGCTCATGACAGTTTTCTTTTCTTGGTTTACTTTATGGAATGAGGTCTGTATGTCATCACTTTGAAGAGAATCTCGCGTTTTTGTCTCTTTTTCTAACCCCAGCACTTGATCTAGTTCTCTTGACAATCTTATGCTTTTCTGACTGTTTGCCTGCTTCGTCGCCTAACTATTATGAATCGACAGCCCAGTGCAAACGGCACCTACTATACCCAGTGAGGGGTATCATTACAGGCTACAGGCAATCCACACTTTCACATCCTCTGCAACGGGCCCCTATAAATAGCTTCAAGTTGTCCAAGGTCGGTAGGGAGAGAGATCTGACGTGGTTGCGGGGTGACCAATTTTGATCTTGTCTAAAAGCGACAGTGAAGCACCCAATAAGTCCAGAAGAAGATCACCTCAGCCCATGACCGTATCATCATCAGGACTGTCTCCCCTTTGAAGTGGCGCAAAGAGAAAGAGATTCCGTGTCTGATGCGTAACTGATTGGCTTCTGTGCAAGAGCAGTCCTTGTGAGAAAAGAGAAAACTGTTGGTCCATCCAATTGCGAACACCGGTTCTGACCCAGCCCGCGACGCCTGGGCGCTTAACGAGCGGATTAAGCCGCATGTTCAGGTGAAGCCCTCAGAGCCTGATTTGCCGATCCGCACCCTTGGGATGAAAGCGGGCAGGGGTTACCAGAGGGAAAGTTCCCAACTCGCTGCAACCTCTGTACATCTATGTGACGTCGTTGTAGAATTTCATTTCGGTGGCAGTTGAAGAGTTACTCACATATCCGCACTACTACCCCTGTGTTCAATCGTCGTTGGAATAGCCTCAACGCAACAACTCAGCCGAAAGGTCCAAATCAGGCTCCGACAAAAGCAGCGCCTCCTTGTACAAGCGCAACCTGAACATGCATCATTTTTTCAGCTTGCACTTTTAGGGCGCGCTACTAAGCGCCGCGACTCGGTTTAAAAAGGTAGACGATTAAATTTCGGATTTCGCTTTTCTCAGATCCTCGGTCTTTCTCTCTTTCTCTTTTCCTCCATCCCTGTTCCATACCTTGCCGGCCAGCCTATCTTATAATCTCTTTCAACATGTACGGCGTTTACATCATAGTTCCGGTCTTCATTCTTGTATCTCAATCATTGGCATCGACAGTAGAGACACACCTCACCACTGCAGGAACAAGCCTGTCAGCCATTCGACAAAACCATCTTCTGGACCACAAGAACGCTCCCCTGAAGCCAAGAGGGGAAGCACGTTACAAGAGGGACGATGGCGACAATCTCATCGGATACTTCATCGAGGACGGTGAAGGCACATCTCCCCCAAACATCACATTCCACATTCGCAGTCATTGCTAACAAAGATTTACAGTGAGTGAGTACCGATGCCAAAACACTGATCTCTGGCTGGGGGCACGAGCGTTCCCGGGCGCAGGAGCACATATGCCCATTGCTCAGGTAGAAGTGCTATCCCTGGCGATTCGCCACCCATTGTAACAACCTGCTCGGGCAATACTGTCTTCTGGGCGAACGTGGATGGAAGGACGCTAGCTGGCAGTAGCTCCCGGTATTGGTATTGCGCCCTCTCTCAGTAGTTGCTCATCGCTTGCGCATGCTAATAGATCAAACCAGTGGGAAGTACTCATGCATCACTGTGACGGTGTACGACTCTTACGACGACGGGTCTGGATCAGGGCCTCAGTATTGGATTGACTGCGAGGAGAACCTTCGGCCCCCGCGAAACATCAGAGAGTTTTATAGGACCATGCCAGAGCGTACATATACACCCCCTGTCTTGCGCCCATGCACCTTGAAAGCATGTGCTAACACTCCTGAGCGGCAGCTACCGCTGAAACATCCGCAGAATCGATATCATCCACCACAGAGCTCAGCGCCGCTGGTACAACCGATCCCTCATTCCCGCCCAGCACGGCATCGAAAATTGCGTCTGGAACTGCCTCGCAAGCCACTTCTGAAACCGCCTCCAGAAGCATGACGGCCATAACAGAAAAACCCAAGCCAACGAGTGACAAGGGCCTGGGCGGTGGTGCTATCGCTGGCATCGCTCTAGGATCATTCTTTGGAGGTGTTCTTTTGACCAGTAGCATCGCCGTGCTCCTGATGAGAAGGCAAGTCAGCATGGCAAGTCAGTCGGGAGACGGGATGGAGACCGTGGGCGGCTCCCAAATGGAACTAGTGGACCATAGGGGGTAGAGGGGATAAGTTCCAAGAGGAAAAGGCAGGACGGCGGTATAGTGTGTGGCATTAAGCTTCCATAAGGAGAGAATGTGACAGACAGGTTTACATAACTAAAACTGCTTCTTTACGTGCCCGCGTAGAGGAGTGTAGCCAGCCCGTGGCCCTGAATGAAGGCTGCCACAGTGCACAACTTGAAGTAAATTGCAAAGATCCTCTCCCATCCAATCAGCAGCCTCGGTTCCGTGGTCTAGTTGGTTATGGCATCTCGTTAACACCGAGAAGGTCCCCGGTTCGATCCCGGGCGGAACCACATTTTTGCTCTCAGCACCAAATGGTAGGTAAGTCGTGAGGGTTTCTTTTTGCCAGTGACCGACTGTGGATTATCATCTCCATGTTTATGGTAATTATCTTAGTCAGTATCTTTCGTCCCACATACTGAGGCAAGTCTTGTTCCATCGTTATGATGTTGGTATCTCATGACTCACGAGCCTGTGTCCTGACGTGGAACGTTCAACTACCTGAATGGCTGTTCCAAACTGCCTCTAGCACATATTTCAGCTTCACCTGACAAAGAAAACTCCTGCCTTGACCCCTGATTCAACTCCATGGACATAAATAAATACACGGCAATTTTGACGGCGACATCATGATTCAATGATTCACGCGACGTGCATTGCCTTAGATACCCTAGAGTTGCAGAGATTCCTCGCTTCGTAAGGCACACGTGCACGGACTGTTAGCGTGCTGTTAAGGAATTGAACTTATTACATGTGAATTGTGGCCTGGCATTATCATTGACCTATTAGCCACCACGAAGACGGAGTTTGCCGAGAAGCTGGACCTTTCACGAGCTAAACCTGATCCTGGAAAGTAAAAATACATCACTTGAAAGCTGCACGAGCCTATCTCCACAAAGTAATAAAAAAGGCATCTGTAATAATGAGAAGAATCAAAGAAAAAAAAAACGTACACTTCGCTCTGGATCACATTGAAACCAAGTAACAGTAGGCCAAGGTAGCCCGATAGACGACCGTCGGAAGTCTCTGCATTGGATGCAACGTATGCGATACCATTGCTGTAGCCATCAATGGCATTCTGTTGAGAAGTCCTACCATTACGCACCTGGAGAGCGAGCGTGGAGGGCGCATTCAGCTCCTCATCAACTACTAGTACCAGTTTCCACCATGTATCAAGCACTCGAAGTTTCACTTTCTCCTTCTAACTATCGAGGTCTACTGGGCTGCTGATGTCGGGCCGGCCAAACTGCTGAGGCCAAAACCGGTGAGCCATTCTCCACCACACTCCCCAATAGCAATCAATCAGAGCTGGAAGCACCCATCTCGTGTCATCCAACGCGTCAAAGACTATCAGACACAAATCCTCCAGCCTATAAAATCGCCCGCGTGATTCTGCAGCCCCCAACCGTACATGGTTCCCCGCTCTCCACATCGACCGACCATATAACTCCATGGGGAAATATTCGGAATGCGGCTCGGTTTGCCATTCTGGCTAAACCCGAAAGATAGTCGGGGGACAGGGTATTTAAGCCTCACCTCATTAGCTTCGAGGTGTATCTCGGCCTCTTATCGTTCCTTTGCTAAGGTGACATTGACTCGACGGTAACCCTGTCTTTGTTTTTTCGGCCCACCATGACACGATCCATTATCCATCCGGTTCCGGAGAGTCAGAAGACTGACCGTGAGTGGCTCCTTTTACGGGGAAGCTTATCAACTAACCCTGGTAGCAATCGTGGTGAATGGACCTTCGTTTGCGCTCAACGGAACCAACGTCTCGTACAGGTTCCACGTTGATAGCACTTCGGGAGATCTCGTCCAGGATCACTTTGGTGACCATGTGACGGAAGACCCCGTGGCAGAACCCACCGCCGTCCTCGGAGGATGGTCATTGCAAGATCATCTTAGACGCGAGTTTCCAGATCTCGGCCGAGGAGACTTCCGAACACCGGCTGTCCAGATCAAGCAGGCCAAGGGCTACACGGTATCTGATTTCAGATACAAGTCTCACAGCGTTGTCAACGGCAAGCCTGCCCTGGATGGCCTGCCCTGCACATTTGGTCAAGATGACGAGGTATCAACACTGGTGATCCGCCTCTGGGACAGCTGCAGTTCAGTTGCTGCAGATTTGTCGTACTCGATATTTCCCAAGCATGATGCCATTGTGCGAAGTGTCAAGATCACAAACCAGAGCGATGAGGAGGTAACCATTGAGAAGCTGGCAAGCATCAGCGTTGATCTATCTCATCGTGAATATGAAATGCTTCAGCTCAAGGGCGAGTGGTCACGAGAGTGCACAAGAACTCGGAGAAAGGTTGACTATGGATTGCAAGGGTATGTCAAGTATCACTTCGATATGCATCCCGTATACTGACGCGTATGAAGATTTGGCAGCAGGACTGGCTACTCATCACACTTCAACAACCCCTTCCTTTCTCTGGTATCGTCAGAGACAACAGAGTCGCACGGTGAGGCTTGGGGATTCTCTCATCTACACCGGCTCTTTCGAAGTCGAGGTTGAGAAGAGTCCTCAGGGCATAACACGCGCCTTGGTCGGAATGAACCCCTACCAACTCTCATGGCCCCTCAAGCCTGGAGACTCGCTGCAATCCCCAGAGTGCGTCTCAGTGTTCTCAAACGCGGGAATTGGCGGAATGTCGCGCAAGTTCCATCGTCTCTATCGCCAGCATCTCATCAAGAGCAAGTTTGCCAACGAGCCTCGACCAGCTCTTCTCAACAGCTGGGAGGGGCTGTACTTTAACTTCAACGAGGACACCATATACCGACTTGCGCAAGCATCTGCAGAGTTGGGCGTGAAGCTCTTCGTGTTGGACGACGGTTGGTTTGGAGACAAGTACCCTCGAGTCAACGACAAAGCTGGTCTGGGAGACTGGATCGTGAATCCCAAGAGATTTCCAAATGGTCTGAAGCCTCTGGCCGACAAGGTCAACGAGCTTCAGGCTGCAGGCTCCAAGGAAAATCTCAAGTTTGGCCTTTGGTTTGAGCCTGAGATGATCAGCCAAAAGTCTGCTCTTTACGAAGAACACCCCGATTGGGCCTTGCATGCTGGAAACTACCCTCGAACAGAGACTCGCAGCCAGCTTGTGTTGAATGTGGCTCTTCCTGAAGTCCAGGAATACATCATCAACTCTGTCGCCAATGTCCTTGACAGTGTCCCCATTAGCTACGTCAAGTGGGATAACAACCGGGCCATGCACGAGACTCCGACACCTGCCAATTACCATGCCTACATGCTCGGCATATATCGTGTCTTTGACACATTGACTTCTAGATTCCCTGACGTTCTCTGGGAAGGCTGCGGAGCCGGTGGCGGCAGATTCGACGCTGGTATCTTGCAATACTTCCCCCAAGTCTGGACGTCTGATAACACGGATGGTCTTGACCGGGTTCAAATCCAGTTTGGCACATCACTGGTTTACCCAGCATCGACAATGGGGGCACATATCTCCGCTGTGCCCAACGAAATTACAGGACGCACAACTCCGATCCGATTCAGAGCCCACGTCGCCATGATGGGAGGATCATTCGGTCTAGAGCTCGACCCTGATGCCATCCCCGCAGAAGAGAAGGCTCAAATTCCGGAACTGATTGCCCTTGCCGAAAAGATCAACCCCATCATCATCCGAGGAGACATGTGGAGATTGAACCTCCCAGAGACGTCCAACCATCCCGCTGCACTCTTCATCTCCGAGGATGGAAGTCAAGCTGTGCTGTTTGCGTTCCAGATTCGAGCCACGACTGTTCACAACTACTCCTTCATTCGCCTGCAGGGGCTTGATCCTTCTGCGAAGTATAGGCTCGATGGAGAGGGGACGTTCTCGGGAGCGACTTTGATGAATGGTGGCATTCAGTATCGGTTCAAGTCTGACTATGAGAGCAAGGTGGTTTTGATAGAGAGGGTATAGATGGAAGACTATTGGGTATATGCGTGGATTGGCTATTGATACAGTGGGTGTTAGCGAGATGGGGGGTTCATACGACTGACCGGAACGGAGAGTTATCATTTCTGGATCAACTGGAGACGCTACAGATGACTTTGGTATAGAATGTATACAGGCTCGATACACAATTTCCCTATTCAGTTCAGGATAGTGCAGATCATCCAAAAGATAAACCAGTATTCGGGTCGAACAGTTCACCAAGCAGCGCCGGATCTTCCCACGTCGAAGTTGCCGTGGGTGTGCTCATATCCAACAGGCCAAAGTCATCGCTCGATAGCCAACTCAAGGGATCTATTGACTCGTCTTCCTGCACAACCACCTCCTCTGCAGCCGTGTTTTCTTCTACCCGCTCCTGGTTGTGCGGTCGCGTAAACTGTACGTCAAGACCAGCGGATGGATCTGGGGTTGCCAAGAGTCCTTCAGAGTGTTTTAGCAGCTTGGGGAGGAAATGAGATCGCTGCCCTCGAACTGTGGTGAGCGCCTCTACAACGGCGCTTAATAAATCCCGAGGGCCTACTTCGAAGGAGGAATTGCTCCAGCCGGGAAACCGGGCGCTGTCAGCCAAACTGACGCCCACGTCGTATAGTTTTTGCTCCTATTTCGAACATCAGCTACACGTCCAAGAGAAAAGGACAGCCTTATTGGCTCTGCTTACCATTCCAATCCCATGACAGTTCTTTGACTTGGCCCCCACGGAACGCAGGGCTGGTATTATGATCTTTCCGGCATCAAACGGCAAACCAACAGGCAGCAAGAGTCCAAACTTGCATGCCGAAGAAGGCTTGTTACCAAAGGCCAGACGCCACATGGATATTCGAAGCCATTGCTGTGTGATGAGCGTATCGAACCGCTGACTCTCAATCACCGATTGGTTCGGCTGGACTGTACAGAGCTTGTTGTTGATACTGGGTACAAGTTGTAAGTCTTTGGGTTGGTGATCGTCATTGTCCGGGTGCCATTCATAGAGAGACCAGGGTAATGATTCAAAGAGGCGGATGTGGTTGAGGAAGTCATGCATCACGACAGGACATTCCGAGTCAATGACTCGAGGTTTTGTGATGGAGCTTCGTAGCATGACTGATCTCCGATGTTGGAGGGCGAATGTCCTGAGTATCGTTAACAAGGTGCTTGAAATGCGGATATGGAGGCATACCTTTCTGTCACAAATAGGAGCCAGAATAACCGTCGCCTCTTCTCCCGATCCGCCAGAGATAAGTCTTGATAACCGGCTTCGCGGGTGAGATCAAGTGACTGAGCGAGTGTGATGCTCTGGTTGAGATAGAACCAAGCATGTCGAATACTGTAGTGGTTTTCGTAGCAAGCAAATAAAAAGAATGAAGCCAAAATGGAGTCGAGGCTGGTATCGTCGATAACACTGACTTGTCGGAGTGCATTCTCAGCGATTGCGAGTAGCGATTCTCCAGTAAGGTGTGGCTCCGGTGGGATATTCTCCTCTAGTCCTCTCCCGTAGCCATCTTTCGCCTTATCTATGCCTAATTGCATTCGTGTTGCGGCGCAAAGAGCTAGGACCAATGCATATCGTGGTGGTGGTAGCTGGTCCAGTCGAGTCGCATCTGATAAAAGTTCGTCTCCATCAATGACGGGCATGATTGGAAACATGAGTTTGAGAAACAGCTGTATGTGAGCGACAAGAGACAGAGAAAACTGTCGACTTGATGTCAAAGAGTCCGATAACGGACCATCCAAGGAGTAAGCTCCTTTGTCGCTCACCTCAACCTGCATCACAGCTTCGGGACTCTGCGATGGAGTCGACAGCTGTGACTGCTCAACCTGTTGTCCATCGTCACTTGTCACAACTCCGAGCGATTCCGGAGAAACAATCCGAAAGGGGCTCTGCTCAAAAGCCAGCCCCTGTCTAAGCTGCGCCTGTCGCCGACCTTGGCCTTCCTTCGGCCCCCTCCGCCGAATATGATGTTGATACTGACAGCGCAAATCTCCGAGGCTGCAGTTCTTGCACGGTAAGCCGCGGTCGCATTTGACCTTGCGAAACCGACAGTTGTCGCATACTTGACGAGGTCTTCCAGTCATTTCTGCTGAATGTGAGGTGAGGAGTGAGGATGAATTGCGTGTCGAACCACGTCGGCCCGAGCAGGGATACTTTGGGTTACCCGGAAAAACCTGGTGATCCTGGCTTATCTGTTGGGTCTTGGCAAGCGAGCCCAACCTGGGTTAACCGCATGGGGAAATACTCGGGTTTTGTCATGTACCCCGGATTGGACCACTCCCCATGGGGAAGACGAGTCAAGAGAATGATCAACAGTTCTTCATGTCGGCAGTTGTTATATAAAGCGGTGTTTTCTGTGATTGGGAGATGGCTCATTAAGCTTTATACTCAGTTTTAATCTTGTTTCTTGACATTGATCATCATCACCCATCGTCATTTTTCAACCATGTCGAAAGAAATATCGACTACCATCCACGGGGAAACCCTCGATGTGGAACGCATCGTAGAGAAATCTGTTGGCCAAGAGATCAGAGAGCAGGCCAGAGGAGGTGCCGAGGCGGAACATAACCTCCCGCCCCTTGAGGCCATCCGCAAGTACCCATGGACTCTCTTCTGGTGTCTGGTCGTCTCCATGTGTGTCGTCATGGAAGGTTACGATACCAATCTTCTAAATAATTTTTACGCTTATCCGACGTTTGCGAAAAAGTACGGTCATTGGAATGAGGGGACAAATAATTACCAGCTGGATGCAGCTTGGCAGGCTAGTCTTGTCAATGCTGCTCCAGTTGGTGCCTTCTTTGGTACTCTCTTGAACGGTGTTCTCGTTCCTCGGTTCGGTCACATCAAGGTGCTCATTGGCGCTTTGCTGTCTCTCAGCGCCTTCATCTTCATTGTCTTCTTCTCGCCCAACATAAACGTCCTGCTGGTCGGTGAAATCCTCTGCGGTTTGCCTTGGGGAATCTTTACCACGACTGCCCCGGCTTATGCCTCCGAGGTGCTGCCCATGTCTCTGAGAGTCTACATGACCAGTTGGGCCAACATGTGCTTCATCATTGGTCACCTCATCTCAGCTGGTGTCTTGGCTGGTCTCGTCAACAACACGACGCAGTGGGCGTACAGAATCCCTTTCGCTCTTCAGTGGTTCTGGCCCTGTGTTTTGATCCCCGTCATTTTCTTCGCCCCAGACACGCCTTGGCATCTCGTCCGCGTTGGACGTCACGAAGATGCTCTCAAGTCCCTTGCTCGACTCCGACCCAAGGCCACAGAGACGGAGCTCCGTGATGCCCTGGGTCTGATCATCTACACCAACGATCTTGAGCACCAACTCTCCGTCGGAACTTCATACTGGGACTGCTTCAAGGGTTTCGAGCTTCGACGAACAGAGATTGCTTGCATGGTGTTTGCCGGTCAGATCTTTACTGGTCTCAACTTTGCCTACAACTCGACCTACTTCTTCCAGCAGATTGGTCTCGACCCAACCACGACCTACCATCTCAACGTCGGCGGCACTGGCATGGGTTTATTCGCGACTCTCATGTGCTGGATCTTTGTCATGCCCTATGTCGGAAGACGCACTGCCTATCTCTGGGTATTTTCGTCATGACCATCCTCCTCATGTTGATTGGTGGCCTCAACAAAAAGACGGAGAATGACAGCGTTGCCATGGCCCAGGCTGTGCTGGCTCTCATCTGGACATTCGTATTCCAACTGTCCTCTGGACAACTTGGCTGGGCCATTCCCGCCGAAATTGGATCCACGAGACTTAGGCAAAAGACGATCTGCCTTGCTCGCAACGCCTACGCCATCGCCAACATTGTCTCCGGAGTCTTGCAGCCATACTTTATGAACCCTACCGAGTGGAACCTCAAGGGATATACCGGTTTCGTCTGGGGCGGGACTTCATTCTTCATGTTCATTTGGACTTACTTCCGCCTGCCTGAGACCAAAGACCGTACCTTTGAGGAGCTGGATCTGCTGTTTGCCAAGGGTGTGCCGGCTCGAAAGTTCAGCACCTACAACATTGAGACCTTCTGTGATACTGAGACTAGAACTGAGAAAATGCAGTCTCATGCCTCCATGGCGTAGGCGATGGCGTCGAAGTTGAAGTGTCTGAAGACGCAGTCGGGAGAGCATTCTCTGGTTCCCCTCTCTCAGGTGATTGTGTTGGGTTGGATAGTTAGGTAGCGTAGTCACTTACATGAGCACTCGTTAAATCTCAGTATGGATCAAAGGGCTATTCGTCTATATCCTATGTAGAACTATTTGCGCCCCAACGCGCCACCGGACTCCCTATCCCAATGTCAGCAACTCAACCTCAGGCTTCGCGCCACTGAAAGCACAATAGCCAATCTTCCCAGACCCAATCCTCTCCGAAATCCCATCTTTATCCCTCCTCAGCAGCAACACGTTGCATACATCAAATAGGCTCACACCCCCAAATCTGCCCTCATCCCACCAAGGGTCTCCATTCTCGTTTGCCTTGTCGTCGCTCGGAGTTGCATCCTCATTTGGCATCGGAGGGACTTTTCTATTAGGAGACCACTCCTCTCTGAGAATCATTTCTTGCATCATCTGAGGATCTCCGCCCCAATACAAGTCCCAGCCAATTGGCGGTGGCGCGATGTGAGGTAAATTGTCACGAGAAATGGCGA
Organism: Fusarium solani; assembly: GCF_023522795.1. Lineage (NCBI taxonomy): Eukaryota > Fungi > Ascomycota > Sordariomycetes > Hypocreales > Nectriaceae > Fusarium > Fusarium solani. Next base: position 407,388 of record NW_027072149.1, read on the forward strand.
CAATAAAGTAACCCTCTGGACTATGTTGCTCTAAACTCTGCGTAAAATCCAAGTCTAATCCTTGGTGAAGAACGTTGAGACTCAGAAGTCCGGCACGGTATCCCTGATGGTAGACGACATGCTGCCATGGCCGTCGCTCGTTCGCCGAGCGGTCCTCATCGTTGAGGCCGATCTGAAGGAAGTTGTCACTGATGGGGGTTTGAACGGGCCCCAAGTCTCTCATGTCGCAGAACCGTGCAGGCACTATGCGAGCCTCGAGATGCAGCTTACCATCCTTAGACGGAAGGTCAATGATAGGCTGACCAGGGAGAGAGATTGGATAGTTCAACCTGACTCCGGGATATGCCTCATGAACGAAAATATGCTGATTTCGAACTTCGTCCTTCTCAAAAACCCAGCCTCGCTCTTGATAATCGAGATGGAAATAGTCGCTAGGGTGAGGCTCTCGCAAGATGGTCCCAACTTGACGCAATCGACGAGCGAATTCCTCAATCTCCTCTTCAGTTCTCTCCTCGAAGGTAAACTTCTCCATGGACTCTTCAAAAGTTGACTCATACAGCCATCGCACCATGGAAGCTGGTGGAAATCCAATAGCGTTGTGCCAGCCTCTGCCGCGGTATGAGACGTGCCCTTGCCAGGCAGCCCAGGTCCAACTAGGGAACAAGGGAGTACCATCTTTCGATACGCGTCTTTTGAGTGGCTCTTTGGGCTGCCACAGGAGAGATTGGGTGAATGCAAACTCTGGCAAGCCGTACCAAAACCTGGTGTTGGTTCCTCGCCGGATCAGGTCGGCGATACCTACAAATGCGTTGACGGCATCTGACTGCCACGTCATGTTACGCGTCGTGTAAACATTAACGCTCTGGATGTACGTGTCCCAGAGAGTAAAGCCATCAATCATAGGCGCATCTAGGGACTCATCGCTCGGGATAATCGTGTGCTTGTACAGAACCGCCTCCGTAACGGAAGCTTGAGCTGGCGTAAGCTCTTCTCCCACCATGATTGTGATACCGTCATCTGTCTCGAAAGCTTTGTTGGTATGCCTCAACTGCGTACGATCACACCATACGCGAATCCAGATATCCTGAAGTCGAGGGACCTTGGAGCTTAGCTGAGATGCGTTATTCAGCGGCGTAGGCTTGTAATTAGGGTCTGGGACTGCGATCGTGTCTTCAAATGCAGCTCCATGTGGGCATACAAAGCACATTTGAGACGCTGTAAAGAAGATGGCCTTTCGAGAAAGAGCCCTTTCCTGGAATGTCCATGCTCTTGAGTTCCAGAGGCCATCTTCAATCTCCGAATGTCGTAGTCGGCCATCATACAACGCGACTCCGAGTGGCATTCCCTGGATCTTCTCCAAAATCTGAGCCCGAGAGCGAGGCACGCCGACTCCCGGAAGTCCGTCTGTGGGGTTGGAGTTTGTTGAAGCCATGATTGTAAATGATGCATTTCCGTAGATAGTTCCCATCTTGGATATGATTTGAGCTTTGTCTTGATCGTCGTCTTGGGTGATGCAGAGGGCGTCGATCCAGATGTACCGGAGGCCAACCTTTCGCGTTACCCTCATTGCGTCCAAAATGGTTTGTGGTAGGTTGGATGTAGCATCCATTAAGCCGCCTGGAGTTTCTAAGCCCACCTTGGTGTCTGTTGTGTATTGTGTTTGACTTCCCTTTCCCCACACGTACGAGAGACAAGCGTATTCGCAGGGCATTTCCACTTCTCGGATACAGTTGTCGGCCGTGTCGACAAGTCTCAGACTTCCCATCAAGGGAGAGATGAGCTTTTCTTGATCCTCCCCTTTCATGCCGTGAGCCTCGTCACAAGTGTGTAGCCAATTCTTCAGTCGCGCCAAATCGGCAACATCCTGCTCAACGACAAGCCCCTGGAGTGGCCGTGGCGGGTCACCCTGCTCAGTCATTCTGTGCAAGATGAACCTAGGGTTTTTCCTTCGAGTTTCATCAAGAATCTCAACCTCTAGACGGAGCGCATATGACGGACCGTCGTCGAGTACATTAAGGTGGAAGCTCATCGACTCGAGCTCTTCTTCAGGCACACCCTCCAACAGCTTGTCCTCGGTGATTTTTCGACGCATCAGCCGACAGAAAGCACATGATGCTTCCTCCTTTAGAACCTTTGACAGTCCGAGTAACAATATGCTGGTTCGTCCTGGCTGTTGGTTTCCAGGGAGACCGCGCTTTGATAGCAAGACCTTGAAATCGATGTGTCGACACATGTCGCAAAGATAATTTTGGTCGTCCTCTGGAAAGACTGGGGGGTCAGGGATGAACCACTCTTCATTGATGCCCTCTGCATCAGAAAATAGGCCCCAGCGTCGGACATATTGATGATGTTTGTAATTGTTGAACTGAGCCACGTCGGAGGTGTTGGGCTCGGTCTCTGACTTGTTTTCTTCCTCATTTTGATGGATCCAAATGCTGATCTGGCCCAGCTGCTCATCTGCCATGCCATCAACATCCCTCTTGTCACTGTTGATGGTATCATCCAGCTGATCCAAATTTCTCTTGCCGTGGTTCCGTCGGATTTCCCCCCAGTCGCGTATCATCGCCTCCACTTCGGCGCTGTGACAGGAATGGCCACCATCACGGTCCTTGAAAGCCTTCTCAAAAACTGTGATGGTTTGATGATTGTTGATGTTCTTGGTGACCAGGTTTCGGATTGGTGGCGCCATGTTGACGCATGCGGATGAGTACTAGAGGCCTCTAGCTTCGTTCTGTGGCTTGAGAAGTTAAGGAGGGCACAGGAGTCACAAAGACGGCGGGTATACCATGCACAACGTATTGGGCGTTTGTCTCTCCCCGACTCGCAAGATGAAGGAAAGTAGCCTGAATGAAATAAATGCCTCAACTTTAGAAGCCCCGCTTCGAGTGTTTTACTAGCTATCCCTGTCATCATTACTCGTTTGACGTCGGTGAGATGTAAATGGGGGCCGTAAGCAACGCAGACGCTAAGGAAATGGGCAACAGAACTATTATTCACTGGCTCCCGATTGTGATAGAACAAACTGAACAGGAGGAAAACCGTTCGTGCACGTCATAATATGATATCAGTCTAGGCCTTTTCAGCAACCTCAGCCTCATCACCACCCATCACACCATCACCATCCTGATTCTTCCTGTTCCTGATAGCTTCAACTTCCTTGTGAAGACGCGATTCACCCTTTCGAGTCTGCCAGGGGCGAGGGCCATCCTTACTAAACATGATCTCGATTTCTTCAATAGTCTTGCCGCAGGTTTCGGGGTAGAGGAGGAAGAACCACCCGGCGGCACCCACGCAAAGGACACCAAAGACGATGAAGATGCGCCACTTGATGTTGATGAATGCCGGTGGGAGGAACATGTTTAAGGCGAAGTTGAACAGCCAGTTACCCAGAGCAGCGATACCCATGCCGGTTGCTCGGGTTCCCAGTGACCAGACTTCGGCAGCGTAGATCCAGCACACGGGTGCAAGAGTAAGGGCGTAAACAACAATGAGGAAATAGGAGAACACAATGACAGCGTTGGCCGGGGAGCCTGAGCTGACCCTGAAGATGATGTTGTGATTCGGAGGGTCGCCGACACCTTCTGGGACAGAGATGTAGTGTGTGGCCATGGTACCTCCAACAACAAAGTGACAGAGGCCCATTCCCAGGGCTCCGTAAATAAGCAGTGTGCGACGGCCGAAATTGTCGACGAAAGGCGTAATCAAGCCGGTAAAGACGATGAAGATGGCGTATTGGATTCCAGACGTGATCATAGCGACGTTTCCGGTCAAACCTGCCATCTGAGCGATATACGTAAGATAGTCTATGACATGTGTCAGTAAGTCCATGATGTTTTCAAGTTAATATGATCATCCCAGGCACTGTGTAGCCGTGAAGCCGATCGTGGTCCGGATAAAGATGGTGGGGCCGGAAGGGGCCGCTCCGTCCCGAGCCCGGAAGCGGGGCCATCAACTCAGACCAAGGCACTGTGAATCCTTCCTTCAACAAGGAGACTAAGGAAAGGCCTGTGAACTTACAAACGATCGTATTTGCACCCGCGAGCTGCTGCCATGCCTGAACGGAAAACCCAGCGAGAGTTCGCTTCCACATGCCCCGGAGGACGAACTTGCGCCAGCCCGGAGCAGCTTCTCGTTCAGCTTGCATCGTGGTGACAATCTCTTCCCACTCGGCGATAACAAGAGGATCATTGGTGTTTCCTTTGGCGTGGATCCGAGCTAGGGTGTTAACAGCCTCCTTCTCTTGGCCAACCTTGGCAAGCCAGCGAGGTGAGCGGGGAAGAAACGGGAGACCCGCCATGAGGAACACGGCGGGGATGAACTGCATTGCCCAGGCGGCACGGAATGAGGCGGGGCCTTCGATGAAGGTGCATCCATAGCCAAGAAAGTACATGATCAAGATGCCAAACTCGACGGCCAGCTGTTGGATGATAATGATGGAACCACGACTCTCCGCTTTGGCAATCTCGGCAAGATACACGGGGACTTGGGACGAAGTGATGCCGACGGTGAACCCATTGAGCACACGACCAGCAATGAGCATACCGCTGCTGTTTGTGGCGACTTGGACGGCGGTACCAACAAGCCAGAAGAAGGTTGCAAAGAAGATGGAATCACGACGACCGAGTTTATCAGAGATGACACCGCAGAGGGCAGAACCGACGACGGAACCGGCCGACATGCCCGAGCCTATAGCTCCTTGAAGGGCACCGGCCGGGTTATGGAAGTATTCGATGTATTGCTTGCTCACGACGATTGCAGAGATGGACGAGATATCAAAGCCGAAGCTGAGCATGACGCATTAGTAGCAGCGACAGCAGTCCAGCGCCAACGGGCTGACATACAGCATACCGCCACACGTGGCGATAATGGCAATGAAGTGGACATTGTAGATTTTAGGAAAAGACGCAAAATAGTCTTTGGTCATAGCGATGATTTGTAGCTGATTGATCTTGGCATACGAGCACAGGGTCCAAGACGATGCCCAGACACGACGCAGTCGAGATGACTTTGTCTTATACAAGACCATGTCCCTTGTGCGGAGAAGCTCAAAGCTACCCCGCGTAGGTTCCGTGTTTACAAAGGTCCCTCGCAGAGTCCACGTTCTGATCTCCCGGAGGAGCATCCACTCAAAAGCTGGGGAAGATCTGGGGTTGTGTTTGGGTGTGGCCGCTCTATAGCCGCTCCAACCAGGACCTGGTTCTGTCGACATGTTTTACGTTGCAGGATCGTCTCTACTGCTACACAAAATGCGTGACAATTGGTGGGACATTCTCCAATGTTACATCTACTCGGGCCTTTTCATGGGATGGCGTGAGGAGGCATCCACGATTTGACTGGGGTGGCCAATGGGCAGTTGGACCGTCGTTCCTATGGTTTCCTCGTGACTATAAAATCAGTGGGAACGTGCTTTGCATGGTGAACGTGTTCTTGTAAGAGGATGATGATACCGTAGGATCTGTAGGGAACTCTTCTACCTTTCACGGCAGCGATTGGGTCGCATGAAATAGCTGAGGTCACGAGTTCTGATTGATCAGTGTACCTCTTCAGAGGTTGCAACCATGCCAATAGCCTCTTCTACAGTGCATACCGGCTATACTGAGGATATGATGAGGTGAGGAAAACCTGTGACCTTGCCGGAGAAGATGTGTAAAGCTTCTGGAAGCCTTCTATTGTGAGGATGTGGCCTCCTGCAAGGACACCCTAGGTACTGCCCTGGTAAAGTCTCTAAAGGCACATTTATAATCGCATATTAGTACAGGTGCAAGGAAGAAAAGGCTTCCCTAGCTCTAGCTAGACTTTTGACAGGCCTGATTGTGTTGCCCCTTTTTTCATTACCTATATACGGATCTACCTCCGCAATCTTCAAGAAATAAGAGCAAGAACATGGCGCGGATCGCATGAAAGTTCTTTATTGGCAGCCTCACTAAACGAGGTTATAACTCACAATTCCAGAGAACACGGTGTGCAATGTATGGCGGCATCATAGCCCAGACATAAAACACAGTAAATGATTGAGCTCGAGTTAAAATAATCTCAACTACCCAAACGGCCAGTTCCACGATACCTACATTTGGTTCAAAGTCTCGAAGGGCAGTGTGCATTGTTTTAACTCGTATCGGTGTGCAGATAAGGCTTGTGTCTCTCGATTGTTGGCTCTACTCTTTCATGACCCCATGAAATCCTAAAGCATAGTATGCCGTCGGCCGGCGAGCTTGGCGCGAACTTGAATATTGGCTCACAGTGCTTCCCTTCCTTCGACCTCAGGTAGTGGTAAACAGATCAACGCTTGATAGTCGTGCGTGACACATCCGAGACATCCCGGTCCCTCCACTTCCAGACCTGTAGTGGACAAATGTATACCTGCAGGGCAATATGCGGTGTTGGAGGTCAAGAGTAGTACAATGTTAGTCGCCCACATATGTCAATGAACGTGATCTTTATTATCATGGCCGATGACTGCTTCGAGAATCGCCACCAAGCTCACAAAAAAATTTTAATCGTTCCGCACTCAAGAAATCCCGAGACTCGTCAGTTTGAGGCCGGGTGGATTGCAGTGAAGTGTCTGCTGTAGGCTTACTATCACCATCCAGGTCTGACGTCATGAGGCGCTGAAATGTCTTAGAATACTTGTTCACGTGGCATATTGTGACACCAGACTCTTTGAGAGCAACAACCATTTCTTCAAATACAAAGTGTGCGGAGCGACAAAATGGACCATTGCCAAGGTGACGATGACTACGTCCTGGGTCGAGATATCTCCGACTCAGTCAGGCACGGCTACTCATCTTGACCGAAACAATACCGGAAGAAACTAACAATACACAGGCTTGATGCCCAACACCTGTTGTGGAAGCTTCACAATAGATACACGCTGCATCCTGCGATTTCCAAGTCTGACCACATGAAAATAGCCGAAGTCGGGACTGGCACAGGGTACGTACACCTGAAGGCTACGGAATCACCGATTAAGAGGACGACTTAGTATCTGGCTATTTGACTTAGCACAAGACCTCCCTAACACCGTCTGTCTCCACGGATACGACATCTCTCCCCGCCAATTTCCCTCTAAGAAGCTATGGACTTCCAACATCAAGCTCAGCCTGATGGATTCTCTCCGTGACCCACCCGAAGCCCTCCATGGGAAGTACGATGTCGTGCATCTGCGCATGTGGGCAAGTAACCTTAGAACGAGGGATGTGAAGCTTCTGATTCGCAGCGCCTCCAAGTTGCTCAGTAAGTTTGAAACAGCAACTTGACCATGATTCAGGGGGAAAGGCTAATCAATGCAATCTTTAGAAGCTGGGGGATATCTCCAGTGGGAGGAGGCAAATCTCCTGAATCAAGATGTGCGAAGTTTGGCAGGGAAGGACTTTGAGGCCCAAGTCAACAAGCTTTTCGTATCCGCAGGCCTTGACTACAGGTACTTTCCCCTCGGTGGCATTCGGCTGAAATACTGGCTACTGACCTTCAACATAGCTGGGTCACTCATCTTTCCTCTTCTCTATCGTCTAGTGGCATGAACATTGTCGAGCACAAAGAGCGCCCTTTCGCACCCGGGCTGATTCAGATTGGTACTAATACATACCTGATGGCTCTGAAGGAGATTCTGACCGGTATCAAGAGGACTGGCTCTTGCACAGACCACACTCTGCTGCAGACTTGCGAGAAGGGGCTGGACAAACTTATCACCTCGCGGACTGACGGTTTGGTGTACAACTGGGCCCCGGTTTCGCTGCTGGCACAGAAACCTTATGCTGCTCGAATATGACTTGTTAGATGTGGGAAACTAGGACTAAGACTCTGTTCGGACAGCGAGTCCATAGAATCGTGTGAGAAACTGGAAACCATCGCACCTTTTACAGTGTACAAAAAGTAGGGGCGCATAATTAGATAGTGGACGATTACCATGCTCCAGCTTAGTCAAGGATGCATTTCGTTTCACTACGATGTACGTTATGGTACCTTATGTTTACATCATCTCATCTGGCGGGGAAGAGCCAAGTTGGAAGGCAGAGAAAGTAAGAGATGACAGCATTGCGTGGCGATGGCAGGCATCCGCAAGCCGTCTTACTACTCCAGGGTTGATATTAATAGAAAGGTCTATAGTATAATTTATCTATCCCAGGAGGTCTCCGAGAAGCTTCTGCACGAGGGCTGTGACAGACTGAACAACGGGGTACTGGGGGAAACGAGGGTTGTACACCTAATACCTTGTTAGTATGATAGAATCGAAAAGGATCGAGGCACTTACGGATTGGCAGACGCCGTTGAACTGCCCTCTGGAAGCTGTGAGCAGAGAAAGCTCGTCACCGGGAACGCCAAGCTTGACCAACTCGCCTGACTGAGAGACCTTGTTCCAACCAGGTCCAGCAGCGGGGTTCTTGATCCAGGCAACAAACCACTTGTGGATAGAATCAGCCAAAGCCTGCTGAGCGTCGGTGACGCCCTGGAGGGAATCGAAGCACTCGTTTCCGCCATGGAAGAAGGGGACTTCGGTTCCATGAGTAGGCGCAGTGTTAGGAGGACCGACGACGTTGTCGTAAGCACCAAAGAAACGGTAGACCCAGGTGTCCTGTCGCTTGCTTCGAACATCGAGGAAGTAGTCGACAGGGCAGTTGAAGCGAGCATCGCCGTACTGAGCACCGCTGCGAAGGGACTCGCTCGCGTAATCCGAGGCCTTGTATGCGTTTATGAGCAAATTGTCGGGAATATGAGCGCTGTCAGCGTCAAAGGTGTTGATCCAAGAGCTAAAGTTGCCGTTCTCAGCGCCGTAAACAAGGCTGAAGATGGTTCCCTCTCCGTTGGAAGTGCCAGTTAGCAGGGGAACTTGTGAAGGATAGCGTCCAGCCGAGAAGCGTCTGGCATAGTTGGAGTGTCGGGTGATATCGTCAATAACGGGAGTGAACCACGTGTTGAAGGTCGAGTTGAAGTTGGCAGTCTGGAAGTCGTAGACGTCGACGTCACGAAGGCACTCGAGTTGGCCATCGCCCTTGGGGCAACCGACCTCCTCGGCAACAGCATCGAGGGCCTGGTTGACGGGAGCATAAGCAGGTCCCGAGACGGCATTAGCGCTCATCTCGACAGCACCCTTGAGGAAGGTGTTGGGATGGTTCCAGAGGTAGTGGTCGACTTGGACGGCGCCGGAGGAATGACCACCAAAGACGATGTGGTCGGGGTTACCACCGAAGGCTTTGTGATGTTAGTCAAAGTACTCATCCAGACGAGCGTATTGCCTTACCGCGAATGTTCTTGCGAATCCAGTCCAAGGCCTTTTCCACATCCAAGATGCTAAAGTTCTGCGACTCATCGGGGTTGCTCTTCTTCAGCTCTGCAGAGTTAGGCGAGGCGAAGATGCTCTCACGGGTGTTGAAGTTGACATAGACGACGCCATTGCGAGCAAAGTTGGTGCCTTGGATCTGGGGGTTGCTGTTGGAGCCAGTGACCATGGCACCGCCATACATGTACACAAAGACCTGTGGAATCGATCAGCCTAGAAACGACATGTTGTCTGCAGTTGGCACTTACGGGCAGGTTCTTGCCCTTGGAGGGTGCCCAGATGTTAAGGTTCAGGCAGTCCTCATCCTGTTGGGTGAAGTGGTCGTTGGAGATGGCCTGGGGGCATGTCGGACCGTACGAGAGAGCCTTGAAAGTGGACTTGGAGTTGGGGAGATCCTGAGGCGCACGCCATCTAATCAATCGTCAGCATGATGGACAGGTGAGAGTGGCGTCGAGTATCAGGATACTCTAGACTTACCGGTTGTCTCCACCAGTGGTCGCAGCGAAGGGAATGCCCAGGAAGACCGAGTTACAATGCTCGTCTTGGAACCCCTTAATCGTGCCCTGCGGAATAACAGCGCTGGGCACCTGCGGGCGACTAGGAGGACAAGCAGCGGCCGCTGTTCCAGAAATGAAGCATGAGGCAGCCAGAGCTAGACCTGTAGCGGTCGTGATCACATTGACGAGTCCCATCATGATGCACTGGTCGCTGATGGCTGAAACCTGAGATGCAGAAAGGGACAAGATCGACTCCTCCTTCACATGGAATATTTTTTTCAGCAGCAAGCAGGCTCAGACTTTTTAATAATGGAAACTCCCCAGATGAAAGGGCAATATCCCCGAGGAGCGGGCGGTGCAGGAGCCTCTAACTGGATGCAGAGACGTCGAGGGTTCCAGAAAGTGGAGAGAACCATGAGCGGCCGGGATGTTCCTCGGCAGAGCTAAAGGGCAATGCTACCCGCCTAGCTGCACGGAATGCTCAGCTCAGTGTAATCATGGTACGCTTTGACGTCTGGTAGTCGGAGATAATCGACAAGTTGAGGCATGGGTCATGACTCTGCCAGGTAAAGATCCCAGCCACTCTAGTGCGATAGCTTCCTGAATAGGCAGTGTCAAGAGCCCCTGCGTCGCTAGCTTGAATGGCAAGACTTCGGGAAGACGTCGGAACGGCCGGATGAGCTGAAAGATCACCCTGACGGTTTGTGTGTGAAGATTCCATTCCATGGATTGTTCGATGGTTGCTTACGGCCGGGGATACTTCCTGGCTCCGGTGCCTTGACTCTTCGCTGAGCTATCAAGTCCCTGCTCTCGAGAGGTGCTGAACGAAATCTTGGTCATCAAAGCGCCAGATGTTATGCCCAAGGCGAGGGATTTTCCTCAAGATACCATTCTATTTCGCCATCAAGTACCTCTACCCCGAGTCATTACCAGCTTTACCAATAATGTGAGTACCTTGACTCGATGTCAAAGTGATCGACGAACAAATATCCAAAATGGGAAGACCAAGGACCGATAAAAACTAGAGAGTGGATCGTTATGCAGCATCACCACAATTTAGAGTTCAAGACCCGGGAGGCGTTCATCAGAAACATGGCCGTTCCTGGATTTCACCATCTTTTGCAAAAAGGAAAAAAAAGTCCATGGCTTGCCTCGGAATACTGCGGTGGATGGACGCTTGGGGACACAAGCAGCAGCTATGGCCATAATACGGTCTTTATTACAATCGTACCATTGCTTGAGTCTCGCCTCGATTAGCTCACAGCGTGGAGCCAAGCCAAGCCAATATGCACCGAAACTACGCCGTCCTTTCACGTAATAACCCAGCTGCATATACACGTACAGCTGACGGCCCTCCCTAAACACCGAGAACTTGGTCAGCTAATGCACGATCCCTGTACCTCTCGGTCTGCGGCATGGAAGGTCAGGGGCCCAAGGCTAAAACACAGGCAAGCCGGAAAACGGCGACTGACCTGCAGATCGAAGGAATAAGACCCGGGACCCCCTCCACCGGCCTCTCCGCGTGTTGGTTCACTTGCACATCTTGAGTCGCAATGGCAGAGGGTCTCGGTCAAGTGGTAAGTGCAGTTTGTTCCCCGTCGCTGATCCCTAGGGTATTGATCGTCTTCGCTAGATATCATGGTATATCTGCACCGTGGTCGCCTGTCTCTTCCTGGCCGCCCGGTTGTGGATCCGATTTCGAAAGTTTGGGTCACTGGCGGTCGACGACGGACTCATTATACTAGCGACATGTTGTCTCATCGGGGACTTGGTTATACAGCAGCACATGTGGAATCTGGGGATGGCTGAGATTCCAAAGGCGAGCAGGGAGAACTTTATACAGATTATGAAGGTATTCACTATCCCCTTGGAAGAATTTTTGGTAATGGCGTCTGACTCGTTGTGAAGATGATTGTTCCTGGATCGATCCTTTACGTGTCTTCACTATGGGCTATCAAGATCGCCCTCGTGCTCTTCTACAAGCGACTCGCCGCGCCGGGAACGAAGCTACAGATTATTTACAATGTCGCGCTCGGCCTTTTGGTCGTGTTCTGGACCGTCATCTTCTTTCACATCATCTTTCAGTGCTTCCCGCACGACAAGAGATGGTCGCAAGATCCCGACTGTACGCATAGTACCTGCGACTGAGTGAGGGCGATGTGATGCTGACGACTTACAGATCAGTGCGATCCGCACAACGCTGAGATCAACTACTGGTTGACGATTATCCGTAAGATGATTCACTTTCAACATTATATCGCACCGACATGCTAACATCTCTCCAGTAAATATCGGCACTGATGTTGCCAGTGAGTAGCCAAGTTCTCGTAACCGTTGTCCCCATCTAACACCCACCAGTCATCAGTCTGCCAATTTCCATGGTTCTCCAGCTTCAAATGAAGATGAAGCAAAAGCTCGGTGTTGCAGCCATCTTTGCGCTCGGCTTCTTTGTCGTGATCGCAAGCAGTGAGTATAGTCCTTAACCCTTGCATCGCAGAGCCTGACCTGTGCAGTTATTCGAGCATACTATTCAAAACGAAACGAGACCATGTTGACGTGCACTGTCTCCATGATTGAGACCGCTGTCGCAATCATCGCCACATGCCTTCCACGTACGTCCTGTCTTCCAGAATTACCTCCAGTGTAGCTAATACTAACTTCGACACAGCGCTTCGCACCCTTCTCCTCGGACACATGTCCTCCGCCGGAACCGGTTCCAACTACGGTCACTACGAACTCTCATCAGCGGGCGCAAACCGCAGTAGACGAACACAACAAAGCCGCATCACAACCAATGTCGTCGGGGGAACAAGTAACCGAGACAACGACTCGCAGGATGAGCTGGTCAAGGAGACGACGGGTCGACCGGTCGATAGGACAGACAAGGCAGGAATCACGGTCAACACGACGATCCAGATGCATCATGGAAGGGATGAAAATAGGAGATCGCGGGTGGAGCCTGGGGATTTCGCCTAGACACTTTGAAGTCGGCTCTTATAATGTTTAATGAAACTAGATCGCACTGTTTGTGGATTGAGTATTTCTGATCACACCGAGACATTGTGGTCAACAATCTGACGTGCTGCTCACTCAGCGGCTTCTGGCTGGGAGGCCTGCCCTCCTCCCATCTAAGCCCATGATCAGCCACCTTCTCAGCCGTATCCAAGCGGATCAGCTCCTCTCAGATTCTTCATCACAACGAGGAATGAAAGTAAATTCTCCATACATGTGTAGTAAAAGGCAATAGGCGCCAGCCATCACCTACACAAGTTTTGACCACTCGGCGTAATGCCCCGTAGAACTCGCCCGATGGCATGATACAATTCCACACACGCGGTCAACATCTCATCGCCAGTCGGTCGCACAATGGGCGCCTCCTCAGGGACATGTAATGTCTCACGACCAAGGGTTGAAACTGACGTATGAATGAACCGATCACAACCTATTGAGTCACTTGCCGCGGCTCGCCCAACAAAGCCGACTTGACGCGTCTCCAGTGAACATTCCGCGATTGTGGACATGGGCGCTTCATATCAAGCCCAAGAGGAAGCTGATTGGAGATGCCGCGAGACCTGCAAAAACGCTCCTCAATTGCGGACATGTCTCGGCGCTTATTGGTGCACAGATGGAATACGCACAGCTGTGTCGATGAGGCCCACCGGGAGTTGTGTGCCCAACGCCCAGCAGGGTAAGCACCAGCATTGGTCTTCCTTGGTGTCGTCTAGAGTGGCTTGCCTCGTTGCCTTGTCTGCCTTTCGTTGCCTCGTTATTCGCAAAGTTCCGCTTGCATAAACAGAGCCTCAAAGACGACATTATAACAACCTCGAGAACGTCAATTAATACAGAGACATAATATACATCAGTTTTCGAACATCGAACCTGCCAACTGCGGCTTCTTGTCTCCCTGTTTGCTCCTCTGAAGCATCCCTGCACTACTAGCATGGCACGCCAAACGCAACTTCACACCCCTCGCTCAGCACCAACCAATCAAGGATCAAACAATGCCGGCTACTTACTCGCGCAAGTTGCAATAAGAAATTCTCCAGCACGTGGATTGGCATCACGCCACCTAGAAAGGCGTCGTACATACCCATCGCCAAGGTTGGGTCGGACGGCAACCCCTGTCCAGACTAGGGCATCCGCCACACCCTCTTCGTTATCTTCAGAGCACGAATGGGACTCCTCCTCGTCAAGCAGCAGTAGTGAAAGCGATTCTGAGCATGAAGATCAGGTTGAACATTATACTCTGCCCCATGAACACGAGTGGCACAAATTCCGACCGGAGCTCCTGCAATTGGCACATCCCCAACTGGAGGAGTTCAGCTCTTTGGTTGAGTACGATGCATCATCCCGCACACGGTCTAGGGTGGTCAAGTGGCAGCCAGAGCCCTTGCTGGTCGAAGAAGCTCAGGATCCCAGTGATCCAGAGGTGGTAGTGCTCTCTCGCCAACGCAAGATGGCAAGACAATTCCATCAAGCCTGCCCCTTCTATAAGTCCGACCCGGTAAAACACAAGCGATGTCTCCTCCTGTACAACTCGCAGTCAATCGAGGGACTTAAGCATCATCTCGCACGCCATCACAAAAAGCCTTTTTACTGCGCGAGATGCTTCGAGACTTTCAAGACACCAATCGGTCGCGACAGTCATATCTTGGATGCAAAGTGTCAATTGCTGGATCCAAAGCCCATGGACGGGATTGATCAATATCAAAGATCCATGCTGTGGAAAAAAGACAAATGGTATCTCAGTGAGAGAAAGCGCTGGCGATGGATATGGACAATCGTCTTCCCCTCGCAGCCGCCCCACTCACCCTACCTTGATCAAGGTCTCGGACTGGAAGTTTCCATGGCCCGAGACTTTTGGGACATGTACGGGTGGCGATGTGTGTCAGATTTCCTGAGCAGCCGAGGGTATCTCGATAGACACGATGAGAATGACGAGAAAGCGCTCGATGCCCTGTGTGACTTGGTTCTGGAAGATTTGTTGACCGAGATCATTGAGAGAGCTTCGTCCACCAGGGCTTGCTAGTTGGATGGTAGCAGATTCAAGGCAGAATTTGGACCTATCTGAAGGTCGCGAGATGAGATTTATATTATCTCAGACCTGAACACATTATACGCTAGTCATAGGTATCTCTGACAGGCTTGGGAATGATGGAGAGATGGTAAGTGGAGGATAAACAAGATTGTACATAGGGGGTAGATATTGGATAATATATGAACCCAATACCGCCTAGTTTGACGACTTGCCCGCCATTGGGGTTAGATCTTATCTGTGTTCGTAATAGATATCAACTACAATGCGGCGATGGTATAATTACACTAAACTCGCATAATGAGCAACTACTTTTGCTTCACATCGTACCTCCTATGTAAGCTTATATCCGCCCTCTACCTGCTTGGGTAGTGGAAGTAGCATACTAGGAAGTTCTTAAGCATTGAAGCTCACAGCAACGAGATCATGGTGGTTGGAAAAGACAAGCTTTGGTCCATATAACCTTATAATCTCTGTCTTAAAACTCTTAGCTAGCTAGAACCTCGTCTACCTGCGATAAGAAGCACATTACATCTGAGAACAAACCACATCGTACAGCTCCCCCCTCGATTCAAGAAGTTAAACAGACAAAATCATGGGGAGCAGAACATATACGGTCGGTCTTCTGGTTAGTTATCTCATCAAAGGCCGGGCTTCAACTATAACAAAGAACACATTAGCAGAACATATACATACAGAGCCTAGGTAGATGGAAGAGAGCCCACTTCTTCCGAGAAGGCTGTCAAGGCGGTTTTGAGAGAAGTAAGGGCAAATGATAAATCCTTGAAGAATAAAAGAATCATTGCGAAAAATGAGCCCTAAGACGGGCACATTCTTCAGATGATTGAAGAAGACGATGAACACGAGGCTCTGATGAGCGTCAAGCCCTTTTCTGTGTACAGGGGAAATCACCCTATAGCCCAAAATGTTTGCAAGCAGTTCCCCCAGTTCCCTACCCAATGCTCAGCCAGGCGAGTTTTTCACGACCCATTTCGCGTTGCATGTTCTTCCATGCCCACCTTCATCGGTTCATAACCTCGTACCACATAAACAAAACAAAGGAAAGGTCTGCATCATCCCCATTTGGCCGCAGCTAGGATCCGGGGCTGCAGAGAAAAAAGAGTGTGTCGATACTGGGAGTATTCGATGTCGGAGATCCCAGGCCTGATCAGGATGAGGGTTCGGGGGGGTCTTGGGGGAAAGAGGATGTCGATGGTTTGTTGAGTAATCTCACCGGCCAGTTCTTCATCAGGGCAATAGCCATGGCTTTCAAGAATATCGTAAATCGCCTGAGGAAACGCCGTGCTGGCTACGTTGTAGTAATTATACATCATCGTCACGGCGAGGTCTTCCACATAAGGCCAAGGGGGCTCGCAATGGAAGATCTTGCGCCAGATTTTCTGCCACTTGGTGACTGGGTCATTGTTCGAGCTCAAAAAGGTTTGTTTCCAAGTGTTGTACTCTTCAGGGAGGATCACGCCGGTTTCTTCGATTGTCGCTTTCAAGCAGCGCCTTTGAGCCCTCATGTGGCGTTCATATGACGCCTTGGGGTCATCTCCGTGGACAAACTCGATGCGACAGCTTGGACAATGGTATTTGTCTTCTCTGAGGACGTGCTGTCGCTCAATGTGCTGTTTGAGGTCGCAGAAGCGGAGATATCCCTTGCAGCCTTGGTACCGGACGGGGTCGAACTTGTGGAAAGGACAGTCGAAAAGCCTGACCATGAAATCAAATATTGGGAATCGAAGGCCGTCTGGCTTTCTGCTGCCATCGCTTCCTTCATCGTCGGGGTCGTCTCCGTTGTCGTCCCCTCCTTGGCGTTGCTTGCCCTTGTTCTCTTGGCGTTTTTCGGCCCTGCGGCGTTGGCGCGACGGGGCTTTTGAAGACTGGTCGGTCTGGGGGCACGTCCTAATATGGCCGTGTGCAAAGTCGCACAGTCTCGGCAGGAGGGTAAAGAGAGGGTTGAAGAAAGGGAGCTTGTGGACAAGAATGGTGATAGCGAGGAGCTTCGAGACGAGAACTTGAAAGACGATCAAATCTAAGCCCTTGGTGCAGCCGGCCAGAAAGTCCCGTGAAGCGTAGCCCGAGGTGAGACATGTCGCAGCCTGGTGGGATGGCTGCACATGTGTGGTGACAGCAACATTCTCGCTCGCACTCAAGTTGGAGTGGCAAGTCGAACCTTGATTCGATGCTTCAACCACAACGGCTTTGTGCCGTTTTGATTTGAAGCGATGAAGGAGGTCACGAATGACATTGGCGAACGCATCAATGGGATGCAGGACGAAGTCGCACAGGCGAGTAACAGGCCCGTCTTGGAGCTTGGCGGGGGGCTGGTAGTACATGATGCCAACAGCCTCAAAAGCCTCAAAGCGATGAAGGGAAAGGTTTAAAGAGGTCGAGAGAAACCGGCTGGTGCAGTGAAGAAGAAGATTCTTTGAGATTTGGGCTTGATGGACCAAGATGGAGCGCCTTTTATCACCATGAGGCAACCAGGCGGCTCAACTGAGTCCACATCTGCGGTCTTGTAATTTCTGCAAAGAATCAAACAACATTCAAGGCAGTCCGAGACTGTGAATGACTTGTTCCATGATCGATCTGCGCTGCGGATTGTGGTTTGCTAATATCGATTTCATCGCAGTGCTGCCTCCGCCCCGGCAGTCCGCAGCCGTGGACGGACACGAATTTGGCCCGCAGGCGCGGAGTGCAGCACGCATTCTCGGATCTCTATCGCGCGAACGTCTAATCGCTGGAGAATAATTGGGCGAGGACTGTGGTGAACTATGTCAGACGCATCGGATCACCCCATTTCATCGCGCCAAGGCACATTCAATCAGGATACGAGAGCCACGGCGAGCTGAAGCCACTAAATTTTAACCTTAGTCGACAGCCGACGACCCGTTAACTTAGCTTGTAGAGACCACGGGGCGGGCCGTTCTGACGGGCACCCGGTCAGCGGTAGATGGATGGGCTGTGCCTCGGCTCGGGCACCCGCCTGATGTAGCAAGTGACAGAGTCACTGTTCGAACGGCGGTAGCCTCGAGACGACTCCATTGTTCAAACAATGGTGTCCCAGAGTGCGTACTCCGGAGACAGGGGATCCCTCCCCCACCACAGACGCAGATCATCATCAAACATCATGTCCACGATTGCGGACCACGTCCACAGATTCGGACTCTTGTATACACGATTGTGGAATGCCAGCGCAAGTAAGTTAAATTTGTGAAGCGATAAAACACGATTGCTCGTCCTCGATTTCGGATGTAATTCTGCCCTCAAATCCCCCTCTTTCTCACTCCAACGACCCTACAAAACAAGAAACGCCACATTGCTCTAGGCCTGCTTTCCTTCTATCATGCCCAAATCAACAACAACAACAACACAAGAGTCAGTGCCTGCCCTCTCGCCCTTCCCCTCACCGGCTAACCGACTCAGCAACCATGGCCAATCGTCAAGCTGCCTGTTTTCATTGCAGGAATACAACAACAGCATTGAACGATGGCTGTCAGACCCGGGACTCGACCTCCAAGGGCGGTTGCTGATGGGGGCGCAGGGCGGTGGAGCTCAGCCACCCTCCTCCACGACGTGGACCTCGCAAGATGAATACAGAGGGAAGATGTGAATTTACAGTTTGAAATATGGCTTAAGGACGGTACAAAGGTGCATGTAATGCGTTTTCTGTGACGCGGCATTTACTGCGGTTGTTTTTCTAGTTGGCCCTTTTCTGTGTGCTTAGCGATATTTACAATCTGTGTTTCGATTTATGCATCTCATCCCTCTACAACTTGCCTGAGCTGTCTGTCAGGCAGCAGGCATCCACCCCCGGATACTAGCCAAACAAGAACTCATCGTACACTTTGCAGCCATAGCCACAGCACGGCACACGCGTTCCGCACCAACGAATCACGTCTCGAGCAACGAACTGTAATATCTCAATAGCTCTGCTTGTCACTTCCCCCCTGGCTCTCTCCGCCACCTTCGTACTGCCATCGTGTCTTGCACCATATCCACCCTTTGTCAATTCACTGTCGTTACCATGTGGGTTAGCCATGATCATAAGCAACTCAACGGTCGCTTCTCTTGGCGTCTCTCAATATTAGGAATTATGACTCAGTGGGGCCTCCAGATACCATAGGGCCGAGTCTCATGGTTGAAGTCAGAGAATAGAGAGACCAGAGCTCAATGACGCGTTATTTTAGCAAAGGGAACTCAGCAACGACGTCAAACAGTTGTGGCTGTTGAGGCTTGAGTGGCTTCAGGGGTCGGTGAGATCAGCCTCGTGGCTTTCGGGGCCGTTCGACTTGCGAATGAGATAGGCACTAAACCAAGTTCTACTGATGAGAAGCTTTGACTTGACAGTGATTGTGTTTTCCGGCTGATAGAGGTCAGGTCGTTCACTTGATTGTGGCTGTTGCTCCACTATCATCAAGTCTCCTATGCAAACTACCTAGGTAGTCTCGCACAACTTGTGCCGAACTTCCGGTACCTTTGATTGGATCGATTCGGCTCTGAACTCCGTTCTCCAAGCTTGAAAGAACTATCGGGTCAAGAATCAGCGGCTTGACAATAATGTGTGATGGTGATAGATCTGGGCCAACCATCAGGAGAATACATAAACCTCGATTCTTGGCATCTCCGTGTGTCAGGCAGCTCGCTCACCACCACACTCATTTGCACCACATTTTGACATTTGCCAATCATGGATTTCCGCTCGTTTTTGACTCTATCCTTCGCTGAGGGCATGGCGGCTGCCGGTCCATGCTATGTCTCGGGAACCACTGCTGCCCTCACCAGTGAGACTACGACCTCCACTACCTCTAGCTTTTACAGCAGCGAAACCATACCGACTAGCGCCACCCTCACGACCGTGAGCAGCGAGGCTACATCGACTACTGCGACTCTCAGCACTTCGAGTAGCGACATTGCGTCCACCACTGCCAGCTTGGGCAGTGAGGCAGAAACCACCAGTGCCACCATCACTACCTTCAGCAGCACTGATAGCGCGTCGACCACCGCCTCCGCCACCACAACCAGCTCTGCTGCCCCCAATCCCGACTGCTACAAGCACATCAAGATTCTCCGGCGCCAGTCTATTGGTGGAGTCTCCTACCACGGAGACTCGATGACCCTTGAGCAGTGTATGGACGTCTGCGCCGATGCCGGTAACTGCATCGCTTTCGACTTCATGTCGAGTGGTGGCTGGTGCTACATTTCTTATACTGGAGAGGAAGGGAACCTCTGGGGTCCTCTCGACGACGACATGTATACCAGTGGTTACACCAACACCTGTTAGATGTCAAAAGGATTGAGATGTCTTGGAGGTGGTGTTTGTTGTTGGAATGTCGGCGCACTCGTCGGAGAGAATTCTTGAGTCCTGAGAAGCAGCCACATGCAGTTTCTTGCGCTGGAATGTGGATGTAATTGGATCATATATAATTAAGTTTCTTTGTGCCCCTCTATTGATGGAGCTCTGAGTACTCTTGGGCTATATACATGATTTAAGATGAGGAGAATTATCAAGTTGATATCTTTTGGATGCTCGGGCCCAGCCAGCCTTGACTGCTTTGTGTGCCTAGACGTTGCACAAATAAGATGCGCTTTCCACGCCTGAATTTTGCTTTCCATAGTAGAAATAGTGACGTTAATAGTTCCTATATCGAGTCTTTTGCGTCACGACGTCGATCAACTCATCGTACTCCTGGGTAATGTCCCAACTGTGTGAAGGTGCTTGCCCCACTGTTAGAGCACTATCAGCTACTGGTAAGAGTTTCAGGTGACATTGATCTGGCCTTAGTGCGCTTCTACTGTGAGACCAGCCATGATTGGCTTAGGTCCCTGTGTGCGACGCGCCGGATGCCTCCATTTCTTAGGCACCTACTCAAACTACTCAGTGAGAACAAGACGCCTTCAGAGCAGCTCAACGGGGTAACACAGCAGTAACATAAGTGAAGCTTCTAGCCTCTGCGCAGTCCAGCAGATGTACGTTGTAAGCTCTCAATCATGGCAAGCCAATACGGCAAACGGCATCTCCCAAACAGTCGACGAGGCTCCAGCTGACGACTCAACCAGGTCTAGCGTGCGGGGTGACATTGCTTACCCTGTCCTTGTGCCTGGTTACCTGAAGCCCTCATTCGTGCATCCTCCAATGTCCCCCACAATAACTTCGAGTTTCAGACCAGGCTGTGATTTTAGGACTTGATTGAGCTCGTAGGACACGATGGGCCATCTTGGACTCGTCATCAGAGGGTAAGGGAAGCAACATGTCGGACGGATCGATAACGGCGACGGAGAGTGAGATACCACTCGCTGATTGTATCGTTGCGAGCTATGTCAGAAGCAAGATCAGCACCGACCGCGAACAAAAGTACTTGCCTGAGGGTTCGGTTGAGCGACTCATCACTCCTTCTTCTATTCGAGAAGAGCTCAGCGATATCCCGATCGATCCAGAATCGTTGGATAATCTGATCGGCTTTATCGTAACCCGAGCGAAAAAGGTCTTCACAATCACTATCCTCGCACAGCTCAGCGGACTCGACCTTTACAACGCCATCAAGACTTTTCAAGACGTGGGCTTCGACGATGACAAGCTACCGGTGCTACCAGACCGTCATGCTGACCTCATGTCGGCTGCGTTCAAGGGGCGGAGACTATGGAACGCAGTCCGAAAGGAAGGATTCCTAACGGACCAATGGGGTCTTCTCGTGCCGGTCTTCACCAAACCACAATTGATGCATTCACTTCAGGAGAGCGCTATACTTCCCCTTGAGCGTGTCAGCAGTGCCTTCAAGGGAGGCACCTTTGGCGATGTCTATGAAGCCACTGTACACCGAGCCCATATGGACGATGAGCTGTTCAAGGTGAGTAATGTTCTCTTAGTGGCATCGTTGCTCCTAACACGTCTTGTAGCGAAATAGTTCTCGTACCAATATTGCGGTCAAGGAGATCAAAGCCAGTCAACTGTTGCAAGGCGATGTCCAAAAAGCCTATGACATTGAGGCCCTGGCGCTGGCTAGAAGCAGCAAAGTCGAACACGAAAACCTTATCCCATGTCTCGCCGCCATCGAGAAAGGGTCGATGCACTACTTCCTGTTTCCCTGGGCCGATGCTGGCAGCCTCGAAGACTTTTGGCAGAGTAGTCCAAAGCTCAGCTCGGATTTTCTTATGGATGTCTTTGAGCAGCTGCGTGGGCTTGCGGCGGCCCTTGAGAAGCTTCATAACTACGACGATAAGAACGTCCCGGTTGAAAGCGAGGGACGTCCTGCTTCGCCATCAGGCGGTATTAGACACGGAGACTTGAAGCCTGCCAACATTTTGATCTTCAAATCAGACGACCCCAAGCGAATTGGAACCATGAAAATCGCAGACATGGGTCTCGCCAAGTACCATCAAGTTCAGACTCGTCTTCGAAGAAATGCTACGAGCTCGAGATATGGGACATCTCGATATGAACCACCTGAAGCCGGAGTGCCGAAACTCAACACGACTCCCGCCATGTCCCGCCTTTACGATACTTGGTCTATGGGCTGTATCTTCCTCCAGTTTCTTGTCTGGTTTTTGCAAGGAAAGGAAGCCTTGAAGAGCTTCAACGAATCCATCCACGAGTACAACATCAAGAACCAGTGGGGATCCATGTACGATCTGGAGCCACCATACTACATCATCGGATCCGACAACAAGGCTCAACTCCATCCTCTCATTGTACAGCGGTTCGGGGAGCTCTCGAGAAGCTGCACACGCAACACGGCGATCGGAGATCTCCTTCATATCGTCAAGACCAAACTGCTCATAGTTCATCTCCCAAGCAGTAGAGAGCGACCTACAAGCAGATGGGTTTCCTTGAGCGAGTCAAGGCCACGATATCGCGCTACAGCACAGGTTCTCAGAGAGCGTTTGGATCTAATCGTAGGTAATGCCAAAAAGGACCCTCACTACCTTTTAACAGATAGGAACCGAGAGAATGCACCACCACCGTCGCTTTACGCGCAGCAATCGTCGAGTACCCTGCGTCCGGATTCGGCTGGGCTAAGGAAGCGGATCAAACAGCTGATAAGGCCAATTGCACAAATGAGAGGCCATGTAAGTGTCACCTTGATGATGGTAGTTATATTGCAGACATACTGATTCTAACTATTTAGCCCGTATGTTATCCCGAGAAGTGATGGACACGTGCTAACATAGCCATGCGTATTTTCGCAACCAAAGAATGTAAGTCAGCATGTCCATGTTTTAAATAGATCACAAACTAACCGGATTTTCAGTATGTGAGACAAGCTACCGCTTACCATAATGTAGATGCTGACCTATATGTGATTGCAGTCTGTAAGATAGGCCCGGTTGTGTCTGCACCTGCGATTCATGCCTCACTCCCAATCATAAGGAAGTGGTTGCTAACTTGATAAGCACGTAAGTCCTCTTACTCATATCCCTTAATCGAGAGCAATGACTGATATTGTCAAAACTAGCGGGTAAATATCTCCTTTAGCTATAGCTGAGGGTTAACTAACGGGTCAAAGAACGTGTGTGCCCCCATTACTTATTAAATGGGTTTTTTTTTAGCTCATCAATCATCATACAGTTAGACATTCATGTCTGGGATTATCTTGTCGACAACGATTTCGCCTTCAAAATTATTGACGCAGGAGATAGCCCTGCACTTGAGCCTTTCTCTCACGAAAAAACCGAGCAACTCTGCGACAGCTGCAAGGACCTCGACTTTTGGGCCACAGGTTTTCACATCGAGGATGATCTTTCAGAGCTCAAAGTGCGCCAAGAGGACTGTCAGTTCTGCAGCATGAGGTGGGAGGCCTGCAAGTATCTTGAAAGCTATTCTCCCTCGGCTAGATTTGATAGGATTGATTCGGTGATGAAACTCAATGAGAGTGATCCTCCTGTCTTCTCTATCTGCAGTGGCCCTGGTAACTTCTCCCTATCTTCTATGTGATCCCATACACTGACAGTGTGCAAGGCCTGAATCTGCCCGCCTCACTCCAGGTTGGGCTTCCACAGGTCACCGAGGCGGCGAGAACACCATATCAGATCAGGTTGATCAACACTTGGATAAAAGAATGCGACGAGAACCACCCCAAGTGTAGAGGGTTGCCTCAAAAAGACGGACCTGGGAGTCGCAAGGCTTTTCAACTGCCCACCAGGCTCATCGACATTGGCCAGCCTGGCTCCAAGATCAAGCTGTACGAGACACAGCCCGATGACAAGACTGAAAACCTGAAGTACATTGCATTGTCTCATCAGTGGGGAGATCCTACCGCCAGCAACCATTTCCGAACCACGACCCAGAATTACGCCGCCCATCTCAACAATATCGACTTCTACAAGCTCCCAGACACCTTCAAAGATGCCGTCACCATGACCCGTGACATGGGCATTCGATATCTCTGGATCGACTCCATCTGCATCATTCAAGGCCCAGATGGCGATTTCAACACCGAGTCTCAGAAAATGGAAGATGTCTTCAGTTCTGCCTACTGTGTCATCGCTGCGAGCTGTGCCAGAGATCAATGGGATGGGTTTCTCAAGAACAGGCTTGAATCTGATTCGAGGCAATTTGCGACATTCAGGAACGGCCGAGATCCGCCATTTTACGTTTGTCAGTTTCTGGATGACTTCAATACCGATGTTCTTGAAGGACCGTTGAACAAGAGAGGTTGGGTTCTTCAGGAGAGGGTCTTGGCTCGCCGGACGATCTTCTTTACCGATAAGCAGATCTACTGGGAGTGTGGCAACGGCGTTCGATGCGAGACTCTAACACGCATGAAAAAGTGAGTGCACCCTTCATTCTCATACTGCTATCGCTGACCGTGTCTCAGTGAACTTGCGGCTTTCCTTGGAGACCCCAACTTCCCGGAAATCGCCATCCACTCTCCTCGAGCCGACCGAGATACCTCTCACGGTGAAAAGATCCTCTACTATCAGGACCTCTACAAAACATACTCCAGACTCGCCTTTTCCAAACCCGAAGATCGAGGCGTGGCAATGAACGGTTTGGAGCAGAGACTTAGCCGAGGCTTCGTTTGCAACGGCAAATTTGGCATCCTGGATGACAAAAGTCTCTTTCACAGGAGCTTACTGTGGAGACGCGCTGTGACTGTGAATTCTATGGAGAAGATTTCGTTCCCGGCGGACAGACAGCAAGTGCCTTCTTGGTCTTGGATGGCTGTTAAGGGTGAGATGGATTACATTCCTGTGCCGTTCGATACAGTAGACTGGGAAAGCAGTCTCAAGTCTCCTTTAAGGCACACCTTGACATTCAAGGATGAACAAAGCAGAACTATGGAGATTAGAGCCAAGGCCAACGAACTAGTTCCTGGCCATGGTGATGATCTTGAGGAGTTCTACGACAGAGTCTCTGATCACGAAGGAACCCCACGAAAGGTGCTCTGCGTCGTTGTTGGGATAAATAAGGGCTCAGGTCGAGCTGAGGAGAAGTTTCACTTCGTTCTTCTCGTGTCTCCTAAGCCGTCTTCTGGACCATGGGTGTGTGAGAGAGTGGGAGCTGGCAAAGTGCCAGGAAGCTGGATTGATTTTACTCGACCGGCAGCTGACATTGGAATTTGTTAGGGACGGAAGTTTGGTGTCATTATGTTATCTACGTCTAGATGGTATCGTTAGACTCGCGATATCTATCACTGAGCCAACTATGTACCCAGCCCCTAAGTCCCATTTATCCGCTTAGTTAGACCGAATCGGATTCGGCTCGTCTGCATAGCCCGGGACATTTAGACACTTTTGGTGCAACTTGTGCAGCTTGGTAGCAAGCGGTCCACACCCCAGGCGCTTGAGGCCATCGGCATCAGCTGTTTCAACTACTAGTAACTCCTTCTCAATGATATCAAGAAAATCATGGATGAAATCACTACACTTGGCGTGAGAGTGAAGCCAGTTGATGAACTAGACAATCGTTAGTGAAAGTTTATCAGCGAGAAAAAGTGTATGTTTACCTCTCCAACACATGACTTGACCTGGGCTGATCTGCCTTCATCTAGCCGGTCAAAGAAGAGATGCTCTCTTAGCTGAGGAGCCCAAGGAATATCAGGTCCTGCCCTCTGCCGAGCAAAAATTGTGACCAGACTCCAGCCACCTAGCATCCAAGCAACAAACTCGAGATACAGACAGCCCAGAGTCCAGATATCATATGACCGACTGATTGTGCCGCCCTTGATGTCGCACTCGGGCGGCCGATAGAATAGAGAGATGGCGACGTCCGTGTTTGGTCGGTTGGATCTGCTGTGAGCTGAATGAAGCTCGGCTTGTCCAAAGTCGCAGATCTTGAGAATGCCTCTACCTTCGGGGTCTTCGGGATCTTTGAAGAGGAGAATGTTTTGGGGCTTGATATCCCCGTGCCTGCCGTACAACTTCCGACCAGGAGTAGCCTCGTAATCAGCTGTCGTCGAAGACCGGTATGCATTCTGCTCAATGCTTCCATAGCGATGAATAGTCTGCAGACCATTCGCAAGCCCATAGCACTGCCTGGCTACCCAAAGTACAGTATCCTTGTTAAACGGCGGCCTGGGTTCCATAAAGGTCCAGAACCGCGACAAATCTGTATCAGCCCAGTCGAAGATGAAGTAACAGGCGTTGCGAAGACGATATGCAGCTCTTAGAGGGACCAGGTGAGGGTCTTCGGTCTTGGAGAATGTGGCAAGCATGTTGAACTCGGCCTTGTACTTTTCCAGACTTCTTGACTTGAGCTTTTTGATAGCAAAGGCCGAACCGTTTGACTGCGAGGTGTTAGAATGGATAAACACGGGGGAATAGAGGGAGGTAAACATACCCTGCCATCGTAGAAGTTGTGGTGTTCAGGGTGGATGTACACCTTGGAAACCTTACCAAACCCTCCCTCAAACTCTTGCTCTTCAAGAGGATCTCCGGGTTGTCTCTTTTCCTTTGAGAACGGCAGAATCGTAGAATCCGGAAACCGATATCTCATAACCTTGCCGTCTACCGCACGAGAGAAGAACGGTGCCATGACAGTCCATTGCCAATCATCAAACTGCATGAGCTGCACTTGGTTCCACCTTCTGAAGCAGGCAAGCCGACTCGAATCCTGGGGTCGCGGTCGTAGTTCGAATCTTGGTACTCTCGCTGACTTGACCTCAACTCTTCGTAAGGGGAGCGCACTGTCATCAACACCTTCCTTGATAAAATCGCCAATCGATGAGACTCTTTCTATGAGTACCAAAATGGCAAAGATCTTGAGATAGGACTCGGGTTTGGAGTTGTTTCCGTGCCTGGACCGTCTGTGAGGCGAAGGGTTACAGATCAGTCTCGTGTACTCATTGGCCTTGGCTAAGATGGCCTGTGATGGCCCGGAAGGCCCAGATAATGCGTCAACGATCTCCTGTCTCACGTCGTGCTCTTGAAGAACCCGCCTGATATGGCCCCTGGGGATGAATCCCTTGCTCCCCGCCTGCGGTTTGCGATACTCGGCTAGTAGCAGGTCGTGTAGCGCAGCTTCGGGGTGGCGATCTTTTTGCCACTCACACAACCTCTCCTCCGGCCTAGTATCGTCGAGGCCATCGCCAAGATCGGAGACCTCGCTGTGGTCTGTCGGTAGAACCGGTTGCTGATCGGGGCTGAGAGTCGGTAGTCCTTTGCCTCTTATTGAAGCGAGGGCGATGTCGTCGTTGGTGCGTTTGTCGTAGAGATTGGGTGATGGGGGTCTTGAGATGTCTCTCTAAGCTGTTGTTAATTGACTTGTGAGTGAGTCAGGTTTAAAAATACGTACTAATTCAGAGTCTGACTCTTGAATCTGAGGCTGGTTGTTGAGAGGCGTCCCCTCAATGTGGATAATGACTCCGGTCGGAGGAAAGTCATACTCATAGTCCGAGTCTGTCAGCGGTTCTAGATCCGACGTCGAAGAAGCAGTGCTCCGCCGAGATACAGGTTGTCCATCGTTGTCTGTACTTGATTGGGAGTGCTGTGCTGGCACCTCTAGCAGTGCATCGCCTGCAGGGCCGGGGCTGTCGTGGGAGCTTCTCATGGCGACAGCAAGGTAAGACCAGGCAAGGATGGGCCGATCGAGAATTTACCGGGAATTCCGAGGCAACCAGTCGGTCGCAAGGGGGCGCTGTAATTTAAAGGGCATTTGCAATCAGGCTGCGGTAATCCGACAGGCTCAGCTGCCCTCTCAGCCTGGCAAGGCGGACTCTCATTGGGAGGGAGTGAGACATTTGGTGACTCGAGACTCGAGGCGCAGGGGGTCATTGCTCTCCAGGACCCCTGTACGGAGTCTCGGAGGAGTGACCCCGAGGCAGGGGTAAGTGTGAAAGCACAGCCTCAGTTGACCAATCGATGCTCTGGACCAGCAGGGTGGCTCATGGTTGAACCAGTATAACCAATAAGCTGAGCTCTTGTGCCTCTCGACGGGACCACTGAGTGTGGCTGAGCAAGAATGATAGGTCAGCCCTTTTTCCACTTCGCGTTGCGCGTCACGATGGCAAATTCATTTCCCGAATAGGGACCATTCCCCGAACACACGTGAGCCCATGAGCTGCCTCACCACCGTGGCTGAGAACGATAAAAGTCCTACCAACGCTGCCTAGTACTTAGAACTTAATCCTAGCAAAAACAACAGAGCCAAGCATCACATCAAAAATGTCTCGCGACAGTGAGCGTCCTCCGCTCAAATCGACAAACACCAGCGGTTCCGACACGACGCCCTACGACGATGTCGACGACTTTCAGGATGTTGACGGCAGGAGGATCAACCCTACAAAACTCGTCACTTTCTTGAAGAAAACGTTCAACGAAGGAAACTATGAGGTTCACGTAAGTACATCCCACTACCGGCAAATGTGATGCGCCATCTAACATATTGTCCTCAGAGAATCCACGACATTTACAGCGTCCGCGCGCCACGCAGACTCTCCATCGACGAACTTCAGTTGTGCATGTGACCCATCACAACACTTACATCGAGATATTTCATCTCTTAAATACGTTTCACCCTGCAATCTACAATCGCACAAATTGCATGGTCCCATTTCCTTCCACCTCGAGACGATAATGTCAGCCGACGCGTCTTGTTATCATCACGGCGCAATGCCCATGAGAAACGACCTTCATTTACGATATATACTGCCATGAGTTATGATATTTGGGTGGATATTTGGATTATTTAGCGTGATGAGATTTTACATTCGTTCTTCCTGTTTTAGAGCCAGGAGCATAGCAACGCTTCGCAAGGGGCACTTTCACTTCTCAGCAATTAGTTTACTCAATGCTTGATCTTGTTCTCATGGCATTATTCAAGAAATGATATTTCCATAATGAATGACTCGAGTTAAGAGAAAATAATTTTCTAAAATACCTGTACTGCGAATTAATCTGCCTACAGAAAGCGGTGATTTGAGTCGCCACTTCATTCATGACTGCCTCGATGTGTCAAAGCCTAGACCCGCATCAATCTCCGCCGCGTCACCTTGAACAAACATGCTATGGCATAATTCGTCCCAGTTTGCCCCTGTGAAAACACTCTCCGTGTCTCTCAAAACCCCCCAGTCCTCCTGCACATTTATGTTGAAGGCTTCCAGTACTTGTAGAGAATCGACGGGGTCCGCTTGAGGTTGGACCACTGATTCGATGGCTTCTATTGCTGGCGTTCCTCCGTTGTTGTTCTCTGGTATCGCTGTGATCGCCAAGTGGTCGGCATTGGAGCCATGAGAAGAGTGAGAGGCCAGCATCACTCCGCTATCGTTGTCCGTTATGACCCCTTGTGGCCCTGAGTTGTTCAAAACAAGGCCTTTAGCCTGCGACGAAGCCTCTGCTGGGGTTGGGTGTTCGCGCTGGAGAAAACCCTCAAACATCAAGTGTATCGCTCGACGGAATATCTCTCTCACATCTTGCTCTGACACATCCGTCCTTAGCACTTTTCCACTGTCGCGTACGGTTTTACGGAAGATTGACTCTCCCTGGGTTTGACTGAATTCGCGCAGCATAAGGAAGTCTTGCGACTGGTCAGTGTCGACGTAGATGCTGAGCGGCCGACTCTCGCCCGGAAATAGGATGTCCCATATGGCATACCACTGCTCCTCAACCGCTGTTCCTTTGGACTTCTTGAAGACGGCATCCCTTTGTTCAATTGAGATACCCTCCAAGCTTGCCTGCGAGCGAGGTTCGCAGGGTTTGCCGAAAACGTGCTGATCGCAAGGGTCTTTCTTGGAGAATATCATAAAACATCTCTGACAGTAGAAAGTAGGAGTATGTCGTCTTTTCAAATGCTGCTTGACGTAACTGACCGTTGTCAGCTTTTTCAAAAAGCACTCCCAATGCTTGTCGGGATCAAGTTTCCAGAATGGGCAAGCCAGAAATCTTGGCTTTTCCAAAGAACTAGGGGGCGGTCCTTGGGGGCTTTTCCTTGGCTGAAGAACGTTCTCATCATCCTCTGACTCTTCGTTCCCTCGATGACGCTTCCGAGGTCTGATATGCCCTGAAGAGCCACCATGTGAAGTAGATGAACGTGCCCCTAATGGCAATGGTCTCAAGTCGCTTGTAGAAGAACCGCCGTCGATAGGTGCTTGGGACAGATACTCCAGTATGATATGCCGAAGCAGCTCCTTGAAGAAGTAAAATCCAGGGCCTCCACTCTCTTTCCGGTCGACATCAATTGAGTCGCTTGACACAGATAAAATGCCACTAGTAAAAGAGTTACTCAAATTGGAGCTCGATCCCGGGGAGGTCTCCTCATCTTCTATCTAGCATTTTAGCGAATGAAAAGCAAAAACGGGGTGACACTCACCCATCTCCATATAGAGCTCGCAGTGACACATAACATGCCGCCCATTTGCTAAGACGCTGTCGGACAATTCCATGTCAAGGTCGTCTCCATGGGTGTCCAAGAAGTGATTAGTAGAGCACCTGCAGGAGTGTTTTTCATGCCAATAAAAAACACCATTGGCTCTTCCTGCAAGGATGATACTGTCTTTCAGGCGGTCATGGTGGCCGAGGCCTGTGTCTCGCGCAAACTGCAATAACGGATAGGACAGCTCAAAGCCCGGACACCCCTTAGGCTTACGTGCTATGGGATAGCCCGTAACGACTGTTGGGTGAAACCCCAGCAAGGGGCCCCAGAGGCTTCCCCATTGCCCTTTCGGATGATGACCGTGTTCATGAGACACCCCTATCTGGATTCCGACAAACGCTTCATTTGATGTGGCTGGATGTTTTGAGCGTGAGGCATCTTCGTCATTCTGGCCCAGGCCTCCCAAGCCAGGGAACGTGCTGAAAAGTCTATCCAGGCCACCCTGACTCTTCCACTGTGGTGGGTAGGAGGCGCCGGAATGACTGCCGAGACAGGTAACCGACGAGTGGTTAAGAACAACATCGTCATAAATTGAGTATGGAGGATTAGAAATAGCAGCTGCCAGCCAGGCCAACTCTTCTCCAACCTCAGCAATAGAGTAAGCTGGGCCAGTAACTCTAATGAGTAAGCATGCCGGGTCAAAAAGCTTATCCAACTGTGCGTTGTTGGCCAGAAAGGCTTGGAAGTTATTAGTAGATAATTTCAAACTGAGACAGGTTAATCAGGAACAAGGTAGACCTACTCGAGCGTATAGTCGGTCTGGTATGACAATGTTCGAACGCCCTCTCAAAGAAGGAAAGAACTTCTTCGCCGAATGATGGCCAAGTCTGGTTTACATAGGCCAGGATACCGGTGAACTGGAGATTTTGGCAATCAGGAGTAACCACAAGGGGATGGGAAAATAGGAACCGAGTTCGCCACGTTCGCCTCGTTAGCTGCGCGGGAAACTGAAAGACAGCATGGTGGTCGGCTGGGTACCTTTTCTTGCTGATACTTCCCCGTGGAAACATTGAAAGTATCTGTTGGAGCACGGATACTCTCTCACTTGAGGGCTCGGTCTTGCCCCGGTCGAGTGACAACTCTGTCTTCAGGCTCTGAATCAGCCAGTGATAGTGCTCGCTCTCCAGGACCATCTTGATGTACATGAGCGAAGCAGTCATGTTCGAATCGTCGTCTGTGACGTTTTGAAACAATTCACTGCTCTCGGGTGCGCTCTCTTGCATGGGGGTCTGTTTATGCCACATGTCCATCTTGTCTTGCAGGGACATGATATCCAGATCCGTATCGCCATCGGCACGAGGGGCTTCAAGGTCCTCAACTGGGTCAAGGAGTAGATTCTTGAGCTGATTGGCAATATTCCTAGATTATGGTGTCAGTGCATAAACGTGCCGAGCGACAAAAGTGTGTACCGGTGTTCTTTATGAATAGTGTACATGACACCACGGCTGGCCTGTGACGCGCCATCGCTCCCAATCCTGATAGCGAAGGCTTTCAGAAGTTCAGGCAGTGACCTTGAAACCAGCGACCAGTCATCGGGGTTTACAAAGAGCTTCAACTTCTCGTAGATATCATTGGCCAGCTCGTGCACGAAATCATGTGTCTGGGCGGGACGCTCGTTGGTTGCTTTCGAGTACGTGGTTTCGGCATCATCATCGACACCCGTGCTTTGCATCGGGGCTCTCCCCCCGCCTCCTCTTTTGGCTTGGAGTTGGAAAAGCGGGCTCTTTCTGCGATTGATCCGTATCCTGAGTCCTCGGCAGACTCCTTGGGATGATCAACAGGACCGCCAGGCCTTGGTATGGGGGGAATCTTTGGAAAGTTAACTAGGTGCGAAATCTCGGGAAGGCGAACCCTAGGACGGATAGGTGTGAGCTGACGACTATATTTGCCGTCCAGTTCAATTCCAGGATCACCAATTGGAGGTGTCGGTCCTGGTCCCATTCCCGAACAAACACCCAAAAATTCGGTCGCTGGCGCAGCAGACATGCCCTCATCGCTACCACCTCGAGCAACTGACGATTGTGAGGTCGGAGCACGACCACACCAAGTGTCAGTCGAGCCCACATTGGCGCAAAGCTGGCCGGGCCCGTAATCTGCGTACCCTTTCATGGGTAGGGTACTTTTGATACTGTTTTGGGTGACTTAATTAGCACTCATTCATTTCTTAGAGTCATATATGTTATCAACGATTCGTAGAGAAACAGAAGAAAAGATCTAGGCCGTCCAGTGGGTAGATGAGCCGGTATTGTCACTAGGATAAATATGCTTTTGGCAATAAGGTCGAAGTTATGATCAAGAACGGCCAGTATGGTGAAGCTGAAAATGAGATGACGTGGCTAGGAGATGTCACCAGGCTGCGTTATCACAAATGTGTTTTCTCCTGCCATTGGCTCCACAGGCTGCATGCTGACCGGAATGCCAAGGCAAAGGTCGTCCAATGATATTGATTAGCACACTTGTGGTCTTCTCCCTGTGTGATGAGCCGGAGTCTTCGGTGTCCCTCACGATTTAGGCATGTTCAGCACTTGAGCCAGTTTCTCTGCCATTCGAAGCCCTGCGGTCTGAATTAGTTCTGGACGTCCTTGCCGAGTTCAATAGACTGGTGCATTCTAAAAACAAAAAGGACTTGTGAGTAACGTACATGATAAGCAAGTGCACCGGACAAGTGAGTGCACCAGCATACTGTATAACCTAAAATCACAAAATCCTAAGTCTCTAAAAATAGCTATAAAATAGCTATGAAGTTAAAAAAAGCATTTCTATAAATATAACTCTATATAATATCTAAAAATGATTTTTTAATATTTTTAAAAAAATTCGTTTATAAAGAAATAGCTATATATACAGTGCGAATATGAGTTTTTCTAAACTAGCTTACTAAGGGATTTTTAAAAAACTTATAAAAAATAATAAATACTTTTCTCATTTTATATAATCAAAATCTAAAATTATAGCTTTTTAAGGTTTTTCCTTAATTTTAGAGAATTTTTTAAAGAGATTAAAAATTAAGGTGTAAATCCTAAGAACTTTCAAAGTGGTGCACTCACTTGTCCGGTGCACTCGCTTATCATGTACGTTATATCTAGTGAAATTATAGAAATGTACTCCTGCGTAATTCTTCATAAAGGCGCTTCGGACCCCTTTGTTCAAAAAAGTCCCATCGAGAGCAGTTTGGCGGGCAACCCATATCTTCCACTCCTGCCTGTATTAAGTTATATACGAATTCACTTATAAAGTCACATCAGCCTCATTTGATAGCATCTTTCAATCCAACACCCGCTACCTTCTTCGGAGTGAGTTTGAATGGGGTGCACGGTTCGGGCATAGGGGCGGGAGTTAGCGGGAAAGGGGTGGTGGGTCGGTTAAACTTGTTGTATTGAGGGGGAATAAAGATGAATATAAGATGAACCGAACTCATGTGCGTTGCCCCTAAGTCTATATAGCCGCATACCTGTAGAAGTAGCATCATCCATCTTGCCATCAATAACGTCTGCAGGAGAGGTCATCAGTCACAAGAACAAAGGCACAGTTATCAATACATAACGGCAGCAAAAGCCAACTCGGCAAAACACTATACAGAAGATAGGAGACAGGAAAATCTCACATCGACTTATTCTATTCTCCCAAGCTACCCACATGTGTCATTAACGCCCTTCCGCCCTCAACCTTGGATAGCCCCACCCAGGCGTGCCTATGTCCGCACCGGTGTTGCTCTAACCTAATGGATACATACCACTTATAAAAGGCAAATGTTCCCCATCCTTTCTTTCGCCGTCTTTTCACGAAGCACTACCTCCTCGCACCAAGAAACACCAAGAATACCAATCCCTTGCGACACTCGGGCTAGTAGTTCTTCCGCGTTCTCATCATGGACAATTCAAGTCTGCACGAAGCCATCATCTCCTCGTTTCTTACCAGCCAACGTCCCCCAACAGTCAGAGAGATCGCCACCCGTTTCCAATGCAGTGAAGCCACTGCACGACAGGGCCTCAAAGCTTTGGGAGACTACCATGGGGTTGTGCTGCACCCACATTCCGACGAGGTGTGGGTTGCCCACCCGTTTTCAGCAGCGCCCACGACCTGCATTGTCACATCAGGCGAGCGCAAATGGTGGGGGAACTGCGCTTGGTGTTCCCTGGGAGTAATGAAGCTAGCAGGCGGCACTGCAACCCTCACGACAAGACTCGGTGCTATCGGCGACGAAGTGACCCTCACCGTCGAAGATGGAAAGCTGTTGAACAAGGACTACGTTGTACACTTTCCAGTCCCAATGCGAAACGCCTGGGATAACGTCATATATACCTGCTCGGTCCAATTACTGTTCCGCGACAAAGCTGAGGTGGACAAGTGGTGTTCCACTAGAGGAATCCCCAAGGGCGATGTGCGGCCAGTTGAGCAGATTTGGGATTTTGCTGCGGAATGGTACGGACGCCACGCCGATGCCGACTGGACGAAGTGGTCATTGAACGACGCGGTAGAAATCTTTCGCCGGCATAACCTGACTGGCCCAACTTGGACGATTGGGGGCAATGCAGGGCGCTTTTAGGACAATCTATTGCCCATTCTTCATTAACACTACAAGCCGACGGGAAAGGAGGAACAAGCTATGAAGGGCCAACCCACGAGACTCAAGGATTACTAGTTAATACATGAAGAATAATGCAATTGGGCAAAATGACGGGAAGTGTAGGGTTGACCTGCTAAAGCACTTGATTATTTCCCAGGTTGCTGTAACGTCCAAGAGACACACCTTGCCGCTGTGCAGCCTGTGCGAAACAAACCAGCCCTTCTTGATAAGCCTCCTTCACTAGCCTTCCAGAAAACACTTGATGCAGCAGATTAGCATGAATAGCGGCTTAATTTGTCGATGTTGCCGTATGTGGAGGTTGTTGAAAGGCAAACTTCTCGACCTCCTCAAATGAACATCCACCACCACCACTTCCCCCAAGTAATGCATCATGTAGACCCGTTTTTTCTTCCAAAACTTCTTTGATAACTCCAGCCACCACAAGCCAATTTCGCTTCTGCACATATAGGTCTTCTGGCAGATCGGAGTCAGCCACAGACACTCGAACTTTGATCCGCCGTATTGTGAGCCCAATGATCTTCTCGGCTACTTCGTCAACGGCCTGGTAGATTTTTGGGAGTGTCTTCGCTGTCAGTTGAGCCCGAATAGCTACAAGACTATCCTCCTTTGCCAAAAGAGGTGCTCGTATGTCACTCTAGATGCGAGAGATCGAGTCGGATAGGGTCACGAAGCAAACCGACGCAGGGGCTGGGACTGTAATGGGAGGTCTATATGGTGGTAGGCTCGAGGGTTGCGTGTAAGATGGCTTAGATGGCTAAGAAGACGTACCATAGGGAGTTAGTGGATCTTGAGGAGGCCCTTGACGGGAGAAATGTCTGTGACAGTGGTTGCGGCTAGGCGTATGGCGATGCGTAGGTTTGATTGGAGGAGCATCCACCATCTCAAAGTCAGGGTCTGTTTCTTCATCGACTCCCTCCGACTTATTGTCCGAGTTTTCGAGGTTACGGTCATCTTCGCTATCACTCATCTCATCTTGGGAGCTCGACCTGTGGTCTTCAACTTCACTGCTCGAGTCCACTCTGGTGTGTCCGTCTTCGTCGTCTGAATAAATTAGATTCCGCAGCCCGTGCGCAGACAAATGTCCACCGTTGATTAAGATGGCCACTGTCTTGGACGTTGCTGCTCTGTTGTGGTTGCCTGTGCTTCCAACAACTACGCTAGAGCGTAATATCGTGGAGGGAGTTGGTGTTTGGGACGCTGGGCCATCGGGAGGTTTCTGATGCTTCCCGAACTTCTTGGAAAACACCGAGGGCTTTGAGCTTTTAGGGTATTTGCCATCCCTGTTGGCCTGTCATCCCCCCTTAACCCTTTTGCCCACCTTGAAAGGTCGTCGTATGGGAGAGCACAGATCTACTGTATCATTGAGTGAGCTTCACACATCATAGAAGGGCTGAGAGCCCTACCTGAGAGTTGTTGCTGACGCACACGGCAGTAGAGAGGTTGTCTGTAGAGTACGTTTTGCTGTTGGCTCAGGCAAGAGGCATATGACCATGGGCACTTATCTTGCAAGGGTAATTTTGTAGCAACCAAGAGAACAAGTGACGATCGGGGTTTCTAGGAGAATGCATGGAGTAGTATTCATCAAAGACCGTGCTTGATGCATACATGCTGAAAAGAGAACAAACGAAATAGTGCTCTCTCACCTGGCGAAGCCCGATGCGGGCCAGTGAGTAAGTGAACAAAGAATATGGGGCCCTTTAATGGCGTGTCCGCACATCCTCTGATTCCAAGACGCATGTAACCCAAGGACCATTTGCCAGCTGGCAGATGGTTACTTGTTGATATGGCGGCCTTTTTGGGCGGGTGTTTTGACCACAAGAAAGAATATCACTTGGCCAAAGGATCTCATAAGCATCATGGGATCATTCCGGAAACTTTGCCTTTGCACCCGTTCGATGCCGACATGTTGTTTGTCACTATTGGTTGCCACATTTGGGGGCCTGCATCAGTTTGCTAGCCGCTAGTGGATGTTGACTGACTGACGTGGCTGAACTTGTTACTCAAAGGGCCAAGTTCTCGAAGTCGGTTGGAAGATGATATTTGCCGTGGCGTTGGGTCTAATTAAAATACTAGGGTTACCGCTGTTTCCTTGACGCTCATAGCCACTTTGAGATGAGATGCATCACAAGATGGTCACGGGTGGGCAGCGAAGGTAATCTCAGGGGTGTCATCACCTTCATCCACTTCATCATCAACATCCTCCATCCTCTCTTTTCAACCGTTCTCTCCTGTCCTCTAGCACGGCGTCATCGTCTTCACAACATTCCGTTTCGTCTTACCTCCCCCAGGGAAGATGGCTAATCGGTGTGAGCCAGACGCTCTCCTCCAGGAGGCTTACGACTTGGTCATCTTCAATCAGCTCAGCGACCTTTCAACCGCCCAGTTGTCCATTGTCAAGCGGGCTGCTGCACGATGTGGCAGTCAGGGATGCGGCAATAAGAACGTTGCTTTTAGAGGAGTATCTGAAGGAACGTCGTTCCCAACCCCGATACAACGACGTCCGCCCCCCGAGGCCGCCAACCATGTAGGGTTTGATGGATTTGTGCTGCTTGTTTCGTTACTGGTCGCTCCATGTACTCTATCGGAATGTGTTTTTATTACGTCTTGATATTTGGGGGTTCCGGGGTTGGTTCTTGTTAAACGTCGAATGCTAAGCTATTGAATCACTTTTCCCTTTGGTGCGATAATAAAATGATAGGTGACAGTCTCCATCTTGCCAAAAAGTCGCTGGCGGTGGAAACAGAACATGGCCAAGGATAATGCCTTCGGACTGGAGATAGTTGATAGGGCGCAATGCGTCGACAATATGAACATGAAAGGCCAACTCAAGTTAGTCACTGAGGCTGATATTCAGGTACCCCATAATCACAGATTCTGGGATGAGGTCTGACGAATGACCGTCACTAGGGCCAGAGCCATTCGTTATCGCCGGTGGTTGGTTGGTCAGAACTTCCCCCTTATCAAGATTCTTAGTACCGTACTAACTGGCCTGGGTACTTACCCGACAGTAGGTATCTCTCTAAAGGTTGCGCGGCAAAGGCACGATATCTTTAACTTCAAGGGCATAAGCTATAGAGGGGTGTGGTCGTGAGAATAGAAGAAATATGGTAGCTTTATTTCTCCTTACTTCATAGATTTACTACGAGCAAGCGCTTATATAGACTATGATTTATCGTGATTCTTTCAGGACGTTTATTGCCGCTCCATCCTGCCGAGTTCGTCGGAAGCGGACCGCAAGATATCCAGTCCCGGGCCGCCCCTTCGGACGGGGCACCTCGACCCCCCGAGACATGCAGACAACAATGGGTCACGAGGGGGGCTAATGCCACGTACTGTACTACTGTGCGACATGGTCAGCGTCTTGAACGCCCTCACTTTCCTCCCTTTCTATGACATGCCCATTAAACACACGTACCAATCTATCCCAAGCAAGCATGGCCAGACCCACGACCGAATTTGCAGTGCTCTCGTTAGTACCAGGAGCAAACTTGGTAGATCCTGAGTCTGAAGGGAGCCGCATCTGGAGAGATTGCCTCAAGACATTGAGTTCCTTTGAGGGGTTTCGCAGCTCCCTCTACAGCGTG
Source organism: Fusarium solani (assembly GCF_023522795.1). Taxonomy (NCBI): domain Eukaryota; kingdom Fungi; phylum Ascomycota; class Sordariomycetes; order Hypocreales; family Nectriaceae; genus Fusarium; species Fusarium solani. Next base: position 446,183 of record NW_027072149.1, read on the forward strand.
GATGAAAAGAACACCAATACCATGGTAGAGATTGTGGGTAAGAATGTTCCCTCACTCGTCATGTCTTCCGCTGGGGTAGACAAGGGGCTCCGCAACCTCTACCACCATCTTCCTTTTGCCTTTTGGTCGCGCTGACAATGAGCCAGACTGGGAGAGCATTGAGGCTCACCAAGCAGCGACCGAATCTCCCAAATATGGCCCTTTCTTGGAAAAAGTGAGCGCCATCTTGGCTGGGCCTCCAAACCTCAAACATGCCATGCTCAATGTCTACGGGGCGGAAGGAGAGTTAAGCCCGTCCCCACCGGCCGCCGCTTTCAAAGATACTCCGACCGTCATCCAGAAGTTCTACTTCCCGGCTTCTGTTGATGCTGCGGCAGTTGACGCATCGGCTCTCGAAATGGTCCAGTCGGTCAAGAGCTTGAAAGGGTTCAAGGCGGCGGCAACAGGGTGGTTGCTTGAAGACGTTGAGCACAAGGCATTGGGAGGAAGCGCAGGCAAAGGTTTCGTTTTGGTTACGGGCTGGGAGAATCCTGGCATTGCTAGAGAGTTCAGCACGTCTCTGATTGCCAACCATGAGCTGCAAAGAGTTGGAGCCAAGGCAGACGAGGATTTCGTCGCTAGCTTCTAAACTTGGCTGTGGCTGAACTTGGGGCGAGAGCTGGAATGACTCAACAACTATCTCTCAAACGAACGCATCATCACAGAAAGGCCTGGCTTGCTTAACTTGGCGAGAACGGATAAAAACATATTAGTTAGCACGACTATAGAAACGAAACCGTTCCCGTTAATGTGTAGGCTAAATCACTTCCGCTACCAGTCTCTGTTCACGATCTTCTGGCTCAGTTAACCTATCAAGGGCCGGGCTTCAACTATAATAAAGAGCACATTATCAACACATCATAGCATCATATCCCAATGCTAACACAGTGGCCCTTTTTTTTTAACCTTCTACTCCCTGCAGTAGAGGACTCATCCTAGCTGGTCTCTGTTCACGTCGTTGTTATAGTTGTTGTCCTGAACACAGAGCCTGGCATCCTCCTACGCCCTTTTTCTTTACATCAACTCTACATTTCATGGCCATATACAATAGCGCTCATTCATAATCCTTTGGACCATAAAGCCTGAAAGTTTAAGTCTCACCTAGCCTCCCAGGTCGAGGAAATGACACCAAGCTACTCGATAGTAATGGACAGGTCCGGCGGCGGAAGTCCGTTCGACTGTGCCTCCGGACCATTCCGTACCGTTAGTGGATCAACTGACGGGCGGCGATATAGAAGTGGTTTGATATATAGCCTGGTCTCACCTTGAAGAATGGCCTAGTCCCCAACTATCCGCCACGCAACACTTGGGTGACACTGACATGATGTCCTGACCTTGAAGGGTGCGAGCTTTCCGCGACATCGAATGGTTATCCACCCACAGCGAGGCGATGAGGTGATGTCACCTTGGACTACCTGCAAGGGGAATAGCCTCAAAGTCTTTACCGCCGTTCTGGGTCGGCATCTACGTTTACCCACAAATCGGGAATGCCTCGGAATTGCAGAGCCACATGAGGATAGTTATCATCCGGTTCCTGCTTGTTTTTATGCGGGTGCGTGGCATGATTGTGGATGTCGTGTTGGGGTGATCTGATAGTTGGACCCATTCATCAGTTGACGAGTGGATACCCTCAGCTTCAAGTATAAAGGATAGGGCTATCAGGCGTCTATCAGAGTTTGTTACTTGCTCGATATTCTCTCATATAAATCGCATTGTCTTCTTAAAAGTCCCATCATCACTCTCTCTCCTCAAATACCCATATAAATCAACCTTGAAGCAATCAACATGCCCAAGTACGTCCTCACCGGCGCAGATGGAAATCTGGGCAAGATTGCTGCCAGCCACGCCGTTGAGATCGTTCAACCCGAGGACGAGCTAGTTCTCACAACATACAAAGAAGATGCCGTCCCTGCTGAGCTGCGCCAGTCTTGGATAGACAAGGGCGCCAAGTTCGCTGTTGCCACCTATGATGACATCGAGAGCCTCAAGGCCGTGTTTGAGGGAGCAGAGGCTGTCTCATTCATCTCCACATGGCTCTTTGGTGAAGGCCGACGACGTCAGGCTCAGACTGTTGTTGATGCAGCAAAGGCATGCGGCGTGAAGCGCGTCTGCTACACATCATTTATCGGAGCTGGAATTGAGGCCGAGAACGAAGAGGATATTCCCTTCTTGCCTCGAGACCATCACGCTATCGAAAAGATCATCTACGCCTCTGGTCTGGACTACAGCATACAGCGCAACTACCTCTACGCTGACAACATTCCCACTCTTTTCGCCCCTTCATTCAAGTTCTGCGGTGACCGCTGGTTGACAAACACCCACGGCCAAGCCGGCGCCTATGTTGCCCGAGAGGATTGCGGTCGCGTTCTTGCTTGCCTACTGCTCGGCAAGGGAGAGCCCAACACTGTATACGACATCACTGGCCCTGAGGCCGTCACAAACCAGGAAGTCTTTGACTGGATGTGCAGCCAGACTGGTTATAAGGGAGAGCTCGTGGACATGCCAGACGACGAGCTCAAGCAGTGGTGGCTGGACCATGGACTACCTACCGACTTCTTTGGTGACTTTTCTCAGTTGCCCATGAAGCTGTGCATTGGCGATTTGATGTGCTGTGGCGAGATGGTTGCCGAAGGACACATGGCCAAGACGACGGATAATGTTGAGAAGCTGACAGGTCGGAAGCCAGTGCCTTTCCGGGAGACCCTTCTTCAGTATAAGGATCTCTTCCCCAAGCCTGAGGAGTAATTTAGATATGATGGATAGATGAGTAGTCTAGTCAGGATAGTTATGAAATATGAAGCCTCTAATGTGTGTACCAACAAGATGTGTCATGACACAATCAAGTGTAAGGTCTAAATGCGATAACTATAATACGGGCAAAGAAAGACACTAGTCAGGTACATGGACATCTGTGTACTGCCCAGTCTATGCTTGGATAGTCATTTCGCCAACCCTTTAAAAAGCAGCAAGGCCAGAATTACCAAGTCCAGGCATAAGGCCCATTCCCTTTCCAAACATGTCGCCAACCTGCTGAAGCGAACCATCCTCCTTGATTTTGTAAGCAACAACAGCGCCGGAGCCTCGGAGGAGGTTGTAAAGATACATGCCGTCGCTGCTGAGGGCAAGATCAACAGGCTCGGAGCCATCACCGGGAAGAGCTGCCTCGCCTTCGATGAGAGAAGTGGTTCCATTGTTGAAGATGGCGTAGCTAGAGATGGAGTTGGAGACAAAGTTGGCAGTGTAGGCGTAGCGGTTGTCGGGGGTGACGACGACCCAGCAGGCGTCGGTCTGGTCGCTTCGCTCGGCCTTGGTGACGGCGGTCAAGCTGGGAACCTCTCCACCATTGAGGTGGTAGGTGGACAGAGCGCTGTTCTTGAAGGCGGGGAGGCCGGACTCGACGACGTACAAGGTGCTCTCGTTGTTGAAAACAGCACCAAAGGGGCGGAGGCCGCTGGAGGCCATGGTGGTGACGGGTGCGGAGCTGGCTTGGCCCTTCTCATCGATGGAAAAGACATCGATTGTGCTGCCGACCTTGTTGGTGACAATCAGGGATCGACCATTAGGGGCAAAAGCGACGACACCAGGGACACCGATAGGGGTACTGAGTGGGATAGTCTCATTGGTGAGAGGGGAGAGCTTTCCGGTCTTGCCGTCGACCTTGAAGCCAAAGATGCCAGTCGAGGCAACGGAACCAGTGAGGGAGTAGGCATATCCGCTCTTGCTCAGGGTGATGCTAAGAGGCTGGTCACCTCCGTATATGGTCTGGACCTTAGTGAGAGACGAGCCATCAACAGCAAAAACGGTGATCAGATCGTCGGCCGGGTTGACGGCATAAAGATACTTGTTCTTGGCATCCAGCTGAAGACCGCCCTGGGTATCAAAGTCAACACCCTGACCCCGCCCACCAGTAAGGTACGCCTTAGTTTGAGTCAAAGAACCATCGCCGTTGCGAGAGAAAGCGATGACTCTGTTCCCGGTAGGCTCGTTGGTCATGGCAAAGACGGCGCCAGCTGCGCTCTTGGCTGAACCGCCTTGGACACGAATGTCGATGCCGGCACGGGCTTCGATGCCGGAGATGGCAGCGAGGGTGAGAGAGGCGAGGTTTAGGACACGCATTTTGATGGCTACTGTGGCAGAGATGTTGAAAGAATGTGTTGAAATGAGAGTTGTGGTGGTTGTTGTGATGGTGAAGCTGTTGATGGTTCTGTCCCGAGTGCTCTTCACTACTCTTTATACAATCCAACAACTCCCCTTCAAGTTAAAATAATTACGACGCATCGACTAATTACGCTGAAGCCATCACCTCCACAACAAGGCATCTCGGCTTGCGGCAAGAGGCTGAGCAAGTTTGGCCCCTTGATGTGACGTCGAATGTTATTCGGTGCCGATTTCCCAGGCGATCTCAGCCCTACTGGACCCCAGACTGTGCCTCTTCTCGGAGATATTTCCTACGGCTGGAGTTTCAAGGTCTGGAGTGATTCCAAAGCTGACAGGGATAGCGGCTGCAGGGTTCAGCTGAGCTTGGGCAAGCCTCAAGCGATCCACGTCGTCGTGTTTATTACATGGTTCTAGCGAGGATCAATGTCAAGTTCGCTGCACACGAGAATTCAGTCTCTCGGGTATCTTCGATGTTGCGTTTCAATTATTCACTGGCATTTCGCAGGGTAGTCTCCTAGCGACGCAATTACAGCCTGGGCGTCGGCTTGGAGCCCGCCACGTTGATGCTATTCAGAAAACCTTGACAGAACACCTCAAGATTCCTTCCCATTCCCAAAATCGGCAGTTCATCCTCGTTAATTCTGTTCCCCATTAACCTCGTACCATTCAAGCCAAATAAAGGGATGATTCCATCTCATCGTCCTGAATTGCTTCTCCCAGACTGTTGACTGGCATCAAATCCCAAAGCCACGAGCAATTTTCGGTTTCAGTTACGTAAAATATTTAAACTCATAGGCTGAACCCTGAATGATTCCAAAGTCAACACGCACTAAGATCTCACCCGCGTCCTGCTTATGGCTTAGACCCAGCCAAGCGGCAGATCAAACCTGGAAGTTTAATGACACTTTGGAATCTGTGTTTATTGAATGAGGTGATTGCCAACAACTGTCGCATGTATTACACTGTACTCGCGATGGACTGGCTTGGGGTTACGATAAGTTGGATTGGCAAGCCGACTACATTCCAATATTCCACCTGAGTAGACTCGGGCGGCTGCAGCAATCTTTTGATACTGTATTGTGCATGTGGAATCAGTGTGATGCTGAAAATAGACATCTTGGCAATCAAAGTGTATAAAATGCCTTGTTGCAGCGGAACATTCACTGGAAAAGCAAACTTCACAGCCCCGTAGAGCCTGCATCACAATTCGACCCCTTTGCAACAATTGAAATGGCTCCAAAGGTTTGTCCCCTCTCAAAAGAACAGGTAGAATTGAACAGACCTGACCTTCGCCCCAGCTCACTCTCTACTCGTTTGTTGGCTCGCAGTGGGCGGGCGTTGCCCATCTTGCCTTGGCAGAGAAAGGATTTTCTACAGATGACTACGAAGTCAAGGAGATAAACTTGGGTACGCTTCAACACCTTCACGTTGGGATCAACACTCACATTTCCCAGCTGCCGCAGAGAACTTTGCGCCAGAATATCTCAAGATCAACCCCCACGGCACTGTCCCATCTCTGGTGTCTTCTGCCCTCGAAAAGCCCCTCGTCCAGAGCATAGACATCCTCCGTTACGTGGACAGCGTGGGCGAAGCCACTCTCGTACCCAAAGACCCCAAGGTGCAACAAAAGGCGCAGCAAATCATCGATCACGTTCACTCTGCAGACGTCGACACCAATGTCATCCTCTTTGATGCTCGTGATACCAAGGAGATGGAGGCCAAGAAAGCTAGCATGTGGAAGGACTTTCTCCAGAACCGACAGACCAAGCTCGAGCAGGAACACAAGGCAGCACCTGACAATGCTTTCTACAGCTTCAAGAGGGAAGAGAATGGAGCAGTGAATAGACTCTACACCACAGAGCTCGGTGCCGATCACCAGCAATTCTTCGAGACCTCCCACAGTCAGTACCGTACCTTTGCATCCGGTATGAACAAGCTCGAGGAAATTCTCGTGCTCCCGTTCGCTGCCGGAGACTCTCTCACAGAAGCCGACTTTCACGCCATACCCTGGCTCTCGCATGCCATGTGGGGAGCTGGAACAGAACCGACTGATATTCACAACTTTGGACTGTTGGAAGAGTTGATTCGAAAGTCAGACCCTGAGTTTAGTGTTGGGCCAAAGACTAAGCAGTGGTGGAAAAGGGTCTCTACGACCAAGTCGTTCAAAAAGGTTTATCCAAGCCTTCACTGAGTTGGATTGGATGGAGGGTGGCAAACTTGGATCTAACAAGGCATTCTTTGCTCTCTTGAGAGATAATAATACTATCAACACAGGCCCTACCGACGTAACCAATCTACCTACCTACCTAACTCACACAAACACCAAGCTTCCAAATCCATTGCACAATCGACCCCTCCCTACCTCGACATATCCTTCATACAAAACAAATCAACACTAGCATTTGTCAATATCAATCCAAAAATTCTTCGTCAATACCAATCCAAAACTTCTCCTTTGTATCCTCAGCATTCCATACCTCCGCAGAAACCATATCAACCATAGCCCTCCGGCTAGGCCGCCTTAACTTTGCCAACGGCTGCTGGATGAGCTCAATCCCCGTAACCTTGTCCTGCTCATCATCGTACACCTTGAGGCCGACAATGAAATGCCCCGCTCGGGGTGCGAGAAAATGCGTGGCGTGGCATTCCGGATCTCCAAAGTCGGCGTGGCCACCAACAGGAGGCAGGCTGAAGGGAAAGAATATCCCGGTAATTACTGTTTGAGCGGGAATTATGTCGTCTTCTTCATCGTCGTCCGGTCGATCGTGGTAGATTCGTATCGAGATGCCCGCGAGCCAGCCGTCTTCGGGGAAAAACACTTGGTTTTCGAGGTCGAGGCCCATTCTTTTCTTGTACACAAAGCCACAGTTTCCAACTTTGATGGCCTTGAATTCGAAGTTCCTGGTCCATTCAACCACAATCTTGGGGTGTACAGAGTCCAAGTCGCCGAACTTGCGCAGGAAAAGAAGCTCTCGGCAAGTCTTGTAATTGGGCTTGGGCCCTGTGTCGACTACCGCGTCGATCATGGTTTCGGGTATTGCCTCTTTTTCCTTGTTCTGGATGGCCATTTCATCGTGGAAAGCCTTGACGAGTGGCGAACAGACCTGCCATATCCGCTTTCTGTTGATAAGGGCTGGACTCCTGTGCACACCATGACTGAACGAAGCTAAGTGAAGTGTCTTGTAGACCTCCTCCCAGTCCACGGGCGACTCAGAAATCTCGGGATAGGGCACGTCAAACATCCAAGGCATATCCCGAATCAGCCTGTCCCTCCAATTCTTGTTCTCCAAAGGGAGAAGAGCAGTCCTCCTCGATGCTCCTCTCCATTGACAGAAATCAGCCATGGTCATATGCTCCGTGGTGAGCAAGACGAGCTCAGGAGGCAACTTGACGAATGGGTCATCCCTTAAACTTGGTAGACGTTTAACAACCCGGGTTTCCCCATTCGTTTCTGGGGGTTGGTTCTGCAGCCTAGTGTACCACCTTCTGAGGGCCTGGTCCGTGGAGGGCGTGACCAGATAATGCCTCTCGCCTGGAGCGAATTTCCAATATTTTCCCATGAACCTCTCAGCGCCGCCATAGTCCAAGGTCAGGCATCTTGAGGGGGCTGAGCTGGCAAACTTCTTGAATGCCTTGTAGACACACTCAAGGTCCAACTCTTGCGGTTCAAGCATCTTTTGAAATAGATACATGCATACAGCATGGACGGGAAACGCTACGGGAAAGTCTGTCTGATTGTTATACCTGGATTGAAATGTCAGCCAAATACCCCATAGAATAAACAGCAACTTGAACAGAGATGGTGCACTAACGCATATTGCTTTATTGTTCCCATATGTCGTATATCGTAAGCGTAGAGGCCATTGCCGAGATGACGAGCGTCTTCCATTAGGGCAATTCTATAATACGTCAGTCAAGGTCTTCCCAAGGTTAGAAATGGGTTACTAACCCTACGCCACCGAGGTTCTCAGTAAGGATACTTGTCTCTCTCAACCACCAGAGGGTTCTTACTGGGGAGGCGAGGACGCTATAGGAGGCATTCAGATTGCCGTGGGTCACGCCCGGCCGACCCAAGGGTGGGTTGAAATAAGTGAGGGTGCCGCATAGCGCACAATAGACCTCTCCATCAATCATGAAAGGTTTGGCCTTGTGAGTTTTTGAGAAGCAGAAGAGAAGTGGTTGGTGAAGTGATGTTTGCAAGTCGTCAAAAGAAGGAATGACGTGGGTGAAAAGGCATTCATTTGGACTACAAGTCGCTTTTAAAGGCAGGAGAGTCGATGGGATGAGAATTCTAAGTATCATTTTAACTTTCCACGAGCATTTAAATATCGTTTTCTCTTAACAGATACCGTTGATGCGCTTGTCGAGTTAACAGTACTCCCAAGATTGTCTTAGTTTTGGTACCCATCTACCTCATTGCTTGCAGATGTGCTTGGAAATTAAGTAAATCCAACCCATTAAATAGCAGTGTTCCCTTCCATCAATTGCTATCAGCTTTCAGGGTGAATAAGCTTACTGTTTTGACTTCCTTTCGACAGCATGTGTGGCTTAACGCCGACATTTCGGCCGAAAGAAACGATGGGCCGTTGCCGGATGCACGAAAATACTTTAAGAGCATGTAAACCAGCGCATGCATCTTCTGTTGCAAGGACGAGTCCCTTGCTACGCATGAAAAAATGATAAACACTCTTGGTTTGTTGATGCATGCATTGCCACCATCGCGAGACACGATGTCATGTTGCAGGTGGTCACGTGACCACCCGTCAGTTTGCATGGAGCTGTTCACATTTGCAGCATCGTGTTGGATCAGCTGTGCATTTCTTTTTCGCCTTTGAGATATTGCAGAATCTTCTAGTCGGTCGATCGCTTGGATGTCACCATCGTCATCAAGACTTGCTGTCTTAGACTGATCCAGGTTCCTCTTCCCTTCTAGTCATCCGATTGCAATATTATCCGACTAATGGGTGCCTAACATCAAACGCAAATGCCCAAGATTACTCAGCAAAGTATTTGAGACATATCGCTGATCCCCATCATCTGCTTGTTCCTTTGAACTGATACCACGAGTCACGTGGCCCCCTTGCAATGTCCCTTTGTCACTTCTGATCTGCCTTTGTCTAAGACTCGACAGTAAAGCCTAACCAATCATGAGAAAATAAGCATTTGGGTAAGGTTCCTTGCAGGGCTTGGCAAGTCATCGCCATTAAGACTTGGCGGCTTGGGATGTTCCCAGTGCGCGATACAAGTCTAGGGTGACAGCTGAGTGACGCAGTTGGCTCTTCCATATTATCACAAATAATGGTTCCAACTTGATATAAAAGAATGTAATTACTCTATGAGCACTCACAGTGATTTCTACCAAATTCACAGTTTATTCTTTCAACACTCTACGCTCAGCCCGTCCATTGTGAAAATCCCAACGTTCTTTGTAATTTGACATGCAGATCAGGGTCCAATCTTCAGAGCCCAACCCACGTTACAACTACGCGATTAGAACATGGATAAAGTGATTAACTACGATCATATAACCCCCTCGTCGTCGGAGAATACATGAAAGCATCAATCCAGTCGTCATGAAACAATCCTCCCCCTTCAATTGGTTGTAACCCCCAATCTCTCGTTTTTCGCCTTGACGCCTTTGCCGCTAGCTCGGTGGAATCCCGAGGCACCCCGGAAACACGATCAACTTATACCCGACCAATCAGGAGGGACCAGGTTCTGACACGTCATCGCAATTTTGTAGATCACTGTCTCAAAACTGGGAAGGTTTACCGTGACGTCATGGTGGTGGTGCAAGTCTATGCACTAAAGTTCGCGTTGCCGACCAACGACGCTGATCGAGCGACTTGCGGTGTGCAACCATCGTGTACGATACCGTACCCATCATGACTTCTATATACCCGATGCCGCTGCTCTCCCGAGAGTTGACGCCGATCGTGTCGCCAGACATCCGACTCCTCCTACAGACGACAAGCCGATAGCAGACACACTGTCGTGATGAACCACGCCAACATGATCGAGGACAAGCACCTCAAGGTATCTCTGCACGCTCGCATCTACCTTTGACCTCCTGCTAAGGTTCGCACCAGAAAACCTACATCATAGCCGTGCTGTGTTCCACCCTCGTCGGCACATTCACCTCGTCCATCGGCCTCTGGGACCGCGTCAAGGAGCGCCGCAAGCAGAACCACCGCGACACGACCCAAGACGAAGAGATCAAGAAGCTCAAGGAGCAAGTCGAAAAGTCGGAGAAGAAGGCCAAGGAAAAGGACCAGACGCTAGAGAAGGAGAAAGAGACGGACGAGGTCAGCGCTTCGCTCAAGAAGTCGAGTGTCCTCATCAGCCGGGAATTCGAGGATGGGTACGAACGACTCGGTCGGAAATTCGCCATCGGAGACGTGGTCACCGAGAATAAGCTGCAGGCACAGGTTATTGCTCTGCAGCAAACCGTCATCAACGTCCTGCAAGATGCCGTATACCACGGTCGGCGACTTGACCGCGTCGACATGCAACACCTTATCGCTGCCTCGAACGCCGCACGAGACGGATCCCTCGGAGCTCTTCGAGAGCAGCGACAACGCCTATTGATGGCTACCGAGAAGCCAAGGCCAGCACTGGCTCCGCCCCCGAAGCCGCTGCCTCCGCAAAAGGCACTCCCTGCTCCCGCTCGCAGCCGCGCATCGAGCATCGTCCGGTCCGAACACCCCCGATCCGAACCTGTCCGATCCGAGCCCGATCCTCTATACTGCATATATAGCATTGATCTACAGTGCGATAAGAATATGCGCATGGCCTCGACTTTTGCCCCTGGAGGCATCTGTCAATGTCCGGCCTGTGGGATCAAACTCGGTGTTGAAGCCGACGACATCTGGGCTATCCGGAAGCCCACGACAAGGTGGATCACGATCGACGGATACGAGCGAGAGGTCGATGAAGATCTTGAGTTCATCGTCAACCAACGATTCGTGATCAAGTGTCATACCCCAGACGGGGACTTTGCCTGCGTTCTCTGCACCAAGTTCCGCGACGGAGACGTTCTCTGTGCGAGCGCCGATGCATTGGTTAACCACGTGGGTCGATCTCATACTATTGAAGAGTTAGAATGGGAGCCCGACTTTCGCATGAGGGCTTTGTAAGTTGTGCATTTTTGGGCGGAATCTTTAAAGCGGCATATCTCTTTGGGCGGACATTGTGAAGCGTGCGAACATTTCTTTGGGTGGCATCTTGCATTTGGGGTTTGGGAAAATTTCATAGTCGGATCTTTGATAGAAGCTATAGATGATACATGGTAGCATTCATGAATGATGACAACTCTTTTGATGTTTGCTTTTGATCAGTCACATCTTAGCTTCGTGAGCTCCTGGGGACTTCCTTGGATGTGTTTCCCCAAGACAACGTTCCCCTGACATGCAATCGGCTAAGAGATTAAGCTTAACAACCCATACCAATAGCCCAATTGCAGCTGGAGCCATGTCTTGGCGCCTCTGGGCAGGCTGCGGGATGGGGTCTGGACCAAGGTGGGCTGAGACAGCTGAACAGCCTCCACTTGGCGGTGACTAACATTGGGCTCAGCCCGGGGTGAGTCAGACAACCACCATTATAAGAGAGTCGTGTGTATAGCTGAGCTTCAGGAGCCTGCTTTCTCTTTTGTTTAACAAAAAGAGCAACCGTCAAAATGGAGAACCAGCCCCCATCCAAACCGTTGGCTTCACGCATGAAGGAGTACGAAGCAACAACGGAGATCCACCTCGATCCATCAAAGCCTGCCGTCCTCCGACTCGACGGCCACTCTTTTTCCAAGTTCACAGCGTCATTTGCGAAACCCTTCGATGAGCGGCTACACACCGCCATGGTCAAGACATCTGCTGACCTACTTGGCGCATATTCATCAGCCACTTTGGCGTACACGCAGTCAGATGAGATCACCCTTGTGTTCCCAGATGGTGTCGGTAGCCAGTTTAATGGGCGTGTTACAAAGATTGCCTCGCTAGCTGCGGGACGTTGCTCTGTTCATTTTTACTCGCACCTCGTGGACGCACTGGTCGAGACACCAGAACCACCCGTCAAGGGCTTTTCCCCACTCCCTTTTCCTCATTTCGAGAACCAGACACTTCCTCACTTCGATGGTCGCTTGTTTAACGTCCCAAACGTTGAAGAGTGCCTGAGCAATGTCATATGGCGATGCCGCGGCGACGCCATCCGGAACAGCGTATCAGGCTTTGCAAGGAGTCTTTTCACAACAGAGGAGCTACACGGAAAGAACAAAGACGACATGCTCGAGATGGTCAGGAAGAAGGGCTTTCCGTATGAACAATCTGTGCCAAAGTGGGCCCTAGAGGGATCCATGTTGAAGAGGACTCTTGTCAAGATGACAGCGGTAGATCAGAAAACCGGTGAAACAGTTGAGGTAGTGCGGACGAGGACAAGGTGTGAGGATAGAGGAATAACAGAGTTTTCGGGCGAGAACTTGGCTCTGGTAAGGGACAAATACTGGCCTAAGGCATGATGATAAGGGCAGGCCTCTGTATCGTACTGGCCACCAAATAAGATGCTGAGGCAGGGATGGCTGGTTGATAGAGAACTACAATATTTGGTTATGATTTTGGCCACTGCCGTCAGATGAGGCTTGCATATATGAGCTACCTTAACTTGCCGCCTTGTTACGTGCATCTCAGTAAATCTTAGGCCTCACTGTGATGCACACTAGCACCCTTAGCATCCCCTGCATGCAGCACTGAATCCTTGACATCCGGGTCAAGCACCTGAATCCGAGTCTGCTTAAACTTCCGAAGCGGCACCTTCATCTCAAAGAGCTTGTCCACCTCCTCCAGAGTGCGATCCTTCATCTCGGGGACAAGCAAGAAAGCAACAACCGTCATAACGAAGCAGATCAGCTGTAACTGAACCCAAACTTGCCGCCCAGACCTGCATAGTCGCTGTCAAGCAGGTAGGGTAGAGTGAAGGACGTGACAAAAGTTGTGAGGATGGAGATGCTGCAGGCGACCAAGCTCGTCCTTTCCTTGACGCGGGCCAAAGTGAATTCTCCCAAGACGACATAAGATCTATACGGTTAGTTTACAGCCCTAAAAGACTAGGATATAACTTATAGAGGGGCCCATGGCATACAGTACATGGCGCTGAAGAGACACATGGATGCCACCATCATCTGTCTGGCAGCGTACGTGGGATCAGGAACTGCGGATACAATGGCAACGATGTATAGGAATGGCGCCCATAAGAAAACCTCCGGTTAAGAGAATAGGCCTGAAATGCTGTCAGCGAGTTCATCGCAGATTCTAATCAGGATAAGTTCACGTACCGCCGCCCAAAACTGTCAACAACAAACCAGGTGCCCGCAGTGCCAATAACACCGGCGACATTAGCCAAGACAGTAAACAGGAAGGTCCGTTTGACAAATACGTTTTGCTGGGAAAATATGGGAGAGTACTGATTGACAAATGCCTGACCAGTAATCTGCTGTCCAAACATAGCGATGATGGCAATAATTGTTCGCAATCGGTTGTGGTGGTCAAACACTTTGCTCCAATTACTCTTGCTAGCATTAGCCTGGTCTGCTTGGATCTCGGCCATATCAACTCTGATGTCGTTCTCTGTCAATTTGCCCCACAGACGTTGGATGGATTCGAATGCCTCGTCGGGGCGGTCTTCTGATAGAAGCCAGCGAGGCGATTCGGAAATGAACGGCAAGAGAGCGAGCAGAATGGCTGGCACGACAAACTGAAGGCCAACAGGGATGCGCCAAGATGCATCACTTGGAATGCCCTTGGTTCCCAAGTTGACGAGAGAAGCAACCGCCTGTCCAAAGATGATGACCATCTGGATAGTCGAGTTCATCAACCCGCGAAGCTCTTTAGGGGAGCACTCTGCCTGGAAAATAGGGACAACAACGATGCAAAAGCCTGTCATGGCAAAGTTGACGGCTCTGCCAACTATGAACTGGGCCGCGGAAAAGGCTGCTTTTTGTAAAGTAACACCTACGAGCGAAATGCAGACGAGAATGAAGATGGCCATCTTTCTTCCCCAGCGCTCAGAAACTGAACCACAGGTGATGGCTCCGACGAGCTTGCCGAAGAAGGGAGTCGACGCCATGATAGATGAGAGATAACCCGGCAATGCGTAGAGGTCTTTGTCGTCGTAAAGCCTTCCTACTTGGGGGCAAACATGCTGGCTGGGTCATGTGAGTAGCCATCTCGGCACAGGTAGCTCGGACACCTACCGTAGGTAGGCCACCCAACCAGGATTTATCATTTCGTGTCCCCTTACATCCCAAGGGGACTGCCTCGTCTCTGTGGGCTGTAGGTTGATTTTCATTGTGATTTGCCACTCATATGCGGCAAGGCAAACTCGTACGAGGATGCCTTGTTGTGTTGAAGCATAGCCCCCAAGGCTCTAGCAAGGCACATCGTGTAGTAGATAAGCAAGCCACCCCCTCTCAAATGAAGATTTTTGCAAGCTGAGTCCCTGACCAAGACGTATTTTCATCAAAACAGCGAATCCAAGAATCAATAACTGCTTCAAGTAAATTCGACATGTCCAGTACCGAACCAGCGGGTGCCGTAAAGTTTTCCCCTGCGAGCAAGAGGGCAGGTATACAAGCTCTTCGGGCGATCAATACACTACGAGCCTTTCGCCGGATTCAAGAGCCGTGCGACAGACTAACGGAGGAGGTGAGGTCGTTTCCCCGTTTTGCTTTGAGATATTGTCACTTATCTCAACTGCAATTCTGACACGGAAATAGGTCAACATGATTCGAAATGCCATGGAGCTCGTCTTTCGTGAAGGCCCCTTGGAAAAAGCCCTAGAGAAATCGCTGTTGGAGGCCTTTGATTTACAAGTCACTGCGATTGCTAAAGACTTGGGTAATCTTCTGAGGAGGCGCACAGAACTTTTAAAACCCGATATACGAGGATCTATCCTGGTAAAGAAGCATATTCAGCGTATCCGAGAAAGGGCTCTGGCTGTACTGGAGAATTTGGGCCGCCTTCATTCCGTGCGTTTTCAGCCGTCACCGCCACGACCAATTTGCCAACAATATATTGGCATCCCCCCGTATTTGCTTTCCCATTTGGAGGCTGGATAGAAGTGCGCGTTTGCTAACATTGATGATAGTGCAACTACTACTGAACCGTCAATCTCTGAAACATCGGAGAGCGACGAGGAAAACGACGATGGCGCCGTATGGTTGAGGAAGCTGCCAAGAAAGAGATTGTCGGAAACACTTTGGCTCGATGATACTACAGGACCGCCCATCCATCTTAAAATTCTATCCGCATGGCTACCGGAGCTCCAATGCCCATCAGCGGGAGGAGTGGACGTGAACCAGCACAACACCCCGATCCAACCTTCGTGGCAAGACAGCAACCAAGATCACGAACCTCCCTTAGACAAAAACCTCTTTCAGGCTAAGCACAGAAACTTGCCCAGGGCGTGGAAGAGACGCCGCTTTTGGCTTGGGTTCGATGATGTTAAAACACTGTTTACAGATTTCCCAGTTGAAATCGACGATTCCCCAACCGAAGAAACGATTGATGAGCTGCCGGGAAAGCTTTTCCACCTGATACAGGCAATAACAGCGGCATTGAATGAGCAGGACTGTAATCAAAGCACTGAATTGATTTTGGCGGCAGAGCACAACAATTTCCAAGTCTTGAACGTACTTAGGAAAGCGATGGCAGCTTTACACAGTGGTGAGGGTCACTCGCAGGCCATGCCTCCCCCTGCTGTCTTACGCGCTGATGACTTCCCATTGGAAGTCTTCCCGGTTCATCTGGTTGAGCTTGGTGCGGCTGATGGAGATCAACATCATAAATCTGAACAGAAATCTTGTTCAGTGGGTGGTAATAGCCTGAAAAGCCACCCGAACAACGCTCCATCTGTGGCAGTGACAAGTAAGTTTAAGGCCTACGAAGCTGCCTAGATTCCTATTAACCAACGTTACAGGGTCATCATCTACGCTCCCGGAGCTAGTCGATATCATCTTCCACAAACTTGCTCCCATTTTTGAACCGCCTGTGCCCTTAGGCAAGACCCGGGTCAGATGGAAATGTGTATGGTAGAACCCCGTTGTTAGAACCTGTTGGTACATATGCTGACATGGACTCCAGAGCTGTGGCGATGACCTGTTTGACGATTTTACCGAAACCAAGCTGGGCTCTTTGGATGCATTAAGAACCCGCATATCGGAAGGACATAGAACACGCAGCTCCGGTCAGCAAAAAAGCAAGTTCAACTCCCAATCTGTCCTAAGTTTACCAGAAACGTTCACCGGTTGGGTGAAACAGCTCACAAAGCTGCTTAGAGGAAAGCGTAATCAACCGACAAATAGCCCACTACTGACACTCAACTCGCAAATCCCACAACGCGACGGCTCGCAGCCAGGCCAGGAGGTCCTGCACCTTCTCCTTTGTATTGACAAGGGAGAATCTCTCACCAGACTACACCAGGATCGTCTCTGTAGTATTAACGGAGACAAAGACCTCTTTGCGTTCCTGAGAATTTGTTACCACAAACATAGGAAGTTCACTTCCTGGTTCACCCTGCGGAGTGTAAAGAGTGTGTCATTGACTAGAGTATGTCTTATCGAATGCGATTCATTGATCAACACGAGCTTACTAACATTCCTATAGTTCAAAGTAGATGCCAACTACTTCGCGGGAGTCCATGACCACAGCGTAGCTTGCTCGTCTCAGTGCATCTGTCTTCCTCCTGTTGAGAGGGTAGAGTCAAACGAGTATCGCTGCGCACCAGCACCCAAGGTTGAGCTGGGCTACTTTCCCGCCCTTGGCCCACGAGAACTCCTGCACTACTTTAAAAAGCCCCATGATTTCGAGATCCCCCAGCGCAGCTACTTGAATCAGATTCCGAAGCGGGCGTGTGGGCAGTTGCGGGCAGCACAGGACCAGGCCGAACTTGGTTGGGGGTTGCATTTCGAGGAGGGGTGGCACTGGAAGACCATCTACTTCATCATGGTTGCCCTAGTAGCTGTGCCAGCCATGGTATTTGGGATTGTTTGGTCGATTGTCAAGGAAGACATCCAGAGTGCGTTTGCCATTTCCGGGGTCTGGATATCTTTGGGGCCCTTGATGCTGGGGTATATGGCGATTCGAGATGTTTGACGTGGTGGAGGACCAAAACATGTTGGAAAGGTATCTAGATGTACACAATCTTTGGCGTAATGGCGTTAGGAAAGAAGGTAACTCGTCGGCAGGGGAATATTAGCACAGCCAGGCCTTTTTGTCTCTACCAAACTCATGTATAACTGATCAAAGCTTCCAATTCCGGTCAATATCGCTTTCGATCCTCTCAAAAACCTTGACACCCTGCTTGCCCAAAGCAGTGCCTACGGCCACCGCGCTTGCACCGACCGCTCTCATCCTCCGAAAGCCATCACCATCACGAACCCCACCAACTCCAATGATGGCAATATGTTTTAATTCTTCGGTTTGGTTAAGAAATCTCCGCAACGTTGACACGTTTCCGAGAGCAAGAGCGTGTAACGGTGGACCAGCCATGCCACCGACACCAACGTTTGGAAGCTGGGGCGTCAGGCTGTTTCCACCATCTTGTCCGAAGATGAGGCAAGATCCGAGAGTGTTTGTCGCAGTGATGAAGCTGATAGAAGACGCTGCCGGTACGAGCGTTTCAATCAAGGAGGTAAACTGACCCTCGTACGTGTAAGGTGGTGTTTTGATTCCAATTGGAATTGCAGGGTTCTTGGGCAGTATGGAAAGATATTTCTCAAGAGCTGCGCCGTGATACGCAGGTGGTGGAGCGCCAGGGATGTTTGGGCAGCTCAGGTTGACTTCCATTGCCAGAGGGAAAGACAGGACTTTTGAAGTGGACGCAAGCAGCTCATAGGAAGCCAGAATATCTTCGGGTGAGCCCGTGACGCTTACAATGAAGGTCTTCTTCATCGTCGGAAGCTGGTCGCCAATTTCCTTGAGAAACTTTATGTATCCTTCCAAAGGGATTGGGCTGTAACCAAGACTGTTTAGACTGGCTGTTGCATTCTCTGTGTGGCCTGCGGGGGGAACTTGGTTCGAGGAAGTTCCCTCGTTTGGCTTTGCCGTAGCAGGGTCAAAGAAAAGATATCGATGGTTGGCATCCTGGTGGTCGAAACCCTTGATAAGAGACGTCCTTGTTGTGACAGCACCTGTTGATGGGCAAGCGGCTATGGTAATGAGATCATCAAGGTCTGTAGCCCATGGCGTCGCTGAGTTTAGCAACGGAGGGTCGATAGTCAGACGAACAGGCATAGTTGCGGTGTTGGTGGATGATTGTTGAGGGTGAGGGGTTCACCGTGTTGCATTGCAGTCGAAGATAAAGGTTGTTGATAAGGTTGGGCGGTTATGTAATCTTGGTGGTGGGACTGGAATGGCGATAACCTCGGCACCACCAGGTGCCCTGATCTCCGGCCGTACAACGTACATACCTACAGCTGAGGTTAAGGTGTTTTTAGAGCTTGAAGGGTTCCAATGAACGCTGAAGAGCAAAGTCGAGAATGCGGAGCCTGGCCGAACTAGAAATGGGTAGACGTGGTTCATTGAGAGTTAGGGGATGGCATATGACGACCCGAGACAAAAAGTGAAGAAGTCTCAATGAAGTTAGATTAAGAAAAATAATGCTTATCCATTTTATGCATCAGATCCCTCTAGACAAACACCGACGGTAAAGCTGGCTTAAGTAGTCTCTAAAGCACCACCAACAACCTAAACCTTTTGCAAGGCAAGACCATCAAAGTACCAATCGAGCTCAGAACCACTCGAATAAATCTTGAACATGAACGAAGCCTCACCGCCCTGGCCCTCACGCACAGTGAACCTGGTGTAGAACTGATGCCATCCCCCAATGTACTGGGCCGGATACTCAGGGAAAGCCTCATAGATAGTCTGATCGCCGCGGTAGATGACGGTACGGATCAAGTCGAAAGGCTCAATGTCCTTCTTGTTGGACTTGGCTAGGAAGGTGATCCGGTAGGAGGAACCAGGCTCGAGGTGGAATGTGGGCAAGTACTTGACCTTGACCACGCCTCGGTCGGCGACTTCCAGGACGCGAAGGGCCCAAGAGTCTGGCTGTTGGATGTCGAGGTAGAAGTCTCCCTCCTTTTCCATATCTAGACCCCACTTTTCGACGTCCCGGTCCTCAAAGTCCAAATTGAAGAGGGTGTCGGCTGGCGACAAGTCATTAGCATGGGGCTCAAGAGTGTGGTAGGAGCATGCACTCACCGTTGGTACATTGATAGCATTCAAGCTGAGAAAAGTAGCTACCGCTGGCTTCATCACGGTGGCCAACAGAAGCAAAATCGCCAGAAAAGAGCTGGCAAAAGCCGGATTCGGGTCGAAAGTTGAAGAAGGTGCACGAAGGAGTCTTGGCACAAAGATCGGCACATTGGGTTACTCGAGGGATGTTTTTGAGGATCGCCAATCTTTCCAGAGTCGTTGTCGATGTAGCCTTGCTTTGAGCAAGCCAGCTTGCTTGGACGGGCGTTAATGATGGAGCAGTAGGGTTCAGAGTCACGAGGGAGGACGGCTGCGCTGGCTCCAGAGTGGAGGAGGCCGGCGAGGGCTGTGAGGTATTGAGATGATCGCATGGCTATGTTTCTCTGTGTAGAGATCTCTGAGAAGGATGTTTTTTGTTGAATGATATTGAACTGTAAAAGCCTTGCGATTTTACAGTAAATATATACAACTCCCAACCCTTCCATCCGCTTGTTGCTGAAATGCAATTACGGCCATCAAGTGTGCAACTGCGCCTCACAGCCCATCGGGCTCCGAGTAAGCGGAGTACTAGCTGAGATTGAGCAAGGCATATTAATGCTTCATCTGGCCCATAATTAGCCAGTAACGGGATTGTCTGACAGTGTTGAGCCCAGCCACACGACAAAGGCCGAGGGCGTTGAATCCGCTTACTTGCAGGGGTTGAAAGGTCGCCGACCTGCGAATGCATGCACAATCGGCCAAGTCCGTGTGCGGCCTCTTTTCTGCCACTACCAAGCGCCACAGAAGCTGAGTTCAATACTCGACTATATGTCAAACATGGAAGCTGTCGCGCAAGCAGAGTCACATATGTCGAGGGGTCGCCAAGCACAAATCAGAGAACTGTTGCATTTCATCAAAGAATATCGTCACAAAATGAAGAAAACTCTAACTAAGGTACCCCCAAGTCATAGCCAATTCCTAGTCGCAGCACTCCTCACACAAACAAAAGCCTTGCACAGGAAACTCAAGCAGTCCGAGTCATCTTGACCTTGCTCAATCCCGACCCACCATCATCCCTCGTCGAACTAACAGCAAGCTCAAACTTGGTAGTGGCACCAGCAGCAGCCGCAATATTAACAGTTCGAGTCCTGATACCAGTGTTCCAAGCAGTTGTTCCAACCTTGCGGATACTCCATTCGATGCCTGGGTCGGCTTCAAACGTGACACGCATCTTTTGGCCGGCCTTGATGGAGAAGATGTTGATGGCGCCTTTCCAGGCTTTACCTGTGACCGACTTGGAGTAGGTGCCGCCAACTTTGGCAACATTGACAAGGGGATGGGTAGTTGTGGGTGGTCCTCCAAGTTTGAGGGGAATCTTCTGGCCGTTGGGGTACTTGATGGTCTGGTCCCTGCAGGCAAGGACGAAGCGATGCCATAGAGTAGATGTAATCTTTGTGTCTATCGACAGCGACTTCCGCTCAAGTTCGTAGGTTGCCTTGTTAGGATGCCCCTTCATCCAGTTGTTGACATCAGTTGGAGACCATCCGCCTAATCTATCGGCAAAGTGGAAGAAGAGGGCAGCAGCCTCGTCATTCTGGTAAAGAGGGATTCCGAATTGGTACTCTTCAGGGTAGAGGCCACGGTTCATGATAGCGTTGGTGGTAGGGTAGGCAAGCCCATCAAAGTAGCGAGCAATGCCCTGACGCCACCATTCATTTCCCTTTGTCCAAGCAGTAACAGTCGGACGATGGAACTGCTCCACGCATTGGTACATGCCCTTGATGACATCCTTCTGAATAGCCAGAAGAGGGTACTTGCTAGTGCCGGGAGGAAAGTCGATGATCATGTAGCAAGGATCCTTGGTACCAAAGTTGTTGTCGTCGACTTGAACGATATCGCCGAGGACGCCCGAGACAAAGCCGATGTGAATCTTGAGAGGACCAGCCATCGATCCAAAGATGCCGACGCCTTTCTTGATGGCAGCAGCGACACCGTTGACGATCTCGCTGTAGCGAGGTTCCTTCTGCCAATGCCCAGGAACCTGGTACAGACGAGCAGTGATGGAACCTCCTGTGATGGTCCGAGTCCAGGCATTGTTACAGGTACTTCCTGCAAGATCCTGTGCGCTCTGAGGAAGAGGTCCTTTCCAGACTGGGCAGCTGAACAACTGGCGGGTCCACCATTTGCTCCAGTCGACCTCGAAGCCGGGGAGGAGAGTCGGGCCGGCCGGTTCGGGGGCCGGGCTTGCGGCGGCAGGGGCGAGACCCGTGAGGGCGGTCGCAACGATGGCGAGGAGCCGGAAGGAGTTGACCATGGCGAGTTTGATCAAAAGTGAATGGCAGTATTAAGTTGAAGCTTTTATGGGCGTGAAATCAAGGAAAGGACGAGCAAAGGGGAAGTATTTTAACAACTCAGCTTCTCTCGCCAAGGATTCTAGGCTTCAACTATTTTTACTCAACCGCCTAAAAAAATCAAGCTTAAATTTCCAAGGTCTTCTAGTGTACCCTCACGAGAAGCCACCACGTCTCCATTCGAGGTAGAAAGCCGTTAGCATTGGCCCATGCTTAAATATCGTGGCGGCGCCTCACTCGAGCGCCGGGTTGCACTGAAGCTTCTGGTTGGTTGGTGTTTTCAGCCTTGGACGCTACTTGTGAGGGCTGAAACGCGTCCTAGCAATCTCCGTTGAGTTGCGGAGGGCGGTGGACACGAGGGCAGAGAGTCACACCGGGAGCAGTTTTTGGTCCTTATTAGAAGAGATATAATGAGTTGCCTTTGACCTCTTCCGGGCTCTAAATGACAATGAGTGCCTACTCCGTATAAATCATAGAGATGAGGGCCATCTGTTCCGTAACGGGAACACGCGACACTATCGATGAACGAGAGATGGGTTCGTCCCAATCAGGCAGCTGCATAATGAAAGTGGCGCACCGATATTCTTCTCAAAGGATCGTTTTGATGGGTAGCATCGCAGCCGCCAAGCTCGACCTTGTACCACGCGACTCCTAATATCCGTTAAGAAACGGATCTAGCGGTGTTTTTAGGCCTTGAAGCTGGGCAACAGGTGCTGGCAATGAGGCTTGGCGCATGCAGGTACTCAAAGTGCATGCCTAAGAAGTGAGGGGTCGCTACTTGTCACCATTCAGTGATGGTTGGGACAAGAGGCTGAGCAGTGAATGGGTGCCATAAACAAGAATAGATGGAGGGGATACGGGCAACGGGACGGCGACAACAAAGACAAATAATCGTATCCAAGTGCCCTATTAAACCAGTGGTTTCTGTCCCATCCAAAAATAGTACTTCTCGTATGTATGAATCTCTGTATCATAGAGATCCTTTCTCGCCGCCGCTAGGAATGCCTCGATGTCCTTGGCCTCCATAATCCGGCGGAAAGGTTTTGCAGCCATGGCTCCAAACATGTCCTCCACGGCAGTCCGACAGTACAGTCCTATTAGGCGTAGCTTCTGGTCCTATTTGTGCCTTTAATTAGCAGCGCGAGTAACTGCAGGACGAAGGGGAACTTGCCTTTGCCCACGCTCCAATAGGCACCTTCAATACTATGCATCCCACGTTGATGAAGCCAGCCTTTTGGAGGGGCTCCCCAAGTCTCTCGCCAGCTCTGAAGTTCATGCCGAAACTTCTTACAGCAGCCTCGGCTGTGTCAAAGAATTTGCCTAGGGAGGAGTCAGGCGGAAGAGATTCATCATCGCAGTTTGCACGAGCATCGAGCTCCTGGATTTCTATCCACCCTCCCGGATTAAGATGTCTGTAGGCTGCGTTCAGTACACTTTCAGCAACTAGAATTGTCAACCAGAGTAAGGTCTGCGGCTACTTACTCATACGCTTGTTGAAGAACTGTTGGTTGATCTTTCAACCACGGACTGATACAGCGCATGTGCACAAAGTCATAGCCATCTCCAAGCATCCATGAATCTTCTATGTCGTCGACAACGAATTTCAGGTTCGGTGGCACCCACAAGGGCTGTATAGGACTGAGGTCAACACCAACGACGGAAGCGCTGGGGTACATGTCGGCCACTACAACCATCAGATGTGTCCGGAAACTACAGGGCCCTTTGGGAGTCACCTTCAATAGCCCAAGAGCCAGTCCCGGTGCCCAAGTCCAGGACCTTCTGTGGGTTATTACCGACCGGGGCGAAGAATAGCTTGCCGCTAGTCAGTGTTAGCGAGCTGCTCCTCCCACGCTGCAGGGACTTACTCGGTAAGTTCAAGCATCATTACATGCTTCATATCATCTCGGTTCTGCTCGGCATCATCATTTGGGATCGGATACCTGGCAAATGTCAGGTTGCACAACGGCAGTTGAACTTGGCCTGAAACTCACGTCCCATGCCGGTAGTGGTGATACTACCGCAGTATCAGTTCATTCTGCCAAGGATGTACACAGACGTAGCAATAAATGCTCACCCGCCTTCCATTCTCATAAAAGTGCTGATATATACTCGAATTCAAGCTCGCAGCCTGAAAGCTGACAGACTCGGCGTCATAGTCAGATGTGGGAAACTCGTCCACCTCGTCGACCCGGTCCCGCGATTCGATTGGCTCAATAGTAGCAGCATGAGCAAAAGCCCCCGCTTCCATTTCGACGGTTAGACAGTTGGACAAGAGGTGAACAAATGGGGCTTGTTGGTGTGATGTACGACCATGTTTGCCGGCGCGAACCCCGCAGGCGGAAAATGGCTCAAATGCGTGAGTTGTTTGAGTTGCATCAGAGGCGCAGATCCAGGTCTTGGCACCACGAGATGTAAAGGGGGCAAAATAGCCAGCCTCGGCTTAAGCTCTTTGTTTCTGCAGCTGCAACCTGATGGCATAATTCACGTGTTTGGACTTGAAATGCATCATGTCGTTGTATTTATGTCCCAGACAAGATCTCGGTTGAGGTGGTCACGAGACTCCTGGGGGAATGTCACGCCACTCTTTGGAGCCTAATCCTGATTGCAAAGACTCTGCACTGGATCCACAAATTATCCATATATACTAGAATAGTTATGCTATTAGCATTGAGTATTAAGGGACTTTACTGAGGATGACTTGGAGTTTTGGCATAGAGTTTCGAGTCTTGGCTAGTGCCGGGTAGGAGGGCCAAGTATGGGATCTTGGCATGCGTCAATTACCTAGTATCTCGATACATCTTTCTCACTTCGCTTATCTAGTCAATAGCCTCTTCATCCAATACCCGATATGGTCTTGGCAAGATAGACTCTGAAATCGTGACTGGTTATCATTGGCGGCTTTTCATGTTATCTTTTGGCGGGTGGATGTGTCACAAATCTCAGTGTTTGACGAGATCATGACCTTTCGCCAGGCCAATCTCCACTGAAGATCAGCACTAATCCGCCCCAGGAACTAACAGTACATCATTAATAAGATGCCCTGAAACTCGCAAAGACTTAAATGTGTTTCAAGTGACAGATTGAGGACCAGAACGAGTCATCCATCCTCAGGAGTGTGGCGCATTTGCAGCCCCAGTTGCCCAACGATTTGGAATCCGACAAGACCATCTCGGACTTTCATTGCTTAATTAAAAAAAACACCTTTATTTAGGGTGTTTGCCAACGGTTGAGACCCTGCCGTCTTACCTGGATCCACAGCGTAAGCGCCGAGTCGCGTGGCTGAGCTCTGTGCTTACTCTTCGCAATCCAAGGACGAATCAAACATGACCAACTTGCAGGGCATAAGCTATAGACCAGGTTCCTCCCTCGGCTATGCTTAAAAAGTAGCTTGAAGGATCAAACCGTCATCCTCGGCGTCAGCCGTGAGGCGCGGGTCTCCGCTTATGGGGGCTGGGGAGTCGCTTAGAACGGGAATAGCTTCAGGTACGCCAGCCTTCTTTTGACTAGTCTATGGACCTTTGGTGTTTTTGGGGGCATGAATCTGACAGTGATCTTGAAAAAGTGAGTTCTCTGTCAGCAGCTTACTTTTGACCCCACAGCATGCATTCCCTTACATGCCCGCCTTTTCCCACATATCAGATCCTCTGATCTTTGTTCTCTTTTTGTTTCTCCTTGTGTTCAGCGGTATAGACTCAGCGATTTCAAGATGGTTTCATCTGCGTTTTCTTTCATCCTTGGGTCACTGGCCATTGGCGCCGTGACAGCCAAGCCCGTGTCTACTACTACTACTGTGTCTTCTTGTGTCCCCGTTCCAACAACAGTTGCGCCCGGAGATCCCACTGTCACTTTCATCACTCAGCGTGAGTCTTATTAGGGAAAACAACGAATCTTGTCTCTCTAACTTCTTTCAAGCCGAGGAACGCGATGACGATAAAAAGCCCAGCACCTCCCTCCACATCGACTTCGAAGACAACAACCTCGACCACTGGAGCATCAATTCCGACAAATCCTTCTCCTACAACATCGAAAACCTGCAGACTCCCTACGGAGACTCCCATGTGTTCAAGATCATCGAGCCTACCACAGAGGGCTACGCCTTTATCGACTACAAGGAGATCCTCAAGCTCGAAAAGAGCACACGCGGCTACAAGGTTGCCTTTACCGCCAGGTGCAGCTGGATCGATAAGGACGGTGTCACGGATTGGTCACCTATCGAGGTCATCCTCAAGCACAGCGGTAGCAGGGTATTCGAGACGAGGCCTTCCAACGGCAAGGACCTGGGCAACGGCTGGGCTCGGTTTGAGGAGGAGCTTCAGAATGAGGACGTCACTGGCGATACCAAGTTGAGAATTAGGGTCAAGTCTACGGGTTGGTCCTTGCAATGGTACTTTGACGACATCGTAGTCGAGAAGATCGAGTAGAGAAGCCCATCTATTGATCCTTGACCCTCATGTAAAGTACCAAGAAGGCGCCTCAGGAGTACCGGGATTCTTGAAGCCGAAATGGATACCCTTGAAAGTTTCCCCTGCGTTAAAGAAATTTGTTGTCCATCTTCCTCGTTCAGTTGGTAGAGCTTTTCGTTTTCAGCACGTTCTTTCCAGAACAAATAATACTACAAACAATCAGCATTGTCTCGATCAAGCCCTTGAAGCCGTGATGCTCACCTCTTGCGGCTGAAGAATTGCCACCTGTCCACTCCGGCTCGATTGATCAACATAGATGGTCGACCACTGATCCCCAGTATACATCAGGATGGATGCGTTCAAAGAGTTGGGAACACCTTTGACACCAAAGCTGCCCGCGTTGGGGAAGAACCCGGCGGGCTGCTTCTCGGCAAGCTCACTCAGACTGTACTCGTCGAACGTTGTCACCTCTCCCACGTCTATCTGGACATCCTCAGTGGCACGCTCAATCTTTGTCGACGTGTTAGTGGATGGTCTTCTAGGCCACACTTGGAAGCCGACACGAGACGTACGAATTGACCGTTGCTAGGAGGTGCAACGAGGCAGATCTTGTACTTTTCAGTCCATGTAAACTGAAAGTTGGGAAAGAGTGGCTGGAAATTCCCACGAGGCTTGAAGCTGAAACCGGCAAAGACGGTTTTCATGACCCCATTGACCTTGCGCGCAATGACGAGGTTATCGCCACAGCCCAACTGAAGGAGGGTCTCATCAATTGTGACCTGTAATGTATAAGATTCCGTGGTAATTGATGCCTCTACAATAAGAGTAGTATGTGAAGAGTTAGAGATCAACCGCTATTTGTTAATGGGTGTGAAAACAGACGCGTTATATGGGTAGATAGTCTTTGCCACAACCTAGTCCGGATGCGTTGGTGCATTCGATAGGCCACAAGTGGCGCCTTTTTTCGCTACTATTTCGTTCTCGTGCAGTTTTGGAAAGATACAACGAGGTTAAATAGCTAATAGTTGTCGGTCTAGAGAGATGTGGCTTCCGATCTATCTCCAGTAGGCAACGGTCTAGACCACAGGGTCTCGGCCACGAGACCCAGAACCCGGGACTAATTTGACATTATTGAATCAAACGTCTTACAACTTGAGCATAATCTTGGTCTTCAAATGCTCAGTACTCATTTCTCAACATAGTGCTTGCCCAACTCTTCATTCCCCAGTCCTTGGCGGCACTAATTAACCTATTCCGCCGTGGTATTCTCATTTCAGCACATTTAACAAGAAGATCCTTCATGTCGCTTGGAGGCCATGATTGAATAATTCCATATCTACAAGACATAGGGACTATCACAACCCCTCACAGGCAGTTGCTCCATCATTCAAGTCGCAGGTCCATCCGTGTCTTAGCAAACTCTGGAACCCGGAATTGTCCCGCACCCCTTCTCTCAGCGAAACCAATTCGTCGGTAGCTCCCTCGTTCTGTTTCAGTAACAACTATCAAAAAGCGATTGTGGAATAAAGTTGCCTCCCGAGCAAGTTCGATGGCCAAACATGCCCCCAAAGTCTGGACATCTAGATCTTCGTCCGTGACAGTGAAGTCCCAGTCCAATGGTTTTCCATTCTTATTTAAAGATACGGCATCAGCCGTAGTTTCTGTGAAGCCACGCAGTTGGGAATAACTCGAACTCAGCAGACTACTGGTAAGCTGAACTGGTGTGACCAAACCAGAGACGAGCAGAGTGTCTGAGATGGGCACATCGTGATGGATGCACTTATGAAAATACTCATCCAAGCCACACTCCTCGCCACATTCGAGCTGGACTTTGAATTGGATATCCAAGGTGCTTTTGAGCTGCCTCCACTTGCTCTCCGTGAATGCCGAGTCGATTTCACCATTCCAGCCTGTCCATGACCAACTTGGGAAGCCATTTCGCCGCTTTAAAGACTTGGTGACGATCCAGCAGAGTCCGGCGCAGAAGCCCACAGTTGGAGACCACTTGTAGGCGTCGTAAACTTCTTGGGCTGTCTTTTGCTCGATACCTGACGGTTTGGGTGGCCGAGGGAGGAAAGGGACGCCTTTGCAGTGCCGAATCTTGTGTGGGCTCTGTTTCAACGCTCGCAATACCCCTGACACCCCATTCAAGATATCTGAGGGGTCGCTCAATGACTTGGCGCTGTACTGGGTGATACGCTGCATGACCTCCCACTCTGTGCGCCCGAGCTGCCGAGGGAACATTCCCAAGTTCACTCCGTCACAAAACGAAGCCTTGAAGCGGCTAGAGTCCTGAACATGTAATGCCGGCAATGGAAAGTTCAGTGCTTCAAAGCAGTACATCCCGCAGCACTCAAAGTAGACTTGGTCTGGTGTAAAAACCACCCGTCTCCTGGAGAGCAGCCCTTCTTGGTACGTCCAACCTCTTCGGTTCCATGCAGACTGCTCGATGACCAAACGAGGATCCCCCATTGACGATACCAGGAAATGCCTTCCTATCCTCGCGGATGGTTGGCTCACCTGTCTAGGAGACACGCCAGGGAGGCCATGGTTGGCATTCTGTCCGGCAGCGGCGATGATTGTCAGCTCTGCATGGTTGTAGATAAGGTCCATCTTGTGAACTTGTTCTGCAACCTCCTCTTGACAGGTCTGATTGATACAATATCGATCCACCCAGAGGTATCTGAATCCCAGAACCCGAGTCGCCGTCATGGCATCTTTAATGGTTTTCGGCATGTCGGAAGGCAGGGAGGTGACGAAAGAGGCGACATTATTAGCTCCGCCTCCCCAGAGATAGCTAAGAGCCACATATGGCATTCCGTTGGCAGGAACTATCGTGTTTGTTTCGCAATCGATCAACTTGAGTGAAGAGATTGAATTCAACTCTGCCTTATTGCGAACCGAGGTGCAGGTTTTTACATGTTGACCCTTGCAATACCGAAGCCAGTATTTGATGATATTGAAATCAATGCGTGGCCCCAAGAGGCGAACAATTTCTCTTCCTTGGGGCTGGTAAACAATGTATGGTAGGCCGCAGTAATAGGGCTGGCTCAGTGAGAGGAGGGTCGCATCGACCGATGCCCATCCCTGGCCGATAATCCGTCTGCTGGAGAATGACCGAAGTACCTCTTTATTTTGAATCATCTCTTCTCTGGACAAATGAAAAGCTTTCATGATGAGCTGGCATAATGGGCAACTATCCAAGTTGGCCCGGTCGATTGAGGCTTGCCATCGGGGAACTTTTTCCCCGACCTTTGTGAGGTGGCTTCTGCGGGGAAGATGGTTCAAATTGATTTTTCGGCACCGTTTGCAGAGAGAGCTGCTGTCGGATCTCTTATGCATCGTGTTGTGAATGGGGATTTTCGTGATTGGGGATTGATCTTGAGTGAGTTGACTGACGGTTGCACGGTGGGTGGTCCCGCCAGCCTGGCTGTCTGTTCTTTTAAATGTGCTGGCGTGTGCTTGGATGGAGAGATGCCCATTTCACAGTTCGAAACGGGCCTCTGAAGAGTGGCCGTGGGAGAGACGAATCAAGAACTTGGCCGAAGCGCTGTGTTGGTCGTGCTGGCCGCTTGGATGGGCCTTACTCCCCGCAGCGATAAGCATTCCTCTGGCCACGGTATCGATCGTGCTTATTTCGTCGCGATAAACGCTCCCGAATATAGAAAGGGCCGTCTTAATAGCCTCCTAGCCAGACCTTTATCTTTGGGTATCTCGAACGGGTGGGTGACTGGGGGCATCCCGTGCCTAGGCTGATAGTGAGCCTATCGGAGTTGCCATGCCTAGGAACGAGGCTGAGTTTCATAGCCCGGGGATGGATCAAGCCTTCGAGAGGCATTCTCGTGTAAATCCTGCATGCGACCCAAAAAGCAACCCTTCAGAGGCACCCCATCCTGAGCTCAGCCGACCTCCGCCGAGGCCTTGGCTCCCTCCGCCCAGCCCGAAAACTATTTCAAGTTAGGCGGGTGTCAGTTCAGCTCTACAGATGGAAATACACTGCTTTATGCTCCAGTATAATGGCCAATTTTATCGTGCTTTGGATATATTGTCTCGCAATTTGAGCTGGAATCTGATCACTTTTCCATTCAGCAACACCAGCTGTGAAAGACAGCATTGCTCATTAATCACACTTCAAGATCATGTCTACCGGATCTCCCTAATTATCATTCCCATTTCCGGCATACATATTCCCAAACTTTTTAAACTTGGCAAGTGACGGCGCATCGATACCGGGATCCTTTTGTCCCACACTCTTCTTCAGCGGAGACGCAGCATTTGCTGAACCACCCTGAGACGTGGCCACAATCTCACCCATAGCCTGTTCAAAGTGACGCATGCATAGCTTTCGCTCCATCTGTTTTCTCCTTGTCCTTCTTCCCGCCTTTATCTTGCCGCTCAAGCTGGCGTTGCCGTAGATTGACTCGTAAACAGCCGCCATGGCTGCTGAAACACAAAGACTCTTGAGATCTGAGCCTGAGTATGAGTCCGTCAACTTGGCCAACTCTTCTACGGTCACATCAGGGCCAAGAATCTCATCTCTCAGGTGTATCCTGAGGATACCCTCACGTTGAGCGGCCGTGGGAACACCGACAAAGATACGTCTCGGCAGACGACGTAGCACGGCTGGGTCAATGTCTGACATTCTGTTGGTGGCTGCCATGACAAAGCCCCCTTTGGCGCCGCCCTTAACTCCGTCCCACTCTAAGAGGAATTGCGATACGAGGTCTCTCTTCCAGGAGCTATCGTCCTCTGTACGCTGACGAAAGACTGAGTCGGCCTCATCAATGAAGATGACGCAAGGGTCAAGTTTGCGAGCGATGGAAAAGATGGCGCGTACGAGTTTCTCATCCTCGCCTACCCATTTCGAGAGAAAGTCGGCGCCAGAGACAGGGAGAAAGCTGACGTGTGCTTCCTTGGCGACAGCCTTAGCGAGCATCGTCTTGCCCGTGCCGGGAGGGCCATGGAGAAGAACACCAAGAATCTTTTCTTTAGCGAGTAGGCCGTAAGTGAATGCGAGCGGTGCGGCGGTTGCCAAGGCCGTCAAGGCCCGGAGTGAGGTGACGGCTGCAGGGTCGACATGGACATCGTCAAATGAGACGTCGATATCATCTTGGCGGTCTTAGCTAGACACTGGAATATTGACCGAGGGACTAACCAGGTAGCACGACAGCGTTCAATAGCTGTTTCTCAAACTCGTTGCATCCTTCACGAATCTTGTCTACCCTGGCTGCAACCCCCTTCGATGCATCTTGTGAAGAGTCTAAGCCCAAGTCTTCACTTTCAAGACTGTGGTCAAACTCTTCGTCAAAGGCTTCTTCATCGATCAAGTGCAGGACATCTTCTATCGAGTCTTCCTCAAGTAGGCTAGACGGTGCCCAAATAATTCGGCATGGCTCGGTCGAAGGTGCGTCGTCATCAAATAACCCGTCAACCTCGGCTTCAAAGCAGAGTTCTATCTCATCTCCAGATAAGAACTGAATCACTTTGGCCGTTGGTTTGAGCTTAGGGAGAGTGTAGAATGCCTCCGATAGTGGCATCAGGGGAATGTCGACCAAGTTGCCCATTTTGCTGGTTTGTACTAGGCGATAAAGCTGCGGTAGGGCATGAAAAAGTTGAGAATTATACCTACACTTTTCACATAACCTGTGCGGCTGAAGATATCGAAACCAAAGTAATGCGGCTCTTGCCTTGAGGCCTCTTCAAGGCAGACTGTGGCCTAAGCTGACTGATCAAAAGAGGCGTTTGTCCTGCCACGACGCCATGTTTGAGGGGTGCCAGCCTATCCCCAAATCAAGGAAGGGCGGCGTCTAGAACAGGCACTAGTGATATCTGTCTGGGGATGTCACAAGCCGTCCGCCTATCATAAGCAAGCATGCCTTTGGGGGGTTGAAAGGCGCATATCTTGTGGAAGAGTCCGGATATCGGCACTGAAACTATTGTTTCGATGTTGAACAGGCGTCAGATCGAGGCAGAAAATTGATGCAAGACTGCTCCTGTTCTGCCTTGGAACTTCAGGCGAGGCAGTATCCCAAAATTAGCACTGGAAATGTCCTGCAAGAGCCGACGGTGTATCTAATAACTGTCTCTCTCAAAACGCCCGTCTCCAGAAGCTCACGATGTAAACTGCAGCTCCACCACTACCATGCCGTCCTCCACTCCAAAAGACTACGTCTATCAAAGCCTGGGCAATCAAGACGTGTCCATTCTCGACCATGGCTTTACACCCTTCGATTCTTTCATGATTCGTGTTATCGTCCTCGAGCCAGCTGCAGACAAAGATGCAGACCTACATTGCACCATCGAACACCACGACGTCAGCATCACGAGATGGGACAGCCGCTACGATGCCATATCCTACACATGGGGTCCTGCCGTCTTTTCCCACACGTTGTATGTTGGCAAGTCAAAGATATCCATCACACCGACGTTGGACCAGGCCCTCCGGCGTTTCCGAAAACCCGACATGAAGAGAAGGCTCTGGGCTGATGCCGTGTGCATCAACCAAAAAGACTCCAAGGAGCTAGGCCAGCAGGTCCAGCGTATGGGCCAAATCTATCTCAATGCCGGCGCAGTTCTGGTTTGGCTCGGCGATGCTGAAAAGATGGATCAATGCATAAACTTCTTTTGGGGCCTCAGCAGCTCGGGGCACGAAGCCAGCACCACCAGCGAGCGAGCCGATGAGAGTATTCGCCAAGAGATGGTGAGGTTCTTTGGACATGAAGACTTTGCCACTATACAGAGATTCCTTCGTCTCAAGTGGTTTACGAGACGATGGGTCATCCAAGAGGCCGTCACCAAAGCTGCCCACTTCTATTGCGGCAATCTAGACATCACCAGCCACGCCCTGCACCATGCACTCTTCATCCTGAACAAGAGCACCTTCAACTTTGATCGCCGCATACTGGATCACATGAGGTTCCTAGAGCTGGCCGTCGAGACCTGGGAACACTCGACAGCCACGTACCCTATGGGAATCCTTGATCTCCTTGTTCGTTTCGGCGGTGTCTCATGCACAGACGATAGGGATCGCATCTATGCGTTCTTGGGCATGGCTGACGACGTCAAGTCGCCCTATGCGAGCATAGCTCCTATTCAAAGAGACAAAATGACGGGTTTGCTAAGTACTGAGAGACGCAAGCAGCTCAAGCCCTCCAGAGAGTCCATCCCAATCGTCGTCGACTACGAAGCCGATCCAAAGCACATGTACGCCGACTTTGCGGAGACAATTCTGAAGCACAAAGAACACCTGGACCTACTTCACTGCGCTGGGCGTTTCGTCCACCTGTGGCTTCCATGTTGAAGCTGTACCAAAGCTGGATCCCAGACTTTAGAATTCCCATGCGCTATCGACCGTTTCTCTCGGTGCCCTGGTTTAGCGCTGGTGGTCCACCGCAAGAGCAGAAACCATTTGTCAACCACCCATGGTGCTCTGTCAATGGCTTCATCTTTGACACGGTATCAGTCGCATACAAGATCCCCGGCCTTGACACCGTCTACGCTCGGGAGCAGCGGGTCATGCCTCCCCTTGCAGAGCTGTGCAATATTCTCGGCATGTCTGGGCGCTACATCACGGGTGAGAGGATCTGGCAGGCTCTCGGCCTCACGTTCATTGCGGACCATGCGTTCAACGACATCCTCCTAAGAGAGTACCAGCGTCGCGATAGGTACAACGGAAAACTCATGAAAAGAAATGCACGTGAGAGGGACATGCACACTTTTCTAGACTGGTGGACCAACCTCGAGGATGAAGACCAAGCTGAGGAGTCAGAAGATCAGCGTTCTACCAAACATGAAGCCATTCAACGCGTTGTCAAGAAGCATCAAAAGTCCTTGCACAGATCTTCATGCACTGGCTTGTTTCTTAAACCTGGAGCTACCGAAAATGAATGGGGCCCGACGAGCTACGAGGTTCAATCTCACTGGCACAGTCGCGTTGATGACGAGTTGGAACCGTATTTTATGGAGACCATCTTGTCCCATGTCGAGGAAACCAAAGAGAAGGAGAAGGAAACCAAGGTAGCAGGGCTCATCACGGACGGAAATGAGGCCGAGAAGTCGGACAAGGCCTTGGTCCCGAAGAAGAAGAAGAAGAAGAAGGCAAAAACAGACCACGAAGCTTATGATCCTCGCGAAGATGCACCAATGGATTGCGAATGGCGTCACTACAAAGGGGGCATCATCTACTTGGACCCTCACCGACATAACCATGAGAGATACACACAAGCAGCACACAACACGCTATGTGGTCGGTCATTCTTCATCACCAGCAAGGGCTGGGTTGGTATTGGACCTGATGACATGGCCCCTGGTGATGCGGCAGCCATATTCTATGGTGCTAGAACGCCCTTCATCCTTCGTTCTGAGGAGCAGTCAAAGTGGAGGCTGGTTGGAGACTCATACATACATGGCATCATGGGCGGGGAGGCTCTGGGTATGAGTGATAGGGCTGCTGACCGGAGGTTTGTGTTGGTTTGAAAAGGTATATACAAGATAGCAAAGAGGGGTTAGGCTTCTCAGGTTAGGTAGCTTAATATTGGCGTTCATCAACTCGTGTCTCGATAAGTTAACTCATATCACCATGCCGAAGAAAAAGAATGGGAAGTGCCATGTTTCTTCTTGTTATCAGTGCTGGGCTGCGCATCTTCATATATTTTTTTACTCTGTAAGAGCAATATCTTTGAAACCCTAGTGGGCTACGTTACGGCCCGATCCATGATTTCAAACTGAGAGGGTGATCATGATACCCGATAGCGTTATTGGCAGCCAGGACTCTAGCCAGGTTTTAGTAGGTACCCAGTGTTACGTACAAACTCATAGTGTACAGGGCCCTTCCAATGTCCTGTGTGGCCTTACACCTTCACACCAGGCTTCACCTCGGCGTACTTGTCCAAAGCATCGTGCAGCCTCCCGAACACGCCATCATGCCAGCTCTTGACATCCTCCCATTCCGACTTGGGTAGAGTAATCATCGACATACGAAGCCAGGCCCCAACGATGAAATCCGCATAACTGACCTGCTGGCCGAGCAAGAAAGGTCCATCGGCGTTCTTGGTGAACAGCTTGGCTAAATCACCCAGCATATTCTTGAAAGAGGCCAGAATTCCTGTGCGCGCCTCGGGGGACAGCATAAAATCATCCCAAGACTTAAGTCCAGAGCGACGGACGAATTCGGCCTTGCTCTGATCGGCGGTAGCGGGATCAAGCGGCATGTTTTCAACCATCAGAGGAACGTGGGAGCTAAAGGCCGTATCGACATTTGTGTTGAAACGAAGGTACTCGGGATAGCCACCATCTGA
This sequence comes from Fusarium solani, assembly GCF_023522795.1. Taxonomy (NCBI): domain Eukaryota; kingdom Fungi; phylum Ascomycota; class Sordariomycetes; order Hypocreales; family Nectriaceae; genus Fusarium; species Fusarium solani. The sequence goes on from NW_027072149.1 coordinate 481,648, forward strand.
CTGCTCCGACAAGGGCGCAGGGAAGTCAAACAAGGGCACAAACTTGAAGTCAAGAGTTTGCTCGGGGAACAAATCGCCAGCTCCAGAGTCAGGATGCGTTTTTTGCAGCCAAACGGCAATGTCGAACGAATCACCAAGCTTGACTCCGGTGGCAGGATCTTCGAGGATGGGAAGTGTGTAAAAGTCGCTGCCATCGGCCAACTTGCGACCGGCGGGGAGCTCAAGGCCCTGACGGACCCTTGAGATGTCGGGCAGGCCGACCCATTTCATGGAGTAGGGGACACCCTTGAAGTTGAGGGCGAAGCGGCTCTTCCATGGATTTGGTGAGCAGCATGATTCATCCACCGGGGGCTTGTGGGCGATGTCGTAGAGGACAATGGTGCTTGAGGTGGTTGAAGCCATGGTGAGGGCGGCGAGTGAGGTCAAAGTCGGTGTCGTGGCGTTTATGTGGCGATGCTGAGTCTACTGGGGCCTAGTCCATATAAGTATGTGTTTGAGGTAGGACGAAATGGTAGCCTACCTAGGAAGGTCTTGAACAGACACGTTGTTGGAATGGAAGGTTCTGCGTGCGGAGTCCTCATGGAAGAGGGGAAAGGCCCATTGTCTCGCATACAGAGAGTCATTGGTGGCTTTTAGAATGTCTCAGTTGCACATCGATGGGTCTCGACCGTTAGCGGCATGTGGCTAGGTGGCACGAAGCAGAAGCTGAAGTCGGTTCTCGGCGAGAAGCTGACGGGAGTCGGTGGATCTCGCAAGTCGTCATTGAGTTGTTGGTTTGTCCTTGGTTCAAAGTTATCAAACGGGATCTGATAAGCAGCAATGAAGCATCACAAATCGTCAATTCATAACTAGAAGAGAGTTCATCTAATGTTTCTGCCTCCCTCGAGACCCTCATTGACCTCCTTGTGGATCTGCTAGAATCCGGGTCCTTGCATCAACTAGTCGATGCAGATAAGCTGTGTTCCACCCGCATAGCCACAAATGCCTTACCATTAGCCGCCCTGATTGTGGAGGTCAAAGGCGTCCTCTTGAGCCAAGCCAGAGTGGTACAAATGGACCGCTCTTTTGACGTCACAATAAAGATGCACCAGTCGTGTAACTAGCTCAGAATCGAGAGGCATTCCGAAGTTTATCGGCACGTAATGAGACGATCTGGTAAGTGGACCTATCTATATCATGCCAACCAAGACGAAATAGAAGACAGCGACATTCGAGGCGAGTAAGAGACAAAGCGGGTATCAATTTAGATCTTGACATAATTCATCATTCGTCTTCGGGCCAGATAGTAGTATGGGCTTGAGCAATCTCCGTGACAGTGACGACAACATGCTCAGTGACAGTTGCGACCCGGCGCGATGTGACGAAGGTGCTGAAAGTCGATGCCGTTGGCTGCTTCTGGCTGGGGCCGACAACTCCAGTCTCAACGGCCTCATCGCAGTCATCGGTGGCAATAGGACCACCCTGAGTCTGCGTGACAACAGCGCTAGACTGGGTAACCCCATTTCCCCCAGTCACTGTAGCAGACTCCAGGCACTGAGCCGCTGTTGGGCCAGTGAACAAAGTAGTCACCGCGGTAGGGTTAGGGCCCAGAGTGGCCTGGCCGATATCAAGGTTGATGTCGGCATACACGCCAGCATTGATGTTGAACGATTCAGTAGCCTCGAGGACGCAGACCGCGTTGTTGTTGTCCCTCTCAAAGTCGACGACAAGCTCGACGAGGTTCATAAAGACTCCCACCGCGGCTCTCAGATCCACTAGTTTGCTACCGGCACCGAGCTCGGTTCGCAGGCGGAGCGAGACTTTGAGCGTCGAGGAGCCACTGGCGAGATCCCACTCAAGGGACTTGCCTGTTGCGCCATCACTGAACAGGTGTTAGTTGAGATGCATAGAACGGTTGAGGATGGCTCTTACAAGCTGGTTTCGACGATGTCCCCTTTCAGGTCAACCGAAAGCCAAGATCCTTCTGGGATGGTGAACTCAAAGCCGCCAGTAGCCTCCAGCTCACCGTCCAGCGAAACCACCAACTCGAGGAAGAGTGCAAGGCCTTGAGCTTCCTACACACAGTCAGTTATGGACCCAATTTTCTCTCCTTTGCCAAACTCACATCGGTGGGGACGCCCTGGGTATTCCACAGGGGAATGACCTGTTCAGCGCCAGAGCCAACAGCAACGGTCATGTCGATGTGGCCCTTTGTCTCGGCAAAGGAGATCTTGAACTCAGACTCGGGAGGATTGAGGATGTTTGCATTAAAGTCTGCGTCGACTCGCCCTCCAACCTCACACTTGTTACAGTGGACTTGGAGCTTGTTATCCGCCAGGTCGCTTGCAAACATTTAGCTGGGGGTGCACGATATTGGAGAGGAGCACTTACACATTGATGATGTCCTTGTCAACCTGGGAGAAGTTGATGTCCTCCGAGAAGTCTGCCCGCTTCTGCACCATGTCCTTTCGGACAGGAGGCAGGGCCTTGAGATCTCGCGAGGAGAGGTAAACACCTCTCGCGAGGATGGGCGTCACCAGGACAGCCCAGATTGCGCCAAAGGATGTTGCTCGCATCGTGAAAAAGAGAGTTGGATGAAGAGAAGAATCGTTTCAAAGGTTTCAAGGGAAATAAAAAGAGTCAAGAAAGAGTGAATGGTTGATCGTGTGCTTAGCCATACGATAACCTCAATGCATCTGGCGACACGGTTTCATATATAGACGCGACTGTGGGATCACATCGTGAGTCCAAGGGCGGGCCACTTAAGCATACCAACAAAGTTGAAAATGCCTTGTGACTGACTGTGTCAAGCTAAAGGATCAAACTCGCAGGATTGCATCTTCTAACCGCCAGGGTCGCAGATTTGGCCCGGGCCACCGGGTCCTCGACCACCGCGGCACAAGCCTAATTCGTCCCGTCGTCAAATCCTCCTGCAAGAATGCGGCGGTGACATTCATCGTCCAGTCTTTGGTAAGGCTGACAGCTTAAAGACCTGCAGGACGGGTGTTGCATCACACTTCCCGACAGTTGGGAACTGTTTCGGCCGATTCCTCTGTGGGGGGACGGGCCAGTCTCGCGTCTGCTGTAAGCGCCATTGACGCTCTTGAATGCTTATTCTGATGCGAAGACGACGCTGTGGGCAGAGCCTGCTGTGGAGGTGCAGAAATGCCGCGTTTTGGGGGCCAAGACCAGGGGCAGTTGGGCTGAATTGACAAGAGTTGCATGTATTCCAGCATGCGAGAAGTTGATGGAAAATCGACAAAATGAGAAATACTCTATCAGATTAAGTATCAACCTGCAAGATCAGACTTGTCATGTTTATTCTAGACTCAATCGGTTGGTCAAGTGTCCACGGAGCTGGGTCTGATACCTCAAGACATGGCTATGCTGGCACACTCAAACAGAGGTGCAGCCAACACAGCCAACACAACCAACACAACCAACAACTTACAACATGCGATAATCTACATGGTGTGGAGCATCACTACGTCTATTGGTCCTTTGGTCTTCAAACGGAGTTTAGAGAGTACATGCCCGATACCGAACCATGGTGGCTGAGCATGTCACTAAAGGATTGATAACACTTACACCGCCTCTCAAGCCTACTTGCAATATGGAATCATGTACGTCCCCATGTCTATTGACTACATAAAATCATGTAGGCTCCCATCTCGGCATGTGCCTCAAGTCTTGGTGTTGGCCCCCAACTCCTCTAGCTTCTAAATCAGTGACTTGCTCACTCAGCCCCCAGGCTGTGGAGGATTCCGACTTCTGCATGCCAGAGCCTGCTTTCCTTCCGTCTGAGGCTGGCTCGGTGTGGTCCGCTATGCAGCCAAAAGGCAACCATGTAACATGCACCCAAAATGAATGTCTTGAACTGAACCAAAAGTGCTGCCGCATCTTGTTTTTCAGGCCGCATCGTGAACAGACCATGAGCACAGCTACTATTCCTAGACAGCCTGATCACCCTGAGCCACTCTCAAGTCACTTGTTACCGCCTCTGTCAATATGGTTGCAGGCTCGGCCCGTCCCTCCAAGACTAAGTGGCAGGCTGTGTCAGCCGCTAATCTCGACAGCGTTGACAGCTTGAGGCGCAGATAGATCGCTACCAATCTTTGGAAGTTGTTATTTTTAATTGGGTCAAGCTCGCGTCAGCACCTAAAGTGCCTTGAGCATGCTGATATTAGGGCAGGAACAAAGCGAAAGTTCCATCTAAGCATTAATCTGACAGGTGCCCGGGGTTCGGATATCGCTTGGCAACCTCCAGAAAGAGCCTAGTAGAGTCATCCTTACTAATATGAGCTGGGCGTCGGTTAAAGGCTCTATTATCGGTGTACGAGCGGGCCGAGCATCGGAGCAAGTGTCATTTTGGCAGTACTAAAACCGCATGCCGCAAGGATCGTGATTGTTCAACTCATGGCTGACTCAAATTCAGACCGGAATTACCCAGTCTCGTTTATCATTAGAGGTCTAGTTCTAAATCTAGGTTGATCCCCTTGTATGTATTAGGTATTTAATTACGCATGCCATGCTTGACAAGCTGATCGGCTAGCTTCTCTTCCTCCTCCAACAAATGGTTGTCCTGTCCCACAGGTCCCACAGTGGGATAAAGAAGCTCGAGGGGCACCTCACGCACATTAACAGATGGGTTGTCCCGAGTTCCAATGAGCATGGTCTCGACAATGTTACCATCACCGTACTCGGGTTGGGTGAGGACAGTCATCAAGACATCAGCACATTGCTCAGGGGTCATTGTCAGGTCATCGGGGCGGACTCGGTCACGGCAGTACTCGGGGTGGAAGATGGGAGTCTAGGTAAGATACCATATTAGCATGACAGGTCAGAAGAGAAGGGGCCTTTGGTCCAGCCGAGACAGAAAAGGGATGGTTGAGTCGACTTACATAAACGGCACCAGGGCAAATGGCTGCGTTCCTGATACCCACTCGCTTCTTGAGAGTGGCAAGGGACTTGACAAAGCTGACAATGGCAGCCTTGCTAGCAAAGTAAAGAGGAGTCTGCAGGGAGTGGACATAACCTCCCAAGCTAGCCATCCACAGCAGGTTACCCTCAATGTTCCGGTTCTCCAGCCAGTAGTCAATAGCAATCTGCGCCAGACGAATAGGGCCCATGGTGTTCACAGCAAACGTCTTGTACACTCCAGGATTGCAGTCGACCTTGTCCTCAGCCAGGGGGAGATGCCGGGGGCGTTCCAGAAGGTGCTGGAGGGGGGCTCGTAGATGCCTGCACCGTTGCAGAGGATGTCGATGCGACCAAACTTTTCCAGGGCCGTGCTCCACAGAGAAGAGATCTGCGCCCAGTCGCTAATGTCTGTCTGCTGGAAATGGGCAATGGGCTTGCCCTCTTCGACAGTGGACCACTGGTCAAGAACCTCCTGGGCTTCGGGGCGGAGCTTGACGTCGGCCATCACGACGGAACAGCCGCCCTCGAGGAGCTTCTTGGTGAAGGCCAGGCAGATGCCTTGACTGTAGTTAGCATCGGCTTCTATCGGGAAAGGAAGCTCCCCTCGGCAGGGTAACAGCCGGGTTGCGACGTACCAGAGCCGGCGCCAGTGACAATGGCAAACTTTCCCTTGATTTCATAAGCAGACATGGTGGCAAGTATAGACAGGTACAATGCAAGTGAGACGTTAAACTAGAGTGACAGCGAGGAGAGAGGATGAGCAGAAGAAGAAAAGAGAAGAGGGCGGTCAGCAACCTTTCATAAAGCCAACAAGCAACGAGAAGACAAACCACCGATGCCCCTGCCCAGGAGAGCATCGGCTCCTCACCTGCACGCCCAACAAGAAACAGTAAGTCGGAACGAACCATCCAAGGGTATGGAGCCACTAGCTTGGTTCCTGGTTCCTGGGTAGCTGGGGTCGGTCTGCCATCAGGTGATTGTATATCCGGACATGCGGAAGAAACCCGGCATCTCCAGGTGGACCGCTAATCTCGTCTCTTCAGCCCTGAAGAGAGTCAAGACTTGCCCAGTCTGAAAGAGACCTTGTTCTTTGTTGATCAGTTTCAGTTAGTCTGAAGATATCCTTCCGGCTTTTGTGCCGGCAATGGCGGTATCCACTGTGTTGGGTCTGAATACTACTTTGTTGGAGCTATCGGTTGAACCACGTACGATGAGGTGGTGACCAAGGAATTATCAACCCTAGTCGATGTAACAGTGTTGGTAACCTGATGGTTCAGGCCTGCAAGCGTGGGCATATCAGACCAAGAGTTTGGGAGCCATTCAGAGGGATCCCGAGATGTAGGGTTCCATCCGCTTGGACTAGTCAAGTCAAATCATACTATGAAAAAGGGAGTGGAATCGAGAGTGAGGACAAAGTGGGATCAGCCAACATTTTTATTCTACAGACTCTCGCGCCGTTAGTGATGGGCCGGGACGATCCCGCCCGTTTTCGGAGGCTAGGGAACAAGGAGGATCCCATCCCCTGTCGATGTGGAAATCTCATGTGGAGAGCCTGATTGCGGCTCCCAACGAGTCAACCCAATCTAGTACGTACGCATCCTGGTGACTTCATGAATCATGGGCACTCTTCCGATGTTTCCTTGCTGAATCGTTCTTGACAAGGGCGAGTTGCCTACGGCGAGTTGCCTACGAGTAGACCAACCATGGCCCCTGTTGTGGCAAGGCACTAGCTTGGACTTGGCAATGGCATCTCGCTTTGCTTCTTTTCCTGCATGGATAAACATCCTACGCAAATGCCTTGGATTCTGCAGGCTCTGTATCCACGCTCCCCAGTTTAGTCCAACCGCCTGCCTCCCCCTTGCATGGTTCACGGCACATCCGGGTCCCCGACATCCCGGTTACGCCTATGAACAGAATCGGGCATGTTGTGCGAGTTGGTTCTTCGTGCGTCAACCATGCGAGTGACCTGCTTGCTGGGAACGTGTAGAGGAGAAACGATGCTTTGTCGGTACCGAGATCTGCGCCGTGGGAGTGGCTCAGTGGGGAACCGTTGCCCTCTTCCCTGCGTCTTTTGAAACCCTTCACGGCCATTTGACGCACTCTGCCGTCCTTTTCCTCTTTAGTATGGTCAGTCCTCTTTGGATTCAAACTCAAACCAAGTCATCACAATGTCGTCGACTGCTGTGGAAGAATGGCACGCAGTTGAGCCTCGAGGACTCGCTGCGGCGATTCTAGGCGTGACCATCGCCTTTACGATTCTGTGCCTGTCCGTTGTTGGACTTCGAGTTTATCTACGCCTGTCGATGCGGAATTTTGGCCGTGAAGATTGGCTGATGTGTATTGGGACGGTAGGCCTCCCCCAAGGCAAGCAGCATGTTAGGAACCACTGACATCCAGACAGACAATCAACATGGTACACAACGGTATCGTGATATGGGGATGCTATACTGGCATAGGGACTCGTGACTCTAAGCTCAACACCCCCATCATGATGGAGGGCGCAAAGGTACGATAATATGTCCAAGGGCGGCTCCCATTTCAGAGCCAAGAGAATGGCTGAGAGCCCAGTTTCAACATAATAACAGCATCAAATCCAATTCCGAATACCGATATACACCTCGTTCATGACCAGTTTTGCTAACTTCTCCCAGGCAATTGTCTTCTGGCAAATTTTCTACGTCACCGGCTCCGTCTTCATCAAGTCCTCCATCTGCGCCCAACTCATCCGCATCTCGACGCAGCGCCGCTACAAGATCATTCTGTACCTCCTCATTGCGGTGTCCATCATAACAACCTTTATAGCCATCCTCGCAGTTCTCATCCGATGCAAACCAGTCGCGGCGTCGTGGAACCCTGCGCTGGGAACGTGTATCGACCAGAGCATCATCATTGCCCTAACATATGTCGTGTCTGCGGTCAACATTGCGACGGATTGGTCCGTGGCTATTATTCCCATTTTTATCTTGTGGAATATCCAGATGCGCAGGACGCTCAAGAGGATGATTGGTCTCGTTTTGGGTCTTGGTGTTTTGTAGCTCAACCTCCCCCTATCTGCCACGGAACTTACTGACAATACTCGCAAGGGCCTCGATTGCCACCATCATTCGAATGCCATATTCTTCCGCTTACTCGAAACCCAAAAACCTTCTATGTACGCTCTTCTTTCGAAATCGATTCTACGCCCCTGTCACTAATGCTACTCTCAGACAACGTGGGCAACATCATTCTCTGGACTGTCGTGGAATGTGGCCTAGGTATCATCGCCGGATCCATGCCCATGCTCCGAAAGCTGGTCAAGGGTCTCTCAAGAGACGAAAGCACCGGAAAGAGCGGCACGAACGACCTCAATCTTGTCACGATCGGTCGAGTCAAGGGGAAGCACCACCCGATCCACGATACCGATATCCAGATTACCGTCGTCGCAGGCGATGACCCCGAGACTGCGAGGGACGACGACAGTACGAAGAGAATGATCAGGGTGACGAAGATGGTGAAGCAGACGACATCACAAGGATACCGGGAGATGTGATGGGGGGGTTCAAGGGAACAAGCCATGTCCACTCTGGCGTTTTGGATGGATTTGAGTCTATCATTGGGGAATGGATATCACAGGCCAAAAGGGGCCACATTGGACTATTTCAATATGTCTAAAATTCTCGAGAGAGCTCTGCTAGTCATAGTTGATACGGCCGAGTTATCTCTCACCAAGGTCTAGGGTATGTAAAACACAGCGAAAAACAAGGAAAAGGGAAAATCACTGAAAAGGCACATTTAGCAATAAAATAATAACGGTCTATAATTTAAGCGCCTATATAATGCCACGTGTTCTTTCTCTCTCCTCTTAGAGAAAATAATCTGTTTCCTGCCATGACTTGATCCAACTATGGTTTGACTCCCCAGCTGCGAATCTTACCCCTACAGCCATCGAGTTACGGCATGCGGAACCGTGCCACCTGGGCGGAATTAGATCCGGAGACCCCACAAAAGCAACTTCTCTTATCTCTTATTAGGGTCCTGAGTCACGTGCTTCACATATCCCTTCATCAAGCCGGAGTGTTTCCTCCGGGTGTCGGCATAAATGTCACGAACAACTGCATAAAACAGCATTACAGAGTGACATCGCGAGGAGTTAACACACTAACTAGCACAGCCCATGAATCTGTTCACTCCCATCATACAGTTCACAAAGCATCATCATTCTACATAATTACTGAGTTACATATCATTATCTAAGTGTACAAACTACTACTCCAACACATAACTAGTTCTGAAGTCTAGGAAGAGACAAGCAGTTACCACACGCCAATCGATTGGAAACCGCTGTTAAGTCACTATCACTTCCTTCTGCCTAAACACCAAGCTGCCTTCTAGCACAGGCCAGGCATGCATGTCAGCGCTTGTGAAGCCGAAGATCCGTCTGGCGGCCGACCGTGGTACCTCAAGCGGACCACTGTTGAGTAAATCATTTGTCAGCGCCAGCAAGTCTGTTTGCTACCTGGATTAATCTAGTGATGTTCAAAATTGGCTCTCCACCTGCGAAATTCGCCTGACGGAGGATAGAAGAGATGGGATTCTCTTCTCTCATGTCGCCGCCTTTGGGCGGTTCCGTAGGAAACATGTTTAATGCTCACCATCTCCCAAAGGCACTGGGGTGGACTGTTATCGTTGTTTTGGTGGGAGGTATCTTTCAGAAGATCATCAAGGCTGCCATTCGCCCTCGCTTTTCCAGATTGCGCCATCTTCCAGGACCTCAGGTAATGCCACCAGACAGATTTTTATGAAGCAGTCTCTAACTAAGATATTTCGCAAAGAACAATCAGTTCCTAGTCGGCCAAGCACTCCGTCTCCTCCGTACCCCAGGCCCAAATGACCTCTTTCTCCAGTGGATGCGTCGCTGGCCCGAGGCACCTTTCATACGATGCCTGTCCTGGCTGAATTCGGAGATGCTCCTGGTAAACAACCTTGAAGCTTGTCGCGAGGTGTTACAGACGAATGCCTATTCTTTCGTGAAGCCTGCATTCTTTCACACTCTTGTGGGAGAATTTCTTGGTGTTGGACTTCTTTTTAGTGTGGGCGATGAGCATAAGCGTTTGAGGCGTATTGTTGCGGGTATGAAAGCCCTCCACCTTGAAGGATACCTTGCTGACCATGCATCTATCTGTAGGGCCTCTTTCTCGGCCGAGTGTACGGAGGCTGATGCCAGTGTTTGTCAACGAATCCAACGCGCTGAATAGAGAGATTGCAGATACGATCAAAGAGCATGGCCAAGGGGGAATAGAGAGTGAGTTCCATTTTGCATCCCCCAAAGATCACGCCTGACCCTGTATTAGTTGAAACATTCTTCACTAGAGCATCTCTCAACATCATCGGAGTCTCGTTGCTCGGAAAAGAGCTCCACAGCTTCAGGTCTCCTTCATCGCCTCTCACCTTCGAGCAATGCTATAGCAACATCCTCACACAGCCTGTAGCCGGCCAACTGATAAGCTTCATTAATCCCTTTATTCCGCTGCGATGGCTTCCCGTCAAGGCAAACCTCGACTTTGTCCGTGCCAAGGCGGCCCTCAAGACCATGATGACGGAGCTGATCGAGCAGCGGACTGATGAAGTCTTGGCGGCGAGAGGTGGCCAGTCTAATATTGCGCTTTCCGACGATCTTTTGACCCGAATGATCGAGGCCAGTTTTGGCGAGGATAAAAGGCTTTCAAAGCAGGAGTTGATCGACATTGTCAGTATTTCCTGTTCCTCATAATTATACATGTGCTAACACCCACGTAGACCATGCAAGTCATCGCCGCTGGTCACGAAACAACTGCTAGTGCTCTAACCTGGATAACATACGCTCTCGCAACACACCAAGATGTTCAGAACCGTCTCCGAGAAGAGCTATCGGGAATCGAAGTGACCAATTCTGCGGCCAAGGCTATTGACGATCTACCCTACCTCAACAACGTGATCCGGGAGGCACTTCGGGTGTATTCCCCGACACTGATGGCTCCTTGGGAAGCCGGCGAAGACATGGTCATAGCCGGCGTCGAGATTCCCAAGGGAACAATGATCCAGACAGTTCCTGCCATGGTCCAGCTGAATCCCAACATCTGGGGTGACGACGCCGAAGCCTTTGTCCCTGAGAGATGGGATACCTTGACCGGCGATGCCTCGAGCCCGTTTTCCATTGAAGTATTTTTAAACGGTCCGCGAATGTGCCCTGGAAAGGCCTTGGCTCTACTTGAGATCAAGGTTCTGTTGGTGGCAATGATCAAGGAGTTTCAACTTGAGATGGTGGACAAGGAGATCGAAGTCAGGAATCCAAGTTTGACGTTGAAGCCCAAGGATGGATTGCATGTGCGAGTCTGTCGGATATAAAATTCTTCACGGTTCTGGAAGATGATGGGAGGAATAGGTAGAAGCATATTTGAAGAAAGAGGCACTAGAACTATCAACTATTGCAATCTTTGCCTGCTCTCGCCTCACTACTCACAGATTTTGACCTTAGACATTGAACTACAGCATCTGATACCTCCTTTTAATTCTTTCTTTCATTGCTTGCCATCGTTTTCAGGCAGCTCATAGATGACCGGCGGATGTTCCAGTTCTGCCATCATTCTTGGACTCTCCATCTCGACTGGGTCAGCCTTTGGCGTGTCATCGAGTGACGGGCTGTAGACTGGCTTGAGCGTAGCCGCTTCGTCCGCTTCTGGGGAGCCTGGAGACTGATCAGGCGCCGGATCCCCATCTTCTTCCGTGTCCTGTCCCTTCTTTGTAGCACGTCGTTTCATCAGGAACCAGATCAAGCCAGCGATGAGGATGACACCCATCGAGACACTAACTCCGATGCCTGCCTTGACTCCAGTGCTCAGGCCTTTGGAACCCGAGGAGTCAGTGCTCTCTTGTGATCCTTTGTTGTCATCGGAGTTCTGGTTCGCTGAGTTGGTCGCATTCACTGGCAGCGTCTTGGTCGGTCCCCAGTCCTTGGAGTTTTTCCTGTGCACTTGGACAATAGTGTCGTTGGCCCAGTAGTATATCCAAGTCTCGCCGTTGCCCTGGTCATTGGCGACTGCTAGGTCGGCACTCGAGTCATCAGCTTGAGGCCAGGTTTTGTCGGTCTGGTTGGGAGCCAAGTCCCATTCATCATTCTTTTCAATGACCTGATACAACTTCTTGTCGGCCCCGATATAGAAGATGCTTCGAGAACGAGAACTGTCGATAGACATGCCAAGGGACCTTATCTCGGGGCTCCAGGAAGGTAAGCTGAACTCTGGTTCGACTTCTTCGTCGATTTGAATGGCTGACGGAGCCGTCTCATTCGTAGGCACAATAGAAGATCCATAGAGTCCCTCTAAGGGTTGGGGAAACGCCGCTGCTTCTTGTTAGCCATCCGTAATATGGATCCCTAACCAGAAGACGTACAAAGATGCCATTCATCCGCATTTGAAAACCGAGAGACCTCGATGTTGCTCTGCCCTTGTGGAAATGCCACTGAAATATTCTTGCCATAATGAGCAGATGCCAAAGCCATTCCGGCCAACTGATCCTGTGAGATTGCCCCATCATCCACCCATGTCGTCGTTTTCGGCATGTGCCGGAGCATCATGACGTCTCCGTCCTTGTTGTGATAGAAGAGGCGATATCCTTCCTCGCCTCCTAGCAGTTGCACGGAGAGCCCAGTCTCGTTGTTGACCGACTTTACTTCGGCAGTTTCTGATATGGCCCAGTTGTCGATGTAGGTGAGCTTCCCGGTCGTCATGCTATATTCACAGTACGCGTTGACGATGACGGACTCGTCGGTTTGGTAGAAAATGGATGCCTTTCATGTCAGTCAGGGTAAGATACAAGTCCAAGAAGCAACTGACAGTAACTTTTTGTCCGTCCCACCATCCTGCTGCTGCCAACGCTGTGATCTTTCGCGACTTCAACCCGACTTTGAGAACGTTGAGCTTGTCGATAGGAAAGATGGGAGTTTTCTCGCTATTGCAGTTGCTGTAGTGGAGTTCCCCCGTCTTTGGGTCCTGGGCGCCGACTTGGACGCCTTTAGCGGTGCTATAGGCATACAAACTGGCGGTGCTAGTTGCTCGGATCCAGATCGTTAGCCATAAGAGAAACATTGTGACAAGTTGGGATTGAAACATGATGAAGTGATGGGCGACCTGAAGTGTATAGAACGATGCGAATTGCAGAGCCTGGCCGGGGGATGGGGAAGGAATTGAGCAGGTATAGGATGTCCGGACATCTCGACTCAGTCCAGAGCAGAGCCGCCTGGAAGTATCGAGGCTCGTGAGGCGTAGCTGTCGCCATGGCGGCAGAAGAGTAGCTGCGTCGAGATCACATTTGGCGGCGAGCTGAGGAGTTAAACAAGCCAGGATTTGGTTCACCATTGGCTCGGGCAAGCCACGAGAGCCTTGGCTCTGCAAACATGAGGTTTAAACATCTCTAATAGCCGAGATATTCTGAAGTCCTGAATTTTTGCAAGGAGAATGCTGACGGAGGTTTGTTAGGAACACTTTGATCACTGAGGCAAGGGGCATCCGAAAACTTGATGGTTCACGATTTTCATATTTGTCTGTGTTTCAGATTATCTCTCGACAAGTGGAAGCGCATACTGAGTTTACCGTTACGTATACAATTGAGTCGTATAGGGCTGACTGCTTGACGCCTTGTCGTTCTAGAACTGTATGTGTTGAAGCCATTCCTCTCAAACAGTCGACTTGCATCGTCACATGAAGAGATTTGGTTAACCGAGGATATTGGAGTCTGTCATCTCACTCCCTTCAACGTTATCAAAGCCTGACGCTTAGATACCATCACTTAGCCTTTCGACAGACGAACTTCTTCTTCTGAAGCTCACCAAAAAACCCCATGTCGGCAGTTCTCATCCCCCTGTTCTCCATCGCGGAGACTAAACCCAAGATGCTCCAGTTCCACCTGACAAGCCTTGATCAACCCTCATGCCCCAGCTGAGGTGAGACGCCAAAACCAAGGCCTCGCTCTCACTGGTCCACGAATACGGGCGGGGGCGACCATTTCCATTCCGGCTAGACGACATACACCCTTGACTCCAAGCCACCAATCGATCGCCTCAATTTGACGCGTGTGCAGGTAGAGTCGGATGATGTTTGATTGAGAGGCGTCGGGCCTTGACTCGAGAGACAATCATGAAATGATTCAGCCTTATTCATCTGTTGAGTTGGTTGATCATCGAGTCAAAGAGGAAAAGTTAAGCGAAGATGGAAACCTTGATACACCACAGCCATTATCTTGGAGGTCAGATCGCCATTGAGTGATCTTACTGCCTTGGCCGTCTGTGACAACTCACTGCCACTGCCACGACTGCAAAGCTTGTTGAGATTCTGGGGCCCGGACTTAACCAAAGTCCCTCCGAGACCCCATATCAGGTGCCCAGCCTCTGGTATACCGCTCCGGCATTGGCTGTCCAGCGGTAGGATGATCACCCGGGTAGTTGAATCTGGACATCTACACTCTCACTTTGAAGCTGAAGCAGGACAATCCTGGAAGAATCTGACCATGGACTTAAGCCTCTGTGAATCAAGCCTCGGTTTGGAGGCTGATTGGTGTGAGGAAGATCCCAACGGACAGCTCGTCTCTTGGCCTTGGCTATCGTTCCCTGGGCAAGCGACCCTATGGCTGCTCTGGCATGCTGGTATCTTTCACAACTCGTCCCTGGCTCTATCAGTTGCTCGATATCCAAAGAGACTCCTCTCGCGTACAGTGGCGAATACCTAGCTTCTCCCGACTAAGACGAACTCCTGTTTCTAAAATTTCTCTTATATGCGTGGACTTAGGCATAATAAGAATACTGACTAGGTCCAATCAGTCTGTTCCGGTAACCTACATCCCCCGTTGCCGATGCCGGGGAGGATAACATCCTGGTGGTCTTGAGAAGCATCATGAAGAATTTTACCATGGAGGGGCCGATATGAACATTTCTAGTCGGTAAGAGCGGTAACTTCTTGGACTTGGCAAGTAGAATTGTTCATTTCTTGAAGTCATTTCTCTTCAGCCGAAAGAAATGCAAGCCTGGAGTGGCTGATGGGAACTTGAACTCCAGGATTATACGCGACTAAGCAAACTACTCGTCCTCAGCAAGAGGAGAGTCAGCCGCCCTTGGTGGATCATCACTACGGGAGATATATGTCTATCGAATCATGTGCGCCATATTGAGCGTCATTTGTTTCTCGGCCACCATAGGCGCCCTCACTGACATCTGCGAAGGATTCGAACCTTGGGAAAGTCAGACGGGAGAGCCGCAGAAAACATTCTGCCGCCATGTCCCAGGCCATGTGGATTTGGTGACGTTGGGGTCCAAAACATGGGGCGCTGTTGGGCCTGGGCAATCTCGCTGGCACTGCCACAGCTCTCATCACGTTCCGTATTGACAAAGGGGGTAACTGTAGAAAGCTTGCTGAAGAATGGTTAACTGAGTACCTTTCGCAATGAAGAATTCTGTATCTGCTTGTGCTTGAAGGCACTCTTAGCTTAGAAACCAGGCATGGTTTGGAAAGTGTAGTCGAGCCCTGGCATCGCGAGATGCCTCTCCGGGAGTAGAGAACAGTACAGCAACCAATGAACAGTGGAGACGTGAGATTTTCTGGCTCTCGAGACTCATCTTGGGTAAGCCCATTCACTTGGAAATGAGCGATTTTCAGTTGCATCCTTCCTCTTTTGGCTCGTCGTCGTCTATTCTTCTCTATTCGTAAACTCCGCAATGGCCAAGCGGAGTTTGAGAACGGACGAATGCTGGGCACGCTACTGCAGAGTAGTATTCGCTCCACTGAGCCGAGCTTTCAGGATAAGGCTGGACTGACAGGTCCTTTGCACCAGAAGGGACAATAATAGAAGCTTTTCACCAGTAACGTGGAAGGTGGAAGCCGAGGTAGCATGGATGCTCAGCCCTACCAAGGGCCCCCCCTGTCGTTTCGCCACAGGCTACAACCCATCTAATATTAGTACTACGGGGTAGTGTGGTTACATGCTTTCTTGGCCCTTAACGTTGATAATCTTACTTATTATTAAGGAATGTCATCGCTCGATCTGTATTTTCGCCGCCGAGTCTCCTATTCCGCGTAACATTCGTATGCGACAGCCAATACTCGTTACCGTTTGCCTTCACCCTAAGACACCCCGACCCTTCGGCAGTGTGGGCTAGACCATCCAGGTGAAGTTGGTGAACCGTCGGCAAATCGCCAGCAAGGTACGAACCTCTATGCTCGTTTCCTAAGCGAAAATTCTCATCAGCCCAGTTCTATAGCTAAGAATCCCAGCATCAAATATCCCAATGCCCGGATTCAGCATGATCTCCAACATGGCGTTCATCGATGATCAAAGTCAACTGCCCATTCGGAAGCGCGAACGGATTAGTGCGCCTAAAAGCCGTGGAGGGTGCGTAATAGTGAGTGTCCTCGGTGTTGGCTGGAGGAAGATCAGCTATTATGCGAACCATCTGTCAAAACCCCCTTGACTAACCCCTTGAAGTGCAAAAGAGGTCACATCAAATGTGATGAAGCAAAGCCAAAGTGCTCTCGATGCATCAAGTCAAATCTCAACTGCGAGTACAAAAAGCCTGAAAAGAAGAGCAAAGGATGCAGACTAGAGCGCGTTTCCCAGCGAATTATTCTTCCCAAGGGGGCAACGGAGGAACCAAGCATGCTCATCATACGCCCCCGCGAGCCCAATTCTGGCTTCCATGATGATTTTGCAGTTGAAAAGAATTCGGTCTGGACGTCTAGACACCTAGAGGGTCAGATGAGGCCCTGGGAGAGGATGATACCCCGTCAAGCATCTCCCCTTACTCGGGTTCTTGAGTCTTCCGATTGCCTGGCTATCGATATGCCTTTAAAGTCTAAAGAACTATTTCATTACTGTAAGGCACTCTTTGTATCTGATGAGCTGAATGTGCTAACTATTTATCTGCAGTCTATGTAGCAGATCAACAATCGGGAGTTCCGCACAAGGATCAACGAAGAGACTGGTTCGTCGTGACATTATCCTCTGTCTAATGATACTTGTTACTAACAAGACTAGCCTCTCGTTCGTCACCAACAACCCACACGCCTTTCGCAGCGCTCTCATTATTGCTAGCCTTCACTTTGTGTGGAATAAAGGAGACTTGCAACAGTTCAAATCCACCTTCCTGGTCCACAAGGTCCACGCTATTCGCATGGTGAACGAATGGATGGCTACCAAGGATTCGTCACTGTTCACCTCAATTGTTCGACAGGTGGCCACGTTGTGCTTTGCAGAGGTGAGCTACTCCATCTCGCATTCTGTTATAACACTAACATGGTAAGCTCTGTTTTGCCGACGTCATCAGCGCTGAGACACATCTCATTGGTATCATGAGTCTTTTGGACCACAAAAAGCAGCTCAGCAGGCCTTTGACCGAGGAGGACCTCATAGAGCAGGAGCTTGCTGATCGGTATTTCGTTTTGTAAGTTTCAACCCGAGCACCATCCTTGGGCCTCACCAGCTAACCATCACCTCAGCACATACACCTGTTTCGTGGGCTTCAAAAGCAGATTGATCGAATACTTACGTCGCGTTGATCCTACCGGAAACGTGTACAACATCACGCCCAACGAGGCCATGGCCCTCACGTCGTCGTTCCTACAGTCAGAGGCTCCGACTGGTGCTCTTGCAATCAAGCTCGCTGCGCTTCGTCTTTTACCCAGTTTCTTCAACCCGATGCCTGCCGGTGCCAAAATGGCCGATATTGACGGTTATTACACTATTCTTGCGATGCGCGAGCTGACGGCTGAACTTGATGGGGCTCGAATCAAGCAGCGGCATCGACTCAACGACTCTACTGCAGTCTTTGAGGCCATTTGGTCCAATGGGGTGGCTTCAAAGCTACTTGCACAATATGTATTCTCCCATACGCGTTCCATGTCGGGAAAACTCCCGCCCAGTAATGGACGCCAGAGATTCAGGACGACATGGTGTGGTATTCAAGCAGCCGCAAATATGTATCTTCATCACGTTGTCAGAATGACAGAGCCTGGCTTTCTGGAGCAGAGAGCTCATCGCTATATGATGTATCTCTTCCGACGAGAGCTCAGCCAACTCAGTGCTCGACTAGAAGAGCCGGATCCAGATATCAACCGGGACTTTTTGTTCTGGCACTACTTTCTCGGGGCGATTCATATGTACAAGAATGACAAGAAGTCTCCTACTGCTGAGTTCTTCTACCAGGGTATCTGCGACTGGAGCAAGGCGAGCGGTGTTACTAAGTGGGCGGATGCGTGGGCTGCGCTGAGGGGAGTGAGTTGGCCTGCAGAGTATCCTGATGAGTTGACTGGTCAGAGTGTCTGGGAAAGAGCACGATATAAGTGAATAGGCACTGAAGAGAAGTGTATAATTCTAATTATCTTTCGTGTGGATCTTATCACTCTGGCCACACATCAAGAGGGTAAAGGAGAGACGTAAAGAACATAGTATTCAATTAAATGCGTTAAGCTGTTCCCCTTGGCATTTGAATAAGACTACTTGTCTATAAGTGATATGAGCTTTAGTTCCATGGGGGCAGAGAGCGGTAATAACAGCAGCAAGCGACGGAACTTCAGTTCAGCAACGGCATTGGAGCCCGACACAGCCAACACGATGAGAGAAGGCGAATTATTCGACTTAGCAGAGCACAAGATTTACGAAAGGGTTGTCCCAAAATATATACAAAAAGTAAATATGCTATGCACAAAACAAAAAAACGGCTCTAGTCTACACTCTAGTTCTTGGCTTTTACATCAAAGCGGTCCAAGTTCATGACCTTGTCCCAAGCGGCAACAAAGTCCTTGACAAACTTGTCCTTGGCATCCGCGCTGCCATAAACCTCGGAAATGGCCCGAAGCTCAGCGTGCGATCCAAAGACAAGATCAGCACGAGTGGCAGTCCACTTCTTGGCCTTGGTCTTGCGGTCGGTGCCGGTCCAGAGCTCACCCTGGGGATCCTGCTTGGTCCAAGTAGTGGCGGCGTCGAGGAGGTTGACAAAGAAGTCGTTGGTGAGCTGGCCCTTCTTGGTGGTGAGGATACCCTTCGAGGAGCCGTCAAAGTTGGCGTTGAGGGCGCGGAGACCACCGACGAGGACGGTCAGCTCGGGAGGAGTCAGGGTGAGGAGGGCGGCCTTGTCGACGAGGAGCTCCTCAGTACGGGCGCGGGCGGTTCCATGGCCGTAGTTGCGGAATCCGTCAGCAACAGGCTCGAGGAAACCGAAAGATCGGACATCGGTCTGTTCCTGAGTGGCGTCGACACGACCAGGGGTGAAAGGGACCTTGATATCCTTGAAGCCAGCATCGTGAGCAGCCTTCTCAACAGCAGCAACACCACCAAGGACAATCAGGTCAGCCAGGGAAACCTGCTTGGTCTTGTATCCAGAGTTGAACTTCTTCTGGATGGCCTTGAGGGCGCTAAGAACCTGCTCGAGCTGCTCGGGGTTGTTGCTGGCCCAGCTGCGCTGAGGCTTCAGGGCAATGCGAGCACCGTTGGCACCACCACGCTTATCGGAGTTACGGAAAGTTGAAGCAGCATTCCAGGCGGTAGACACAAGCTTAGAAACACCAAGACCCTTGGCAGCAAGGAGCTCAGCCTTGAGAGTGGCAATATCATCATCACCGATGACATCACCCTTGCGCTCAGGAAGAGGATCCTGCCAAGTAAACTTCTCCTTAGGAACCTCAGGACCCTGATAGCGAGAAACGGGGCCAAGATCACGGTGGAGAAGCTTGAACCAGGCGCGACCAAAGGCCTTGCGGAGCTCCTCGGGGTTCTTCTGCCAGCGCTTGCAGATCTTGAGGTACTCGGGGTCGTGGATGAGAGCGAGATCGCTAGTCAACATGGTAGCGCGGCGGAACTTGGTCTTGTCGAAGGGGTCAGGGTAGTCGACTGTGCCGTTGACAGCTTCCCATTGATGGGCGCCGGCAGGGCTCTCGACGAGGGTCCAGTTGTTGGTGAGAAGACTGGTGAGGAAGCCGTTGCTCCACCTGATTTGAGTCAGTAATTAGAATTTCCTGTTGAAGTGTTATCAAACTCACTTAGTAGGGGTCTTGGTCCAGATGACCTCAAGTCCACTAGTCATCTGGTTGGGGCCGTTACCCTCACCAACCTTGTTGTGCCATCCCAGGCCCATCTCTCCAAGGTCAGCAGCCTCGGGCTCGGGGCCAATGTTGGCTATGCAAATCAGTATTCAGCCATTCTCACATAGAACTGAGAGGAACTCACAACCAGGAACAGCGCCGTGCGTCTTGCCAAAGGTGTGACCACCAACAATGAGAGCAACAGTCTCCTCATCATTCATACCCATACGGTCAAAGTTGACACGAATATCCAAAGCCGAGTCAGCAGGATTAGAGTTAGCATCAGGTCCCTCAGGGTTCACGTAGATCAGGCCTAACGAGACAGCCCCCAGGGGCTTCTCAAGCTTGTCAGCACGGTCGACGACGTCCTTGCTGCCGTTGTAGCGGACGTCGTTGCCCTTGGGGACAAAGGTGGTCTCGGCACCCCAGTAGACGGATTCGTCAGATTGCCAGGTGTCGGCACGGCCAGCGCCAAAGCCAATGGGCTCAAAGTCCATGGACTCGAGGGCGACATTGCCGGCGAGGAGGATGAGATCGGCCCAAGAGATCTTGTTGCCATACTTTTGCTTGATGGGCCCTGGAGATTTATGAGTATAATATCACTTGAATGAATAGCTTCAGGGACTCACAGAGCAGGCGGCGGGCCTTGTCAAGGTTCTGGTTATCGGGCCAGCTGTTGAGAGGGGCAAAACGCTGTTGACCCTGGGAAATTATCAGCGAATAGCCACATTGACTCACGGTGATAAACTCACCATGCCACCACCGCCACGGCCGTCAATGGCGCGGTAGGTACCAGCGCTGTGCCAGGCCATACGGATAAACAGACCTCCATAGTGGCCAAAGTCAGCGGGCCACCAATCCTGCGAATCTGTGACGAGCTTGTGCAGATCCTTCTTCAGAGCCTCATCTATCCCATGTCAGCATAGTCTCGGCGGTTTCAGATACACAAGATCTGCAACTCACAGTCAAGCGTCTTGAACGCCTCCACATAGTCAAACTCCTCGCCCAATGGGTTAATCTGAGGCGAGAACTGACGCAACACATCGAGCCTCAACTGACAGGGCCAAAAGTCACGGCTTCGAGTACCAGCACCGGCAGCATTACCAGCGACACGGCATCGTCCAAAGTCTTCGGCAATCTCCCTTGGAGGGAACAAGTCAGAACCAGAGTCGGTGGCCCTCTTGGCAAAAGGACAGCCGTCACCAGCCACCATAGGCAAGACGCCCGAGGCTAGCAACAGCCAAGCTGAAGAGATGCCGTGCATGATGAGATGGATTCAGGTGAGATCAGACACGAGCGACGGTGAAACCCAAAGAGCCTACTGAGAGCTTGAACGTGGAAAAAGAGGGGATGTATGGCTTCATTTGTAGCAGCCAGACTCGCAACGTGATTGCCCAGATCGGCAGGGGGGCTCGGTCAACTTGCACAACGCCAAGTCGGCAGTGCTGATGTGTCGGTTGGATTTGAAATGACCTCTCTGTGACTGACTGCACATTTTTGCGAGGGGACCCTTCCAGAGGTCCGACTGGCCAGGCTAGACGCATACAACCACACGTATCACCTTGGCCAAGAAGGCTCCTCAGCACTAACGTCGCTATTTCTGGGGACGTCGGGCATGGTGATAGGCGGCTGGGCATACTGGATGCAGTTGCTTCGCCGCGTGGGGAACGGGCCCTGTGACGAGGCCGGTTGGCGGGGATCGTCACGTCACTTACCATGTTCTATCCAACTGCCGACCAGGATGACGAGTCCAGACGATGCTATTCGCCCGGACGCTGCAAGGGGCAGGCCCTCAAAGCAGAAGGTGGCAGCTTAATCTCAACCTCGATCTTGTCTCAAAGAAACCTTAATGGAATCGTTCAACTTTGAGTTTGGATGACAAATTCATCCCTCAGAGAGCAGTGAGGCATTAGGTTATCCCACTGGCAGGGATACAACCATGGGAGTCTACTTGGTACGTCTGACATTGATGAGGAGAATATTCGTGCCAAGGAGTGACATCGTCTGATTACCCACCCGTGCAGGGTCCAGTGGACCAATAGCTGCGAGGTGAAACAAATCGGCTGGGAAATAATCAATGCCCTCTTCTCACCTCACCCCTGACAACGCGGGAGGCGGTGCCTGGATCACCCGCGCCCAAATGCCGTGCAACAATGCCCCGGCTCTGGTCAGCGGGCTTAGCTAAGATGTGGAATACGGGTTGGCTCGCAAGAAGGAATGCAGTATTACTTTATTTCTGGGTGATGGCTCTGCCACGTCTGCGCTGACTGTGTGCCAAGGCAGCATGTTCTCGTCCGCGTGGCTGGGACCGTTGTGAAAGTCCTGTTGTGCGGCTTGGCCCCGTCGTATCCATGTAAGAACCTTAATGGCCGTGATGGCGAGGTGCACAAAGTTTACAGAGACGCTATCAGAGCAGAACTACGACGTCATTAGCAGGGATCGGCCGCAAACGAGCCTATGGTAGAAGTGCTGCGCTGGTAGTGATAAGGAACGATAATCTCTGAAAAATGGTAAGCTCTGTTAACGCCTTTTTCAGTGCTACAACAGCTCTTCTAGCCCTAAAATCGACCCGGAGTATCGGCATACCCTTTAGGAATCATTCAATTGGCTGCGTTATTGGAGCGCCTCAATGTCTCTTCACCGTTTTGCAAACGCATGTCCACGATGTTGTGCTACCATCTCCCAGCCCTAGATTATCGTATTCGAACAGATGCGGCTTGTTTTGCACGAGTCTCAACCATAAGCCTGTCGCGTAAGACAATTCCTCCTCACACCGCATCGCCAACGGTTGCACATTTGCCATATCTTCCGACCTGCTTCACCGAACTCGCATTAAGCTCACCGCTCCAATTAATTGAACGTGAAACTCCTCAAACGTGCAAAGATCAACCATCAAGTTTCTCCATTATTGTGATTCCGGTAACCGATATTCCCGGCGAGACTCAGTGTACAGTCCATTCCAACCGTAGCATCCGGTACGCGCCTGCAAATCCGGACCCCTGTTCAAATCCATGCCACTATTATAATTTGGAATCTTTCCCTGGCTCGTACCACGAATCAGATCGAGCGGGATCTTTCTAGATCCCGCCGCACAAGGCCCTGCTTGCCGAACCGGCCCACGCCGGGCCTGGGGTAACATCCAATTTAATGAACAGGATACAGAGTGCTACCCTGGTCTCTCGTCATATGTGCCTAGAGCCGTGGTTAGTGCATGATAATACCCGAGCTTCTTTGCCGTGCATTGCATTCATTTAATTGTGTGCCGAGACCGAGGTCGTTCATAATGCCCACGTTTCCCCTCTCCCCTCCCACTTGCGATGACTGTCACAACTACTCTTGGCCCAGCATTTGACGATTCAATAGGGAGTCCAGTTTGATTCTGCGAGATGTTTCACTGTAACCATCCATAATTGAGGCCAAGATTAGGTACTTTAGACTGCACAATATGGCAAAGGTCTCAGGCTCTCTCCCTCAATGAATGAAGCTCTCAACGCCAGGATGGGACCCGGTCGACTCCCTTCTGACCGAAGACTCTAAGGGCCTCCAAAAGAGTGATTCTTGTCCGAAAATAAGCTTTCAACCAACATGTGGTGTCGGAGCCCAGGCCCGAATTTGGGTATCGATCGTGGCGCCCCGAAGATGAAACGGCGTGGTGCAAACTCAATTGCTCCGCGCAATAGGCTGCCATATGCCCAAATGCGCTTTCTCAAAGGATTTTTGACCCTTGTACTGACCCTACGTGGTCTCTGCCAGGACTGACGGGGAGAAGGTATCGAAACGTGCATACATCGGGGTAAGATGGCCAAGACAAGTTTATAAGATGAAGTACGTGGAGATCATTCCTCACTGAAGTCGACAAGTCCTAACAATCTATCATGGACTCATAATCAAAGAGAGAACGAAAAGAAAATCTGATAGACCTAGTTCGAACTTTTTTTTTTCGAATAGGTGCCATCCACGTCATCTCGCGATTTGGTGATAAACCGATGGGTGCCGGAATTTCGAGCCCGGAATTTCCGGGTCACAACCCGCTTCTCGGAATCAGCTGGAAGTAGTGAGTTTTTCTAACCATAATTTTCAAAGAACTAGTCATTTAACCCCTTTGTAAACCCATATTTGATGCGCAAGTCTTCGAAATGTAAGAGGCTGTATGTGACCTTCAGCTAATTCCACTCTCTTCCATACTCTGTCAAGTATCTGCAAATCCATTCGAGGCCTTCGGCAAGTCCTCGGCCATCTAGAGCACTTGAACCCAGAATGTGCTGTGAATCATGTGTCAGCGTATAACCTCATGTGGTGCTGTGTAGATACGAACGCATCTCTTGCCCTTTTCCAGTTCATCACGTATTCCTAAAACGTCGACAAGTTCGTCCACACTCATAGCCTCCTAAGCACAACTGTCAACACTGTTCTGAAGTAGAGCAGAAGGATCGCATTCCTACCGGCGAGTCTTGCTTGTTGGCAAATACCACAACAGGTTTCAGCTCGAGTCTCTCTACTAGGAGCAATCGATGCAACTCTTCTCCTGCTTCGTCCATGCTGTCGCGATCTACACTATCAACAACAAAGATGATGGCATCTTTTGGGGCAAAGAAGCTCCTCCAACATGCTCTTAACTTTTCGTCTCCAACGAAGTCGAATAGATCAAAGCTCTGCCCGTTCCTGGTTATAGTGTCGACTTCTATCACTACTGAGAATAAACACATGCCGAGTACCGTAAAAGGACGCAAGAATTACTTGATCGCGGCGGGATTGTAGCTGGAACGGCTCTATGGAGCAGGTGCCAAACGATTGCTGACTTGCCTGCTGATGGCAGCCCAACGAGGCCAACCGTGATCTTCCGCGGTGTCCAGACAGAGGAGATAGCCTGGCCCATGATTATATTCTCGAACGACCTTATCGAGCCGTGTTTTATGCGTGACTATGACAAGTATAAAAGCTTTTGGTCGTGCCAGCGGTTGTTGGTGGTCATCTAGGTGTCTTTTGCCAGGCTGCCTAATTGTTGGTTGTCTGTCCTTTCGGGGACCATATCATAAGCGCTAGGAGATCCAGCCACCATCATCATCATCATGTGACGTCAGTTACATGCCTTGCCTGGAAATTGCTGCCTATTCCCTAGAGTTGTGTTCGGGAGTCGTGAAATGTGCTGGGCTTTTGTGGTGGCGTAGGGTAGGTAGCCCAGTTTCATCAGATTCGACAACGAGCTCTGGTTTGCACAAGCTCTATTCTAGGCACATGTTACAGTGATCTATAATGGTCTACAACTGTTATCTCATGACATCTCTGTAGCTCCTTTTCCCAGAAGATCACGTTCACTAGGTGTTGCCCTCGAGTCCCCTGCCCGGTGTTGCATACTTCTCATCTCTTCTATTGGCAACCCAGCTACCTTAGAACAGCTCATTTCTTCCTCGCGGTTGATACCCTCCACCTTCATTCTCCATTTATTGAGTGTAATTATTTCATACAAAATCGCAGAGGCTTGATAGATCAGCAGCGACTTCTTGGCTGCAAGGCTCGAAGGGGACTTGCAAGTTACTCCTGGTCTCGGTCAATTTCTCAGTGGTTATTCAAGTGGCCAAAATGAGCCTATAAGTGACCAATCACCATATAATGGTCTGGTCTAATAAATCCTCAGCTAAGGAAAGGATATTGAGAGATTCAACTCAACTATGTTGAACTTTAATAGTTTCACAACCAATCAACACCAGCTGATATGATATCCATGTGAGATATTCTTGCTTTCTAGACAACGGTTCACTGCATGCAACCTCGCTGGCTTCGTGGAAGTATCTACCTCTACAGGGAACTTTCCCTGTCGCTCTGTGAGGCCACTGACAGTCCTGGAATTAGGTGATTGGTTTCTCTACTAACATGGGGATGTAGAACACAGTTCAACTATGCTCTAAACGAGAAATCATATTGATTGTGATGAGAACGCTCTCACTGCGTATTTGCCTCGCTTAACTCATGGTCTTGGCGAGCTCTGCGGCTTAATGTTGCGTCTCGGGTCTCTTGGATCACAGCCCCGGGAGCATACCCTTGTCTTGATGGACGGACCCTCTGACGCGTAAAAACAGCGTCTGGCTCCGGATCATCCGGAGGCGCCCCGCAGCATTGAGTGCTTATCCTTGTTGGCACCCATCCTCGCTAATCAGAGTTCTGACACCTTCATTAGTGATTGCCGATGAGTTTTGACTCTTTGTATTGATATAGTGAATTGCCCTCTGATAGGACACAGCACTGAACACACATGTTGCTCAATGACTGTTCCGTTGCCACTTCCAGATGAACAGATAACGCTGGCAAGACGGTACTCATGAGGACAAGATCGACGGCCAAGTCAGGGCCCCAAGCGATTAATCACCTTATCCGACAGATCAGGCCAAATCTCCCGCCATCCTCCTCCAATGCGACCGTTAGGCGCCCGTTGAGCGCAATTCTAATTTGGGATACGAAGCCAAGATTCTTGGTATGCAGGGGCCCAACCTTGCAATCGTTGATCGATAAGGTACGCTGTGGACCGCACGCAATTTTGGCTATACGAGTCAGTGGCTCGATGCTCTTAGCGAGGGTCGTATTAAAGGTGAGGACCTCCGCAACGTGTCTTTGTTGTTGATGTTTTGGGCGTTTCGGTTTCGGTTTCGTCCTGTTGGCGTCTCATCATGCTAAGTACACGGCACAAAGGCATTCTGCGGACATGCGGCCTCGCTGCTCTGGTTTGTAAACTGGCGAGCTGCAAGTAGGCCATCGATCTGACCCGTCAACGTAGGTCTTCTGGGCGTTCTACTATATATGGAGCACTCAAGCTGTGAATGCCGCCAACCGAGGCTATTCCCAGTCCACAATTGGTAACAATGAACGGCCAAGACCGACTGGTCCACGAATGAATGCAACTTTCGTCACCCTTGCTCGGAATAGTGACGTTTGGGAAATCGCAAAGTCGATTCGACAAGTCGAGGATCGATTCAATCACCGTTTTGGGTATGACTGGGTTTTCCTCAACGACGGAGTATTCGACACTACTTTCAAGAACGTCACCAGCAGCCTCGTTTCTGGTGACATATTGGCTATCCAAGTCAGAATTCAGCCAATCTAAAATAGAACTAGGAGAAACTCATAACCAGGAACAGCGCCGTGCGTCTTGCCAAAGGTGTGACCACCAACAATGAGAGCAACAGTCTCCTCATCGTTCATACCCATACGGTCAAAGTTGACACGAATATCCAAAGCAGAATCAGCGGGATTAGAGTTAGCATCAGGTCCCTCGGGCACTCTCTGACGTTTTGGATGGATTTCAGTCTATCATTGGGGAATGGATATCACAGGCCAATAAATGAGAAACAGAAGGGGAGATCTTACCGAGCCACCGGTGCCGTAGCGAAACAAGAGGGTCTGGAATGGACGGGTGCGCACAAAGTTGGATATGAGGGCGGGCAAGAGAAAGGTCGATGCAGGAGCGCCTTCGCTCGTAGCAGAGGCGAAGCTGAAGTCGTCGGGAGCCTGCGAGAGGAGTCGTCGGCTCTACAGGCGGGTGCGGGTGATGCACAGGAAAAGCGTGAGGGAATAAAGTGTGAGAGGAGATGTAGAATGATGATTCAAAAGGTCTTGGATCGTCGATAAGGCAAAAGCGGTGCCCTGCAGGAGGGTGCAAACGCAAATGGTGCAGCGATGTTT
The DNA here is from genome assembly GCF_023522795.1 of Fusarium solani. Classification (NCBI taxonomy): domain Eukaryota; kingdom Fungi; phylum Ascomycota; class Sordariomycetes; order Hypocreales; family Nectriaceae; genus Fusarium; species Fusarium solani. The sequence continues at coordinate 509,298 of NW_027072149.1, forward strand.
ACGAAGTCGGAACGTGGAGAGAGGGAGCGCGAATTGTGATGCACAAGATGGATTTCAAAAGCCACTGCACGCCCACCAAATTATGCGCTCAGGCAACGAGAAAGGCCGGATGCTGGAAGGGTCTAGAAATGGCTGTGTGCACGTAACACTCAAGCGATTGTGATTCACTGTCGATAACATGGTCACTTACTCAACTCCAGATAAGGGTCTTCTTTACGCATGGTCAATGCTTTATTCTCCTTATCCGGGCCCTGTGATGCTGGTTTTTGTTTGTTTGAACAATATCAAAGCATGGCAACGGGTGCCTGATTTCACGTAGGATTGACGCATGAAGCTCGTTTCTCAGTGTGGCTACCAGGCACCGTGCCATCACATATGCAGAGAGAAATGGGCCAGAGTCGTGTAAGAGGAGAGTTGATCATACAGTAAGGTAGCTAAGATAGCTAGCAGGGTACTCTCTATGTCCCTGAACAAAAGTAATAACCTCCATCCATCCCCAGATGCCTTCTTCTGGGCACCCACGCCTCCGGCAACATTAAGTATCGACCAATGAAATAACCGCACCCGAATCTCAGCGCCTAGCACCTTCATGGTGACTATGACTGCTTGCCAGTATGTAAGAGTTCCTGGGCCCCTGCAGCAATTACATCCGACCAAGAAAACAACCATCCTTTGCTGCACCTGCGCGCATCCATGTCTCTCCACAATCACTCCTCCCCTTCCTGTCCATCAGCGTCTCTGTGAGGCTCCTCCTTAGCCACGGGGTCCAGCTTGTCCAGTATCCCGTCCAGCATCTCCAACAGTTCTTCCTGCTGCGTGAAGACTGGAGATTCCATAAAGGAAGCGAACTTTTGGCCAAAGGTGGCCCAAACTCCGGCTGGTAGGTCGATGAGGCGCGCCAGCATATCAAGATCGGTGCGGAGAGAAGGCAGGCTTTGTGGGAACCCATCTGAGAGTCTTTTCTGCCAAGCAGATCCCAAGTCTTGAGTTGTCGTGACTCGTCCCTCAATCATTCCCGTGGCAACCAGAATTAGCTCAAAGGCGGTGCCCTGCTCTCGTATGACAGAGTGCGAGCCAGGGTCCTCTTTTAGGATCTTGTTGGTCGCAGTCATGTCCAGCAAGAGCAGACGGATAGGCTCAACCGCCCGCCTAACTTCCTCTGTGGTTGGACAGCTTCCAAATGGTATCAGCTCCGTCAAGGCAGCCTATGCCTTGGCACAAACTTGCGTGCTATCCATCGTAACTCGCAAATGTGCGCACTGAATGGGACTGAGTCGAGGTATGATGGGCGCCGGCGCGGGTGGCAGGATAGGGGGGAGTGTAGGTGCAGGAGTGGGTTCTCGAGGCCGGGGGGAGGCAGGAAAGGTCCCTCACGGGCCACCGGCTGAGCTTGTTTCAGTACCAGAGGAATGGTACCCTTCTCAACAGCCTCAGCGATCTCGCTGCTCATTCCCTCCCAGAAGAGCAAGCCGGTCTCGGGCGAAAAGTCAAGAGACTCTTGTGGGATACCCAAGGTTTGGGCCAGGCGCAATCTCATACGGTTCCTCTCCGCGATGCTGCGTAGGAAGGGCTTGTAGGGAGTCGGATCGAAGATAGGGTTCTGAAAAACTTCCGCAAGAGGGACATTAGGGCCGAGATCCGAGGACGTATCGATACTGGTGTCGAGCGGAATGTCTTTGAAGAAAGGACCGACCGTCATGGCATCACCCGTGACGGCAACGAAGCTCCCACCCTTGCTGGGATCCCAGAACCTGGGGTAGGGGAAGGTTGGGGCGTATAACTGGCCGGCATAGTATGATCTGAGCGTGAGGTTTGCTACTGCGCTGGGCACCGCAATCATCTGGAGCCAACTTGCCCGTCTGTGATAGCTTGGTAGCCCGACGAGTCTGATGTCATTTAGTAGGCAGAGAGCAAAGATCCCCTTGCGACCCCTCTCAGCAGCTCCCGTTCCCGTGGGCCAGATCAAAGAGGTCCCTGGCATAGAATGAGGCAAAACTTCGATCCAGTGCTCTGTGGCAATGTCGGGGCTTCCTGAGCGGATGAATCCAGCGAGACTCAGGATCCGTTTTCCGTCCAGATGATAGTCCGAGATGGCAAGGGAGCTACTCCCCGCTATATCTTTGGCGTAGTGAGCACTAATAAAGCGGAAGGGGTGCATGTACCGGCTCAGCTTATGGACTTCATGGAAACGGAGGAAATGGGGCCAATATAAGATGAAAACCGATAAAGACACATCAGGGACAGGGTGGTGCTTCCCCGTACGGGGTGTCGCGTAGGGCTCCTCGGCCCCTGTGTCCTTCAAGTGCTTGTACACGAGGACGGCCTGGATCGCGAGGTTTTGCGGCATGGGGTCATATGGGAACGCCCAGAGGAACGTATCGAGGCGGGTGCCCAATTCCTTTGGGATACTGAGAATCCCCAGGCAAGGGATCTTCAGCCGGAAGTGAGAATCGATACTCTCGCTGAAGTCGCCCATGTATAACTTTGCCAAGGCCGGACGCCGAGAGTTGTCCTGGTCTGTGGGTGTCTTGAATGATAGGGGCGTGAAGGGGAACCCTTCGGCAAGCTTTGTATGTTCTTGTCGGAGGGTTTTGATGGGGTCGGTCTCGGTCGGGAAGTTCCTGTCGTTGTGGATGACGAGGCGTTTGATAGCGGCGATGTTTCCCGGGACTGTCATACTCTCATGCCATATGACATTGCCACCGCAAAGCCTGCTGCCGGGCTCCGTCTTGAAGTAGATGCCATTGGAATTATCACCCGCATCGAGGTGCCCAGAATTCTCCTTACCGGGCGCCCGAGCGGTTACCGGCTGAGCGGTGATGCCAGAGAATCCAACAACAGCAGAACGGGGAGCTTCGTGGGAAGGGAGAGGTTGGTTTCGAAGGAGGAGTCGTTGGGTTGCCTTCACTATGCTATCGGGGTCATGTTCAGCCATCCGAGAACACCGAACTGCGACGTTGAAGGCCCTGAGGGGCTGATGGCATCTTTTGAGGCTAGTCGGAGCAAGATCGCCGAAGGTCCAGGTGCGCCAGACTCTCAGCTCGTATTGTCCCACCATGTCGGCCTGAAAAGCATCCCCGTCGATGTCCGCAACTGGGGTGGCCTGTAGGGCCATGATGGTCGCCCTGTCAGCCTCCAAAGATGCTGCCAGCCAGTCAGGAGTTTGTGAAGGTTTAACTGGCTCATTATCGCGGTCATCCCACCCTGGCAAGGTCTTGAAGGGACCAGGTTCAGGTGTGATGCGTTTTCGTCCTTCTTCCCGGTTCCCCGCATACTTCTCCGCGTAGCTAGGAGAGGCCATGGACCGAGCCTGGCTCTCCGAACGTTGAAAGACATCTGGTGCCTGTATGCTAGGGGCTGGGGTGGGGCTGGAGGTAGATGCGGTAACTGTAGAGGCAGGGGCAGCAGCTGTCGAGGAAAACGTCGGCAATATGGGGTTGGAGACAGGCGCCGTTGAGGCAGAGGCAGTCACTGTCGAGGTAGGAACAAAAAATGAGAAGGAACTGGTGGGGAACGTGGCGTTAATGGTAGAGACCGTGGCAGCAGAGGTAGAGGGAGTCGAGCCAGTGACGGGCGCCTGGCTAGTGGGAGGAGCGTCTACCACGAAAGGGTTATCGAGGGTCCCGTTCCCGTCGCTGTGGCCTTGGGGGGGAGCTGGGAAAATCTCAGCAAGCTGAGAGGGATCGAGTTCGGTCTTCAGCCGGGCGATGGCTGCCTCAATACGCAGCAGCATCACCTCAGCAGGGGACTGATCTGTGAGTGATTGTTCGGGCTCCGGAAGTAGCTGCAGGACATGGTCTTCGATCTCGCCAATATTCCCATCCCTTCTCAAGTTGTTGGCAGCCGCCTGAAGGATGATAAGATCCTTGAGCCTCGCCTCTTGGTTTGAAGGGGATGTAGAGGGCGCCGGCGCCGGCGGCGATTGGTAGTTCTCGTACTCCATGCGGAAAGGATTTTCGCCAGTAGGAAAGTCAGAATCGGTAAGCTCCGCAAGCTGCCTAGCGAGTTCTCGGCCGCTTGGGGGAGAGTAGGGACGGGGTCCGAGTCCTCGCAGAGCGTCCGCCTGTCGCCTTGTGTCTTGGTAACCGGGAATGGAGACGTGATCGACCACACGAGGGTTTCGTTGAGCTTCAGCCGTGAGCTCGAGCGCACCTCGTCTATGAAGGGTCTCGTATCTTGTTTCTCCGTACCTAGTGATACGGCTGCAGCGCGCGGCGATGAGTCGTTCGAGCTCCCGAAAGCCGCAAGATGGGACCCAGATCCAGCTGCCGTGTTCAGTCTCACAGCGTTCTGGGGTGAAGGTAATGCCGAATTCTTGTTCGTGGAGTACGGCGTGTAGAGGCGGAGGCCCTGGAACGTTTGTCGGTGGGCTACGAGGTCGCGCGGAACGATCAGACATCAGCAGGCGCTTGGATGATGAACTTTTACCGAGTTGAAGGTGAGGTGAAGACGAGGGTGACCAGTGGGTAGGAGCCCTAGATGAAGGTCAGATGGCGAGAGAAGGGCACCTGGGGCAACACAAAGTACCTAAGGCGAAGCAAAGTGATGTTTGCCCTCTAAGGCACCCGTGAGTGCAGGTCTGTTTTTGTTTTGTTGTTTCCTTGCGGTCACTGCCATGGTCTATCAAAGTGGGTCCGAGTTCACACCTCTCTGTCACTCCTCCAGTCGTCGGGTTTCTACTGCGTTCGCTACTAAAAATAGAACAGCTTCAAGAGTGGGGCACCAAGCGTCTCCCCTCCATTCTCGCAGCACCACTCTTCTTGTGTGGGGCCGCAGTCACCGAAATATACCCGGCAGCAAACAGAGTCTGAAAGGAAGCGGGGGAAAACAACAGCAGCGAGAACAGGCGATGGGCTGTTGACGGAGGCCCAGTTTGGCTGCCTGGCTGATGCGTCACCTCCCTGGGGATATGGGAGATGTCTACCGGGTTTTGCTCCCGTTCAATAACCCAGAGTATTACTCCGGTCCTGGCTTGGTCAATAACCATAGTACCGTTTGCGTCGGTCCAAAAATTGACGAGATCAAAGTCAACTACACTTAAGGCACACTTGGGGTCAAGCTTTTATCTACAAGGTACGCTTTCTACTAGACATGGCAAAGTCGCTGGGCTTCAAAATTCGGGTATAGGGCCCGTAAGGATGGGCTGCCCCGTGCAAAGCATTTGGCACGGCGACACAGATTGGCCGCTCTCGGCGTGCGAGTTGACTCATGCCGCATCGTTACTCTACATCAACTCGGAGCACAATGAAGTGAAATGATCTAGCAAGGGCTACCTGCCGTGATTCGTAAGTATACCATCTATCACGATCTAGTAATTTGGTCGAACGGAGATACATCTACCTTTAGTATTGACGGCAAGGAGAAGCAATGAGTGGGCGAGTCACCGCAGCGAGCATTTCACGTACCATAGGTAGAACCGTATAATCACGTCAACATCCTGTATTTATATCATGGGCTTATAGCCCGAGCCCCAGCAGCACAACAACAACAACAAACAACCAACCCGACCGCAACGTGCCTGCATCTACCCCTCAAGATGAGGGGGCCTTGCCCTCCTTGCCCTCCTTGGTCTCCGCCCCTTCATTGGTCTTCTTGACCTCCCTCACCACCACCGTTGCCACCCGGCCAGACCCATGCAGCTCTTTGTAGACCTGTCGAAGCGTCGACGCCTTGGCAAAGCTGATCTCACCGTTGGGGCCCTCGACGATGAACTTGGTCTGGGCTGGCCCTTTCTTCTTGCCCCTCGTCACCGCACCACCAACGTAGATGTCGCCAACGATGACGAGCCCACACTTTTGCCGGGTGAGCATGACGTTGAGGCGCTGGGAGTTCGAGGTGAAGCCCGGGCCAGGGTTGGGGTGAGCGGTTCCCATGATAACGACCGCGAGATCGTTCTCCTGACCCTGGAATGAGTCGACCGTCATTGCATCTGGCATGTCGGTGAGGCATGCGTACTCAGGCTTCCTCCGCATGCCGTTGATGACCCGGACGTTGGCGGCGTAGGGCGAGATGAAGATAATTCTCGCGGGGTTGGCCTTCTTGGACTTGACGAACTCAGCAGCAAAGTCCAGCGCGACGGTGACCTGATCGGGGCTCCTCTTCGACCCAGTGGAGGGGTCGGTAAAGACATATGAGCCCTCGCAGTGGATGAAGAAGGGCTTGAGGGTGCCCTCCGGACATTTCGCCAACGCAGGGAACCTGGCCTGAGCAAAAGCCTCAAGGTCTCGGCCGATCTGGAACTCCGCATTATCGATGGAGCGGCTGGCGGCATACTCGAACGGAATGTCGGGGTAAACGCTGCTGGCCATCATGTCGAACATCCCTTTGGCCATCCGAAGCTGGGTCTTGAGGCGGTAGACCGGGAGCCCAGAAGCCTGCAGATACTGCAGGGCCGAGATCTTGCCATCCTTGGCGAAGCGGTTGATGTAGCTGACGGCCACCTCGTTGTCCTTGACCTCATCCTTACCCTTGTCCTTGCCGTCGGCGTCACCACTGGGCAGCACCCTTTCCGCTTCGTTGTCCGTCATGATGGCGGGAGGGAGCTGCTTGGGATCGCCGAACAGGAAGCAGGGAAGCAGAGTGTTGCCCCATACGCAGTAGAGATCGCTGCGGTGCATATTGGCAGCCTCATCGACCGCGATGCCACAAGCGACACCTTCCTTCCACTCCCGGTATGCCTTGACGTTGTTCGTGGCGGCAGGGGTGGTGCAAAGCAGGTCTGCATGACGCGCGATCTCCGAAAGCCATGTGCAGACCTTGTCGAGCGACTCCGCGGCATCGGGGATGTCTCTGAACTGCTCCCAGGTGATGTCACCCTTTGCGAGCTCGCGGACGGGGCCCAAGTTCTCGCGACTGTCGACTTTCTCCTGAATCTCGTGCAGGGCTTCACAGTCATCTGGGTGCAGCTCTCTGACCAGAGGGGACCGTAGGATGACCAGCAGCCAGAAAGTGCAAGACGTTGGCAGAGTCCACTTTGATGGCACACCCCAGGTCGACTTGGGGGCTCCCTTGTTGAGAGCCTGGGGCTTCCTCAGCAGCTCCAGAAAGGCGTCCTGCTCCTGTTTGGGCTTGAACGCACGGACGACGAGGGGGCGGCGGCGACGAGCTTGACCTTCCTGCAAGCCCTTGTTGTAGCGCTCAACCACGGCACGAGCCCTGCTCTCGAGGCGGCTGGCAAAGTTGTCGACGGCGACATTGGTGGGCGCCGAGCAGAGGATCTTTCCGAGCTTGGCGTGCATCGCAAGGGTGGCTGCAGCTCCAGCGGTCGTCTTGCCAAAACCGGGACCCTGAGGAGAGATAGTTAGTACAGCTTGAAGAAGGCAGGAAGAGGGAACACTTACAGCGGTGATCATCCCAAGGCCGAGGGGTCGGTTGCTCAGGTACCCGCGGAAGCGAGACCGATCGTGGGGCAGGGCCTCTGCGACGATGGCATCGGCATAGGCCTCATCCTCGAAGTCGAGGAAGTTGGTGCTGGGCAAGGCTCGCAGCTTGGGAGCGGGGGTAGGAGGCGCGTCATCCAGATTCACAGCCTGCAAGGCCCCGACAAGATCTTGGAGACTCCGAATCACCATCCAGTCCCAGAAGCCAGTCCCTCGCACAAGAGCCCTGTGCAGGTTCATCCGATCTTGAACCTTCTCCAGCAGCTCGGAATCCTCCTCCGAAAGGTTCTCGGCAAGCTCACCAGTCTCTGGATCCAGAGGCAAGCCACATCCAATGATATTAGATGGAAGAGCGTCGGGAGAGAAGCGGACCGTTGCGTCGACCTTTCGCTTGCAGTCCTGCAGCTCGGCATCGAATTCGAGGGCAAGGCAGTTCTATTGCTCTTTGTCCTCGGCCAGGGCCCGGTTGGCGACCGTGCGATCGGGGAAGGTCTTGACCTTGTACGGCGGCTTCTTCTTGATGGCATGTTCCATCTTCCGCGGGGGCCGTCGCACATACAGGACCAGCTCGTGCTTGTCGACAGGGTGGTCGTTGAGAGCATCGACCTTGCTAGGATACTCGATGATCTTGCAGTCCCTGTTAATTGTTAGCAGCTATCTCATACACTTGTCGGTGGTTCGTACCAAGTCTCGTCAGCCCTCTCGTCCTCGAACGAATTGAAGAGCCGGATCTTGAAGGTTTCGCCCTTGGTGAGACGTCGCCATGGAGAATCGTACTCCTCACGGAACTGTGTGGTCAACGCAACCACAACGTGGAACCGGTCTGTATCCTCGGCGGCGCGGGCCCCGGAGCTCACGAAATATGCCGGGAACTTGAAGGTTAAGATCTATCGAAGTTAGTTACGGGCCCGCTGCTTGTCGTATTGGGCTCATACCTCCTGGACCGCGTCGTCGAGCCACATGACGTCCTGGACGGCTGCTTGAACGACCGCAGTGATGTGAGAGAGGTCGCTGGGGTGGCTGTATTATTAGGTAGACGGTTAGTCAACGTTATTTTGTCAATCAAAGGCATTCATTATCTTACCTGAAGGCCGGCATGAACCTATGCCCCTTGTTCTCAGCGATAGCCTCCTTGTACGAGGAAACCTGCCATTCCTGGCAGGGGCCGTATGGAAAGATGAACGGCGCAGGGAGGCGATCCGTCATAAGAAACTTGGTGGCGGAGGCGAGAGGCACGGGCAGAATAAAGCAAAACCGTTTGCTTCGTAGGACGTCCATCAGGGTGATGCCATCGACGATGGGCTTGTTGCCGTTCACCCACCCTTCAACCTCGGCGTCGTCGGCGTTGGCGAATGGGTAACCAAAGCCGTGGATCGTTGCCGAAGCATCCATGGCGACTTTGAAGACCGTCATGCCCTTGTCTCGGCGCTTGGCATTGGGGAACCGGGAAAGCACTGGCCCTGGTGCATCCTCGAAGCTCGTCTGGATCTTGCCACGGGGAAACTTGACGTCGAGCCTGTGATGATCGACGGGTACCACGTCATCGTCGTGAGTTCTCCTGACTATGTGCACCCTGTCAGCAGTCTGTGGGTAGCCCGAATGACTTTACTACTTACGTTGATGAAGAACGCCAAAGCCAGATGCTTCGTTCGCGACTTGGTCCTTGCCCAAAGGCAACTCCAGCGAAAAGCCAAGCCAAGGATCAGCGTCAGCCTGGGCGTACAAGCAGACCTTGGCGCCGAGCTTTGTTGACAAAGCCAAGGTCTTACCGCTAGCGATAACGGGACCGAACTCGTCAAGGCTAAATGGTGAGTCAATAAGCTATATGCTCGAGGAGGGAACCACTTACAGGAGAGCGCAGTCGGAGACGTACGTCTTCACGGCGGCGGGGATGGGTTGGCCTGGGGCCGCGATGCTTGTCTGTGGTTGAGACATAGCGAGATTCTTCTTCTTCTTCTTCTTCCTTCTCCTTTCCCTTGCAACGACTCTAACGTTTAATTTTGACTTGGACGCACAAACGGTCGCATTCGCGGCACCGCAGTAACCAGAGTCAAACGTCAACGATCGAGTATTACAACTCCCGACGACCTTCCGCTCGCCGTCCTGGACTCCGTCCCACCAGCCTCACACCTAGGCCTTCACCTTGGATCGATCTTTGGCGAACCAAAGAAAAAAACGGTCGCTTTCGCGGCACCGCACCACCAAGGTTTCAACTTCGATGATCAACTGATGCTCAGTCGTCCTTTCTGACAGAGCTTCAGGTAGAACCCCTATCTAGCGTAAAGAAAAAGAATGATAGACCTGACGTCTATCGTGAGCCTGAGCACTTAGTTGACGTGTCACCGCAAGCAGTGACCGAGCAAGCTGAGAGTAGGTTGTGTGAGGAGGAAGAAGAGGCGGGGAGGGTGCGCAGCGTGATGTTGTTTTTTTCTCATCACCTTGCGGGCTCTAACGCTAACCGTTAAGAGCTAGCGTATTTCCATCAGTTTCTAGGAATTTCTGCAGCGCATTGCAGTTCGCTTTGCCGTTTACCAGTGCCAGCGAGCACTGCCAGTTAACGCGTTGAATCACCCCACCTAACCTGTCACGACCGGGATCGCCCAAGCGTACATGTGCACAGTACGTACCCAAAGCGACCCTGTTACTGTATTATTGAGGCTTGGGTATAAGTCTTAGTTGTGTTGTGGCTGTATTATTTCTATTGAGTTGCTCCAAGGCCTCCGCCCCCTGGCCTTGTGCAGCCTTTTGACCAAGTACCCAAAGCGATGGAGGTTGAGCAGCCCCACATTCAGGGCTGGCTGGGTCCATGGACCATGGGCCCACAACCGATCGCCCGAACGGCGAAACAGGTGTGCTTTGCTTTCATTACGTTGATTCTTGCCCAGGCTTCCCCATGGAATTTCTCCCTACCTAGGTAGCCAGACAAGCATTCGAGAGAAAGAAAGGCCGGTTCGCACGTATAATACATTTCTATTAAACCAGTTGGCCGGTACTCGCTCACCCGGGTGCCAGATTGGCGCCGCGTTCGTTGAAGCAGTCCATGCTGGTGCCCCAATTCATCGGGCTCCACTTGCAGTGGTACCCACCCTGCCGTGGACCGATCACCCTGCTGGGCTCCCCCGCCTAAGCCGTTAGCCGCAAGGTTCGTTCCTCTTGACAAGGCATCGGCCGGCCGGGTCTGCTGTATCTGTACCACCAACACTAGCCAAAAGTGAGCGTCTAACCATGTCGCTGTACTCCCTCACATGCGGCGCCCGGTAGATTCCCAACACCAGATTTGAGCCTCACCTGCAGGTACCTTTCTGACCCACTTTCATGGAACCGCCCTCGAGGCCAAGAGGTAGATACTACCTACCCCGATCACACATTGTCTATTCCGTTCGCCCATAGCATTCTCTAGCCTGTTTCATCAGGTGACTTTTCGCTTGTTCTGAAATTTCAGTTTTTCACCTGACGGCAAACTGCCAATTCTGCTCGAACCGAACCACGATGTCACACTGCTCAAACCAACTTGATCACCAGGGCCCATTTGCGGTGAGAAGTCCAACACTGACATGGATCCCCACCTTGTTAGAGGCGCTCTGATCTTTGAACATGGCTCACAATTCTATTCCGCAGCACCCTCCGAACCGCATCCAGCCAACGAAACACGAACGAGCCCGACGCCAACGCTTAGTCGATTGTGAACGTGGGGCCAGGAAGAACGTTGGGAGGATTCGATGGTCCAGGCTCGAGTACATGGCGTTATTTTGGATCCAGGTCTCTATGATGGTAGACGACGGCTGTTACTACCGTTAGCTAGCAAATAATCGAGCACTGCGCTGGAACATTACATTCACCAAGCAACCGTCTTCACCTGACATGCTGCATCTTCAAAGTGATTTCTTTTTAAGGAGACAAACTTCGAGCTCGAGGATGCGGCGTTACACAGCTGTCCCATTGATACCAAATGAACCAACGGCAACAAGCGTGGCTTCATGCGTCTCAGACTTGAAAACGATGCTAACCAGGCACCCACAGGTCTTCACGGCAGTTAGTTACGATGCTGTCATTTTCATATTTTCCCTAACCATGCGAGCTTTTCTGTCAAACCGACGTGTTTATTGTCTCAGCTTCTTCCTTCTCGTGCCTGGCTGACTTCGGTCGTTCCCGTTAACGCGATGCGATGTCTTTCAACGCAAAAACACTTCAACACCACCAATTGAGAACCAATCCACCTGAACGTCCGTGTCTATGTAGCGACGCTCCCTTCCCTCGGGGCCGGATAATCCGTATTTATGCGTATCAGATCGCCCTACGGGCGATAGGACACCACAGGACAATCAATCATACAGCCAGTAAAGCCTGGAACCAAGGGCCACTGAGCATTGCTAAAGATCATAGTATAACGCGAAAGGGCCCAAACACCCTATGATTTATCCTTCCCGATGAGGCTTAAAGATGTCCACCTACCGATGTGTCTTCCCAATATTTTCCATCTTAACGCTTTACAGTCACAACTCTAATTTTGGTGTCAACGACGTCTCCGTCGGCCACAATACCGACGAACACGATAAGACTCAACTCTAGCAAGGGTTTTCTCTAGTTGCGGACGAATCCTCGACCATCCATCGGTACCCGGTCTCACCCAACATGCGAAGCTTCGATGGAACTACGGAGGCAGCGTTCTGGGATTCATTACATGTGCCACAGCAGCGCCGCTTGTGAGACTCGTGTTCAACGACATCTTAGCAAACAGTTGATCTAGCTATGGAATTCCACCTTAAGCAAGGCCATTTGGCCATTTGTTCTTCAGGTGGCCCAGTGCGTGAAGCAGCGAGCCACGAGGTTCCCACGGAAAGAGTTGGGTCTCGATATCATTATCAGGTATTTCGAGAGACTATTCGAGCTCTTTGGTCGTTACCTACCCTTCCGCAGTCCAGACTAGCTACGTGACTCTTAAAACTTTGTTTAGGGGGTTCTACATTTGCTGGCTAACCAGGTATGCCGTCAGACAAGATGTTCAGGCGCCGCGAAAGAGACTACCGACTCTTAAATCATGCAGAGGGCTGGGTTCCTCGAGCCCTTCTCCATCGAGTCGCTCTTCCGGGGAGAGATATCAGCTACACGCAAAGGTATGCTCAACCGATCGCTCAAGGATAATACTCGTCGCAACACGTGCGATCTGCCTACGTTTGTCCCATCCAGCGAGTCCGGAACCCAGCCCAGGGTCTCTTCGTTAGATCTCACGGTGGCCAAATCAGCCGAGGACTCCGAGGCCAAGTATGCGGCCATGCACATTTGATTCACCAATCAGGGGAAGAAAGTCGTCGCTGTCGCTGTTCCCGTCGCTGTCGTCCTTGGTGGAATGGTGGTTCATGTCATTATTATCACCGCCGCCTTCTTACTTTTAAGATTGCTTCCGCAAGGCTTACCAGATCGCTAGATAACAATCAAAAAGAAAAAGGCTGTTGCTCCCCAATACTTAAGACCAAAGACCTAGCACATCCAACAAGGGAAACTTGCCTACCACCGCAGGTGCCACCGACACATCAGACAAAACACTCTGTCAAACTTTCAACGAGGGGCACTCACTCCGGAACCGTCCACCATATTGACCGCGTTGTACCATACAGGACGGACCATCACTGCCACAGCGACCACGGACACGCTGAAGAGGACCTATTGCCACGGGCTTCAACGAGGGGCACCTATCGCTACAGCCTAGGCTCAGGATTTCGACAACATTGATGTTACATAAGTGTTCATTTGAACACACTTTCCGGGTCATAATTTTCAGTGTTAACGGGTGGATAATGGTTGTGGACTTTTTTGTGACTACGGAGTTTTGATCATGACCTCACACGAGTTGGATGGGCTGTGAAATCAGAGACTGGTTGGTTTAATTATCTGGTTAATGGGCCATCATGTTCAGCCATGGTGTTGATGCGCGCATATCAGAACGCGTGGCTCTGTCCTCAAGGCCGTTTGTCCATGCGAGCACCTGCTGCACTTGAAACGACGCGCTTTTGGATGGTCATCAATCAACGCCTGAATTTAGCCTCCCCTTCAGTGGAGCAATTGGTCCGAGCCTGATGCCTGGTCTTGTGCCCTTAATTCTGTCGGGCTTTTTCACGTGACATATCACGTGGAGTGCGCTCATCATTGGTCTTATCTTATCTTGGCCAATCATGGTCGTCTGTCAAGGAACACCCGTTTTCTCTTCCAAACTGACATAAATGTGCTGCGTCCCACGCAGCCCTTTCACTTTCAGTATTTTGTGTTGGCATGGGGGAAAACAGCTCTGCACAAATTCAGCGGGAAATCACAGGCTACTATCTTATATCCCAATAAATACCAACTTCCGCCTGAGACTTCTGAATGTCTGCCCCTCAACGTGTCTTGCTCTCTGGACAGTCCCTTGTGGATTTACCCTAGACATGGATGCGTAGGAAAATTTGCACTGCCGTCACGTGATATCACTCCATAAGCTCATCTCCAAGGTGCCTTTGAATGCGTCCTTGGCGGACAACGCATTGCCTCATTCAGACGTCTTTCCAACAAAATGAAGAGGCCGACTTCCTACTCCCCTATCCTCTGGTCATTTAATTGGAGCGCATGTGCCACGTCTTGCTGAGAAATTCGTGACACTGATCAAAGTTCCCTTCAGCACCCTCTGGTCATGACCCGGGCTCCTCACAGCACGACCCGGTGCAAACTCAATCATCAACAGCGAAGAGTGCGGTTTCAGGATACAAGTAGGTATTGTACAACAAATAATGATGAGAAACATTTCTTGACGTCCCTAGGTGCCACTCAGAATCTTCTCCCTTCTGAGCTCTTTCGGCTGCCGTGAGCGCGAGTGACAGAACCAGACCGAAGTCCCTTACCGAGCACTCCTTTGAGCCCCATTGGCCCCATACACATGCAACGACACGATTTTATTCAGGTTCTCACCTTCAACTGCCCGACCACGTCCCGCAACCCCCGCTGCAAGGGCTGCCCGAGCTCCTCGATGTTGGTAGCACCAGGTCGGCTTCAGGACATTTGTTAGGGAGCTCGGAGAGGAAAGGCGTGTTATGAATGAGGTTTGAGAGCAGTTTATTATCAATGGATGGAAGGATCTCGATTTTTCCAGTCAGCGAAGGATGTGTGGCAATGGGTTATGCAAGCGGTTTTGGCAGGGATTATTGAAGCTGATCTTGGCCGCCAGAGGGAAAGCGGTGTTTGAAATACGATACAGAGGACCATGTTTTATACAAATCCTGATGTGACTGTGTAATGTCTAAAGTACCCAGGAAACTGAACATACCTCTGGCCATCGGGCGCTGGGCACTTGGCCAACCAGGCGAAGGACTACGGACCCGAACCAACCACAAGACCCCATGAATTTCATAAGCAAACATGCGACTTGCATATCCCGGGGCTGATATTCTGCATGTCACATGTCAACAATAAGTCCGGCAGCTCTCGCCGCCCGGAACCCATGTGGAAGTTACGTTTGAGGGCACAGCCGGTTACTATCTCTCGAGGCTCATGAGGTTCGGCATCCAGATGCGATCATGCCATTGAGAGGGTGGAAGCATGTGGCAGATGGTGAGCCTTCTTCAACAGCGGCTGGTTGGTTAATGGTGACGATCTACCCCTGCATCAATGGCAAAAACAGAGAGCTCGAATTTGTATTTAGGAAGTCATGGAAGTACCACGCTCGAGTTACCCTTCATCCCGCAGGTGGGTGGTCCAAGAGCTTTTTAAAAGCAAAACTAATACTGGCTGCTAAGGAGTACTTAGGTTTCCGTGATTAAATCTTAGTACTCTTTACCTTCGGTAGCGTGGGCAGAGATTCAGATCCTTGAGTTACCTTGTCATGGCGATCTTGTGGGGTCCCCGCGCGCTGTCTCACCCACTGCCCCTCATGCATGATCGCCCAACCCCGCCTTTATGATTGGGAGTTTCAATCTCTTGTACCACCTCCCTGTTTATAGCCCTCAGGGACCTGTACTATAGTAGTATAGATAGTTAAGATCAATAGATCTGCCCCTGTAAAGAGACTAATTCTTCCAACATTTAATATTGACATGCGTTCCTGTAGCCCTAGCTTGGTGTGAGGCAGCAACGGCGCATCATGCTGCCGGTTACGCTGCTGTGCTTGAGCAGGCACCGAGACACAAAGTCTTGCAGGATGCAATGCAACAAATAGAGAGGCCTTGCTTATATGCTCACACTACCTACGTACTCAAATGTTTACCTTGTATGAGAGAACACTCTGACACAGTTTATCTGGGCGGCATCAAATCCAGCTGCAGGTGGCCTCATTTGCTGATTGCGTGTGGGGCTACTGATTGCGCGCAAGAGAGTCGGGTTTCTGTCAGGCGCTTGACTGCCTCATCGGCCTGCCCCTCACCCTTAGTTTAATCCGCCATCGAGAAAAGGACACTGCTTTTGGATCACCCGCTAATCCTAAACTGGCGTGGATTCCATTGGTCTAATCCAAACCGGAGTGTCCTTTCCCGTGACCCACAAATCGCGAAGGCTGCCCCTGGGGTGCCGTCATAGTCGCGTTGGGTGCAAGACGCGTATGTCTACTCCGTACCCAGACCAGCAGCGCATGGCTAGCCCATACTTGAGCCATGGGTTGAACAACCGTGTAGATTAGTATTAGCCATCGCTCGTAGTGTGGGTAACTGGTGTGACTAATAGACCACTGGACCAAGTACCCAAAAGTAGGCGGCCCCTGTACTTGTGGTATGGAATCCCACGGTTCTAATAGCTTCGTCACAACTGGCAAGTATTCAAGTACGAATATGAGCATAACAAGGGGTGTTCCTCTATCTTGAACTCTAAGTACACATCTATAAGCATTATCTTACGCTGAATTATTTCAATCATGGCGCAAGTTAGGTCAGGGAAGAAACTGGGTGCATCTGTCTCCGGGAAGGTCGTGCCTTCCCTTCCCGGCGTCGGTGTTTCTTAGGTAGACTGAGACCAAGAGACACGGGCCTGGACCACCCCGTCGCTCCTTCCGAGTTCAGCGTCCACCTCCATGGGCCAATCAGGACACGGAACGCAATCAGCCAACACCCACTCCCCTACTTGAGTCACGACCGCTCTCTCTTCCTTCCTTTCTCTTCTTTTTCTCTCTCCAGAGCGTCCCCAGCATTGCAGTTGTTCTGTGCCCTTCTTTCCGTTCCTGTCTGCAGTGCTTGTGTGTGCAGACTCTCTACTTAGATAGCTTTCTTGTTCCGGAAGCGGTTGTCTGAGAGTGTATGCTGCGGTGCCTCGAAAGAGACCGTTAGTTCCTTGGTTCGCCTTGGAAACACTCTCAGCTCTGTCTGAAGGTTCACTTCTTTCCCCCCTTCTCCTCACGGAAGCAGTTTTCAAGTCTCAACTTGCGGTGCCTCGAAAGAGACCGTTGAGATCCTTTGGTTCGCCATTGGAATTGGGCTTGATAACTGTCTGAAGTGAGTTTCCTCCCTCCCTCCTCTCAACCTCCTCCAACCGTTAGGATGGCACCACCAAGTAAGTCATTGGAGCCCTACTACTCGATTAGTCGCTAACTCTTTCCTCAGAGAACGAGTCCCGAAAGGGCAAGGGCGGGATGAAACCCGGCGCGATCTTAGGGTTCCTTCGTCCTATGGCTGCAACTGCGCCTGCCCCCTCCGCCCCCCCCGCTCCCGCTTCCTCCGTCTCCGCCGGCCCATCCTCCGTCTCCGCCGGCCCATCCTCCGTCTCTGCCGGTCCATCATCCGGTTCCTCCCAGTCCAACTCCGCTGGACTCAAGGTTTCAGGAAGACCAACAATGATCGTCCCTGTCCCCGAAGGTATAATGGCTTTTTCCGAATTGCTTTTTTGCCTCTAACTGCTTTTAGTCAGCGGCTCATCCTCAAAGGAGGGCAAAAGACTTCGAGTTGCCTCTCTCTCGCCCGACCGCTTATCTGCTTTCGACAGACTCGAGAAGAGACAGCGCGTCGAGGATGAAAGCGAGTACGCGGACGACGGCAGCGACAGTGACTCCGAAGATGACGACTGGTCCGATGCTGCTGATATTACTAAGTTCAATGAGATCGATGAGATCGAAGAACTCGATAAGCTCTTCAGTCAGGATGAAGACGTCGACTTCACGGACCTGCTCGCCGACGACGAGTCAGACACTGTTGTTGAAACAGACGGCCTCATCCGCGTGGGACCTCAACCTCTGCAGCCTCAGCAGTTCATTCGTTCGGCGCCTCGTGGCAAGGCCAGGCACAAGCTCAGAGAACGACTGATGGCAGCCCACCACCTGACCGACCGTCATCTGCCCGGCTCGAACTCGAACATGCTGGAGCAAGAGCGCAACGCCATGCTGGAGAGCCTCATGAGTTCCCTAGACGACCACTAGGACCGGTCTGAAAGCGACACAGTCTCCCGCCTCTGCGACTACTCCGGGCATCATCTGTCTTGGACAGTCGGTCCTCACACCCCGTCAATTGAAGCTGTCTACCCCTTCGTCGCCTCGGGAGGCCGCATCGACTACCACGCCCGGCCCAACGTTCATCTCGTCAAGGCGGCCATCAACTTCACCAAGGGAAAGCATGCTCCCATCGTGCTGCCTCTTGCCGCCGCCTGGATGAACATTCACGACGAGCCGAACTTCGAGGAGCGCCAAGCCCAGTGGTCATGGGTCTACAACTCGGTCACCAACGCCGCCACCCTCGAAAAGATATTCGGCTTGACGTTCAAGCACGTGGACCAGTCGAATATGTGGTCAAAGTGGAGTCCCGCTAAGCTAAGAAGCATATTGGAGACACTGCGCACTGGCACCAAGACTGCCGAGGTTACCCAGGCGCTATCTCGATACTCATCGGATGCCCTCTTCACTACCAGGTGGAGATACCTCAAGCAACGTCTTAGCCGGCGTCAGGGATACATTCAGCAAGGTCAACGCATGTACCCCCTAATGTTGCAGGTCGCTCAGAAGTACGACTTAACGCCAGCTGAGTTCGAGTATTACCTCACCATCAAGGCACCCAATAGGCCGGAGAGGGTCTTCTATCCCTATCATATACTCTCGAGAAGTCAAGCTGAGGCATACGGCTGGGATTGGGGGACTATCATCGAGCTCTGCATCTCTATGGTCACCGAAATGAAGAGGAAATGCAACCACCACGCCGAGGACGCTGGGTATGGCGAAGATATCAACGGGAACGTTTGTATATTCTGGATGGTCAACTACTTCTGCGGCAAGATCCAGGTCCTTAAGAACCAACGGCCTGGCGCTAGTGAGGAAGAGATCCGCTTCTACATTCTCGACCGATGGAACCTACCTCTCGTTCCCTGGAAGAGGCATGCGTTTAAGGCTTCACTATGCAAGGGACCTGACCATGGCATTGCAATGAAGCTCGGGCGTACCACAGCGAGCGGAGAGGCCTTCGATCCCATTAATGATATCGACCTCACCCAGTCTACTGTCGAGCTTGATACCTGGTTTACGAATTGCGGCATGCATAACTACGCAACTACCGACTGGGAGTCTATCCGCAAGACTCTTGCTGCTATCCCGTTGCATCATAGCTTCTGGCGAGTTGATCTGGCTCTCGGCGAGACGGTTTGGAAGGGGCAATAGGACAGTTCCATCAAACCTAAGGCTCCCCAGCCAGCCTTTACCATGCCAATCCTCCCGGTCGACGCGTGGGTGCCCGCTGACATCAGTCGGGGCAAAGTCGAGTTCAAGTGCGGCGAATGCAGCCAGTCTTGCACCAGTGCCGGGTCCCTGCTCAACCACTACCGGCAGGCTCATGTCAACGAGGGAGCTCGACGCACTTGGGAGGAACTCGCCGTCGACCCTCAGCAGAACGAGATCGATCGCGAGTACTGGATCGACGATGCCACGGACCGGAAGTACGTCTGCGACAAGTGCCCGAAGAACTACCGGCTTCGCAAGCAACTGCGTGTCCACCAGCGGGTAGCCCATGAGGGCCATGAAACGGTTCGAAACCATCTCTGCGAGATTTGTGGCAAGCGCTTCGTCAGTCCGGCAGGCCTGAGGGAGCACCAAGCTAGCTTTCATCGCAGAGAGAGGCCGTTCCCGTGTGCCGAGTGCTCTTCAGCGTTCCTCAAGCAGCAATTCCTTGACACGCACATTGCTACGGTGCACCGCAAGGAGAGGAAGTTTGTCTGCGAGGACTGTGGCAAGGCCTTTGGGCGAAAGGGAGACATGGAGGCGCATTTCAAACGGCTGCACAGTCCAGCCTCGGCCCGCACATGCGACGAGTGCGGTGAAAAGGTGAGCAGCCCTTCAGAGTTGCTTGCCCACAAGAATCGCAAGCACAATCCCAAGGCCAAGTATGTGTGCAGCGAGTGCGGTGGCCGGTTCATGTCCGCAGCTCATTTAAAGGATCACGCGAGCCGGCACTCGGACGCAAGGCCTTGGAAATGCCAGTTCCCCGGCTGCACCAAGGACTACAAG
Organism: Fusarium solani; assembly: GCF_023522795.1. Taxonomy (NCBI): domain Eukaryota; kingdom Fungi; phylum Ascomycota; class Sordariomycetes; order Hypocreales; family Nectriaceae; genus Fusarium; species Fusarium solani. Next base: position 529,101 of record NW_027072149.1, read on the forward strand.
AACAAAGGCGACTTGAAACAGCACGAAAAGAGGAAGGGTCATCGTGTCTGACCGCTTGGTGTCTTTTCTTCTTTGCTCTCTGGGCGTTTGTGGGTCGGTAGTCTGGGTCGGTGTTGTTATCTTTCTGTGTTGTCTTTGGGAAATGGTGTTGTCAAGGGTTAGAGTGGATGATGTGATGGAGCGGGAGAGGTTAGATTGGAATGGGAAATGAAAATGGGAATGGAAAAAGGCGCATGTAATGGAGTTTAATGATTTTTTTTCTACTGGGATATACATTTACGGGTCAAAGAGTTTATATGGGAACATAATGGCGTTGCTGTCTTGGACCAAACTCGTCTTTTAACATGGATCTGTGACATGAAGGTCCTTGTATGGCCCTGTAGGCTTTTTTCAGGACGATAAAATCTCGAGAAATAGTAATGAAAGATTAGTTAGATTCTTAGGCCTAACCAAAGTACTGCTCCTGGGCACGCTGCGTTCAATATAGACTTGAGCGTTAGTTGAGCGTACGCGGCAAAACAAAGCTCTGAGGGATAGCTTACATTAGCGCAAGAGTTCAATTGACGCGGCCATTGTGGAGGGCACGCCATGTATCTTCAAAAGCGGAATGCATCATAGTTATTTGTACGGGCTACCTTCTCATGGCGAGTATTCATATCCCATGATGCCCGAAATCGAGCTCCTGGGAGCCTCATATTGATGACCATTATCCATGTATATTAATATTCTTCAGTGCGTTGGACCGGTAGGATAAATGGGAGGCAGAACTGATGGTGCGGGGGATCGAGAAAGAGGGTGGGTGCTGGGTGACGACCAGCTTCGATTGGTGCTCACCAGAGTCGAGGGAGGGGGGTTATGATATGATGATGATGGCGGGCTATGCCTGGGTCGGCGATGGTCTCGTAGCATACGTGAGGGTGAGAGCGTGTGACCGGTGTTTGGGGAGGAGTGAATGCAAGGGGAAGCGATAAGATGAGGGTACTTTGCTAAGGGAGCGGGCGAGATGAATCAAGGCGACACACAGACGACGAGGGAGATATAGAATATAATGGCGTCTGCGGGTTTTTGTGTGGGTTTGATGTGCATCTAAATTCAAGAGGGAGGGGTGATGATGCATACGCATTGGGAAGTGAAGGCTGTGCTGGCATTAAACATGCTGCTATATGCCGGGACAAGCAGCTGTTGTCAGGCGAGTGGAAGAAGTTGGGATTAAGTGGACTAGACAGGCTGGGTAGAAACAGGTATGGACACCAGCCACGAGATCATGGTTTGTGTAGTTTATATTTCTATTGTACACGTTAAATCAAAAACAGATGACAATAGACGGACAGGGAGCGCAGGGTAACAGCAGATAAATGTTCAGATTCAGACAGGCCAATCTTCAACGGACCAAGGAACAATGACCTCTGCAATGGTGGTGAAGAGTATTGGGCCTAGGGATGTATTCTCTCATCTTACGACAACCGCAAGCACGATGTTGGTTCACAGTGGGAGCTCCGACATTGGCGGTGCTGCGACTGTCGCTGCTGCAGCGCACCGGGGTGCAGTCTACCCATCAACGACGCGTGCCTCGACTATGGCAGGCATGGCTGGAGTAGACCCATCGATATCTGTATCATGACGCTCAGCGAACTGGAGAGGCTTGATAGATAAGTCGCGGCAGAGCCCAGAGGACAAGCAGACGTCGCGTGGCAGCACAATAAGGTTGTGGGTGCACCTGGAGGAGAAAGCGTAGCAATTCAGGCCAACTCCGGCCTGATATGAGTATGGCTCTAGGAAGGGGGCTCAGGCGATAGATAAGGACGATGTCATCGGCGTCGGGAACGGAAGCACCATTAGGTAGCTAATATCTGTATAGATCTAAGCAGGAAGGAGTGGTCGAGGGGTGGGCAGCTGGCGTGGTCGATCTTGGAGCATGTATGCTAGCTCAGCCTGCTCACAAGGCGCTAAGGCTGCACCTGCGGTTTTCTATGTCGAAGACTCGTGTCTATACCGGCCGCTTTTATGGGCGATGTTGTTATTATCGTCGTGGTCGTGGTCGTGAGGCCGCCTCTCCTGTGAGGCCGCCTGCCGAGGGGCGGCAAGGTGATTATCTGGCCGGCGCTCAGTGCCATTGCCGTCGCGGCGAGGTGTTATCGAGGGTGAGGGTTGCGGGTGCGGATTCTGAAGCATTATCGCGTTGAGGGGGCGGGAGATTATGGCTGGATGGATGCGATGCCAGCAGGCGCGATGAGATACGGAGGCTTTACACCTGTAGCCTTTGTAGACACCGGAAGTTGAAAGAGCTGCGATGACTGATCTCTCTGGGGACTCCCCGAAGGAAGGCTATTAAGCAGCAAAGTGCCTCGCAAGCGCTAGCGAACAAGCCCACCGTGCCAGACAAGCGTGGTGCCAGGCGAAGGGTCTGCCGAGGAGGGATGTGCTTTTAACATATCCTATGGGGACGGCCACACTGGTCACGCAGGTCTCTGACGATGTGACAAGTCGCCGGGCGGCAGGGCAGCTGTGGCAAAAGTGGTAGCTGAAAAGCACGAGGGAAAAAAAGCTCGCGGGCATCGTGAAATGAGACGTTGGGGACGGGAACGTGGGGGAGGGCCCTAGATAAGTATCTTTTGCGCGCTGGCATGCATGGATGGCGAGCCTGGACGACTCGTTAGCAGCAGCAAGGCCCGCCTGGAGCGGCGTCAGACATTCTCGAGGCAGTGCCAGTGAACCATGCAAGCGGCCCATGCCTTCTAGACCCTTGACGAGGAGCGCATTGCTGCCCGAGGGGATAACGCCTCTGCGGCTATGTGGCGGAGAGAGGTTGCAGGAGAAACCGAGGCCTCAAGGATGTATCGTCGGATGGGCAGGCAGAAGGCTCGAGACGGTCCCCTGCATGGGACGAAAAAAATGTTGGGGAAAACAAACGGCGAAAACAGAGATGGGCGATTAAAGAGGCAAGTGCCTCTGCGGAAGAGAGGGACAACGGAGGCTAAAGGTGCGAGTTAATGTGCGTGTTTGGCGGTGAAGGTTAATAAGAGTGCTCGCCGCGGTGCTGCCGCTCGCAAAGGCACAAGTACATACTGGCAAACACCATTGAGCAACCCTGCAGCACTCTTGCTTTGAATCTGCTTGCCTGAATATCCTACAGAAGCCTCTCCATCGGTGCGGCATAGGTGACAGCCAGCGCCGGGCCTTCCCCCTTCCTAGCAGTGATCATGCCGGCGATACGACCATGTAGGATCCGCTTAGCCCACATGAAGGATGTCGACGGCGGTCTAGTCAACCCTGTCTAGTGTTTCTGGGACCGAGGCTCTGAGGGTGCCCTTGGCGGAGGAGCCACCACAAGCTCCGACGATGGGTGGCTGCCGATATGCGCGAGCTGCTTCGTGTGACGCTGTGGCTTCTCGCGCGGGATGGCCACACACCACGGCGTGACGCTGGAGCGGGCGATCCATAAGTCGCGAGCAGGATGGCCGTCGTCGTAATGGTCTTGGCTCTTCGAGGCCGGGCAGCTGCATCACGATGACGGGCGAAATAGTGCTATGGCCAGCTTGGGCGGCCCGGCGTTAGTAGGGAGGCTCCTTGTGAGGCGATGACCACGTACGTGTGCGGCGAGAAACTGGGTCTTGGAGATACTGCTTTGAGCGTGGTGCCGATGGACCTATACTGGATCTGGAGTGGGAGTGGAGAGAAAATAGAGGGAGCTGCGGTGCGCTGCGTTTCTTATCGTAGAAACCTGGTTGGGTATGCTCTTGCTGTTTATTGTTTCGAGTCTGGTCTGGGTATGTCTGGGTTTAGGTCGGGGGCCCTTTCCTTTTTCTGGATGCGGGCTGTGGAGGGCGTGGGTGGCGCGGACGGGAAAGAAGCGAGGCCAGGCGAGGCAAGTGTAAGTGCGCGCGCGATGAAACCAAGTGAGAGAGCAGGGGAGGGGGGTTCCCGACGACGACGGCGGGAACCTATCTATGCCGTCTGGCCATCACCGCGAAGCTTAGCCGAGAAGCAGCAAGAAACCTTGAATGCGTGGGCCGGAAACTGTCAAGCTCGGCAGAGTGGATGTCCAAGGCTCGGCTGATAGTGCGGGACCCTGCGTGCCGTGGTGGATGGCTGGCCGTTGAGGGATCGAGTTGGTCGCATCGTCTAATATCGCTGGCGAGGAGCAGAGTCCAATCCTCGACATGTAGGTAATAGTAGGCAGGTCTGCAAGCCTGTCTCTGTGTGCTCCTTCCGGGGGTAGGTAGCAAGCACCTCTCTTAACCACAGGCCGCGTACTAGAAGAAGGATATCTGTCACGCTTTGTGTCTGGTAGAGCTTGGAAAGTACCCCCAAGTGCCCGGGGTGCATCATGGCTGCTAGCCATTCCATATACTCCTCATGGGAAATACGGTGGCGGTTCGGGTTTTGGCGATCAAGCTAACGTGATGGCATAGAGGTCGCTCAACTGGGCATGGAATCAAACGTCAGGTTAGCGATGTCCCGCCGGTCTTGCTTACACACTTGCCATCTTCCTTAGCATACGCAGAGCTAGCTTTAGAAGTAGGACTTGTCAAACGGGGGATAGGGCTGTGCCCAGGGCCTATGACTTGATGCAGGTCCTCGCGGAGGGTGGCGACGATCCGCTGTGCCGTCTGCAGGTTGCTCTCGCCAATGGCTGATGATATCTTGGCCATCAATGACTCCACGAGTTTGGAATGCTGCTTGGCGGGCCGGCGTACATGGAGTGGCACAGGCCTAGGTAGTCGTGGTAGCCGTGTTCGCCGCCGTCGCTGCTTTATTATAACAGCACAGGGCATGCAAACTCAAGCTTGACTCCGAAGAAGAGAGACGGGGGCATATGTATGTTCTCTTTCCGGGTTCCCTTAGTCGGCCTTTCACCGACGGCGGCGTGTTGGGGGCGTCGCTTGCCAACTGAAGGCCAAGAGGGGCCGGGAAACGTGAGGGATATGTTAACCATGGCTCGCAAGGGTTTGCATGGACGAACGGGAGGAGATGATCGATATGCGGCGGGCATCCGGGTATGGTTGGACAGGTAGGCAGCTGCTCACGAGTGAGGACCGGTTGTCTTGTCTTTCGCCGCATGTGGGAAGGCGATGTAGCGTGGATCATGAGGGCATAGGTCGCCTGAGATGGGGTGAGCTAGTAGATGCAAGCAAGGGAGAAACGAAGCTCTAATGATTGAGTTGCCAGAGAAAGGCGCATGTAGAGCGGGCGAGAGGAGCCATATATAGGTGGGCTGATCGCGCCTGGCAGGCTGACTCCTTTGGACTGTGCGAGATGTTGACGTTGGTACCTGGTCCTGCATCTGTTGTTATCCACGCCGTCGTCCCCTTACCAGTCTCTTCTGCCTCTATCCGTGGCCCTCGAACAAGGTTGCAGAAATCGCCTTGCTACGACGGCTTATCACAGGCATATGGCATGCTGCGCCCTGGGTCCTGATTAGTGAGCGTGGCTGTGACCTGGCTCGCAGTAGCATCCTCATCCTCACACTTTCCAGAGATGATCGATATTTCTGCGACTGAAACTTCACTCGCCTCGCCGTTCGTGTCTCAGTGCGGGAAGATCGCGATGGTATGTGTGTGGTAGGCGTTGTTGCCACAGAACTCAAACAACTCGCCTGCAAGAAATGGGGGTAGTGTATGCAGAGGGATGGGGCCCTGCACAGCTCTCCCCTTTTCACCATCGCCTCCAAGCGTTGATACGGATCGGTAGGTAGCAGGGCCGCGACGACGTAGGCGCTCGCTTCATAACCTTCTCCGCTGCGCTGGCGTATAGTGTTAAGCATCGTCGATAGAGTATAGGCATGCGGAGAATCGAGAAAAAAGAACAGAGAAACAGAGAGAGGGGGGACAGAGGCGCGCGCGCAACGTGCAGGCTACTAACCATCCATCGAGCAATGTCTCATCAGATGACAGTGCCATCATGCGACGATGCCTGGCCATGACACGTGCCTGCACAAGCCATGTACCCACGCAGGAAGAGTATGGGCCCCGCCCCCACCAGCACGCCGCAGACCACCACGCGTGCGAAAAATGTCGGATGTGACTGTTGAATTGGCTACCTTATAGTTCGTGAGGGTTCCAATACGAATCCTCCTGCGACGCTGCCACTTCAGGAGAGGGCGGGGGGCGCATGAGGCCTTGCGAGCTCAACAAATTGGGCCTCAGTCGACAGAGACTACGCCATTCTTCTACAAGACCTTGATGCTGACAGCAAGCTGCCATCCTAGGCGAGGCAAAGCTGCTTCTTATTGGTTTTAGTGGGCTGGCAAGGATCAATAATAGCCCGTCGTGTGAATGTCACACATTTTGCTACCAACATATCCCCCAGAGTGTCAAAAGAAGCCATTTCCGTGATCAACATATCCGTGTGCATGGCAAGTCCTCATGGCCCTAATAAGCCCCAAAAATCCCCTATTCCCATGCCCCAAATCCAGTATTCACTCGTGTATCGATCGATCGTGTGCCTCGGGCGGCGGCGGGTCTCGACGGCGATGGTATCTGTCAACTGCTTGTCATTAGTTATCTATCTCATCATGAGGCAAGTCTCACTTACATTTAACGAGCCTGAAGCATCTGGACACGGCGACGAAGTCGGTCGAGCTCTTTCGGGCCGCCCTGTGTATCAGTGCGAGAACTGATGTCAGATAAGTCAAAGGCGGTCTCAAACATGATGCCTTCTAACTTCTTGACTCTTGAGACTGTCATGTAGGTAAGGCCAGCGGTGAAATCCTTGTTGGAGATGTCTGCGACCACTTGGTCGAGTTTGGTGCCCTGGGTCTTGTGGGCAGTGATGGCGTACGAAATCACAAGAGGAAACTGCTTCCGGGTACAAAGATGAGTGCCATGGATGTATTCCCGCGTAGATCGGAAGATAGGAATGATCCCGGCCATTTCGGGCTCATCGTCGAAATACTCGGGACCTGTGTATCCCTCGAAGCGGACCATGATAACCTCAGGAGCCATACGGCGTGGGTTGACACCGCCAAGCTCAGCACGACGGTCTTCCCAGGCGATATCTTCAACAATGCCCATTGCACCATTGACAAGGCCAACAGCGGTTCAGATATTCTCAGTCAGCATCACTCGGGCACCGGTGCAAAGAGGCAGAGTTTTGAGGAGGTTGCCGGCGGCCTGAGATTCGACATCATTCCCAAATTGGTTTCCGTGGGAGGCGTGGATTAAGATGACTGCTTGTCGTAGGCGTTCCATGTGGTCCCTGTTGAAGTCCCGAACCTGCTGGTTAGTAGGATAGATGCGTACTGCATCGTGGAAGGTAGCAATTTCGTCATCAGTCAGCTTAGACTGGACACGGGAACAGAGAAGTTGCCAATGATCAGGAATTGGTTTCCCACTTCTGAGTCCCTGTAGAGCATTACGGAAAGGTGCCTGATCGCTACCTTGTTGGCGTACCACCTGCTGGAGTTGAACAGTTGAGTCGAACTCGTAGTAGGCATTGCGGCCAGCAAGCTTCAGCTCGTTTTGCAGAATACCGGTGAAATAGAGAGGCTTTTCGAAGACCGGGGGAAGTTGGTAAAAGTTTCCAAGCAACAATATACTTCGACCGCCGAAATACTTATGTTGTTCCATTGGGAAGATTTGACGGAGTCTCTGGTCAATGTAGTGAAAGGTCCGGAGCCCAACCATACTCTTCTCGTCAAGGGTGGTGTGCTTGACGTTGGCCATTCGTGCCTGTATGCTGCCTAGCTCATTGTCTGAAAGCTCCTTCAGTGAACTAATCTGCTTCGAAACGGGGAGGTGTAGCAAAGAATGCAATGTCGTGCCATTGATTGCATTGGCGGCAATGTCTGTGGGGCCGCTCTCACAACGCAATCGGCTGACCGAGCATTGAGAGCGGTAGAAAGAGCATGGATAAGGTATGACTTTCCAGTGCCTCCTTGGCCGTCGACTTGGGCAAGGAGAGGTTGGGGGTGTAGTTGATTCGGATCGATCGTGGCATCTGAGTGGTTGACAAAGAGGTCATACACGAGGCGTTGCTCCTCGTTGAGAGTATCGGGGTCAACTAGGTCAGTAGCAATATTGGTCTGAGAGTGGTGTTGTCGGAGGTTCTTCCAATACTCACGCTTCTGAACGCATAGTTCAGGGAACTTGCCGATATAGCTATCCCAATCGTAAGCGTGATCCAGAGGACGGTTTCCGAGGAGCTCCATGTCTTCAGTATCGAGCTGATCTTGAGGTAATAGACCAGCAAGTTCTTGCCATGCTTCTTGCGGGACCTCGTCTTCCTCATCGGGATCTTCCTCAAATTCCTCCTCAAGGATATCTTCACCAATGATGCCAAAGTAGTCATTGGGGTGAGCCCCGGCGTGAACGAACCTGCAGTGTAGATAGGCATCGACAAAGGTCTCAAAGGTTTCGCCCTCCACCGTTAGAAGCTCATCAAAGTCGTTGTGGGGGTGGTGAAGCATCAGCTTGACTCGTGCATGATCTTCGTGCTCAGAACTCGGGCTATACCGAGGGAAGTAGTTGAGAATACGATCAGGGGCCTGGGGGAATTCTCGCCAACTCTGAGGCCGGCCAGAGAAGTCAATGCGGGTGAGGAAAAAGAAATAACTGCAGTCCTTTAAGCCATCTGGGCGGCCCAAGTACTTTTGGTAGGTATTCTTTGCCGTAACAACAGAATCCTCGCCATCGGCAGGAACAAAGTCAGCTTTCCAATGTTGATTTGAATGACGACAGTCGACATTCTGGACGACACGGGTGCCTTGCTGTAGGTCCAGGTTGAGCAGCAAATGATTGATCTCCTGAGCTGGCCAATCTCTCTCGGTGATCAGTATGTTCATGAACTTGGCAACGAAGCCCACGATGCCTCGGTTGGAGTTGACACGAGGTAGAATGGCTTTGGCGATGTCCTTGTAACTCTCGGACTTCTTCTCAGCTTTGCCCACATACTTGACCACGTAGTTGATGACAGCAGAAGAGCTTGTGCAAGGAGATACATCAATGTTCGCCAGCCAGGATATGATGATCGTCCGGTTGAAGTTGTTGAGTTGAGTATCGTTGCGCGCACCGTCGTATACGGGATAGTTGGGGTTGAGGTTCCGTGAGAGGATAGGATGAGTATGCGTCTCTCGAGGGAAATGAAACCTGCAGGAAGTCTCAGCAGATAACTGGCCATTGTTCAACCGCTTTCGTCGCTGGCAGTAGGTCGCTGTACACATATGGCGTTGTACACGGTTGACAACTGCGCCAAGGTCCTTGAAGGTGGGATTCGGGATGATAGTGATCAGTGGGTTATCCTCACGAACCTGACCAGCCTGATCGCGGTCAGGGTTCCAGGCGCTGACATGGTTCCACCAGAAGCGTAGAAGCTCCTAGTGTGAGCTCTGGGATCCCCGTATCGACTCAAGGCAAGGTGCGCCCTTGACCCAATAGAGACCATGGCAGTGCCCACTCCCCCGTGCTTGCCACTCCATGCGGTACCAGTAATCAGTAATCCCGAATTTGGGGATCAAGACATGCTTCAGAAAGGCATTGAAGCAAGCAAAGAAGTGGTACGCGGCGATGTGCGGGTTCTCTCTGAGGTTTGATCTGGCGATTACAACCTCCCGACGGTTATCACCTGCTAACCACTCGTCATAGTGAGGCATGACGCGAGCGAAGGAATCCCAGTGCAAGTCTGCCAGCGAGAAGGTAAGAAATACGCCTGGACAGCCCAGACCGTGAACATATGCCTCCAGTTGGTAACGACGGCCTCCCCGGTACGGACAGGTCCCGCGTAGACTACCTGAGTAGCGAACAACTAAGTTAAGCAGGGCCTTGGCCTCTAGGGTGTTCGAGTTGAATGCTTGCCGTAGCTGGTCGACGTCCGCTGGTTGACGATGTCCATCCTTCTTGATGAAGAATGTGCTTCTCTGGTTGATCTGTTGTCTCATCAAGGTGTTGAAGGGTACGTAAGGGAAACGCGGGTGTCTTGCGAAGCGGCCGTCATGATACTTCATCAGTGTCTCAGTATACTCTGCGTACTGTACGCCTCGCTGTCGCGGCTCAACGAAGTCAGCCTCGCCCCTAGGGAACAGGGTGGGGGGCGCAGGGGGCGCAGGGGGTTGGGATCGGTTGAATTGGTTCAGTGGTGTGCTCCAAACGGCAGGCATTTCGAGGCATGGCTCGTCAGCTGGCTCGAGTGGAACGCTGGGTTGATCAGGGCGTCCCTGGAGACGGTTGCGCAAGAAGGTTAGATCTCGCTCCTTGGCGACGAAGTTAGGAATGGCGGCAGCATCCCAGTCATCGGGGTCAGGAAGGGCGTCATCCTCGATAAAGTCATCGATCTCCTCAGGATCAATGAGTTCCGTGATCAGCTGGTCAGAAACATCACCATCCTGCGGCAATTGACTAAGATGGACCTCGTCCATAACAATATTCCGGTATCCTGGGTGGTTGATGCGTAGTAACTCAAGCCAGGTGCGAACGTGCTGCTGTCGAACACGGTATTGGTTCCGGAATTGACGAATCATGTGTGGCTGATTTGTATGGTTGCTAGGACGAAGAATGATGATATCGAGATCCTGGGGAAGCAATGGCAACTGTCGATACACCTGATCAACATCCTTGAGGAAGTTGATGACGTGTCTCTTGGACTTGTACTGTTGACCCCGATAGGTCATGACTTGTACGTGAACATGAACGCGAGCAATTAGCATCTCTTCTACCTGCGTCAACTCAGGCAAGTCCTCAGGGACCTCGCCAGGATCGAGGTTGTTGTCTCTTGACCAAAAGAAAGGCTAGCCTTCTTGACGTTGGTTTCGTGTAGGACGGCTGCTGGTTGAAATAACGTCGCGTCGGTGGCAAGACTGGCATATGCCATTGCGAAGGGTAAGGCCAAACCACTTGATCTTGCATCGTGGACAGTGCACCATGGTGCCATTATCCATTGCAGCCCGCCAGTTAGCGATAAGCTGGCGATCTCGATCATTCAGACATGGCTGACCTAAGTCACCTTCAACGAAAGGCGGGTCAGGTATGAAGGCTGGGGATGGCACCGGCAGTGGTTGTGACGAGGCTGACTGCCCACGAGTCTGCACAGGGCGTCGACGACCATTGTTGAGGCGTGAACTGACGCTTGTAGTCGAGAGACTGAGGTCTGAGTCAGCTACAGACGAGGTCGGGGCGACTGACTCGCCATCATCATCTTGGTTAAGCTCGCGATGGCAAGAGCGACAGTACACTCTTTGTTCACCACTAGAGCCCTGGAATTCACGTCGGAAAAAGACACGGAGGCAGGAAAGACACGCTTGCTCCTCGCCATCTTCATCGCGGCCAGGATCGGGGCAATAGATGCAGGTGTTAGAGCCTTGGTAATGACACCGACGCGGACGACGAATACCGCAGGTATCACAGGTGAAAGAATCGTCTTCCTCGTGGCGACCACGGTTGCCAGACCCAGAGGCAAGGGCGCCGGAGCCAGACGCGAGGCCACCATAGCTGGAGGTAGTGGGAGAGTCGTGATGGTCCACCAACTGGGAAAGGGAGGGTGCTGGGCTAGGTTCTTCACCAGAACGGCGCTGTACACGATGCTCACGTTGGATAGTAGCCTAGCAAGGTTAGTCGTCACGTAAATCATCACCATCGGGCATTACAAATTGCCTGCTGGGCTCTGGCTTCAGCCTCGGCAGGAGTATCCTGGGACCACTGTCCACGAGGGAAGAACTCTATTCCATGGCTTGTACGCTCAATGAAGTTGCTGAGGATGCGGCGGCTAGATGTCTCATCGTAGGGGCGTATAGCGAGAGGGCGACCAGGAGGCAGGGGACGAGGGAGAATAAGCCGGGCACGTTGGGTCTCTGAAGCCTAAACATTGCTAACGATGCGTTTATGGGATGACGACGACGCGGTAGAAGCTGGAGACTAAGAGCGTTGCTGGGTCGCAGCTCGTAGCTGAACTTGTTAATATCGTCATATGTGTTCTCAGCCGAAATCATACCGGTGCATTCATTTGCTCCCGACAGGCAAGACATCTCTTGACGAGCTTGTTCTTGTGCTTGAGGTGGACAAAGTGAGCGAGAGACTTTATCTGCCCGCAACGATCACATTCCTGAACGTCAGGTGGGAGGTCTGGATCAGTGGCATCAGACAGAGGTCGATCTCTATCAGGAGGCCGCGGAGGTGGAGGACCCGGTGGTCCTGCGGCGGCGGTCGCCATGCTACACTCGACGATTGGTAGGCCAGTCATGTTCTCTGTGAGGACTCGGATGGCTAGCTAGAAGTCAGTAGTGAGAGCTCAATGATCCCCCTACTCTCGAGCCCTACCATCGCAGGAGGAACGCTTTATCACGTCATAACCACGACTCGACGCACACGCAGTGGGCCGAGGGTCGAGGACAGAGGGCGAATTATGACCCCCTAGGTTACTGGGCGGTTCAAGGGATCAAGAGCTCTCTCACGAGGGTAAAGAAGGCACGTACTTACCTTGGTGGCAGATCTCAATCTTGGTCGGGCGTAGGAGAAGTCGAAGGAAGGTTCTGAGGGGAGGGGGGGTTCTGACGGTGTAGAGTCGATAGAAATGACTATTTATAACGTTAAATGTCAATTATAGACAGGGAAAGGCGATGTGAGGATGCAAATGCACGGCAAATGCGCTCCAACGCGTGCGGAAGAGAGGTTGAAGAAGGAAGAGCAAGAGACGGTTGGAGGGGCAGGTGGAGGGGCAGCTGTGCGCCCGAGCACATGACTTTTGCACTTTGCCGGACCAACCAATCAAAATACAGGATAGTGGGGAATCGAACTCGAGCCCCCACAAATGCCCCGCTTTTTGGATCGCTCCACGACCTCAACACCAAGAGATCATGCATCATGATCAATTGTCAGCCTCATTGTCGCTCACGCCTTAGAAAACCAAGTTAGCAACGTCAAAAGTACCAAAAAAGGGCCTGCTCCTTCCCTCTTTACTTCGTCTTTATCGCTTTGCCAGCGGAACCTCAAGTTGGAATTCTTGGGGCTCCTGGACTGGTCTTATTGAACGGCCGAAGCCCACGAAGACAGAATTAAAGACAGAGGGAGATCACAGCAGGCTGTAAACAGATTATCCGCTAGAATAACACGAACACTCAGCTGGGCCCTGAATTGAAATAACGGGTGCCCAATCCGTTACGCCAAATCAGCGTGCAAGTGTCATCTCTTGGATGCTAGCTGCTCAATTATCTCGGTATGTATCGTGTTGCTGAGGCTATTCCTGTTGCTCGTGATGCCCCTTGTGAGGCTGATTATGCCCCTTGTGGTGTAGTTGATGTTGATGCCACTGATGCCGCTGATACCGCTGATGATGGTGTTATTCTTGGTGTTGAGGTTGCTGCTGCTGTTGCTGTTTATCTCAATGTAGCTTTTGATGCTCTTTCTATTGCTTATCATGATCATCACGATCTCGGCCTTGGTGTTGTGGGAGTCGTTTCAACGCCAGTGCTCACGACTTTCATGATTCTTGATTCTGGCTCTCTGCTTGCTATTCTTGCTCTTTTTCTTCCGTTCTTAAGAGTCACTGCCACTTCTTATTATCATCTTGTTCCCGATTTTTGGTAGTTCTTCGATATTCATTGAGGGAATTGGTTATTTGCCTCTGGCGGCTCTTCGAGAACCCTTCCGGCGGACTCTCCGAGGGCCCTTCCGGGGGACTATAAGAGAAAACCATGCCCTTTAAAATATCCTCTTATCTCTCTTTTATAGATTATAAACTCTCTTATCTTATATTCTATCACGACCTAACAAGGCATACATCACATACCAAGGAAGGCCCCACTATTTCCTACTAACTAAGACGCAATCACCCACGGAGGTAAAGTAATCACGGTAATCACTTTATAATCACCTATGATTACTTATATAATTACTTTAATTAATACTCCCAGGACGGTAATTCCTGCTTAGGTACATCACGATATTTCGAGCTCAACGGCATCGAGAAGCCCGACGGCTGGCAAAGTCAGGCAGATTAATCGCTTTTCCGAGCCCAGTACATATTAACATATCCTTATGAACGGAGAAAACATGAGACGGCGGGCAGCGTTGAGATTCATGGATATTTGATTCAGTGTCTGGCGTGTATGGATACGACAAAGGGTGTATACGATCTAGAGCTGGGACCGGGACCACCAGGCGTGGGCGACGTCGCCTCTGCATAGAAATTAATAAGCTAAAAACGTGGTCTGAAAAGGAAGAGGGAACTGTTTTATGTATTCTAGAGCGGTTATTCCTTTCGTCACGGTGTTCGTTTTGCGACATTCCGTAGGAGCGATGCTGGGCCAAGTAAAGAGTATATGAATTGTTTTTGCTCCCTATCTTTGTTAATATCTCCAAACAGTCCGTCGGCTAGAACATCAAGTAATGCATTGAAATCATTTCTTTCCTTTTCTTTCTCCTTCTTCTCTAGGCACTTCTCACACTTGTCTGAACCGATGTTGCTGTCGTATGAGTAGACCTTGTTCTCGCAGGGTTTCTTCTGCTTGGCCAGCTCGCACGTTACATCGATTAGGTCGAATTTTACTAGGTTTCTGCATGTCTTTTTGAGTAAAGACGGAATGATTGTTGTCGGTTTTTTTCGTGGTCCGGGGATGCCATTCTCGAGCAGATGGACTAGGACGAGGTGTTTTAGGTTTAGATCCCAGTGGAATGAAGTGAGAGTCAATTTATACCTCTGAGCGTCTGGGATATCCCACCATCGAAGTGATTAGTTGCACCTTTCTAGACAGGTAGGGCAGTGAATAATGTTGTGATGCTCTTCTCATTCTTCTCAAAGGTCTCTTCGTCGGTGACATAAGGTTTTGATAATGAGGCTGTCAATGCTACCGGTAGGGGTGTGATTATATGGATAGGCATATGGGCAAGTGCCCGCGATCGGAAACCTAGTGCTCACGTTGACCTGGTGATAGCTCGTTCAAAGATACAGAGAAATGTCGAAGCACCTGTGATGAGAAGAGCAGTTACTAAACTGTAGACAATAAAGATACCAGTGATTATTCAGATATTCTCTGTTCTGGTCAGTGTGACGTGGTGTCAAGTAGGTGTTCAGATGGAAAGAACTGATTGCTGGTGAGGAAATGTTTGAACAATCTCACCAGCACACCTGATTGTTCAACTTGAATGCTCCAAATCATCTCAAACATGAAAACTTGAATAAAAGGAGACAAACGAAGGAACTATAAATAACCAAGATCCTTCTTCCGGGCTCAAGTCTCAGACTCAATCTAAACCTTGTCGTAATCTGCAACGACTTCGACCATCGCGACCAAGGCGTCAACTCAGGTACTCTATCACGACACCCTCTCCAACGTGACTCCTAAACGGCAAAGATGTGCACCACCACTTTCGTCAAGTGGCACTGCTCACTGTGCGACTACCTCATAGGCTTCGACCAGAACGAAGAAATTTGCGAGCATGTGATGGACAGGGAGCCAGAGAAGTGCTGGAAAGAAATCAAGTCCGAGAAGCAAAATGCTATTCTACCGTGCGAGGAGTGTCAGGAGAAGCTTACACAGGAGCAAAAGAGGAAGTATGTCAAGGAGTAAGTATGTCCGTTGTTTTACAGTATTGGGTATTAATGCGGACATTTATTGATAACCGTGTTATTTGTTATGATCACTGATAGCTTATTGTAGAGACGCCATTGATCCCAATAAAAGAATCAAGGTTGAGCTGTGTTAGGACTAGTACCTATATAGGCGAGCAACGAGCACCCTTGCATTTTTTTCTAATGGAACATATTTGATGCTGCTGTGTGTCTCTTCGTGTGTTCTTTGATCCTGTGTATGACGGATACATAATTGAAAAAGAAGAATATGTACTCCGGAATCATCATTTCTAACTCTCTGTATCGACCAACAAAAGAACCACCACATCATTCACCTTGGCATCGGAATCTAGAGCTGGAATCGGCGGTATCGGGGGATAGACCTGGACTCCGTGTCCCTCTTGGCTGCGTTCTTCTTGGCCCAGTATTCCTTCAGAGCCTCCTCCACTGCATCGACATCTCCATAAGGATTAGCACGCGCCATACTCTCGACAGTTTCCACAATAGCCTCGTCTGAGAAGGGCCCTGTTCTTTCCTTGACGTCAGCGAGCTCATAGGACTTGGCACGCCACTCTTTCTGCATGGGGTCCAGGAATTGCGTGCTATTGTAGCCAAAGTCATCGAGCGACGTGACGTTGAAGGCAGCCATCATGTCACTGTCTTCATGAATCAAGTTGTGGCAATGAAACATGTACAATCCGTCAAAGGGGGCGTAGACAGCGGCAACGCGGACGGTTTCACCCTTGCCCAGCCACACGACGTCCTTGAGTCCAGCGCTCTCATAGGGCATGCCCCCCCGCCTGCCTTCGCGGTCAAGAACCAAGAAGTCGACGAGATGGACGTGGATAGGATGGGTCCAGCCTCCAGAGCTGTTCTCGAGCTCCCAGATCTCGACAGTGCCGCGGGGGACCTTGGCCAGAACACGGTTGGCAGCATCGGCAAACCCAACGCCGTTGATGCGCCACTCGCCATTGGTGCGGTGGAAGCGGAAATGATGGTTGATCTCGTTGGTTTCCGGCCTGGCGAACGAGATATCCCTGAGCTTTTCGGGCACTGTCGAGTTGTCCTCAACAGTGTCGGAGCTCACGATGAAACGCATGACCTTGTCTGTGTTCTCATAGTCGTCATCCGTGCCAATGCCGCCGACTTTTTCGAGATTCCGCAACTCGAGTGTCTGGCCGGCATACTTGGAAAAGTCGAAAACAATCTCATAGCGTTCAGCCATGGATACGTACTGCATTAGCGGTCGATTAGTATTCGGAAGCTTCAAATTTTGAGTGGCTGGCTTACAATGTCTGAGGCTTGGACAGGCTTGCTCAAGAGTCCAGTATCGGATCCGATGACTTGGAAGCCAAGCCGGGAATTGAGTGCATTTGAATTGACAAAGTACAATGCAAATGAACGAGAGATGGCGGCGTTCAAGAAACGGAACCGGTACTTGCGTGGCTCAACCTTCAGAGAAGGCCACGGCTGACCATTGACTTCAATGACGTCTCCCCAAAGGCTGTCCTTTTCGCCGGCTGTGGAGAAGACCGAACCATCCTCGTTGTACTGTTTTGAGCTCAGGATCAATGGAATGTCGTAGACACCATATCCAGAGGGCAAGCCCAGCGACTCTTCAGCCGGATCGGTGAGGATGTAGGCTCCAGCTTGGCCCATGTACGCATTCTCAGCAGTCTAGTGCAATGTATAAACATTATTGTCTCAGAGGGTCGAGAATGTGCAGTTTGATCAACTCACTAGATGCATGGCATGGTCATGATACCATTGGAGACGGGCAGACTGTCCATTAGGATAATAATAGTCCTTGTACTCTCCTGGTTGTGTGATATCCTCGGCCCACCCGTCGAAGGGAGCTCGGGAGTAAGAGCCGTGCAGGTGGACTGAGTTTTCATGTGCAGCATTGTTGATGAAGCGTACGATAGACTCAGTGCCCTTGGGGACCATGATGGTAGGTCCAGGCGCCATACCGTCATAGCCAGTGAAGGTGGCATCCCGGAGGTTCGGGTACACAGACTTGGTGAATGATCGAATCTCGATTTCAAAGTACCAGATGTCTTTCCCAGTCACGGGGTTCTTGATGATCCTGATGATCTATGAGCTTCTGTCGGTATTACTAATAGGGGTGATCTTACTTCAAGGGCTTCTTGACGGGCGGGATTGGGAGAGCGTTCCGATAGATGAGAGGGTACAGGGGGCTTTCATCGCTCTTCATGAGGTGAACAACATCGTTGGGATCATCTTCAACGACTGCTTCCAGAGCGGCTGATTCCTCGGGTGGGAGATCATAGGTCCATTTCTGGGCTGCACATAACTCACTAAGGCTGTTCAAAGCCAGGCTATGGAGAAGGAAGCGGGTAAGCTCCATGATGAACGAAGTTGCTAAACCAAACGCTTGTGTAAATTTGGAAAGAACGGGGAGAGGGCTGAACGAGGGTGACTGGTGTCTGTAACGACAGATGCTTCCAGTTCAGCTCGAGAAGGCTTCTTCGCTCTAGGGGCTCACAGATTTATAGAAATCTAGGCGATGGAGTTTGAGTGAGCTCAAAAGCATAAGCTATTTCCCCTTGAGCCATATACCAACGGAATCAGATCATGCAACAGTTCAGCAACGAAGGGCCCTTGCCGAATTACCGTAGTCCTACATCCACCCATCAATCATCATGATCAAGACGCCTACTGATGCGACATTTCGGAGAAGGAGCACGACTCAGGCATAGAGGGATGCAACAAGCAATACAACGACCCACTCTAGGTGATGGGTCCTTCTAGGGCCGGCGAAGCATCTCAGGAGGACATGGTCATGAGGTCGGCGGGAAGCGCGGACAGAAGGAGAGAGGATGAAAGGCATGCTAAGGTCCACGAAGACTGCAACGATAACGGCGATACGCAGATGTCTCAAGATCGAGTACAACCGCTCATGTCGTAGGCAAGAGCTAATTGGGGTTAATTATTGATGCAGGTTGAAAGGGAAAGAGGAAATAGGGGTGGTGAGCGGGTCGCCAAAGGCTAACTCAAGCTATTGCAACGCTGCCGCCGGGAGGTCAGTCCTTGGATTGGCGCTCTCGATGCACGTGTACACCGGCCATGGGGTTTATCAGTTGGGGCTTCTCAACAGGGGTAGGAGGATGCAAGGAACAACAACTGGAGCAATAGTTGAGGACAAACTGCCAAGATTCTGAAGCTCGAAGCTCGGCAATTGTGGCGTCTGAGCAGTTCAAGTTGATACGTCGATTTGGCATTCGTTAATTCTCTTATACGATAGAGATCCAACAAGCTATTGTTTCGCTTGAGAGGAAGAGACATTCCAGTCCTCCTTGTCTCCTCCTGTCTTCTCTGTGATATTGGCTCCCCCCCGATACGTGTTGTCTCACAAAATCCCAACCCCCTTCTCCTTTACCACTTGTTTCCTTTTTCTTCCTTCGGTTACGATATAATCAGATGCAGTTGAGACAAGACAGCCACTCAAACAGTGACGTAGTACTGGTCCCGGTGTAGGGTTTGAGGACAGGGGCAAGTGCCGAAAACATTGCGGCTGGGCGGGTATCTGCCCGTTCCAGCCAGGCGGCCGGGGATCGTCACGGGTTTCCCCTCAGCTCGCTTAGCGCCTATCGATGAGAAATCTTCTGCGAGCGGTTCAAGGACGACCGGGGTCCCCTGAAAACCTGGGACTGGAGACGAGTGATAAACCTCCCCCTGAACGATAAATAGAAACCTGGGGTTACAGTCCGTGCCAAGGAATACCTGATGAGGACCTTGACTATGATAGGCCTGGTTTTTTTCACCAGTGACACAAGCCCTCAGCGCAGGACCGTGCCTCTGCTCCATACGGTTTTTGTCCCGAGTCATGCAGTTTGGGAATGCATCTTGGCTGCGCCTAGCGCGGGATGGCCGGCAGGGCTCGTAAGAAGTGATTTGCTATACGGCAGAAACAACTACAGCATGTCACAGTTGCATGCAGTTTATCCAATTTGAACGAGGCAACTGCGCTACAGTGTTGGACATGATCCTTGATACTGTTGGGCATTTGCGGATCGGTTGCTCTGATCTATGCTTTCAGGGTATGAGCGAGAGAAACAGAACAATGCCACACATGTGGGGGCACTTGTTGCACTTTAAAACCAAGCTTAAAACCAAGCTTCCCCGAACTTCTCACATAGCAAGTGGAGCCTGCAAGAGTCATGAACCGCAGCAAGGGGCTACGGAGATAATACCCGCTCTTCTAGATGGACGGTCGTGCTCCTGATGGAGCTCGTTTCTCGCATCCTAGAGTTATGACTCGGGGAGCGGTTCCAAAGTTTCCTGCTGCATATTTCGACCAGGGCTTACCTGGTGATACCACCCAACGGTGTTCCAGTCGTTTAGAAGCTGGAGAACTGGTGGAGGCTCTCCTACAACTCAATTTAACGTCATACCCCTCCCTCTCTTTACCTTTATGTGTTTGCAAGAGCTTCAGGGATCAAAATCCAGGGGTCTTATTGGTCGATTGGACTGGGGGGGTGTTGTCTCCCCAAGTCAGCCCATGACAGTCACGGCGGCCAAGAGTCTCATCGGTACGGTGGTGATGAAAGCCCCGTGGCCGGTTGCCTCTTTTCCATAATTCGCCTTTGAGACAGCATAGAAATCAGCCTCATAGGCTATCCGCGCCGGCCGAGTCTCTCCTCGTGATAGCTGACTGTGTTGTTGAAAGGCACGGTGCACCTCGACCCCCTACACTGCTCTACTTGGGATAACCCTGTCGGTCAAATTCTCCCCTTACTCCCCTACATGATAATTGTTCGCCGCCAAAACAAAGTATGCCCAAACTATAGTTGAGCGCTTAATCCCGCAGATACCGCCAATGTTGCAGTCCATAAGGAACCAGGCTGCATGAACAGCACCTGAACTAGCACCCAATAAGTAAGTGTCCGGATTCCGCGGCAGTGTCTTCTGACTTCCCCGAGTGACCTGTCATCATTCAGCCTGTAGACGGTTCACCGACATGCAGGCTGCATGCACTCGACTCGGCGCGAACTTGTGGTCAACTTTCTCCATACTATGAAAGCACGGTATAGGGGCACCTACTGGGAATGATTCTATCATATGATCGATTGCTAAGCATCACAAAACACAACTGGGATCTCGAACCGAGCCGCGAAGGGTCGACGGAACGACGTTTGAAGAAACTACCGCCGGTCCTGGGCCACGGACGCACTGCTATCGCAATCACGCATGGTTGACCGATGGCCTTGCAAAGGACAGCATATGGCAGCTTTTCAATGGCCTTTCTCTTTCACTTATCATGTAAATGATAAAAGGCACTCCATCCCTAACAGTTCTCACTTCTCCTCACCACCTCCCTTCACTCCTTTGAAGTCAAATCCCAACCACACTCGTTCTCAATCCTCACCCTATCCAATCCTTAACAACACTTTACACCACTCTTTTAAACATGGAGTTGCTCTCCTTTTTCGTATTTCTTGTTTTTGGTGGCCACTTCTTTGGTCTGCCCTTCTTTGCCTCTGCCCAAGACGCTCCTGTCTTTATCCAAGGTGGATTCGAAGATGCTACAGTGGATGATGAATCACTCTATAACACCGGCGGGACTATCAAAGTCAATGGCTTTGACATGGTAGTTCCCAAGAATGTTTTGGTCCAGTTCCCTGCTGCCTGGGTCCCTTGGAAGGACTTCGTGACTAGCAAGGCAGACTTTGCTGGCTTCGAGACTTTGGTGAGCAGAATCTTCTTGGCTTTATTGGCGTTTTGATATGCTCACTCTTGCCCTCTACCAGGTCCTCGGAAACACCATCAACGGTGTTCATCACGTTGCCCAAGTTATCATTTATGAGTTCTTCGAGGGTCTTGCTAGTGGCTTCATTGAGTCACTCGACTACGCAGACGGAAGTATCAAAATTCAGAACGGTCCTACCGTCCGTATCAGCGACCCCAACGGTGTCTTTTCTGTCGGCTATGATGGAGCTCCGTTCATGACGGCGGACGACCAGAGCCCCAGCATCTCGTCCTTCTCTGGATTTCCCATGTGCATCCCACGCAACGACACTGACCCTCTTTGCCCTCTCAGTAACAGGCCTTTCAAGGGACCTGGAACCTTGTACGTATAATGCCCCTCCTCTTGTGATAACTTCAAGTACTGAAAAAGATTTAAGCACTGCTCCTGATCCCCTTGTAATGGCACCCTTCCAGGCAGGAGATTTTATCACCTTTACTGGCTTCCGTAAAGGCAACCAGGTTATTGCCTTTAGCATTGTTGCGCAAAACGTTCAGATTCAGACCCTGGGAGATATTGTATATGTTCGGATGGAGCTCGGCCTTCTGGGCATTGATAACCCCAATCCTAACGCTGAATTCGCGGACTCGAGGGTACGTACTAATATTTCTTGCTCTCGCACCCCCCTTGATAGAAACATGAGAGTATGTCCGCTGACTTATTAATAGTTCATCGGGTTCACTTCCAATAATAGAGCAACCGTTGCCTTGTACGCCATGGATGTCGACCCTTGTACTGGGGATGTGACAGACCGTATCATCGCCACGATGGGATTGCGTGGAGGCCGCAACGAACAGAACAAGTTCGAGTACCGGAATGATATCTTGCATTCTTACACCAGAGAGTACAAGGTCGTTGCCGAGATCAACGGCGTTGAGAAGACACGCATGACCAAGAATGGTATCCTCAGTGGCACGTATGTGCAGCCTGTCAATGTCTGGGTCCAGGCTGAGCAGAACATCCCTGGCACGCCACCAGTTCCCCACGACTTCTCTGAGATGGCTTTCCTTACCAAGGGTGTTGGCCGCGATGAGGACGGTAACGTTTGGGGTCCTCTTGACCCATTCCCCCAGACAGGTGTCTTTATTGAAGCACCTAACTGCCCGACGGATGGCTCAGCATCAAGTACGTACAAACATGAAAGCAAGTTGCTGTTCTAGATGTCGAGAGACTGACACAAATGATGAGGATAGGTAATTTGGCTCGACGCGGATCTGTGGGCCTTTGGTACAGCCGCGCCAAGACTCAAGCAGTCGGCGACGCGGAGAACAAGGGAACTACTGACGGATTTCTTGAGATTGCTCCTTCCGAGGGAGGCAACCAGACGGACAAGCGTGTTAAGCGAGAGTTTTGAATGATTGTCACTCGATATGTTACGAGTATTCTTTGTATGCACATATAAGCTTCACTTCAACTGTTATGTATTAATTGAGTTATGTATTAATTGACGGCATCCTTTTGCAAGGTCTAGCGGTTAAGATGAAGCAGCGTCTCCCCCAGGAGTGTCAAAAGGTTTGTACTAGTAGAGTGGTTGAAGGATAAGCATCGTAGTCTGGGCTGGCCCGCTTGCGAGGCCATGTTCAGCATTTTTATCGCAACGGGTGCGGATAAGGATGCGAGTGACAATTGGAGCAGAACCCTCCCAAACAGAGTGTCGAGGAAGGGCGGCAGTAATGCGACCGACTTTGGCAGGTTCTTGGTGCGTCAAGGAGTACGAGTAGGTATAAGGGATAAAGATGGTCAGACAGCAGAAGATTATGCTCGGGGGTCTGGGCTGACGGACCTTGCAGATTGTTTGCGCGAGGCGATGGAGCGCAACAGAGATGAACCGACCAGTCACGGGGAGAGTGAGGGAGAGGGAGAGTGGCTGCGAGCAACGGTGACTTGTTTAGGGGAAGCTGAATACCTGGAACTCCATAAGGAGAGTGCCGGCAGTCTAGACTCTTGACAGGCAACGGCTACCCAGGACGCTTGGCGGGAAAACGGTAGACAATTGCACTATTCGTGGAGCTTGGCGTTAGAATGAAACAAATCATTGGTCACTCACTTGGTTGCTTTGTTAAGGCAGCGCCACACATGGACTATTCGACACTATCGCCAAACCACCCAATGCCGACTCAGAAGCATGTCAGCACTTGCCAGCAGCTCAATTAAACCGCCAAACCACCGTATGCCTTCTCCGTGTAGGGCAGAGTATCCCTTAAGAGTCGGCGCTGTGCCAGAGAAGCCGTTTCGAACCAGTTCTGTATCCCACCCACGTCACTCTTTGCACAATGGTTTCTCAAAAGTTTCTTTTCGCGCTGGCGGTTTTGTCTTTGTTTTCGGGGTCCGAGGCTGGTGTTTGTTACCCGAGCGGTTCGACTTCTTCAATCACGACTCAAACAGCTTCGTCTACGACGGCAGAGTCGAGCACAAGTGCCACGACTACTGACAGCACAACCACCGTTGAGGCTTCCTCTTCGGCGACAGAGACAAGTTTTACAACGATTTCCACTACTTTCTCCACCACTTTCTCCACTACATTCTGGACTACGGCATCGACTACAGCCTCGACCGAGAGCATCTCGGTTTCCACGACCACCACCTCCGCCGAGCCCGAGGAGACTGTTTACCTTCGGAACGGAGACTTTGATGATAGCTACGACGTGTCGCCCTGGTACTCGGCCCTAGATGCGGCCACTATCCTCATGGGCGTCGTCTCAGACGTGTCCCATGAAGGCGGCCACTCTCTACGCCTCAAGTTCGACAGCCGCCCGCTTTACTTCCTCGTCAACCCCCTAAACCCCAAGGCCCTCGTTGCTGAGCAAGACTACGAGATCTCAGTCTGGGCCCGCTTCGGCAAGGAAGTCGACGACAATGGCGAGGGCTGCACGCAACTCTTCCTCTGGTGCCTGCACAACGACTGGGACTTCGCTGAGAATGGAGGCAATGGACAGTTGTTGGCATCGGCTGACTCGGTCAATGACTTCGCTCAGGTCAAGGCCACTTGCCGTTGGTCTCAGGCGCAGCTGGACAAGAATCCTCTTTTGATGCTCAGGTGGACATGCTCCAAGACGCTGGCCTGGGTGGACTCTGTCACCATCGAGAAGGCGGGTCAGTAAGAAAAGCGAAGCTCTGGCAACGGCCAAACACTGGAAAGCCTTGGTATCTCACAGCAGCCCCCCGCTGATGAACTAATTCTTTTATCTATCTTTCTTCCACCTCAGACACACTGTACATGCTCCACGCTGTTAACAATCATTTTGTCCGATGCTCGATAGAATGTCACATATCCATATCTACCAAACTCGCGCTTGGCGATCAATACTCATAGCTTCTTGACTTCTTCTCAATTGAAGCAAATGCACGTGATCTGTGACGAAATGCTGTCATGAGAATCCTCAGTCCCCAGCCACGGAGTAAGCATCAAGCCTTCAATGGGGCACTGGAATCAGAAACAATGAGGTTCAACGCAGAAATTGACTGACCGACAAATTTCGACTACTGCAGAACCGGAGAACGAGAAGACAAGGACGGTCTGAACTCGCCCAGATGTGAAGAAATGTATTGACGACGGCTACCTCCTACACTTACGTGTTGTTAATTCTATGCTTTGCTGACTTTTGATCTCCCCTCCTATTGAAGCAAACTACTTTGATTCCTCCTCTGGCTTGCGGCCGTAGAGGTAGCGCACCATGAAGTAGCTATGAATCCTGCGGTTGCGGATGGCGTTGCGAATGCTCATGAGGAAAACTTGGTACTCGTCATCGGGCCACTGGAGGACATGCTTCCATAGCATGAGAGTGTATCCTGTGGGTACAGTCAGCATGAATAAAGAGTCAGCCAGACAGCAATTGCTTACCCTCAAGGTCGTTCTCCAGCGTGAGCCTGACAAACCGGCCAATCTCTGCTAGCTTGGGGTCTTTGGGCCAGTCGCCTACAGGAATCTGAGGTATTATTGTTAGATGACTGAACATGTCACGGCACCTTGGGCACTCACCTTGTACTCAACCATCTTGATATCCTGGAAGCCAGCCTCCTCGATACCATTCTTTTGCAAATCGTGCACGAAGAATGGTAGCCCCAAGGCCTTACCGCCCTCCTCATACATCTTCTTTCCTAGCCTCAGCACATCCTGCCTCTCGGAGGTTCCATCGTCGCTGCGGAATTCGACATCAGCCTCGGCCGACTGAATCCATCCGCCGGGTGCACAGCATCGGTAGGCTTCCTTGAACAAAGCAGTCCAGTCCCTAATGGCGCCAAAGAGGTAACGGATATGGATAAAGTCAAAGGTGTTATCCTTCCAGGTCCAGGTTTCACTGGCATCATCGATTTCGAAGCGCACATTTGGGGGAACCCACTTGGGCTGGCAGGGAGATAGATCAGTGCCTGTTACTTCGGCACCGGGATACTGGTCGGCAAAATCACTATGGCTTATCAGCACGACGATATCCACCAAGGCGTGTAGCGATCGTACATTGCCCAAATACCTATGAGAGGGTCAGCGAGGTGTCAGGGTTGAGGATAAATGACCTTACCGCTTCCTGTGCCAACATCAAGAACGCGCTACAACAAACTCACGTCAACTCATATTCCCCACAATTTGGATACATTAATCAGCACCTGGACATCATCCTTAATTGGAGCAAGAAATAGCTTGCCGTCCAAGAGGATCATCAAGTAGTGGTGGCTACGACAGTCAGTAAACGTCAATTGAACGGGGAGTCAATCGTACGTGATATCCACCGACTCAAGCTGCCGCTCATCGTTGGGGAACGAATACTCTGTGTCAAACTTGTCGCTGTGAAAAGTGCGACCTTGAATCTGACGATACTCGAGAATGCTGGCAGACACTGACGCAGTCGAGCTCTCTCTAGCGTCTCACATTAAAAGCATGTCTCACCCCCTCGGGGCACTCACACATCCGATCCAAGAGACGAATCGCCATCGTCAAAGACGTCGCCCTAGTTCAAAAGATCAGCCGCATGCATGAGGCATTAAGGACCAGTCAAAAAGCACCTCGACGTCATCAGCAGGAACAATCTGAGGCTGGACGAGCGGAGAAACCGTAGCAGGTGGTGTGCGCTCCCCAGCAGGCGACTTGGATGCGGCACGCAGATCAGACATGGCGAGCTGTATACAAAGTTCGATACTGATTGACGAGATGCGAGAGGACAACAAAGAAGCGTGTGGAGATTGGGGGAGTGAGGGGAATAGCGCGCGCTCGAGCCGTGGCCCCATTAATCACGGGGAATTTTCGACGCGGAGGTAGCATCGGGAGCTTCGGCCCGTGTTGACGCGAGTCAGGGGGAGTATCCAATAGGAAGCTGTGAGTGCTGTGACGGTCGGTCAGAGGGAAGACGCTGAGGCCAAGTAATTATCAAGTTTAAAGGAGAACATGAAGCTATTCGTATGTCTCGAGATCTATATAAACGGGTCTCGTTTCTTGGTCGTTGACTAGCTCGTGGGTGACGTGCCGCTAAAAGCTGATGCCGCGTGCCAAGTTCGTGACTAGACTTGCGCCATCTGCCAGACCATGCCGCTTCTGGTGTCTGGAACGCGGATCCCGGGCCGGGTTGCCAGTTGTCAACGGAACAAGGGACAGACGTGAATGGTTAGTAGAGTTGACAAGTTGCATTGTCGGTTTGTGTGAATGAAACTATTGACTTACAGCTGTTGGATTGAGTATTGTTGAGAGTGACGCCTGTTGTTTCGTTGATTGAGGCCATAACCGAGGTTAATTCTGTGGAGTGACTGTTACACAGACGCGACACGAGTTCCGAGTGCCCAGGCACACACTGATGACTGTGTTCTTTGTCTGACCCTCTCTCATCGTTAGAGAAGAAATGTGTAAGTGAGCGATGACAATGTACACAAAACCGTTCTATCAAGATACAGAACACGCCATGCCCTTCCAGTGCCTCTTCCAGTACAATGGCGATGCCGATTATCCCAACCGTCGCTTCATCTCCATCAGAATATCCGACACTTGGCTCAAATTGTCAAAGGCATCCTGCGACAGATCCGCTGACCCTAGCACCTCCTCCAACACAGCTTCTGCGCGCTCCAAATCCCCTCTGTTCGCATACTTGTCCTCCCTCAGCTTGGCATTTTCCTTCTCGACCTGTTTGTACTGGCTCTTGAGTCGCATATGATTTCTCTCCAACTGAGTTTGACTGACACTCCCTGCCACGCTCCCAGATGCACTTCGTGATGATGTTGATGGTGCAGTGGTGGTTGCCGGGGTAGATGGACGGGGAGGCGTCCATGGATTCGACTGGTCGGATGATGCACCTGAGAATGAACCTAGGCCTGCTGATATTGTGATTTCGGGGATATTTCCTGAGTTTGATGGATCTGATACTTGGAACACGGGTACTGAAAAATGCTGAGATACGAAAGTCGACGTGGCCGCGTTGGCGTCGGTACCCAAGACCATTTGATCTGGAGGATTTGGACTGCAGAAGCGATGAGAGGGCGGCCGTCCAGACAAAAAGTAACTTACAAGACATCTGCAGGGACTGAGATATTCTGGTCAGGGACTGAATCAAGAATCGAGGCTGAAAAGTTCATTGCTGGAAGCATGATGGCAGGGGCTCGGTGAACATAGTCTTGACTAACGATCAGTAACTCCACCACCCCCCAGTACGTGAACACTCACATGGCGAGTACTCCATCTTCAAAGATTCTAAGTCTCGATCCTGCATCCCCGGAATGAGCAGCTTAAAAATAAACCACCAACCGGCCAAATCAGACATGGGTGTCAGGAATCGCTCGGTAATGCTTTCGTGCGCCGCGCTCATCAGACGCTCAAAATCTGGTAGCAGTATTATGGGACACGCTGCGAGTGACTCGTGTGTGCGTGCTTTGGTGTCGCTTTCAAAGGCTTTCAAGCAGCGGTTGCAGCGACGGGAACGCTTGTGACGACGACCAAGATGTTGCCTGTGCCATGTCAGTATATCATCTAAAATGGGACCATGAAGGAATACTTGAGCCGAGAGATATCCTCGCATCCACCCAGCGGATTCTTGGGCCCCCTCTCTAGGCAGTTCAAGGCATCAGGTTCAAATACCCGATAAGGGCAGGCGAACCGAGGGCGAGACCCCATGACATATGCCGGATCATCACCCTTTCGCCTTTTTCTGCCTCTTCGTCCTCCATCTCCACCCTCTCCCACACCTTGACCACTGGGAGTCGAGATCCCAGCCCACGACGCTTGTTGTCCACTTGCGGGTGCTCCCACCCATCCCTTTCTAACACCTGTGCCGCTCCCTGCGCCTTGGTCTGCATCGCGTGCTTCCGACCCTTCGGAAGACGTTTCTGAATCGTCTGAGTCACTTTCGTCACCACCTGCAGCAGTAATTCTAGTCGAATTTTTCGAAAGGATCATCTTCACCTCTACCGTAGCCATACCGATCTGCTTGAACGATGGCTTCGGGGGCGGTGGCGTCTCGGGGAGCTTAGGAGACACTGAGGCAGAAACCTCAGGAACGGTATCCTTTAGCCTCGCTGAAGGGGATAGAACGACGTCGGGGATCTTTTCTTTCTTGGGGCCTACAGTTTTTGGGGAGGCAGAAACGGGCTGCTTGGGTGTGGTTGGGGAGACCAAGTGATGGTGCGGAGTCCTTGCTCTTCGAGGGCTAATGACCTGTGGGGACTCTGGAATAGAGCCCATGGGTGTTATGGGAGAAAGTACGTCTTGATGTGGAGTCTTTGTCCTCGGAGGGCTGACGACCTTGGGGGCTTCAGGGACGGGTGGTGGCGTTGTTAGGGAGAACAACTCTTGATGCGGTGTCTTTGCCCTCTGGGGGCGAGGCTTAGGGACTGAGCCCTCGATACCTACTCGAGGAAACAAGCCACCGTAAGGAAATTTCTCCTTTGGAGGTGGGCTTGACTTGGCCTGGGGCGGCTCTGGGTTGTTGTCAAGCTCAGCAGGCTTCTTCTGCCATATCCCCAGAGACGCCCCTGGATCAGCTTCAAAATCTCTCCAGGTGCTGTCCAGAAATCCTTGGCCAATCTTAACCATATGAGTTGCAACATGTGCGTCCAAGAAGTCGAAGTCGGCGTATCTTGAGTCGCAGAAATTGCACATGAGTAGCTTTTGGTGTGGGGGTTGAAGGAGTCGCATTTTTGGGATTTGTTGTCGCTTGTGTACCGCATCCATGTGAGTGACTAGATCCGAAAGAGAACGAAACGCTTTGATGCTTTTGCAAGATTTCCATGTGCATATGAAGGGGTGGAAAAAGTTCGACTCGAGAGGTCCCATGATGCCGAGGAATGGATGCTGCCATTCGAGTTTGTAGACCTGAGTTGCATAGTGATACGCGATGCGGTCCGTCAAGTAAGCGTTTGAGTCTCGAAGGTATGGATTCAAGGAAACGATCAGTTGTCGGATCTGACTGGTCGTTTGCAAGACCGAGTGAGCGTCTGAAAAGTATGCCCGGAAGAGAGGTCCCTCATCCGTACTTTTAGAGGGATTCTGGTTGTAGGGAACATCTGGAAGCTCGAAGACATTGTGTTCGAAGGGATTGTATTCGGCGCTGACATAGGTTGTGCCGCTCATCATTGAGTTGACCGACTCATAACGGCCCGGTGTAGGTGTGCTTTTGGACATCTGCTGAGCGCGTCAACGTTTATGTTTCATCGAAGAAAGGCTGAGGCATGAAACACTCACTGGTTCATCTAACCGATCAACCTGTTGAAATCCTTTCCAGACTTGTACATGGTCGGTGTCGAAGCCAACCGGCATTCCGAATGGGGTAGAGTGCATCGGAATCATCACATGTTGTCTGTTGGTCAGTGAATAAGTGTCCAGCCGGTGCCTAATGAAGCGAATCAGAATACTTACGGTTCGGATTTGCTTTTCGGCACACCCCCATACTTTTGTTTGAACCTGGAGAACGCGCTGCCTCGTGCCGTCGAGCTTGAGACCACGTAATCCTCGTCTCCGACCTTGGCAGCATCTTCAGGCCCTTTGCCGACCGAGCCCTCGTCCTCAGTGATGAGTCCGACCCACGAAGAACTGTGCGATATCACTTCATCGCCTGGCTGATCCGTCATGGCGGCTGCTCAACCAGCGACAGTGGTATGCGACCGGG
This sequence comes from Fusarium solani, assembly GCF_023522795.1. Taxonomy (NCBI): domain Eukaryota; kingdom Fungi; phylum Ascomycota; class Sordariomycetes; order Hypocreales; family Nectriaceae; genus Fusarium; species Fusarium solani. The sequence goes on from NW_027072149.1 coordinate 559,440, forward strand.
AGGAATTGATTTCCCCATTCCCTTCCCCGCGGAATTGAGATAATCCAGAGCTGAAAACCAGGCTGCGGGATGGACGCTTCTGACAGGCTGATTCAGACTTGGTCGAGGATGCGCACAATTGTGTGCCAGAGGCGTCTTGGCGTCCTTCCGATTCGCCCAGCCTCGTCGCGCTGCATTTCTCCTCACACATCTGGGCGCTTGTTGATTGGGGGCCAAGGACTTGGCTCACCAGCGAGGCGGAATCTCGAGGCGGGAAGCGCCGCGCCTACTTTGTTGGCCCGTAGGAGGACTCAAAGGTGTGAAGTTGTTTCGAGATGGTTTACTGGACATACTTGTCAGTGAATCACAGTATTCCCTCCAAGAAGGCATGGGATAGGGAGCGTGCCTCTTCGTTGGGTGCACTTCATCTTTAGATATCCTCCACAACCATGTGCTGATCCATTTGTCTGCATACCTACATCACGTACATATGTGTATTTGGTGCACTGCATAATTATTTATGAAGGTCAACTGAATTATGCTCTTGGAAGAGCAGAGTTGTTCAAGTGTTTCAGCCAAGCCAGCCAATCAAATGTTAGATCCAAACACCTTGCGCGTCCAACACAATCGTGCGCTTACCCTACGGCCTCACATGTGCGGGTAGTTTTGAACTAACCTCACAAACATCACATTTGTTATCAAATAGCCTCAGTCCTCGAGGATAAAAGGGCTCGTTTTTCCATTCAATTTCCCTAGCTAAGATCGATAGATAATTGCGAAGATCAAATTTTATCAGTGGTGTGTTTCCCCCCTGACTGTGCCTATCAGAAACGAATTCCCACCAGGGTGTACCATCCCAATTACTTACCAACTTTTATTTGCCTCCTGTGCATCTCAAGCTGCCTGCTATCACTCAACCGGTTCCCGTCATTCTGACACCAAGTATTTTCCACAAAATCATGTCGTCTAACCCCACCTACATTCGTGGCTGGGAGACAATTAGCTGGGAGAATCAGAAGCCGTGAGTCTCTGCCTGATTGTAATAATCACGTATCGCTCGTTCTCATTTGGTATGTTCTTAGGCCAACTATGACTATGATTCAGACTCAAAGTGTCTCAAGCATGACGTGCGAGCCAGACACAGACAGCGCAGAATATCAACAAGATAGCAACGTAGGAAAATCACCCAAAAAGGAGGTTTCGGGTTTGAATGAAGACTTCTCTCCTTCACTCTTGGGCGTTGGAGGTCAATTCGAGTAGGAGAGCTTGCGACTGGGAGGCTCGGGCTTACAGAACCGCGTTTGGAACACGAGCAAATGTTGTTTCCCTGTTGGATTGTTTGTTAGTTATTCGTAGCGTAGCGATTTTTTCGGGCGCTTCTTATAGAAGGGTGCGCATATGAGGATAAATATCAACTCTGTGACAGATGCCCTGCGTTGCAGCCACGTTTCCGATCAAGTGACTCTCGATTCACGGCATGAATTTTCTTGTGGTATGCTTGTTTGTCGGCCTGGCCGAGGTTCCAGTATTCCTAGTCTCACATGAAATAATCTGGCAATTCTACTCGCGAACTCCCTGGGTAGGTAGGGTAGGTAAAGCGCACGCGACCATATCCTCCCAGCGTACTGCGTATGTCGTATTATATCCAACATTAGAGTTTACGCAATAAGTGGAGTACCACTACAAACCACCAATGGAACCCCTGAAATGGTGAGATGCTTCTCAATAGTTGCCCTGCAGTCTGATGGGGCCTTATGCAGTCAGCGGCGATGATACGACAGTGAGAATTGCCTTGTTTGGTAACATTCTGCGCAGCAGGACCAGAGAGCATGACTTATTAAGAGAGCTTCTTTTCTCTGCTATCGGTTTAATCTTCATTCATTTATCGCAAAACAGCAAGTGCCTCCTCAAGTAACCATGACCGTCTCGATAACTGAAATTTCTGTTAAGACAGACGGAATGGTAGGATCCGGCGATCCTTTGCCTGTCACCACTGAAGAGCTCACCCCTGCCTGGTTCTCCAAGGTGTTGGGGAAGCGGGTTAAGGGTGCATCGGTTGTTGAGACGATTCACGGAACTGCCTCCAAGATCCTCGTCCAGCTGACGTATGAGGATTCAGCTGATAGCCCAATAGCCGTCTGCGTGAAAGGTGGATTCAACCCGGCGATATTGGCCCTTCAGCCGTCTCTCTGTCAGATGTACCAGCTTGAGGCCGAATTCTACCATTACATAGGCCCAACCGTCCAGATGCGTCTGCCCGATACCTACTACTGCGCAATAGACGAGGCGCGCCAACAGGGAATCGTCGTGCTCGCAGATCTCAAGGCCGCAGGCTATACATTTGGCAACCCCCTTGAAGCTTGGCCACTTGAACGCGTCCGGGCGGGGGTAGAGCAGCTGGCTACTTTGCACGCCAGGACATGGGGCGGCGAGCCTAGAGATTTTCCATGGCTTAACAGGGAGTTCTCGATCCGCGACATTATGCGATCCTTGCTATCTGCTGAGTCTTGGGGGGCAAGGTTCGGAGGTGACTCCAGGCCCCCCGTGCCCGATGAGCTTGCAGATCGTGAGCGGATGGCCAAGGCCTTCGAGACACTTTGGAGCGACACCGACACCAAGATGAATTGTATCGTGCATGGGGACCCGCACATCGGCAACACCTTTATCACACCTACGGGCGAGCCGGGATTTCTTGACTGGCAATGTATTTACAGAGGATCGGCGATCCATGACGTGGCCTACTTCATTGCTGGCTCACTCTCCATCGACGACCGCAGGAAGAACGATGGGCAGCTTTTCCAGCACTATCTCGACACCCTTCACCAGAAAGGAGGGCCTAGGTTCAATAAGGAGGAACTCTGGGAGGAGTACCGGAAGCACACACTACACGGGTTCATTTGGAGTCTCGCCCTATCCGAGATGCAACCCCGGGAACTAGTCGACGCTATGGCGAAGAGATACTGTGCGGCTATCATAGACCTCAAGACCCTCGACCTGCTTGAGGGTCTTGAGTCCAACTAAAGGCTTGCTGGGCATGAATGCGTACTCCAAAGCATCAAAAAACATTCAAAGGCTCTGTAGGTTTGGAAAGTTTTCGAGCGTAAGTGAATTGACTATCATTACGCAATGTCGAGTTAAAGCCTGTACTTTCCCTCTTCCCTGACTCAAATGAAAGTTTTATTGGATGCAAAATACTAGATCTGGATCCCAACCCGTGGATCCTTTGTGTCAGGACGTCTTCCAATGCCTTGCCCAAAATATCTGCTCCTGGTCGCAAGTACCACAACCAGACCGGCCAGTCTCGCCCTCCTACCAGCATCACAGCCCATGAATGTGAATCTCATCAAAGCTAACATTGATATCAATATGAGTTCCCTCACTCATGCTCGGTATCGTTCAAGATCCACATTGTTCATCGCTTGCTCACTCCCCTAAGCGATTTTGAGGAAATGCCCGGTGTAGGTAATACAGCTTGAGAGAAATTGCAGCCTTAGAAGATCAGATATAAAGGCTCAAATTCTCATAGCTACATATAAATTGGTTGCTCGGTCTTCCGATGTTGTTCTTGCCTCAAGTTTCAACATCATGTCACCCAACACTCTACTTCAATCACCCATCACTTCCGAACCCCTCAAAACTTAAATATTTTATCAGTGATCACCGTGAAGCTCGTCTCCTTTATCCTCGATTTTGTCTGCTCATTTCCGTAGCCCTTGTTGTCCCTGGCATCGAGCCTCGGGTTGACATCCCCGGCGTTAGGTATGAGGTCCCAGGTCGGACCGAAAGGACTCAACCTCACTCCTCTCGGTCCTGCCATGGACCGAAGCTCAGACATCTCAGTCCCAGGTCATCTCACAACTATATAAAAGACCTATCATAGCTATCTTTTATACTAGAAACTTCAGCTCTCAATATGGCTAAGCTACACATAATACCCTCAAATACATCACCAGAGGTGACACTACTCGTGACACTACTCATTCAGTACGACACGCCTGACCCTCTGCCAACATAAACCTAGCACGGATGGCTTATCCCTCGAGAAGCAAACTTTCCCTAGCATTGTCCATAAGGATAGCTAATTTCTACCGGAAAATAACTTATCAAGAATCCCTTGAAGCACGTCAGTTATTCAGCTCGGCACGCGAAGCTAATCAGCGCCTGGTTTCGACCTCACCACTGGTGCCAAGGGGTCCCACATTGGTTATGGCTTGATCCAAAAGCGCAGGGAGGTTTTATGTCCGTATATCCGTTGTTCCTGGCGCCAAGAATCACTGAACTCCAAGCCATGGATGACGTGATGCTTGGTTACAGGGGCAAGGCTAGACGCATTGCATCCTTCAATGGTGGATCACGGCCCCAAGGTGGGATGAGAGGCGTACGTACAGGCTTTAGCTGACAAATTGGTTTTTAATACTGCCACTTACCAGTGACTATTGGTGATGGACATCCATCACGCCGGAGTTATCAGGCACGCCCTGCTATGCCCTGCTCCGTCTGTGCTTTACACAGGAACCCTAGGCATCGACGCAGAAACCTCCAATGTCGTCCCCCAAGAAACTTCGGGTCTCCCGTGTTGCCGTCATTGGGGCGGGCGCAAGTGGGCTGGCAGCTCTCAGGTGTGATTTCTTGGTCCTTATCCTAGACGTTTGGCATGTGGCTCCTCTGACCAAGACTTTCTAGGTATCTACTTGCTGAGAAGAAGTTCACCTACGTGCAGGCGTTTGAGCAAAGGGCCACGCCAGGTGGTGTTTGGAATTACACGTCTCTCGCCAAAGAAGACAACTTTCATGTTCCACGAGAACACCCAAGTTCCCACCCGGATGAAGCCATATCGGTCGAAGATGGCAAAAGGTTCGAGTTCATCACGCCGGTCTATGAACAACTTGAGACCAATATTCCAAATACACTGATGAACTTTACTGATGAGAAGTTTCCGGCTGGAACGCCTCTATTTCCGAGACATGAAACAGTTTTGCAGTATCTTAAGGGTTATGCAGAAGATGTCAAGTCGTATATTCAATTTCAAGCACAGGTGCTAGATGTTCAAAGACTAGCTGGAGCCTGGGAGATTAAGGTCCTTAACCTTCGGACTGACCAAGTCTCTCGAACCGAATTCGACGCTGTTGTGGTGGCGAGCGGTCATTTTAATGACCCATATGTCCCAAACATTCCCGGACTTGTTCAGTTCGACCAAGCCCATCCAGGGGCCCTGCTCCATTCCAAGTTCTACCGGCGGCCTGATAAATATGCTGGAAAGGTAAAGGAAGAGGGTTCTTTTTCCTTTTTGATGGAAAAGACTGAACATCTTGCTAATGCAAAGCCAGAAAGTCATCATCATTGGCAACTCGGCGTCAGGTATTGACCTGACAGCTCAGCTATCTCGAGTTGCCAAACTGCCCGTCATCATTTCGGAGAAAGAGAAGCAAGTTGGACTCGAGCCACCTTCAAACACTAATTCCACTGTCCATCTTCCCGAAATCACCCAGTTTCAGGCCAAGGGCCGAACTATTCACTTCGCCAATGGCAACATCGAAACTGAAGTTGATGCAGTCATTTTCTGCACGGGCTTCCACTACTCCTACCCCTTCCTTCAATCCCTTGAACCCGGCATTATCGACCCTAAAGGGGGATATGTCAAGCATCTTTGGGAGAACATGCTCTATACCGCAGATCCCACTTTGGCGTTCCTTAGTGTTCCGCAGAGGGGGATTCCGTTCCCCCTCATTGAGACCCAGAGTGCTGTCATAAGTCGAATCTGGTCTGGCCGACTTAGTCCCCCGTCAGAGGCTGAAATGGAGTCGTGGGTGAAGGAGGAGCATTTCCAAAAGGGGGAGGGGAAGCCAATTCACATAATAAACTTTCCCGAAGATGTCAAATATATGGAGCGCCTCTATGATCTCAGCGCAACTGCTGTAAGGGCTCTTGAGCTGGGGTTAGAGAATGGGGGAGATGGAAAACGGCCACCACGTTGGGACCCCCAGCAGGTCTGGATTAGGGGAAAGGTCGGCGAGATCAAGCAGGCGAGTCGTTTGGCTGGAGACCGCAGGTTCAACATCACGTCACATGAGGAGCTGGGCTTTTTTTACGAAGAACCAAACGAGAACGGAGAAAACGGTACCGCCTAAGCAAGCCATGGCCTTCGACTAGACATATCTTGGTACTTAATTAAACCGTGACAAAAAAGTCCAATAATATTAATAGCCTGTGATCCCGAATCTGTGGCATTTGGAGTTGCCGCAACCAGAGAGCTCTCCTTGCACTACGACCATGCCCAGTTCTCGTCGATAAAGCAGCTCTGTTCTTTTGCCCCCATAGATTCAGGTTTCTCTCAAGTGCTTGTTGGTATCCAGGAGAGGGTATGAGCCATTTGCCCCTTGAGATCACGGCGCTGGCTTGGACATTTTGGGTGGTGGGAGAAGGTAAGGGCGTAGCACAATGAGCAACTCATATTTTCCTAACTAATATCCCATAACAACGCCGCTTTACCCTCCCTGGTCATAGATGCAAGAAGTTACGGCTTCCCGTGACCGTTTTGTTCTCCCGATGAAAATCGACGGGTGATGGCCTCCTGAAATGTCTTCTCCACATCGTGCTCATGAAGCCAGGCCGCACCCTTTCTACCCTTCATCCTCTCCCTAAAATCTTGATCGCTCTCCTCTTTTCCAGCAGCTTTAAGTCCCTCATTGCGAGCAAACTGCTTCTGGCGATCCTGCAGCACAATATCCAGGACCCTGGCAGCATGCGGACGCCGAACCGACTCGTACAAGTCCAGCGCTAAGCCAATGTGGCTCCGTGGGATGGGCCTCGATATGGGAAGTGCCTGTGGGAAGACGGCTCGTAGTGCGAGATAGAGCGTGTAGGCATCGTCGATTGCCAGCGAGGCTCCGGCGCCAAAAGCGCCTCCGTGGGCGTGGGCTGCGTCGCCGATGAGCACTACTCGATCTGCAAAGGTCCAGGTATCTAGCTTGGGGCCGAATGCGTTGGTGTATCTTCGTAGAGTGCCGGGTGGTATTCGGTCGATGATTGCGGGGACAGGATGGTGATATCCCTGGGAGTATATGGTTATTAGGGGATTCACGGGACAGGGTTGGATGTTGAAGGTTTGAGGGTGATGGTAGGCACACCTTGAATGCGTCACGGACGTCATCAATGCTCGCAGGCGAGTTCCAGACGACATCCTCAAGTGGCTTCTTCAAGTCGTCGAGGTCCTTTGTGTTGGCATTGAAGTTGAAGGTAACCCCGTAGCCTTTTGTCCCTATCGATTCCTGTTAATCTTAATGATACAGTAAGCAATGCTATCCCCGAATTACCTAGCCTTGATGCGAAAAACCAGGATGTAGGGCTTTGCTAGATGTAAATTGCTAGTTCGTACCCGGAGCAACAGTTAACGGGGCCTCTGGAGTTACTCACCCACCGAGTCGAGTCCTGGTCCAGACCCTCAATGTCCTGGACCAACTCATAGGGGAACGTTGCTCGAAACATTGCGTCCCCCCAGCCCATAAGCTTATACTGGGGAACAAAAGTCTTCCGAACTTGCTGAGATTAAAGTCAACCTTGCCGTTCTCCAAACAACCACAGCTTTCTGTTTGCGTTGGGACTGAACATGTCACGTACCGACCGAATACCATCCGCGCCGATAACGAGGTCCACTGTCGTCGACGTCTTGTCCTTAAAGAAAACCGTGGCATCATCCTCGCTCACTTGCACCCCAGTCACATCCTTACCTGGATGTAGAATATCCGTGGGCAGCTTGTTCAACAGCTCTTTCTGCAACAGGGCCCGGTGCATGCGGGCAAAGTGATGGCGTTGATCGGGTACTCGCTCGTAGGCATTGTTGGACACGACATCCCCTGCCTTCCAGTGCCTAGTAGGGTAAGAGATGTGTGTAAGCCGCCTAATAATATATGGTGGCCGGTTTGAAGATGAAAAAAAGGTATGAGTGTTGGCTTACTTGGTAAACGTGGGTGTTCCGGTTGGGTTACGCCATCCAAGCTCGTCCTCCAAGACGCCCTGGACGCCCAACTTCTCCAGAATCCGGAGCCCATTAGGGGCTAGACCTATGAGTGCACCGACCTCTTGGAACTCACTGGCCCGTTCGTAGACTTGGACCTGAATACCGGGGTGTTGGCGAAGGGCAATCGCAGCCGCAAGGCCGCCGATCCCACCACCGACGATGGCGATCGTGAGAGTCATGATGCAAGAATCGCCGTATCAACAGTAGCCGAGTCAGCTTAGACAAGCGAGTCTCATCATCGACACCTGCTTCCTGGCTATCATACGGCGGTGGTAAGCCCATATAGTTTGCCGCAATCGGAGAGCTTCCGCGGCTTCTATTGCGTGATTTAAGCCCAGAATGAGTGCAGCTGTAGGAATGCTATCAGCAAAAGTAATTCATGGCGTACAGTGGATTGGATTCCATCCCACCGGCGAAGGAGCGATGGTCAGACCATAACTTCCAAGATGTATGCGCAAGGATTAATGACGTTGTTCTCAGCCTGTGGTATATGGCTTGCGGATGTGGCCACGACAATCGGACGACTCGCTTGCGTCTCATATCTGCGCTGCCACCACGGCGCTTAAACGTATATCCGGAGATCTAGAGACAAATTCTGAGTGTCTATCTAGATGATTGATGCGAACGGATGGGTCGATGATACCATAGCAAGGATACTAACGGCCAGGAGCCAACGATTGTCGAAACGGATGAAAGGACACAACATCAAGTCCGATAAAGGAGGTATATAAGTTTCAGAGTGCCTTCTATCCATAATGGTGTATACAGCCCCAGTGACAGGATCGTTTGTTACGTATCGGTGATCACCAACATGACAATCAAGGAGGAAAAGAAGCCTGACTTGGGCGAGAAGACCGGCTCCGTGGTTGAGAATCAAGCCGTCTCGGAACCTGTCATGCCCGAGAAGATTCCGTTCTTTCGAGGGACAACCTTCCAGGCTCTCATCGTGGCCTTTTTGTTTTTCAGCGGTCCTGGAATGATCAGCGCACTCGGTACGTTTTTAATACTGGACTTTAAATATCATTTACGCCCTCAGCATCATCCCTTCCTCCAGTTCGCATTCGACCTAACTCGGGCGTAGGTGCTGTTGGAGCCGGTGGCCTGAAGGACCCCTTACTTGTCAACATCACGAGCGGTATGCAATATGGCATGAATTGCGTCTTTGCGTTCTTTGCTGGTGTTGCCATCAACATTCTTGGAGTGAGAGGTGCTCTCTGCTTTGGGTTGCTGTGCTTTCCAATTCGCGGAGCATCTTTGTATTGCGCCAATAAGTTCAAGACGGTTTGGTTCATGTATTTCGCCAGTGCAATTGGCGGTCTTACTTCATCCATTCTTTGGTAAGTTTAAATATCATCCTCCCCTTATTACTGCCATCTCTGTCCATGTTTAGAGGAGTCTGGGGCCAATTAAATTTCACAGGGTCGTCCAAGGCGCCATCATCCTTTCTTACCCAGAGCCTTGGAAGAAGGGATTCTTCAGTAAGTGGCAGCAACTTCTTCACTCCTAATAGCAAAGCCTAACATAAATCAAGTTTCTAGCTGGTACAACTCTCTCTCTTTGGGAACCTTGCTAGGCGGTATCATCGCTATCGCGTTCAACACCAAGAGAAACAAGGCCGGATCAATTTCTCCAAGTAATAAGAGCTCAATCGATCCCGTGAAGCAAAGCTAATTGGTATTTTCAGTCACATATATCCCCCTGTTTTCTCTCTCGTCTGCTGCCCCCATCCTCGCATGGCTGTTGTCGCCACCTGAAAAGGTCATCCGAGCCGATGGCCAACCCGTCAAGATGAACAGACAGCGAGGGCCATGGGAAGAAGCAAAACAGACCCTTTCGAGTGTGAAAAGAAGAGAGGTGAGAACCCCACTACCCTATTCAGAGCAGCCCATAATAAGAAAAGTAGATTGTCCTTCTTCTGCCCATGTTTATCTACTCACAGTGGTATCTTTCCTACCATGGCAACTTCAACGCCGTCTATCACTCTGTTCGCGGCAGAGCGCTGGGAGGTCTTTTGCATTCCATCACCGGGATCCTTGGAAATATCACCTTCTGGTACATGACTGACCGAAGCGGATGGACACGGAGACAGGTAGCGCGCCGGGGGTATTACATCATCTTCAGTCTGTACACCAGCAGCTGGATCTACAACATCGTTGTACAGAAACTCTACACAGACTGGAAACCTGTCGGGCTGGACTGGGTTGAGGGTGATTACTGGCTGAGTATCGTCCTATACATATACTGGCAGTACGTCTCACTACGCCATTTTGTCGTCGTTCCTGGCAAGCTGACATCTGGACAGATATGCCAATGACATGTATCAGTGCTACGTTTACTTTCTCATCGGTACTCTCTCTACGGAGGTTGAAGAGCTGGCGCGATACACGGGTATTTTGAAGACAGTCAACACTGCCGGTGCAGCTTTTGGATACGCGGTCCAGGTCAAGTGGTCCATGTTGGGAGGAGCATCTCTGCTGTACGAAAAGGAGAATCAAAGATATGTGAAAAGTTAACTAACAATGATCTAGGACTGGCCTCTGGTTTGCGCAAATAATTCCGACCTGGTTGGTTGTGAGGGAGGTTTCTGATGAGGAACCGGGCAACGAGCCCAAGTCGACCGTCTCTGGCTCTGAGGCTCTGGCTTGAAATAATCAAGGTACACCTTTGAAGCTGGACTAGAAACGCCAGTGTCGATTGTTCAGTTCCTTGATCTGTGTTAACATATACTGTATTGAGGGTTGAAAAGATGCGCTTGACAAAGACAATTAAAGGCCCCTTGACTTTGATGGGTCATAAACAACTTTCAACGTGTCTGGAAACTGATTAGAAGTGGTAGGGAAGAGAAGGATAGTAATAATCCCAGCCATCAAGCGCTCACTGGGGGCATGGAAGAGTGAGTGTGAAATAGTCTATCTATGTATTGGATTATTGCTGTTTTTAGTCCCATCTTACTCTGGAAGTTAAGGCCAAGCCTCCTGTGCAAGTGCTGGGAGTCAGCTGAGATGAGCTCAGCAGGCAAAGCAGACTCGTAGTTCTCCTACTTCTCATCATATGTCTTTGTCTCTCTGGTGATAGAGACCTCATTGTGGTCCAAGGTCTCTGAATTTTGCATTCAGGGCGCCATTTTGTGGGAGGAATAGGGAACGGTTTTCTAGTCTACCCTAGGTAGCTAGAGCATATCTCAGGTGTAGATAAAGCTATCCAGTGGTGATAGAGTTTCCATTTTGAGGGGATGCCTGGTGGGACGGTTAGGAAGTACGAGCCCTCGACCGAGTGGTGCCCATTACCACAGCCGTTCTCAGACCATGCTATCATCAGATAGTAATCGCCAGTGCTTATTTTCTTTCAACGCGTAGTATGATATCTGGTACCCTGGACAGCTCGAGAAGCAATGTAAAGGTGCCTACTGTTGCAGAATAGCCGCTGGCTGGGAACCTTCATGAGGCTTAACGACGTTGTACTAATTTTGAACCCTATTCATTTTTTATCAAGTCAAAGTTTTACACAGGGTAGCTAGCTATATATTGCTCATTATTCATATCTTTTGCTGCCACTCACCAGATCAAGCTGGGTGGACATGTTCCAACAGCGCTAAGTAAGATGTGACTGTCATCCGTGTGCGAAGAACCCCTGGATTGTATTGTCACATGCAAAATGACAGTCTCTCTCCTATAAGCTATAGAACCTTATGTACTGCTGTTGTCATCATCAGTGAAGGCAGGTTGGCTCAGGAGCCAAGGCCAGCTGGGTCTGGGGTAACATAGAGAAGCACATCTATCAATGGTTATGAGCCCATAAAGGGGTGATTACTGGATGCCAATTGTTTCATACACCAAGTTGACAGACAAGACCTGTGATTACATGGTATGCAAGGCCCAAATGGTAGGAATCGTGCTGGCACATCGGAATGACGCAGGAATTCACGTTGATACTAAGAACACCACTTTATTGTCAACTTGATCTACAGTGACATCGCTCGCCACAAGGATCTTTATAAGATAGCGATTACAAAGATACAGTCATAGTATCAGCCCTCTAACAGGCCATGATTGTCAAAGCATCCCGCGACGCCTTCACCAAGGAAGTTCCTGGCCCTTGTACGTGACAAACTTGCCCGAGTACTTCTCTCTAGTAGCCTCATCAATGATCTGAAGCATTCCCTCAACAGACCCCTCGATGGTCTCAGGGGAGAACCAGGAAAGCCCCAGTCCCTGGCACACAACTCTCCCATACGCGTCTGAACCCAGCCCGGATGAAGTGCAACAGCCACAAGCCCCTGGTTCTGCATGTGCAGAGCACGAGTGAGCCAGTTGAGTGCAGCTTTGCTCGGACCATAGGCACCGCCAGGACCTTCCTGGATAGTGATACAACCGACAGAAGAAGTGACGTTAATCACTTTGGGAGCCGTTGACTTCTGCAGTAGAGGCCAAAGCCCCTGAAAGACCGTGAGAGGTCCAATGGTGTTTGTCTCGAAAGCGGCTCGAAGGTTGTCTGCAGGGGTTTCGGCCGCGAGGGTCATGGGCGGGGAGAAGGCAGCGTTGTTGATCAAAACGTCGACATGATCAACGGTGAAGGCATCGCGGATCTGCTCAGGGGCGAGAGCAGTGGAGAAATCGAGCCTGACAATGATGAGGGAGCTATCTTCGCCCTTGGTGACGGAGTCAGTGTCCGATTTGAGGCTTGTAGCAGCATCGTCATTGCGGACACTGGCGACGACGGTGATGGAGGGGCGGGAGAGGAGGGTTTTGACGAGGCCGAGACCAATGCCTCTGTTGGCGCCGGTGACGACGTAGACGGTGTTGTTGTTCTCAGCAGTCATGGTGAAGGATGATTTAGAGGAGAAGCAGTAGACAGACGATGAAGATAAGGGAAACAGACAGTGTAGATGAAGGATCTGGGTGCTGCTCAAGGGGAAGGGTACGCGCTGCGGCTTATAAGTGACGAGCGGGAGGCGGACCAACAGCCTTACACGCGATCGAGGGCATTGTGCCCTGGAATATCAATTTTCCGGCTTGGATGCCTGACATGAGGGGACGCGGCTCCGAGAAAGGAGGGGGTGATATCAGGCATTTGACGGGTCTTTGAGGGGAATATCACTCTATGATAAACTTTAGAAGCATTATTAGAACTGAATTATGGCTGCTTATGTTTTCTGGAAAGGATTTGCTTGCGGACAACGTCTGCCCTCGCCTCCGCGCTGTCTTGGCACGAGGGCCTCATGACCCCCGCACACAAAATCCCCCTTTTGCCTCAATAACCCTTGTAAATGGCCGGATAGATATGAAAGAATGGATTTCGGAGACTTTTACGTTTGCTTATTCAGCGTCGTGATCCTGCTGACACGCCTCATCGATCAATCTTCCCCTGATCCTCCAGCCTCCACAAACCAACTTCCAGGTCCTGTTCCGCTACCCTACTTGATGATATGATGGCTGGAATATCGTGCTGGAGCGGAGATATATGTGTGGAATATTGAATAAGTTTGAACATAAACACCTACCGTTAATCGCCCTTATTGTCCTGGCGTACTGTTCCTAAGTCTTCAGGGGCCCGGTCTTGGGATGGACAAGAAGCCGCTCAACACTGTCTCCTGGCCGATATTAGAAGCATGTGGAATAAATGGAGAAAGTTTGTTGTTAAATAAATGGCAAGACTCACACCATAAACCCCTCAGCGTCTGTTACTACTACTGGCACGCCATTTAAGCAAGAGGGGAAGTGGCCGCACTGACAGCGTGTTGAACGACTTCTTTTATGGCAGAAATACGGCCAAATTGGTAAGGCATGCAATAACCAATAGGCCATGAGCCCCGTGATTCTCTGTCGTCCATGGCGCCTGAGTCGAAACATTTATGTGTGCCGGGGTGGGAGTTTGTCGTGGGAGATATCCCGCTTTCGACCACACTATCACCCTTGCTTCATTTCTTGCTCCATTATGAGTAGGATAACAATTGTTAGTCGCCCTTGAAACAAATGAGTGCATGCCGGACCTCCTTTTGAGGTAGGTGGCGACGCTTGAACTCCGCTTTAGATTATTGCGCGTCTTAAGCCCGTCCATTAGGCCAAACTATTCATGCCAGTCCTGCAAGCGTAGCTGCTTGTGGACGTACTCTTACAGCCATACTGATGCCGTTATGATGTTTCAACGTTTTTTTTTTATTCCATAGCAGCAATGAATGAGGTAGCCCCATTTGAGTGTGGGTGTGAAGACGACCCTCAATGTTAGCCGGAACAAGTACTTCTAACGAGTCGTGATGTGCAGTCTTCTTTTAACTTGATTTAGGCCGACTTTTAATGCTAGAGAAAAGGAATTTATGAATGGATAGGGAGACATAGTGTACAGACACCTGCGTGGCCTATAAATGGGCTGAGCTACAGAGCTCAACGCTGGTATGTGGCCAGCAAATCATCACCAATGGTGACTCGAAATAGTGTTTCTAGGATACTACCAGCATCGATTAATTTCACTCAGCAACAACCACACCATCTGGTGACCGGTCCAAACTACGCCGCCCTGCGCGCGGGGTATCACTCCTTTTAGCGAAGCCGAAGGCAGGCGAACAGCCCCCAAGAAAGGGCTACTTTGTATCAGTTCTTCCAAAGAATCTTGTGTAGATTGCTTGTTTCAGTGTTGATGTTCGAGGCGCCCTTTTTACACAGGGTGCTATAACAACTAGCTCAGGCCCATCGTATTTCCCCGTGTCTTCTGCTCGTTGCTTTTTAGCTGACAGTCTAGACCCTTCGGTGGCGTTCTCACTCATTGCCTGTCTTGGATGGGCTTGAATTCAGGTCTAGCGCACACTGGCCTTGGTAAAATTCGCTGTGATAAGCGCTAAGATTCATATGACGCCTCGTGACAAATATCGCTATTCTATTGGCTTGATGTGTTGAAGCAATCGTGGTCGGGAGATTTTTCCAAAAACAACAACGTCACCAGTCAGCCATTTAACAAGCTATTCCCCTCTGTACCACAGAACACTACATCTACTTCTAGCTGGTTACACAGAGGCATGGCGACCGCCGAGCGGACAGGCCCAATGGGAGCACCTGGCACGCCCATCAGTGCTGGATGGGTCTTTGGCGGTGAGAAAGGAACTTCGCCTGTTGTTCTCACGGCAGCAATCATCATCCCTCTCCTTTTTGTGGGTTTGAAGAAACTTCTTTATCCAACCTTTGATCTACGCGAGCCTCCGGTGCTGAGACCTCGGGTTCCCTTCATCGGCCATATCGTTGGTATGATAAGGGAGCGGAGCAGCTGGTATATCAGGATATAGTAAGCCCGCAACGAGCGCTCCTCGTACCAATCCTCTAACATTCTAGTAGTAATGAGAACCCATTGCCGATTTGTACTTTGCCCATGCTCCACGGCAAAATGTACATCATCAACGCTCCCGATCTCATAACTGCAGCTATGAAGAACGGCGATATTAGCTTCGACCCCTTCTTGCTCGAGGTCCCTGTCGGCTTGTTCGGTTTGAGCAAAAAGCTGTCGGACATAATCGAACAACGACATGTTATCGATGGTCTCTTGAACGTCATTCACTATACCTTGATGGGAGACCATCTGTCCAGGATGAACATCACAGCGCTTACCAAGATGACGCAAGCCCTCAATGACGTAGGTCCAAGTCCAGTTGAAGTTTCGGACGCCTATGAGTGGTCTTGGGATGTGTTGGGCAATGCCACTATGGTGGCAATCTTTGGAGACAAGAACCCTCTTACCCCTGAGCATCTGCATCTGATAAGGTGAGATGCCCTTTGATACAATCTCGTTTTTACTAATGAACAACAGGGACTTCGATGAGGGTGTTGCGAGATTCGCCATCGGTATCGCGCCCGGATTGATTGCTCCAGGGCCTCTACGGGCTCGCGAAAAGATAAACACCCTCCTTGAGTCATTCTATGCAGCAGGCTATGAGACCCGTCCTGATGTATCATCGATCATCCAAAAGCGAACAGAAATTCTCCGAAGAGAAGGGTTCGATGACCGTGACCTTGGCATCCAAGAGATTACGATTCCTTGGGTCGCAACGACTAACACTAGCGCTGTTCTGTACTGGCTCTTTGCACATGTCTTTTCCGTCCCAGAGTATACGCAAAGAATCCGCAATGAAATGGAGGCTATTTCCATCATCACTAGCGCCAAAGATAAGGGTCGTGTGGGTACAATCTCGGTCAAAGAGATGAACAAAGAGTGCACCTTTCTCTATGCCTGCTACCGAGAGACTCTGCGTCTGTACATCCACAACACTGGCCAGCGACGGGTGATCAAGGACACGACTATTAAAGATCAAGAAGGCCGAGAATATCTTCTCAAGAAGGGCACCAACGTCCAGTGGCCTGGTAGTCTCACGCACATGACTGACTCTGTCTGGGGTGACGACGCCTGGACTTTTCGACCAGAGAGATTTCTTAAGGTGTCACCACAGGAAGAGAAGCAGCGTCGCGGTGCGTATATCCCGTTCGGAGGAGGCAAGCATCTATGCCCAGGACGAAACTTTGCTCTATCGGAGAACATGGGGTTTGTTGGTATCCTTGCGCTTGGATATCATGTTGAAGGGGTGCGAGTTCCCGAGTCTGAAGATCCTGGCTTAGGGTTAGGATCAAGGAAGCCCATTGGGGGGACAGCGCTTCGGAGTGCCAAGGTTTCGAGGAGGATCGGATGGGAAGACGTGACCTGGGAGTTTGTTGAGTGATTTGGGATGACTGTGTATGCTAGTTGGACATGAGTAGACACGAACTATTACTTGTAAATGAAAGTTATAGTGGTAGAATGCAGAGCGGGTATTGAAGCTATCAGTTCAGCACGGCCTTTGCTTATGTTTTCCCCTCCAGAATGTATGCAATAAAAGCCAGGTCCAAAGCCAAAGACAACAAAAGAAACCCTAATGATGAGATGAGAAGACTCTCGCACTGCCATTCAACAGCCGAATAGAAATATTGTCATAGAAATGAATTCATATCCACCAAGACACAATCCCTACCAAATGGCCAACACAAATATCACGAGATGTAGACCGGCATTCCACTCCCAAGCAACTCACTATTGCTCACCTGCACATCTGACTTGTCGAAGTCGTGAAGCATCAACCAACAAATCATGCGAAAGATCAGCGCACACCACACATCATCGTGAGACACTTCCTCTACTGGCTGACAAGCGACGGCTTCTGCCAGGGGAACTTGCTCTCCGGTTCCATTGCCTGGGTCAATGGTAGACAACCGGGTGAGGGAGGTCTTGAGCCATCCGCCCACCTTTTGGCTCGATCAAATCCCACGTGAGGGAGAATGTCTCTGGCATGAGTAGCCGAGGCAGCGCTTCGACGATCTGTCGCTCTACTGGCGCGAGCTGATACATTGGGACGGATATTTGAAAAGTAAAATGGCATGAATTTGTCCTGTCGCTCTTCCGGGCCGGCCTCATGGATGTCCCCAACAGACTCTTGCCTTCTATATGTAGCAGGCAATACATTTGTGTTCCGGTCGGGATCCGTGTCTGGGGAGCGGTCGTTATCTCTATTGAGAAGTCGCGAGACCTCTTGGATATGCGATCTTAAGATGTCTTGGACGACGTCTCGTCTCTCCAGCCGTGCTTGAGTAATCTGGGGGATGGCAGTATCATCTTCCGCCGTCAAGATTTGGTCGCAGTCATTGATGGCTTCATGGAGTGCCTTGAGCAAGGGTATCTTCCCCACAAGATAGGACTCCCGGTTGTGGTCGAGGATCCGCTGACCATGGGTCTTGAGCTCAACGCGGGCAGGATTCCGAATTTGCCACTGAAGATCCGCGGTAAGATGGGATAAATAGGCCTCGAGAAGAAGTTGTAGATCCACACTGTTCTTCTCCCAACGGAAAGATATTGGGTTCGGGACATATGTGAACATAGTGTTTAGGATATGGAACGTGCAACTCAGCATCCCCAAAATTTCAAACACGACTGTTACCGAATTAATCATGGGCTGGTCCTGACCTGTCAAGGCTATCGAGTACAACCTACCAGGGAAAAAATGGATGACGTTCTTTGTGTCGTCAAGGAAAAAGTTGCAAGTGACAATGTTGCAACCTATTCGCCCCAGCGTCTCAGCAATCTCCCGTCGGCTCCCAACCTGGAGTACACCGAGACCCAGTGGTTCGTCACTCGGATATCCAGCTCTTTCTGTATTTTTCAGGTTCCAATAGATAGTTAGAACGACACCAAAACAAAGGTTCCTCACGTCACCAGTAGAGATAAGGCGGGTCTCCCTGAACTTTCGGTTCCCGGTGACCTGAAAGTTAAAGACAAGCCCAAGGTCCGGGACTGCTGTGCCGGTCAGCATGCAGCCGTTGCCTTCAGCTCGGTACTTGTCCTCGGCTCGATCAAATACTTTCCAATACAGGCCGAGCATGGCCGCCATCTCGATCAAGTGGGAGATGGTGGTCATTGCGTAGGGCTTTTTGACATTGCTGGGCATAGTGTCCCAGCTCCGCCGCTGTTTCTGCAAGGCCACTGCCATTGTGTGTTCAAGCCAGCTAGCTGGAACCCCATCAGGATTAGGCTCGCCGGTACACTCTACCCCCTTCCTATACTCTTCTTCCTCCCAAGCCATACTGTCATGTTCCATTCGCTGTAACTCGTTCAGCAAGTTGACCCACGTTGCACCCTCATCGTTGGCTGTTCCAACCCCCTGAGTGTAGAGTTGATCCTCCAGCGATCTTTTGGTACGGAGATTGCTGCCTGTTGCAGCCCGGCTTTCATCCGTGCCGTTAAGGTAGATTACCTCGCGTTCCAGGACGGGAGCATGTGTGTTTTTCGGCGGGCATACGAACAGGATGGGCATTTCAAAGTCGGGCCCTGACCGCTGCTGAGGATTTGAGGATTCGTCTTCCTTCTTTGATTCCTGCTGGGAACGTAGCGCTTGTGAGGCAAGGCGCAACACCTTTCTTTGCATCGAGCCCATGTCAAGCCAGAGATCTTGTGCGGACTCTGGTGATTCGGAGCTCAAGTCTCGCTCAATCTGCATGTCGATGGCCTGGACCTCTTGGTCACTGAGCCCCTCACCAAACTCGGTCGAGGTAGCTGACAATCTGACCAAAACCACGTTGTCCTCGGAAATGTTTTCATGTGCTGTTGGATCAAGACTTCCGGGCGACTCATCGCTAGTATCGTGGACTGTCTGTATGCCTCTCGTGGTTGCCAGTCTCTCAGGCGAAGACTCTTCAAATGATATTCTGGAACCTGTCTGCCGATCTGCACGGTGAGACTGATCTACAGCGGCCATGGAGTTCTCAAGAGAAATTTGCATGATACTGGCGCTTGGTGAGATAGATGATAACTGACAGATCATGAAAAGTTTACAAGACATTTTGTGGGCTGCGGTCCTTTGTCGTCAGGAAGATCATTACATCGAGTGTTGTATCTAAAATCCGATGCTGCCCCTTCAACACTTCTCGATAGAAGAGTAGCTTGTCCCTGCTCGAGAATACCCATCGTAACCTGAGTTCCAGCTGTCGAAGCTTTCCAGGGCTGCTTCTGAAATGCACAAGAAGAGGTTTGAGCGTTTTCTGAAGACGGTTGAGTGGCGCCAAGACTCTGTCACAGATGTGCATGACATCCTTGACGAGGCTCTAAAGGTCGATGGATACATCGGTTGAGTTTGCTAGTTCACCTTTGACACGGTTGAGCAGTTTGGAGAAGGCGGTGATCTCCTCGGCATAAACCCGCACTTCTTGTCCGGCAGAACCAATCGCATCAGCGACCTGGAACAAGCCCTGAGCGATGGTGAATCCCAGGGAAATGATGCCGGCAGCGCCGCTGGCGATACTGAACGGGTCTGACATGCTCAAAGCAGGAGCATGGGAGCCGACAGCTCCTGAGTTCAGTGAAGGAATTTGAAAGAGGCGAGTCTCAGACGCAAAGAAAGTGATGCGACAGGCTGCCCTGCAGAGAGCCTCGTGAGAGCTTGGCGTGCACTCAGCGGTTAAACAGGAGATGCTATTGGCTGAGGTTGATTTGATTACATGCATGTACACAGCCTCTGCCAACGCGCGGGGGCCTCAAGGTGAGGGTACTAGGCAGACTTTAATTATGACCTGACAACGACTGGCTGGATTGTAGAAGTTGAAACCAAAAGGAAAGGCCTTATGGCCTCGTCCAGGAAGCCACGCCAGCTTGTCCGGGCACTATGCGGGTCCAAATGTCAAAGTATATATCTCAATTTGACTGAAGTCTGTTCACAACAGTCGACAATATTTACATCAGAATCTTCATCGACATCAAGATGTTCCCTCAAGCCTTCAGGCTTCAGAGGTGACACCCCCATCGATCATAATATGCTTGATACTCATGTCAAATGATTCATAAACACTGGTGCCTGAAGTATGTGCAGGAATGGTGGTTAACTAGCTGGTGCCTGAGCAGCCAACAAAGTTGTTACCGGAAGCTCCAGTGTGAGTGATGGCACCGGCATACTGGCAGTTGGTGTTGATGACAACACGGTCAGCGCCGGGAGAGCCTACAAAGGGGATTAGTCAGAGACTGCAAGTCGAGGCACGAGAAAAGGGTATCTAAGGACATACCACCAGTGTAGACACCGCTGGACCTGATGGGGAACTCCTGGTAGGGGCCGCTGACGAGGAAGTCGAAGCCCTCACGGTTGTTGTAGGTGTGAGGGTAGGTCGAGCTACCAGCAGTATCATCCGCTCGGTAGTAGGAGCAAGCAGCGTTGGCAGCGGCGCGGACCTGGGCAGCAGAGTAGGCGGTGTTACCGCAGGTGGTGGCAGACTGACGGCTCTCGATGGGGCCGGCCACGGCAACGCTCAGGAGAGCGGCCAGAGGAGCGAGGGACTGGCAGGATCAGCAACTGGTTTATGACAGTGACGGGATTGAGTAGGCCAATGTACCTTGAAGAAGAGCATCTTGCCAACGGTTTGTTCCAACGAGGAATGAATGGGTGATTCGCAAAGTAGTGTTTGTCTAAACCATTGTTCGAACGGCAAGCATTCTACGTACATATATAGTCGTTTGACCACAACAACTCTCGAGCTATTGCTGTTTGCGATACCGAGGTAAAACAGGGTATTCTAATCATCCAAAACCCCAGGTGATTGCCCTCATGACGATGATTGGCTCCAAAGGCATCGTGCTTGATGCCAACTAGACGCCCATCGACCACCTGCTCAAAACGGCTATACCCCCGGCAGAAAGTTCCCCGTGGGTGAGGCCATCGCTAAGTGCCGTAGTACAAAGCGGGTCGTGATCGGCGTAAGCTGTTTCAGCGATTCCCCATGTGGTTATCTCGGTTCTGGTGATTGGCGATAATTAATCCCTCAGATTTTATCAGATACCGCTGAACGCCGGACGTGATAGATGGACTTATGCGCTCTTCCGCTTCTATAGTCTCTCTCGCTCTTGGCCGCCGCTTGTTGTTACATTCATCAACAGTGATTCATCGTCGGCGATCTCCTACACTCACCGCTGCCTCTTTTACTTCTGCCGGTCACATCCGATTCTCAACCACACACTCTGCTCTTTCTGCAATGGCTGATAAAGTCGTCTCGCTCCTCGGCGACAAGGCCGTATCGGCTCAAGAGGCCGCTCAGAAGCTTGCCGACCCTAGCAGAACCGCCTTTGTCAAAGATGGTGATCTGTCCCGATTCGAGGAGGAGCTTAACGCCCTTTGGAACAACATCCTATCTGTCGCCGAGAAGACCCCTCACGATGAGCAGGATAAGCTGGTGGACGTGATGCGCGCCATCAAAGGCATGCCGGAGCCTGTCCACGAAGGAAAGAAGATTGAGGTTTGGGGTCAGGAGACGCGCTGGGATCAGCTCCCCATGTTTGGGGCTCTAGCCCGGGAGCGGCTGGACATTGGTATGACTGCTGATCTTTTCACGTCCTCAATAAAGAGAAATCTCAGCTAACATAAATGATGAAGCTCAATCAAGGTCGGGCCAGGCTTTTGTCAACATCAATGCCTTCTTTGCTCGGCTTACGGCTGCCAATATTGAAGACAATCTTTTGTTCGCCATCTGGGTCTTCCGTGACGCACTCGAGGATCCTGCAGAGGATGAGATCGCAGAAAAGACTTCACCTGAGCTACTGAAGGCAGCTGCAGTCTGGTTCATCTACGCAGCTGAGAGCTTGGCAAAGGCTAGAGATGAAGCGGAGCAGTTTGACGGCAAGGTGGCGAGACCAGGAGACAGCTTGTCGGCATTCAAAGATGTGCCTGGATGGAGAGGCTTTTGCCCAGATCGATGGAATGTGTGGAAGGCTCGGTTCGCATCTCTTGAGAAGACGGAATCGCTGGCAGATGCCCAGCCTCTGATTGACCAAGCGGTGGATAGGCTGAACAAGGTTTAGAGCGAGATGCCGGTTCATAGAACAAACTCAAGCTTGCATCTCTCCTCGCACTCGTCATACCTACTAGTGAAAGGCGGTTGCATGAAAGTGTTGAGGACTGGATCATCAATGACTATTTTGCTCCTTCAGCGCGAAACGCGCCACAGTAGCTAAATGTAATCTGAAAGCCATTCGCCTACACTGCAGCTACAGGTGAGTTGAGGTGAGCCGGACAGCAGAGAGACCACAAGATCGCTGGCAACCCGGCTAAGTCACTTGTCCCTCGGTTTTCATGTGACAATACCATTTTCTCTATCACTGTATTTGGTATAAGAACAATCAGACACACACGAGGTTGAGGGCGAAATCTTCAAGAGCTCTCAAGGGCGAGATTCAGGAATGTGAAGCATCTCGCCCACAGAAAAACAGGTTTCAAAGAGACCAAATACAAACCTGACATCTCTTATCTCCTCTAACTTCATCAGGGCACTTTCAATGTCGAGCACTGTGTCCTCCCTTATCACTCATGTCTCCCTGGGTGAGTCGCTCAAGTCTGCAATATGCACGTCAAAGCGTAAAAAGGTGCGTTACGGGACAGGCCCCCATCGCAACATGATACTTGTCGAGGGCATCTTTCCATTCCCCTGTCTTCGCGTCAAGCATCCGAAAATTGCTCGTCCCACTCGTGTTTCTCCCGAGAAGGACATTGCGGCCGTTTTCCCGGCCACCGTAAGCGAAATCCCCGAAGGCGATAATGTCCAGTGATGGGATCCCATCCGGTCCAAAGGCCCATTCGGCAAAGTGGCGGAAGTCGTTGCGTAGTTCGGGTTCGCGCTGCGTAAAATCCATGTCCCAATCGGGTCCAAGATCAGGTCCTTCCGTGTAGGTAGTCAGGTCCGAGTCAGATGAGGCATCGCTGTTTGCGCGGGAAATCAATGGAGCCAAGACTTCGACGAACGCCCAAGAGCCGAAGTTGCTGATATCTGACATGGTTTGGCGGATGTGAATTGCCTTCAATGAGGTCTTGGATGTGAAGGGGAGCAGGATGTGTTTCTGTAAGAAACAAAGTGAGCATCCAGCTACCCACTCATGTAGATCTTGAATGCTTACCATACGCCCTGGGATACAAGCCAGGCCAATAAACTCAAGGTCAAGCTCTGCAAGAGGGTTCTTTGAAGGATCCTCCTTTATTCGGCGCATGTCCCGTCCATAGATGCTCAGATCCGCCAAATCACGTAACCCTAGTGGATCTTGCTCCAGCTCGATGTTCCTCTAGTGGCAGACAAATCTCCTAAGAGTAGTAAGTCAGATGACCGGGAACCCGCCACCCCGGGAACCCGCCAGCCCCACTTTAAGCCATAACACCAAGGACCACGATCATAATGATCACTTATATCATAACGAAGAGAGCCATTAATTAGCTAATTTAAGTAAATTAATAATATAAATAAATCAGATAATAAGAAAATTAGCTCCTTAGTAAGCCTCCTTTTCCTCTTCTTGCCGCATTTGGCTCCTTATTGCAAAAAGGTCTCTTATCTCCCTGATAACCTAATTAGGCAGTTTATTTACCTTCCGTCTCTTTGCAATATATAATTAGCTTATATAAGCTTCTAATTAATTAGCTCGATCTAATTCTATTACCCTTTTAAGGGTCTTTTTCTCTAGGCTCTTACTAGCTAGCTAATAAAAGTGCCTATAAGTTAGGGTTAATTGCTTAACCTCAAAGAGATCTCTTATAAGGTTAGCTATATCTTCGGTCTGCTTAGGCATATAAAAAAGGGGTACTTTAGGCTCCCAATTAGCTACTTCTAGGGTTAAATTACTTCCTTAGGTAGCTTAAGCTTCTTTTTTATCCGGTATTATAAACTAGCTTAAGAGTAGCTTTTAAATATTAATTAGCTATAGCCCTAACCCTCGCTAGTTACTCTTAATATGCTCTTCCGTAAATATAGCGGCCTAAGCCTTATAATAATACTAAAGGAAGGTTACCTTTACTATTAGTCCTTCTTTAACTAAAGGGGTAACTAAAGAGAGCTTATTTTAGTAATTCCTCTTAAGGATATTAAAGTATAATAAGTTAAGGGGCTAAAGGATATATAATATATATAGCGGCAGGTAATAGGGGTATATATTTGCCTTAAAGTAACTAAAGATAAAAGCCTTAGTTAAGTAGCTATTATACTTATTAAGAAAAAAAAGCCTCTTCTTATTAGCTTTAGCTAGCTTAATATATAAGATAAAAACCTTCTTAAGCCACTTATAGCTAATTATATTAGTAGTCTAACTTTTTAGAGATATTATAAAGAGCTAATTACTTATAAAGGAAGGATCCTTATTATAACCTAATAAAACACTTATTACATAACTAAGGAAAGATCTACTATTACCTGCTAATTAAGACGCAATTACCCCTAAGAGCTAAATAATTATAGTAATCACTTTATAATTACCTATAATTACTTATATAATTACCTTAATTAACCCCTTGGGATAAGTAATTATAGTAAGACCCCTAAGTATATAAAATATACTTATTATACTTTCTTATATAGTAATTACCTTAGCTATTAATATAACTTAATTATACTTAATACCTTTAAGTATATTACTAGATATAACTTATACCCTATTTAAGATAATATGCTTAATCCCTTACTAATATAAACTTAGTATAATTAATTTATCTCTTAGGAATACCTATAATTATTATATATTAATAGCTCTTATTTAGTAGATTACTTATATTACCTTAAATAATATTAAATATAATAGTTACCTAGGTAACTCTTATAAATAACCATTAGTAGGTTTTACCTATTAATTACTTACTTATTATACTTATATAGGCTACCTTAACTAATAAAGATATAAAGGATAAAGATAATAATAAGGAAGATATTAAATAACTCTATATATAAATTATTACTATAAGTATTAAAATAAATATTATATATAAATTTATTAAAAAAATAAATAAAATATAAAGGGTATAAAATACTTAGTATATAAATAATATCTAAGAAGTTAATAATATAGTAATTACTACTATAAGAGGTAAGGATATAAGAGAAATCTTAAAATTAGACCCCTTAGAGAAATTTAATAAAATTACTTATAAGCTACCTATATTCTTTATATAGCTATGCGCTTTTATAACCTATTATCTAATATAGTTTAACCTAGCGTCTAGTAAGGTTTAATATGCTATAGGGCAACTTACTAAGTATACTATAGCCTAGTTTAAACCTATTATAAAGGAATATCTTATTACCCCTTTTATTAAACTCTTACCTAGGATTATTAACCTCTACTTAAGCTTTAAAACCTTTAAGGCTATATTCTAATAAGTATTTAAAATAATTAATAAAAAAGTATAAGCTAAAAGAGAGATTAAGGCATTCTAATAAACCTACTTAGCCTTTAAATATAAAACTAAATACCTCTAATTTGCCTTAAAGCTTAATTAGGATTAAGAACCTTTAATATTATTTTTCTTTAATAGTCTTAAAAAAGAAGTCTAAGTAAAACTATATAAGGAAAATTAACCTAATAACCTAATTAATTATATTAGCTAGGTAATTAAGATTAATAATTAATAATTCTTATAGAAGAAACTATAAAACCCTAAGTTTAGTGGTAATAAGATTAATAACCTATGATTTAATGCTAACTAAGGTAAAAAAAAGAATAATAATACCTCTTATAGCACTAAAGCTAGCCTTATAGTACTTAGAGCTATATAAAAGGGCAAATAAGACTATTATGGCCTTAAATGCTATTATTATTATAAGATAAATTATATCGAGAAGGTTTATTATATAAAATAATAAGATATTAAGGAAAGATATTATTAATTTAACTAATAATAATCCCTCTTAAAAGGTAAGAAATATATTAACGCGGCTTATTAAGCCTAATAGAAAGATAAAGAACTATAAACTATGATCTAATTAATTAAATTTATTGCGATATTATAAAGTAAATATAATATATTAATAAGATATAGCTAAAATAAATATAAATAAGAACTAAATAAAAGAGTATCTTATAGCTAGGTAAGATACCTTAGAAAGTAACTAAAGGAAACCTAGAATATATAATAGTAACTACTCTTAGAATTAATAAAATAAGGAAACCTTATATTAGATATAATAAATAATAAGAGGGTTATTATTATAGTTACTAAGAAGCTTAAATAAAAAAAAGAAGTAATATTAATAAAATAGGAATAATAAATACCCCTAATATTAATTAAATAAATAGACTATAAGGAAGCCGCTATAAAAGGCTTTTATTATAAGAAATAAGTTATAAGATATAATAAATATTCCCTATTATTATTTATTATATATTATAGAGATTATTAATAAGATAACCCTATATAATATAATTATAACTTATATATCACGACCTAACAAAACACTCATTACATAACTAAGGGGAGATCTACTATTACCTACTAATCAAGGCGCGATCACCCCTAGGAGCCAAACGATCACAGTAATCACTTCGTGATCACCTATGATCACTTACACGATCACTTTAATCAACCTCTTAGAACAAGTAATCAGGGAAAAATCCCCAAGTATATAAAACATACTTATTGCACTTTCTTATATAATAGCTACCTCAGCTATTAATATAACTTAATTATACTTAATACCCTTAAGCATATTACTAGATATAACTTATACCCTATTTAAGATAATACGCTTAATCCCCTACTAATATAAACCCAGCACAACCGGTTTATCCCTTAGGAATATACATAACTATCACATATTAATAGCTCTTATTTAGTGAATTACTCGCGTTACCTTAAACAATATTAAACGCAATAGCTACCTAGGTAACTCCCGCAAACAACCACCAGTAGGTCCCACCCATTAATCACCTACCTGCTACACCCGCTTAAGCTGCTCTAACTGACGAAGAGATAAAAGATAGAGATAACTCGGACGATAAGGAAAATAAACAACTTTAAGCTCAGATCACCGCTATAAGCGCCGAGATAGATATTATATATAAACTCATTAAAAGAATAGGTAAAACCCAGTGCACCTAGAACGCGGAATACTTAGATAACATCTAGAACGTTAGCAATATAGTAGCCACCGCTATAAATAGAAGAGATATAAGAGAAATCCTAAAGCTAAACCCCCTGGAACCTTTTAACGGAACGGCCTATAAGCTACCTATATTCCTTACTTAACTAAGGGCATTTATAATATACTACCTAATATAATTCACCCTAGCCGCTAGTAAGGTCTAGTACGCTGCGGGAAGACTTAAGGGCCACGCCGCCGCATAGTTTAAACCTATCATAAGAGAATACCTCATGGTTCCGGCTAGCTAATACTC
The DNA here is from genome assembly GCF_023522795.1 of Fusarium solani. NCBI lineage: Eukaryota > Fungi > Ascomycota > Sordariomycetes > Hypocreales > Nectriaceae > Fusarium > Fusarium solani. Next base: position 587,116 of record NW_027072149.1, read on the forward strand.
ACTATATACCTGATACCTCTATTCAAACTACGAAGCCTTCGAGGCAGCGATCTAATAAGCTTTTAAAACTATTAACGAGAAGGCATAAGCCAAAAGAGAGATTAAGGCACTATAATAGACTTAATCTACTTTAAAATATAAGACAAAGTATCTATAGCTCGCCTCGAAGCTTAACTAAAATCAGGAGCCCCTAATATCTTTCTTCTTTAATAGACTAAAAAAGGAAGTATAAGTAGAACTCTACAAGGAGGAACAACCCAATAACCTAGTCGACTATATTAGCCGAGCTATTAAGATTAACGACTAATAGTTCTCCTAGAAGAAACTCTAAAACCCTAAGTTTAGTAGTAACAAGGCCAACAACCCACGATTTAATACTAACTAAGATAAGAAAAAAAATAGCAATACCTCTTATAGCACTAAGGCCGGCCCCATAGTACTTAGAGCCACATAAAAGGGCAAACAGAACTATTATGGCCTTAAATACCGCTACTACTATAAGATAAATCATATTAAGAAGGTCTACTACAAGAAATAACGAGATATTAAGGAAAGATACTACCAACCTAACTAATGATAATCCCTCCCGGAAGGTAAGAAGCATACCAACGTGGCTCAATAAACCTAATAGGAAGATAAAGAACCCTAAACCGCGACTCAATCAACCAAGCTCGTCGCAATGTCACGAAGCAGATATAATATGCCTAGAAAGAGTTAAGATAAATATAAACAAAAAATAGACACAGGAGTATCCCATAGCTAAGTAGAACGCCCTAGGAAGCAGCCAAAGGAAACCCAGGATATATAGTAGTAACCACTCCTAGAACTAATAAAATAAAGGAACCCTATACCACACGCAATAAAAGGCAAAAAAATTACTATCGCGGTCACCTAGAAGCTCAAATAGAAGGAAGAGGCAACACTAGCAAGACAGGAATAACAAACGCCCCTAATACCAGCCAAGTAAGTAAACTATAAGGAAACCGCCGCAAAAGGCTTCTACTATAAGAAATAAGTCATAGGATATAATAAACATTCCTTACTACCATCTATTATACACCGCAGGGATTATTAATAAGATAACCCCACATAATATAACCGCAACCTATGCCTATAATATTAAATTAAAGCGTCACAAAAATATAATGAAGCCTATAAATAATAGGAACGAGCCCGCGATAATAGAAAACCCCGATAGATAGATTAGCTCACCTAAGCAAATAGCGATGATATCTACTAAACTAGATTTAAATATAAGATAAAGAAACTATAGAGGGAGCTACGTGAATCACGCAGTTAATAATAAAAAGCGAGAAAGAGTAATAAGGAGCTTTAGAAAAAAGAAAACTACCCCCACCTATACAACGAAAATAATAACCAGTATTAGAATAACCTATAAGAAAGATATATTTAAACCGCACAAGAATACATAGACATAGCGGACACGCAAGAAATTTATATCTAAGCCTACCACAGGGAACTAGCTAAAAACCCATAACACCGAGAAGCACTATTTAACCCATAAGATAATATAAGGATATACCCCACATATAAAGAATACCCTAGCATTTCTTAGATATCCTACTAATATCACTAATGCAAAGAACACAGGGAAGAAAAGTAAGAATAAGACTATTTCCCCGTTGCCCTACTAGCTCAACCAAATAATTAACCCTATATATAGTATAAAACGGAAGGTTACTAGATATTCCACTAGTACGATGCTATTAGTATCGCATACACATAATACCACGAAGACCTATACTAAGCAATCTAAAAACGCAAACAAACTATTCACAAGGTAAAAGACTAGTAAAAACAAATTAGCTAGAAGAAAGCACTAAAAGAATAAAAACTAATAGCCTAGTTAGAAGATAAAGAAGACCTAGGAAAAGAATAAAAACAATGATACCAAGACTAGCTACATAGCCAGGATAATACACATGACTATAAAGCATATAATAATAATAAATACGAGCACGACCATATCGGCTACGCACTATTAAAAAACTAAGAAACCCACCTATAAAAGGGCCATAGGCGAAAGAACAAGCCATAATGCCATAAAAGGCCCTACGCACTACTAAAGGAGGATTAATACAAAAACACTTTAAAATACCGATATAAATCAAAGGAGAATAACTATGCGCTTTAGTAGATAGTAGAGCTAAGCAGAATCTATTTGACCCAAGGACAGCGAATAAGCTCAAGCTATCATAGAGGTATAAGGCAGAACCCTACATAATAATCAACCTCGAAGGGAAGTAATTCAACTATAATAACAGAGTTATTAATAGCGAGATTAATTACCTTAAAGTTTTTATTAAAGGAAAAAACTAAGGAATCTTATTCGATATTATGCCTATGGAAGGCCACGACCTAGTACTTAGGTACCCATAGTTACGCCGATTTAACCCATATTTCAACTAGAGGACTAGCTAAGTGCTCTCTTTTAATAATAAGGCACTCCCCACGATGAATAATAACTCAAAAAACGACACGAGATCTTAAACTTCTACTAAAGACGCCAGAGAAGTCAGGCAGAGGCAAATATAAGATACCTCTCTACCTAAAGGGAAATAATACAAATATCATAATAAATAAAAACGACAAAATCAGCGAATAATTACACGCGTTATATAATAATTCTAATAACTAGAAAAAGACCTTAAGCAAATTAAGAAAATACTAAAGGAAAAACGACTTAAGAATATACTATTAAAGTACCGCATCTATAAGAAACTCTTCGCGGAAGAACTTAAAATAGGTCTACTACTATACATATACTATGATTTAGAAATTAAATTTATTAATAGGAAGCAACCTAGCTTTAGCAAACTCTACCTACTTAACGCGGCATAACTATTAGTATTAAAGGAATATATTAAAGAAATACTACGGAAAGGATATATTAGGGAAAGCAAGTTATCTATTAGATACCCCGTTATATTTATCCTAAAAAAGAATAAAAAGCTTTACCTTTATATTAATTTTAAAATACTTAATGCTATCACAGTTAAGGATCATATACCATTACCTCTTATTAGCGAATTAAAGGATTAACTTTTTAGAATAAAATACTTCATAGCACTTAACCTCAAAGGAGCCTATAACCTTATTTAGATCAAAGAAAGATATAAGTAAAAAACCACTTTTTATACTAAATACGGACTATTTAAGTACCTTATTATACCTTTTAGACTCATAAATACACCTACTATATTCTAACAAATAATTAATAATATACTATAAGAATATCTAGATATATTTATTATATATTACCTAGATAATATCCTTATCTTCTCCGAAATAAAAGAAAAACATATAAAACATATCTACAAGGTACTACAAACACTATAAGACGCCAACTTATTAATAAAACCCAAGAAAAATAAGTTCTACACCTCGGAGGTAAAATTTCTCGGACATATTATCTCCCACAACGAGATATATATAAACCCCAAGAAGGTCACAGTAATCAAAGACTAAAAAAAACTAACCAACGTCAAGGAAGTATAAGCCTTCCTTAGTTTCACTAACTACTACCATAGATTCCTTAAATAATTTAAGAAAATCGCAATACCGCTAATCAAACTCACGAAGAAAGATAAGATATTTATATTTAAGAATAAAGCACGAGAAGCCTTCTATATAATTAAGGAGCTTATCCTAAGTGAATTAGTACTTAAGATATTTAACCCATCCCGACTAATAGAACTCAAGATAAACGCCTTAGACTTTGCGCTAAGAGCTTAAATTAGCTAATAAGATAACAAAGGACTCTTATACCTAATTATATTTTACTCCTATAAGCTATATAGAGTAGAACTTAACTACCCTATCTATAATAAAGAATTCCTCGTAATTATTAATGCCTTTAAGGAATTCTAATACTATCTTCTCAGAAGTAAATACTAGATTAAGGTATATACGGATCATAAGAATATTACCTACTTCGCTAAAACTTAAGAACTTAGCGGACGATAACTATAATACGCCGAATACCTCTTAGAATTCGACTACGTTATTATCCATATCAAAGGAATAAAAAATAGCCGAGCTAACGCCATCAGCTAACGCCCCGACCTAGACATAGGAAAGGTCAAAACAAAAAAATAACTACTATACTTTACCCTAAAAGGATACCTAAGGTAAAAGTTCATTAGGTAAACACAAAAACTAATACCCTTACCAAAGCACCTTACACTTATCAGGAAATATAAAAGACTAGTTATAGACTTCACTGACTACGCATAAGGATACTAATAACAAAGCAATGAAGTATAGACCTATAAAGGGAAGATCTCTATCCCCGACGGAGCACTCTAAATTATCTTTAATTACTATTACCACTAAGTCACGCGATATAATAACCTAGAAGAAATAACCTAAGCCATATAATAATACTACGACGACCACGACCTCAAGGATAAAATACAAGGAAAAATATACTAATATGAGAAATGCCATAAGTAGGTTAACTAATAGATCTAAGAACGACGAAAAGAACTAAAACTCTACGAATAGTCCGGGACCATAAAAACGCCACACTAGATAAACAAAGCAACCTACGCAGTAGAATAAGGCAATCTACTTCTAGAATAAATCTAGTAATATAATAAATAACTCCTAGACGCTAAAAAAACAAACAAATAACAAGTCCTAGATAAACTATAACACAGACTCATACACGAGATACACAGTCATCAGCTACACAGATACCAGGGAATCAACAAAACCCTAAAATAAGTCAAAATAACATTTACTTTTCCTAATATAAAGAAAATCATTTTAACAATCACCAAACAATATAACCTTTACGCAAAGACCAAGGCATAACGCCACAAACCCTACGGGAAACTATAGCCACTCCCCGTTACACAATAACCATAAGATTTAATCACTATAGACTTTATCACAAAATTACTACTATCAAAAGAACTAGCCACTAGAAACTTCTATAATAGCATTCTTATCATTATAGATAGACTCACAAAATTTTCCTATTTTATACCCTATAGAGAATTAACAACAGCAAAAAAATTCACCTACCTCTTTTACTTTCATATCGCTAAGATATATGGTATACCACTTAAAATCATCACAGATAAAAGGCCACTATTTACCTCAAAATTCTAGCAAAGCCTCACAGGATACTTAGGAATCAACCACAAACTCTCCACTGCATACCATAAGGAGATAAATAAATAGACTAAACATATAAATCAGACACTAAAACAATATCTTTAATACTATATTAACTATGAATAAACCAATTAGGTTAAAAAGCTACCAGCCGCATAGCTAGCCTATAATATAGCCACAAATAAAAGCACAAAGCTCACACTAGCTTATACTAATTTCAGATTCATACTAGACGTATACCAACAAACACAAGATACTATCATTAACCCCAAAGCAATTCTCACCAGTGACTAGCTAAAGAATCTATATAAAGAAATAAGAACAGAACTTAAGTTTATTAGAAATAAGATAATAAACTACGCTAATAAAAAAAAATCAAAGGACTAATCTTCTCAGAGGGAGATATAGTCTACCTCGCGACAAAAAATATTAAAATAAAACGCTAAAATAAAAAACTTAACTATAAATATATTAGACCCTACAAAATTAAGCAGAAAATCTTAAAATATAACTATAAGCTAGACTTATTACCTAAGGTTAAGCTCTATCTAATCTTTCATATTTTATTACTTAAATTAGTAGAAAACACTATTTAAGTCAAAACTAATAATAAGCCTAAAATAGAAGTTAACAAACCAGAAGAATATATTATAAAAAGCATCCTCGACATAGATAAGATTAATAGCAAAATAATATACTTTATTAAATAAAAGAACTACCTAGACTTAAAGAATATATAAGAACCACTAAAATACCTCACTAGTATATGATGCCTCCTAAAGGACTTTCACTAATAATATCAGAAGAAAAAACAAAGATAGCATTCTAGTTAATAGTATCCATAGCACTAATAAGCTACGCAGCTACTATAGCCTCTAATTCTACCCTCTCGGCCTCGTCTAACTCATCCAATAAGTTTAAACCCCGACGCACTATCGCCATGCCCCGCTCATAGACTTATTTCTTTTAGCGACGCAAATATATTAGGCGAGAAAGCCACTTATTTACCTACTGCTATAAGGCAATTAACTCCTCCTCGGCCTTCTCCTCCTTAAGCTCGAGATAGTATTTCTCGGCTATAAGGCAAGACGCTATTAAATAGATCAGTAAGAAAGAAGGAAACACTAAGCTAAAAATCACGCTTACCCGCGGAAACTAATACTCCTAAGCTATTATAAGCGCGACCTCGACGGATGCACTCTAAATAACGAGATATACCCTTAAGTATCTTATATCATAGATATTTCTAGGCATAATTTAAACAAGGCATAACTTTAAAACCTATTTCCTCGATTAATTTAAAAAGATAATAATAGCGCGCAGCTAATTAGGATTTTACTTTCAGTATACTATTAGTATCGCCGGAATATTTAAGGAAAGAAGTTTTAATAAACTAAAAAAAAATTAGGCAACTAACTTTATAGGCCTTAAGGATAAGACCTAACGGAGGGGAGATATCGTGTTACGACCTAATAAAATACTCGTCACGTGACCAAGGGGGGATCCACTATTACCCACCAATTAAGGCGCGATCACCCCTAGGAGCCAAACGATCATAGTAATTACTTCGTGATCACCTATAATTACTTATACGATCACTCTAATTAACCTCTTAAAACAAGTAATCAGGGAAAAATCCCTAAGTATATAAAACATACTTATTATACTTTCTTATATAGTAGCTACCTTAGCTATTAATATAACTTAGTTACACTTAATACCCTTGAGCATATTACTAGATGTGACTTATACCCTATCTAAGACAACGCGCCTAATCCCTTGCTAATATAAACCTAGCACGACCGGTTTATCCCTTGGGAATACATATGACTATCATATTATGCCTATAATATTAAGTTTAAGTATTATAAAAATATAATAAAACCTATAAATAATAAAAATAAGCCCGCGATAATAAAAAACCTTAATAGATAGATTAGCTTACCTAAGTAAATAGCGCTAATATCTATTAAACTAGGTTTAAATATAAGATAAAAAAACTATAGAGAGAGCTATATAAGTTATATACTTAATAATAAAAAGTAAGAAAAAGTAATAAAGAGCTATAAAAAGAAGAAAACTACTTCTATTTATATAATAAAAATAATAATTAATATTAAAATAACCTATAGGAAAGATATATCTAGACCGCATAGGAATATATAGATATAGCGAATATATAAGAAATTTATATTTAAGCCTATTATAAGGAATTAGCTAAAAACTTATAATACTAAGAAGTATTATTTCACCTATAAGATAATATATAAGTATACCTTATATATAAGGAATACCTTAATATCTCTTAGATATCTTATTAATATTATTAATATAAAAAATATAAAGAAAAAAAGTAAAAATAAAATTATTTTCTTATTACTTTACTAGCTTAACCTAATAATTAACCCTATATATAATATAAAATAAAAGGTTATTAGATATTTTATTAATATAATATTATTAATATTATATATATATAATACTATAAAGACTTATATTAAGCTATCTAGAAATATAAATAAATTATCTATAAAGTAAAAAACTAATAAAAATAAGTTAGCTAAAAAGAAGTACTAAAAGAATAAAAACTAATAGCCTAGTTAGAAGATAAAAAAGACCTAAGATAAGAATAAAAATAATAATACTAAGACTAGCTATATAGCTAAGATAATATATATAACTACGAAGTATATAATAATAGTAAATATAAGTATAATTATATTAGCTATATATTATTAAAAAACTAAGAAGCCTATTTATAAAAGGGCTATAAGTAAAAAAATAGGCTGCGATATTATAAAAGGCCTTATATATTACTAAAGGAAGATTAATATAAAGATATTTTAAAATATTAATATAAATTAAAGGAAAATAGCTATATACTTTAGTAAATAGTAAGGCTAAGTAAAATCTATTTAACCTAAGGATAATAAATAAGCTTAAGCTATTATAGAGGTATAAGGTAAAACCTTATATTATAATTAACCTTAAAGGGAAATAATTTAATTATAATAATAAAGTTATTAATAGCGAGATTAATTACCTTAAAGTTTTTATTAAAGGGAAGAACTAAGGAATCTTATTTAATATTATACTTATAGAGAGCTATAACCTAGTACTTAGGTACCTATAGTTATGCTAATTTAACCTATATTTTAACTAGAGAACTAGCTAAGTACTCTCTTTTAATAATAAGGTATTTTTTATAATAAATAATAACTTAGAAGATAATATAAGATCTTAAATTTCTATTAAAGATATTAGAGAAATTAAGTAAAGGTAAATATAAAATACCTTTTTACTTAAAGAGATATAATATAAATATTATAATAAATAAAAGTAATAAAATTAATAAATAATTATATATATTATATAATAATTCTAATAATTAGAAAAAGACCTTAAGTAAATTAAGAAAATACCTAAAGAAAAATAACTTAAGAATATATTATTAAAGTATTATATTTATAAGAAACTCTTTGTAAAAGAACTTAAAATAAGTTTATTATTATATATATATTATAATTTAGAAATTAAATTTATTAATAAGAAATAACTTAGCTTTAATAAACTTTACTTACTTAATATAGTATAACTATTAGTATTAAAGAAATATATTAAAGAAATACTATAAAAAGGATATATTAAGGAAAGTAAATTATTTATTAAATACCTTATTATATTTATCTTAAAGAAAAATAAAAGACTTTATTTTTATATTAACTTTAAAATACTTAATATTATTATAATTAAGGATTATATATTATTGCCTTTTATTAGTAAGTTAAAAGATTAACTTTTTAGAATAAAGTACTTTATAGTACTTAACCTTAAAGGAGCCTATAACCTTATTTAGATTAAAGAAAGATATAAATAAAAAACCGCTTTTTATACTAAGTATAGACTATTTAAGTACCTTATTATGCCTTTTAGACTTATAAATATACTTATTATATTTTAATAAATAATTAATAATATACTATAAGAATATCTAGATATATTTATTATATATTACCTAGATAATATCTTTATCTTCTCTAAAATAAAAAAAAAAATATAAAATATATTTATAAGGTATTATAAATATTATAAGATATTAACTTATTAATAAAACCTAAGAAAAGTAAATTTTATACCTTAGAGGTAGAATTTCTTAGATATATTATCTCTTATAATAAAATATATATAGACCTTAAGAAAGTCTTAGTAATTAAAGACTAAAAGGAATTAATTAATATTAAGGAAATATAAGCCTTCCTTAGTTTTATTAATTATTACTATAGATTCCTTAAATAGTTTAAGAAAATTATAATATTATTAATTAACCTTATAAAGAAAAATAAGATATTTATATTTAGAAATAAGGCATAAAAAGCCTTTTATATAATTAAAGAATTTATCTTAAGCGAATTAATACTTAAGATATTTAACTTATCTTAATTAATAAAACTTAAAATAAATATATTAGACTTTATGCTAAGAGCTTAAATTAGCTAATAAGATAATAAAGGACTTTTATACCTAATTATATTTTACTCTTATAAGTTATATAGAGTAAAATTTAATTACCTTATTTATAATAAAGAATTTCTTATAATTATTAATATTTTTAAGGAATTTTAATATTATCTTCTTAGAAGTAAATATTAGATTAAGGTATATATAAATTATAAGAATATTACTTATTTTACTAAAACTTAAGAACTTAGCGGATAATAATTATAATATATTAAATATTTCTTAGAATTTAATTATATTATTATTTATATTAAGGGAATAAAGAATAGCTAAGCCGATATTATTAGCTAATAACTTAACCTAGATATTAGAAAGATTAAAGCTAAGAAATAATTACTATATTTTATAATAAAAAGATACCTTAAATAAAAGTCTATTAGGCAAATAAAGAAATTAATACCCTTATTAGAGTATCTTATATTTATTAAGAAATATAGATAATAGGTTATAGACTTTATTAATTATATGCGAGGTTATTAATAATAAAAAGATAGATTTTAGACTTATAAAGGGAAGCTTTTTATTTTTAATAAAGTATTTTAAAATATCTTTAATTATTACTACTACTAAGCTATATATTATAAGAGTCTAAAAGAAATAACCTAAGCTATATAATAATATTATAATAATTATAAACTTTTATATAAAATATAAGGATATATATTTTATTATAAGAAATATTATAAATAAATTAATTAATAGATTTAAGAATAATAAAAGAAATTAAGACTTTATAAATAATCTAGAGTTACTAAAATATTATATTAGACTAATAGAGCTACCTATATAATAAAATAAGGTAATTTACTCTTAGAGTAAATTTTAAAATATAATAAGTAACTCTTAGATATTAAAAAAATAGATAAATAATAAATCCTAGATAAATTATAATATAGACTTATATGCGAGATATGTAGTTATTAGCTATATAGATACTAAGGAATTAATAAAACCCTAGAATAAATTAAAGTAATATTTATTTTTCTTAAAATAAAATAAATTATTATAATAATTATTAACTAATATAACTTTTATATAAAAACTAAGGCATAATATTATAAACCTTATAGAAAACTATAATTACTCTTAGTTATATAATAACTATAGGATTTTATTACTATAGATTTTATTACTAAATTACCTTTATTAAAAAAACTAGCTATTAGAAACTTTTATAATAATATTTTTATTATTATAGATAAACTTATAAAATTTTCTTATTTTATATCTTATAGAGAATTAATAATAATAAAAGAATTTACTTATCTTTTTTACTTTTATATTACTAAGATATATAGCTTACTACTAGAAATTATTATAGATTAAGGACTATTATTTGCCTTAAAATTCTAGTAAGGCCTTATAAGATACTTAGGAATTAATTATAAACTCTTTATTATATATTATAAGGAGATAAATAGATAAATAAAATATATAAATTAAATATTAGAATAATACCTTTAATGCTATATTAATTATAAATAAACTAATTAGGTTAAGAAATTATTAGCTATATAGCTAGCCTATAATATAGCTATAAATAAAAATATAAAGATTATATTAGCCTATGCTAATTTTAGATTTATATTAAATATATATTATTAGATATAAGATATTATTATTAACCCTAAAATAATCCTTATTAGTAACTAATTAAAGAACCTATATAAAGAAATAAGAATAAAACTTAAGTTTATTAGAAATAAAATAATAAATTATATTAATAAGAAAAGAATTAAGGGATTAATCTTCTTAGAGGGAGATATAATCTACCTCGCGATAAAAAATATTAAAATAAAATACTAAAATAAAAAATTTAATTATAAATATATTAGACCTTATAAAATTAAGTAAAAAATCTTAAAATATAACTATAAATTAGATTTACCCCTTAAGGTTAAGCTTTATTTAATCTTTTATATTTTATTATTTAAATTAATATAAGATATTATTTAAGTTAAGATAGGTAATAAGCCTAATATAAAAGTTAATAGATTAAAAGAATATATTATAGAAGTTATTCTTAATATAAATAAAATTAATAATAAAATAATATATTTTATTAAATAAAAAGATTACCTAGACTTAGAAAATATATAAGAACCCCTAGAATACCTTACTAGTATATAATGCCTTTTAAAGGACTTTTACTAGTAATATTAAAAGGAGATATAAGCCTAAGGCTAATAGCATTTTAGTTAATAGTATTTATAGTACTAATAAGCTAAGCGGCTATTATAGCCTCTAATTTTACCTTCTTAGCCTTATTTAACTTATTTAATAAGTTTAGACTATAATATATTATTATTATACCCCGCTTATAAATCTATTTTTTTTAGTAATATAAATATATTAAATAAAAAAGCTATTTATTTACTTATTACTATAGGGTAATTAATTTTTTCTTAGCCTTTTCCTCCTTAAGTTTAAGATAGCGCTTCTTAGTTATAAAGCGGGATATTATTAAATAGGTTAATAAGAAAAAGGAATATTAAGATAAATTATATTTACTAATAGAAATTAATACTCCTGAGCTATTATAAGTATAACCCTAATAGATATACTTTAAATAATAAAATATACCCTTAAGTATTTTATATTATAAATATTTCTAGATATAATTTAAATAAGGTATAATTTTAAAGCTTATTTCTTTAATTCATTTAAATAAATAATAATAATATATAATAGACTAAGATTTTACTTTTAGTATATTATTAGTATTATTAAAATATTTAAGGAAGAAGATTTTAATAAATTAAGGAAAGTTAAGTAATTAACTTTATAGGCCTTAAGGATAAGACCTAATAGAGGAGGGATATTATATTATAACCTAATAAAATACTTATTATATAATTAAGGAAAGATCTATTATTACCTATTAATTAAGATATAATTACCCCTAAGAGCTAAATAATTATAGTAATTACTTTATAATTACTTATAATTACTTATATAATTACCTTAATTAACCTCTTAGGATAAGTAATTATAGTAGGACCCCCTAAGTATATAAAATATATTTATTATACTTTCTTATATAGTAATTACCTTAGCTATTAATATAACTTAATTATACTTAATACCTTTAAGTATATTATTAGATATAACTTATACCCCGTTTAAGATAATACGCTTAATCCCCTGCTAATATAAACCTAGTATAACTAGTTTATCCCTTAGGAATACCTATGATTATTATAATCCTCGGGAAACTATTATTATTAAGGCTCTTAACCTTTAAAGATAACTAATAAAGGAAAAACCTAGCTATTTATACTTATATACTCTATAATAATTACCTAATTATATAACTTTAGGTCTTTTTTAATTACTTTCTTTCTCTCTAATTAGCTAATTATTAGGCTATTAAGACTAACTCTTTAGAAGATATTAATTTTATTTATATTTTAATAATATTAATACTAGATAATAATAACCTCTAGGTCCTTTAATTAATTAAACTAAGCCTAAATAATAATTACTTTAGAGCCCTTAATTTACTTAGCTTTAATTTAAATTATATAGAGGGTTTTAATTTATTAATTATAGGCTATAAACCTATTAATCTAATACTTACTAAGCGGCCTTAAGTCTCCTTAGACTAGTAATATATATTATATTAATTACCTAATTTAGAAGTATATCAATAGGGTTTTAAGGGCATCTTAAACCCTTAGCTAATTATAGAGCTCTTTTTTAAGGGCATAAGAAAGCCACTATTAACCCTTATAAGCCCTTCCTTTGGGCTCCTTTCCGGCAAGTCGGTCTTAAAGGGAAGATCGAGGAACCCTATGCTAATTAGCTGCTTTGATAATAGACCTTCCGTTTTTAACCATCTAAATTACCTCATTAAGGTCTTTATCTATATATTTAGGCATTCTGATTGGCTAGAATAGCTTTAATTTGATATAAAGATCGTTGCATAAGTGATCAATTTAATGAGGGTTATGGTATTAAAGAAAAAAGCGGGGTTAGCGGGTTCCCGGGGTGGCGGGTTCCCGGTCATCTGACTTATGACGACGCGCGAGGATTTCCCAAAGCTAAAGTGCTAAGACTAGTCCAGCATAAGACAAAAAGAGCTCTTCAAGTCCCTCAAAGGCGTCAACCAAATCGAGAATAATAACCTCGTTGTCATCGTCATGTATCTCAAGTGTCCTCAGCTTGATCGGGCGGTTGAGCTTCAAAACGCGCTTGATGAAGACATCCCAAGGGGGGCAAAGTCGCAACTTCAGTGAGACGAGCGTGTCAAAATTGAATACGGGAGCCATACCTGCTGTCAAGGGTACCAGAGAGAGGGACAAGACGCGGATTCTTGGGAACAGTAGGGTTGGGGAGTTTGGGTCCACGCCAAGAATGGTGGAAGCAAAGAACCTCGGCTTTCTCATCCTGCGGACGTTGTCATCTTCACCCTCGCTGGCGTCGCTGGAAATGTTAGACATTCTGTCATCTTGGTCATCACTAGAGTTGCTGGCGTCGCTGTCGTCATGATCAAGGCTGTCGTGAATGTTAAAGATTTCGAGCAAGTTGACAAAATCCAATTCCAGACTCTTTAGATGGGCCGAATTGTTCTGCAGGACGACGGAAAGAGGTTGCATATGATCGGGACAAAGGCCCTTCCAGGTGAAATTCAGAAGCTGGCGGAATGAGGATAAGTTGACACCGGGCTCGTACTTGAAGGGCACTACACGGCAATACAGGCAGTTGGGGTCGGTTATCAAACTCAACGTCTGGAGTGAGGGCTGCTGAAGTGAGAGGATGCCTTCGGTCCCAAGGATATTGACCGGAATGCATGTTCCTAGATCCTAGCTGCAGCAGTGTCAGCAGAGTTGGCCTTGGGGGCAACGTATCTCCTGGTTCTTGCCTGAAACTCTGCAGTTGGTCGGGCTCCATGCGACCGAGTAGTGACTCCACTTTGTCGGCAAAATCATCGAAATAAAACTCGCGTTGGGGCTCGTCGTAAATCTCGTCATCATCGCCACTACGCGTCGAGCGGGGGTAATCGTAGATATGAGGACACCGATTATCTGTGACTCTTGTAAAAGAAGCACGAAGGTGAAGCTGGGTGGCAGTTCGTAGACGTCGATAAGGTAGGCCGTTCGTCGGAAGATCATGTAAATGAGATTCGCCCCGTGACTTGATCGTGATGGATTTCCAGAGCGTGCTAGCAACGCTATCCCGCAGCCATGACGAGGCTTGGGAAAGGGTTCTTAGGTCGGCTTTTGGTAACTGTATAGAGAAGTAATCAGAGACTGCCAACGAGAAAATTCTGAACAAATAACGAACCGCGTCAAGTATGAGAAGAAAGACGTCTCGCGGCACCGCTCTCAACAGGTCGAACATGGCGATGCAGTGGTCGCTGGGGCATCTGGTTCTTGTTTGCGGATATGTTTTGAGAGGGACAGGCTCAAATCTTTTCAGTCGTTAATCGTGACTTATCAAAGTGACTTGAGAAATCTGGTGCCTGGTGTGGTCGGTGATGCTATTGATGAGCCAGAGGAGGGCGCCTGGGTTAGAGCGAGATGCCTCAGGCATAAACAACACTTAGTCAGCGTCGCGCAAGCCCCACCATTTCGTGCAACAGGGTAGGGACCTGTGTGAGTATTCACAAACACTTACATTCAAGAATAGAGAGACTGCAAACACGTTCCTCTCGTTTGAAAACACTCCTGAAAAACTTGCACTTCTGTTTGAAGATTAACTCGCTTTCTTCTAAGATTGGCGAGAGAGTTTTACCCGCAATCCAAGTCGGCTGCTGGCTGGTGTTATTCTCATGATTCCACTGTCAATGCATCACTAGATCGTTATCTGGTGGACCTCACAGCGCTCCTGCCAACCACACCAATGGGACACTTCGTCCACTAGTTCTACAATTGCTGTCGCAACTATGATAATATATTATTGCCTTGATCAGGCTTAGGTGTAAGTTTCAGCTTCGTTCTTTTTGCTTTTGTACCTAGTCGACACGGTCTGTTACTGAGGAACCTAGCCACCAATGCAATGAGCTCAGTTATGCGCGCATATTGATGTTGAAACATATTGTTGCAAAACACTGAAACTCAGGTGTATTTCTCTGTCATTAGGACGGTGGGAGGAAGTGGCACTGGCGTTAAGCTCTCAGAAATTTGATCTCCTCCCTGCCCGCAAAATGGGCATTAACCCGAGCCAGGTATCCGGCTCGAGTTCCTAACTATACACCTGGGAGCTGATCTCTAAGGACTTGGAACTGAGTCGTCGTCCCGATTGGCCAGTGTTGGCGCCTGCGGCTGTGCACTTACTTGAAAGTGTAATGTGCGAGTCAACACCGCCACTGAAGAGATGGTGTGCGCATGCATTCGACACCGCCCAGAAGAGGGGCTTGTGGCTACTTGTTTGCAAGGGGACGCCAGCAAGAGATCGGCTGCCATCCAACCCTCGATGGCGGAGACTTGGGAGCTGGCAGCCTAGCAGGCCGCCTAGGTTGGGCTGAGATGCTGCTCGACCTCTTGGGCTACCTGCATCAAACACTGCCCCACGCAGTACATGTCGCCTGCCCCTTCAACGAGAATCATTTTCTCTTTCCGATGTACACATTTTCAATGGTGCGAGGCGCAGCCTGCGTCAAAAACAGCTATGGTATAATCCCGGGCCATCATAGCCTCAGGATTTAGAAATTACAAATTCTCTGTCCAATTCCACCTGCATTCCGAGGCGTAACTTCATGTTTTATTCTCCCATAAAACCACCCAGTCCTCTTAGATCCATGCCAACCACGAGAGTAATGCCCTTCCACTGAAATCTAGATCACTAATGTGTCACCGCTTGATGCGCTTTTCGTCTTCTCTTTCTCATCATCAAGATCCAATCCCCTCGTGGACTGCCCTAACCACATGAGATGGAATTTGTGGGTGTGGTGGCGAGTGGTATCACGATTTGGGACCTGGCCGTGAGAGCCAAGCAATTTTGCGACAAAGTGAAATGCGCACCCGACAAATGGATAAGATACTGCCAGGAACTTGAGAACCTAGCCCATGTGAGAGAGATCCCCATCCTACCAAGCATCGCATTCCTTTAACATGACATAGGTCCAGGGCGTTCTGAACGACATGGTCAACACCTCTGATGCCATCAAAAGCCAAACAGTCGAGGTTGAGGGTGGCGAAACTGAGCCTTTGGTCAAGTTTATGGCTGACAGAATCGAGACCATTCGCAAAGAGGCAGAGGGTATCCTTGACCGGTATGGGCGACTAAAGAAGCAAAGCTACAGGAGTCGCAAGGTGAGGGTTTGGAAGTGGTTCAGACTCAACATGACGGCCTACAAGTTCGTTTTGGACGATCAAGACATTCAACACTTGATCGAGGCGGTCGAGCATGCTAAGTCGTGCTTGCAATCGCTACTCTGCCTTGCTCATTTGGAGAGCTTGGAGTCTTGGTAATATGATCCTCCAACATCAGAGACCACTGCAAGCTAACCATGGTTGAAGGCAGCAACAAACAAAAAAAGACTTCAGGAGCATCCATGCACACATGAGAAAGCATGCTGAGGCATTGGAAAAACTTCACAAAGACAATAGTCTGGGTCAATTAACGCTGCAAATTGTCCAGGAAAAGGGTCCTCTGTCCTATCACCAAACACGAAATAGGTCTTCTCTGAGCCTTCGTTCATCGATAAGGGAGTCGATGGGTAGTTCAAAGATCGGTCAAAAATTCAAAAAGGGGCGAAAAAAGGCGAAGGATCTCTTTTCTACTGTCTCCAGCACTTCCAAGATAGGCCATGGCCGGGCACACTCCTGCGCTGGGGCTGGAGAAGCAACAGGTAAGAAGGCGAAAGAGACTAAATACGAGCATGGACCAGAGGCGCACGCCGACATGCACGATCCGGAATATGGGCATCCAAACTCCGACACAGATGGCGAGGCCATTGACGACGACCAATTCTCATCCCTTGGATGTTCAGGAACGATGGATCAAGGAAGAGATCCAGAGCTGGAATACGATCTTATCTGCCGCGATAATAAGCTACTGACGATTGATACCAACACTGAAGAGTACAAAGCCCTCATCAGTGAGAATCGCGGCGAGACACGACATCCGACAACCATACGACTTCATGATGCCTTCAAGCCTATGTCTGAAGAGGAGTGGACAAGTTGTGTGGAGTCTAATCCTGGACAGCTTGTTGCCATTCTCTCTTCACCTGTCTGTTCTGATGCCGAAGCCATCGATGGAGAGACGCTTGGAGAGGCCAGCGGAGGCAATCTTGAACCAGCGGATGAAGAACGGCTAGAAGTCACCAGCAAGGGGGCTATTGAAGCTAGCTCCGAAGAAAGGCCTCAAGTCATCAGGGAAGCCACGCTTGGCAATCCAGATGAAAGAACTGTCAACACCACCAGAAATACAACCCCTAAGATTCCGGACGGGGGGGCACCTGAGGTCACTAATGGGAAAGAGCCCGAAGCTGTCAGTGAAAGAGTCGAACCCATCGGTGAATCAACGGCTGTGGTCATCAACATGTGTCCTCCTGATGCCATCAACAAAGAAAGAATTGGAGCTCAGGATGAAGGAGCGCCTAAGATCGCCGACGAGATGAATCCGGATGCCACCTACGAAGCAAGTATCGAAGCTTCTGCTGCCGAAACGGTTGGAGGCATCAGAGAATCAACGATTGAAGCCACCAGCAAGACCGCCAGCAACGGAAGTCCTGAGGACATCGATGAGATGGCTTTTGATCTTATCGATGAAGGAACTCTCAAGGCTACCGACGAGGAGGGGTCCGAGGTCGCAGGTGATGTGACTCTTATCAAGATCGACTTTAAAAGGCCAAGTGTTGCATTCGTTGGTGCTACCGTCGACTTAGAGTCAGGCTTTACTTTTTGTGTTGGCGCTATTTTACTCACGGAGCCATATCAAACACTCCTCATTCAAGAACCTTGTCAGGATTCTTGCCAGCATGCTACTCTGATTATAAAGAACGATGTCAAGGCACAACCCCCCCTTACAACCTTACCTTGCAGGCCATCAGCTGCCATGCGAGCCTTGAGATGGCAGATGAGGCAGACCCACGTCCAGGGTTGACATCGAAGTCCGCTGAAAAATGCAAAGACCGGTCGGTTTGTTTTCATACGGTGGTAGAAGGTTTTCCCGGGGGACAAGACGCTTGTTTGCTCCCGGGTTTGCTGCCAGTGAGCATTCATGCCTGGCTGGACGAGAAGGAATGGGAATCAGAGGCATCAACAGACAGTGACGCCTCGGATACGGAGGAGGAGACTTTTCTTCCCCATCCTGCGCAGGATGACGATATGCGAGCGTTTGTTTTGATCAAAGGCATCAAGTACGAGTCCGACGGCTACGATGTTCCAACCGAAGTTCCTTTCGACATTTTAGTCGAGTTTCTGAAACTAATCGACAAGTACGGTCTTCAGGAACCTTATCTGACGCGTAGCAGAATCTGGACGAATGCCCTGCTACCGAGTATTCCAGCTACTCTGGATCAAGACACCATAGCCTGGCTTTGGGTTCTGTGGCGACTGCAGATTAGCAGCGAGTTCAAGAAGTTGTCGGGTGTCGTACAGAAGCAAACCAAATGCCGCATCAACGAAGAACGAAACAGATATGGAGTTGAGCTACCAGAGCGCATCGTCGGTAAGTGAAGTAATTTGCAAAGTCCCTGAAGAATCACCCGGTAACCACCATCTCAGAAGCGATAGACCGGAGAAGAGTTTCAGCACTGTGCACAGTTCGGGATCGCGTCGGCTCCTTAATCGAACAGTATCGGCACGAGTACGTCGATGGTTTTGATGGCGGGCCCGAGTGGTGTCAAACACTGACAAAGATGGGTTCAGCAATGACGATTGGATATTTGACCATTGAAAGTGAAGAATGTTTTTCATATAACCACACAGCGAGGAGCGCAGACTTCCGCGGGGTAAGTTTCCTCCAGACTTCAAGATGGGCTCGTTCCCTCGTGGACCTGGGAGATTGGATGGTGAGGACTGTGCCACCGGCTCGCAGAATGCCTTCCTTCTTGGCGGACCTAACCATGTTTGTCCCGCTTGTCGGTGCTGGTTTGCGCGAGGCTGGAATTTCGACTTGTTTATCTTCAACAGTCAAAGAGCAACTTGTAGAAACGATCAAAGAGCTCGAGGAAGAAGATTGGGGACTTGATTTGGCTTAGAGACGTTTCTGCATGGGCGGATAAATGATATTAGCTTCTTCCTCTTGCTTCCGCCTCGTATGGCTCTAGTATTGACGCTACTTTGATTGGACTTGTAGATTTTCTTGTTAATTTCACGAGCACAGTTCCTCACCCTCAAATGGACTGCCCAATAGATTTACAGGGGAGATGAGTTTAGTTCTAATAAGGGGGTGACTCCTCTTAAAAGCCCTTGCCTTTCTTAGAAGGTAGATGATCCAGCTGCTCTGCCTGATATCTCTATAGGCGTGAAAATAATAAGTTGTCCATTACTACGGCCTTGATTGGATGCATCGCAACCCACCTGGTGGATCATGCTGCGTTTCTGCTTCGAGCATGAGTGAGATATTTTTCTCCACGGCTTCTGCAATCGGTTTATCTATTTCTATTGTCCAGTAACTTGCCCAATACCAAGATCAAATCATCAAAAGCACACTCCAATGTCTCCCGAGCACGGTATCTACACACCGCTACCACCGGACGAGTCTAGCATCCGACTTCTTACCCTCCTCCCCGGGCCTTTTGACGATGAAATTACCTGCATCCTGGAGGTTCATTCTATCTCTGGCGACTATGAATATGAGGCTCTTTCTTATACCTGGGGCGACGCTAACGGCCTGCGACCCATTCTCGTCAACGGAATACACATTAATGTCACGGCAAACTTGAAGGTTGCCCTGCAGTATCTACGCCGTCGATCTGAGCCCCGAGTCATATGGATAGATGCCGTGTGCATCAACCAGAACGACAACCAGGAGAAACTGCTTCAAATCCAACGGATGGGTGGCATTTTTTCCTCTGCGGCCTATGTTATTGCTTGGCTTGGGGAATCCACTCCAGATGTGGATCAAGTCTGGTCAGCCATGGCTCGAATAGGCGAGGTCATCTGGACTGCTCGAGTAAGTGGTGGTCACAACCTCCCAGATACCGACTTTGCACCCGGTTTGGCTTCTCCAGACGACCTGCGTCAGAAGGGAGTGGATGTTGACGCCATCGACTGGACCACCATCTGGGAGTTATGCGAGCGTCCATTCTGGCATCGCGTTTGGATCATCCAGGAACTTGTTCTTGCTAGTAACTTCTGGGATGATCCGACAAAGGGATGCGTCGTTGGCTGCGGGTCAAACTGGATGCCTTTGATCTCCTTCATAGGCTTCCAATCACTGTTTGGAACAACACGTGTATATCAAGGCCGGATAAATGGCCTTTCCTTTGCCACGCTACGGACACTGCTAGAGACGAGGGGTTCTCCAGCGGCCGAGAGAATGTTTGAGGTCGTTCTTAGCTTATCCGTCGGGTCTTCGGACGATGCCAAACTGAGCACACAGAGATCACTGTCCCATCTATTGCGACTTGCACGGGGTTTCCAGGCTACTGATCCCCGTGACAAGCTCTACGCTTTCCTGGGAATTGCCGACAACCCATTCACCACGCCAGACTATACCCTGAGTGTGGAAAATGTCTTTAAGAACTGGGTCAGGGGGTGCATACAACAAGATCGCAACCTTGATTGCCTACATGGAAACAGAACATCAATCAACCAGTCCGGGCCATCCTGGCTTCCAGAGCTCTCGGGTTCTACAAAGGAGGGATTCTCTTTCATGGAAGAGCGAATTCGATATGCCAGATGCTCCAATGAAAGGGATTATCGCGTCCATGCAGAAGTGGCATTTATAGAAGGCGGTAACGTGCTTAAAGCTAGAGGTGTCAGCCTTGGCATTGTCGAACGTGTGGTTGGCCCCTTTTCCCGGCTGAGCGGTCCTGAGGGTGCACCCATCATCGCACAAGACGATTCACAGTTGACGCAACCGAAAACATCCTTGCAGGAGCTGCAGGAACTAATGAGGTTGTATTTGAGCCTCCCCGAGCATGCTCAAGAGGAAACTTGGAGGGCACTTGTTATGGACAAAGACACGAGCAACAGAAGGGAGCCAGTCTCTCCGGCGCCTGACAATTTCCGCCGCCTATGGCATACGCTAATGGCCATATGCGGTGTAACTGAGGCACCAGGATCTTGGTCGATGGAGGATCTAGCGGGGATCGACCAGCTGATGGCCAGTCTTGCCACCGCTATATTCATGGACCGCTGCTTTTTCGCGACTCGAGATCTTGTTTTTGGACTGGGGTCATTCTCTACACAGCTTGGGGATGAAGTGGTCATGTTGCGTGGGAGTCCTCTCTGTTTTGTTCTGAGACCAGTTGGTGAACGGTATCAGCTTGTTGATGACGCCTATGTTCAAGGCGTTAACCCTGCAAGCTTCTCGAACAGGCATGGCAGTACGTCTGAAGTCAAGGATTTCATGATTGCATAGCATTGTAATTTCTTTGGCTGTGACTCTTCGGTTTCCTAGAAGAGCTGTTCCTCCAGCCGATCCCCGACACTTCCCATGAGTCCGAGGAACTTTTCGGACAATGACTTGTTGGACGATATTATTATGCAATACTGTCCTATCCTAATCATGTGTCGGTGACTCCTAGCCATTAGAATCCCTATGTGGATGGCCCAGACTCATGATGAAATCTCGTAAACTCATACCATCGAGCTATTCAACGACATCCTCCGGTCATTCATCACCAAAAGCCTCAAGCGATCTGTAAGCTGCTCTCTTTACAACAAGAAATCTAATCAAATGCTTCATCTTGAACCGCGCGGCCAGACGTAAAGGTGTGTCCCCGGACGTATTCTCTGCCTCCATATTAGCATTCTTCTCCACTAAGAATTCGACGAGATCTAGATGCCCGGACGCAGGAGCCAGGTGCAAAGTGGTATTCCCATCGGCTTCTATTCGTCATTTTCCTTGATGAATTACTCAATCTCCGAAACGCCGTTGCTGCGTCTTTCTTCTCCGTGATCAGGCCACTTTTACTTCATGTCCGGAACCTCCGGGAAGCGGCTCAATATCATCAACCGCCATCCTCGTATCCGGCGTATACGGACAGTGTCACGAGTATACGGCCGGCGCTCAAACTTGCAACTGTAACAGTCGAAACCAAAATCCCGTAGTCTCTGATACCCCAGGCCATTCACAGCTTCCCCGGTTCGTGTGGAACCGCGGCAGTGTCATAAGCTTACTCGCATTTACCTTGTGTCCTGTGCGTCACAGAAGACTTACCCAAAAGAGACAGCTCTCTTGTGTCTTGACCAACTTGGTAAAACTGGCGATTGTGGGGATGCTAAGACGGGACCTGCATGCAGGACGGCTTGACGATCTCGATAAGGCTGACGGCATGTATGTTGTGCAGATACAGTAGACCTTCTTTCTTAAGGCTTTTGCACAGTTCTCATATTTGATCAGATTGAGCCTTTGATGTGAGACTTGATGGTGCTTCTTGCTGACAGGCGAAGCAGGGCACATGTGAATCCCGTTGCAGGACGCAATTGCCGCGTGTCAAACACATGTGCCTCCCAAACGTCTTCATGTGATGTATCAAATACACTGTAAAGCCTTGAGGCAATATTTGAAGAATGGCGTGAAAGACGGGTTCGGCTCTCCCTTCGAACTCGTCCCTCAAGCAGGCCCATCACGCAATCGACTTTTAGAGCCCACAGAGTAGTACCAACAGCCAGGTCGTTCTGTCTTGCGAGCTACATGTCCATATCGTCTTCGGCTTCGTTTATGTGTTTCACTTTTAGGGCATTGAAGGTAAGCATGGTGGTGGCGGTGTGATCCTCAACCATCTTAGATCATGCAGATCTACGTTGAGCAAGGTTATTTGCAGGCCTCAAACGGCTCGTCTCCGTTTTCGCCACGATCGTTCACCGATTGATGATCCCGAGCATCATGAGCCTCATTGTCTACTGAACATGCAAATACCATTAAACCGAGTGTACGATTACGGTCAAGACACCCTCACGCAAACCCACAGCCCAAAGGCCTCCAACCCAACCGCTCCAAAGAAGAAACGAAAATCAGCGTATTCTTATCCGCGTATCCCTCAATCTAAAGACCCAATAAACTATTCAGGCCCCATAAAACCCCCTTTCCCACACCCCTGCACTCCCGCGGTGCCGCGGCGCTCGCCCCATTCGGGCTTTAAGCTGGGGCTGGGGTCCGCGGGCGCATGACTCTTAATCGTATCACTCTCTGATGTCCTGACCAGTTTTGATCATCCCCTCATTTGACAGGCCATTTTATCAACATTGTTTTTCTTTGAAAGGAGGCTGAAAAGACTTTCTTGAATGTTCAGGAGGTGGCCTTGTCTTTTTGGATCTGATTTTACACTTTCTTAGAGATACCCTTAATCATGTCGGCCAAGATTCGCCCGAGCTACTACTACCCCAGGCGCAAAGGCGCTTCTGCCAAGAGATGGTTTGTTGAGAACCAGATAGGTGAGTTTCTCCAGCTCCTTTTTCTTCGGGCCCCTACGTTGGACCTGGCGTCAACTGCATGCCTCCATCACCTGGTTTGAACTCACTGACCTCGATAGGCCTTTGCCTCTGCGCCACTGTCCCCGTGCTTCTCGCACGAACAGTTGCATTCACTCGTCCCTACACCACCAAGTTCCTGTCACTATCGTACTACGATGAGAAGACAGGGGACTACGGTCTGGGCTTTGACGATGTCTACCTTGTGTTGTTTCTTGTCGCCGTCTTTACCGGTCTTCGTGCTGCAACCATGCAGTACGCCCTTGTTCCACTTGCGAAGAGATGCAACCTCAAGGGAAGCAAGGTTACCCGCTTCAGTGAACAGTCTTGGATGATCATCTACTACAGTATCTCTTGGAACATTGGCATGGTATGTGACAACCCATCTACTCGCAACTATTCTCCTGTTTCGTTGAACCAAACAACTGATTTTCAAAGTACATCTATGCCACATCTCCTTACTGGCTCAACCTCCGAGAGATGTGGACGGGTTGGCCCAACAGAGAGACAACAGTTTTCATGAAGTCTTACATGATAGCCCAGCTTGCATTCTGGCTCCAGCAAATCATCGTCATCAACATCGAGAAGCCACGCAAAGATCACTGGCAGATGTTTTCTCACCACATCGTCACCATTGGCCTGGTCTACTGCTCCTACCGCTATGGACTCACCAGAGTCGGCAACGTCGTACTTGTGTTGATGGACCTTAACGACCTCTTCTTCTCGGTGGCCAAGTGCCTTAAGTACCTCAAGCATCAGACGTTATGCGACATCATGTTTGGCATTTTTGTGGTTAGCTGGGTGCTCCTCCGCCACGTTGCCTTCTGTCTGGTTATCTGGTCGGTCTATGCGCACACGACAGAGATGATGATGGGATGCTACAGGGGCATGGGAGAGAACATCACTGGGCCCTTTGACATACCGGCAGCTGGGTCTCGCTACTGGCTGGTGCCGCTGGTTTCAAACTCCGGGATTGTGTGCTACGACTCCAAGATCATGCACGCATTCCTGAGTGGCCTTCTCTTCCTCCAGGGTCTTATGATTCTCTGGTTCATCATGATTTTCAAGCTCGTCGTACGCGTGCTTCTCGGTGAGAACGCCGAAGACACTCGCAGCGATGATGAGGCCGAGAACGGGCAAGACTACCTCGAGGTGGAAGTCAGTTCCGAGAACCTCTGTTTACCAAGTCGATCATCCGTCACTGGGCTTGCCAGGTCTGATTCACGACACAGGTCCCGGGGCGTAAGCACATCTCTGCAGAGCGATGGCAGAAAGCTCCTGGACAGGATAGGATGCGAGAAGAAGATTGAATGGGAGGGTTAATAGGGTCTTTGTTTGTTTATCGATTTTACACAAGGTCGTGGGTGCGTGATAGAAAGGATGAACGGTGGGCATCACAAAACCGTATAGAGATACATTAATACTCCACAGACACGAAGAAACGAAGTCAGATGAGAAGAAATGGGGGATACCCTGATTATATGTAATTACTTAATTATCATTAGCTATTATTCTCTAGTTCCTTGAACTCCTTAATTCAACCTTGACGTATTTCAAACCGACCCACCACCTCCCAGACTCCCTCATTAAGTTGATCTTTTTCTCAATAAGACATGTCAGTTGTCCCCCCAGACTTTCAAGGCTCACCCCTGATCTACTCTAGTCGATTCAGCTCGCCTTGGCCTTTTCCGTCTTCTCCACCTCGGCATCCGAAGCCTCCTCGTCGGAGCGAGCATCACGCTGCTCATTGTAAACAGTGATGCGGTAAGCAATCCGGAAAATATAGTACAGCCAGACAAGATTCAGCGATTGCAGGGCGATGAGCAGCGTCGATGTGATCACCTGGGCGAGTGGACACTTGTACTGCTCAGTCTCCCAATTCAGCTCGTATGGGCCGACTGTTTTGTACTCGGTGAAGAGAGAGTAGATAATGCAGAGGTTGATGTAGTGCCGCATGTAGATCCAGACGCCCATGAAGGTAACGTAGAAGGGGACGGTGATGGGTGACTTGAGGTAGTTGAGAACCTTGGATCCCTATAATTTGTGAGCAAGATGGGACGGCCGAAAATGATGTGGATGACTTACAGCAAGGAAGAGATCGCTAATATCATGGGTGATATACACAGCGATACCAATGTGGGTGAAGTGGAACCGGTAGCTCAACCCAATCAACGACAGGGTCACTATGTGATGAAGAATCATCTCATTGGCGTCCTTCCGAGGCTTCTCCATACCAAGAATAAGTACGATAGCCTGCTGAGCCCAGTACGCTCCTTGGAACAGATAGTAAAACTTCAAGTCCCCGGTGAGAGTCTTGTGGGGGAAGTCCTCGTACATGCCCCGCGTGTTGAAGAACCACACCGGAGTGCCCTTCATGATGTACAAGCCGAGAGGAGCCATGAAGATAAAGTACACGATAGCGTATGCTTGCTCCATGAAGCGAGTCTGCTTCCCACGACTGGCCAAGCCCCAGTGACGTGCCAGTGGCCGCAGCACCTCTTGCATGACGAACTCCCTGGTGAAGGAGAAGAAGATGATGTAAAAGAAGACAAATGCAAAGTCATCTCGCCCCTTGGCGTACTTGACAGGTCCGCCGGGAGTCTCGGGTCCTACTGGATAGCTCGGAAAGATGAACTTGTGCACCGGGTTGCTTTCCGACGGGTTGAGGCTGTACACGAAGAGAAATGCGCCGATGGCTGCAAGCGGGAAGGTCCAGGTGTATCGAAGAATAAAGCGCTTGACACGGTGACTCAAGGAAGAGTGTCTTCTTCGTCGCTTCTTTGAAGACATCTTGTGGTGAGCGAGAGTTCGGCCGGTGTCGAGGCTCGATGTTTTTCGGTGGCGGGTGGTGCGGGCTTCGGATAGGTCAAGTCGGGATACCGAAGTGACGGCGGGCAATATCTGGACACTGGCTCTTTCCTCCATTTTGAGTTTCCGAGTCGATGTATTTGTGTTTGTTGTATTACTTTATGTGTGGTGTTTCGATGTGCTGAGGCCGTGAGAGTGGGTCGATATCGACGTGGAATCGTAAATGTCAAAAACGGTAAAGAAGTAGAAGAACTCCAACACAAAAGATGCAATAGAAATACACCAGGAGAAAATAACAAGAAAGAATTAAAAAGATCAAAGAAACCCCCTTTATTTCCATGACTAGACGGACACTCTCCCAAATGTCCGATCTCTCAGATTTCACGCATGACCCAAACAAGCCCCCTGGCCTCGAATCGGGCGCTTCGGCCTCCGCGGGCCACCACAAACAGACCACCAAACACGTAGCCAACGACCCCCAGCAAATCACGTCTCTTGGGACAGATCCTGTAATTCCTTGTTTAATTTGCCGTTAGCCGATTTCCCGTGCCAGCTCATGGATGTCGTTGGCATTCCACTGCGCGTGCTCACGAGAGCAGCCTCAGCTGTGGCAGATTTATGACGTCACGCCATACGCCAAGCTGAGCATGGTGGTTCCAAGATGTGAATCTCGAATGCTTTTAAGGAGTCGATGAATGTGATCCTTTGATCCGCGGCTCTTACATATGTGCCTCGGGATGTTAAAAACTCCCGACGGGAGTCCCATATTTGATGTGCACTAGGGTCACGACCTGACAGTAAGCTTCAGCTAGGCGAACTATTGCACGAATCAACACCGGAGTATTGAATTGACTTTTGGTATTTCTAACTAGTGAGTGAGCACCCGTACCTACATCATCTTGGACGTGGTGTGTGCCCAGGAAGTACAGTTTTGTGGAAACCTTTTGGTTATTGTGAACAGCCGCAAGTAAGACACATCCTGGGTTAATTAGTGCCCATCTATCATCACCTTGCTTACTTCATGGCCTGATTGGAACCGATAAAGTCCATTCTTATCACCCTTTGCTCATTGTCTTGTAGTTGATTCTGCCACACCACGGTACCTACCTAGTAGACAAGGGGGAACTTGGGAGGCTTCACTATGGTCTAGGGTAAGACGAGACTCAACACCAGTCTTATGAGTTGGCTGAACTAAACTTGCGAAGGATAAAAATATTAGGAAATATACTTTAGTGAATTTCATTCGTAGGGTTCACCAGCTTACATCCTTGAGGCTTTTGTGAGTCGTGACTGACTCTTGGTGCTGCCAAATACCGTCTTGTCTGGATTTTCACCTGCGAGTTGCCTTGACTCCCTAGCTTGGCAGATTAGCCTAATCTAATACCGCCTCAAAGAAGAGTTACAGACGATGAATGCAACGATGCATATGTTTGATTGGATGCTAAGCGAGTTACTTACGACCATGCCTCACAAGATAGTTTTCCTCTAAGCACTTCCAACATTCACCCATGGAGATATCGGGATACATCTTTGGACCGAGACACAGCAGAGCGGTGATAATTGACGGAGATATTGATAACCCCGGGAATCCTCTTCTTGGTAAACACCCTCCTGGAATGCAATTTCTTGGCTCATGGCACAGAAGGATTCGAATTGGTCCACAAGGCGTATCCTGAATCTGTTGGATGCATCGCCTAAGATCTGACCGGGTTCCGCGGGCGAGCGATGGCCGACAGGGGTAGTTGCTCTGCCTCCACATTGAACTCGGGCTTGCTTTGATTACCTAGCATACTGAACTCGACTGGCCACCTTAGTACGACGCTATACTAGGCCGGTAGTCATGGGCATAAACAACTGCATCACCAATGGCCTCTGGAGTCGTTGTAGATGATAAGAATAACGGGTACGAGCTGCCGGACCCCCGAAGTAAGAAGTATGGATTTACCCGACGTGGATGAACGCAATTTCATACTACATCAGTGTAGCATTACCAATCAAGTAGTTATCTTCTCGAGCCAGGCGTGGATGAACCGAGGATCCTTTGGCTTGCTTTCCTTCTTCTCTTTCAATGACACGTCGCGCCCAGAGCGGCGAGGAACAATTGTTTCGCCAAAACCCTTCTCAACCTGGTTGCAACACCACCAGAACACAGTCTTGGTAGCCACTTCTGAGATTTTGCGCATGGTTTCTTGCCCGTGCATCTCGGAGGAGGGTATTAGGGCATAGCGACGCGACGCTTCTTTTGATGGTCGATCAGAAGCCCTGTCCAATGAGAAGCCATGATCCACCGTACCGCTAAAAGACCATTGCCATTGCGTGTAGGTCCAGTTGCGTGAACATTTGAGGTGGTCTCTGATTTCGAGCTCGACATCTGTAGCTCTCATGTGCCCGAACGGGGGCCAACCATAGGGCGGCGTATGTGAAAACCCGTCATCTAGGTAATTCTGATAGCAATCGTGCTGTAGACGCCACACATTTGCCCTTGAAACCGTGTCATCGCAGGATGATCGTGTCTGATGATGATCTAAAAAAGACGCTGCTGCTCCAGTCCATGCCGCTGCGTCAATGTCGGGTCGAAAAGGGATAGTCTCGCAGCTTGACTATTGATGGTAGGATTCAGTTGATGGCTGGTCCTCGACCGCATATCGCCAGACCGAGCCACAGTGGACCGGCGATGGTGG
Source organism: Fusarium solani (assembly GCF_023522795.1). Lineage (NCBI taxonomy): Eukaryota > Fungi > Ascomycota > Sordariomycetes > Hypocreales > Nectriaceae > Fusarium > Fusarium solani. The sequence goes on from NW_027072149.1 coordinate 616,805, forward strand.
GCGACATTGCCTTTGCGAGAACTTCCATCTTGTTCTGGTTGATGATCGGTTGTAAGCTGGCAGCAATAGGGAGTAGCCAGTACCCTGCAAAATTGCAAGGGACCTCTGGGTCCTAGAACACACTCCACAATGAGGGACCGATGACCCAGGGGGAGAGACTGAGTGTCATTAGGTGGTCAATAAGATCAAACTCAGCCGACGCCCGATTCGAGACTGAACAAGTGGCAGAGGTGGCAAACGTTGGCTGGGGCAACTCTATCTCGGATGGATCAAAGAACGATATATCCGCGTGAAGCGGGATAGTAAGAGCGGCAGCAAGTGCTGCTGAGGACTGGTTACTGAGGTCATAGGCATCACAGAGCCTGGAAAGGTAGCATGCTGCCTCTGATGCCGTTGGTGGTGGTTTGTCGTCGTCGTCAATGCCAGTCTCAACGTCGACGCCAATATTGTCGATACTGACTGCCCAAAGGGAAATTCTTGTACCTGCCATTGACCATCCGGTACCCAAAGAAACCATAGACTTCCACCACCTTTTCTCTTGGATGGAAGCATAGTCAAGATCGAGTATTGCCCCAGGATGAGGTGATGGGCCGATAGAAGGGCCGTGCCGGCCATACATCATAGGAATTCCTTGCCTCTCTGCTAGAGAAGCAGTCAAAACGTATGATCAACCCAAGGTTAGCAAAGCCACAACGTTGTTGGCGTTGGTCTCCCAAGCCCGGAAGTTGGGCGACGAAGAGGCTGAGACACTTGTGGCGTGCAGTTTGGATAGATATATCCTTTTGGGCTTCTCTTTGCGCGTTTTCAGGCTACAATTCGGACCCGAGTTGGTCCACAACGAGTGCCCTTCAATATATTCCGTGTCTGCGGGGATGGCATCAGGGAGCGAAGGGACATTGTGGAGACAACGCCGCAGATCGAAGCAGGCTCCCGGTAGACTTTTAAGAGTCTTTGCCAGGAAGAAAGCCGATCGCCACTTGAGGATGCTTCATGAGAAGGTAGCTTGGGCCTCGGGGCCATCGTATATTGATGAAAACGATGGGGTTTCCATAGATGACAGCCGAACTTAAGTAGGTAGGAGGTGAGGGTAGAGTTGAAGATGCTGTTGGCCGGCCACCTACACAAGCCATGTACCGGGCGTCAGTGTCACGTGGCTAATTGCGCACGCAATGCTCTGGATGGCCTGCAAGATGTTTCTAGCAACGAAAACAGTCGACGTACTTGACAACTTTGGTCGTTGGCAGGTTGGCTAGCACCGAACCCTTCGCGTTCACCCCATGTTCACGTCTCGATTCTAGCCTTAGCCCTCACTCCTGTTCATGTACGGAACTGTGCTTGATCCGTGACGTGACTCATTCGACAGGATCCGATAACGAGCAAGATCTGACCTGCTCTGAGTCCGACTGCACGTACATGTCGGCCAAGTCCTATCAGGGTGCGGAGAGGCGCCGCTTCAGAGATGACACATGACAAGGATAGAGAGTCTCCCTTATGGTGACACCTAAATACCCATCCGGCTGTCGGTCGGGCTCACAATCCCCTACCCACTTTGCTTGAGGAACTTGCCCAAGGGCCAAAAGGTGACATTATCCACCTCACCGTCTTCTACTCTGGGGCCTCGGGCTTTCTTCGGTTAACTAGTCACGTCATCACGTGTCCTCTTCCCATCACAGGCAGACTCGTAACATTCTCCAAGCAACGTCACCTTCATTGGCAACAAACGTGTGGCTTCATTTTTTCTGAGCTGGGACTAGACATTAAGATGGATAACATTTATTACATACTTCTGGGTCTTCTCGCCCTTTTCATCGTCGGGCCGGTACGTTCTTCCCCTAACACAGGCTGTATCCACAGCTGGTGAAGCGAACCAACTCGTGCTAATGTTCCCTCAAAGGCACTGTTCGCGGACCGCTCCCCCATCCCCGAAACCTCGGGCAAGGTCTACAAGATCACCAATGAAGCCGAGCTAGATGCCCTCTTGTCCTCCACCGCTCGTGTGGTAGTCGACTTCTACGCTGACTGGTGTCCACCCTGCCGCGCCATCGCTCCCATCTTCTCCAAGCTTGCCGACGACCACGCCTCAAGCGGCAAGCTTGCGTTCGCCAAGGTCAACGTGGATCATGTCGGTAACGTCGCGGGCAAGTATAGCGTGTCTGCTATGCCGACGTTTGTGGTCTTTCAGAATGGCGTGCCCAAGGGTGTTGCTGTTGAGGGGATCTCGGCGAGCCGGTCCGTCAGCCTCTCTGATGATGGTCTGGTTGAGAGAATTCGTGGTGCGGATCGGGCAGCTCTTCAGGCTACCGTTCAAACCTTGGCTGCAAAGGAGTAAGGTATGGAGGGCACTGGTCGAGCAAGGCCGACTGACTGGAGGATGGATAATCTCACTCTTTGTGGCGGTTTCTCACTTGTTTTCTCATATCCGCTCACGATAGAACACACACGGATGGGTCTTTCACTTTGAGGGCCCTTCATTCTTATATGTGCACAATACTAAATCAACTCTCAATCATCATTGGTGGTCTTTAGTCAATCTAAGCTATCTTCTCTGCGCTCTCTACGTCTAGTCTTGTAAGCCGCCAGTGGCGCTCTCTCACTTGTTAGTTGAAGTGATGGCATGCTTCATCAGTTGAAGAAACCGTTCATTTCCCAGGGCGAATCAGAGAACGGGGCTGGAAAGCGCTGGGTACTCTGCCCGCGAATGTACTCCTTCAACGATGCAAGACTCTGCAGATCTCTCTCAAAAGACGCAGTCACCAAGTCGCTGCCGAAACCAAAAGAGTTTGATCTTAGAAGATGGGCCTGCTCTCCTGCAAGCTTGCACGAGGCAAAGTTGGTGATGAAGGGCACATGGCCATTGAGCCTGATGTTGGCTGGGGTTAGGTCGTTGTGGACCAGGCCCAGCCGGTGGAGGTGAAGGACTGCTTGCTCTATGGCGTTGTAGATTGCGGTCTTCTTCTCAGCGTCGAAGCCTGGTAGGCCGTCAGCAAGGGAAGATGTACTTTCTAGGATTTTGCTTTCATCAGACTCACCAGCAAATCACTTTGTCCCCCCTTCCCCCAAAAGCATTGTAGCCATCATGGCTCAGCCCTCCTTTCTCCTTGAAGACCATTTCGATGGCATGGAGACATCCAACGACGACTTGTCTTTCTATCAGTCCAGCCCCAACCAGTCAGTCTGGGTCTACATGCCCCTTGAACCGAACGAGCGCATTACAAGAATCTGGATGCGAGCCCGCTTATGCCTAAACAGAGATACAGGTCGAGCATTTGAGACAGATCGAGGGCACACCAAGTTATTCGGGGCTCAACCAACTCCGTCTCTAAGTGCTTGCCAATGGGTCCTTCTTGACACACCGCTAGGATCACCCGGTCACTTTTTCTTCGACAACCATCCATGTGGCACCCGCCAGATATCGCTGGACACTCTACCTCCCAAGCAGACCTCAAGCTTCGCCCCTCCGGCGGCTTCTTCCGACTACCCGAAGCTGCACAGCACTGATGACTTTCTTTGGTCTCGCGCTTCTGTCGAGAACGTGGTCGCAGTAAGACCATGCCGCCGCCAAACGGGAGACATTGTGGAGATTTTGGGATTGTTATTGTATTACTCGGATGGCAAACAGGCGCCTGTCGGTCAAGTCCGCTTTGACTACCTTGATCAGCCAATCTTGACACACGGTTGCCAGCTGATATATCTCGGATTTGAAAAGACCGAGCCAAAAGGCCCGTTTGTTTCTCGGGTCGAAACCTCTGCTGATAACTTGGATAATGCCGTGAGCATGTGGTTTGAGGTCTTTCTGAAGGGTGCCCTAGAATGGTGGCTATCATATCGACAGTGTCAAGCATGTCAAGATGGCCGTCGAAGTATGCCTATGAGAATATAGGACGTCTTGACACCTATTGTAAACTCATATCAAGGTTTCTTCATAATGCCCCATCCTAGTCTCAACCCTCGGACACATGGCATTTCCATCAGCTTCTTCGGTAGTAACATCAAGAATCCCTATCTCTTTGAATTGTTACATACAGTGTCCTGTTGCCCATCACGATAGTGACGCCGCTATCCCCATAGCTCCCCTTCCTTGCAATGCCCATTTTTGCAGCCTTCACAGAGGTCTCTCTCATGCGGCTTCCCATTCTTGCGACTGTAAAAAGGACGCTCCACCTCAACACCCGACCACTTTTTTAGACGATAGGCAACCCTGTCCACATATGTGTCCACGTCGAGATTCGGGCGGCTGAGCCAGTTGCAGCTCCTGCAGCGCTGGTGATAGACACGAACGTTGTATCGGTCGCCGCTGTACATGCGAATGGTTATCGCGATCTTCTTGCTTGACCATCCACGACTGACGCAGTTGTTGTTGTGACAGGTGAACCGGCCCATTATGTTGGTGTCGTATGTTTCTATGAGGCCCCTCTCGTCGTCATTGTTGTTGAAGGTGAGATAAAGCTCCTCTGGCTCCAATTCCTTTGACAATTCATCGTCGAGAGCTGGGTACATGGACCATGACTTGGGTTTCTTGCGTGGTGGCATGGTGGATTGTCCGGGGCCAGAAAATAGGGCGAGGGCGAATTGGGAGAGGAAGTAAACAAATTGCATTTGTAGCAGAAGTTATTGTATATTGGGCAGCGAACAGGGCCAAATACGCGAGAGAAGGGAGAAGGGGAGCACGCCTTCATTAGGGGCCTTAGACACGCGTGACGGATACGACAATATGCACGTTGCCACGCCACGAGCAAACTGTACCAACATGCGTAAGGAACTGAGTGATTTGGTCACTGTTGAGTTCCAGCTGCTGTTATACCCTTCGTCGGCCTCTAAGCCCAAAACCTTCTGTGTTGGCCCGCTTTCACAGCCATTGGATATCGTCGAACTTGTTGGGCAGCTTTGCTGCCACTAAGGGAGGCCGACCTCTGCCTGTGACGGTAAGAATCGCTCTTGTACTGGCTGGCCAAGAAAGAGTAGCTCTCAATGACCACTTTATGTCGCTTGGTCGGCCTCCCGCATCCCCAACCTCGTCGTCCAACTCAGATGATTGGACAGCACATCCTGGGTCGACATGACGTACCCAGTCATGTTGCAACCGACCTGACAGGGCCATTCCTGTCACTACGACATGGTGCTTCGACAATTATGCGAGAATATGGCTCTTCGGGTGATGTGTCCTGATGGTCGCCACTGATACATCTATTCGCTTCGGTTTCCAGGCTGGATGGGAAGTCATCCTGTTGGCAAGGTGATGCCAAGCCTGCATTATTCTCGATTGAGGCTAGATTCTATACAAAAGAGTCTGTATGTCTATGTGCTGTCTATATGATTAAAGATGAGGTAGATACTCCAGATGAAGAAAGAAAACGTGAAATGCTCATTCGCTCCAATCAACCCCGTCTATGATAAAATCCACATCTTCTATCTTCCAAAGAAACCCTTAAGGAAGAGAAGCAGGAGCGTAAGCCTGGTCAGGCTTGACGACCTTGCCGCCGGCGAGCTGCTGGTCGGTGTAGGCAGGGTAAACAATCTGCTTCTTGCTCTTGCTGACAACCGAAAGAGTAGTGAAGCCCTTGTCGGCACCGAACTGACCGCTCCAGCCAGAGGTGATGGTGAAGTCGCCGCAGGTAGCAGGTCCGCCGTTGGCCTTGGATGCCTTGGCCGTCTTGGTTGACTTGACGACGTACTTGCAAGCGGTAGCGGCGCCGCTGCCAGTGTTGATCTTGAAGTTCCAGGTGCAGGTGGCGTCGGGCTTGTCGCAGACGCGGTTGAGGGATTGAATTGTCCACTGGGGGAGGCGGCCATCATAGAGACTTCGTTGGCGGGGGCGGCCATGCCAGTGGCGGAGAGGAGAGCGGCGACGATGGTGATGGAGAACTTCATTTTGGCGGCTGGGGCTATTTGGTGTTAGCTTTGCCGGTGTTTGTTTGGAGTTGGCGTTCCAACTGACCTGTGAGTTGATGCTTAAGCGTCAAGGAGATATGGAAGTGTGGAAGATGTGAGTGATGTAGGAGGTAGTTGTTGATGATGAGAGAAGACGTCTTGTCCTGGAGTCTTCGGCTCTTTATATCATCGTGAGGTCAAGTCAACAAGTTTCCAAAAATACATCGACTCTTGTCAGCCCTGCCTCTTCGTATTCCATATATTCACAGCCCCATATTATCCCATGATCAATAGAAACAAATCTGGACCTCAGTTTCATGCTTAGCTCCAGTCCCGGCCTCGCCGTCTGAGGTCTTCCTCGAGACTCGAAAGGTTCTAGCAAGCCTAAAATGCCGATGTACCGAACGCTATTCCTTGCCCTTGTCCTTTTCCGGAGTCTTGACCAAATCTTAGCCAATTGGATTCATGCGCTAGACAGGATAGATCCCTGCGATTTAACTTTGCTGGGTTTAGTCAAGATGAAGGGCTGTCTATTTTTAGTTCTCCCCTGTCTCTCCACAACCGTTGTCAACCTTTCCTCGGGACATGGACAGATACCCGAAGATCGTTAACGTTTAGGGCATTCCCGCTCGTATTTGTTGATATTGGAGTCAATGCTGATGGGGCTGTCATCGGCAGTTGGGTTGTTCATTTCTATGACCAGTGACATGTAGCTCCTAGTGAACGTGGCTGCGAGGCCAAGCCACGACAGCCCATTCCCGAAGCGAACACATAGAAGATTGGCTACAACTAGTCATTCAGACTGTCAGAGATTACTTTGTTCAACGGAGAGGTAAGAAAGTCGGGACCCAGAACAACCCAGGGTAGGACGAGGTTGTTGCATCTTACGGCCAAAGCTCCTTTGTGAATGAGGTTTTACTGCAGGTATTACAAGAATTGTTGTTTATTACAATGGAATTGCGCGGAAGGCTAAATCGCATGCGTGGATGGTGAGAGGTTGAAAGAAGTTGATGGACGATTAGTGTAGTCGAGGAGACAAGCAAAGTGCTGACCTCCACTGAAGCAGCCATGGACTGAAACACCTCTGAGAGAGAAAGAAAATGAAACGCGCCATTTATGATGTAGAAACAATTTTTTAAACATGTTATGCATTGGACGGCGAGTAGGAAGCCGTCAATGAGCATGTCACTTATCGAGGGAGAGAAACTGGTGATAGCTGTGGACGGGCTACCCTACAGCGTAGTCCGATTTCTAAGACGAAACAATTCGGAAATTACTCGACAAGGACAAAAAGAACGAAAAGTGGCAGATACCGTTTTAATGAGCACTACTTCGTGGGAAAATGAGAGCGCAAGTAAGTTCTGTCCATGTTCGTCACACAGTTTCCAGTTTTCCAAGGTATGGAGGCCAGCTCAATAGACACCCCTAAGGAAAGCGAAGGAAACGCAGTACTCTTGCGAACCCATCAGCGCTCTGAGATGGCTTAGTCGAGGAAAATTAGGCAGAAATTAGGAGGGTGTACCACTTAAGAGTGCAAGGGTAGCAGAGGGGCCGGTGAGTATGCGCCATCAAGTAAGATGTGCAGGATCACACCCTGCTTCTAGTTTGAGGCCGTCCAAGCCTGTGACCAGAAGCTCTTACGAGTCACATGGTAGATAAAACGTACATTTAAGCAGGCGGAATTCCTCGACTCTACACATTTTTTGTCTCTCCTCTTCCATCATCACACTGATCACTCACCACGACACTGTAACTATCAATTGACCAACGTTTTCAACAGCCTATCCACCCTCGCAACAAGTAAGTGATTACGACTGTTCTTAGGTCGGGCTAACCCTTACTCTTGTAGTGGATCGCTGGGGAATAGGGAAATATTAGGGCGCGTGTTGCAGCTGCGGAGGCAAGCAAGATTGGGACCGAGAGGCTGCCCTGAAGCCATTCGCGGTGGTGTCCGTAGACCAAGAGTAATGCATCCGCTGGCTACTGGTACTTATAATGTGATGAGGGGTTAATACGGGAAGGGCCGCATAATCATGTGCGATTTCTGATGGCGTGGTTGGATGTTGATGGCCAGAATCCGCTGCAGCTCATACCAACCAGACATCATCACGCAGTAGAGCCGTCCAATAACACTTTTTTAAGCTATCATCATGTGAGTTGCTTCAAGCAGGCTGTGACATAGTGACCCGAACTGGCCTAGCATCCTCAGCCACTTTTCTAGGGTACGTGCGCACGCCGCTGTTGTGCATCATGATAACGCATAGCGTACGCGTATTGATTGCAAGCACTTCCAGTCCAAGCAATAGAAGATTGTTCCAACATCGGCCTCAAGAGCAATGTTGGAAAATTGGTGAGTTGAAAGAAGCCACCTATTTGCTAAACAGTCCTGGCCGATGACATGGCCTCTCACAGTCCAGGTTCGGATATTCCGGCAACGACTCCTTACCAACCATCTACTCAACTCCTCAGCCCTCGTATCACAAGCCACGCAAGCTGAGTGCCATCCACGTGACGCCAGCGCTAACTGCGGACTCAATCCGGGCATTAAATCCCTCTCACATCAATTTCGAACTTGCCAAGACTCCTGGCCAAGACTATCAACATGACTCTCTGCAGCCTATGCAAGACCATTCCCCCCAAGTTCTTTAGCTCAGCTCGAAATGACCAATGTACTGTCGAACATCACCCGAACCTCGCCGCTCTTGAGAAGTCGGCAGAAGCAGGATGTCGCATGTGCGCGGTCGTTTATAATGCGATACAACGTCGCGCCAAGGACGGCAAGATTTACAGTACAATGGATGGGAAGCCTGTTGATTTGTCCCAGCAGATCAACTTGAGGAGCACCAAGTTTGGCGCGCAGTCGGTATGTTTGGGTTGGGCTGACGTGGGGAGTATGCGAGGAATTGAGATCCCACAGGATTGGGACGATATCGCTGTATACGACCGCAAGCCAGAGCTGGGAATGGCATCGGACCTGAAGTATCAGAGTGATACGGTCAGGTGGTGGCTGGAGAACTGCTGGGGAAAGCATGCCGAGTGTCGGAAGAACCACGATGCCTCATATCTTCCATCACGCTTGATCGACGTCGAATCTTCTGATCCTAACCTCGTCCGCTTGGTCGTTACTGCTGAAGAGTCAATCGATGATCCTCGCTATATCGCTTCGAGTCATTGCTGGGGTCTCAATATGCCGGAATCAGCCAAGACAGTCACGTCCAACTTCAAACAGCACACTGAAAGCATCCCGTTATCAGACTTGTCTCGGACATTTGTCGACTTCATAAGGATAAGCAGAAATATTGGCGTCCGCTATGTCTGGATTGACTCGCTATGTATCATCCAAGACTCCTACGAGGATTGGATTGTTGAGGCGGCGCAGATGGCGGCCGTGTACTCCAATGCCTATGTTACCGTGGCTGCGTCAAGTTCATCTGACGGCACTGGCGGATGCCGAAAAGGAGATGCGTCAGAGTCGTTTTTTGGACCTGCCGACCTGACCTGGGATGAAGAAGATGAGTCTGGAAACAGAAAGACTCGCACAATCCGTGTGTTTGCCAAGCCTGCGGGCCATGCAGTCACCAGTCTCTCGCAAGATCCCCTGCTCTCAAGAGGATGGACACTCCAAGAGCGCGAGCTGTCACCCAGAGTGGTGCACTATTCAAAGGACACAATCCGATGGGAGTGTGCCTGTCAAAAGGCAACCCTCGAGTTTCCCTGGAGCGACAGCCTCTCGTTCAACAACGCGCTCAGGGCGTTTGACCAGGGCCAACTTCAACCTCAAGGCACTGAGGGATGGTATTCGGATGAGGCTGTGAGGAAGAATAGCTTTGTGTGGTTCGAGGTCGTGGAGCGATATACGAAACGATCACTTACGAAGCAGACGGATATCTTACCAGCGGTTTCTGGAATCGCGCGGTACTTTTCCAAAGAGATTGGGGACAAGTATCATGCCGGCCTCTTTGAGTCTCATGGTGTTATCGCATTAATCTGGAGGATCGAAGGCAAATCCAAGGATAAGAGGAGTCGACACTCCGAGTATCTCGCCCCATCTTGGTCTTGGGCTTCAGTGAAGGGTCCAGCCGAGTGGTGGTGGACGCTCAAGCAGCACAAACCAGAGCCCGTCGATCACACATTCACGCCGCAGATTCTCGAGATGAGCACGGTACCTGCAGGAGACGACCCTTTTAGTATTCTCAAAGGCGGCACCCTCAGGTTAAAGGGTCTCCTCGTGCCTGTCGGCGCCATGTGGCAAGAACAAGACGGGCTTGAGCATGATCAGCGGTCAATCATGGCCATCCAAGCAGATGGACAGATGACAAAAGTCGGAACCATAACTTTTGATATCCCTGAGGAAGCTTGCCAAGTATTGTTCTGCTTTGCCTGTCGCAGAGAGAGCCAGTTTGGCTGGATCGACGCCCTGGGACTGACTTCGACAGGACAGGGAACCTTGCAGTTTAAGCGCGTGGGACTTGTTCGGTCGAAAGAGAAGTCTTGGTGGGAGAAGGCGGTCACCGCAGAGATTAGTATTATATAGAAAGCGCCTTTCTTCAGAAATGGTTTACGTAGGTATTATGTCGAGTTTTCTAGATCAAGGCTATGAGTCAGTATCCCAAGCGCTAGAAGCCGTTGTTTGGATATTCCCCATCATTTATCCTCCTTGACAGCCTTGGCTTTATCGGTGCTGTCTGAAATCACTACTTCAGATGTGTCGAAAAGCCCCTGAAGCGCCTGTCGCCAAGAAGTCTGCGTCTGCCATCTCCTGAACCCTTCGCTTTGAGGTGGATCCTGTATAACAAGCCTCTCACGACCAGGTGCTGGCCGCAGCGGGACGTTTTGAGTCATACCCGTGACTCTATAGTCAATTCTTATGCTTTGCTCCCTATCCTGGATAATGGCACCAGGTTGTTCGACTAGGTCGATCTGGAGCCCGACGTAGAATCGGATTTCGTCTCCATCCCAAGGAACAGGGATGAGGGTTAGCAAGTTCATAAATGGCTTGCCTCCTTTGCGATAGTTGATTAGACTTTGTTGAACTTCGTCTCTCGCTTCAAGACCCTTCTTCAATCTCAACACCGCTTCGTTATCCACATAGTTTCGCTGTTGACCCGCCTGAACGAAACCATCTGGGGCCTGCAAGAATCTACAATTCTTGCCAACAACCTCTCTCCGTGAATATCCTGTCAAGTTCTGGAACATTGCGGAAGCGTATACGATGGGACAATCGTCCATAGTGACATCGCACACGACAAATGAGCAAGAAAGGTCGATGGTTCCAATGTCAAACTTGGGGTTTTTGCGACCCGTGACCTTCCACAGCAGCCCCAATAGATCGAACTTGGGCTCGGCGGTGCTGTACACCGGCAAGGGAGGAGGAGTAACGCTCATGGGGACTGGTAGAGTGGTTGGGTATTGCGCAACTTCCGGTGATGAGTTTTGCATTCCTCCCAGGCTATCAAGGTCCTGAGAGGCTTCAACAGGTAGAAGAGACGGTGAACCGGGGAACGACCGAGGAGGAGAGTCACAAAGGGTCTCTGTGTAGTCCAGGAAACGGTTCAGGGCAAAATGAGCATCTGTCCCATACCACTCGGACCCCTTGCGTCCGGAAATACTCGCTAGTTCGACTCGGTCGACATCTAGCGCTTGTAGCCTGGCTTGGATGTCTCTAAAGTCTTCCTTGAAGTCTGTCTCGATGCGTCTTGTTCGTTCATCTATAGATGAGATGGCCGAGCTGTATGGTTAGCACAAGCGGAGGACTCTTGGATGAGTACTTACAAAGTCATAACATTCACAGTCATGTCCAGAGACATTTTGTATGTGGTGACTGTGTCTCGAAACAGTTGAATCTCCTTGTCTTTGAATGCCCATGCAATGTTTTTCCACGTCCGGACCTTGACTTTACCATCCCGAGTCGTTTGTGTGAAGCCATTCAATGTATTTGTAAACTCCTCAAAAATGTCCAGACAGTTCTCGAGTGGCGTTGTAAGGCAATCGCATAGCTCAGGATTGTTTGACAACTTATCCTGCATGCCGGCGAGTCGGCCAAGGACCTGGTACAACGCCTGCAGATCGGTTGAGAGCGCCACGATGTCTTTCGGCGCGCTTCGCAAGCTGTCGATGAACTCGTAGAGTCGTTTTGACCCGTGGAGGGCGGCGCCGACGATGCCGACGACGCTCGCCCCGACAGAGAGTGGATCGGCCATGGATGGTGTCGACGTTACGAGGTCATATCTTGAGGGTTGAAAACGAGCGGGGGAGTCTAATGCGGCTGACAGGGCATGTGACCAGGCCCAGTGATAGAGGCTGATCGAAACGTGGCTTGCTGTCAGTGGGAATGAGTAGATTCGACAACTTGGATGAGATAACCGAGATGAAAGTGTCAGAGGAAAATTTGGTTTGATGAGATATTTTGCTGGCCTTCAGAGGCGATGCTACGCGATTATGAGGCTTAACACAGCCGTGTTTCTTTTCACGAGGCAGAATGTAAGGCGTTCTTGATGCTAGCGGCACAGTTACAGTATTGGTCTTGAGTAGTCCTCAAGGTTGACAGTATACATAAAGCATATCCTTCCACGTCACCCGTTAAATCTCATACAACAACGCAGCGATATAGCAAAACCAAGCAGGAACGTCTGCAACCAAAGTCCTCGTAATGTGGAGGCTAATCCATCGAGCCATGTGAGGCTGCGCCTGATCGGGGTTGGACAAGATACTATCCATGATTGAGAGCACCTAAAAGGCGTAAGTCGGAGCAAATGAGTTGCAGTGAGACTCATGAACGAACCTGACTTCCAAAGGTGAAATGAACAACAGTGAATCCAAGGCCAGCCAACGACCACCAGGAAACAGCCTTGGATCTTGGCTGATCCTTACGGCTTCGATGCGAGCAGAATGACCAAATGCCACCCCCGAAAGTGAGTGCACCAATTGCCGTCACAGAGATGAAGCCTGGCATGAAAAAGTCTTTGAACCAGGCTGCGATGGCTGGGCCGCTGTAGTTGGGGTCGCTGAACGCGGTTGTGGTGACATAACCGCCAAGAGCAAGGCCAACGTTGAGAGTCGTTGACAACAAGGGGAGGAAGGACCTCGGGATATGCTTGCGTTTTTCCATTGTGCTGGGAGAATATGTTGAGATGATTGATGTTATGAGAAGAGATGAAGGTTGCGCGTCAGCAACGTGCGCACGGGTTGCGATAAGTTATTTACGGCTGACTCATTTCGCAGGTGGATATCAGTAAGCACTAGAAGCCTCTGTATTCGACGCCGTCACTGCTTACAAGGGCATCTAAACTCCCAACCAAGCGTCCATCATGGCTTTGCAGACAGCCCAACTGTAACCCCCCTAGTCGATGTATCTAAAACCCCTCTTCTCGTAGTGAGTCTTATCTTCTAGCATCTCCTCGGTTGTCAGGGTCACTTCTGTGCCCTCCCTCTTGTCGCGGATTCTGTTTTTGATCTTGCACCCAATGGCGTAGGCCGCTAGAATGGTGATGGCACTAATCTCGGACCCCATCAAGCTGTTGTAGCCGGTGCTGTAATGAGGCTGCTTCCTGGTCTGGGAAGGCCGTGAACTGGGATCATAGCCTTCGGGCCTTGGATTGAATGCGGCGGATGGCACACATATGCTCGAGGTCCGCTAGTATAGAGCCTCCCCCAAATGTGAGCCAGATGCCTTGATCTAGAATCTGCAGGGCCTGAGCAAGAGTCTTCATCAAGAAAGTTACAGAGAAGGAATGGCACGCACTTTGTCATCCAATGAACCGAGGAGCACCTGAAATGACCAGTTCCAAAGAGAAGCAATTATCTCAAACGCCGTATAGCAATAAATCAGCGATACCCTGTTGTTTTTGTCTTCAGCAACAGTCGCCTTGGCAATGTCTTCAAAGTCCAAAGGAAGAAGAGCGGTAAAGAGCCATGAGGTCAAATGGAAGGCCTTAAGAATAGCACAAAGAGTCATTGTCATGCATCAACATGATTGATCGATAACAAAACGCTCTATATCTAGACTCTGTCGTGATAAGAACTATCTACCATTATTTCTCCGTTCCTGTCAAAGTTTATTCCAGGGACTAGAATATTTACCCCAATATAGACCTCACGATTTATATCTATAGAAGACCATAGCGATAATCTTCTATTCGCTGTTAAACTTGCCTACAGTGTATCTTTGTGCTGGAAATAGGTCGCGAAGTCGGATCCCCCGTGGCGGCAGCTCGAAGCTCAACCTTCGCCTAATCGGGCTCCTCTCCAGACCATGCTTTTCCATGTCGCCTATCCAATAGAAACATTCAAGTGTCGAAGCTATCTTCTTGACGCGTAGATAGCCAGTGCAAAAGAATTAGGAGTATCCTCATCGTGGAGAAGGAGAAGACAGGTTTGCTGGAATGTACGGGTGGGAGGATATGCGGTCGAGTACGCTAATCAAGCCACACTCAGTTGTCCAACTGTCGGTGTATAAACTATATTTACAGGCATTTTTATCTTTTATGCAGTCATCTGGGGACCCAGACTCGTTCTCGCCGAGAAACTGGCTTGAACGGGTCTGCTTCTGGGTTGTCCAAGAGTTGGCGTTGAAAGTGTCGTCTCTCTTACAGTGGCTTGCGAGGGAGGGAAAGAAATCCAATGCTGCACAATTGCCGTTGATGCCTCAGGAATGAACCCCCTCATCATTCTGCCTTGGCGACCACGCAGTCAGCCTTACATCATTCTATCTATCTATCGGCACAGTTATCCCATCAAGGGCGGGGCTTCAACTGCAATCATTGATTGCTCTCATCTCGTGCATCTGCATCTCCACTGCCCCATATCACCCCGCTAAGACTGCATCCGACTTCCACCTTTCTGGGGACCTCCTGATGTCGTTTCGGCTGAGGCGCAAGCCAGTCCCTCGCCCGGGCGAGGACAAGGCCGAGGACACGGTTGAAGCCGAAACGCTGTACGCTACGCTTGACAGTAGAACCCCAACAATCCGCCTCATCACATTACATCCTGGAGCTTGGTCCGAACCAATAGCCTGCTCACTTACCGAGACGAAGCTATCGGCTCAGCAGCCCTACAAAGCTCTGTCGTATGCTTGGAATAATGGCTACGCAGCATCCGACATCATCCTCATCAGCGTCAATGGTCGGGCCATCCCAGTTGGCCACAACCTGTACACAGCGTTGAGAAGGTTACGGCGCCCTCAGACATCTGTTCAAGTCTGGGTGGACTCCCTGTGCATCAACCAAGATGATGTCTCGGAGCGAACCCAGCAAGTGAAACTGATGCGTGACATTTATCAGAACAGCAGCGAGGTCGTCATCTGGCTAGGCGAGAAAGGCATCAATGACGACCTCGGAGACTCGATCTTGCCCATGATTACGGGACAGAGGTTGAGTAGAACCCCTGAGGACGACTTGGCGCGGGTAGAGTGGTACGGAGACGACCGGGACTTGCCCAAGCTCAATGCATACATCCAGTCCGTCTCCAAGAGAGACTCATCGTTCAACCCCAATATCCGGGACATCTTTGGAGGATTCTGTGTCCTCTATCTGCTCTCGATGAAGATTCCTGCCGCGGAAATCATGCATCTTCGACACATTGACTATTCCATGCCCATTGTGAAAGGATTGTATGCAATCATGGACCAGTCTTGGGTAAGCCACAAACCATTGGTTAGAGATAGCTACTAATTATATAGTGGCGACGAATATGGGTCGTCCAAGAGACGGTCGTGGCTAGAAAAGCAACCATTTACTACAGCAAGTTCTCCGCTCCATGGTCCATGTTTTCCGATGCTGCAATTGAGTACGATAGAACACATCTGCTAGGAAATGTCAACTCTGTCTATCCGTACCTCCACGACGGTCAACCGCTCATGCACTTCTCCCGCATCGTCACAGAGATAGAGACGACACGAAGGCTCTGGCTGAACATCCAGCCTACGTCTCTCCTCCCGCTTTTGCGGAAATTCAGAGCAAGACAGGCGACAGACCAACGGGATAAGGTGTTTGCCCTCCTTGGACTCGTCAGCCATTGGCTACGTGGCCCGCGGGTTGTTCCAGACTATCGTTTGGAAGCGCGTCAAGTCTTTTGGGACACAACCACAACGCTCATCCAAGCCAATGGCTCTCTATCAATCTTGGCCGGAACACTCCAGCAAAACAGCATGCAGTGGGACTTCAATCCTTCGTGGGTCGCCGACTGGGGCAGCCTGCCTGAGTTACATGAGAACGTTCGGGTCGGCAATTTGCCCTTATACGATGCTGCTAGGGGTCTGTCCGGCTCGGTTCGTGTTCATCGGCCCTCTGTACTGGAAACAACTGGCTTCCAGATTGATGACATCACCTTTGTGGGCCAGGAGCTTCCCCTAGGTACAGAAGGACAGAGCAGTCGGTTAAGACTAGTCGTCTCCCAGTGGGAGAAGACGCTCGATCGACTCGGGGCTACGCAACTCGGGGCTACTAAGTACGTCGGAGGTGGAACCCTCGCAGATGCGTTTTGGCGGCTACTCTGTGGCGATACCGAATACTGCAAAGATGTCGGAGGAGAGTTCAAGGAGGAAAAGATCGAGTTCCGCAGGGCGGGAACCTCGACGTTTTTCACGTACCTGCAATGGCGAGAGGTAGACCACAGCGCAAACAGGAGGACGTCCATTATAGGGGGGTATTGGAAAGAGTCAGGCCATGAGGAGGGAGCTAAAGATGAGAATGCCTTCCACCACGCGGTAGAGTGCGCCTCCGGTTTCAGGAGGATCTTCATCACTCGCAAAGGATACATCGGAACAGGCCCTGGACACATAAGGGTAGGAGATGGAGTCTTCATCTTGTATGGGAGCCGTGTACCGTTTGTTCTCCGCCCTGCGGGCCGGGCTGCCACCTGCACCATGGTGGCTGTCAATGAGCTGTTTGGCCCGGAGGAGGACAAAAAGATCTTTATTGATCTCACAAAGGGAAAAGGCGACAGGCCGGAACCGAAGAAACTATCAACAACGTGTAATGATATTCATGAGGGAGTTTACCATGTCGTTGGGGACGCGTACGTGCAGGGGATGATGGATGGAGAAGCAATGAAAGGGAAACAAGGCGATGAGGTTTCGCCGCAGAGCATCTTTCTTGTATAGTAAACTCTAGCTCTAAGGCTGGAGCATTAATTCTAGCTTAATACATCTCCTGTTTTAATACACTCTCTTGCTTGTATTGTTTCTATATGGCTTACTCATTTCATATCAGTTATCAGTCAGCACCAGATGAGTTATGAAGCCGTACCAGGTCTCCAGCTTTCTCAACGTTTGGATGATGGGAGAATGTTCGCAGTCATCCCTTGCTGACATGCCTAAGCACCTAGGTATTCCCCAGATTTATGCCAGAAATTACTTTGACTTGATCATCTGGTAACGATGTTTTCTCATGTTGAACGAAACAAGAGAGAATATCACCATCTTATCGCTTCCTTGCCTCCTTCTAGGTACTAAGAAAAGACGCAAGGTAAGTGGGAAAACCTTGGCACTTTGCGTCATCGCAAGTTTGCGATCTGGGCACATTCTCACTTCGCTGACTTGGTTCGTCTTATCTTCAGTGAACTGAGAATTTCACGTGGCAACAAGATAAAAGATCCAACAGGCATAAGAATCAGGTCAATAAGCCGTGAGAATTTGACTTTTTCTGCTGGTTCAATAGTGCGAATTCATCTCTACGTGTCGTAGCTATCACGGCCAAATATCAGACCAGGCGGTCTAATACGGCAGAACCCCGCCACGTGACTAGTCCGCTATAAGAGTAAGCAAGACCCACTATGATATAAGTAAGCGCTCCTAGGCGACGCTCACTCTTAATAACCTCATCTAGGTAAGCAAGTAAGCACTATAGGTTTCCTACTAGTAAATACTTTAAGTATATAAAATATACTTTGTATACTTTCTTATATAATAGCTACCTTAGTTATTAATATAACTTAATTATACTTAATACCTTTAAGTATATTACTAGATATAATTTATATCTTATTTAAGATAATATACTTAATCCCTTATTAATATAAACTTAATATAACTAATTTATCCCTTAGGAATATATATAATTATTATATATTAATAGCTCTTATTTAATAGATTACTTATATTACCTTAAATAATATTAAATATAATAGTTACCTAGGTAACTCCTATTAATAACTATTAATAAGTCTTATTTATTAATTACTTACTTATTATACTTACTTAGGCTATTTTAATTAATAAAGATATAAAAAATAAAAATAATAATAATAAAGATATTAAGTAATTTTATATATAAATTAGTATTATAAGTACTAAGATAAATAATATATATAAACTTATTAAGAGAATAAGTAAGAATTAATATATCTAAAATATAAAATATCTAAATAATATCTAAAATATTACTAATATAATAATTATTACTATAAATAAAAGAGATATAAGAGAAATCTTAAAGTTAAACCCCTTAAGCCCTTTAATAAAATTACTTATAAGTTATTAATATTTTTTACTTAGCTAAGGGTATTTATAATATATTATTTAATATAATTTACTTTATTAGCTAATAAGGTTTAATATATTATAAGAAGACTTAAGAATTATATTATTATATAATTTAAACTTATTATAAAGGAATACCTTATAGCCTTAGTTAACTAATATTTACCTTATATTTATTACCTCTACTTAGATTATAAAGCCTTTAAAGTAATACTTTAATAAGCCTTTAGAACTATTAATAAAAAGGCATAAGCTAAAAGAGAAATTAAGGCACTCTAATAGACCTAATCTACCTTAGAGTATAAAATAAAATACCTCTAACTCGCCTTAAAGCTTAACTAAAATTAAGAACCCTTAATATCCTTATTTTTTAATAAACTTAAAAAGAAAATATAAATAAAGCTCTATAAAGAAAAATAATTAAATAACCTTATTAAATATATTAATAAGGTAATTAAGATTAATAATTAATAGTTCTTATAAAAGAAATTATAAAACCCTAAATTTAATAATAATAAGGTTAATAATTTATAATTTAATATTAACTAAGGTAAGAAAAGAAATAATAATACTTTTTATAGCATTAAAGCTAGCCTTATAATACTTAGAGCTATATAAAAGAATAAATAAGACTATTATAGCCTTAAATACTATTATTACTATAAAAAAAATTTTATTAAGAAGGTCTATTATAAGAAATAGCGAGATATTAAGAAAGGATATTATTAATTAAACTAATAATAATCTCTCTTAGAAGGTAAGAAATATATTAATGCGGCCTATTAAGCCTAATAGGAAAATAAGAAACCCTAAACCGCGACCTAATTAATTAAACTTATTATAATATTATAAAGTAAATATAATATATTAATAAGGTAAGGCTAAGATAAATATAAATAAAAACTAAATAAAAAAATAGCTTATAGCTAAGTAAGATATATTAAGAAGTAATTAAAAAAAACCTAGAATATATAATAGTAATTACTTCTAGAACTAATAAGGTAAGGAAACTTTATATTAAATATAATAAATAATAAGAGAGTTATTACCGCGGTTATTAAGAAACTTAAATAAAAAAAAGAAATAATACTAATAAAATAAAAATAATAAATGCCCTTAATACTAGCTAAATAAATAGACTATAAGGAAGCTATTATAAAAGGCTTTAATTATAAAAAATAAATTATAAGATATAATAAATAATTATTATTATTATTTATTATATATTATAGGGATTATTAATAAGATAATCTTATATAATATAATTATAACTTATATTTATAATATTAATTTAAAGTATTATAAAAATATAATAAAACCTATAAATAATAAAAATAAGCTTATAATAATAAAAAACCCTAATAAATAAATTAGCTTATTTAAGTAAATAGCACTAATATTTATTAAACTAAGTTTAAGTATAAAATAAAAAAATTATAAAGAGAGTTATATAAATTATATACTTAATAATAAAAAGTAAGGAAAAATAATAAAAAACTATAAAAAAAAAAACTATTCTTATTTATCTAATAAAAATAATAATTAATACTAAAATAACCTATAAGAGAGATATATCTAGACCGCATAAGAATATATAAATATAACGGATATATAAGAAATCTATATTTAAGCCTATTATAAGGATTTAGCTAAAAACTTATAATACTAAGAAGTATTATTTAACTTATAAGATAATATAAAGATATATTTAATATATTAAAAATACCTTAATATTTCTTAGATATCTTATTAAGATTATTAATATAAAAAATATAAAAAAAAAAATAAAAATAAGATTATTTTTTTATTACCTTATTAGCTTAATTAAATAATAAACCCTATATATAATATAAAATAAAAGGCTATTAAATATTTTATTAATATAATATTATTAGTATTATATATATATAATACTATAAAGACCTATATTAAGCTATTTAGAAATATAAATAAATTATTTATAAGGTAAAAGATTAATAAAAGTAAATTAATTAAGAGGAAGTATTAAAGGAATAAAAACTAATAACTTAGTTAGAAAATAAAAAAGACCTAAAATAAAAATAAAAATAATAATACTAAGATTAACTATATAACTAAAATAATATATATAACTATAAAGCTTATAATAATAATAAATATTAATATAACTATATTAATTATATATTATTAAAAAACTAATAGGCCTATTTATAAAAGGGCTATAAGTAAAAGAATAGCTTATAATATTATAAAAGGCCTTATATATTATTAAAAAAAGATTAATATAAAGATATTTTAAAATATTAATATAAATTAAAAGAAAATAATTATATATTTTAATAAATAATAAAGCTAAGTAACATCTATTTAATTTAAGGATAGTAAATAGGCTTAAGCTATTATAAAGGTATAAGATAAAGCCTTATATAATAATTAACCTTAAGGGGAAATAATTTAATTATAATAATAAAGTTATTAATAATAAAATTAATTACCTTAAAGTTTTTATTAAAGAAAAAAACTAAGGAATCTTATTTAATATTATACTTATAAAAGGCTATAACTTAATACTTAGGTACTTATAATTATATTAATTTAACTTATATTTTAATTAAAGGATTAGCTAAGTACTCTCTTTTAATAATAAGGTACTCTTTATAATAAATAATAATTTAAAAAATAATATAAGATCTTAAATTTTTATTAAAAATATTAAAGAAATTAAGTAAAAATAAATATAAAATACCTCTTTACCTAAAGAGATATAATATAAATACTATAATAAATAAAAATAATAAAATTAATAAATAATTATATATAATATATAATAGTTTTAATAATTAAAAAAAGACCTTAAGTAAATTAAGAAAATATTAAAAGAAAAATAACTTAAAAATATATTATTAAAATATTATATCTATAAGAAATTCTTTATAAAAAAACTTAAAATAAGTTTATTATTATATATATATTATAATTTAGAAATTTAATTTATTAATAAAAAATAACCTAGCTTTAATAAACTCTATTTATTTAATATAATATAACTATTAATATTAAAAGAATATATTAAAGAAATATTATAAAAAGGATATATTAAGAAAAATAAGTTATTTATTAGATACCTTTTTATATTTATTTTAAAGAAAAATAAAAAATTCTATCTTTATATTAACTTTAAAATACTTAATATTATTATAATTAAGAATTATATATTATTATCTCTTATTAATAAATTAAAAAATTAACTTTTTAAAATAAAGTATTTTGTAATACTTAACCTTAAAAAAGCTTATAATTTTATTTAAATTAAAAAAAAATATAAATAAAAAACTACTTTTTATATTAAATATAAATTATTTAAATACCTTATTATGCCTTTTAGACTTATTAATATATTTATTATATTTTAATAAATAATTAATAATATATTATAAGAATATTTAAATATATTTATTATATATTACTTAAATAATATCTTTATTTTCTCTAAAATAAAAAAAAAATATATAAAATATATCTATAAGGTATTATAAATATTATAAGATATTAACTTATTAATAAAACCTAAAAAAAATAAGTTCTATACCTTAGAGGTAGAATTTCTTAAATATATTATTTCTTATAATAAGATATATATAAACCTTAAGAAGGTCTTAGTAATTAAAAACTAAAAAAAATTAATTAATATTAAGAAAATATAAGCCTTTCTTAGTTTTACTAATTATTATTATAAATTCCTTAAATAATTTAAAAAAATTATAATATTATTAATTAAACTTATAAAGAAAAATAAAATATTTATATTTAAAAATAAGATATAAAAAGCCTTTTATATAATTAAGGAATTTATCTTAAGTAAATTAATACTTAAAATATTTAACTTATCTTAATTAATAAAACTTAAACTAAATACCTTAAACTTTATATTAAGAGCCTAGATTAATTAATAAGATAATAAAAGACTTTTATACCTAATTATATTTTATTCCTATAAGCTATATAAAATAAAATTTAATTACTTTATTTATAATAAAGAATTCCTTATAATTATTAATACCTTTAAGGAGTTTTAATAGTATTTTCTTAAAAATACTTATTAAATTAAGGTATATATAAATTATAAGAATATTACTTATTTTATAAAAATATAAAAACTTAGTAAATAATAATTATAATATATTAAATACCTCTTAGAATTTAATTATATTATTATTTATATTAAAGAAATACAAAATAGCTAAATTAATATTATTAGCTAATAACTTAACCTAGATATTAAAAGGATTAAAGCTAAAAAATAATTATTATATTTTATATTAAAAAGATACCTAAGATAAAAGTTTATTAAATAAATATAAAAACTAATACCCTTATTAAAATACTTTATATTTATTAAGAGATATAAAAAATTAATTATAGACTTTATTAACTATATATAAGAATATTAATAATAAAGTAATAAAGTTTAAACTTATAAAAAAAGATCTCTATCCTTAATAAAGTACTTTAAATTATCTTTAATTATTACTATTACTAAGTTATATAATATAATAACTTAAAAGAAATAACCTAAGTTATATAATAGTATTAACGTACATGATAAGCGAGTGCACCGGACAAGTGAGTGCACCACTTTGACAGTTCTTAGGATTTACACTTTAATTTTTAATATCTTTAAAAAGTTCTCTAAAATTAAAGAAAAATCTTAGAAAGCTACAATTTTAAAGTTGAATTATATAATATGAGAAAAGTATTTATTATTTTTTATAAATCTTTTAAAAATCCCTTAGTAAGCTAGTTTAGAAAAAATCTTATTCGCACTGTATATATCCCTATTTCTTTATAAACGGACTTTTTTAAAAATATTAAAAAATCATTTTTAGATATTATATAGAGTTATATTTATAGAAATACTATGTTTAACTTCATAGCTATTTTATAGCTATTTTTAGAGACTTAGGATTTTGTGATTTTAGGTTATACAGTATCCTGGTGCACTCACTTGTCCGGTGCACTCGCTTATCATGTACGTTATAATAATTATAACCTTAAGGATAAAATATAAAGAAAAATATATTATTATAAGAAATATTATAAATAAATTAATTAATAAATTTAGAAATAATAAAAGGAACTAAGGCTTTATAAATAATCTAAGATTATAAAAATATTATATTAGATTAATAAAGTAACCTATATAATAAAATAAGGTAATTTACTCTTAGAATAAATTTAGTAATATAATAAATAACTCTTAGATAATAAGAAAACTAATAAATAATAAGTCTTAGATAAACTATATTATAAACTTATATATAAAATATATAGCTACTTATTATATAAATATTAAGAAATTAATAAAACCCTAAAATAAATTAAAATAATATTTATTTTCCTTAATATAAAAAAAATTATTTTAATAATTATTAATTAATATAATCTCTATATAAAAACTAAGATATAATATTATAAACCCTATAAAAAGCTATAATTACTCTTAGTTATATAATAATTATAAGACTTTATTATTATAGATTTTATTATAAAATTACTCTTATTAAAAGAATTAGTTATAAGAAACTTTTATAATAATATTCTTATTATTATAAATAGACTTATAAAATTTTCTTATTTTATATCTTATAGAGAATTAATAATAATAAAAGAATTTATTTACCTTTTTTATTTTTATATTATTAAGATATATAATATATTACTTAAAATTATTATATATTAAGGATTATTATTTACTTTAAAATTTTAATAAAGCCTTATAAGATACTTAAGAATTAATTATAAACTCTTTATTATATATTATAAGAAAATAAATAATAAAATTAAATATATAAATTAAATACTAAAATAATACCTATAATATTATATTAATTATAAATAAATTAATTAAGTTAAAAAGCTATTAGTTATATAGCTAGTCTATAATATAGCTATAAATAAAAATATAAAAATAATATTAGCTTATATTAATTTTAGATTTATATTAGATATATATTATTAAATATAAGATATTATTATTAATCTTAAAGTAATCCTTATTAATAATTAGCTAAAGAATTTATATAAAGAAATAAAAATAAAACTTAAGTTTATTAAAAATAAAATAATAAATTATATTAATAAAAAAAACATTAAGAGATTAATCTTCTTAAAGAGAGATATAATTTACTTTATAATAAAAAATATTAAAATAAAATAATAAAATAAAAAACTTAACTATAAATATATTAAATTATATAAAATTAAATAAAAAATCTTAGAAAATAACTATAAATTAAACTTATTATTAAAAATTAAGCTTTATTTAATTATTTATATCTTATTACTTAAATTAATAAAAAATATTATTTAAGTTAAAACTAATAATAAGCTAAAAATAAAAATTAATAAACTAAAGAAATATATTATAAAGAGTATCTTTAATATAAATAAAATTAATAATAAAATAATATATTTTATTAAATAAAAAAACTACTTAGACTTAGAAAATATATAAGAATTATTAAAATACCTTATTAATATATAATACCTTTTAAAGGATTTCTATTAATAGCTTTAAAAAAAAGTAAAAAGAAATTATTTAATCTTAATAAACTCTAATTAATAAGATTAAAATATACTAGGGATTATATATCTATTATAGCCTTAAACTCTATTAATACCTCTAGCCTATCTAAGTTATTTATTAATTTAAGGTTTTAATAAGTTAACTTAGTCCCTTTTAAAATTAAGAAATAATACTAAGTATATAAATAAAATAAATAAGCTAAGGACTCTTCTAGCTCTTACTAATAAGCTAATAACTCTTTCTATACCTATATTAAAGACTTATATTAAGACTAAAAAAGCTTCTTTATTATTAATTCCTTAGTATTAATTTACTTTACCTTAGAAATAATTCTTAATATTAAGAAATTAATTATTACTTAATTAATAATTATAAGAAATATATATAAGAATTTAAAGGGACCCCTATTATATTATAAGAATATTCTAAATAAGTATATAAACTATACTTTTTACTACTCTTAACTATCTTATAAATAGCTCTATAAGCCTAATAATAAATATAAGGTATTACTTTAAAACTAATATATTTAATAAATATTATAAAAGCATAGTAATAATAAGTTAAATTAATAATTTTAATATTTTTAAATTTTTTTTTTTTTTAAAAATATAACTAGATATAATATTAAAATATATTAATAAAAATTAAAGAAATAAAATAAGAGAACTAATTAATTTAGGGATAATAGCTACTTATATAGCCTTAAGGGTAAGATTAATAAAAGGGAGATATTATATTATAGCTAAATAATAGACTAGGCGGTTTAATATAATAAAACCCTATTATATAATTAATCTACTATAAAAGTAAGTAAGACTTATTATAATATAAGTAAGCGCTCCTAGGCGATACTTACTCTTAATAATTTTATCTAAGTAAGTAAATAAGCACTATAGGTTTCTTACTAATAAGTACTTTAAGTATATAAAATATATTTTATATACTTTCTTATATAATAATTACCTTAGCTATTAATATAACTTAATTATATTTAATACCTTTAAGTATATTACTAGATATAACTTATATCTTATTTAAGATAATATATTTAATCTCTTACTAATATAAACCTAGTATAACTAGTTTATCCCTTAGGAATATATATAACCGTTATAGTAGTAATTACCCTTATATATAAGTATAATAAAGGCTATTACTTACTTAATTACTTAATAACTTAAATAAACTCACGTGGTCTTCTAATATCTAACCCCCCATAACTAACTACCCCCTATAACCAACTACCTATTTTCTACCTTATAATACTATTAGGCTATATCTTTAAACCGCGATTTCTTAACTAATATTAAAGCTATTACTAAGCTAACTTTTATATTATTTTTACTATACCTAAATAAACTAAATAAAATATATAAGATATATTATAAATATACATAGATAGCATTTTAATAAATAAGGCCGCTAATATATATAAGATACCGCGTTTTACCTTTAAGGGATAAATTTATAGCTATAATCCGCGAAAAAAGCATAATAAGGCCCGGCAAAAGCTTATACTATAGCAAAAAAGGAAGCTATAAGACTAGATTCTTATTTAATATAACCTAGGCTATCTTATTTCTTACTTATAAGTTAGAGACTTCGCTAGTAAGGTAGCTATATATAATAGCTTTAAAGATAATATTAAAAAATACTAGCTTAAGGGTTTTTTAATATATTTCTTAGATATAAAAATACTTAAAGGTAAAAAGATTAACTCTAATTATTATTATAGCGCTTTTATTAAACTAATTAAGGCCTTTTTTATACTTTTAATAATACTACCTATTAAGAAGATTAAGTAAAAGTATTATTATAATATAAATAAAGTTAATATAATAAATGAGATTAGACTTAATAGTCTTATTTTTAGTTAAATAAAGAAAAAGTTAATATTTTTAAAATAACTTAGTTTAAGGTCTTAGATTTTAATTCTTAAGTATATCTTAGTAATAAAGAAAATCTTAAAGCCCCTAGTAATCTTTAAAGGTAAATTAATTTAATAATAATAATTCCTTTAAAATTAACTTTCTTAAAGATTAAAACTTTATATATTCTAAGAAAAGGTAAATAAATAACTAAATCGCGCTTTAATAGCTATATAATATATTTATCTTAGAAATAGCGCTTAAGGACCCCTAGGAACTATAATTTCTTATTCTTAATAATTATAATAATTATATAACTAAGAAATTCCTCTTTAAGTATTATAATAATAATATCTATCTTTTATTCCTTATCCCTTACTCTTCTTATATCCTCTAGCCCCTTAATATTACTATCTTTAATCCTTTAAAGACTATATATTATTATCTTTTTTTTAATCTCTCCTTTATTATAGACTTAATACTAATTAATAAAATAACCTTTCTTATTAATTATTATAAGGCCTAGATTAAAGTAATTACTAAAAATAATATTATAATAGGCTAAAAAGCTTTAAGATTATAGCTAATTAATATAACCTAGGTCTTAATAAACCTAATAATTATAGAGATATCTAAAAGGCCTAAAACGCTACTTATATCTATAAAAAGTCCTTTTAAATATCTTTTAAGGATTCTTTACTTAATAACATAAATAAAATAGGCACTTAATATAATCTCTTTAACCTATAAGATCCCTCTAGTTATATTATTATTTATAAGGAAAATAAAGTATTATTATAAAGATAATAATATTATATTAGAGATATAAGTAAAGGAAATATTAATATTAAAGCATTAAAATAAAGAATTAAGATTAAAGAAAAAAAAAAATTATCTTTAATAGTAATACTAAGTTTATAAAGGTTCCTATGATTAAGAAAGCTTATAAGGCGATACTTAAGATTATATAGCCGCGTAGGACCGCTATAAAGGTTTCTAAGATAAAATAAGCTAATCTAGAGTATATATTCTATCTAAACCTTTACTAATTAAAAAATTAGATTAATATAACTTCCCGTTATTAGTTATTAATTAATTATCGCGATTATATGACCTTAGTGTTATTATGGAAACAGGTGGTCGGTTATGGGGGGTGGTCGGTTGTGGGGGGTTAGACGTTAATATTTGTTCGCGGCATTGATGATGACAACTGCCCTAAGATGGTGCAACGCTGCAAGGCCAGCTCAGTGATTCAGGCACGCACGACGACACCCCACATAGCCCCCGTATTTGAAATATCATAGCGAGGCGGCGTCCGTCAGGAGTTATTCAAACGTAAGACTGATATGGATGCGGCGCTGAGAACGACAAGGATAATTCTCGAAAAACATGGCCAATACTGGGTGCATGGCAATATATGACTATAGCATAAAACACCTGCACTATTGGCAACGAGAGTTATTAGGGTGTGCAGAATACCATGTCTGCTTTATAAGCGGTAGATTTGACTGTAGGTGCACTTGTTCACCCCGCCTCAGTGATGATGCCATAGAGGATCACTCGCATGAAATCAGCCTCCCCGCACTGGAGTTATTAACAGTCTATAAAGCAAATACTCTCGGTGCATGATTATCTGTCAAAGCTAGGTTGTAGGTTTGACACCACGCACTACAAATAGCAGCCATGGTCCTCATTGTCAATGCCTTTGGAACCCCGTACGAGGTGTGAAGTCTCGCACCGGCTCTGGAGATGCGCCGCTAACTAAGAAAAGATAGGTTTCCAGCATGGTCAACAAGCAAAAGACCAGGTCCTTGGCTCAATATCTTACTACGGATCTCTCTTTGAGTCAACATGCGGCCTCGATTGGCCGAGCGTGCGAGAGGAAGCGACGAAGTATCTCGACACACTCGAGAGGCTGTGCCCAGAGTACCTCGAGGAGATTCGTGGTATAGCAGAAGGCGCAGGAGTAACGCTACTCGATATCGTTGCTCTGAACGTCCGAACCGAGATCAACTTTGGTTTATTCAGTCAAGAACCGAAGCTGCCAATCCAACTGGATGGATGCACTGCCTTGGCCATTAAGAGTGGACATGGGCCGTCGTTTCTGAGCCAAAACTGGGATTGGGTGACACGTCAGGGACAGAATCTCATCGTATACACTGTTCAGCGGCCAGACACGGATATTCCTCGCTTCACGGTAGTCACTGAGGCCGGCATCATCGGAAAAATCGGCCTGAATGAGAGCGGAGTTGGTGTGTGTTTGAATGCCATCAAGGCTCGTGGTGTTGATCACACAAAGTGGCCTGTTCATCTTGCCTTACGAAAGGTCCTTGAATCTTCTTCAAGACAGAGCGCTATTGATGAGCTGGTGTCGACTGGTCTTGCTGGAAGTGCGCATCTCTTGATAGCTGACGAGTTTGGAGCGACTGGCCTTGAGTCTACAGCCAAGACTGTGGAACTTCTCCCGGCAGATGATCATGGCGTTGTAATTCACAGCAACCATCTACTTCTCAATCATGCTGGATCAGAAGAGTCTCTTTGGCTACTGGACTCACCTCAACGATCCGACCGAATGCAACAGCTCGTCACCGAAGAGCTCTCATCCAAGCAAGCGCTCACTGCATCCGACATATTCAAGCTATTTCAGGACGAGGAGGGTTATCCAAACGGGATCAACAGGGACGCAGCCGATGATTCAAGTGCAGAGACGCTATTCAACATCATTATGAACCTGTCTGAGAGGACGGCGACAATCGCTTTTGGGCGGACGACAAACGTCGTGGAGCGTGTGCACGTTAGCTTCTAGCACCTGACTTTCTTGATCTCTGAATACACGAGTGTTGGACTTGTGCGTCAAAGCTTCAGTGTTTGTACGCGGACTTTTTGCTGATGACGTGTCAGAGAGTGGCCCGACTAATCAGTAGTTATCATCTCTTGTGTAGTCGTTTGTGAATCACCGGGACGTGTGCTCCGTATTCTTTTGTCGAAATGATACGTGTTGCTACTAGTACGCCAGCTCGTTGACGAGTAGACGTGGTCAGCAGATGAATTCCGCCTCGTGGCAGGTCAACCAGGTCGTTGATTACGCACGACAACGATGGTATCACAAGGCTGTGTGTTGGTGATTCAATACCCCCTTTCGGGTATATAAACCCCCATCCTCTCCCCTTGCATCCCAACTCAAATCCATCAAACACAACCACCTCAAACACCAAAAACAAGATCAAACCCAACAATCTCCAAACCCACCAAGACCAACCCCAAACAAAATATCTCTCCAACACCATCCACCATGACGCAACTTCCCGACAAGACCAACGTCGTCACCCACGAGATCCCCGCCAAGCTTGTCCCCGACATGGTCAAGTTCCAGGCGGCCCTGGAGCTCATCTACGGCAAGTCGGCTGCCGGTCTCAACTTTGACTGGAAGCACGAGGGCGACGACATCATCGTCAAGACCTACTGGAAGGAGCCCGAGGACCTTCTCAAGGAGCTCCAGGAGAAGGACGGCGCCATCAAGGAGGAGACCCTCGACAAGAAGGAGACTACCAAGGATGAGGCCATCAAGGAGGAGGAGGATCCCAAGAAGGAGAACTGAGGGGGCACAGATTTGCCCATGTCCGCCCTGCACGGTCTAGTGTATCATTTTGCAGATGAATTGAGCAATCATTGAACTCTTTTGATTTTATTTCCGTGCTTCACTCTCTGTGCCGTTTATTCCGTGACCGCTGGGAGTGACGGTGGCTAGCTCAAAGCTTCGCTCCATAAAACATGCCGCGAAACGATCAAGAAGTGTGTTTACTATGGGCTAATGACGCAGAGCTCCTCGACGGACGGTTCATGTAGTGATCAAGTTAATTTAGGCGTTGAGATATGGAGATTGAGACTTTCAAGTTAGCATAGGCACATACTGGGTGAATCTTAGAGATATTCAGAGATACTAACGATTATCTAGGTTCGTCATCTCTACCTCCAGTACAAGGAACATGAAGGCTTGGTGATCTTCCACGCTAGATCAAGAGCCGCCAGCACCTCATCTGGCAGTGGCCCCTTCTCTAGATCAGTCAGGTTACTCTCCAGCTGAGATAGGGAGCTGACACCTATCACGACCCCGTCATCGCCATCATGAATTTTGAGCTTGCTGTGATGGACTAGCCACCGAAATGCGACTTCTAATAGGGTCAGGCCAAGCTTGTCCACAACCAGCTTAATAACCTTCAAAGCTTCAAAGTTGACATCCTTGAAGTATCTCTCACGGTACATGGCGCCAACCACCGGATCATTCGTTGAATACCGACCGCCATCATCCGGGATCTCCTTGCTTTGATACCTTCCACTGAGTACACCTCCAGCGAGAGGGTTGTAAACAAGGACATCGATGCCATACTTTCGGCAGCATGGCACCAACTCTTCCTCAATGGCCCGAGTCAAGCAGTTGTACATGGCCTGATAGACGGTCGGCTTGATCCACCCTCGCTGATCAGCGATGTTCCAGATTTCGGCCACCTCCCAGGCTGCGTAGTTGCTCAGGCCTAGCTGCTTGAATTTGCCTTCCTGGTGCAGCTCATTGCAAGCTTCGAGCGTCTCTTGAAAGGGAACAGACCGATCGGGCGCATGCAAGTAGAATATGTCGACAGAGTCTGAACCCAGCTCGTTCAGGCTCTTGGACAGATTGTCTTTTACCACAGACTTGGAGTGATCTCCTGGCTTGTATGGGTACCACTTTGTCGCCAGGACAAGCTTTCGGTCACGCCAGTTTGTACGCCTGGTCCATCCTTCTTGGTGTCCGCCGACGTAGGTACGGGCTGTATCAACTTCGTTGTAGCCCCGCGACTGGAAATGATCGAGACATTCGTTGAAGGCGTCCATAGATGTAATTCGGCTCCCATAAGATTGGGTTCCGTCTGGGCCGAAAGTCAAGAGGCCCAAAACGGCACGAGGGCGAATCTGAGGATTTGCCATGTCGATCATGATTTGATGTGAAAAAGGGAGCCGAAATAGATGACTGGACCATACGCAAATAGAGCCAAGGAGTGTAGGATTTTGTGAATTGGAACTGTTGGAGTCACAGAATGATACAACTTGGACACTACTGGATATTTATCATGGTAGTTGTATACCATCTACCAATGCTATGACACGAGGACGGTTAATAGCCGTCTGGCATGCCACAAGTCAGTGTACGTCTCGGATATAAGCCGAGCATTTCATGGCATTCAGCTGGCTCGGATAGGTGGCCTCTGTTGTGGAAAGACTACGGCAACGCATCCGACCACCTTTTGACAGAAATGCTTCGGCTGCTAACCGTCTCTAGGATTGTTTTGCAAGCACAATCAATCCGACCCGTGACTATTCGCTCCCCCACTTCAACATCACCTCTGCAGGTAGATAGCGAATGCCATTGGCCGGAGGATGTGGGCGCGGATCGGAACGATGCATCCAAGACACAGCCGTGTTGCGAGGACCTCTCTACCAGATAAGCCTTCAGCACATTTGACGGCATCGGATCGTCCATATGAGGTCTTCTGACCATATTTGCTCCGGTCCTACATCCGATCATTTACCATGATCATGCACATGATGCCCCAAGGTCACAGCTAATATCCGTGGATCGTTGCGCTATAATAACTTGTTCGTCCTGTTACATATACCATTCTATCATCACAGCTTCAGTCACATATCTTCCTATCGACACTTCTCGAAGCGACCATGACTTCTGCTCCTCAAGCGAATGCCGGTGAAGCGAAAGTCACCGACCGCTTCGATCTAAGCGGCAAGAACTTTCTCATCACAGGAGGTGGCGGAGGCATTGGCTTCGCCTGCGCAAAAGCCATAGCTCAACTCGGCGGCGGAGTTGCCATCATCGACACAGCCCCCAAGCCTGTCGCCGAGTTTGACACCCTCGGCGAGCGGTACGGTGTCAAGACGGCGTACGTACGAGGCGATGTGACCAACCAAGGGTCTCTAGAGGATGCGTTTGCGCAATCCGTCCAAGCCGTAGGCCAACTTCATGGAGGGCTGACGGCGACTGGCATTGTCATGGACGCGTCATTTCTCCAGGCAGATTGGGAGGTGACCCAGCGGACTTTCAACGTCAATGTTCTGGGGACATTCTGGGCAGCTAAGCTTCTTGCACAACATCTAGTCGAGACCAAAACGCCTGGAAGTATTGTTGCCATCGCCAGTATTAATGCTCAAGGGCTCTATGTCCCTCGCAGCTGAAATCCGCATACAACGCCAGCAAGGCTGCAATCAAGGGGTTGATGGGGCCCCTGGCCGGAGAGCTGGGTCAGTACGGTATTAGAGTTAAGTGCATTTCCCCTGGTAGGTAGTTATATGCTGACTATAAAAATGTCTGCTAACAGTGGCAGGGGCAATTCAAACTCCTCTTTTAGCTCGTTTGGAAGGGGAGAAGAGAGCTATTCTTGACTGGTATAGGGATGGGTCACCCCTTCAACGGCTGGGTGTGCCCGAAGATCTGACGCCCATGGTATGCTACCTGCTTAGCGATGCCGCTGCTTTCACTACTGGCGCCGACATGCTAGTTACTGGTCAGTCCATGATTTCGAGATTTACCAACAAGCATTGACGGCATTCCAGGTGGCTTGCACGCAGGCTCAGTTCGTCACTGAATGAGCCATGGCGCTGTCGATGGTAGGGTCTGTCTACTGAATGGGCCATGATCCAGGACTGGCACATGGCTATCGAAATATTGACACTTGCAAGACAGGTTGAACTGGTCGCGATCTGGCAAAGCTGCTCACAAATCCTTGGTGCTTTGCTTTTCCATGCTCCGGTTTTGAATACCAATACATATTTCAAGCTCGAGTTGTTGCAAGCTTTGGAGTTGATAACAGGTAATGATTCATCACGTATTTTGAGAAAGGCATTTCAACCGTCTTCGGTCCATCTCTATTCTGGGCGCTGGTCGATCCAAAAGTCGACCAATGACTCCGTCTATACCTGATCGCGATGGGCTAGAGCAAATGCCAGACGTCAGGATCCCAATATTAGCCTAAGACCGGTGTTTAGTACCTATGCTCCTTGGCCACCCGCTCTGTTCTCCTTAGTGCCTTGCTGTTGTAGAGATGCATTTGCTTGTGAAGCTGCATCAATACCTCTTTACAGTCTCGCTCATTGCCAAGCCCCCAAAGGGCGGGAGATTAGATGGCCAAGACTGACATTGGCCTAGAAAATGCCGCCATATCCGAAACAAGGTTCTAAAACCCCCGTCGAAGCGGAGAACCAAAGCCGAGATCATGGATCCCCAACCTCGCGAGGTTATTTCCGATTGGCACCCCCAACGCATAACCGTCTTGGAACCCCGCGTCAATTAATGAGGGGAATACGATTCTGGTGTTTAAAAGACGAATGAGGAAATGATCTCTCTTGATTCATCATCTCATCTGCCCATGGGCCGTGCGTTTAGCTTTTAGCCGGATCATTTAGCTATGTTGGGGGCAGAATTGTTCCACGTATAGGATTCGTTCTTTGCTAGGCCCTGACCTTGTCAAGGTTTCTGTACCTGAGATATAAGAGCTGTTGACAGCAGTGTTACAATTATTGAATGTGACATTGTTTGACATTGCTCATTTCATTCATCCCTGTCTTCGCCATGTTGTTGGGAAATCTCATCTCGGTGTCGGCCTTCTGTGCGCTGCTGTCTCCAGCCCTCGCAAAGCCCTCCCATGGTCTTCCTAAGCGACCTCACGTCGAGGTATCGCCTTACAACACCGGTAAAGACTTTCCAGCTCCTTCCAAGAGAGACAACCATCGGTATTGTTATGTCAAGCCTGGCAAGGGATCGAATAGCAATGACGCCTCTCGCATCCTCAAAGCATTCAAGAAGTGCAACAACGGCGGCACCATTGTTCTTGACAAGGAATACACCGTTGCTTCACCCTTGGACTTGACATGGCTCAAGCATGTCGACGTGGTCATCACTGGAGAAGTAAACTTCAAGCCTGACCCTTACTATTGGGCCGAGAACAGCTTCAAGTTTCCTTTCCAAAACATGTCTTCGTTCTGGAAGGTTGGAGGAGAGGATATTCACATTTATGGTGACTTGAGCAATGGGCAGTCAGTGCTTGATGGGCATGGCCAGGCGTATTGGAAAGAGATTGAGACCAACAAGACGGTGAGTTTATCGTTCTGCAATGGTTCACGGCCACCGGCTGACTGTCGATACTTTAGCTTCTACGACCTATTCTGTTTACCTTTGAGGGTGCCCACGGCGCTTCCATGACAAATCTCCGGATGAAAAACTCGCCTAACGTATTTTCTCCCCTCCGAGAGCCCACAGGCAGTGGCACTAATCTTGATCAGTGGTTCAACATTATCGCCAACAGCACCGACGTTCTAATTAGCGACTTGGACATTCGAGCATCTGTAAGTGAGTCCAGATCCTCCGTGAGCTCGCACTAACAGACTTGGCAGAGCCTCGATGGAGTCAAGATTGCAAACTCCGATGGTTGGGATACCTATCGCTCGGACAATGTGGTCATTCAGAACTCTTACATCGACAACACGGACGGTACGACTACTGCTCATCATTCCGCCCAGGCACTAACAGATCCCAGACTGTGTTTCTTTCAAGCCCAACAGTACCAACGTCGTCGTCCAAAACCTCGTCTGCAATGGTTCCCATGGCATTAGCGTCGGCTCCCTCGGCCAGTACAAGGGTGAAACCGATATTGTGGAGAATCTGTATATCTACAACATTTCCATGTCGAATGCCAGCGACGGCGCAAGAATCAAGGTTTGGCCCGGTATTGAGACCAAGTTTCAAAGTCTCCTCAATGGAGGAGGTGGCCTCGGACGGGTTAGGAACGTGACGTACGATCGTTTCTACCATGAGAACAACGACAATGCGATTACCATCACTCAATGTTATGGACAGAAGAACCAGACTCTTTGCAATGAGTTCCCAGTAAGTTTCTTTTTGACCAACACCGCATCAGTATTAACATCATCGACAGGCAAACCTAACAATCGAGGACATCACATTGAAGAACATGTGGGGAACTACATCCAAAAAGTACGACCCCAGGGCAGGAACTCTGGTTTGCAGTGCGCCGGATGTAAGTAGACTCCTGTCCCAGCATCCATTAGATCTAACCAATGTTCCCACAGCGTTGCAGTAACATCGTTGTTGAGAACATCACGGTCACGGTGCCGAGCAAGAAGCCTCCAGTTTACGACTGCCAGAACCTGGACACGACTACTCTAGACATTACTTGTGTTGACCCGGCGAACACAGATAGGGATACATCGCAGGGTTAATTAAGCCGTGTTAGGTTCTCACATAGTTGTTGGAAGTGTGCTCGATCATGTACTAGAGGTGAATCTTCGCAGAGCTAGCATTTGCCATCTTAATACAGCCACATCACAGCCCATCAATATGACTTCATTTCATGGTACATAGTGCTTATCGATGACATTTTCCTACCAAGGGACTTGTTGAAAAGCACCTTTCTCATACTCCCAAAACGTTTCAGCCTCAACCTCTCCTTTCTCAGTCTCCAGCAACCTGATGACTGACTCAGCACCCTCTAAGGGATCCTTCTTCCCCCTGTATCCATTGAATGCGGTTTTGCAATGACCGGGGCTAACCGCCCAGTACGTGATGTGGGGTCCTCCTTCTCTACTATCCTCCGCCAGTTGCATTTGCAGTGTGAGCATGTTGAGGCCAGCTTTGGCAACGCAATAGTCCATGTTTGCGACGGGCGGAAGCTAGAAGAGTCAGAATACGTAGTATGATGAACAGTGGCTCCTTACCTCTTTGTTGGCAGTCCGGGACACGCTCCCCCGTGCACTCGAGACCATGATAACTCGCGGCCATTCACTTTTTCGCAGTAGATGGCTGAATGCCTTCGTCACAATGGCGTTGGACGTGATGACATTGTTGTAACAAGAGTTGCTCGCGGAACGAATGTCAGCCAAGCTATCTGAGGCCGGCCACTCAACCTTGGCTGCATTGTTGATAAGCACTATTCAGGTCAGCTTTGTGTATCGATTAGCCGTTCTCGAGACTGACCATCCAAACTACCATACTTCTTGTCTATTGCTGCCACCGCAGACTCTATCGAAGTATCGTTCTCGATATCAAGTTCAACATTATCCAATCCAGCTTCAACTCCGCTGTCGCGAAGAGTTTGAATGGCTTCTTCAGCCGATGTTTTGCTTCTGCATGCGAGGATGATGTTCGAGATAGGACGACGGGTGGCGATTGTTTGCACAATGGCATAACCAATTCCACGGTTTGCACCAGTCACAAGAATATTCACCATGGCTTCAAAGATAAAATGGCTTTACAATAGAGACTTGGCGATTTTGATGGGTTGCGGTCAATCCTGTTATATTACTACTACACTCGGAATTAGGCTCCGGGGAGAGCTGGTATTCCGATCTCCTAAATCCGGGTTCAGAAGCATAATAATTATAGCTTGGTTGAGATGAGCTAATGGAATGTGGAGTGATCTGTTTGATAGGGCTTACTGGACCATTACTAGCATTGCCGTGTTGCCGTACAGTATTGGGCGTAATGCCAGCATTGCATTTGAACATGCCATCAAAGATGGCATGGCTAGTGCTCTATCTGTGAGGGAAGAAGTCGTTTATGATACAAACAAAAAACATGTGTGTCTCACTTCCAAACAGAGCAGACTCTCACCAAAACCACGGGAAAGCCTCCTCCTCAGAAATCCCCTGCATCATCGAAGTCCATGGCAACCACTCATCTCCATCATTGTCCAATACCGAGTCTTCAAAGTTTAGTCCATCAAGTGCACCCACAGGGACGCCCTGGGACTCTCCTGACTCCTCTAGTGAACCACCGCCGAGGTTGGTCGCGCTCTGCTTCCTGAGTGCTTCTGCTTTCGACTTGAGAGCCGCGAGGACCGCGGGCTTGGATCCAACTCGGTCGGCAAACTCATCGGCCAGCTCAGTGGAAAACACGCCTTCGACAGCCCTCCATGCTCTTTCCGCGTGAGGGCTATTTGGTCGAGTGCACAGATGCCAGAGGATGTACATGGTGACATGATACTGAGGATAGGCCTTCCTCGCCCAGCCATATTGCCCTAGAAGAGGCTCATCACCAAACACCCTGGGCTCCAGAATGTCCAATGCCTCTAGCAGATCATCGTCCGTAGCTAGTGCTTCTCGGGAGCCAGGATGTTGTAATGCAAGCCATTGCTGTCTGGTGAAAAAGTCGAGCTTGCGAAGGAGAAAGTTGGCACAGTGAACAGTGAGACGATACTGCGGCAACCCTGATGAAACCGAGCCACACTCATCTACTCGCTTCATGACTTTAGATCGGGCCTCTTCTATGATCTTACGTCTTGTCTCTTCACTTGGGGAGGGAGATGAGACAGCGGTGGCAAGCTTCTGTATCGCCTTGGCAAGCTCGATATAAACCAGGGAGAAGGTCATGATCGTCCACCCTCGTTTCTCTGGAGGAAGCTTCTTCATGTCTGGAGAAAGGTCTTCATCGTTGATGTTGAGGGGCAGTTTTACGTCAGATTGTGGTTGCATGCCAGCCGAATTTTCCAAACCATAATCTTCTCCAGAACGACTGTCTCTGGTGATGAGATGCCACCAGAGCCGGCGACGGAGTTCAGATTCGAAAGGCGGGAGGCCAAGCCGTTCGCCGTCTCTGTGCAGGCCGAGGGATTGAGCAATCCGGATGGCGAGACCGTTGAGGATCCATATTCCTTTGCCTCGGTTGTGAACGCGAAGGGCAGACTATGACGTGCATGTTAGGACAATGAGGCATAAATAATTGGTGATGCTTACGAGATAGATAGCCAAGGCACGGAGACCCGTCAGAGTTGGCTGATCCAAAAAGTCGCCCTGCGCCAGGGCTTGTTCAAGTCCAAACTTGAACAGCTGCAGCTGCCGTGGTTTGTCCAGGATGAGCATAGACGGAGCATCTGGTTCCTCTAGAGACATGGTGGAGGCAAAATAAATCGCAAAACAGAATGCCAGATCATCAAAGGGGGCTTTCGTGGGGTTGTGAATGGCGGAATACACCTTGACCTCGTCGGTAGGAATATGTAGAATCCTCAAGCCAAGGCAGCTCTCGACATTGCTGACATATGTGTTCCATAGTTCGGCTGCTATCGGTTTGTCGGGATGGAAGATAGATGGGTGTTGTGAGAGGGAGGGTGAAGACAATATTCCCATGGCACTAAATGGTGATGGTGATGTGCTAAGACGGAGTGGTGTTGGCGCTGTCAATGCAGACTCGAGGTTTTTCTCCTAGAAAAATGGTCAGTGTAGATCATCGTGATGAAGTCGACTCAAGTACCTCTCCGATCATCCTTGACAGTAGAATCTCGTTAAAGTACTGACTCGACGAGCCTCTCTGCAAGAGGACATCATCATTAGACCTCTCGCTCCCATCTTCAGTTGACTCGGAATTGTCAAAGACAAAAATGTCAGGAATAGTCGTAGCCTGCCTCTCTGCAGTGACTCTAGCAAGAGTCTTTTCCAAGCTGGCCAGTCGCCCTGCCATGTCCGCCATGATGGTCTTCTTTGTCCGGCGGACCCGGGGACCTATGGGCGGGAACACGCAGGTCTTGGCGGAGCGAACACATGCCGAACATGGATCATTCCTGTCGCATCGGATCTTCTTCCTGCGACAGGCGTAGCAAGACCTTGTTCCCGACCTTTCGGGGGCGGGGTTATCAGATTCCGGCTCAGGAGACATTTTGATGATTTGATTGACAGAGCGAATAAATTTATGTCAAAGTGAGAAAATGCGAGAATATGACGCCGACGAAGCCGGGTTTTTGGCAATTTTAAGTCCGGGTCCGTAGCGTCCTTACAGCCGAAGGCGCTGATTTGCGCTTCTCGGCCTTTTCAGGCGTTTTTATTACCGAGCAGCTTAAAGCGATCAATGGATTTGGAGGATCCAGCTCATGAGAAATGGCAAGCTCAAACAATTCTAAAAATTAATTGACGATGATTAATTAAAGCATATTCTTAAGGGCGCGCTTATTACGAAGGCATGAATCGGACTGCTCTCCCGGCCCAAATATCTACCTAACCTGAAGCTTGGACAAACTGCCTTCGGGCCTGCAATGATTGAACAGTGGTCAATGATGAAATATGCGATCCATTACCTCTGGCCAAGTCGATATACCCAATGGCTCACCCAGGTTATGGCTCGAGACCCCTAGGGTTCACTGTCAGCCCAAATGACCTCTTTGCAGCCAATTGACGGCTTCCTACATGCCATTGCTTCTCCGCTCTGCCCTCTTCTTTTTCTGGACGCTTGGTTCGTCCGCCTTCTGTTCAGATTTCCGCTTTCTGCCGCGACTGTTGTGCTCCTTGCCCTCCTTGTTCGGAGGGCTGGTGATGACTGGTATGCGCTCATACACCGAAAGAGACTGGACGGGCTCAGTTTGTTCATCTTGATCCGCTTGTTCACTCTCATCCTCCAGGTCGGCTAACTGGGCGAAGAGGCGATCACGGATTTGTTCTTGTTCCTTGATCTGCGCCCTCTGGTCGTCCATTCTCTTTCCAGCCTTTCTCATGATGAAACAAAAATCGTCAAAAAAGTCATCGCGTTTCTTCTTGAGTTCGACAATTTGTCGTTCAACGTCGGCACTGCACGTGGGCGTGCTGGGTTCCCACGGTTCAGCGTCGTGGCGCTGGGTTAGGAGCACTATCCTCAGCTCTAGGTCTGCGCCGCTTGTGGGTGTGCTAAAGATAAGGTCGTCATCCCGACGCCGTGTCTCGGGCGTCATCGGTCTGGCAATTGCTGTCGACATTGTAGAGGATGTGGGAATGTGTTCTTTATTATTGTTGAAGCCCGGCCCTCGATGGGTTAACTGAGCCAAAAGATCGGTAGAGGATGTGAGAGATGTGTGTCTTCTTTGGTCGAGCGCGTTTGCCAAGAAGAAATGACGCGCGGGGACGGTGTTATAAACGCGTCATTGGTAAGTACATACAGTACGTACCCATGTCACCGTTAACCATGTGTGCAACGCGGCGCACGTGTCCGCCATCTCACCCACCATCGCTGAACATTAAACAGTAATACCGCTAAACACCACTACCACCTACTCTGCTCATGGAACTCAACCATTTCCCCGATGAGGTGCTAAGCAACATCTTCAGTCACCTCACAACCAAAGCCCAGAAGCACCGCCTTCATAATGACTTTATTGTCGATATCTGGCCTGTCCGCCTCGTCTGCCGTCGGTGGAACGTCCTCGCGACGCCGCAGCTTTTCCAGACCTTGACGCTCTTCCATAGCGAATGGAACGCCAACAGAGATTTCGAGTTTTGGAACCACATGCTAGCCACAGACACCATCAGAGCTGCCGCCCGTCGCGTCGCCATCGAGAGTGCCCCGTGGGACGACCTGGACGAGCGCGCGTCTTGGGTGTGGGAAGACTGGAGGGATGACAACGAGTGGCCTCAATTCAAAGCCGCCATTGATCACATCTGCGATATGCCCCATCTCAATGCACTTGAAGTACGCTTCTCGTGGGCCTGCGTTGGACGTGATGGGGACCAAGAAGATCCAGAGATGGAGTTGGCCGTCACGCGTGAAAACACTATCAGGGCCGTTCTGGATTCCATGAGAAAGCGTGCAGCTCGCCCAAACACGAGCATCATTCGTGAACTGGTATTGGACAACCTACAAAACATATCGTTGCCCAAGGACCTCACCGACGGCCTTTTGGAGAATATCGAGCGACTGCACATCCTCATCACCCAGGAAATATCTGGCAGACCGGAAAAGGATGTACACCTACGCGAAATACGCGAATGGGAGCCCTATCTGCAGAATACACTGTTACCTTCAGTCGCCGAGCAGCTTGTCGAGCTGACCCTCGCCAGCCCAGCCAAATGGGGCGCTATACCGGGCGAGTTCAATGGCAAAGGGCTGCATTTTCCCCGACTCAAGGCTCTAACGCTGGCCGAATATGTTATTACGCGACATGATCAGTTTGAATGGGTGCTCTCGCTAGAGTCTCTTACCTCGCTTTGTTTGCACAGCTGCACGATAGCCACGCATATTCTCGTTCTCGAGCCAGAGTTTGCATTCTGGGGAGTCAACATGCGAGGCTGGCAATGGGTCGCTGATCCGCCTGAGCTCGATGATGAGAATGATGCCCGTCCTGCATACGAGATATCGGCCGGAAAACGCACTCTCACTCCCGGTTTCTATGTTCATTCTCTACGATGGAACGCCATGTTTGATAGCATCCGGGAAAGACTTCCTCGTCTAAAAGAGTTCCGCTTCACGAAGGAACAATGGGCCACCTTTTTCCGGCACAGCGTGGAGGCAAATGCTGAGGCGTTGGTCGATCGGTACTTTGCCTTCACCCAGTACTGGTGTGAATTATGGTCATCCAACCTGGCTAAGTGCAACTATGTCGAGGAAAATCAGCCGGGCTTGCCGGAGGAGCTGCTGACGATCACCGAGGAGGCGGATCGTGGAGCGCTGGAGAGGCTGCTTCAGACTACGAAGGAGCGACAGATGATGGTCAAGTCATGGTAGTTGTCTGTATCGCAACATGCCCCTGCCACTGTTCTTATTCGCTGGCCCTAGTATGGAAGAGGTGTGACTACATCTCCTCTCTAACTTTTCCAGACTCACTGAAAGTCCACTTTTTGCAAGTCATCTGGCGGCGAGCTTACTTTTATTCTTTCACCATCACCTCGAGATACCGGCAGACCCCCATGAGCCGTTTCCCCATCACCTTGGCAAGGCTGATCGAAAATGGGATCATGAACTTGACACCCCACATCGAATGCGAATCGATTCGCGACCGCTATCGCCGATCTACCCCGGAATAAGCCCGCGAACTCTCGCTGTCAGCCTATGTGTGGAACCAGCAGGGATTGGGGGTCTTCAGCTCTTGCATAGCCATCGTTTCATAAAGCCCTCACGCGAGCACTCTTGATCTTCCAACTCAACTTCTTCATCATTTTCACCATGTCCGATTTAACAGACCTTTGTCGGCCTGACGAGAGCCGGACGAGCAGAGAGCTCATCGTCAAGCTCGTCGTGGCTCATCTCACGGGCGTCACGGCGTTTTGCAACCTCGTCTCATTGCGCAAGGACCCGCTCGACTCGATCGAGCCTATTCTCTTCTTCGTTTCTCCCCTTATTGTCCTAGTGCAAACAGCCTTGGGCCTGGCACTTATGATCTTTGACTTTGTCATCAAAGTTATCAAGTCACCATCGTCGATACGCGAGCAAGGTCAGCTTCTTGAGCGTCGATGGAGGATTCTCTTCTGTCCGAGGGCTGAGCCCAAGGTGGAGACGCTGGAGATGAGCCATGACGGTTTAATCGGAACGCCAAGTGAAAAGAACTCTTGGCGGGCCAATAATGAAGAGAGTGCTTGGGTGTGGTTGGGAAGAACCATCGTCACATTTGGGACTCTTTTCCAATGTGCAGCAACAATCTTTCTCTACAACCGACGGATCGAGCTGCATGGGAAAGAATCTCTAACAGTCGCCGACAACCGATGCTTCGAAATCGCCGTGGGCAGTGCCTTTGTCTCTGTCCTGTCCATCGCTCTGTTGCTCAGATTCCCTGGCTTCACGAAACTAGCACCCGAAGCAGAGTACAAAAAAGAGCCCAGAGAAGATGCCCTCTATCTCTTCTGCAGAGGCGACCCAAGACGATGCACCTGTTGGTACCAGTTCATCTACATCAAGGATTTCGGGTCCGAGTCAACAGCCGCGACATTCTTCTGGTGCTTCCTGTCAACCTCATACAATGGCACGTCAATAGTCGTGACCATCATCAAGACCGCATACCCAGGTCTCTACGAAGCATTCGTCACACAAGAAGGTGACCATATTTCCATGTTTGACTTTTACCGAAACCTGGCTATCGTATCTGGCATCCTCCTGACCATCGTCATCTCATTCACAAGACGCGTGGAGAAGAACGATACCTTTTGGTCGCTTATCCCCCTCATTCTTGCCGCTCTCTCTTCAATCGTTCTTATGTGCCTTGGGACGGTATTTATCCTTTATCCGTTCTTGATTATTTGGTTTCCGGGCATGTTGAGTGGCGTTGGATCAATTCTTTTCATCAGAATCAAGGAGTTGAAGATGCTA
Organism: Fusarium solani; assembly: GCF_023522795.1. Lineage (NCBI taxonomy): Eukaryota > Fungi > Ascomycota > Sordariomycetes > Hypocreales > Nectriaceae > Fusarium > Fusarium solani. The sequence continues at coordinate 660,676 of NW_027072149.1, forward strand.
CTTGGACAGCCGCCATTTGCGCTGACTTCCGATGAGTTTCCCGCGTGTCCTGCGCTTTGGAAGGACCCGATGGCGGAATATCTTTGGTCTTTGATGTAGGAGGTTGGAAGTGATGTGTTATTGAGACAAGAGGTGGATTAAGAGAGAAAATGACATGGATGTTCGCGGGGACAATTTCTCGTGGGAAAAGGGCTGCTAGCTTCAGGGGTGTTTTATGGTTATGAATAGCTTCAAGTGTTGCCTCATCCGGCATTCAATGACGTAAGGATGGTGTTATCCTGTCAACAGAACATAAATTACTCTAAACTTGCAAGGCAGTGAGCTTGAACGGATTCTATGGCTCCTGTGGGCTCATTCTCCGTCTCAAGTCGGAGAGCCTGATGCCACTTTGAGACGTGTCGTAAACGCTTCTCGCAATAGTGGAATCTATGAATTGCGGCGTGCCCCAAAAAAGCCAAGCCGAAACGTCATCCGGGCGTAACCCGGCACTTCGGGTAAGAACCTGGCAGTGATGTGATGGTCCTTTGGCTAAGCTTATTGGATTACTACTGACAAGGAATCAACTCTCCGGCAGTACCGACAACGTCATCGGCCCCCAAAAGGCCCTGCAAATGATAAGAGCCATCGGCAGATGATTACAGACGCCTGCAGGCGCTCGCAAACGATCAGCCCTACCACCCAAGCTAATCCCCATCCAGCTCGTCTATCGCGGCAGTAGTGGACAGTAGAGGACCGTATAAGCGCGTGGGCGTTTTGCGAGCATCAGCCACAAGGGAACTTTGTCTAATCCACACCCAGGCACACCAGACTCCATAGGGCTGATTCACTCAGCTAAGCCTGATCTCGATAGTACATTTCCGGGACCGAGGTTTTTTGCCGCCACGAGTCGCAAAGGAATAGCTCCAAGTAGTAGATCGGCTGAGGGTGATCAGGCTGAGCTGAACAGACCAACATTGGTTAGCCACCTAACACAGTTTGGTAGGCAAGAACCAGTAAGAATGGGCAGTTGGCATTCATGCAACAACACAGACGTCAAGAAGGGGACGTGCATTATCACGAACAGGCGAGGCTTGAGTCGCCTAGACCGAAAAGGAGTTGAGGGTGTCGAGCAAATCATGATGGGTGGGGAAGATGTCACGAACAGACAACCATAACTCGCTAAAGTCGAAGTGGTGTTGAGGCTGTAAAGCAAACAATCGCTACGAGTGGATCACACCATCCGGAGACAACAGTAGCGCCTCCGGGGCAATGATCCTGGACCAACAGCCAAGAGGCCGGACATGTCGCTAAGGCTCGCAACACGAACTGGACCAACAGACCCCCGGAAGAGTGACCCGGGCCAACAGACGTCTGAAGTACTCATCCTAGACCAACACTTCGCGTGTATTTGTCCCATTTGGGATTGACAGCTCGATTCTAGTTGTCGACATGCCGAAGACATCGCGTGTAATTGTCCAATTTGGGATTCACTACTTGAGTTGATCTGTTGAAGATATCAGTGTTCGAGGCCGATGAAAGGGCATAAATATCAGGCTGTAGAAGACTTGTTTAATAGGAATCAACAGAATCAACACAAGAACACTACACTTCACTTGCACACACACACCTTTATCATTACTTCACTTGTCATGATGTTGTCAAACGCCACGCAACAGCCACAGCCCATTCAATGCCATGATACCCTCCATGGTACCATCAATGAAACTTCCTCTTACCCGTTAAATGGGCATGGCACTGACCATGCTTCTTTGAACGGCAACCCTACCAATCCACGCCTCATTGCCATCTGTGGCATGGCGCTCCGTCTCCCAGGGGGAATCAAAGACCCAGAAGCCTTCTGGGACGTGCTCGTCAACGGCAAAGACCTCCAAGCTCCAATCCCATCAACTCGCTGGAACGCGGCCGGCTTTACCAACAAGCTCGGTAACCGCAGTTCCATCGCAGCCCAGAAGGGTTACTTTCTCTCAGATGACCTGTCCACCCTCGACACCTCCTTCTTCACCATGAGTAAGAGGGAGCTTGAAAGGTGTGATCCACAGCAGAGAAAGCTTCTGGAGATCACTCGTGAGGCTTTAGAGAGTGCCGGGGAGACAGAGTTTCGTGGTAAGCCCATTGGGTGTTATGTGGGCACGTTTGGAGAGGATTGGCTTCAGATGAGTGGCAAGGAGGACCAACACATTGGGGGGTACCCCCTGGCCGCCTACGGTGACCTCATTCTTGCCAACCGCATCTCTTTTGAGTATGACCTAAAAGGCCCGAGGTCTGTTCCCCTTTGAAATTGCATGTTTGTCTGTGCTAATTCGTTGGTACAGCATGGTCATCAAGACTGGCTGTTCAGCCTCCCTTGTTGGCTTACACGAGGCTTGCCGAGCCATCCAAAGTGGGGACTGCTCCTCTGCCATTGTTGCTGGCGCCAACTTGGTCATGGGTCCTATCCCCACGTCCGTCATGGCCGGTGAGGGCATGCTCTCACCAGATGGCTCTTGCAAGACGTTTGATGCCTCGGCTAACGGGTATGCCCGTGGTGAGGCCATCAATGCACTCTACATCAAGCCCCTGGATGACGCCATTCGTGACAACAACCCTATCAGGGCTGTTATTCGGAATACTGCTACTAACAGCGATGGAAAGAGTCAGGGCATCCTGGCTCCTAACGGTGCCTCACATGAGGCGCTCATGCGCAAGGTCTACGGGGACATTGGTCTTGACCCGGGCAAGACTGCATTTGTAGAGGTACGTTGTTCATCTAGCACATGCTTCAGTTGCCATCTGATTTTTCTTGCTAACATTGAAAAGTGTCATGGGACTGGGACACCGACTGGTGACCCTATAGAGGCCACTGCCGTCGGCAATGTCTTTGGACAGCATGGTGTCTACATTGGATCTGTAAGCATCTCGAACCATCTTTCGTTCACTCCTAACTGTTTCATAGGTCAAGCCAAACACTGGGCACGCTGAAGGAGCATCTGGCATCACCAGCATCATCAAGGCAGTCTTGGCTTTGGAGAACAACACGATACCCCCGAACATCAAGTTCAACAACCCAAACCCCAAGAGTGAGTCTACCAGAGGTGCCACACATGAATTGATTCTAACCTTGACTTAGTCCCTTTTGACACCAAGAAGCTCAAGGTACCTACCGAGCCTGAGTCATGGCCAGAAGGTCGGGACAAGAGAGTGAGCGTCAACTCTTTCGGTATCGGGGGCTCCAATGCCCATGTGAGTTTCTTGAACCTTTCATGCAGATTCCCGCCTAACTTTCATTACAGGTCATTCTTGAGGCACCTTCAAGCTTGCCCACTCAAACTGAGACAACCTCGAGCCCCAAGCTCATCGTCATGTCTGCAAACACGAGTGAATCTCTGAAGCAGTACCTTTCGACCGCCCAAGACTACCTGGCACAACACCCACACAACGCTGCCGACATGGCATACACGCTGGCCCACCATCGCCAATCCTTCCCTCATCGTGCATTCATGGTGGTCAAGGCAGACGGCTCGCTGATCGAGACGTCGTCGCCCGCCAGGGCTCCAAGCTCAGCTCCTGGAGTTGTGATGGTCTTCAACGGTCAGGGCGCTCAGTGGCCTGAGATGGGAAAGCAGCTCTTCGAGACAGATGCCTATTTCAGAGAAGACGTGCTGAAGATGAACCACATCCTCAAGTCTTTGATGCATCCTCCCAGTTGGAACCTCCAAGGTCAGTCACAGCGCTTCTTCACGAGAAGTGTCACTAACAAGTACATAGATGAGCTTTTTGCTCCTCGCGGCCAGAGTCGGGTCCATCAAGCCGAGCTCTCCCAGCCACTCTGTACAGCACTGCAGATTGCGCTTGTCTGTCACTTGCAACGTGCTGGCATTCACCCATCGGGAGTCGTCGGCCACTCCAGTGGAGAGATCGCCGCAGCATACGCAGCCGGTGCTATTTCCCTGGAAGAAGCCATCCTCGCCGCCTACTATCGAGGCTATGTCACCAAGCTTCAAACCCGAAGGGGTGGCATGGGCGCTGTTGGTCTGGGTGTGGATGGCGTATCAAAGTACATCCAAGATGGCATCGTCATCGCCTGTGACAACAGTCCTGAGAGTGTCACGTTGTCTGGTGACGTGGAAGTGCTAGATAAAGTGCTAAGCACCATCAAGGCAGAGAACCCCGATACTCTGACCAGGAGGCTCAAGGTCGAGATTGCCTACCATTCACACCATATGAAGCCTTTGGCAACTCAGTACAAGGATCTGATGGAGCCTGAGCTGGCAAGGCGAGATCTGAAGCGACCCGCTACTATCGATATCCCCTTCTTCTCATCTGTCACAGGGAAGATGATTACTTCTGGTGACAGTCTGGGCCCGGATTACTGGATCTCCAACCTGACCTCGCGGGTTCGCTTCACTACAGCTGTCAGCAAGGCCGTCAAAGATCTCCCAAACAGTGTCTTTGTCGAGATTGGCCCTCACTCTACCCTCTCTGGACCACTGCGCCAAATCTCGACTGCTGTTGGCGCAGACTATCGTTATGTCTCTACGCTCAGACGTAGCGGCGACTCTTCTTACAACTTGCTGTCTACCTTTGGCCAGTTGCACCAGAAGGGAGTCCCCCTGGACTGGTCAGCCATTGTCCCCAAAGGCAGAGTCTTGACCAACCTGCCCAGCTACGCCTGGGACTACAGCAGCGGTTCATTTTGGTACGAGACTCGCTTGTCTAGAGAGTCGAGGTTCCGTGAGTTTGGTCATCATCGTCTTCTAGGTCTTCGCAACCCACACAGTTCGAGCTTGGAACCGGCTTGGCGCAACAACTTGGCGCTTGAAGACGAACCCTGGTTGGGTGACCACATGGTTGGATCTGATGTTGTCTTTCCGTTCGCTGGTTACATCGCCATGGCTGGCGAGGCTATTCGTCAGACTACAGGCATCTCAGAGGGTTATCGAGTGCAAGATGCCACGGCACGATCTGCGATGGTGTTGTCCGACCAACCCGTTGAGGTGGTGACGACCCTGAGGCCTGTCAACCTTTCAGACACATCTGTGTTCAGATGGTTTACCTTTACCATCGTTTCTCACAATGGCTCTTCCTGGACACTTCACTTTGAGGGCCAGGTCAAGGCATGCAACGAGGCCTTGACTCCTTCACTTACGCCGGCCACCGGTGCTCTTGTCCGTCCTGTTGCGTCCACCAGTTGGTACGATGCACTAGAACACGTTGGTCTCGTGTACGGTCCCGAGTTCCGAGCACTCGAGGAAATTGTTGCCTCTGCAACAGAGAACCTGGCGGTTGCCAAGATCAACAACAAGAGTCGACAAAGCGATGAAGCTTTCCTCTTCCATCCCGCCGCCATGGACAATTGTCTTCAGCTGCTTCTTGCAGCTACGACAGGAGGTCTTGGCAGAAACTTTGGTCAGCTTCGTGTACCAACTAGTATCGAGGACTTGGTTGTCAGGCGCAGCTCTACTAGCATGGATGTCGTGGCCTCAGCTCAATCCCTTGACAACCTTGCTGTCGAGGTTGTCACGGATGGCAAAGTTTCACTTCATCTAAAAGGCTTGCAGCTGACGCCTGTGGATGACGGACAAGACCAGCAACAAGAGCGGCATGCAGCCGCTCGTCTTGAGTGGTTGCCAGATTTTGATTTGATGGATCACAAGATGCTCTTCACTTCGACACGCTCAGACTTGAAGGAAGCGCGGATGCATGAAGAGATGACCCTCCTCTGCATCTTGGAAACTGCCGAGAAAGTTCGAAATCTCGAGCCCGGTAACTGGCACTTCGAAAAGTTCCGGAACTGGCTGAACGTAGAGATCGATCGTGCCAGACAAGGCACTTACCCCATTGTCGAGCAGAGCAGAACATTTGCTGAGATGGCATCCCCGCGTCGCCGTGAGATGATCCAGGAGTACTACGAGACTCTAGTTCAGAGCGCTACGAGGGCATTCTTTGCCGTTGGCCTCAAAGCCATCTACGACAACTGCGAGGGCATTTTCACTGGCGAGGTCGATGCGCTCCAGACTCTCATGAAAGACAACGTTCTCGCCGAGATCTACAACGCCGTGAGCTTTGGGAAAGGAGACTTCTTGAAGCTTTTGGCACACTCAAAACCAGACCTCCGCATCCTCGAAGTCGGTGCCGGAACTGGCGGGACAACCGAGATGATCCTTCGCAACTTGGCCAGACCAGATGGTCTCCCAGCATACAGCGTCTATACTTTCAGCGACATCTCAGCCGGGTTCTTCCCGCAAGCCCGAGAACGCTTCCATTATGCGCCTAACATGGACTACCGTGCCTTTGACATCTCAAAGGACCCGTTCGAACAGGGGTTCAAAGCCAACACGTACGACGTCATTCTTGCTCCAAATGTCATCCACGCTACCGAGTCCCTCAACAAGACCTTGTCCAATCTTCAGCCACTGCTACGCACAGGTGGCCTCTTGGTGCTGACTGAGCTGTGTGGCGTCGTGCGCACTCCTAACTATGTCTTTGGGAACTTCTCAGGATGGTGGCTCGGCGAGGCTGATGGGAGAGAGTGGGAGCCGTATGTTAGCGTTGAGAGATGGGACCAGGAGCTCAAGGCGGCTGGTTTTTCCGGAGTTGACACTGCTGTTCTCGACGCTGAAGAGCCTTTCAACTATGGTGCTGCAGTTGTCAGTACCAAGGTGGAGAACGGCAAGAACCCGAAGGATCTTGTGGACACCAGCAGCGTGTCCATCATCACGACGGAGCCTGAGAGCGTTCTAGCCAAGAAGTTGATGGCAGAGCTCAACGAGTCTGGGATACCCACCAGCGTGCATGGCTTGCCTGAAGCTGCCAACCTGTCACCGGACGCTGATGTCATCTCTCTGGTCGACCTCGAGATCGACTTCTTTCAAAACATCAGCCAAGAGCAGTTCAAGAACTTCCAGGGCTTCTTGAACAGTCACAAGACGGGACGCGTCCTGTGGCTCACCAAGCCAGCTCAGGTCAATTGCCAAGATCCGCAATCATCCCTTTCCATTGGCCTCGCGCGTTGCATCCGTGCCGAGTCTCAGATCCCATTCCACACCCTCGAGATCCAACCTGATGAATCTTGTTTTGCCGGACTGGTGGCCAAGGTTCTGAATAAGCTCCGGCGGACAGTTGACGATGGGCTGCTGTCTCCCGACAGGGAGTACATCGTTGACAAGGGACTTGTCAAGATCGGCCGGTATCAGCCACTACTCGTTAGCCAAGAGCTCAAAGAGACGAGTTCGGCTGCTGCGATTCACCCAAGTGATGATATAAAGGAGCTCTTTGTATCGAAGGGCAAGCCAGCTTGGGCAATCGAAACTCCACCGGAGCTGGGAGAGAACGATGTCGTTGTCGACACACGCGCCGTGGCACTCAGCGCCGATGCTGATGGTGCAGTCTTCAAAACGGAGGAGGATGCGTCTCTCAACCATGATCTTCTCCAAGTGGCTGGTATGGTGTCAGCTGTTGGTCCAAACGTTGAAGGTCTGGCTGTCGGCGACCATGTCCTTGCTACGGCTACAGACTGCTCCATCAAGACCAAGATGACTTGCCTCAAATCTCTGGTTCAGAAGATTCCCCAGAGTCTGGACTTTGAGGATGCTGTAGCGATGGCGATTCCTTTCACCACCGCACTTGAGAGCCTCATCAACGTTGGACAGCTCCAGAACGGCCAGGTAAGTCCCAGACCTCCATCAAGTACATGTGATACCAAGTCTAATGAGAATTCCCAGTCTGTCTTGATTCATCCTGCAGCCACTGCCATCGGTCAAGCCGCCATCCAGATCGCCAAGTCCATCGGTGCCAAGGTAAAAAACTCCATGCTCCCTACTTGGGCGGTTCAAAACTAAGCAGCAATACAGATATATGCTACGGCGGCTAGCCAAGAAGAGGCAGAGATCCTCGACGAGGCCTACAACATTGATGTCCGCCACATTTTTACGTGCCATGACGACTCTCTTGCTGCCGCTCTCAAGCGTGAAACCAGCCACTGCGGCGTTGACGTTGTCCTCAACTCAGTCCCTGGTGTCTCCAGCCAAGCCTTGAGGGACTGTGTTGCCGATTTCGGCAAAATGATCGACCTTGGAGAGACAGACAGCCTTGACGGGGAACCTGTCACCATGAGGAGATTCTTGAAGACCAGATATTACCATGGCATCAACATGGCCCAGTTGGCTCGGATGAGGCCTCAGCGGATGGGAGAGTAAGTACAACTACAACAATATCACAAACGTATACATCTTGCTAACTCCCACAACAGGCTTGTCAGGAAGAGTATCCAGCTTTGCGAAGATGGCCTGATCGAACCCATCGGCTCTGCCGTGTTTGGGGCAGTTGACATTGAGAAGGCCTTCCGGCAACTCAGAGACGATCACGTTGACAACGTCGTGGTGAGAATCCCTACAGATGCCTCAACTCTCCCTACAACACTGCGCTACACCAAGCTCAGAATGAGGAGCGACGCCTCCTACCTCCTCACAGGCGGTATGGGAGGTCTTGGAGTGGGCATCTCAAGATGGCTTGTTGAGCGCGGGGCAAGGTCTCTGGTCTTCCTCTCTCGCAGCGCAGGCCAAAAGTCCAAAGACGAAGCGTTTATCCGAGAGCTCGAATCGTGCGGGTGCTCGGTAGTGACAGTGGCGGGTCGAGCTCAGTCCATGGAAGACGTGCAGAGAGCCATCTCGCTCGCACCGCATCCCATCAGGGGCGTGGTTCATCTTGCCATGGTTCTTCGTGACAATCCCATTGCCACCATGTCCTATGAGGACTGGACAACGACCACCGCCCCAAAGATACAGGGAGCGTGGAACCTGCATGAGTGCCTCAAGGACCACGAGCTTGACTTCATGGTCATGGCCAGCTCCATCAACACCATCGTTGAAAGTCCAGGCCAGGGTAACTACTCAGCAGCCAACACGTTCCTCGAGGCATTCACCCAGTATCGACGGTCGCTCTCCCTTCCGGCATCTGTACTGAACATCTGTGCCATCGAGGATGTTGGTTACGTGGCTGAGAACGCGTTTGCCAAGAAGAACATCAAGTCTCAAGGCCTGTACAGTCTCCGAGAGAAAGAGCTGCTTGACTTTTTCGAGCTTGCCATCAGACTGTCACCAGCCTCCACCACTACAACACCTGACCCGTCGTCGAGGCTAGTGGAGGAAACCGAGGTTGAACATCACAGTAAATTGACACAGCATCATCCATGGAGCAGCAAGGGGCAAGTTGTCATGGGTCTACGATCTGAGAGCGATCTCAACGACACCAACACGCGAACCAACTGGCGACGAGATCGTCGAATGGGCTTCTACCACAACTACAGCAACACCAAAGCTACAGGACAAGACGAGTCTTCCAACAGGCTGGCCGAGTTCCTCTCCCTCGCTGCAGACAACCCCAGCATTCTCGACGAAGCAGCCAGTCCTGCTTTTCTAGCTCACGAGATCGGTAACAAGGTTTTAGCTCTAATCCTCAAGGATGCCGAGAACCTCGACACGAGCTTGACGCTGCAACAGGTTGGTCTTGATTCGCTCATGGCTATTGAACTACGGAGGTGGTGGAAGCTTTCTTTTGGTCTTGAGATCAGCGTGTTGGAGCTCATGGCTACGGGGACCATTCAGTCGCTCGGGGCTGTGGCCGCGAAGGGATTGAAGGAGAGGTTGGCTACGGTTGCCTAGATGGGTTTGAGGAGGTTGCTGAAATTGGGATCGGATCAAGGTGTTGGTGAGATGCGGCAGGATTTGCTCTTTGAATGTATGCGTATCGTAACTTTATCATGAATAGGTACCTCTCTTCTCTCAAGATTCTATGTATTGAGCAAACAACTCCTTCAACAGCCTAGCACTCTTTTTCGGATACCTCTTTTGATCATTCTGAAAATCCACGTAGGTGACGCCAAACCGCACCTTGTAACCGTCACACCACTCAAAGTTGTCCAAAAAACTCCACGCCATAAACATCATGACGTTTACGCCGTCTTGATTCCTTGCTTGAACAAGCTGCTCAAGATGGTCCGCATAAAAGTCGCAGCGGAATTGGTCATTTAGCGCCTCTTGGATGCCGAGATCGCCTTCTCCCTTGATGCTGGTGCCGTTCTCTGCCACGTAAATCTTGGCTTGGTATCTGTCATCGATGAACTTGAGCAGGTTGCGGAAGCCATCAGCACTTGGCCGCAGCCAGGGGCTGTCTGTCTCGGGGCCGATCGGCTTTCCGTTCTTGTTGACCTGGAGAACCTCGACGTTCCCAGCCGTGTCATCCAGGGAAGCGAGGGAACTCTTGTGTTTGGCGAATACAGAGGTGTAGTAGTCAAATCCGAAAAAGTCGTTGCTACCCTTGACGAGTGCCATCTCGTCTTCGGACCAGGTCGGAAGCCGATCTCCAAGCTGCTTCTTCATGCTGGTTGGGTAATCTCCGAGATAGAGAGGATCAGCAAACCACTGAAGGTTGAATTCTCGGAACCGAACGCTGGCCTCATGGTCGTTGTCGTCAGCGTCATCCCAGGGGAATGCCCAGGAAGCTTGCAAAACACGTTAGTCTCCACAGAAGGAGCGCGCCAGGGCAATGATGCACCCACCGTTCAAGACGATGCCAATCTCTCCGTGGTAAAGAGGCTTAAACTCTTCCCTGTAGATCTTTGCCGCAGTGCCATGTGCCAGCAAGAAGCTGTGAGCTACAGTCCAGCATTCACGACTGCTGTCGCCCTCTTTCGACTTGGTGCGATCGCTTGACCTTCCTGGGGCAAAAAAGCCTGTGTTGTAGCCAAGAACTGACACAACCATTGGTTCAGTAAAGGTCATCCAAGTCTTCACTGTCGGACCTAGAGCTCTAAACAGGACTCGGGAAAAGTTGCCAAAGTCGGCCACGAACTCGGTCTTGTTCAGCGGTCCGCCGTACTTATCATGAAGGGCTTGAGGGAGGTCCCATTGATACAAGGTTACGATTGGCTCGATCCCAGCTGCGACTAGATCTTTGGCAAACTTGACATAATACTCTAGGCCACGCTCATTGACCGGGTCGTTTCTCCCACCGAGGGGAATAACCCTCGACCTTGCAACATAAGTCAGTACACCAGGTGCAGCAGGTAAGAGGCTCGGGAATTATACCAAGAGACAGAGAACCTATACGCCTTGGCTCCATACGACTTAAGCAGCTTAATATCTTCTGCTGTGCGCCGGTATGTATCACACGCGACTTTGCCGGATGAGCCATCGCTGATTTTTCCTGGTTCGGCACAGAAAGTATCCCAGATGGATGGCGCTCGGCCGTCAGCAGCAACGGATCCTTCAACCTGGTAGCTAGCTGTGCCAAACCCCCAGACGAAATCCTTGGGGAGTGACATGGCAATGTTCGGAGTGATGATAGACGTCAGAGAGAAGCTGCTGCTGCTGCTGCTGCAATATGATTTAGGCACGATATCGCTCTCAAGGCCTCTTCTATCTGTCCTTATATACCTGACCTTGCATTAAGACTCCGGCACGGCCTCCGACCTTGTGCGGAGAGGGCTTGTTTGGGTTCCTCCGCTCCTGGGACTCGTCAGGGCAGTTGGCTGTGAAAACCCCATACGCGGAGCATCCTGTTTGAGCAATCTCGGGACCCAAGTTGCTCACTGCTAGCCAAGAACGATCGAGGTCCATCTCGGCGTATGAGGGCGGTCGGGCCACAAGCCAAAGGCTCCAGCTCCGGTGGATCGAAAAAGGAAACGGGTTCCGGTGGATGATGTGTAATGTCATGGCTACTCCAAATGGGGCAGGTGACTAATCATGTTAGCCAAAGAGCAGTGGCCAATAAAGAAAGGTACGAGATTGACAGAATGGCCTGGCACTTTTCCTTAAGGTTCTTGAGCTTGCAGTTAAAGTCGAGAACGACCAACGGAGGACTGGCAACCAGGGGAATTGGGTAGTCGCCTGGGGCTGCTTGGATGTCTAATGCTGAGCAGTGGCAATACCTATCGTCGCTTTGGATGAAACATTCGATTTGTGTCCTGTAATGTACCCGACCAAAACGCCTTTTCCTCACTCTCTTGAGGTTGCAGGCGTACAGTGATGGGGCAGCCTTGGAAATACGGTCCATGGCTGCGATGTCGGTGAATTTGAGATTGACAGCCATGAACTCATCGTGGCTGGGGTACAGCCTCAGATGGGGAAGAATGGCGCAAAGGGGTTCCATATCCCGGTAGAACTGCTTAAGTTCATTCTCTGTCCACTCTGCGCCGGTGTATGCGACAAAGATGACGACCTGGTCGCCTTCAACGCCTTCAACGTGGTTCTTCAATTCGCACGTCGTGAGCATATGACGAAATCAGTCCCATTTGTGAAGTTCGACCGAAACGATGCCTGTATACTCAACGCATAGCACGGTCGCCAAGTCCTGGTAGACTATAGCGCACCCTTCTTGATCAGTTGAGACGAAAGCACGGCCAAGTATTTGTTCAAGGCCTTGGAGCCTCTCCTCTGAGAAACAACGCAGATGAGAGTTTGGATTACTAGCTTTCACCGCAACAGAGGAAACAGGGAGGGAGATTAGAGCGCTTTTATTATGCACGCTCTTATCCGCAACTGTTGGGATGCCGCACTAGAGGATGTGCGTGCTGCGTTTGGCAGAAACAGGGAGTTCGTCGGCCAAGGGGAGGGACCCGATCACACTGGTCTTGGGTTGCTTGTTGATATCGCTGTGAACACACCTCGTCTCTTCGACGGTCCTGTGCCTCGTTGAGCGCCTTCGACACCGTAGGCCAGTCTCGATGGTCATTAGACAGCAATGAAAACTTCCAGAAGTACATTGAGTCGCTAGGAAAGACAGCTTTGAGCTTATCTATGTCCTTCTTGAGATGGTTGGAGACTCTCTGCTGGTAGAACGCTGGTGATGTTCCCATGATGACTGAGGCCCTCGTAGAGGGGTGGGTGTATAGCTGTTCGCTTGCTCACGTACGTGCAGCGCGTCTGAACTTCCCACTGTGTGCCCAGGAGGTTAAGGCACTATAGCAGGGGCGTGTTCTTAGTGTACATACTGGTCAGCCTGTTGAAGTGATAGCTTACAAGGATCGTGTGAGGCTGTCAACTCACCAGGTTCGGAGAAATGCCACTCAGGCCGTACGTAAGTAGCTGAGGATCAGGATGATGAGAAAAAACAAAACAAAAACACTCTCGACGCGACTGTTTCCGTGTTGCCCCTTGACCATCTGCAGATAGCCGTCTAGTGGTGCACAACTTCGTGCCATTTTATGACACAGTGCTGATGGGTGATCGTCCTGAAGTAGACAACTTGGGCTTTTGGAAGCATTGGTCTAGGTCAAATTACCGCTCTTATAGGCTGAACAAGACTATTGCCGTTGTCTTTCTCGACGTATAGACAGATCTTGGTCGTTGGTATTGCTCTGTGTCATGCTGAGGCCGTGTTCTGGTGTGGCTATTTTTGCAGAAACGCACCAGCGCTAGGGCCAGGAGGGTAACGCTCCACTCTATTCAACCAGTAATGCGGATTTTACTATACGCTAATCAATCCAACTAGCTTTCTTTAGAATAGCCAGCGTGCAATTTCGGCCTCCAATCCCCGCACATCCACTCGACCCTCATTGAGCCGCCGTTTGTGCAATGTAATGTTATGCGTAGAACATAAAGAACAATTGGTGGGAGTGCAAGGCAGACCCCCTCCAACCTATAGCTGCAAGGCCAGAGGAGTAAAAGAATTATTTTAAGCATTCTCATCTCAGACTAGGTACTGGATCTCTAGAACTACCCCTTATTTTTAGCTTTAAGTGCAATCTTCGTCAATTAACAGAACACTCTCGGGTAGGGACTATCATTTTACAAGGAGTGCACGTGATGGGGCGGATCATCGGTACGTCTTGATTGGCCCACCCTCTAGGTCACGTGGCTGTTCAGCAGCCAATCGGAAACCAAAGTTATTGATAACAGATACCTCGAGAAACGTGACGGTTGCGCCCAATATTTATTATGTACTTCTCCACCGCGACGAGCGAGACATTCCGGATCTTCTCGCGTTCTACGAGTGAGGGGCATGACCATTGTTCACCTTGTACGGGATAATGGACATGCCGGAGCAGCTCTCATCCGACCAGCATCGGATGTAAGGAGATTGGTAATACCATCAAGTTCGTGCTGCTATCCGCATTGGGATTTTGCCCGCTGCGATGCAACGTTTCTCCATACCGAACACCTTCGTACCAGGAGTAAACGTGGGCGGACTCATCGAAAGGCCGTCATTGAAGGATTGCTTACTGAGCGATACTGCAAGGATAGCCTCAGCAGTGGATGCCGTAGGATTCTGCCAACAATACCAACGTTTGCGTGGACCTCGCCAATCTACACAGCTCTCCACATCGACCGGTCTTTGTGCTAGTAACGCCGATGCCCCGGCCGTTCCGGATCGGCTCCGCCATAATGGATCAGGCGATATAAGATGTTCCATCCTGGAAGGGTTTACTGTACTATCATCGGCATCGGATCGAGGCAAAAATGACTCTGACCTGGCTAATTACTGGCTGCTCAAGCGGCTTCGGCGAGATTCTTGTCCGGCAGCTCCGAGCCGCTGGTGATAATGTCATCGCAACCGGCCGCAATGCGGATATAAAACTCGCTTACCTCAAAGATACTGGAGCTACAATTCTTGATCTGGATGTTACGGAGTCCCCTACGGTCATTCAGGCCAAGATCAATGAAGCATGGGGTGCCTACGATGGCGGCGTCGACGTCGTTGTCAATAATGCCGGCTATATCCTGAGTGGCGCCGTTGAAGAGTTGATGTAAGTGGCCTTGACGTTGGAAATTGAGCAACTTTCTAATGATCATTTATAGACAGGAAGATATGGAAAAGTCTTTTAGGGTCAACTTCCATGGCCCTCTCAATATCACTCGTGCCGTTCTCCCACGCCTGAGAGCAAAGGGCAAAGGTACACTCCTTTACGTGAGCTCGCAAGCGGCATGGCACGCCGATCCCAGTGCTTCCGGGTACTGTTCGAGCAAGTTCGCATTAGAGGGTAAGCCAACTTCAAAATACGAGCATGGCTCAATGACTGATCCGCTTAAGGCGCTGTTGAATGTCTAGCTAAAGAGCTTGCAATGTTCGCCCCAGGCATCAAGGTCTTGGTGGTCGAGCCAGGCTACTGCCGAACTCCGGTTTTCAACAAGCTGCAGCATGTAGAGGCTCGGATTCCAGAGTATGCCCCATTCAACGAAGCTGTTCGGAAAGTTGAGGTATCTTTGACTGCGACTTCGCCCGGAGACCCAGATAAGGCTGTGGCTCGGATGATAGAATTGGTGAGGGTAACTGGCATGGCTTCTGGTAAGAAAGTGCCCCTAAGAGTTCCTTTGGGCTCTGATAGCTGGTTAAAGATTAAGACAAAGTGCGAAGAGACGTTGGAAATATGCAGAGAGTGGGAGGACGTGGCTAAGAGCACAGATTCTCCTGTTGGGGAATGAACAACTTGAGATGTACCAAGTGAGGAAAGCTGATGTATTTACTCCCTTGCTAGTCAATTTTTTGGAGTCCAAATGCTAATATTGACTCCCTCCTTCTCTGGCTTGGCGGTGTCTTCAGGAGGAGAACGCAACAGTGCGAATGAAATGCCAAACAATGTCTCCTCTATTGACAGACATTTCTTTGGAATAGGACTGCAATCTACGCCTACTGGGCCCCAAGACCCTCGATTAACTCTGCTTTCATCTTCTCAAGTACTTCACAAACAAACTCTCGATCGTAAAAGCTAGTGTTGAAGCACCCTTGGATGGTCAACTGATCCTTAAAAGTCCACACATGGCACTGCAGCGACCGAGCAAGTGTCTCGGTACCAATCCAAAACCCATCCACTTCTACCTTGTCTTCACCGCCTTGGCCAAAGGCATACTCATGCTGCAGATACTGCTCGACCTTGCCAAAACTGCTCAAGTCTGGGTTCTCGACCGGAGGTAGTTCCGGAGGAGGGGGAGTATTGAAGAGTTTGGTTGTACGTCTGACATAAGGCGCCATGAGATCCAACATACCTTGCGGCTTCCCCTCGTCATCAGCGCACATCCGCGTCAAGTCTCTTCTGTAGACATCATTGAGAATCTCCGCGATAGTGTCGAAGGATAAGCCCAAAACGTTTGGAACGGTGACTGGCAGGCCGCTACAGAACATGCCAACCGCAAAAGCTTCTTCATTATAAGGTGAAGAAAGGTATGGGCGTAGATCAGTTGGGAAAAAGGCGGCATAGCTTTTAGCGAGCTGGTGCTGTGGATAAGTCGCTGTGGCGCGGACTAAGGCAGCATGAACAGCGCTGGAGACGCTGAGATCACGCTTCTTACAAGCGGAGACAATAGTTTTAGTAGTATTGATGTCAAAGCTGTATGCTTGTCGTCCGGTTGGGCCGGGTACGGCGGTCAAGGACCCTGTGATGGTGGGCAGGCCGATGCTCGGCACGCCTCTGACAAATTCCGCTACCAGGGTGTCGGCAGTGGAGCGTAGATACATGGGTGTGGTCTCTTCGTCCAAGTAAGAACCAACGATGCTGTCGAGGCTTGGCGTCAGGGGCCCCTGGATGGTAGGATTGTTTCGATCATGCCGGAGTATTTCGGCAAGATTACTCATGAAGCTGTTGGCCAGCATGAGCATCCCAATACCATCGATGCGCCAGTGAGAGGAGGAGATGCAGAGCTCTTGAGAAGCAGGAATCCAATGACAGGTTGCTGTGGGACTGGGACGAAGCGAGGTGAACAAGGTTGTTGAATCTGGGATGCTCTCGTGCTGGAAAAAGGTTTGTGCCAGCCATGCGTCTTTATTGAATGGGCCAACAGACAAGATTTGAGCTGGCAGATCGACCGAATTGGACACATGAGCCCTTCCAGTGAGGTTTGGATGAAGTCGGGCGAGGGTTATCCAGGTTCGCCTCAGAACCGACGTGACCTCCTTGACAGACTGTGAGATCTTCAGACGTAAGGCAACAGTGATGGCCCAGTGCTCGCGGTTGATGGGGGCACCACCATCAGCTAGAAGCTTGAAAAATGTTTCGATAGTGTCGAGAGGGCGAACAGAGGTGCCATCGGCTTCTGACAACCATGTCTGAAACGGCAAAGCAGTGGACATGTTGAGAAAAGTTCAATCGTATACTGAGGGCTTGGGGAACTCTGGAGGTTTAATATGGGGAAAGGAAAGTAGATCAAAGGAAGATTTTGAAGCGAGAGCTTTTATATTTGGAAGTTGATCATAGCCAATGATTACGTACATGTACATCTGGAAATCGAGTACTAGATGCAGTAGCTGCATGAGAGTGATGGGGTGCGTTGGGCATGGAAAACACCAAAAATGGTCACAAGTCCGTCTTGTCTCCGTATCTCGAATGCAGAGTTCCCGAGCCAATTGGAGAGAGCTCCGCTTCCTTTGGCAAGATCGACGAGTTGGGTAAGCGCGAGGTGACATCCCGCCGTTAGGAACCTGCAAAACCACGAGTTTATCCCTTTCGGGCCCTTCTCGTACCTCACCGGCTTGGCAATGCACCTTGGGATGTTGCGCCCAACCTAACAATCAGCTCGAGGCTACGAACATGGACAGTCAATGAATAATGTATCATGATGCCAGATTCCTGGGCGGGGCGCCAACTCCATTTCAAACACGAAGGGAAGGGGAAAAATCGGTTGGCAGACCCATTGCTCGCTTGCCAAGCCAAAGCTGAACTCGAAGCGTGCTCAGCGGTTATTTTTGTGCCCACAGCCCGATTTTGACTTGGTGTTGTGGCGCAAGCGGACATGAATGGCTTAGACATCCATCAGTTGAGATCAGGCTGGCGCTTGAAATTCGAAGTGAGTTGGTAGTGTGTCAAAGAGAAATTTCAGGCTTGAGTGATCATTCATGATCGTCGTGGCACGACTACAACAGAGGGCACCAGCCATGGCCCTAAACACAGTTATTAATGCATGAGCATCAAAACCCTAACCAAAGAGGTATTTTTGCCAGAATGCTACTTATCAGCTCAACACTTGGTGAGCTTTCCAACCGAGCAAGCCTGGTTATGCCCCAAGAGATATGCACGCCTTATCTACAGACTCAGCCTGCTTGTTTCTCCACCCACTTCGCTGGAAGGTTCTTCTTTCTGCAATTCTAAGTAGAGGGGGTTCAGCTCGTGCTGACGTGCTTTGGTGTTCATCATCGGGATCCAAAATACAACAGCAAATGCTAGATATATAATGGCGCGCCTTTTACCTCACCACCGTAGCGGTGACTCCAAAATTTGTCTGCCAACGAAGTCCTCATTTTCACTTCCTTTTACCGAGGATGGCCGAAGTCATTGAGAGGCGGTTCAACATCACCAGGGGTGACTCTCAACAAAGCTTTTCCACCCAAAAATGGCAGCAGTGGGAAACCGCCTGGCTCAAGCTCATTGAGCGCGTCGCTGACCACACTAACGACCCCATTGTCCTCATAGACAATGGATGCGAGACGAAAGAGTATGGTGTAAACTGTACCGAGGCATGCAGCAACTCAACTTACCTCTTTGCGTCGGCTGAGACGCTCTGGAACTGTGTTAGCCTGGCAACAGTTCACCTGACAACTTGGGACAACCCATATGATAACCAAGTTGGAGGTACTATCAACGAAGACGATGAGAAGAAAATAAGGGAGCAATTTAACCTGGGCCCGCTCGAGGACTTTGACCATGTCAGCGTTTTCCAAGCCTACCGCGCATGCGCCATCGAGTCTTGTTTCAATTCCGAGTTCGGATGTTCCCTAGGATTGGACATATTCCAGGGTAACTCGGTCACGTACAACAGTACTCTTGAACTTGGATCTATCATGAGCCACAGCTATTGCACCAAGGACGATTTGGGGATTGACGGTGACCTCGCGGGTCCGGGTGTGAGTTAACTTTCAGCAATCGAATTATGATCTAATGACGGGAGTAGTTATTCATTGCCTACCTCATTCAATTCTCACTATCCATGTTCTTCGTCCTGTCGCTAAATTTCACCACGACTTGGACCGAATACATTGTGCGGGCCTGTTTATGGCCATTCCGTGCAGGTGATGAGGCTAAAACGACGGCGCAGAAATGGCAGAATACTCTCTCAAACAACCGCTTTGCTGGAGCCATAGCATCAACCATTGTTGACCTCCAAGAAGCTCAAACACAATATCTGGCCATCATCTCAGTTGTTGGCGTGGTGGCATATGTTAGTAACAGCACCCCCGGCTTCGGCAATGGACACACATTCCGCGCGTGGTATACAAACAAAGACCTTTTGGATGACATGATATCAATCAGTATCTATCCCATTCTCTTTGTCCAAATAGCCCTTCACAAGACCGGCAATAGATGGTGGTGCACGATGCTATGGGTGATCTTCACCTGGGTAGTGGCGTATTTCATCGCCTTCTCATGGCGGGAAGCCGACGAGATTCCAGAGAGGTTCCGAGAGAACGATGGCCTAGAATCTTGTGGACAGAACGCTGGACCAAAATTGTACTGCATGAACTACGACGAGTCCTTCGATGGCTTCGCTTACAACGGGTTGATGCCGTCACGCCAGAGTATGCTGCTCAACAAGCTTTCTTACTGGGCCATACACTCAATCATCCCCATTATTATCTTAGATTGGTTGTGGAAATCCCCTTTCTCGGTTCTCCTCGACTCAAACGACACGCATTTTCGCTCTTTGAACCGCGCACTTGACAAGTTTGTGGCTTCCATAACAAGCCAAGTGGCGTTGACTATCCTGGAGCTATTCACTATGGGTCTAGGCACCTACAATCTGGCAGAGTTTGTCATATTTAGAAAGGCACTCGGTGACATCTATGGAGAGGGTGAAGGCGACTCTGTCTTTGGTGGATGGACCTATGGGCAGTTTGTGGCCTTGTTTGTGTGGATTCCCATCACCGGCAAATTTCTGTCTCTTTTGATCGGTAAGTCCGATGTTGCGTTTTTGAAATGGCAAATGATTAATGTGAAGTGCTTAGACGGTACTGTTCCAGTTCTAGAGAGGCGAGCGAACCAATATGTTCGCGTCACTCTGGCCCCAGGGGATCAATCAACAAATCAGACAGAATCAAGGCGTTCTGAAACAAATCAAACTGAAAGGATTGCTTTGGAGGACGTATCACGTTGAACGTTGCTTAGATATTTGTTTTGTGTGGCCAGGCGTCGGGCATAATGGGTTCATTGCGAGGATATTCATGTTTTCTTTGCTGGGCTTCCTTGGAATATTCCTAGATGAGTAGTGGGTCGAGCATAATATGCAATGGTCTCTGTTTGAAATCATTTAAAGATGAAGGCAAGAGCGGGCATGGTCATGATTTGCCGGTCAAGAGCAATGATGTGTCTACATTATGGTAGCCCCTGGTAGTCCTGGCGCTTCCAGACGCTTTTTATTCCCCTCGTGCTCAAGTCTGGCCCTTGATAACACGCTCAATGGTCTCTTCAACTGATTCAGTAGGAAGACCAAGGAGCTTGTTCCACTTGTCAAGGTCCAGATGCTTGTGGTCCTCCAAGTTCTCCTTGCCAAAGACAAGGGCACTGATTAGCTTGGCGCCTCCGTCGTTGATGTTGCCCTCGTTCAACAACTTGAAGGCCTCCGCTCGAAGGTCCTCGGAAGTCTGGTACTTGCGTTCAAATTTGGTGTTGGTAACCTTCTCCAAGATTTCGAGGGCCTCAAGCTGGCTGGTGGTGAAGGACTCGACGGCAACAACGGTGTTGGAAGTCTCCTCGGGGTGCTTGAGAATGCCGACAAGGGCGCGACCGATCTGGGCTCCGTTGCTAGTGGTGAATGTGGCCTTGCCCTCGTCGACCAAGAGAGCCTTTTTGTTGGCCAGATCGAAGCCCCAGAAGCCCAGAGGTAGACCCTACAGACGTTTGTTAGTATGCAATCAGAACCCATCTGAGGGCAAGGCTTACCCAGTCAAAGAAGGGTCCAGTGAAGAGAGCAGTCCAGCTGATAACATCCTCCTTGGTCTTGAGGAGGTCCAAGTAATCCTTCTTGACCTTGAAGAAGGGCACGGCGGCCAAGACCTTCTCGCTCTGTACCATGTTAGCATCAGGATCTGCTATTTAGCGCTGCGAATACTGACTCTGGTATCTGATCCATACTCGCTAGGGATAAACCGCTTGACGCCAGCGGCAATAGCGGCGTCGATGACCACGGCCTGCTGATCTAGAGAGACGATAGGAATCATGCTGATGACGGCATCCTTGCCTTTAAGAGCCTCGGTCAGATCGGCGAGGTTGTACTCGGTCTTGATGACTTTGATGCCCTCGGGGAAGGTGGCTGTAGAGGTGGATCGGACGATGGCGGTGACTTCAAGGTCCGATTCGAGGAAGGCGGGGAGAGTAATCTGTCCTAGGTTGCCGCTGGCCTGTTTTGTATCAGCATGATGCCGTTGATGGAATGTGGTGGGTGGGCGATACGCACACCGACGAGAGCAACACTCTTGTAAGCCATTGTAAGAGTCGGGTTGGAGATGGACTGGGTGGCTGATGTGTATTTGATAGTGGTACTGGAGGGCCCTTGAAGAGAATTGATTGAGTCGAAATTGAATGTATGATGGAGGAGCCAGATGCAGTCGAGGCACGGCCAACGGTATTTATATGATGGTTGCTCCATTCAGCAAGATGTCGGAATGTTTGGTATGGGCGACGCCATCCCTTAGACACCTTGAGGCTGAAACGACTCCGCAAGGGTTTCGAACATACATAGAAAGGCACAACTGCCGATATGCTCCATCACAGACACGAGCTGGCGGACTGGCCGAATAGGTCATAGCTATCGTCGGAGATGGAGGCGGAGGAAAGTGGAAGCCGCTGTGGCGCATGGCGGAGGCCGATACGGACGGCGGAGATCAAGGAGATGGACGGTTAATTCGGCGTCAGGCCTGGGTGCGTAGTTGTGCTCTGGACCTCGGCATCTGCCGTGGTGACGGTCGGGGGTTCACTTCACGCACGGCCAGGCTGCGGCATAGCAATCATCCCTAGCTTTACTTCATCACTCTTTCGTTTGACTGCGTTCGGACTTCCTTATTAATACGATGCCGTGCTCTATCAAACGCGTCTGATGATGACATCACGACCAACTTGTAGTGGCTAGCTCTACGTCTAACCTCTCCATACGCGGATACAGAGTAGCCTAACTTGGTAGTGTTGAGTTTATTGTTGCTTTTTGCGCCACTGTGGTGCTGCTCGGCGCACATTCCCACCGGCCAAGATTATTAATCTAGCCCTGTCAACTTTTTATTGTCCCGATCACCGACCGCCCAGGCGTAATTAATCATCATCCCCGAGTCAAATTCTCATGGTAGGGCCTGTAAAAGAGGCCCAGCCCTGGCCTCAGATTTGATGCTGCAGCATCGAAACAGAACTTCTTATCTTTTCTTTTCCTACTATCCTTGCCTCTTCCACAATGTCAACCACGTTCCGTAAAGTCGTCATCCCCAAGTACGGCGATGCATCAGTCCTCGAGATCGTCGAGGCCACCCTCCCTCAGCCTGCCGCAGGGGAGGTGCAGGTTACACCCATATATGCCGGCTTTTCTGGTGCCGACATCAACATGCGACGGGGCGTCTACCCAAGCCAGCAGAAGCCACCATTGACCCCCGGCTACTGTCTCGTCGGTACCGTGAAGACCAATGGCAGTGGGAGCTCAAAGTTCAAGGCTGGCGACACTGTCGCATGCCTCACCAAGTATGATGCTCAGGCTCAGCTGGTCAACCTGCCCGAGAAGCACCTCATCCCTGTCCCTGAAGGTTCCGACCTGCAGCAGGTGACGGGCCTCATACTCGACTGGTGCACCGCCTACGGCATGGTTCACCAAGTTGCCAAGGTGAAGAAGGGACAGACCGTTTTCATCCATGGCATCAGTGGCTCTGTTGGCTATGCCACCATGAAGCTTGTCCAGCTGCTGGGTGCGACAGCGTACGGTACAGCATCAGAGAGGAACCACGCCGCTGTGCGGGAGCAGGGCGGCATCCCCTTTGTTTATACCAACAAGGACTGGATCAAGGCCATGAAGGACACGGGTGGCGTCGACGCTGTCTTTGACTCGATCGGCTTCGAGAGCTTCCAAGAATCCTACGACATCCTCAACAGCCACGGCATTGTCGTCGGCTTCGGCGCCAATAAGTACTCCCTTACCAACGACGCCCCGGTTCCAGCTACATGGCCAACTGTCAAGTTCTTACTGAAGGGTCAAATTCCCTGGAGGGGGAAGAGAACCGCCTTCTTCCTCATCAGCCGGGACCAGCCAGACTACCAGCCCAACATGAAGGCTCTTCTCGACCTGCTCGGCAAGGGCAAGATCACGGTGCCCATTCGCAAAATCTGGGATATGGATGACATTCAAGAAGCCCACCGTCAGTGGCACAGCGGTTCGGGAGTTGGCGCAGTCATCATTAGGATACCCGAGTTGAAGTAAGCTGGAGACAAGCCAGCTGTACCGGATCTTTGTTTAATTTCTAATTTTTGCCTTTCTGTTATGACCTAGATCTAACTAGGGATTGATTCATATCTTAGACACCAGAGGCCTGCCGCTCGAATCAGGGCGATCTACTTACGGCGAGCCACACGTCAATCCTATGTACATAGACGACACCCATTTACATATTCTCTTATAGACTCTAAAAACCCTAGCGATTAATACCATTCAACTGCACCTGCACTTAGTATGCCGTGGCATATTGCTACTCTTGACGTATGTTATCTAAGGACTATCTCCCTTCTCGGTGTTCGATCCAAGAACGGCTCGATCAAGTCCTCTGGAATAGAAAAGTGCCCTAGTCGCTCATACACCCCTTCATCTACCTCCTGCAGCACCAGCCCCAACGCTATGTTTCCGGATCTTCTACGGATCTGTATGCACATGAGAAACACATCTTCAGCCACCGCGCCGTCGTCCCAGTGATCGAAAGAGACATCTCCATAGGTATCGGGGATAGTGGGGATACCGAAAAACGACATTCGTCGCGTTTCACCTTCGAGACTGGATATGACACAGCTCGTTCCGGAATCATTGAAGCTAGACCACGTTGCTCGCAGCAAGGGAGTTGATAGACGGAGACGCATCCCATCTTCTCCTGTCGCCTCTGCATCAATGAACTCTGTGATAAGCCGGTCACGACGGTAGTTGAACTCGCAGCTCGTGTAATAGACTGGCCTTTCAACCGAGAACCACGACCAGGTGGGCGCTCGCAACGTGGACGGCCGTTGACCTGTACCTCCAGCTTGCCATAGCAGCTCTAGGGGCATGAAGATGCGCCACATGCCGAACCAGTGGTCGCCAAAGAACGGCCTGAAGACATCCGTGATACCGGCTAGTGCGACTATCCGGTCCGTGTCCTTGGTCAACTTCATCTTTGTGTACTCTCCCACGATGGCGGACCAGAATGCAAAAGGGGCCTCGGTGTATCGTTCTAGGGACCCCTTTCCCGGGGCAATCGGAATTTGCAACCGTGTCTCGAGACTGCTGAGACGGCGTTCCAGAATGTTTGCTGTGATCATGACTTGGTCGTTATCAGTGGAGATGGCCTTGAACTTGGACGCCGGGTGGTCATCATGGTAGATATTGGTTGGCACGCCCCCCGGAAAGACCTCGGACGCCCTCATCTCACTGCATCGCCAGAAGAGTTGGCCCCGGCCACAGTCCAGTGTCCGCCGTGCCAGTATGGCCTCTTGGAGCACCCATGCTCTGGAATACAGAACATGGTCATCGTAAATGTCTGTCTCGTTGACAAGGTACTCTTCATTCTCAGATCCATAGTTAATCGGTTCGGGCTGTATTGTCCGTGAGTTCCGTGGGTAGAGACAGCCTTGCTGGCCGCTGGAGGCATCCGGGGCTGCTATGTTGCATGCTGCATTCTTGTAGATCTTGCCCATGAGTGCAGCTTCTCGCAACCAGTCTTCTTTGGAGTCTTGTATTATGCAAAGGCTGTCGATCCAGAGATAGGAGAACCCAAGACGCCGTGTAATATGAATCGCGTCCTGAAAGGTCTTGGGCAGCAGTTGAATACGAATATCCATGTGGAAAGAATCCTCGTTGGACTCCAGCAATCTGAGTATATGCAGCTTGCCCCAACAATGGCTAAGAGTTAAGTAACGGACTCTCTTGGGCATCTTCTGGGTGGTATGGAGGCAGACGGCATCGTTTTCGACATACAGAAGACGCGAGGGCCGAAATGACCGGTCTTGATTGGAACAGCATACCTCGTGATAGATGGTGCAATGCTGAAGCCACTTTGCTGCCAGGGCCAAGCTTGGGTCAGAGCCAGTGTGAGATGGTAGTTGAGTAAGTGCAATGCGCTTTCGAAGATCCAACATGCTGCCAGGTCTAGCCCAGCTATCGGCGACTTTGACTTGTTAGCATAGTATGGGATTCCCGAGTAACTCCCCAGCACTAACCTTGACGTTGTCGCATCTGAAACCGACATCCATGAAGATTGTGGGGATCTTGACGATACCTGATACTCCATGAGCTCACACCGGCTTCGTATGAGGTGGCTGGTTTCCAGAACATCAAGACGGCCAGAAAGTCCTGCTGTACGTGGGATCTTTGCTGCCAGACAGCTGCACAGATTCGGCAACCTGTCGATGCCGACCTATACAAGCTATCGGCAGTGAGATGGTGAGTCGAGCCAGTGAGAGCATTTGAGAAGATGATGGACTGGCATCTTTGGCAGAATGGAGGCCCCTGGCTCTCCGGAAGAGAGTGGACCGAAATGGAGTCATTGAGATACTCCGGTTCACGACCATGGCTGAGATATCCCAGAAATGTCGCCACTGCCGTCATGGGAAAGACAAAAAGGACGTATATTGGCCATTGATGATCCTTCATGGTGAAGATGAAGGCAACTGCAAGGGCCAGAGCTTGAGACACAGCAGCCAACGCAAACCGCGGCTTATGTTGATAATCAAGCCTTGGTGTGAGATTGCGCATGTTTTGGCCAAATGCTGCCTCTATTTGCCGTAACAATAGAAACACTGCATCGAACAAAATGGCAAGTAAGCCGACACCGAGTAGACCACCCAGTCCTCCAAAC
Source organism: Fusarium solani (assembly GCF_023522795.1). Taxonomy (NCBI): domain Eukaryota; kingdom Fungi; phylum Ascomycota; class Sordariomycetes; order Hypocreales; family Nectriaceae; genus Fusarium; species Fusarium solani. The sequence continues at coordinate 686,641 of NW_027072149.1, forward strand.
TTGACCATGCCGAATATCACAGTCCCGGCATGCACCAAAGCCAGAGTGTGTCTGAAATGCCATGGTGATGCCCGAATAGTCTGTCGTCTCAACGGTCCAAGTCTCGAATACAGAAAGTTGAGCCCGGCTAAAGGTGAGGTTGGCAGGAGAAGTTGAACAACATATCGGATATCGAGATCCCTCCATGGCGATGGCTGGTCACGTTGAGTTCTCCGGAACGCCGCCCACATCAACAATATGACGGAGAGCTGGATGAAAAGAGCGCCGGCCATGAAGACCAATTGCGAGATGGGGTTGGATATGAAAGGAACCGCAGGTAATTTTGTGAGACCCCACCAGAAGATGCTGAGGGAACCGAAAAGATATCGTATCGCCATGATCAGGCCGAATAGCATGAATTTGGTCTCCCATATCTCTTTGAGCTGCCTGAGGACGAGCTGTCCTACTCGGGAGACAAAGAGTGATTGGATTGTGCGAGATCCTAGCATGGCAGACTATGGATGATTGAGATGGTCATGTTGAGGTTGAAAGACGGCATGCAACACCGAGATAACGCATTTTGATAGTCCGCCTTGCAGGGGTCAAGATGTCTTAGTCAGGACATGGTGACGGATGATTGGAACTGGAGAAAGATGTGGCGTTCTCCCCATGATACAGGTTTTGGAGCCAAGGCTGACTGGAGCGGGGTGTCAGGTCTAGAGAAGAACCACCGCAGTCCATCTCGACCTGTTTCATCCTGCTTGAGGCTCCATTCTCCCATCGGCTAACCCATCAGAATGACAACCTCAGAGTCAACGCAGTTCTTGCGCCGGATAGATATACTGGAGGAGCCCAGTGAAGAGCAGATCCAAAACCTACTTGAGATAGAGACAAGCGACCATGCTGAGGCGCCGCAGCCCCAGAACGAGCAGTACGGCCTCTTTCACCTCAACAGTTCCACATCACAAGTCCCCGAATCTCCACCACAAGATGCCTGCAAACTCGACGTTATCGCCGTCCATGGCCTAGGGGGCGATGCCTACCGTACCTGGCAGCACGAGAATGGCTTTAACTGGCTTCAGCATCTTGAGGAAGAGTTTGCCGGCATACGTGTTTACTCCTACGGTTATGACTCTGGAGTTGCCTTTTCCGGTGGGACAGTCAGTTTGACAGACTGTGCCCGACATCTCCTCAGTCTTGTAAAGATGACGAGGTCGAGCGAAAAGGTAAGGCCGGCTCCGGGCTCAACAGTGCACATGACTGACAAGGAGCAGGAGGAAGACCGCAAAATCGTATTCGTCTGCCACAGCCTGGGAGGCCTTCTTGTCAAGCAGGTCAGTCTATCATGTCGATGCGAAGGACAAGCAGTTAACAGCAAAGGCGTTTCTCCTCGCAAGCAACGAGAGAGGATTATTTGGATCCCTTCGACAGTCAACCTGTGCGATACTATTCTTTGCGACGCCTCAAACGGGGACACGTTCAGAATACTACGACGATGTGCTTTGCAACATTGTAGATGCCATGGCCTTTGCAAATACCAACGACAGGCTGCTGGAAGGCTTCAAGAAAGCTGTTCACGAGTCGATACGGTCAAACGGAACTCGACTATGTCAGTTGGCTAAAAAGTTTCATTCAGAAGCGTACCATCTACAACACGTCAGTTCGTTTGTCGAAACCTCCCCTATGCCCGGTCAGAAGGACATTGTAAGTATCTTGGCATATGCTCCCAGATCCTTTCTGTTGCTGATCCATATAGTTGGTCAGCAAGGTCAGCGGACAAAGCGGGCTTTCAAAAGAAAGAGTCATACCGATGCTACAGCACGGCCATCGCCAGATCTGCAAATTTCCATCTTTGGAGAGTAACGGCATGAAAATAATCATCAGTCAGCTCAGAGACATAGCAGACTCTCTGGAATTTGATCTTGCAGACGCCATTGTGGCGCTACAAGTGGTGCCTCGGCAAGATGAACTGGCCCTCCGCCATTCTACAGACAGGCTTAGAAGCGATGCCTTGCTTCAAGCAGTATCTACCGGGAACCTTGTCGTTGCGAAACGTTTGATCAAAAATGGGGCAGACGTTAACGCCACGAATCACTACGGCCAGACTGCTCTTCATCTGGCAGTATCAGGAAGCGACCGAGAAACGACTTTGAGCATCCTGGACAAGGGAGGTGATCCTAATGCGCAGGACCACGACGGACGCACTCCTCTCCATCGAGCCGCAGAGATCGGGGATGAAGACACTGTCAAGCTTCTTCTCGATAGAAAAGCGGACTGCACAATCCGAAACAGATGGAATGAAGCTCCGGTCAGAGTCGCAAGGAGGGCGCATCACCTGAGAATAATGAAGATGCTACAGGAGGCACAGAACAAGCGACAGGCTTTACAGGTAAGTGCTATACACTCCTTACCACCAGAGTAATGCTGACTAGTGAGCAAAATGAAGGAACAAATCAATGTCGTCATGGAAAGCAATTTGCCCAGAAACCGCCAAGTCATTAGATCGTACGCGGAAACCCCTTACGAGCATGCCCATATCGTCATAAATATGGACATGGACACTGCTGTCCAGAGGGACGCGTCGCAATTTGCACAAACAGCTAGAAAAGGAAACCTGGATCTCGTGGAGGACCTGCTCGATATTGGAATCGAGCCTACTCCTGATGCTCTCTACCTCGCGGCAAAAGAAGGCCACTCAGACGTGGTCGAAGTCCTAGCAGACGTCATGGAGGACATTGATGCCGACGTAGGATGGGCAGGAAACGCCCTTTGCACCGCCGCGTGCAATTTGCAAGGCCTCAACACTATCCGAGTCCTCCTCGAGAAAGGTGCAGACGTCAACTGGCAGGGAGGCGCGTACGGCTGTGCACTGCAAGCAGCCGCCGCCAACTACAGACTCGAAAACGTCAAGCTACTGCTGAAGCATGGCGCAGATGTTAATGCCCAGTGCGGTCATTACGGAAACTCCCTGACTGCCGTGGCAAGGCATCATACCCATTTCACCGAGATGGCAACGCTGCTCCTGGAACGCGGTGCTGATATCGACGCCCAAGGGCCTGGGGTGTATGGGAATCCATTGCAGACGGCCGTCTGGATGACGCACGTTCAGAACGTCAGGTTCTTGATGCGCAACGGGGCGAGTGCGACGGTGCAGGGCCGGTTTGGCTCTGCGTTGGAAATTGCTCAGCGTCGGGCGTTCCGGTTTACCCCTAATCCGAAGGACGAGGAGGATATTCTGGCTATGCTGACCGAGGATGAATTTGTTGGGTATATCAGCTATAATTAGAGTTCAGTCCAGAGTTCGGCCTGCCTTTTCTCTTGCGTTTTCTATTCTGTAATATGAGGAGTGCGTCGTATAGGAAGCATGCAAATACTAAAGACTCCTTTGAGGAACCAAACTTGCCGTTTCAGCATCTCCAAAGAGCCTGATCGATATTCTGACCGAGTTTCGAAGAGATCGAAAAGCCTGTGATGGTCGGGACAGCAACTCCTTGCCTTGGTCTGACAAAATGCCAAGAACAATAGCAAAGGGACTTTGGGCAATATAGCATTGGCATCAAGCCAAATCTTACATAGCAAAGCAACCTACCTAGATAGGCAACGGCCAGAAACAAGGTATGAGGCAAATCGCTCCGTGTCAAGCGTTAGATCACTAATCCTCAAGCTTACTCAGTCCCAAGCCTTGCTATATTGCCAAGACCTATTGGCCAAGGAAATTTTCATCAACGGCTTCCTTCTTGATCGATCGCTTGAGTCCTTTTCCTTGGAATATCCCGTTTGCAAGGTCCTCACAATGGAGTCGTTCGAGGCCCCACATGATGAGGAATCATTCAGCCCGCAACACTGCATCACACTCGGCAATTACCTTTTCTTCAATGCTGTTTCCAAGCCTCGCAGAAAGTTTCCACTCTATAGCCCCCATCTTGTGTTTATCAAAAGCAACGATTTTCGAGTTCTCCTGCTGATCCTCTGCAGGATGGTGGCTGATTACAAGGAATATGGATATTCCACCGCCAAGGTATCACGGTCTCACTGAAACATGTCAGCAACTTTTTCCATTTTGGTGAAGCTGAGAAAAGTCATATTTAAAGTATACAGGCTATTCCTAGTTGTACCCGATCATCGATGATATATCTAAATCAAGAAGAAGGAATGGCATACGTCAGCCACCGACATGCCGTCAGTGTCGGCATTGGCTCCTATCGATGTGGAATCACCCATCTTGCAACGTCACTGGTTAATTCATCTATGCAAGCACAGACTGTTCAACTGTGTGAAACCGCCTGCCAAAGCCTCTGTTCCACAGAACATTCAGCTGGTGGCTTACCAGCTTACAAACACCCATCCCGGTCAGGGCGGCCGCCTCGGGAGTCGGGCCTCTGTCGATCTGATCCACAAGGCTGTGCAGGAGAGGGCGATCGACCAGGGGTTATTTTGTTTTTGGTGCCATCTTTCATCCCCAGAAATGCTGCTGCCTGTCTGGGGTGTTGAATATATTGTCGTTTCATCCGTTCAGCGCACGATCAGCGGATCCCTGTCAATGTCACAAGGTTATTGGAGAATTACAAGGCCTTGCATTGATTTCCAGCAGGCATATGAAACCACTGACCTCACCAAAAAACGCCTCCAAGTCTCATTAGGCGAATCTTGCAAGGCTGTGCCGCCAAATGGCGGAGCTGAAACAGAGGTTGAAAAGGAACCATCCCAAGGAAGCAGCTGCGTCTCCTGATGCTCGAATAAGATCGACAACTGGTTACTGTGACGTCAATTCTCGTCCTACACTTGCAGTAGCGGTCTTCAATTAAGTCCCGCGTTTGCGTCTGCTTGAACCGTCCCATCGACCCACGTGCTTTCATCTCCGCCCTCAAGGTCCCCCAGCTTTCCCGCCGATCACGCTTGGCTCTCTCGTTCTAGGATTGCGCTCGGCTTCAATGATGTAATTTCCCGTTCTCAGCTGCCCTTTACGGAAGTGAACCAAGAAGATCGCCCCAGAGAGAACCCGCTATTAGGCCCGGTAGTTGTAAACGAAGGATTCGCTCAGACAGGGGGAGAGAACTTCTGTCGGCTTAGCGCTGACTCGATGAGACGGCATTTCAGGGAGGACAGGAGATGCCACAATGCTCTGGTAAGCGCTGGGGGCCATGTCGCATATGAGGCATGTTAAGCTTATTGGATCACAATGCTCCGAACAGCCACCACGGCCGTTGCACTTTGATACCTGCCCCACGATTTGTCTATCGTGAAGCCCAAAAGGGTATCTCGTAAAGTTGAGCGATTATAAAGGCGTTGATGCGCCCATGGGATATCTCAATCTCAACAACCCAACAGACCCCAACTCACAGACATCTCAAGTCTCTTCAACATTTTCATCATGCACAAGAACTTTGTCGCCGCCGCCGCTCTCCTAAGCGCCGTGGCTTCGGGCACTCCCGTCCACAAGCGAGATGTCATCGGAGCTCTTCCCGAGGGCGCCGACCAGCTCGAGCTCAAGTTCCAGCCTCACCTCGACTTTGACTCTGATGGCTGCTATCAAACTTCTGCCATTGACCCCAACGGCAATGTCAACCCTGGCCATGGAGCCACTGGCACCCCTCAGGGTGACTGTCGTGACCCTCACCAGCTGGAGAACAGCAACACCTACTCTCGCAAGCGCTGCAACAACGGCTTCTGCGCTGTCATGTAAGTCCCCAAACAATTATCCCCATCTCTAGTCGCTAACAAGAAGCGCAGGTATGAGTACTACTTTGAAAAGGACCAGGCTGTAGGAGGCAGCTTCCTCGGCGGCCATCGCCACGATTGGGAGAACATTGTCGTCTTCACCCAAGGTGACAACGTCGTCCGCGTGGCACCCTCCTGCCACGGCAAGTACGACGGCGCCAGCAACCAGTTCCCCATCGACGGTAGTAGCCCTCTCCTTTGTCTACCACAAGGACGGCGCTGGAACTCACTGCTTTCCGCTTCGCCAACGACGATGACCGCAACAACCCCGAGAACCCTACTGGCTCCTTCTTCCGCGCTCCCCTTGTTGGCTGGGACAACTGGCCTGATGTTGGTCTTCGTGACAAGATGCTCCAGAACTGGAGTGGTGGTGTTGGTCCCAAGCTTGACGATGAGTTTGGTAACTCGCTGCAGGCTGCTGCTGGTGATGGTGTCCAGGGGCTTTGATCCCTTCACTGACTCTTAGATGGGTTCTAAACCAGTAAGACCTTTGGGCCCTTGGGAGTGTTCCTGTACATAGTTCTTGTTCCGTACATTTTTGGAATGTTGGGATCGGTCTAGTTAGCACACGACAATTTGACCACCTGGGTTCTTTTTATCAATTTCTTGATTTACTCCGATGTGCGTGTGAAAAGGCTCATATGCCGGAATTTCAAACTCTATTTGAGTCTTCTCGAGAGTTCATGGTCCTAGGGTTATCCAGCCAGGCTAGTTAACAGCATATCCTACATCCATCAATGCCTTCAGGCACGGCCGAATAGTCCATCAAATCATACACAGATTTGTGCAGCGCTACACCATTATATATCTACAAACCTGGCTTTCACATAGCAATGCAGCATAGTCAGAGCCGTCCCTAGTCGCCATTCCTTCGACGCCGACTGCGCCGTGAACGGCGCTTCCTTCTCCTTCGCGGCGGCACCTTAGCAACCACTTCCATCCGAGGGCAAGTTGCCCCATTCTTCAACAACTCCAAGAGCTTGTTTCTCGAAAAGTCATCTCGAACGCCCATAAACACAAAAGTATCAGGCCCCGTTGCCTCTTTTGGCCTATCCTGGAATACCAACTCCCGGCTCACTTTCACAATCACGTGGTCGCTGTCGATGATCTGAACAGCGAACGTGCATCGTGACTTAGGTCCCCCCTCTTTGATCTCAAAGAACTCTGGGCTTGCTTCTAGAGGCGGTAAAAATCGTTCAAGGGAGCAGTCAATGGAACCGTCGAGGTACAGAAAGCCGTCTAAAAGACTCTTGCCGTCTCGTGCTCTGAGGCCAGAGTAGTCCAATTGACCCTCCTCATCGAGGTAGGAGAAATCGATATATCTTGTGGGCCAGTAGGCCGGGTCGTAACAAAGATCGAAGTGGGTGATCGAGTATAGAGGGAAGTGACCCTCCAAAGTGTGAAAAGGAACAGTACCACCCTCCGACCGAGTCTTTTCGGCCTTTTCGAGAGCAGCTTTCACTTCGCCTTCTTTTACCGCTTCACGCTCTTTCGCCTCTTCGTGCTCTCTTTTGGTGCCGTTCATGGTCTCCTTCGTCCCAGTCCGACATTCTCTGGATGGTGGTTGAGTAGGAGGGGAAATAGTATTCTGCTGTGGTTGTGGTTGTCGAATAATCTTATCCGCGAGGTGATGAAGGAGGAAGATTCTCTTGAGGTGGATTGAACAACAACCACTAATCTCGCTAGAGGCCAGTTAATGAAACAGCGGCCAGCAAGTGGCTGGACCATGTCTACGGGTCTTGGAGAGCAGTCACACAATATGAGATTATATGCCAAAGAGTACAATCATGAAATTCTCAGATATTTTATGCAGATTAAGGTATAAGGCTAGACGTTTAAAGCCTGAGTCCATCCAGCACCGTAAATCATTGACGAGTTCAGTACTCACCACTCGATTAAAGTTACCATTCCACAACACTACGGTTGCACAAACGATGGGAATTGAAACATAGTTCAACAAAGACCACAAATAATGGATCATTGGCGGATCTAGTTCTCACCACTGCAGGTCTGTTCAACCAGCCGATTGCCGATTTCTGCCCTACGACTCCAACCGACCAAGTCAAGATGAAACGCCGAGCCGAGCAGTTACTCGGAAATAAGCTTCATGATGGTCTAGTGACAGCCCTTCCTATCCCGGAACTCTGTTGACTCACATCTCGGTGAGACTAATCGAGTCAGGATGACGTCGAAACTCACCTGCCGATCACGGTGCCGAAAAATCCGATCCACCAACCACCACCCCGCAGATCGCGCAATGAAACCTCCGCTTCTGACGAGGTGAGATATTTCTCGCTTCAACTTCATACCTCATCGCAATGGCTGGTCATCCGTCGTCTTTCGTCAAGACGGTCAAATGGCTGTATCACGAGTCTGGTATTGCCTCGCTCTATCTCACTGGTCGTGATGCGTGGCTCGTCATTCTCTCGCGGACGTGTCGCATGTTTGCCTTCGGAGCTGTGTCGCTCACGATAGCTCTTTTCTTCTCGGAACTGGGCTTTTCAGACTTCCGCATCGGCCTATTTATGAGTCTCACTCTTCTCGGCGATGTTGTACTCGGTCTGGTCATCACTCTAATGGCCGACGGCCTCGGTCGTCGCCGGGTCCTCCTTGCAGGCGGATTACTCATGGCTGTTTCCGGAGGCGTATTCTGCGTCTTTGAGAACTTCTGGATCCTCCTCCTCGCTGCCGTCGTCGGTGTCGTGAGTGCCAGCGGCGCCGACTTTGGCCCCTTCCGAGCAATCGAAGAGTCGATGCTCTCACACATTACGACACCCAAAACACGGGCCGATGTCTTGTCTTGGTATGTCACATGCTCAAGTCTTGGATCGGCAGCTGGCACGGAACTTGCGGGGAGGTTTGTGGAGAGATTGAAGCAGCGAGAGGGCTGGAGTTTGGTACAGACGTACCACGCGACCTTTTGGATTTACATTGTCATGGGTGGGTTGAACATGATTTCGACCTTGTCCATGAGCAGCAAATGTGAGGCGGAAAAGACAACTCCTGAAACATCGGATGAGTTGGCCCAGGGTTTACTTCACGATTCCGATGAAGAGGAGCAACCTAGCCCTCAGCCACCACCAAAGGCAAAGGGCCGCTTCTCTCAAATCTCGCAATCTACCCGTCACGTCATGTACAAGCTATGGTTCCTGCTTACAGTCGATTCCCTGGCCGATGGCATGGTCTCACAGGCCCTCACGACCTACTTCCTGGATCGCAAGTTTCACCTGTCCAAGACACGCCTCGGTGACATTATGTCGGCGGCTATGATCTTGGCGACCATCTCGACAATCTTTGCCGGGCCGCTTGCGAGACATCTTGGACTTCTCAACACCATGGTGTTCACGCATCTACCATCCTCGGTGGCTGTCTTACTCTTTCCCGCGCCGAGTGGACTTGTCGTCACTATTATCCTCTTGTTTATCCGCATGGGTCTCAACAACATGGATCAAGCACCTCGAGCAGCCTTTATCGCGGCTGTCGTCAAACCCGAGGAACGCACGGCCGTCATGGGCATCACGAGCACGCTTCGAACTTTGGCGATGGCTACAGGGCCGTCGTTTACGGGAGCTCTAGCCGGGAGGGAAAAGTTCTGGATTGCCTTTGTGGTTGGAGGAGTGTTGCGCATCATGTATGACCTAGGCTTGTGGTCTATGTTTGTGAACATGAGACTACATGCCCACGAGACACATCACGATACCGGCTCACGGATGTCAATCGATGAGGAGGATGTTGAAATGATGCGACAGTCGGCGGAGCATGAGCAATAAAGAGGGAGTTATAAGAAATACTTGATAAGTGTTAAATTAATACTAAACTCTTATAATTAGTATTAATTAGTTATGAATAATACTTATCTTAGACTAAGTTTATTAATACTAAGGTATTAAGCTTAATATATAAAACTTATAAGTATTAAGATCTTTAACTTTTAATTACTTTAGCTATTAATATAATTAAAGTATATTTAATATTAGATATTACCTTTTATATCCTTTTATAAAGGAATTTTGTAGCTTTCATAGATGCGGCGTGAGTATAGACAGAGGGAAATAAATACGTTATCACACTACACAGAGTTTAGAGGTCCGAACCTGGAAGGCCTCCCTTGCAGCCAAGCGGGATCTCTAATATACATTATGGAGGGTTAGAATCAGACAGACGCGGAGGGCGTAGGCGCGGTCACGCGAGCATGCAGTCCAGTATCTCAACATCTCCTGTTTACACTTCGAGCCTCACGGATCTTCCTTGCTACCGTGACAGCGCTGAAACCGCACAAATACCGCGTTTCAGCAGGGGAAATCACGATCGACCGCAGCAAATTCCATGTACTTGCGTGTGTAGTGTGGCTTGTAGCTTGTCGCTCGCCCGTTTGGGTTGGCGCCGCACAAATCGCTCATCCTCCACGTAGCTCCCAAAGTAAATCGCCAGTGGTTCTAGAAGGGCTCATGATATACGTATCAAGATCCTGGTCAGGCTGTGCTTGTTTCCCGCAATAATAACGCTTGGTGTTGTGCCCCTGTTGTTTCAAACTTCTCGTCTTATCTGTGTTCTCGCCTGAGCTCTCCTATTTAACGAGCTGCCGAGCTCCCTTCAACATTTTGCAACCAAACCTAAGCCAGCATCTTGTTCATCAACCTTTATCTCTCTCCTTTACATAGTCGACGCCGAGATGCTGATAGCATTTCTTATTTTTGCCCTTCATACTCTTAGCACTCAAGCTACCTTACGCCGATTCAACTTTACAGTTCACAGCGCTGTCGGTTCTCCAGGCAAGTGGCTAGCTTCCTTACCTACCTATTTGTGTCCACGAAATGATCGGACCAGTGACCCTAACTACTGCCAGATGGATTCAAGCGCGAACTATACCTCATCAATGGCCAGCATCCTGGGCCCTTGATCGACGTGGACGAAGGTGACGACATCGAAGTATCTGTCCAGAACGACCTCGACGTCGAGACCACGATTCACTGGCACGGTTGGTTCTGCTCTTTGACCCACGCCACAGTACAGTCAGTCGATACTGAAGCATAATTCCCTCAACCAGGACTCTTGCTTCGAGGAACTCCAGATATGGATGGTGTACCAGGCGTTACACAGGTCTGTCACGCTCCCATGCCATGGCCACAGTAACCTGGCCTACTGACTAACTTATAGGACCCTATCCCGGCTGGAGGCAACTTTACGTATCGCTTTTCCACAGCGTCCGAGTACGGGTTCTTCTGGTACCACTCCCACTTCCGCGCCTACTATAACGACGCTATCCGCGGCCCGCTCCTCATCCGACCAGCCAAATCTCGTAGACGCCCGTTTGAAACGCTCGCTCGCAACGACGACCAAGTCCAAGCGCTCCTGGCCGCTGAACAGAACGCAACAAACATCCTTTTGAATGACTGGACGCATGAGCTCTCGGATGTTATATTTGCACGATATATCAAGACTGGCGCTTTCCCTTCATGTGTCGACAGCATCTTGGCCAATGGTCGAGGAAGGGTTCAGTGTCTCCCAGAGAGTGTCCTTGAGGCAGGGCCTGGGCTTGGTATAGAGCCTGAGAACATGACTACTGCGCCTAGACCATCCGCGACCGTCTCTGAAATGCCACATATGTCCGATATGTCAAGCATGGATATGATGAAACAATGCGATATGCATGACATGCCCATGGACTCATCCATGAGCTCGGATACACCAGGCCCGTCTTCCACTATGTCCATGGATCACTCTACTCCTCCGACATCAACGGTCATGCCTGACATGCCTGGAATGGATTCTCTGAGCCCCCGAGGCTGCATGCCACCCATGATGTTCAATCCAGGCTTCAACATGTCCTCGCTGCCACCGGAGAACTGCACCAACACGACCTCACCCGTATTAGTCATTCCAGCGGATCAGTCGAGGGGATGGCTGTCTCTCAACCTCGTCAACTCGGGTGCAGTCAGTATCTTGAGGGTCTCCTTGGACGGACATTCAATGTTTGTCTATGCTGCTGATGGTCTTTATACCAAGATACAGGAAGTCAACGTGAGTATCTACAAACCGTGTCAACGACGTAATTTCACTCACCCAGTCAGGTGCTCCACATGGAGCTCGGCCAGCGGTATTCAGTCATGATCAAACTAGACCAGCCTCCAGGAGATTACTACCTCAGATTCGCTACTTTTCCCAGTGGTGACATGCAGCAGGTCCTGGAAGGTCGGGCGATCGTGTCATACGAAGTGAGTGTCCTAGTTCTCGCGTGGTTGTGATGGCCTACTAAACCTCAGGCAGTCACACGATAGTACTGCGACGAAGGAGATGGAGAATCCACCCGAGCCCTGGATGTACATTAACGGATCAGCCAAAGCGGATGCTGCCCTCCTCGACCCCTCAGCGCTCTCCCCATTCGAGAACGGCACAGCACCTCCTTCAGGGGCGTCTAACAAATCTTTGTCATTTACAGTTAGTCAGACTGATGTTGTCACCTGGGTAATTGATCGCGCGCCATTCATGGAGCCAGACATCCCTCTCATCTACGGGGAAAAACTCCTCAGGCTGGGATGCCAACACGACTATACATCTACCCATCAATTCTACCATTGACATCATCATGAGGATCTCAAACAAGTCCATGGATACAGTGCGTCTAATTCTTCATTATGAAACATGGCTTAAGAGAGCAGTACCGTGGAATACTGACATGAAAGGTAGATGGGTCATCCGATACACCTCCATGGTCACAAGTTCTGGCTCTTGGGTTCTGGAGTGGGAGATTTCCCGTACACAGATGTCACAGACGCGCAGAAGGACCTCATAAACTTTGAAGATCCTCCATACCGTGACACGATTGGCCTCCCTTCACAGGGTTGGGCTGCTCTTCGGTAGGTTTCTGCATGGAGCTAAATATCTGCATTGCCGCTAATGCATACTCGGACAGCTATGTGACCGATAACCCCGGTGCGTGGATGTTCCATTGTCATCTTCAGTGGCATGCTGTCGTGAGCTTTTCCTCGATTGACGTGTGCCATCCCAGAAACTGATGTTGAGATAGGTTGGCATGGCCGTAGTGCTTGTCGAGGGCGGGGACCAACTTCCAGCCTTGGTTGGGCAGTATAACAAAACTGAGGGTGAAATTGGAGGGCCTGACTCAGTTGGCAGTCGTTATAAGGAAAGATCTCAAAGATTATCCCCGTCACCGACAGTCGGGCCAGGCCGCGCGTCCTCCAAGTTTCCACTCCTCTTACCACTTATGAAGGGGGGCCAATTTTTATTAGATCGAAGGACAAAAGCGGTCAGCCTTTCTATAACTCCATCGATTGAATTTCACGTAACTAATTCGAGTACGTAGTTCAACTACAGGCTTCGGGGGTTGTGCCCCATGGTTAGACAGGCTCTCTATTAGCGAAGCGTTGATGCACCTATGTGGAGGTTACAGTCGCCCTCCCTGCACTGTCCCTGTAAGATACACGTACGCATACATCAGTTAAGGTTATTTCCCACCTATAGGAAGATAAAGATGACATTGCACGGAGGGACAGCACCCGGTTGCCCAGAATGGTTTCAAGGTCGACCAAGGAATCGGGCTCATCGGGAAGTGGGACTACCACCGGGGGTACTCTTGAAGCTCAATGGCCCCTTAATACCATTTCACTTGCTAACAGATCTCATGATCGCAATGCTTTTCCGTAGTGCAGCTAAGCTCGTCTGGTATTTTCCGGTGTGAAGCATGCAACCACCCAACCAGGCCATGTCCAGCGTAGTATGCCGCGAGAGGTCACGAGAGATCAGATACAGATACGCTTACCTCAAACTGCTCGGTCAGACTCAGAAACAGATAGTCATTGGCTATGTCGATCTCTAGCCACACTCAGTTACTTCCGGGACCTATCGCGGGGGATTCACTGCCCGATGGCCCGTGGCTAAAGCCGGAGCGGCCATTGCAACTCGGCCGAGGGACTAGTACCAAGCGTGGATCACGATGGAGCAACAATCCCTGAAGAAATCCATTCCATGTGGTAATGATCCATCCTCCGTCACGGACCTGTCAGCTCATTCAAGTGACAACCACCGAACATCCCTGGTACACCATCTCCCACAGGCAATGATCTACCGGAAGTCGCAAGGAACCTCTACATCCGATTTGCAGTACCTCTACCCGACCCAATCAGCTAATATCACGCACCAACATCTCTGAGGCCTCCGAAAGCGGCATCTGATCTTCAAAGTCGGGCAACTCTACTGCTGGAATATCACCACGTCAACTAAACTCTTTCATGGATAACCTTAACCAGAATAAACATCCACCCCCATTAACGTCCGGGATGTGTGGACTACTAGACAAGGGTTTGATCCTAGGGCAGCCTATCACGGAGTTACTCGGTGGAGGACAAGAATATGCATCCCTTATGTGAGTGGAGGAATTATTATCGAAACAATCAGCATGAAACACTGGCGACTCACTGCGACTGAAACAACTAGCAACGTCAGATTCTAGTCCTTAATCAACACACACCTCAAGAGATTATTACCGAGAGTAAATATGCGTGACAAGACGAATTGTCAGTTCATGCCGCCTGTAGATGAAATGTCGATATAAGGCTATGGTTGCCCATATCTGAGACTTTCAACCCACACGCCTTCATCCCGTCTTCTGCCTTGTCTCATATACAGCATCCTCTGACAACCCGTTGATCAGTGTTTTTTTGTGTTTTACATTTACGTCACCGATTTCATCATGCATTCCGCTAGCCTTGTTTCTCTCATCGCCGCTCTCCCCGCGGCCATGGCCTGCCTGGGCTATGAGGGCGGTCTTCCTACGCCGACCGACTCCAAGACCCTGAGTGCGCCTCAGTACATCAAGGCTGGCCAGACCTTTGATGCTGGTTGGGTCAAGTATGACCGTGGACAGTCTTGCACTGGCCAGAGCGAGGGCGGTACGTAGCTTGACGCCAACACTGCATGTCAATACTAACACACCCAGGTGAGGCTGACACCGTCTTTGTTCTCGAGGAGGGCGCCACTCTTCGTAACGTTATCATCGGCAAGAACCAGAAGGAAGGTGTCTACTGTCTCGGAGCCTGCAACCTCGAGTTCGTCTGGTTCGAGGATGTCTGCGAGGACGCCATCTCTATCAAGGGCGACGGAACCGCCAACATCATTGGCGGAGGTGCCTATAAGGCCTCTGACAAGGTCATTCAGCACAACGGCTGCGGCCATGTTAACATTGTCAACTTTTACGCCAACGACTACGGCAAGGTTTACCGATCTTGCGGTAACTGCAAGAACAACTGTGCTCGTTCCGTGCACATGGAGGGCACCACTGCCGTCAATGGCGGTGAGCTCATGGGCATCAACACCAACCTTGGCGACAAGGTACGTAGCATGACTTATAATGTAAAGAGCTTCTGCTAACATTGACAGGCCACTTACTCCAACAACTGCTACCCCAAGGTCCAGTGCCAGGCCTACGAGGGCTGCGACAAGAGCAACGGCGACTGCGAGCCCACCAAGCTCGGTCTGTGCTAAGCGGATGGAGAGCGTGGGAAAGGCTAGCGTATTCTCTTCTGTCACGTTCTTCGGGCTGCTTGGATCAGTGCGAGGTGAACGGACACCTTACATATTTGGATGATAGCACATGAACTTAGCGGACCAGTAATGAATGTCCATGCATTGGTGCCAATACCTTTAGTCCATTCGCCATCCGTGTATAGATGTGAATTTTGAATGGCCGACGGTGAAAACTACTTCATATATCGATAATTCGACATTAAAGAGCTTCTTTCGGCAGTTGAACCTGACTGGACGAATCGTTATTGCTCGTATCGGTGATCTAAGGCGGGTAGGGCTGATCGGCTTTGGGATGCAAGGTTAATACGAGAAATATGCATTACCGAAGCTAGGCAACGATCAAGTACCCGTTCCTAAGCAACACCTAAAATAAACTATCAATCTGCTCTCACGTCAGTAGAAAAGACAAAACGTGGATGACCGAGATCGAAGGGATGTTCAGCAAAGCCTGCGCCCGTGGACGGGGATGATTACTTACCCTACACGCGAAAGGTTTTTCACGATATTATCAAATGCTTTCCAAGCACGAATGTCCTCTTGAGACCAACAGGTGATCCATGCAAAACCTGCAAAGAAAACTCTTGGCGCCTTAAACAAGCTGCTTACGTCTCGCAAAGCTGCCCACAATGACATACCCGCGCGGGACAAGGACCAGGTCAATTGAGCAAGAAAAAAATGCAGCCGGTGGGATGAAGAATGCCCCGCAAAACAAGCGTGACGGGCTGTCACTCGCGTGTGAAGCAGGGCTGAGTGAGTGAGGCAGTGAAAGGAGAAGCCAAGACGGGGTTCCCGTTACGTCGCAGCGCTACCCGACAATATTCGCACCTCGGTAAAGACCCTTCAAATCTTCTCTCAGCACATCGAGTCATGATCTTCAAGGGACGCCTTCTTTGCGGTGACATGGTTCGGAGTCCGGGAGTAATACGCCAAGCCTTAACAGCGATAGCGCCCCCTGTTGAAGCCGTAAAATCGATGCAGCGTTGAAGGATTCCTCACCAACGGAGTCCATGTTGGAAGAGTGAGACGCAATGCAATGCTTGACGGTGGGCAGTGTTGCTCTATTCGGTCGGCGCATGGCCTTGATTCAGTTCGTTCTCCAGTTTGGATGAAGCCATAACCCATTGCTAGTCAAATTGATCATGCTCGGCAAAAGCCCAGACTCCAATGCCGCGTGGCCAAGCATCTAAAAAGTCTGTCGCGTGCTCCGTTACCATCCCAAGCTGTAGCCATTTTGTACCCCTGCGTTCAACTACCGCCTCAATAGCCTCTTTATTGGATTACGCGTCCACTTTCAACGTTGTTAAGGCCGCCGGGAAAGTGGGAGAGCCCACTCGGCCGACAGCTCCGTTTAAGCTTTGTTGCCCGTGGATGACGAGGCTTACAGGCGCCATGCGCCTAGCCTCTCCCCACATCCCGTCAAGGTTCAACAACAGGGGATATCGTCACGATGCGTCTCTTGGAGGTGAGGACAGGGCCTCTAAGATCAAGGTTCGCTGTCAAGACATGGGAAAATATGCCCCAATTGGATACAAGAGGAATAGCCCTGGACTCTGGAATGCCAGGTCTCGCGGCTCGCCTAGCAAAAGCCCCCCTCCAAGCAAAAATCGTCACCATTTGACCCCGACCTCGGCGCTTCTTGACGATAGTCTCAGCGTTGGTAACGCGCGGCAGTCCGCGTAGCCAAGCCCTACGCATGCCACTTTAGCTTCCCGCGTCCCAGTCTCGCGGTATGGGGTCGACTCTTTTTTCAATCACCTCGCCACAGGATGACGTCTTGACCATGGACCTCACGATATGTAAATACCCTCATCCCTTCGATGGGATGGAGGAGATCATCAGACACACTTGACCAACAAGCTTCACCATGGCATCAAGAACACTCGCAGTAGCTTCTTCTCTCTTTGCTTTGTCGCATGCGGCGAGCATCCCTCGCGCCGTCAACAATGACAACCTTCCCCCTCTGAAGTTCACCTCCAATGGAACATTTCAGATCGCAGTCTTTTCCGACATGCACTTTGGCCAACGTGAGTATTCCAGGTCATACTGACAAGGCGCATACTAACTTGCGGCAGTCGCATCAACAACAGGCCCAGCGCAAGATGCCAAGTCGGTCGAGGTGATAAGCGGTGTCTTGGACTACGAGCTCCCCGACTTGGTAGTCCTCAACGGCGACCTCATCAACGGCGACTCGACCTTCAAGCACAACAGCACCCACTACATCGACCAGATCGTCGCGCCCATAATCGAGCGGAATCTCACATGGGCATCGACCTATGGCAACCATGACCACAACTACTACATCACTGGCGAGGGCATCCTCGAGCGCGAACAGATGTGGCCTGGAGCGCGCACCAAGTCCATGGTCGACGACGATGACGCCGGAACCTCCAACTACTACCTCCCCGTATACGCATCGAACTGCACAAACACCAACAAGTGCACTCCCGAGCTCCTTCTGTGGTTTTTCGATAGCCGAGGTGGACGTTACTACGAAGGCGACGACCAGGAGAACTGGGTTGACGAGAGCGTTGTGACGTGGTTCAACGAGACCAACACGGAGCTTGTCAACAAGTACAACAAGGTCATCCCCGCGCTCGCATTCGTTCACATCCCTATCAATGCCACAATGTCTATTCAGACCGAGGTCGGCATTGACGAGCACAAGCAGCCTGGTCTCAACTACGATCCACCTGTCGCACAGCAAGGCGAGGGATGGTGCGCGAACGGCACCAGGGATACCGACAACTGCCACTATGGTGGACAGGACAAGCCCTTCACCGAGGCTCTTGTCACCATTCCTGGTATCATTGGCTTGTTCTTCGGTCACGACCACGGCAACACCTGGTGCTATCGATGGGAGGGCAGTCTCCCCGGTGTGGAAGTCGAGGGCAACGGCCTCAACCTCTGCTACGGACAACACTCTGGCTACGGCGGCTACGGCGACTGGATTCGCGGCGCACGAGAAATCATCGTCTCACAGGACAAGTTGGCGGACAAGATCATCGACACCCACATCCGACTCGAATCGGGCGACATTGTCGGAGCTGTGACGCTGAACTCTACGTACAACGAGGACTCCTATGCGGCGACGCCCGATGACAAAGACGTATCTGAGTGATACCGGGGATTTTAGCAACGCTGAGGAGATGTCGGCGGGTGTGTCATTAACTCCTGAGTTTTTGTATGCAGCTGTTGGAGGGTCATTGGTGACTATGGCGTATTTGTGTTTATAAGCGAGATATCCTTTAGAGTTTTATGACATATAGACTTAACGATGATGAATTAGCAATTGCATTCAACCAAGGTCCAATTGAAGTCTCTAGGATTGCATCCGACGCGTGACCTGTTTGGGTGAGCAACCATGGCCTGGATGGTAACCTTCCATCTTGGTATGCCGGTATATAGCATTGGATGATCTCCTAGAGGCTTCCCGGCGCGGGATTTGAATTGACCAGGACATGCTTAAACTACGGTTGTTGTTCCTGTTTGAGTTGATCAAGTAGGAGCTATGCGCGGCCTGCGGACGCAGTAAGCGGACGAGCTTGTGGACCAATCCGCGAGAAAGACATTCCTGCAGTCTAGGATTGCAGGCCAATGCTAGCACCAATGATGATCTCCCAGCTCACGAATGGAGCATGCAAGTCCATCGTGACCTCGGGAGGAGTGCTGGCAAAAAGGAATACATCTTTTCAGCCGCAATGAACAGCAAAATAAAGGGTCTGGCCGGGGATTGAACCCGGGACCTCTCGCAAGCTTGCTTTCGGGTTTGCCCTAAGCGAGAATCATACCACTAGACCACCAGACCAAGTATCTTGATGATTTGATGGTTCAACGAGCTCCAGACACGGCTCATCAGCGGGAGCATTGCGCGAAACAGACGCGCTTTCCTTCCCGACCGCGAATAGTGTCATCGACGTCACCACTAAACCTTCTAATTAAGTTCATCATAACGCCCACGTGGGTACCCAAGCCTTCAGAGCTTATTTTGACCTTAACTCTACCCCTTTCAAACAGTCAAACAAGAATAGAACATGCATCCTTTTTTATATCTCCGGTACACTCACAATCGCCAATAAGCGAGAGCGACTTTGGGCTTATTTCTGGGCACCATTGATCGTTCGCCATATGCGTTACTCCAAGCCTAGCGACAGTGAGACGAGGACCAGTGTCATAGATAAGCCTCTATAGAGCCCTAAACTTGCATAATACTTGTGTTTATCTGGTTCAGGGTTAAGAAATCTGGAACGACTTTGGGACTCTCAGAGGCTTAGGGTAGGCGTGAGAGAGCATCTGATTTGCGGAAATGTTTGTGAGAGCTAAGAAGTACATACTCATCGGATGAACTACCACCATAGCACATGTACTCGCTATCGGGCACAATCTTCAATCCCTACTCGCTGGGTCAAGGCCCACATATCGCATTGATATTTCTATTTTGGGCAGCACAGGAGCCAATGAACTCTCTGTTCCTTCAGGATAAAGAATACCTATCTATTCATAGTGTCCCAACTGGAAAATAAGTAGTTATTAACATGCGTCAGTCGCCATTGACTCTGGCGGACTTGCTTGGTGAACCTCCAGCCGCCCAAGAAATGGCATGTTCCTACATGAGAATAGGTTATCCACTAAGGGACGACTCCAGCAACCAGCGCGCGATGGAGCTTCGTCGCTATCCATCGTATACCACATCTGAGATCACGTGCATTCAAGGATGTTGCTGTGATCTTCACCAGGATCAAGGCACCTCACCAGCAAATCACCGCAACAGAATCGCTACCAAAATAAAACAAATGGGTCGATTCTCGCTCCTCGACCAACAGATATTGGCCGCAGCGTCTCTCCTTGGGACAAAACCTCGACATTCCCACTTTGTTTGCGCTCTAGACTCTGGTTTTCATTTCATCTTCTTGGGTATTTCTTCACGACGGCGTTAAAGATGCCTTCCTCTCTCGTCACTTCTATCCTCTGGATGGACCCCGAGGAACCCCTGTTGGCCAAGGTCCTCGGTGCTGAACCCTCGGCTACTACTTATCTCCTAGGCTGTACCCTGGAGCCCGACGGTAGGGACTGCGGCCTGTACGCGGCCGTGACCTTGGGTCCATGGGCCAGTGAGACACCGCCGCCGGGTGTCGCCAGGACGGGTGATTTCGACTTTTACATCACTGACTCGATTGAGCCCTGGAAGTTCTCGATGCACTGCGAGATGAGCGGGACTGTTCCTCAAAAATGCACTACAATCAACATCGGGGGCAACGATGACGGTCACCCCACAGCGACTTTTGGATCGGAAGAAGATGTGGAAGAGGAAGGCTTTGGCGGATTCGGCTACGCGACCGTGACAATCACAGAAGGCCTCGAGTTGCTTGCCGCGACACGTTCTGGTTCCCACCAGGCTGCGACTGCTTCGACCGAGGACACGTCTGCCAGCGCGCAGTCGACCGCCGAAAGTGCAGCTTCTGCAACGGCTGCAAGCAGCGAGACTAGCGGAACAGAGAGTTCAAGTGGTTCCACACCTGAAGCCACCTCTGTAGCCTCTTCTTGCAAAGCCCGCGTGATTACAGCTATGTCTGTGGCCGGCGTGGCTATGGCGGTGGTATTTTCGTGAGTGCGAGCTACTTTAATCGGAGACGGGGCATACTTATAAACACTGTATCATTCTAATATCTTCATTTGGCTGGAATACACGCCTGGCACTCTTATATACCTTGGTCTTGGTCTGCATTTCTTTTTGATGAGCAACGAGAAAGGTGGGAGCATGATATCAAAAGAGACACGATATCATCTGCTTGTATACATGCATCGAGAGTTGCCATTAATCCCGATTTGATGTATCATGCTCAGCTAGGTAGAGACCCTTCCACTCATCTAGATACTCGCGATGGCATTCGGAAGACTGTTCATATCTTCCAAAAAGATATCGACTTCTTTCTTGATTACCTCCATATCCTCATCGACATCGTCCGTCCACCGGTGGATGTAAATAGTCTTCATCCCGCACTGCTTGGCGCCCCGTAAATCGTAGATGTGGGCCGCAACCATGACGACCTCCTCTGGCTCCAGCTTGAGAAGCTCAAGGACCTTTTTGTACGCCGCCAGGTTGGGCTTATACACGCCTAGCAACTGACTCGAGAACAGCATATTGAACCTCAATCCCGAGAAGCGAGTGAGATCGACCTGCAGACGAGTAGTACCGTTGCCATGAACATATGTCTCAAGACCCATTTCTTCCCGAAGAACCTGGATAGCATTTTTGACTTCTGGCCAGGCTGGCTGAGTGTGCCATGCCTCGATCAGTCGAGTTTTGACATCTGCATCAAAGTGCGATTTGTAGTCCGAAAACCGGTCGATGATGACGTCCAAAGTTTGTGCAAGTGATATGTCAATGTCCTCAGGATCGAGATTTTGCTGGACGCGCTGTTCATTGTAGACGAAGTACTGCTTCCGCCACTCGAGAGCAAGTTCGGACGCTTCGGCGCTGGGGATTGCGGGGGGCAGCGATTTCACCACGCTGCTGTGCCAGTCAAGGCAGGTTCCCATGAAGTCAAAGAAGACTGCCTTGATCTTTGGATTCTGAGATGACATGGTGATTTGCGGGCTTTTGCAACAGGACTGTGAGGGTGAGGACAATGGTTGCTTGGCAATTGAACAATGAGACTTTTGAGATATATACTCGAAGTCTGCGTGAGATTACTAATTTCTTGATTATTAATGTGTTGTTGAAGCCTGCATGTCTATGGTAATGGATCAACCATCTGAAGCTCGATTCGTCTACATATGATCTGACTGCGTCAGCACCGGCAGCTAATCATGCCGGCTTAACCGCGTTGTTTACGCGACCTGTGCCAGGACCCAAGGGTCAACGGCTAATGTCTGGTGATGACCTCACTTTTCGTTCCGAGCCTAGCGCTTGGTCGATTTTGGACGCGTTTCACAGATGCCGATTATCTTGCTTTAGCACCGAAAGAGTCGGCAACACTAACCAGGAACATGACGGGTGAAGATGTTGATAAGAACTGGCGAGTGTGGGGACGGAAAAGTCGCAAATAGAAACAAAATGCCGGAGGCTAGATTGATCAAAGATTAGAGGCCTCCCCCGCATTCTGAGGATCTATAAATCCCAACCCTCTTTCCAAGTGTTTATGGCCCAATATACTTATACATATAATGTCCATAATAATCTCACTCGTCCTTGCATGGCTTTCTGCCAGTCAGGTTTCTGCCTTGTCTCAGACAGAAGCTCACAGCTACGATACTATTACTTGGGGACCATGTCCTGAATCCCTGCCTGCTCTAGGCTTGCAATGTGCCAAACTCTCTGTCCCTCTGGACTGGGATGATCCACATGGCGAAAAGATTGAGCTAGGCATGGCCAAGCTGCCTGCCCAAGACCCCGAAAACCGCATTGGCAACCTTTTCATCAACCCTGGCGGTCCCGGATACCCAGCGACCAAAGAGGTCTCAGATATAGGGCTGGGCACAAACGGTTACACGGGCGATGAGATAAAGCGACGGTTCGACATCATCGGCCTTGACCCCAGGGGCGTTGGTCTCAGCACCCGTGTTCAATGCGACCTTGATCTCTGGAACCAGCGAATGTCACTGTTCCCAACCGACGAGGCGTCATTTCGCCGTATGGTTCAGTTTTACCAAGAGGTGAGCGCAAACTGCTGGAATCTGACCGGTCCTCTCATGGATCATCTCGATACGGTCCAGGTTGCCAAGGACCTGGAGGCGGTGCGTGTTGCGCTTGGAAACGAAAAGATGAACTGGCTGGGCATGTCATATGGCACCATGATTGGCACCCAATATGCATGCCTATACCCCAAGAATATCCGCTCCATGATTCTCGACAGCAACCTTCAGCACTATCAGGACGAAGCTTCCATGCTACTTAGCGAAGCGACGACCTATGAGGCAACATTGAGGAGATTCTTCAACTGGTGCGAGACAGCCAATAAGACGACCTGTGTGCTGTCAGGTCAGAACATCGCAAAAATATGGGAAAACCTTCTTGTCAAAGCTGCCAAAACGCCCATCCCAGCCCCTGGGTGCGGCACAATTTGCCGGTCCAACGTCAACGCCGAGGAGATTCGTTTTGGGGCACAGGTTCTCTTGTTTAATGCCTCAGCTTGGTCGACGCTCGGCTCAGCCATTAATAGTAAGAGTTCCCAAGCAGTTGGTCTAGTAACGTCCTGACATTGAGCCCTGCAGATGCCACCAAGGGTGACGCGAGTGCGCTGTCGACGTACCTTGCGACGGGCGATGCTTCGAGTGACTCAATGCTCTTCAGCTTCTTAGCGACGATTTGCAATGACTTTCCCCCGGAGGCGAAGTCTTTTGCGGACCTCTGGGCCAAGCAGATTGAAGCTGCTGTATTCGCTCCCTTGACTAGAGGCGCATCCGCCACCTACATGGTCCAGAGTGCCTGTATTGGTTGGAGACATAGGAACAGAAACCCGCCAAAGATGGTTAAAATCAGGGGAACTCCGAAGGTTCTCGTTGTGAATGGGATATACGATCCCTCTACGTCGTACGCTTGGGCCATGGGAGTGTCGAGACAGTTTGGTGAGTCTGGTGTGTTGTTGACCAGGAACGGCGCGGGGCATATTTCGTACCATATTGGAGGAGAAACATCTCGAGCCATGGATAGATATTTAGTGAACCTGACGGTGCCGGCGCCTGGAACTGTTCTTGGATCGTAGTTGAGCAATACATGTATTACCTAAAACCTTCTCCATTCTCACGGGTCAAAATTACATGATTGCAAAGTGTAATCCAGTCACCACTTCTCATAAAAGCAATGGCGGATGGAGTTGTATCTGCTAGCTTCTACTCTACTGCGCTCCCGCCTCAGAAGGCCCATACAGACCTTCCTGAAGAATCAGCGTGGACTTGGCTGTACTCTTGGTGGAGATGGCCCCTCGCTTCTGCTTGAGATGCACAGAACCCCATCGAAGCAACTCCCCAAAGGTTCCTGGGGCACTATCCTTGCCCTCGTTCTCATCCCAAAGGGTTCCCAGCGCTGCAGCGTGAGTGAGTCCCTTTCCGTGCGTGATCTTCTGCCAACTGGCCGACCTCAACAACAGCCACACCAAGTTATACGCCTCCTTGTAGTCTTTCGTCTCTGGATCCGAATCAACCCGGAGACTAAACAACTCGTACAGCCGTGCACCAGAGCCAAAGCCGACGGCGTCCTCAGCAGCCCAGTTCTCATGACGGGCATCAATGCCCAGGATGTTCTCTTGCCAGTACTTGGAGCCATTGAAGCCACCGCCAGCGTCCTCCAGCATGGTCAAACGGCGCCAGCACATAACCTGCGACACGTACTCAAGAACATGCTGAGGGCCGATCTTGAAGTCCCATGGCCAGTCTGCGGCCTCGCTGAAATCGATGTCTTTTACGAAGGCGAGAGCAGGGTTTGCACTGATGCCTTCGTAGTTGTTCCGGCCCTCCCAAAGATGCAAGAACAGCTTATGCCTGCAAGTCTGTTAGTGGGTGCCAATCGAGGTGGTTGAGCAATGAGACTTACCATCTTTCAATGAAAGGATTGCCTTTTCGAGATGCAGTGAAGTGATTGGCGATTGTCTGCCCATACATGAGAGGCACAGCTACTTCAATCGGTGATTCAGGATCCATGATAAGATCCCAGCACACACGATCCATGCTTCGCAGTAGGACACACCCGACGTCTATGGCCACACCGCCGTGTCCAAACAGTAGAGCTCCTCTGAGAAAGTCCATAGAATGCGGACCAACATAAGGTCCGTCCATGGTACCTTTTAGAAACGCATCGGGCAGCAAGTCCTGACTGGCAAACTTCAAGGCATGGTTTGGTGAGTCGGGTACCACGTCAAGGACGCGGACAGTCCATGAAGGACCACAGATGCGAACCCAATCGGCGACGTTGCGCTGGCACCATGAGGGCATAGCATCGAGACCAGTATGCCAGAAAGCCCAGATGTTCTTCTCGGAAGTGACAGGCTTATACTGATTGAGCTCGACAAGGATGTCCTTAGTGGAGCGGGTCTCGGGCTTGTCAACGAGTTCGAGTTCAGAGGTGAACTCTTCAGGGATGGAGTAAGTTGCCATAGTTGATGATTGTAGTTAAAGAAGAGAGATTGTTGGGAGCTGATGAAAAGAAAAAGAGCTGTGTCTGGTACTCTTTATACCTTTTGTCTGAGTCTTCTTATATCTCAAGGCCAAGCCGAACACCGCGCGGCGTAGCACTCCTTGTGGCGACTGACCTGGGATGTCAGCACTTTGCCAGAATGGGACAAATATATACGCGAAGTGGGTCGTTTTGATGGCTCTTGGCGTCTTTATCAGCGTATCATATCTCAATGCTGACGAAATCACTGGTCTTCGCCAGGTACTGTATGCGGCTGTGGTATACAGATGATCCTCCTCAACTGCCAATCCTGACGTGTTAGTAATAGTCCCGTAACCCGGAGAATACGCTCAACTGGCACGCCAATGCAGATACCTTCTCGGCACCTTCGGAACGCGAAAGGATTCCTTTCCTTGAAACTGATTACTCGATTCTGAGTCCCCAAACTGACGTGAGACCCCGACCTGGAACCGCGGTATCATCCTCAACTAACCGGGACTTAGAAGCCGTTGATACTGGCCAAGGAATTTACACACTGACAGCAGCAAAATTTGCATACAAATTTATGAGCGCTGGAAGCATCTTTGAAAGTCTTTTCAGGAGAATGACTAAACAGGCTAAGCTCTGTCAACGCAAAACAACCACAAGACTGCTGCTCATACTCCATCACGTCTATGAAACTGCAAGTACTCCATGACTTGGCCCTCACTGGGTCCGCGGTAAGGCTAGTTATCAAGCACAAATTTGAGGTCCTGAAAAGAATTAGTATTGGTATCCGGATGTGTGCTCGGTGGTCCTTACGTCAAGCCCTTCATTCTGGGTGTCTTCAGTGCGGCTGTCTAGCGAGAACTTGGCCAGGCCGCTTTTCTTCTTTTGAAGAGTGACAATGTTCTGGGATCAATGTTAGCACCGGCTTCATAAACAATGTCAGAGTCATACCTCCTCCCACAGTGTTCTGTGCGATGTATTTTATAATAGTCACTTTGCGTGTCTGTCCGATGCGGAGAGCTCTTCCGATGGCCTGCTGCTCAACCGAAGGATTCCACTGGGGCTCCACGATATGAACGCGGTCAGCTGCCGTTAACGTGAGCCTGGCTAGGTTAGCATGAAACTATCGAGTTTGATGAGGATGGGCGTACCCAACAGCTCCTGTTTCGATGGACAGCAGCAGCACAGGAATTCTGTTATCAGGGTCAAATTGAAACTCCGATAGTCGCTCCGAGCGATCAGAGATGCTGACTCGTCCGTCGATTCGGCGACATTGAATTCCATGCTCAGTAAGCATTCGCTCAAGAAGGTCTAGTGTCGATCGCCAAGCCGTGAAGACTATGCTGTATGTCGGTAAGTATCTCTCGTCTTGGGGATGGATCGAGGGATAAAAATCGTACTTTTTAGAACTAGGAAACGAGCTTGTAATATTTTGAATCACTGTGGAGAGCTTCGTAGAGTTACCAAACAAACCATCCCCAGGCCCGGGGAGTTACAGGGCTAGATACCCGGCCCGGAGAGCCCGTGGCAGACAGTGAAGGTGCTGGGGAGAGCGACGACTCCTGTATCATCGACGGAGCAAGTGTCTTTCTGTTTGAGCTTTTCAGAGCCCGGGAGCATTCAGGACACGTCTCGAGTCCGTCGAGGAACGTCGTCGTCTCCTTGGAGTCCCCACAACAGTACTCACAAAGAGCCTCATCTCGAGTGGAAACGTGAAAGCTGCCATGGTTGCAAAGCCTGCGGAGTTTCATGATCGTGGTGAAGAGGATGGTATAATTGTTGGCCTTTGACTTCTTGCTGACAACGTCTTCGAATTGTTTTTGACAGTCTGCGAGGATTCCTTGGTAGAGTCCCATCTCTTTTGGTGTAAGCGAGATTTTGACCTCGGTTGTTTCGTAGGGAGGAAGGTCCAAGTAGGTCTCGCCTCGACGGAGGCAAATGGTTCTCAGAAGAATCCTGAGATTTCGGAAACCCTTGTGGGGGTCTTTTCTTAGTGGATCAACAACGTGTTTCTCGAAAAAGGAATTTCCATCAAAAGGTCGAAAGCGAAGAAACTTGAGAAGGGAACACAAGTCTTCGAGGGAGTTCTGGATTGGGGTGCCTGTCAAGCACCATCTTCGACTGGCTTGAAGGCTGTGGGCGGCTTTGGATCTCTGTGTGGAGTGGTTTCGAACGTAATGAGCTGTAAATGATGTGAGTACGGGAAAATGAAGACCTGGGATCAGGGGTTTTGGGCTATTGTCACCTTCATCAAGCACAATTCTGAACCAAACAATATCCTGAAGGACCCGACGACCTTTATAATCGGCGAGAAGAGTTGGATAAGTCGTCAAGACAACATCGTAGTTGAAAAGGTCTTGGGTGGTCTTGGCACGATCGTCGCCATGGAATAATGCGGTTCTTAAGGCACCTGGCTTCAAATGTCTGAATTGTACAACAATCAGGTCTCATTCCATAGCAACAGGGGGACACTCACTTCTCAATCTCAGATAGCCAGACATTTAGAACTTCTATACAAAGGAATAAGTTCGGGAATGTTAAGACAGAAGAAGAAGGGATAACGATAACGTACGATGCGAAGTTGCAACAATCAAAGTTGCTCTCGTGGGCCTGGGAGGAAGCGAGTTGAGGTTCCTCTCAAAATCTTGAGCAGCTGGTTTCGAACAAGTGATAGCCGCTAGAGTTGTCAATGTTTTGCCAAGTCCCATGACGTCTGCAATGATGCCACCTAGACATAACTCAAGCGAGTTTGAGAAGAACCTGATAGCATCTTGTCAGTCGTGCGAGATAAAGAGATGTACTGTCAAGGCCTTACTGTGGTCCAAGCAAACCCCGGATCTCTGATGCCGTCGAGTGGCAAAAATGGGAATTCTCTCTCTCTTCAGAATGAAGCTAACGCCATCTTTCTGGTGACTGCCCAACTTAGTATCCCTGAAGTTATGAGAAGCAAGTGAAATACCTCTTCAGTGGAGTCAAGATAAGCCCCTGTTCGATTTCGCTACCTTCGTTGGTAGGAACGGCGGATGTGCAATCGAGAGAGTCTAGAAGACGGTTGAGTTCTTTACTGGCTTGTGAGGATTTGGGATCCGTTTTCGCCGGGCCAATATGCGCCCTCATGTCAGCGAGTTCTTTACCAAAGCAGAAGTAGTGGGGATTAATGTATCTGACGCCGGATTCGAGGAAACAAGGATGCTGGAGATAGGCAGATGCGGCTGCAAGTGCATCTCCCACCGCATCGGTGAGATCTTCGGGCCCAAGAATATTCACAGAGACGTCGATGATGCGTTTCTTGCTGCTGGCTCGGCCAATCGTCGAGATTGGACATATAGCTCTGAATGTGAGATTTGAGAACTTCTCCAGCGACCTCAGCTGTCTCGCCCTAATCTGATCCAGAATACCGATTCCTTGCCCATCACTGAGGTTCAAGTGGTAATTGTCCTTGCCGGCAACGAGGTTGAAGACATGGAAACGACTCCATGGGGAATGGAAACCCTTTGGTATGGCAGTGGCATCGATTTGTGCCTTGGCGTCACATATCTTCAAAGTGTTGTGGTCAGAGACTCATCCCCACCATTAAAGAGAGGAAGCCATGTTTCGGGTATTCCGGTAGCCTCCAAAATGAGAGATAACGTACAGCGCCGTAGCAGATATCCTCACATGGCCCTGGTGACACCAAGTCTACCATGGCAACATCATCGTCTCGGTTGCATGCCCTGTGAGCGCAAAGTCATTATTGGTAAGTCTTGCGGCAGGTTTCTCAGGTACTCCTGTGGGGTACTCACCAAACCGCATCTTTGGCGCCGATTCGAGCTCTCTTAGAGCATGTTAGGTGGTTGGAAGCGCCAAAACTCTCCTGGACAATATCATAGTGAGTTCTTTTGTTTAGAGCCGGCATCTTTAGGCGCTGAACGGCGAAGACAAAGGGGGAAAGCCGAAGAGAAAAATCGGTGATGCGACTCAATGCCACCCCCCATCGTGCATGGCTCATTTTCAACCCCCTGAGAGCCTTGCGGTGCACCTACATGTGGCGCAGGGGCTGTACGGAGGCTTTGATGACTTGGCATGCATAATTTTGGCCAATCATCATTTTGAGACTGCTCAGGCTCAGCTCCGCCTACATTCGTGTCTCACTTTGTAACTCGAACATTGATCATAAGGATGCCACTTCAAGCCAAACTCCTCTTTCCCACCTCAACTTTCTACAAACTTCTCTTATGAAGAGAAAAATGTTTTTTTCTTGAGTCCCCTCGGGAATAACGCATTAGAATCGCCTGGATTCACGACAAGTTGGAGTTTGATTTCAGCGCCATCAAATCAGGCTCCGGTTTCCCCCGATGGCCACCAACGCAAAAGATGGTTTCACGAGGGCCCTGGACGGCTTCCGAACGACCCTCACTCCGGAGCAGCAGAAAGACTTCTCTTTCGACAGTCTTCAGGATGTCCAGATCAAGATTAAGAGCATACAGGATCGATACGGCCCCGAGAAGAAACTTCGGAACATGCAGCGACTCTCCAAGTTTCTGGCCGGAATGAAACAAGTCGAAGAACTTGTCACCATCTTTCTCAACGTCCATGAAGTCGTGGCTTTTGTTTGGGTACGAAATCTCCGCCTTGCTCCTCCGATATTGTGACGAGTCACTAATATGCCATTAGGGCCCCATCAAATTCGCATTGATGGTACCTGTAACCCATCCCCGAGAAGACCACGTTGGCGCTAACAGCAGGCAACCAGATTGCGAGCAATCGGCTTGAAACCCTCGAGTTGTTGCTTGATACATACGTCGAAATCGGAGAAGTCATCCCCAGTCTGCGCCAGTACGAGCTGATTTTTAAGAACTATCCCTATCTCAGAGAAGTTCTTGAGAGTTGCTTTCACGATATTCTTGAATTCCACAAAGAAGCTCTCGACGTGTTTACGAGAACAGGTGATATCTTCCTGTTCCTGCTGGGAGTATCTGGATTGCTAACGAGAATTAGGCTGGAAGGCATACCTTGATTCTGCCTGGAGAGGGTTCAAGACGCGCTGCAAGCCTATTATAGATAGCCTCAAGCGACACAGAACTCTTTTGTCAGACGAGAAGCTCACTGCTGCCATCATCGAAGTTCAGCAAGCCCGCCGGGAGGCCCAAGAGCTTCGCAATGTGATGGAGGCAAGATTCGGCGAGCTCTCGAGACGTCTGGAGACAGACTCGGAAAAGAGGTCTAGACAAGAGGTCGAGGCGATGAAAGACGGCCTCTTGCAAGCGCGATGCACCATATCCTCACAACTCTCCCCCGGAAACTATCAGGATGATCAGAAGTTAGCGTTCGA
The DNA here is from genome assembly GCF_023522795.1 of Fusarium solani. Taxonomy (NCBI): domain Eukaryota; kingdom Fungi; phylum Ascomycota; class Sordariomycetes; order Hypocreales; family Nectriaceae; genus Fusarium; species Fusarium solani. The sequence continues at coordinate 717,288 of NW_027072149.1, forward strand.
CCAGTTTTTCCGATCTCCCTCGGGAGACTGGGTGCTCCAGGAACCAAAGTTCACGGAGTGGCTCAAAGGCTCCAATGGTCAGATACTCAACCTGCATGGGATGCCGGGAGCAGGTAAGCAGAGTTTCGGCTCCGAAAGTCGGGACCCAGGGTTAAAGAAACCTGTGCCAACATGTGACCAGGGAAAACCACTCTCACTTCACGCATCATCGACTACTTGCAGGGTCAAAAGGGCCCGTTGAATGGACCACTTCTCTACTTTTATTTCAAAGGCCGCCAGGAAGGCAAAAGATCGATGAGCGACATGCTTCGTGCCCTCCTTTGTCAACTTATCTATCAAGAGGATAGCGCCGTTGACCACGTTCGCCAAAGATCCTCGCCAATGGATCGCCGAAAATCTCTTCCAATGGATGGTCCTAAAATCTCTTCCAGACTGCCTTGCTACGCCACGAGGAGGAACCATCGTTCTGGACGGACTGGATGAGTGTCAAGACGAGTGGAGTACTCGTCAAGAGCCTCAAGTGATCATTGATTGGATTCATCAAAACCTGATCTCAGAGGCCAGCTCACAGGGTTATCCCATCCGGATCTTGGTGTCAAGCCAGCATGTAGACTTTCTCAAAAAGGAGTTAACCAAACACCCCGGCATCAGGCTGGACCAAGACGACAGACATCTCCACAACATCCAGGCATACGCAAAGTTCAAAGCATCTGAAATCCAAGAGAGGTTCTCTCTTGTTGACTGGAAACGAGACAGCATCGTTGAGAAAGTCTCGGCTTCTTCAAATGGTCAGTATAAACCATCTGTTTAGATAAGAACACAACCACTGACGTTCTGGGAGGTTTCTTCCTATATGCGAGAGTTGTGCTCGATAATCTCATGGATCAAGGTTCTGAGGATGAACTCGACGAAGAACTTGATACGCAAAACTTCCCGGCGAATCTTGAAGCTGCGTAAGTCTCTTTATTAGCCCCTGAATAGAATCAGAGCTGATAACTGTACTATAGATATGAACGCGTCGTCACTCGCGTTCTTGATCATAAGAACCGGCCCAAAAAGGCAGCGGCTGCATCGAAAATTCTTAGTTGGATGACATGCGCAGCTAGACCGCTAGACTGGAGAGAGATTCAATCTCTTTTTTGCATTGACCTGGAACGTGGGGAATGCATTCCTGGACGCCGACGCGTGGACAGCTGCAAGGCTCTTTGCAGCTCGCTTGTCGAAGAAGAGCTACCCGATCAGGCGGAAGGGGAAGTACGAGAGCCATTTGTAAGGCTCGTTCATAACACTGCAGGAGGGTAAGTCAAAGCCATTGTGTTACCAAGGGACATTGAATTCTAACCATGAGCTCTTCGCGGCAGTTATCTTGTTCATACGGCACGTATCAATCTTTTGGAGGCACATGCCAGCATGGCACTGTTCTGCTCACAGTATCTGGCATCCCAACCATTTCAAGATGGACCTCGAGCCGAAACTATCCAAGAATTTGCCAAGACTGGGTATTATGGCTTTCTTGATTACGCCATGGCATCATGGACTCACCACCTTGCGCTCGTTTCAAAATATTCGTCTTCACTCCAAGCCGACACGCTCTCCAAGCTCATTTCTCAGGCAACACGCGTCCTTGAATCTTACGAGATTTCCAACAGCGGATCGTCTGGCGGTGAGCCAACTATTCAGAGTCTTGAAGACATTCTCAAGGTGTGCCTCACCAACGACAGGAAATGCCCGTTTGAGAGCCGAATTTCGACCATCCGGAACGCTATAGAATCCATTCGCCTTTCAGACTTGGAGCACAACGCAAGATCCATCTTTCTCATGCTCAACGGGACGTCTTGCTTCAGATGCCCGAAACGAGACTGTCACAACTTCAGAATTGGGTTTTCAAGTTGGAAGAACCGAGATGACCACGTCAAACGCCATGAGAGGCCTTTCAGGTGCTCGGATAGGGGTTGCTATCGTTCCATGATAGGCTTTCCGTCTCAATCTGATCTTCAGAGTCATACACGACGACGTCATTTTACGCCTGAGCCCCTACCCTTGTTTTCGACCCGAAGGGCAACTAGACCTCGGGACATCTTTGATGCTTGTACCAAAGGAGACTTGGAGCAAGTGAAAACTTTTCTTGAGCAAAGGGGTCGATGCCAATGCACCAAGTAAGCGCAGAGGCACATTGACACCTTTTGTGTTTGCAGCGAAACACGGACAACACCACATTTGCCAGTTCCTGATTGAGACAGGGGCTGTAAAAGCCTTTGGGCTCGAAGGTCAATCAGCTTTGAGTTGTGCCATGGAGCAAGATGATCACGAGCTTGTTCCGCTGATTTTCCGTGCTGCTAGTGATGAAACGAAGGCCCGTTTCATTAACAGTGGAGAGCTCAAGTCGAGGGTTTACTCTTGTCTGATCAGACGGTCCGCTGGCGATAATCAGTTACTTCAAGCTCTCCTCTCCCTGTGCGACCAGATCTCAGCTGAAAGTGTGCCGCACAGCTTGAAGCCAGAAAACTTGCTCTATAGTGTCATTAGTATTTTAGACCCAGTCTCAGCGTTTGAGATCATTCTGAACTGGGCTTCGTCAGACAGTGACGCCCACGGCCCAACACTCGGCTTGACAGATGCCACGCGGCCTGAATGTAATTCGGCAGCCGAGAAACGCTATGCTCTGATCACGAAAAGATACGAGAATAATAATACCCTCTTACATGTTGCGGTGAGAAACGAAATGGTTTTCATCACGCGCCATCTACTGCATCAATTGAAGCAGCCAGATATCACTGCAACGAACGCCAGTGGCAACACACCCTTGCATGAACTCGGCGGGAGATCAATGCACTCTTCTCGAACCAGTGAACAAGACATCGCTACACTCTTAGTCGAGGCAGACAATGATGCCGCTGCAAATATGAAGAACAATCATGGCCAGCTACCGATCCACCTTGCCTGCGAAAATTGTCAAGCGGAAACAGTGGTGGTTCTTATCAGCCATACCCATGATCTCAACTCAAAGGACTCAAAGGGTAACACTGTGCTCATGAACGCCGTGAAGAGAAAGATGATCCGAGTAGTCGAAGCACTTCTTGAGACAAAACGCGTAGAGCTTTGCATACGGAATCGCAATGGGGACACAGCCTCCGACTTGGCACTTCAACAAACAGATACCGGCATACTCCAGTTGTTGCAAACATGTCATCATGTGGCTGTTCCGCGAAAAGGTCCGATGGAACTTTTTGGGAAGAACCCTTTCGACTATTGCATCAAATCTCAACAATGGCTGCTATTGGCGCGCATTGAGAAGCTCTTGGACCCTGACATGCACGACGCATGGTCTAGACTTAAATATCAGGGCTCAGCATTTATCACGGCCGAGATCGTCCGCCAACTCCTCTCATTTGGGTGTTTTCTGTCAGCAAAGACCTTCTTATCATCTGGGAAACTCTGCTGTCCTGGCAGTGAGCTGGGTAATCTGTGGATACTAGTCGAGGGACAAGAGGAAGACGAGCTTCGGGCATTGGTGCTTCTCCAAGGGGAATTTCCTCAAGATGTCTGGAACAAGCACCTGCCTTTAGTGAAGAAGCTCTTGCAGAATGGCTCACCCGATTCTGCTCTGCTGAGGCTTGTAAAGGTTAATTGGTACGCTCGCCACATCCTCACCAACCAGGCCGAAGCCCAGGGGTGTGAGGAGCTATTGGGATTATTGCCACCACCACAGGGTGAATGAATCGCAGGGATGTTGCTTTTTTCTGAGTCCGGCCAACAGTGAATCTGAAACCTACTATGAATGAACCTGAATGCTTGACAGACAGTTCTGGCTTGGGGGTGAAGATGATTTAACTCGCGTGGTATAACTCGATAACTTGCCCACACAAACAACCCTGTCTCGTATGAGACGTTGTTGAATCATTCAGTGCCCGAATTGGTTCAATATATTTCAGTGCATGCAAGAGTGACTGAGCGGCGTCTAGCTTCAATCTGCCAGGATTGTTTGTGGGGTAGATGTGAGATTGAAACGAACTCTGGCGACCACACCACGACACACAAGCAACAAACTAGGGTTAATGAACGCCTATGTGTGCGCTGGCACGGGATTGGGGGAGGCTGTAACCACTCCTCCTGCTCATTGGTATTGATAATGAGGCGAGACAGCCAAGGCCGACAATATCGGCAAGATGCGGAACTAACGTCGCCGAAGGCTCATTGACCCGATTCTCAAACCTGCGGCCACAAGCCATGATGCACTTTGCCAGCCGAATTGTACACTGCCACTGTTGAGCTGAGGTGGCTGTAAGGTTGCAGGGGCTTGGCACCAACTGTCGTTCGTTCGAACGAGGCCTGAGCGTGAGTCGGTGACCAAACCCTCCTTCCGCTGTTGCAGCCTGATCGGACGGATGTTGGTGTTTCACCATGTAGGTCACTCTCGGCTCGTCCGCCATTGTGACTGTAATTTCAGCCGCGTCTCGGCTTCCCTCCACCACTTACTGTCCGCGTGCGCGGATGTGGAGTTGTTTTGGCTACCAAAACTCTGTGTGGTAGGCTGAAGGCTTACCACCTGTTGTTGCCTTGTTGGCGTAGTCATCCGGGCTGTGTCTTCTGCTGTGATACCTGCGATTCGCCACAAATATGCAAGACATGTATCATATTCATCTCTTGGGCTGGGCAAAGACTCGTGGGGCCATGCAAATGCAGATAAAATATACTTACTTTAGTCTGCCTGCTCACCACGTCTTCGGAAACTGTCAATGCCAATTAGCATTGGCTAACTCGAGCCCCGCAGCTATTCGAGACATAAAAGGCTTCTCGAGTCTAGGTACACTCTGTCCCCAAACTTACCCTCATTGAAGGCCAGTTGCTCTGGAGCCAATATGGCGGCATCATCACTAGATAACGTCGGACCAGCTAATACAAATCACGCCATCAACAAGCTTTGCGACACATGTCAGTCCGCATTTTTGAAAGCCTTGAATAAGTATGACACATTAAAGAGAATGTACCAGAGCTGTGATGGCTCCGAGCTTCTTGTTTTTAATGCCCTGGCTGAGCAGCCGTGTACACACCACAACTCCTTTCAGAAGCTGAAGGCAGCCGCAAGTTCCGGGTGCCATTTGTGCAGCCTCGTAGAACTTTACTGCAGGGGAACACGCCTTGACCCGAACTTGCCCCTTGTTCTAAAGTTCGACCTTAGAGGACGGGAGCTCCGGAGATACGCTTTCGGTGTCAAGGTGAAGAAGAAGAAGCACATCAAGATCAAACTAGGCCTGGACAGTAACTACAACCCCAACCAGCTTCGATTGTCATGTGGTAGCTAAAAAGCCAAAACAGGTTTCGGCAAGGTCCAACAAGCTAGGGCGCATTATAGTTCTGAAGGGGGCATCCCGGCAGACATTTTCGACATGATTGGAGACTGGTTGAAGCAATGCAAAACTGGACATCCAGAATGCTGTCACGGTTCGACGGCTCGGATGCCTACGAGACTTGTCGAAGTTGGTACACACGACGCGCCCACCGTTCGTCTCCGAAGGAGCCATGGTATTCACGCCTCATACTTGACTTTGAGTCACTGTTGGGGTAATGCCGATATCAAGAAGAGAACCACCGAAGGAGGCTTCGACGTTCCACTTGAGCAGCTGCCGCGAACGTTCCAAGATGCTGTTACGGTTACTCGGAGACTAGGCTTCGCCTACCTTTGGATTGATTCGCTGTGCATAATCCAGGGTGATGAGGCCGACTGGGAGCACGAAAGTGCCAACATGGCAAGCGTATATGCCAATGGCACGCTGAACCTCGCGGCCAGCTATTCTACAGACAGCCACGGGGGGTTGATGTTAGAACGCAATCAACTCCAGGTAACTTCATGCTACTGGGAGCACGAGTGCGAACCCGTTTCGCCTCGCCGTGATGATGGCTCATGGATGGAGGCTAGAAAAGTTTGCTGGACTTTCGACCCCCAGTCGGAATTCGAGACGCTGGGGACAGGAAGCATTCTCCCACTTCTCAGCAGAGGTTGGGTCTTGCAAGAGAATGTGCTATCTCCAAGAACATTGCACTTCCTGCCGGGTGAGATTATCTGGGAATGTCGGGGCGTGTTGGCAAGCGAATCTTTCTATTACCGAAATCAGCCCTCATTCGAACCATCACACGAGTTCAGTGGCAAGGTTGCCCGGTCACACATTCCAGTGATCCAGAATGGGCTCAAAACTTTCTCCCAACCTATTTCCAGCGACAGATGCCCGGATGAGAGGGAGGAGTGTGGGCTGGAGACGACGAGCTCCGCAAGTCCCCTGGAAACCCAAAGCCAACCCTATCACCCGTGGTACGAGCTTGTCACGCAATACTCTCAAAAAGACCTGACGAAGCCCGAGGATAGATTCCCGGCTATCTGGGCACTAGCCGAGCGGTTCCAACAGATGACAGGCGACGAATACTGTTCTGGCCTTTGGCGGAATGATATCCTGACCGGGTTACTGTTCAAAAGACTCCAACCGCGACTATCCAAACCCCATGCTAGCATGGGGTTAAGCACTCCATCCTGGTCTTGGGCCGCCATCGAAAGCAGAGTGGAGTTTGAGTACGAATCCTCGACATCCTCCGCCACCGCGGCGAACTCAGCCCGGCTCTCAGATGCACGCATACAGAGTATCCTTCTGGCTCCACTGGAGTCCATGCCTGTTCCTATGGGTCGTACGACCCAAGCCGAACTCGAAATCTGCACCTATACGCGACAGATGGTTGGCCATCGTCTCAACAGCAACCCATCGCCCGAACAAAGAGCTGCTAAGACCCTAGGGATTTCATCGATGACTTCTAATGTGAGGCGCATCTATGAGGATCTTGAGAGAGAATATGAATTACATCAAGAGCGAATGCCTCTTTCAACACATAGTTCGAGCTTCATGTCATCGTGGCTGGGACTGGGCTCTAAGGACGAATGGATTGGATCTAGGCACAAGAACGCTACGGGAACGGACAGGAAATACCTAACAGATACTCATCTACTGCTACCGATTGCTACTTTGGTTGGTCCGGAACACGGCATAAGGAATCAGCGCTTTGGGAGCAGCAACAAAAGGAGATCCAGAGGAATGAGAAGAATAAGGTTCTCGATCATTGTGGTTTTGAGCTTGACTTCGATTCTCTGGACTTGGCATATCGCTACGCGAGAAGGCCTGTTCTCTGTTTGCACATTCGGGGGACATCTGGTTTGTTGATTGAGCTTGATACCGCCTCACAAAAGTACCGCAGGATTGGAGTGTACAGACGAGATTCCTCGCACCGGGGGGATGACCTGAGTGAGTGGGAGGAGAAGGTTGTAACACTCATTTAAAGCTTGCTTCCAGATATTCTGTCATCCGTGTTTAGTATTATATATTGATTGATGTGAATTAGACGCCGAATATATGATGGCATTATGGGAGAGATTATACCCTTGAGTATATTCCTCGGTCGTCTGGCTCAGTTATCCCATCAAGGGCCGGGCTTCAACTATATAAAAAAAACATAATATCAACACATAATAACATCATATCCCAATGCTAACACAAGAGGCAGATCTCTTTGCTCCTAAACAGTTCGAGACACCACCCGTCAGCCTCAGTCAGGCCCTTGTAGCCATCGAGCAGGCGTCTTTGCCCTTGATTGGCGCCTTTCCGCAGCTTTTAACCGAAACTATCCCGAAGCCCTCACTCAACCAACACCTTTCACTCACGCTCTCATCCTTTCATGCCTCTTTGTTCAGCTCAGGGATGGATGACAGCATGCCGATGGATGATCCTAATCTACAAAGCGAGGTATAGTAGCTGTATTTGGTTTGTGAGTGATGATCGCTAATCGCTCATAGATGTGCAACGAATGTTCAGACGGCGAAGCCGCTTTTCCATCCTTTTCTATGCTTGAGTTGTCGCAGTCTGACCTTGGCGTGGAGTACGCATTCGTCTACAACTGTGTGCGAGTATACGTCACCATCATTTCTCAAGATCTGGAGGGAGAAGGGTCGACTTTAGAGGAATTCAAACAGCTTCAGAAACGACCTCGATGATCCTGACACTTTGTTCCAGTTCGAGGAATGGATCCTTGGCCCTCTCCAACCTTTCCTCGACAGAGAGGCCCCAACACTATCTCGCCACGAGCCCATGTCGCTTCTTCAGTACTTCTTTCCTCGAACCTTTGCTTTCAAATTTGTAAACAAAAAAGGTAAACTTGACGCTATCCAACTGGATTATGACCTCACTGTCAACGGCGACTCGAGCCCCAAGACTCATATTTCACCTCGGCTCCGCGATCGGCAATCAAAGGATGGTCTGGTCTTGCGTTCTGCATTACCCCCCGTTCGCCTCATCGCCGCCTCAGAACTCGTCCGGGCCGAAAATTTGGGGGACGAAGAGATCAGCGACATACCTAGAAAGGTTCCATCTCTTTTTCTTCAAAGTAGGCCTAAGGGACCATGGTCATTTGAGAGAGATGGAATTGCTCGGCCAGATCGCCCGCAGCGGAAATTTCGAGTCACCTTGGAAGACATCGAAGCTCGTTGGGCTCGTTGTATGGGATGATGATCCCAATTGTCTGATGGGTCTCTTGATAGAATACATTGACGGGAAAACTCTTCGAGACCGGTCCAAAGACGCTCCTGAAGTGTTAAAGAAGAAGTGGATTGATCAGATCGAGGCGACGCTGGGACGACTTCATGAGGTCGACATTGTCTGGGGCGATGCGAAGCCTGACAATGTCATGATCGACGTAAGTGAAGACGTGGTGCTGGTTGATTTCGGAGGAGGTTATACCCCCGAGTATATCCCTCATGAGCTGCAACAGACCGCACAAGGTGATTTGATTGGACTAGATCATATTAGAGCTGCCATGGGTGTGTGATGGAAAGAACCTGAACCTCTGAGTATCAATACTTTTTTCCTCGTCCAATAATTACAACGTTCAGATAGTAGATCTTCCATTGATACCATGAAATGCACTGGCTTTTCTTCAAAGATGCAGATAACCTAGCAACGTTGCTCCTGTGACGTGATTCTTTTTATCATTAGAGATGGTTTTAAATACAAGGGAATGAACAACGCTTGTAACTAAAGAGGGTATAGAGGCTTTAAGATATGAAACCACAGTTTCCACACGACTATTGATAGCAAGAAAAAAAGAAGGAACAAGGGAGAGTGTAGAGATCTAATCTAGCACTTGTAGAGAAAAGAAATAGAAATGAAAAAGAGAGTATGTCCATGTCAGGACGTGTTGTTTTATGTCAGCCGTAGGAAGCAAAATCCTGTCAGTCGCCCGCCTTCACCACCAACCTACACCAGAGGACACCTCGCTCCATCATCAAACCAACGTACCAGTCATACCAGTGAAGAGCACATTATCTCGTCTACTGAGGTCGCAAGGCACCCTTCTCCGATTCGCTCCATCGACCGTGAATGTACTGCCGGGCAGTCTTTCCCCAGAACGCAACCGGAACTGCCAGGGCACCGAGGAAGAGAATCAAGCCACCAATCAGCATTGTCGGGGCCATGACTTCCTTATCCTGAACCCATCCCATAATAGCGGTGCCAATCCCGAAACTGACCATGTTGCCCGTGAAGAGTTGGACAGCTAGTGCAGCTACTGCCCATCGGGGGAAAGCCTCTGTGATCCAGAGCGTAAAGGCCACATTTCCTGTCAGGTAGCTGAAGATGCTGATTCCGGAAGCAACGTAAAGCCAGATTGGTTTCCAGTTATTGTTAATCGCGACTCCGTTGAGTATCACGCTAACCAAGCCAGACACAACAGGCATGGCAAAGGCCGGCAAGTATATCTCTGCATGACGAATACCACCCGATCGCAGGGAATAGTAGCGGGTGAACCAGGAAGCAAGGGGGCCGCTGGCAGGGAAGGCCAAAAGCGAACCGATGATGCCAGCAATGCCAATCCCGACTCCCTTGGTTTGCGGATCCAGGTCCCAGAGTCCCACCAAGACAGCTGGTTGAGAAATGTTCAAAAAGATGATGCCGCTCAAGTTGACACCCGTGAGGAGAGCAACCCAGAAGGTGAGGGGGTTGAGGATGCAGAGAACCATCTGCATATAAGTCACACCCATGGCCTTGAAGTTGGTTCCAGGCGCTCGGTTGACACCGAATCTCGCCCAGAAACTTCTTTTTGGCGGAACGTCTGGAAGTGGTCTCTCTGAGCCGTAACTCTCGACATCCTCCCAGTCATCGTAGACCCTGACCTTTTCCGAGCTGCTCTGCACAAGCACGCGACCATCGAGAGCAACTGGGGGCCTCTCAAAGTAGGTCTCGGGAGCAAGGAATATGACCAAGGCGAGGGCAACCAGACAAGGCGCGGACCATACATTGTAGATCGAACGCCAGTTCTTGCATACGTCCGCTATGAATGGTAGAATGAGGAGGCTTAGTTTGATGAATGCTGAGCCGACACACCAGAACAGGGACAGCGCATTAGGCCGTTCATGGATGAAGGTGCCATCGATGATGATGAGTGTGCACTAGACAGGTCAGACACGATACCCTCGAAGGAGATGAGATACACTTACCATGCCAACGGATGTACCAACTGCCAAAGCCTGAAAGCAGAGGGTAACTATCAACTCTTCAAAGCTCCCTGCTGCTCCAGCCCAGAAAGTGGCTATGCTCGTGATAGTAGCTGCACACAGAAAGACAGGCCGTCGTCCGAGAGCAGTAGAAAGCGGAATCCCGAAAAGGTATCCCAAGCCAGTAAAGAGTGTCATTGCGGAAGAGAGCGGCTGAGTGTTTCGCTACAAATGAGTTAGCCTCATCTACTCTGTGCAAAGAGATTTTCTACATACGTCTCCAAACTCATCTTTAATCGCCAACATGAGAATTCCAGGAAGGGTAACCTCGAACGATGCCACCACTGAGTAAAAATTGAGAGCAATGAATGCAAACAGCCGCTTTGAAGATCGCCATGTCAGAGGATCTCGATGGGAGGTGCTAGGGATCGGTAGTTTGAGGACTCTCCCGGCTGAAGAGACAAAGAATACGCTGCCCGCAGCGTGGAGAGAATCACGAGGCGACTTGGATGGTCCTTCGAGAGAACTCATGGTGTTGATTGTATCCGCATGGCACTGAAAATAGACCTGAAATCTACGACTGGGAGACCAGCTGGTTTTATGATACAATCAACTTGGGCCCTGATGTTCTTAAAGTTTATAAAAGTTCCGTCAACAAATCCCGCGGGCGCCGCGGTACGCTCCAAGCCATACTGAATCCGACCTGGCACCCAGTGGCTTTGAGAGCCCACGTAACACTGCAATCAATCAGCGGGCGCCGTTGAGAGTTGGCGTCCCGGCAGCGCGTCACTCCATTGGCGCTGTATTTATTTAAACTTTTCTAGGCTGCTCTAGAAGTTGGATCGCCAGGGGCCTCTCGCTTGGAGTGTTAGTGCGCCTGCAGAGAACTTCGAATGACAAGGATTCCCGGCCGTTGAAGCCCAATGGGTGAGGCCAGGGAAGGGCCCGGCAAGGGAGGAACCGTTGAAGGTTTGCTCCAACGACAAGGCTGTCCCTCTTTCGGTTAAGTCGGAATGAGACCAAGGGTCCTGATGCGTGGGTGACATTACGGTAGCTGCGGTGCCTCTGTAGGCGAGACACATTGGTGAAACCCATCTGCCGAGGCTTGCTTTTGCGAACCGGGACATGCCATCAAGGTAGGTTGAAGCTATTCTCGGGCTCGCTTTTGAGGCGTTAAGCCGTCGGTCCGGATCGTAAAATGAGGCTCGCCATGATCTGCAAGTGGCTGTCCAAGTCAGCATGAACCTTCATCATGGCCAGCCTTACATCCTCGCCCGGCATTTGAATACTGAAATTGGAAAACATGCATCCACCTGGCACATGAGATATGACTGAAACCGGGGAACCTGGTTCTAAAGCCAAGGTTGTGCAATCAAAGCGAAACCCCTAAGCTCGGCATCTACCGGCTGGGGATGACGTCTTTGCTTAACAAGCGACACGGAGTCTGCGACGAGAAGGAGTTAGCGCGCATGTCACGTCAAACAGTGGTGAGTGATGGATAGAGTTGTTTACACGTTGCAGGTCCTGCAGCTTCCGTTTGATCCTTTCCTCAGCCTTGATACCACGTACATTCGTCTCAGAGCACGGCCTTTTGTCTCTCACAACATCTGCCGACGCATTGTTCATCCTTGACGCTCATCCTCCCCGTATTGCAGTGCAAGGACCATTCCCCAGACAAGCTTTTTGACGAAAACAAATGCCTCGTTAATCGCGAGCTCCACCAGGAGTTGGAGTTGGGTTTCAAGTGATCAGCAGCAATTCGGAAGTCCGGATGATACCTTATAAATTCACAATGCGCTAAATTCACCATGCAACAATTTGCTCATTTGTGATAGAAACGGTATCCGCTTGCCGAGCCGTGCCGCTCCGGTGGCGTCTGTGTGCCGGCGTCTGACGAGCCGTCCGCGCGGGTTTGGCGCTCGGCCTTTTCTAACGAGACACGGTGTATGGCTACCATGGCATGCAAACTCTATCATTCTATATGTATCAGTGCCTCATCTTCATACTAGACTTCGACTCTGATTTCAGCTCTTGTTGATCTGATGGGTTGCACTCGTGCGTCACGCGTGGCTTCATGTCTCGGCAATGGCCTTGAGCCGCTCTCTGTAACGGTCCAATACCGTCGTTAAGTACCGAACAAAAGCAAGAAATTCTAGCAAGGTCTAGGGCCATAACGTGGAGGGCGACAAAAGTGCTTGTTCGTAGTGGTGGGTGGCTTAGGTGGATGGATCCATGAGGTTACAATGTGCTCAAAGATGAGACAGATATGGTCGTGACGGAGATGGATCAACGAGATGCGAAGCATAAATGTTATATTTGATGTACTATATGCAGTCTAATGCAGTTTTATCTCCTACTTATGCGGCACTAGAGAAGATATGCTCCTTCAAGTGCTTTCTTGTCAAGATGCACAGCTACCCTACATCACAGCGTAGCAAATCCGAGCTCATAAGTAAAGCCAATGACAACCTTGACAAATTCGGCAACATGGCCAAAGTTGACAGTGCTGATGGTATCCTGAGCACTGTGGATGTAAGGGCTGCTGTCATCAAAGGTTGACTCGAAAACAAATGCCGAGGGATAGCCAACTCTGGTGGCCGAGGCGTGGTCGGAGCATCCATAACCACACTTGGTGTCGACAGCGGGAAGAGTAGAGTACTTTGATCTGTTAGCGAAAGTCCTAGTTCTTCATCTTATTGGGTTACTCACAGCGGTGATGACCTTCTTGGTGAACGCAGTCAAGGAAGCGTCAACGTTGTCGGTGATGACGCCGATAACCTGTCTGGAGCCAGGCTTGACATAGCCAGTCATGTCCTGGTTGAGCATAGCCCTGACATCACGGCTTTCGCGGAGATACTGCTGGAAGATGGCACCACTGCCAAGAAGACCAGCCTCTTCACCGGCATACCAGTGGAACTCGATAGTGTTCTCCGCCTGGTTCGATGCGATGCGAGAGTCGGTAAGCAAGACGCGGAAAGCCTCGAGGATAGTGGCAGAGCCCGATCCATCATCATCTGCAACTTGTTAGAGCGTTATTAGCCTTTGAATGAGAATACTTACCAGCACCAGGAGCACGGCCTGAGGCACGGTTTGAGAGGTTGACAGAGTCCTGATGAGCACCGACAACAATAGTCTTAGTGCTCTTGCCAGGAATAGTAGCAATGATACTCGGCTGTCTCCACGAATGCGTAAAGGTCTTGACGTTCACATTGGTAGCTCCGCTGGCGCTGATGATGGCCTGGACCTGACCCAACAGCCACTCAGCAGACTGCTGGCCGTAAGAAGCCGTGTAGTATCTGTTCTGAAAGTTGGAGAAGGTGGTGAGGAAGTCACGAAGCCTGGTCTGGCTTAGCTTGGGCAGGAGGGCGTTGACGGCAGTCTGCTGCGAGACAGCGGTGGGGAAGCCGGCAAGGACCTGGAGGCTGATGGGGGGCTCTTCGTCAAGATCAGTGATGTCGATGAAGTGCTTGTGTTCCTATAAAAGTTAACTAGAAGAATAGAGCTTTAGCGTGTAGACTTACAGCCCTGAGTGCCCACTTCTCTTCCTCAGTGACAGTTCGAATGTCATCGGGAGCGAGCTGGATCTTGTACAGCTGCGGCGCTGGACGTGGGACCGCGACAGCGCTCGACAGGCCGACGAGAGCCGCCAATGCGAGAGACAGATGCATGATGATTTTAGAGCGAATGATCCAGAAATGCCAAGTCTTGGGACGAGTATTGCCTGACGATCACTCGAAGTCGTAGCAGGGAGGCAGGGATACTTGTGCCTTGTGATTTTATACTTGTGCCTTGTGAATCACGATTCTTCCTTAGGAAGGCAAGCAATATTGGACGAATTAATCGTCATCATCATCCGACTCGGCTTGCTACACGTATCCGGCAGGAGGAACATTAAGCATACTACATGCCACCGTCACATCACAGCTACGCGGTCCTAGGCATTGCAAAAGATCCCACTGACGCAATACCCAAGCTGAACCACACAAGCTCCCTCACCTTCCAGAACGATCCTTTATGCCGCGGGATGTTGATACGGGAGAGCTAGCGTTGCATTGCGGGCCGCATCGGCATGAGCCTATTCGGGCAGGTCGAGAAGATTCACGGGGACTTTGGGGGATCTTGGCATTGTAGCGGGGTTTGATCGACCTAGTAGGATGATCAATGCAAATTGATCAGACTATCTTGATTTGAGGGATACTAATCGATGGGCGATTCTCAATTAAGCATGTGGTATTCTCTGTCCAAAGTGGACTGTTTGTCTGGAGTGAAACAGACTAGCCATCGTATCCCCTGCGCTTCTAGTGATAAGCTTATAGATTTTTCTTGGCTTTCTTTGGGTGTTCTATTTCAACCTCATGGCCGATGTTGCCAATGCCAAATGCCTCGGGATTTGCCCGTGAAGCGCAGTGGCGGCCCTTTGATTCCCAGCGTACAGATCCTCACGTTATTTAGACGATCATGCAACTGGTCAATGCTGGAAGGTCAAAGATAATGACACAAAGCATGACTCTTTATGCCATTCTATTTTTCATGTACCGTAACCTGCGCCTAACCCAGTAGTGAACCTCTCTTGACCGGCTCCAACTTCTCAAACGCCTCAGGCGTGGGCAAGTCATACTGATTCCACCTCTCAATGCCATATCTCAACCAGTGAGCATACGTCCCTTCGACAACATCACTTCCCACATTCTTCCTCCACAAGCTTCCCAGTGTTTCTCCAAGGACCTGCACAATCAAACCGTGCGCCAACTTGAACCCAAAACTTCTTGACAGACAGTTTTCCACGATTTCTCTAGCCAAATTCTGATCATCCGATTCCGGCTGTCCAGGTTCGGGGAGCTTGAGACTCATGAGTTCAAACGCCTTGGGACCGTTCCAGTTTGTGTATTCGTTGATCAACTGGCTTCCGACCATGTACTCGGGTGCAAAGATCTTTGTTGAAGTGTATTCTGGTCCATCCCAGCCTCGTTCTTCGTCGACAGTGCTCATGGCCATGGTGATGACTTGGCCTTGGATGATATAGTCGGTAAGCCGCCGACTGATCTCCTCGTGTCCGGCTGCGGTAAAGGTCTCTCCCATTAACGGCAGTTCCTTGATGAGCGGGTGTTTGTATAGCCCCTCGGTGTTGGTCCTTCCCTTCCACAGCTTCAGCAACAGATCATGGCAGGCTTGCCAAAACGCGTTTCCGGGAAGACTGGCGATGAAATAATTCAACAAGCTGTAGCTGCGAGGGCCGTCAGCGTTGTAGGATAGCACTTCATATGGGCTATCGGCGTTTGCAATCGTCTCGTTCCACAGTCTGTCAAGGTCTCCAATCTGCATGAACCCAACATCCGTGTAGACGCCGCCATATCGTAGCAGCAGTGGAAATCGCACTAGATCGGAGTAATGCTGCTTGGCAAACTCGCCGTCGAGAGTGCCATTTTTGAAAGCTTCAGGCACAACAGTAGAGTCCTCTAGATCGATCCAGCTACCAATGTAACCGGTCGATGTCGGATCGAGGTCAACGACGCGAATCTCCCATCCCTTCTTTGAGAAGCGACGATGCCAAGCGCGAACGTTACGCTTGGCATATGGATGCAAAGTATCGTAGCCAGAGTTCCAGAAGAACCAGATGTTTTTGGGCGATGTGACGTGACGGAGACTTTTAATGGTGTCATCTACCTCGGCGTCCGATCGGAGATCTAGTTGATCATCGGGGATAGCGTAGACGCCTTTGGGGATTGAAGAAAGGGAATAGGGTGACATCTTTGCGTCGGGCAAGTCTTGAATTAAATGTGAGATGAGTAAACTGCCCATTAATGTTGAGTTTGTGTCGTTTCTGTTGTAGTAAAAGGGCCGTTGGATGTCTCACTATTTGTACGCATCGCGTGTTCCTATTTCGGTTAGCGCACGATGATTCATTGTGCGTCATGTTAAATCGGTGCCTTGTGTGTCATGTTAAATCGGTGCCTAGTGCGTGCGTGTACAAAAGCTGATGCGAGTGATGAAGGTGATGGTTTGGACACCTTGCACAACACACGAGTCAATAGAGTTCATACCTTATTAACAAGCCTTTATTTGCTATTCTAAGCAAGCTCATTTTGGTCAAAAATGTCTATCGAACAAGACACTGCCTCCACTGGCGCATCCGAGCGCAGCCATGCTGAAATCATCGCCATCGCAGCCAGAGGAAACGAGATCACGGGATTGGACATTTTCCAAAAGACATCAGACGATATCTCTCCCGCCAGAGTCGAAGAGTTGATGTTGCAGATGCACGAAGATCAGCCCGTTGGAGGTACCGACATGTCGTATGGGGACAGTGATGCACAGCATCTTCGCTTCTGGAAGTCCAAATCACCGAAAGCTCCAATTGTCGTGTATGTCCACGGCGGGAGCTGGAGAGTAGGCACACACCTGGACTCGATAGGAGCAGATAAAGTCAACCATTTGCTCACCAAGGGGTACGCATTTGCCACCATCAATTACACCCTCATTCCTCTAGTCAAGGTGGAAGAACAGGTGCAGGAGGTAGCCAACGCGGTCGGCTTCCTGGCCAAGAATGCAGATGAACTCGGATTTGACGATGGACGGGTCATTTTGATGGGGCATAGCTCTGGAGCACATGTCGTCACCCTGCTGGGGACTGACACAAGTTACTTGGATCGCGCAGGGGTGGATATTCGCACCATACAAGCCGTCATCTCGATCGATGGCTCCAACTACAATGCGTTGGCCGAGATGATGGATAGCCCGGGTCCAATGGCACAAAACGCGACCTACGGACTCGGCTCCGATCCGGAGAGGCTGCGCGCCATGTCGCCGACTTACCACGCTCGCGGTCCTAATGCCCAGGCTTTTCTGCTACTGCATGTTCAAAGGCAAGGCGACATTAGACAGGCGGCCGAGTTCGCTGCTGCATTGACTGCTGCGGGCACTGAAGTCGCCTTCCATGTATTCGAGGGCGAGTGGTTTGAAGGTCATATGCAGATACTACTCAAGCTTGGTGACCCGGAATATCCTGCGACTTTGGTTATGGATGACTGGCTGAAGGAGCATGTTCCATTGGCCTAGCTGCTCTCTTGACAGGGGAAAAGGAGTGGTCAAGACTTTGGAGATTAAGAAGATTGAGGTTGGGACATTCATTTTAATTAGGTACTGAGCCTACAGAAACAACAAGCCATCTGTTCTGCTACACCCCCCTACCTCGAACCCGTATCCAGCCAATCAAACGTATTAAGCAGATCAAAGTTGAAATTCATAGGCCCCGTCAACCCAGAATTAAAATCCTCCAAAACACCCAAAGTGCCCATCGCGTCGTTAAGATGATAATCCAGCACACGCTGAATCACAATCTTGCAGTTGGCGCAGAGATCTGCATTTGGCGCCGAGGGTCCAACCCAGTCAAAGAAGCCGACCAACAAGCTGAGTTGTTGGACAAGACTTGAGCGGGTTAGGCGGTCATCTTTGGGGTGCTTCCAGTGAAAGGTTGGTTGTAGGAGTTCGAGGCATAGGATTCCACCTCCTGGTGCGGCGAAAGCCATCAACTAAGACGTTGTTAGTCAGAGCGATCAAACTGTGCTCCTGCGGACGTACCAGCCACTCGAAATAGCGACGGACTTGAGAGAAACGATCTTTCTGCGTCCAGAAAGTAAGAGTCAGAGTCACAATCTCAAACGTTGTTATGAGCAAGTCCCCCTCGTCCGGAGCACCGTGCCGCAGCAGCAGCCTTTCCAGCAAAAACAAGTTCTGCAGGTGTGTAATCTGAAGCAACATTCTGACGGTAAGAATGTCCGCGTCGATGCTGGGGTCGGCAAGGTCTTGAGGGTTATAGACCAGTCCGGCTGGGAATTGTGAGATGGTGTCCATCTCGCGCTGTTTGAGAGCCCTATTTCAGTCAGCACATTGTATCCCACGATTCGAACCATACACAACATACCTCAGTGACTCGAGACTTGGGTTGGCTCCAGGACTGAGAGCTAATTCCATAATCTCGTCAAGAACATAGATGATCATCACACGCGCCCGGCAAAACGTAGACACATAGATGCCTCCATGCGTATTCCAGCCATTAGCATCCAATGCAGCGACAGCGTTCGTGAATGTAGCTTCATCAGCCACAAGTTCTTCTTCACTCAAGTCAAGAGGAAGGGGAGTGGTGCAGTATTGACGATGAAGCAGCGGTGGACGCCCTGTAAATGCCACACCGTGTCTATCGACGCTGAAGACTTGGGCGAAGAGATGTCGCTTGTATTCTGAACACAAGGAAGGCTTGTAGTTGGGGCCATCCTTTTGCGCGTGCCCTCCGAGGTACGTCATCATGGCGACTGCCTCTGCGTGTGTTACCCAGCAGATCAGGCCTGGTGGACATGGTTAGCAACTATCCATTGATGGCATGACGCATACTCACTCGCGTCGCCTGTGATACCCGACTGGGACGTTTCCTTCAGACGATAAAGGTTAATCAACAAGTCATTTCCTTCGGTGAAATTTTGTGCCAACTCAATGCATCGTGCCAAGAATGACAAGGCAGATGCAGGTGGTGTCTTGACTCCTGTCGTGTTGAGTTGAGCATCCTCGAGAGTATTGAAAGCGTCTGGCAAGGTCGCCAAAGTGCTCCACAAGAGACCCAGTGACTCCCATCTGAGGTTGGGACCACAAAATTGATCCATCCATGACTTTGGGCTGGTATGAATGTCGAGTAAGGGTCGGCTGGTGTTGTTGCATATTCTCTCAGCGATGCGTTCCAGGTCTTGCTTTCGGTTGTACGAATGGGGTCCAAAAGCAGTATGTAGCGAGTCGACGATGACGGGAACCGCAAAATGCGAGAATGGTGTCGGCTTTTGCATCGTGTTTTGCAACAGTAGCTGCTGATAGGTCGGGCCGAATACACAGCCCAAGATTGCAAGACAAGTCTGGCGAATCGTGGGTGACAGTTCCTGAAATTTGACTCGGCAATGTGACGTTGAGCCGGATATGCTTGCATCATCAAAGTCAGTGTCGAATATTCGGAGTTGGGAGAGGTAATTCTTTGTCTCTTGAAAGATCTCAGTGTGGCCAGTGAAACCGAAAAATGTCGGCCCCGTCGCGGGCGTGTCAGGAAGCGAAATGTCCCCTTCGCCAGATACCCTGTCAGTTGAAGTATTGGGAAGAGAATATGACGCTGTAATTGCTGATGCATACAGGCATTCGGCCTCTTTTCTTCCTCGATGGCATCGGCCGCAGACGGGCCTGGCGTGATCACAAGCGACCTTTCGCCTTCGACAAGGCACGCAGGCCTCTGGCCGACCGTTCGGCCTGTTGGATGGTGAATCGATAGTGTTGTTCATGACAACATGTAAACGCGAGTTTCTTGATTAATATCCAAGCGAGTTTGGCTATAAATGATGGATTTGGACCATGACACATTTTGGTCTGACTCAACATTGAACCCGACCAAAACGAGCCTTGATATCCATGCAATCGCATAAG
Source organism: Fusarium solani (assembly GCF_023522795.1). Taxonomy (NCBI): domain Eukaryota; kingdom Fungi; phylum Ascomycota; class Sordariomycetes; order Hypocreales; family Nectriaceae; genus Fusarium; species Fusarium solani. Next base: position 737,263 of record NW_027072149.1, read on the forward strand.
CGAAGCGAACTAGGACTAGCGGGGTTTACCAAATGACGCTTCTCCGTGTAGAGGAAGGACAAGGGCACAATGCCAAGATTTTAACAGCCATCATCATTCACTTCCATCACTCTCTGTTAGACTCCCTTTTGCCATCCACTCTAGAACCTCATGTACAGGTGGCCTCTCCCTGCCGCTATTCTGGCTTCCGACCGTAAACAATCTTGATGCGATAATAAGGATGATGTTTCCCAGAGCGAATCTCCTTTCGCAGCTTTGCACAGTAGACCGTCACTTGTTCCTTGGACCATCCCCATGCGAGATCGGCCACGTGAAGAACATGACCCTCGACATCCCCCTCTAGAACCTCTTGTGCGAAAAGGCCAATGTTTCTGTAGTTTTGATCCTTGGGCCATCGCCCAATAGGTACCTAAATGCCAATCCAGTCAGCATATCCTAAACCAGGAGATGAAATGCCCACCTTGAAGATCCTCGATTCAATGTCGACCAACCCGGCTGCTGTCATGCCCTCCTCCTGCACGTTATCATCAACCACCGTAAAAGACCTTCCAATCTTCCTGCCAGCTTCAATAAACGTCTTTCCCCAGCCGGCCATGGCACTATCGTCAGGGACACTGCCATCGTCACTCTGCATGACCGGCACGCCTTCGAAGCTTTCGACCCAACCTCCGGGCTTGCATGCGCGAAAGGCTTGCTCAAACAGACTACTCCAGTCTTTGACACTTCCTACTAGGTAGCGCATGTGGATATAGTCGAAGGTGTCGGGGCGAAAGGTCCATGGTTGGGTGCAGTCCTCGATTTCGCTGCCCTGGTTAGTCTGGGACTTGCGCAATCTTGATGGCTTACAATTTTAGGTTGGGAGGGACCCAAGACGGCTGAATTGGAGACAGATCTGTTCCGATTACTTCAGTTGCGGAAAACTCATCGGCGAAGTCGCTGAGAGAGTTAGCCATCTTTCCTATCGAGGTTGAGACCCGAAGACTCACATGGCCCAAATTCCTACATCCCAAAGAGAATATTCAGCAATTGTGACCGGGATATGATTCTAGGAATAAAGTCTTACCAGTACCAGTTCCAACATCCAGGGCTTTCTATGGCTAGTTAGGATAATTCTTCACTCTCGAGACATAAAGACCAGGCTTACTTCAATATCCTTTTTGATCGGCGCGTGATGGAGCTTATCTTCAGAAGCGATTGTCAGAAGGTGGTGACTATCAAAGTTAGCTGCAAGCATTGGATATGAGTTCTCGGGTACCTACTGAATATCCATGACTTCATTCTGCAGTGCATCATTAGGTGCCCTTCACGAAGTCAGTAGGCCGAAAACCGCCAACCTCCAGACTCCATACCAATACTGAGCAGTCCCTCTTTCGGAATGATATGTCCTCCCGTGCATCGTCCTGTAGTCCAGGATGCTCGAGCTGATAGACGCCGAGGAGCTGCTGGCCTCGGTACCAAGGGCCGAGTCTCCATCGTCGGCGGGATTATCATCCCCAACCTCGATTGGGGCCGCATCGGCCGCTGGCGGCGTGTCCGATTTCTGAGACTTTGGCGACGATGCCGCTACCGGAGATGTCGTGTCCACCATTGTTCAAAGTTTAAGGGAAATGTCCAAAACAGAGACTGAGGTCAAGGAAGCCCCGAGAGGGATGAGGGGAACAAGAAATATCAACAGCCAACAACACCAACAGTCACTTCACAATCAGCCTATAGCAAGAGCTTAATAATATGCACGCTTCGTTGTTGGCTGCAGAGTCATGCGCAAAGTGAGCATAAAACGCGTATACCGGTAGTACAATGGCGACTGTGATGTGTTGGTGGTCATGCAGGACGGAAACTGCTGATCAAGACGCGGCTTGGTTTCCTATTGGCGGCACAAGAACCCAAAGCCAAGGGTTCAAACTCAAAATTCCACTATTGTTTGCTCTTTTCTCGTTGTATGCATGGGATAAACATAACCAACAGCAGGAAACCCTTGTCTTGGACCCTGCGGGCCTTCCGACTCCCCGAAAGAGGGGATTTTGCTTGAAGACGGTGGTAATAGACTGAGAACGAGCTCGCTTCACTGGTTATAGCGTATTTCGTCATATAAACTTCTAAGATAGCGTAGACAAGGAATATTAATCATATTATGATGGTCAGTTGTCATTTGAAACATCAAGTTCGTAGACATCCCCATAGAAATGTCTGCAAACGTCAAGTTTCAACGAAAGGGATTCCTTCTCAGTTTAGACGCGCCCCTGAAGCCTCAAGTGTAGCATAGAACAGCTTAGTTCTTCCCATGATAATCATCCGACCGTCGCCAGCGAACTGGAAGTTGGCGGCGTTGATGCCGGTAAAAATCTTGCCGATGAACTTGCCAGAGGGGTTCCAGACGTGGACGCCATCTCCGCAGCCTGCGTACACGTTTCCTTTCGAATCGCAGTGGATTCCTACATTCAAGTCAGCATTAAGTAAGTTAGGCGAGGGACTAAACCAACCGTCAGGTAGACGTGATGAAGCGTATGCGAATGTTTTGCGATACTCCCACGTACCGTCCTCTTGGACGTCGAAGCGGTAACTGTCGACAATGAGTCTCCGACCGCTTTTCGCATTTAGTCCTTCGTTTTCACTTACATGGAAGCGGGCCGCGTGTAATTCTGCCCAAACAATCCTTGGCTCAGTCCTGTGTCTGTGACATATGCATAGGATCCATCCGGAGAAAAGGTGAGGCCTGTCAAGCGCAAATCAGCAACAGAGTTACCTAGGCACTAGTCACTTGTCTAACCGTTTGGAGATACAAAGCCATCAGCAACTACAGTCACTGCTCCGGTCTCCACGTTGAGACGGTAAACCTGGTTCTGCAAACCAGGTTCGGGTCTGAAATGCTGCCAATAGCCGTACTGGGTGTCCGTGAAGTAAATGTCGCCATTCCGAGGGTTGATGGAAACATCGTTGAGAGAGTTAAACTGTCTACCGAAAAAGTTGTTGACGAGGGCTTAGAAGTACATCAGTAAGACCGCCATGTCACTCTGCAGAGGTCTGCTTACTCGTAGTGTTGTATGGCTTCTCGGGGTTCATAAGGTAGAGAGCAGAGGGGATCTTATCTCCCTGGCCTTCACCAGCAAAGATGATTTGGCCCTTGTAGTTTGTGCCACCTATCGACCGATGAATATGTGTTCTGAATGATCTCATCTCACCTACCGTTGGGGTTGATGACCTGTGGCTTCGAGTCCACAATGGTAATCTTAATCTCGCTCGCCTCGTGCGAGCCATTCCTCAAGGCCTCGGCATCTGCAAGAGAAATCTTCTGAATGACAGATGATTTGTTAAGACCCGTCCCAGCATCGGGATCGCCAGCATTCTGGACAAAAAAGACCTCGTCGGTAGGAGGGTACCTGAAGATGTGAGATTAACTCCTCTATTAGATTGATGTGCTTTACTGACCACACGACAGCTTCATGAAAGATAGGGTCCTTATCTGAAGTAGAGAGCAATGTCAAAGAGGGGTCACTTCCAATGATGTCGTAGAACTCGGGGTCATAGACGTGAAAGGGTCGTTCACTGAGGGATTTTTGCGTGACCCCAGGCCATGTGAATTCCTATCATCCGTGAGTTCGCTATATCATTGCAAGTATAGCATGATCCTCACCTTGGTTGCGAGAAACTCCTTTGGTGCCGGGATATTGTCCAAGACAAGGAAGCTCTTCTGGTCGATCACCTGTGCCGCATCTGGCAACGGCCTTACAGCCGCCTTGGCCTCAACATGGTGAAAGAGACCCAAGCCAATAGGCCCAAGAACAGCAAGAGTAAGAACCGAAACAGCCATGGTGGTAGAGCTGAAGAAGCGCGACTTTCTCGCCGACTCGGCCTCTTTATATCCATCCTTACCCCGCCTCGGCGGTTCACGGCCCTTTCTCGCAGACGGCATCGAACCTTGTCGATCGTTTGAGTTGTTTTACAGGCTTTTTGGCAACTGCCGGGACGTCAGAGTCAAACCTAGTCACTGCGAGTCCGGGGTATCGTATGATGGTGCAACCTTGGCGTGAGGTGCGGGGGATACATCGGGAGCTAGGGTTTTAGACCTCAGGATTTGTCCTACGAGATTACATCATATGTCTTGGACATGCAATTGTTTATCAATCAATTGCGGGCTCAAGAAGCATATATATTCTTAAAATACTATTTTGCAGCCCTCAATTGTCTGTTTACTTCACGCGGTGGCATGAACATCGCCAAAGGAAGCCGTAACCTCCGCACAAGGCTCGGAAAAGTTGGGATCGGAAAACAAACCAAACCGGAAAAACATCCGAGAAATAGACGGCATGTAACATTAAGCAATAACCGCGCATGACACAAAGAATATGGATCGTCTGTTCTTTGATAATGATCTTCGCAGCTTAACGGAGGGTTTCAAGTAGGTCTGCCCTTGACTCAAATTGTGACGATCTGTGTGACTCGCTGGGCTCACTCCAGAACAAGTGCAACCCTTGGCCATTCTATCATGCTCGTATTCTCTACTGTACTTTCTCAATGTCTGTCTCAAATGTCCCGATTCTAATCAATTGTTCTACCACACTATGCAAGATCCCTTCAATTGCTGTCCCAAGTTGGACCTGATGTTCCAACCGAGAATGTCTACTCGCTCAGACGATCACCAGCACCCAGATGCATGCATTCGTCGCTTCATTGCAGACAAAAAGACATTTTGGCCAAAAATAAACAACATACAACATTGGGGATTCGCTAGTCGTCACCGACCTAGCTACTAATCCAACTCTTGCTAGGTTATCGATGGGAGATCGGACGGGATCCCGAGCTTTCTAGCAGATGTGGTCGTATGTGCTAGAGATCTGTTGTGGAGAGGATCAAATGCTCAAGACGCTTCACGCCCGCGGAGCGGGGTTTCCAGCTCTCTGGCCTTGACCGTGGTGGTGGAGATTCAGCCATGATTTCCAGTCCTGTTCCATCCATGGATGGATGCGAGTTATGATGTTGCAAGTGACAAATTCTCTTTTGAGAACAACACCGTTGAAAGGCGTGTCTATAATAGAGCCAATATTGTATTTCAATGATAACATGCAAGGTTAAGTATGCTAGAATGCCAACAATGGTCTCAAAACTGTGCTTCTTCTCGTGGGGCCCAGTCCGAGATATGATTCGATCCATCACGACTTTAAGAATTTGCCTACCTACCCTAGGCCTCCATATCGACCACCCCGTATTTACTCTATCTAAACTACTACTATATTTTCATGATCAACATCAATACTCAAACGTCTGTGTGGAGACAAAAGCACTCGAGATGTTTATTACCATCTCAGTTTGTAGTATCTACTCACAGTTCCTGCATACCTTATCGTTAGAACCTCTTTCTCCATCACGGTGTGCTTTCAACTCTGACAGCTGATTATGCCAAGACTATTTCTCCCTGCCCGTCGGGTGATAATAGCGGCTCCTTTTGCAAAGATGTCTTCACCACCAACTTCATTGGTCCCTTTACTGATGTGACACTCTCGAGCTTACGCTGAGGATCACTTGGCAATGGGGATCCCGCAGGACCAGCGCTTCAGCCGCACGGCGCGAGCCACAATATGACCGCAGGGCTGCAACTGTGGAGACCGAGAACAGCAGGTTATTGGTTTCAGCCACAACCACGTCGGATCCCTGAGCCTGCTGGTGAGATGCGAAATGAGGCGCTAGCCAATGACATGTCCCGCCCTGAAATAAGCACTGGGCAACGACTTCAGGTGGTGATGTCAATGGTCCACCTTCAAGGCTGAGTGCAGCATGCTAAGCCCAAAGCGGTGGAATCGAGCGCCAGAAGTATTCAAGGGTCAAGAATGATGGCGGGAGGGTCTTCAGTGGCAGGTATAACTACTACGTAGTATGGCCTCGGATACTCCCCTCGACTTCAATCTCCATCAGACTCTTACCCGTTATTCACCAATCTTCACCTCTCAAAATGACAGACCGTTCTCTTGGCGACCACGTCAAGGGGTTCCTTTCAACCCTCTCATCCTCGCACTCCAACAGCAACTCTCCCGCTCCCCCATACAACGGCGGATATTCCCAGCCTCCAATGCAACAGCCCCCATACCCGGATCAACAATACGGTGGCCAGCAATACCAACAAGACTGGCAATCTCAGAATGGCCCCCCTTCTTATTACGGTCAACCTCCTCCCCAACAGTGGCCACCCGCCAACCAATACCCTCAACAGTACAATGGCCCTCCTCAACATGGATACCAGCAGGGTCCTCCTCAGGGCTCCTATAATCACCACCCCTCCAATGGGTTCCCACCTCAACCCCAGCAACAACAACAAGGATATAGCCAAGGGCCTTCCTGCACTCCCATGTCTCTCCAAGTCAGAGCAGCAGGCGATAGGGTGTACTATGTGGTGGACTCAAACACGGGCCAAACCGTCTACACCTTCAACTTTGGCTTCAAGTCTTCAGGAGCTGGACCCGTCCATGTCATGCGCGGCGACAACGGACCTCCATGCGGAACTCTCACCTACCATTCATTCTCAAGCAAGGTGGACATGAACCTTGGAAACTCATTCGTCAAGTTCAAGAAGGATTTCCCTAGCAATACGGGTCTAGGCTATCTTACATGGCAAAAGAACGGCGGCGGCTGTTTCTCAAGCGGCGGAAACCTCATCCTGGAGAGTGGAGGTAGCGTTCTAGCCACCTACCGACTGGAGAAAGGTCCGGGCAGCCAGAAGCGTCAAGGCGGAGGCATTGAGATTCAGAAGCCGGGACTGAGTCAAGCTCAGCTGGATGAGATCGTCATCAGTGGTGTCGCCGAACTGGAAAGGTTGAGACTTGCGGCAGGATCATCGTCGGGTGGAGCAAGCGCTGGTGTGATTGTTGCTATAACTTAAAATCGATGGCTTAGGTTAGAGGAGTTTACGCGGAGGTGTATAGTTGTCTTGGGGAGCACATAGTTTCGCGATGGCGCTGAGGGTAGTTTCACTGATTTCGGTATGAGCGAAAGAGATTGCTTGAAAACAGTATATATGTTACACTTAACAGACCGTCTATTCCATAAAGATGCCCTATCTTACTCCCTTGCGTTCCATATCCTGCTTGCCAAAGTCTAAATGCACTCTATGATACAACAAAGAAAACTATGACGCTATGAAGATGATGCAGTTTGAGGTTCCTTATGCTTCCCCTTCTTGTGAGTAAGTAGTTGCCACACATTCATGTTGGCGAACTGCATAAGAGCAAGTGATCCACGAATTGGGATACCCCGACCAGGAACACAAATGAATAAATCTGAGCTGAGTGAATCCTCAGGATAGAACTTGTTGAAGAATGCCGCCTTGCCCGTCACGGGAACCGACTTGATAACGCGGTTGTAACCCTGTTTCCAGACCCAAGACTCAAACTTGGTTTGTCCATGCACTTCCTGAATATCGGAAGCTGGCTCGAAGCCTAGGCTCAAGTAGCCAATCTCGGCATGTTTGAGTAGTTGCATGGCGGTGACGATGAGTAGATCGGTAATTCCACGAGGTGCAGTAGAGGAGGCGATAAATGGGTCGATATGAAATCCGTTTTGGGCTCCGAGTGCCCTTAGAGTTGCGAACCCGGTGATGGAACCATCTTTGTCAGTGGTGTAAAGAAATAGTGTTAAAGCTGGGTATGAAAAGAGATCATAAATAGTGACAAAGGCCTGCAAGTCTTTCCCGCACTTGTTGTTCCTCTCGAGTCGCCAATCGTCGTAGAGCTGCTGTAGCCGATATTCCAATGAAGCATCGACACCAGTGACACTGGGGCAGTATATCTTTATCGATGTACCACCCCTCTTAGGGTCGAGAAGCATTCTATTTTGGCTGATCATGCGCTTGCTTGCTTGGTTCCGCAACACTTTGTTAGTGAGAGGGTTGATGACTCGTTCATGACCAAAGCGTAGTGTTGTCCATCCTTGTTGCTGGGCGTACAGGGAAAAGTCCTCGCTGGCGCCGACAAATGCAATGCCAAGCCCTTGTCCCTTACGAAAGATGGCAAATTCCTTTAGGAGGGGTGTCCGGTGCTCAGTTGTGCATAAGGGGTCCCCCGCAACGACAGCGGTGCGGGCTTGGAGCTTGTAAAGTAAAGCGCCCAGGCCTTGGTGGCTGGTAAAGACTTTGTAGGCAGGGTCGAGAATGCCCATGTGAGCGGTTCGAGCGTGGAGGTGGTATGCTTCATCGAAGACCGTCACGGGATTGTTGATACTGTGATCATCTGTGGGAGTAGAACCGGAGTCTAAGTGGAATAGATCGCAAGCGGCATAGTAGGTTCGAGAAATGATGGTTTCGTCGCATACTTGAGTTGTTGAAGAGGGAGATGTTGATAGTCTGGGTGTGTCCAGCTGGGAACAGCCTTCACAGGTGAGAGAGGAAGAAGAAGACTGCATGCTGGACCCGCGCATGGTGAGGTATTGGAATAGAAAGGAGATGCTAGATGGAAAGGAGACAAAGGCTGAGATGGAAAGGAATGACGAGTCGAGATGCTAAAACACTTTACCTGCTGTTCGGCACCCCATATAGGGGGCCCTCGGACAGTTATATCTCTTCTCTTGATCAGGCGGAAGGCAGACGCCTGGCTTGGCGCCAGGTATGAGATCGGAAGTACGGCACCCATACTGTCAAGCATCTGATGTCTTGCGCATATCGATGCTGGTGGCTGTGCAAAAATAGCCACGGACTCGGTGGCCACGGACACCGTCAGGAGGGCATTTTGATTGGAGGTCGGGGCCGCGCAATCGCTGTCTACGAAGGGAGCATTTTCTACGAGAGACGCACTGTAGACTCGTGTAGACTAAGGTAAGCTACGCCTTGTGAATACGAAGTACGATAAATGTGGAAATTAGGTGCTCGGAAGAATGGCATCGTGCTGATGGCTTCAGCCCTAGCCGGCAGCGTGGTGCCGGCTGGGAGCCCGAAACAGAGACAGCCATGATATCTCTAGAGGCTTCAAACCATCAACTCATACATGAAACTCCTTCTGGAAAAAGTGGACGGCAGCATGTATTTTGGACATGTTTGGCACAACGAGTGTCGTAACGCGGGCAGAAGATGAGCCGCGCGTGCGTGCACCCAAACCCTCAAGTTCGAGACTCGGCCATTTTCCCTGCTGACTCGGGCTCCGCGGGCTCAAACGTAAAGGCCAAAAAGTGGCGCGGCCCTACGGGAGCACGAATCGGGGACGAACTTTAATGCCAACAACTCGGCCGTGGCCGTCTTTGCCGGTTTGGCGGATCACATAGTTACGAGTCAACCAATCAGATGCGCCCATGGCGTTTGCTTTCTTCGTGATCTGGCGAGAAAACGGCAAGGCAGAATTAAACCTATTAGATGAGATTGCGAGAGAGATGAGGTCCGAAATTACCCTGTATTGCGGCAGATGGACACGACGAGGCCTCCAGGAACTTCCTATTTGGTAAGGCTGTCAACTACCGAGCTGTGGCGATGACGACCTTTGGCGGGTAACCCCGTACGGCCCGTCCAATCCAAGGCAATTGGGAAACTAGTAAGTGACACTGAAAACATTCCAGAAAGCCTGGCTCTTTTGCCAATTGAGCTGCTTTCTCCTTCCAGCAGCCAGGTACTGTCCCTTCTCCTTGGCCTTGAACGAATACCCCTTGCTCGGCTCGAAATCGACAACAAAGACAATGGCGTTGTTAGAGTCCTTGCAAAGCCTCAACTTGTCGCAGATATAGAGGTTGTTGTTGGCAGAACTAATAGTGAACTCATCGCCGCCGACCTCGACTGCGTGGATGACCCAGCCCTGCTCGACATTGTCGTGGTTCTGGGTGGCAGCACTCAGTCCGACAGCTCTTCCGCGTGAGGAGACACTCAGAGCTTGACCTAAGGTCTCAAGAACAAGAGTGCGACCCTCTGTGAGCTGACCGCGAACGTTCTTGAAACCCTTTTCGGCGAGACTCTTGGTGTCATCGACTTTTCCATCTCCAGTGTAAGGTACGGAAGGCCGTCCATTTCCGTACTGAGAAGCGCAGTATGACGAACCATCATACTCACCCTTGCTGTTCTTGTGCGGCTCAGGAGCATCCGGAAGATTCGGTACGCTGTAGTCTGGGTTCTCAAAGTCGAATGCGTTTACAAGGTCAGCCATGTTCTCGCGACGCCATGGAACAATCTCATCCGTCCTGACATCCCGACCCTTGGCAGCTTGCCACTTCTCGACAAACATCAACTGTGAGGTGTGATCGCAGTGCTCAGTGTAGACTCCGCCGTTCCGAGTGAATGGCGAGATGATGTAGAATGGCACGCGGAAACCGGGGCCCGCGGGCGTGCGGCCGGCTTCACCGTACGGATCTTCGAGCCATTCCCCGGAGGTTCCGTCTGGAGAATGATACGGGCTGACGTGATCGGCCCAACCGCCTGTCTCATCGTAGGAGACGATCAAAACTGTCTTGGAGTACTTTGGCGAGTTGATGACAGCTTCAGCAATCTTGCGCTGTAGCCAGGACCCGTCGTTGGGCGAGTACGGAGGATGTTCTGAAAGTTGCATAGGCCCGACGATGTAAGAAACCTCAGGAAGAGTTCCGTTGGCAGCCTGGGCATAAAAGGTGTCAAGTGACAATCCCTTCATGCCCTTTGCGTTGAGTGGAGATCCTTTGTTTGCGTCTTGGAATTGTTCAAACCAGGCATAGGGGTTGTCGTCAAAGTTGTCAGCGTCCTGGTACACGCTCCAAGAAACGCCGGCCTCCTCGTACTTTTCAGCAACGGTCTTCCACTTGAGAGGGTAGCAGTTGATGCCATCCTTATCACAACCGGGAGTCTCATTGTTGTCGATATAAGGGTAACCGCCCTCATCCTTGGTCTGGGGAGATCCGGGGACGTTGATGGAGCCGCTAACCCACATGACACGGTTGGGGTTTGTAGAGGCAATGACTGACTCTTGGTACATGTCGCCGATGGTCCACCCCTCAGCCAAGGCAAAGTGAACAGGCAGGTCCTCCCTCTTGTAGTACCCGATGCTGTAGGGAGTATTGTTGACAGCCCAGTGGTCGTTGGCACCGTGATTCAAGGCAGCTTGGTTGGCATCCCAGCCATTGGATCCAGCAGACATGCACTGAGTAGCTTCTGGCCATGTTCCTCCGAGGTAGTTCAGGTACCAAGGAGTGATGTAGTCAGTGTCCTTGCTAAGGTTAGGAGTTACCAGCTGTTTCCAGACTGGAACTCCGTTGTTGTACTGAACGTTGGGGTCTGCAAAGCCACGAACGCCGGCCATAGTACCAAAGTAATGGTCAAAGGCACGGTTTTCTACCGCATGGTTAGATAAGAGGCCAATAAATGATAGAAACAAAGGACCAACCTTGCATGAACAGGATGACATGATCGATATCAGCCAAACCCTTGGAGTCCGCAGGGCTGGCAATAGCCAAGAAGGCGGCGAGGACCCAAGCAGTGCCTCGAGAGATGAGCATGTCGAAACAGCCAGGCCAGTTCGCTATGCACTGCCAAGTCCAAAGAAACCAAGACTCGAGATGTTGCAACATGGTGGATTCATATACTTGGCGATTCTATCAAGGGTCCCGATGTCGTTTGGTGGAGAATGACGGTCGTTTGCTCAGTGTTGAGATGGTTGATAAGGACCGACTCTCACGTTTCAAATCCGCCTTTTGTGATTAGCAGACGATATCACGCGGAAATAAATGAAACCACTCTTGCTGTAACTCTAGATGCAGATCTCATCTGGATCTGGAGGAGATGTTATATGCTAACTTATTCCCCCGACCGATGCAAACTGGGTCCATGTGAAACGCCAACTCAACAACCAATCACGTTGAGCCGTTGCATCTCGTGCGAGATCTACTTATCAACAGCATCACAAGGACGTTGCACTCACACGTGACGCTGCGGAAATACGGCACGGATCTGAAGTCGAATATCGCTCAATTACTCCAAAATCACCAAGAAGCCGAGGTTGTGTCCAACTCAACAATGACAGAAGCATAACCATGGTAGCCCACGATGAGGAACACGACGGTCTTCTTGACGAGTTTGAGCTGCAAGATGAAGATCCAAAGACACGGCCTAACTCGTCGCATCGTACAGTGAGACGGTGCGCCAGGTTTGCACAGCGACGTATCTGGTGTCTGGTAACAGTCGCTGCCACTATTGCGCTACTATGCACCTTTGGCGCCGCTTTCTCATCAATAGGAGCCCCAAAAGCCCCGAAAGGTCCCAAAAAGGGTGGTCATCTTGGAATTTGGCTGCATCCAGAAGAACACGCATCCAGGGCTTCAACGACACTGACCTTCAACTGGACCATCTCGGCTGGACTCAGATCGCCAGATGGAGTTGAGAAGCGAGCATATCTTGTCAACGGTAAGTGCCGTTTCTGTTCCCTCCACTTGATTCTGACACAATACCGTAGATGAGTTCCCAGGGCCAACCATCGAGGCAAGGTCTGGAGACCGACTTGTGCTGCACATCCACAATGGCCTTGAAACAGAGGGTGTCTCTCTACACTGGCACGGCCTTCGGATGAAGGACCAGAACCTGATGGATGGTGCTGTGGGGATCACACAATGCCCTATCCCACCTGGCCAGTATTACGTCTACAATTTCACGATTGGCGACGATGAACATGGTACCTTTTGGTGGCATAGCCATTCCGACGTTCAACGAGCTGACGGGCTCTGGGGAGGTCTGATCGTGCATTCCCCTCAAGAAGCAAGCCCACCGCCAGAGGACTACTTGGTTATGGTCAGTGACTGGTTTCATAGAAACCAGACTGAAGTCTTGGCTTGGTACGCTGATGCCAGCAGTCGAGGAAATGAGCCAGTTCCAGATTCTCTGTTAGTGAATGGGAGGGGACGCTTCAACTGCTCCATGGCGGTTCCTGCTAGGCCGGTTGTCTGTTCTCAGATTGCAGTACATGAGCTTGCGCCACTATTCTATCCATCTAGCGAGAAGGCGACAAGATTGCGCTTTATCAATACGGGCTCAGTCGCAGGCTTCAGCGTGCAGATAGACGGAGCGACGATGCAGCCAGTTCGCGTAGATGGTGGGTTCAGCGTTCATGCAGAGGCAAGCGATTCCATCGGTATACTTTATCCTGGTGAAAGGGTAGATGTTGATGTCAAGTGGACTGAGGACTATGTTGGGGGTCGGTGGCTGGGCATAGACTTGGACTCTGAGTGAGTGGAAAGTTCCCTATTTCTTGTGAAATTCTAACCCTCATTATAGAAACTTTGGGTACCCCAACCCAGCATTGGATCCGACACAAAGCTTTCAGATCTTTGAAGGGAAGAGAGGCGAGTATGGCCACAAAGAGCATCATGCCCCGAGCGCAACTCAAGCCCTCAATCTTCAAAATCTCACCGCTGCCACGCGATTTTCTGACATCCCGTCTAAAGCAAAGAAGACGTTTGTATTTTATGCAAAAACTGAAAAGCTGGCACACTTGGATTACGAGCCCGTTGGTTTCATCAACCATACATCCTGGAAACCGCAAAACCCTCCGTTGCTTGCCCAGAACAGATCTGATTGGGACGATAACCAACTTGTCCCCTTCATTGGCCTGGCTTCAGACGAGCCTACCAGAGTGGACATTATCATCAACAACCTCGACGACGGCGCCCACCCCTTTCACCTCCACGGGCATTCCTTCTACGTTCTCTCGTCCTACAGGGATGAAGGCCGTGGTGGCTGGGGCAGCTATAATCCTTACTCTGGTGACCAGCCTCCAAATGGCCTCAATCTAGACTTTCCGCTACGCAAGGACACAGTAACTGTTCCTCGGAGGGGACATGTAGTGTTAGCATTGGTGGCAGACAACCCAGGAATTTGGATGCTGCATTGCCACATGCTGGTTCATATGGCGAGGGGGATGGCGATGGCCTTTCATGTTGGAGATATTGGAGATACGGAGCATATTGTTTCAGTCAACTATAGGGCTGGCGAGCTTTGTAGCAGAGAAACGACTTAAAGCTGACATGGCTGTTTCTAAAGCCTATGGTCAAATCTACCACAACATGTCAGTACATGCAACTAAGAGCGAAGAGAGAATCGAACAAATTGAGCAGCATCCGCAGGATACAGCTTAAATTAGCTGGTGTGAGCTATCTAGTCATCGCCTCCAGCGCACGCTGGGTCTTCCATGTTACAGTAATCACCCAAGACCTTGGTCCAACGGTTGAGCGACTTGAGCTATTTGCCTTCTCTTGGCCAGCCCTGGATAGACGAAGTTAAAACTTTTCAATATCTTTTGATACGTGGCTTATTATACTCACAGATCGGAATCATTCTCTCACGAGAAGGTTGTAGGTTTGGTTGGCCGCGTGACGGGCCCAGCCGTACATCAGAGCGGCGACAACTACGGAGTTCTCGGGTCAGCAATGGACTCCTTGATAAGTAGATAAGACCCTAGATATAACAACAGTAAATTTATTCTCCCGCTCTTCTGGCCAACTTCACAGGATGCGGCTCCATACTTCTCGATGGCCATCTAGTTCAAAAGCCAGAGTGAGCAAGTCAGAACAGCATTACCATAAAGGCGTATTAAAATTAAACATTAGACATTAGTCGACTTTCCTAGCTCCCTCTACACCTCCCATTTGTATTGCCCCTGGATCCTCTGGCGCTGCCTCTGATGCCTGTCTTCGTGCCTTCGCCCTCTCCTTCTTTTTCCTTCTCCTGCAGCCCCAAATGCAACATCCAGTACAGAGAAGTGCGAGACCCCCGACAACTCCAATAATTGGATAAATAAAGTTCTCTATGCCCCTAAGGGGCGAATCATTTACCGGCTGAGTTGACGATGTCCCCGTAACCGGTGGGGGCCAAACTCCACCCGTGTAGGGAGTTGAGCAGTCCGGAACACAAGTTGAGCCCCGTTTGTTGATCACGTAGGCTATCGTGGCAGCAGAAGCTACTAGTTTGTCCGTCTCGGAGTCGAATTCTGCGGTTGTCCCGGCTCTGACGATGCTGTCGCCAGATGTCGACCAGTAGCTAATGTTCAGCGCCCATGGAGGGCTGCCAGCAAATGAAGGTTGCCTGGCGACGCATGAGGAGATTGTCAGACTGGCGGAGCTGCCTCTGTTGTCTGTCAAGGTTGCCATTCCAAGCCACTTGAAATCATAGACACTGCATTTTTCACAGGTTAGTAAACACCAGGTGCGGACGTTCGTGGGGGCTCACGTTGGACAGCAGTAAATCTCGCGAGTCGTCTCGTCGTTGGACTTCTCCCAATCCCAAGTGCTCGCTACCGTGTACTGAACAGGACATTCTGTTGCGATATCATTATAACCTGGGAGGCAATCGTTGTTTGGCTCATCCCGAACTGCGTCAATCCCAAAGAAGGTACACGTGTGCGTATCTGGCTTGTATAGGCCTATTCCGGTGCCCCAGGAGCATTCGTCCGTCTCGTAGAAGATGTTGGAAGCGTTGACGCAGCCTGGTCCCGGAGTGAAACGAGGGATACGCAACGGTGTAGTCTGTGTGGTGAATCCAGGAGTGGATGCTGTTAAAACGTCTGTGGAGGTGCTCGTCATGGCGACTTTTCGCCTGTCGGCCGTGAACAAGGTTGTTTGCAAGCATACTTGGAAAGGCAGAATGCCACCATCTTTATATTCGCTCTCAGCACGTTTGGGTTGGGTAACATGATGCTAGCAGGGATCCTTCGCTCATATCGTAACCAATCGCCAGCTGTTGGTTCTGCTGCGCCGCCTTGGAAGCCAACCAAGGCTCGTATTCCAGCCCTTTTCGCGTCCCTTGACGCTGGGCAACGACTTAATGTGAAATAAGCTGTGGGGTTTTCTTGGCTAGAGCCAGCATTTTACGATATGAAGAAACAGTACTGGACGTAGTCTGAAGCCACGTTGGGTAGTGTTAGTAGAGGGGACGGCAACTGCATACCCCTGTAACAATTTTACCGGCTCCAAGGCTAAAGAATAAAGCTTATTCGAGTCGTCTCTGGCGTTTCTGTGAGCGTCTGGTCCAGCCCTACGATATCCAGGCAGCACATCAACCAACAAATAAGGCTGCGCCAACTCAGCCATCCAAGATGACGACCCTCCCCCAGATCAGACCAGGCGGGTCCCAAGCATCCCTGTCAAAGCCAAGACCAGGCCACGCCTTCAGACGTGATGATTGGGCTGACCTCCAGAGCTGACCATTGGCTTGACCCCCGCCCGGCTGTACCCTTGAGAATAGGCTGACATTTGCTCCGGACCGACGGACGAAACTTCCTTATTCCTCCTAGTCCACGATCATACTCTGCTCTAATCTTGGACTAGAGTGGTGATCCTTCGCCTCTGTGCAAATGACTCCACAGCCTTTGTCTAGCTCCCAGTTGCAGACGGTGCTGCTCGAGGCCAAGAGCAAGAACAGGCTGCTGCTGACACGGTCTGAGCAAGAAATATGTCCCTCAGAGCCAGTCGTTCCAGGAAATCAGAGGTTCATCAAGCTGGAGGATCACAAGCAAGGTTTCTTGTCTGAATCACTACAACGACGACGCCCACCTGCAAATCGCATACAGCTACTGCTGGAACCAGCAAGCAGAAAGCGGCCACGGGAAGCTGGCCTTCCAGAGCCACCACAGCCTTCAGATCCACAGTGTCACGGCGAGGACCAAGTCTTGCTGCCTCCAAATAACAAGAAGCGTTGTACCGAGACCCAACACAACCAACCAGATGAAACCTCGTCGAGTGACACCAAACCTGAGACTCAACATCCTGCCGGTCACACAGACGCCGTTGGTATCTCCAGCACCCCCACAGTGAAAGAGGATGAGCCCAGCACATCACCCCAGGCCAATCCAACAGCATGCCCATCGCCAGAAATCAGCTGCATGGAACTGGATCAAAAGAGTTCCAGGGCAGGCAGCTCAAATGAGATCACTTGCAATGAAGGACAGGCCACTCTTGATGATCACTGGTTGCCTACCTACGGCCCATCAATCAAGATTGAAGTCACAGGTGTTGACGCTCAAGTTCCAAATGATGAAGGCGGCCTCGTGCGACACTCTGAGGAGCAACACGGCCAAGACATCAATGCCAAGGAAACAGATCCACGGCAGATTTCGACATATAAAGAGATGAAGTCCGTCTATGATGAACAGCCAGAGGAGGCCGAGAAATGTGAGGGAGTACACAGCATCCCCACGCCTCAGGATTCTCCAGACTGGCCTGTTTTCGAGCCAGACGAGCCTTTCCAGCATCACGGAACGATCGTGCCATCCAGCCCAGCAGCTGCAGCAGAGATTAGCAATCTACAGCTCCTCCTCGAAGTACCGGATTCCCCAATGCGACTTTTCGAGGCTAGCAGTCCTTCACGTCCTCTCTGGGAGGATGACCTACCCCCCGTTGAACCAGTGGCTGATGATCATTCCCAAGCTATCAAGACCCTCTTTGTCAGTGATACGATGAACCCAGCTCATCTAACTCAGAGGCCTGTTCGCAAGGCACTGATTAGCAAACCACCCGGCAGAGAACATCCACTGTACAAAGGTACCCGAGGACCGGATGGTTTGTATCACTGCCCTTGGGAGAAGGAAGCAGGCTGCAATCACAAGCCGGCCAAGCTCAAGTGCACATTTGAGTAAGTACTTAATCACGCTGAAGTGCCGTTCGAACGCTCACGTTTCTTCTTTCCAGCAAGTTTATCGACTCCCACCTCAAGCCGTACAAGTGCAGAGCTCCAGGCTGCCAAAGCACTTCCTTTTCCTCCACCGCTTGCCTCTTTCGTCACGAGCGAGAGGCTCACGCACTACACGGCTACGGCGATAAGCCATTTCTTTGTCCGCAAGAAGGCTGTGAGCGAGCAACACCAGGAAACGGTTTTCCTCGACGCTGGAATCTTGTTGATCATATGCGAAGAAGGCATAAGCTGGACGCACCCATTTCAGGAATCATCGACGCGCGAACATCCATCAAAATGGTAGACAAGAAAGAGACTAAGAAGAAGTCTCCTATGCAAGCGGAGACAGAGGATGATTTGAAGGATAGATGGGAGACACACCGGCTTGTTTTTGAGACCCTCCTGGAGAAACTGAATGATCCCGAGAACCCCGACAACGCGGCGATGACCGAAGAGGCACAGATTCACCTATCTTCTCTGCTTAAGATCCAAGCCAAGCTAGATGAGAAGAGTAAGAATGATGATGAAAAGGGCCAGGCAGGAGAAGACTAAGGAAGAGAGCAAGGGTGATGATACCGAGGGAAAGGATGCAGAAGGAGGTGAGAAGTAGGACAGTTCCAAGCTAGCCCCGACATGAAGTTTATGAGTAAATGAATACAATACGTCTCGTTCAAACAGGGGGAAGAATCTCAAGTATCTAAGACATTGGCGGTGCCTGAAACAGAGCTGCTGCCTAGATAATGCGTATCCCGGCCATGACGATACAACACTTGTTGATCCCTGTCGGAGCAGTTTTATCTGTGCCAATATCAATCAAGGTGCATGATAACAGTATTTTAATAGCAGGAGAAACTCTCCTGTGTATTACGATATCGATAACGATCGGGCGCGTGGTTTATCCACATGCGTCTGTCCCGCATCCCTCATTTTGTGGCTTTCAGGATAAGCACTTGAGCGCTAATCCCTGAACGACTCCTCCAAGAAAGAATATTCTAGATATTTCTACAACTTTGGAGAATCTTGAAGAATCATCCAATATTCTGAGCTGTCACTTCTAAATTTGGCATAAAGGGGCGACTTTGGCCGGCTTTCACTGAGATAATTCATCCACTCTACACTCATCATTCACCCTATTCACCTCAATCATTAACACTATTCTTCTTCATTCTCAATCATTCCATTCTCTTCCTTCAATCATGGCTCATTACGCAAGTCTCCCCTCCGGTGCAACCCTCGACGTGAAGCCATTCAAGGCCCACGTCGACGAAGAGAAACTCCAGCACTTCAAGAAGCTCCTCGAGCTCTCCCCAATTGCCCCTCCCGTCTTTGAAAACACCAACGCTGGTCGCAGGTATGGAATGGAGAGAGACTGGCTCGAGAATGCAAAGAAAGAGTGGCTAAACACGTTTGACTGGCGCCAGCATGAAGATCGCATCAACTCCTTCCCCAACTTCAAGGCCTCGGTGAAGGATTCACAGGGCAACGACCTTGAGATCCACTTCTTGGCTCTGTTCTCGGAGAAGCCTGATGCCATCCCCATCGCCTTCTTCCACGGCTGGCCCGGCTCCATCTGCGAGTTCCTCGACCTTCTTGACATCCTCAAAGAGCGGTACACTCCCCAAGATCTGCCCTATCACGTCATCGTCCCGTCACTTCCCGGCTACGCCTACTCATCCGGTCCTCCCGTCGATGTCGATTACGGCGTTGATCTGGCAGCCAGCGCCATAAACAACTTGATGCTTGGCTTGGGCTTTGGCTCTGGTTATCTTGCCCAGGGCGGCGACCTTGGCAGCTTCGTTAGCCGGTTCCTTGCCATGACCTCGGATGCTTGCAAGGGCATGCACGTCAATATGATGAGTATCCCGCCACTGGACAAAGACGATCCTCTCACAGATGAGCTGGAGAAGAAGGCATTGGAGAAGGCGAAGGAGTTCCTGGACACCGGAAATGCCTTTGGACTGTTGCAGGGGACACGAAGTGCCACAATTGGATTGGCATTGAGTGCCAGTCCGTTGGCGTTGCTCAGCTGGATCGGAGAGAAGATTCTTGCATGGACTGACCAAGACCCTCCCCTCGACAAGATCCTCGAAACAGTGACACTGTATTGGCTGACGGATACTTACCCTCGGGCCATGTACCACAACCGCGGAATGGGCAACCCAGATGAGAAGCCAAAGATTGCGAGGATCAGTGTGCTCACCAACCTCACCCATGTGCAACTCCCATATGTTGCAAAGCCATGCGGCTACTCCCTCTTTGCGCACGAGGTCTTCCCAGTTCCCCAAAGCTGGGCAGCCAAGACCTGCAACCTCGTGTACTTTAACCAGCACGAGCATGGAGGTCATTTCGGGGCCATGGAGAGACCCAAAGAGCTTCTCGCGGACGTTGAAGAGTATGTTAGGAAGGTGTGGAAGACTGGCGAGTAGGAACTGGGTGATCACGCCAGTGTGATTCGGTCATGACTGGATAGCCAACTGGTTATTTTTCCCTTTCATTCCCTCTCTTGGTATTTCACTCTTTATCTTCATTTTCCTTGGCTGTACTTCGTTTGACAGATTGACAACACTGCACTACTACATTTGCCCATTGACATAGCCTCGAGTAAGTGGAAACAGGCTTCGGCATCTCGATTCACATCTTTGGTACTCTCTCCTTCAGACTAATACCTATTCTCAACCATCTGGGCCTCCCTCGTCGTATGGTATTACAAGTGATTCCATCATCCACTACTTTCTTGACTTGACATTAAAGCAGCCTCAGAAAAATGACCGAAAATTACATCCATATCAGAACAGAAGCCGGTGTGTAATGGCAGACGTATTAAATGAGAACATTGTAGCGCTAATCATAGCAGGGGTCGCACATGAAACCAACCCTTCCTCAAAAGATCCCACCAAGCTTTCGCAAGAATTCATGCCTGGCCCACGAACGCATCAAACTCAACTCCCTACCGCCTGCTCATCAAGCCGCTCTCGATTCTTCAACCGGCCTATCTGCCCCCAGTGGAATGTTCAACAGCGCCGGGTCTCCCCAATATCGTGGGTTGCAGCGTTTGCAATATGTCCAGAAGAATTGCTTCTTCAACTTCCTGGGGTGGATGACGCATTTGTCTTTGTCTCCCGGATGCTGGCAGTATCTATAGTGGGTGCGTGTTGTTATGACAAAATCGCAGAATGAGCAGTGGTAGTATACTTGTAGGATGATGCACATTGTTTCTGGATGCGTGGTCTGGATTGATCTTCGAAGGGGGATAGACGATTCGTCGAGGTTGTTGGGTTTGCAGATTCTATACAGTCGATGGTTTCTGGACAGACTTGGGAGATTTTTTATAGTCTGCTGCTACCCGAGTGTGGATATTAGACTCGGCATATGAGTCGTATTCACAGCGTGTAGAGGAGGCGCTGTACCTGGACGATGATCCAAGCTCAGACAATGCTTCCGTGACGAAACGCATTAGCTGAGACATATTAGCTGATGGAAGTTTCCCACAAGTGTGCAACTCCTACAATTAATAGTAAACGCCACTGATGCTATACCATACCAGTATGTCAGGCATACCCTTACTGGTAGGTTCATCCATCAACTTTATACCTGACAGCTGTTTCACAGGTGCAACCCGTTGTATAACAGCCATCAATGAACGATGAGGGGGAGCCATAATTCTCTACATGATCTGAACATGTGAACGAGATCATTGTTGCACATTGTGCTCTTGCAACTGTTGATCTGGGAGCTTTAGAAAAGTGGAGGAGAACTGTGATCTTTGGCCCGGACTACTACCACAGGCTAATAGTACATGATGAGATATACCCCTAATGACATCTATATCTTGTCCAGCTCAATATCTCAGCTTATTTCCTTATTCACGCATCAACCCAGCAATCTTGTCTTCTCGCCAATACCACAAGCCAGCCCACGTGGCCCCAGATCCGGCCAGAAACTGACCAGCAACAACATCGATGCTGCCTTCACTGCCTCACATGTCTTCATATATCCAAGCTGACGCAAATCCCAGATGGAGTAGAGATTGCTCCTCGCAAACGCTGTCATGGCCAATGCCATGTCACTCCTGGGAAAGATTCCCAGCTTTTCAGCAAAGGTTAAAAGGCGGCATTGCGCGTTGAAAGGGTTTGGCAGGCCTAGGGAAATCTTGCAGGTGTCGATCCCGGACTTTGCCATGCGTATGCGAGAGAGGCAATGTATGCCGCAACCTGTATGGTAAAGGCGTAGGTATATACCGCCTTGATTGACTCCATATCCTTCATCTTACATCGGTCATAGATGGCTTCGTCATCGTCCTCTTTCGGCTGACGTTTGCACTTCCATCTTCTCAAGCCTGCAGCGATCGCCACTGCAAGAACATTAAATAGAGGTGTAAAAACAGAGTTGTAACCTGCCAGATTCCAGGATAATTATGCCATGCATGGGCATTAGGAGTTGGAGCCAGTAGGAACCACAAAGTCAAGCCTAATGTCGGGAACCAATGACTTGACCACCTCGACAGGCACAGTACGTCCTGTGGGCTTCTCATAGGAGAATAGTGCAGTCAAGATAGAATACAATGGCCCGATTCCACCGATGCCTTGGATTTGCATTCGGACTGAGAGCAGCGACGGCAGAGTCAGAGGAGTCGCCTGGTTACCGGTGCGGGAAGCCTCGATGGCGCATATCAAGAGCGGCGAAATGACCTAGGACAAAAAGCTTCAAAGTTGGACTCTTGTTAAGGGATCCGTGTCCAAAATCGGAACAGCGAAGACAAAAGTAAAGAGGTTGAAAATTTCACTGGCTGATGTGTTGCCAAGCCACTTCAAGGTCATGGTGGACTTGCTCCATTGGTCGATCTCGAAAAAGGGTAGCCTGAACGCTTGCGAGAAATAAAGTACAGAAGCGCCATGCCCCCAATGCAGATCTTCTTGACAATCCTATAGGCCCTTGGGTCGAGATATGCCCCGGACAGCAGGCTCAGAAGACTCTCTCGTCCGCTCAAAGGCTATACAAACTTGCAAACGATTTTAGATATCGCGGGGTTCTCATAGGCGAAGAGTGACTGTTGGTCATGGGCTCGGCTGACAATCCCCATAGCACGCCCATACTGTATCTGATTGAAGATATTTTCAATCTCTTCGTCCGCTAGGCTATTCAAGTAGCCACCTCGGCTATCTCTTGTTCGAAGCAGAGCATCCATCAACTCTGCACACGACTCCATGGCGTCATTGGCCCCTTGGCCCCTTGGCCCCTTCTCCCACGCTAAGAACGCAGTGTTGGTCGCAAATTCTGGCAACCACATATAACCTTGTCAGGGGGCGCCACAGGGTTCCCTACCAATGAAATCGGCGCAGAAAGCGCACTGATCATTCTGGGTTTCTTTGGCGGTGTTAGATCGAGCCAAAATTTTCCTCCGGCCTCATCTTGGAGGTTATAAAAGAGGGCCCGGACCGCACCATGACAACACCCAATTCTCAGCAACGACCGCACTCCTTCAATTCAATCACACGCTCTCTCAACAAGATGGCAGGCTCAAGAAGCATCACTCCAGAGGAGTGGGAATCGCTCAAAGCAGTCATTTCTGACCTGTACCTAAACCAGAAAATGACACTGGCTGAGGTGATGAGACTCATGGAAGATGAGCATGGGTTCCGAGCCAGGTCTGACATGGTCTCCACAGCAGGCAGTGTTCTAACGTGTCAATAGCAAAGCCCAGTACGTTCGAAAGTTGAAGAACTGGGGAATGGAGAAGAATTCAACCAACCAGAAGTGGAAAGTTGCGGCCCAGCAAGTTCAGAAGCGGAAGTTGGAGGGAAAGGAGACCGAGATCCTCATCAACGGAAGGTTGATCCCGTGGAAGAAGCTCAGAAAAGAGACAGCCAGATATACTGGTTCCCAATCCGACATGAGAGAAGGATCAGGCGGGTTTTGTATTCAAACATAATCGGGAAACAAGCATGGGCTGACACTGTTAGATATCCCAACGGATCTTTCAACCGGCGTGATTGCTCGTACTCCACCAGGAGAATTTCCCACAGGCATCCAAACCATTCATATACCGTGGTTCCAGTTTCAGGCTTTTGTGGAGTCATCCAGTACGTTGAATCTGCTGAATCCTTGTCTTGATCAGACGCTCATCAGTCCCTCAACAATAGTCGAGTGTCTTACCGTGGACGCTAGCCCCCTTTTTATGAATCTTCCATCCACCTACAATCCGACAGAATGGGAGCACTCGATGGGCTTCTCCGGCGACCTTGGCACCGAGCCACTTCCTTCTATCCCGAACAATGAACTGGATCTGTTGCTAGGCTGGGACCCGAGTTCTGCCAATGAGGAACAGGCACAGTCTTCTTCGCTGCTCGATCCGAGTTGCCGTGAGGCTAGAGGGCTTCTCGAAGAGTGCCTAGACGAGTTCATCGATCCGGACAACCCAGATTATTCCTCTCGAATCTCTTCGAGTTTGGAGGAAATCACCATCGATCGACATGACGGAGACCTCGTGCACCATGTAAAAAGGCTTTCAACTGCCTCGGGACACGAGGCAGTGTTTCAACTGCTCCGTTATACGGTCTACCTCTCCTCCAACAACCTCTTATCCGACACGAAGACCGACAAACTCTTGAGGTGGATTATCGACAGTGGACACCTCTGGACTTTGGAGAGTTTACTCGGAAGTACGCTCCCCACCACCAAGATCTTTGCCTCCAACCTCCTAGTGAGTGCTGCCAGACTTGGAGAAGTCAACCTGGTTAAAGCTCTTCTCGCGAAAGGGTTTGACCCTAATACTCTTGCTGGTACGCCAGAAAAGAAAACTCCCCTGGAGGTAGCTGCAGATCAAGGAAGCGTCTCCCTTGTAAAGGTCTTGCTGGACGCCAAAGCCAGTCCCAATGTTCACCATCAGAATAGCCACCCCGCCTCCAGGACAGCTCTCCACAGTGCAATCTCTGGCCGCCACGAGAACTCAGTCATTGCGAGAATGCTGATTGATGGGGGTGCGGATGTGAACGCAGTAGGCCGAGATTGGGACCGCCCGACAACGATGCTCAATTTGGCAGCACACTATGGGGATCCAGACCTTGTTCAGAAGCTGCTGGACGCTGGCGCCCGGGTGAATGAAATGTCCGTGGGCGAAGGCACGGCACTGCAAATTGCAGTAAGCCGAGGCAACATAGAGATCACTGAGATTTTGATCGCAGCGGGAGCTGACGTCGATTGCCCGATCGGCAAGGCATATCAAGATGTATGCCAACTTTCCGCAGAGAAGAAATGGTCCGATGTTGTTGAAACGCCAATCCAACGGGCAGCGAATGAAGACAATATGGAGATGGTACAAGTTCTTCTGGAAGCCGGTGCAGACATTCACGGCTTCCCGGCCAGAGAGGTTTTCCCGAGGCTCATGTCCAGTGGTAAACTCAGCGAGGAGGAGGACGAGGAAGAAGAAGAACACTATTTGGATCATTGTGACCTTACTTGCAGGCTACGACCGGCACTAATGTCAGCTGTGGCAAGGGAAAATGTCGTTCTGGTTCGAATGCTCTTGAACCTGGGCGCAGATGTCAATGCTAGAGGCTGTGAAGGCACTGCATTGCAATTAGCATCGGCGCAAGGAAACGTCAAGCTCGTTCAGCTATTGCTGAAGAAGGGGGCAGACGTGAACAGTGCCGTTCAGAATCACAAAAGAGGGAGAACCGCTCTCCAAGCAGCTGCAGGATCGGGAGACGAGGATCTGGTCGAGTGCCTGCTCAAAGCTGGTGCTCAGGTCAACGCCCTCCCAAGTTCTTGCGAAGGCCGCACCGCAGTTCAAGCAGCTGTCGAATCAAAGAACATCGACTTGGTCAAGTTATTGGTCAATGCTGGCGCTGATATCAATGCTGCACCTGCGCCTACGGATGGCTGCACATGCCTTCAAGCAGCCGCTGCCAGCAAGAATGTCGAGATGGTGGAACTGCTGCTTCAGCTCGGGGCTGATGTTGATAGCCCTGCATCCTCTGAAAGCGGCGGACGAACACCCTTGCAAGCTGCAATCGAGTCTGGTCATGAACGGGTATCTGCGATGCTGATTGAAAGGGGAGCGAACCTCAATCTGCCATCATCGGTTGAAGAAGGGTCTTCAGCGCTCGGCTTTGCTATTGCGAATCACAACCGTGACCTGGTTCACTCGCTGCTAGCCGGTGGAGCAGATCCAAATGGCTGCGGGGGGAAGCAGACGCCTCTCGGAATTGCGACGAGTCTGCGTGTCCTTGACATCGTGTGCTGCCTTTTGGATGCCGGTGCAGATGTGAACAGAACTCACGAGCGCAAGACACCGCTCGAATTCGCTGTCGAGGGAGATAGTCTAGATATAGCGCGTGCTATACTACGTGCTAAACCGACATTTGGCGGTCAAGTTGGCGGGGAAGTACTCCGACAGGCGGTCCGCAACAACTCGCTCAAGATGGTCGAGCTTTTACTTTCACATGGGGTCAGCGTGAACAAGCCTCTGGGTATGAAGGGAAACTCTCCCCTTCTGGAAGCAGTGAGACGATGGAGTATCAACGAGGACCTTGTCCGTACTTTGTTGAGCCACCATGTTGATGTGAACTCGGATCACGGTGAACCTCTTCAGGTCGCTGCTGCGAAGGGTTCTATCTGGACAGTACAAGCCTTGCTCAAAGCCGGGGCCAACGTCAACTCCCCGGCCCTTGGTCCATATTCCAGGACGGCCCTTCAAGGAGCAGCTGCATCAAGAAAAACTGAGCTCGTTGATATATTACTGGAAGCTGGAGCAGATATCAACGCTCCTCCTAGTCCAGAGTGGGGCGAAACAGCGCTCCAAGCGGCAGTTGCTCGAGGATCTGTTCGCATGGTCAAGTTTCTGCTTTTGCACGACGCCGATGTCAATGCCCCGGCAAGTCCGTACCATGGGGCAACAGCACTACAAAAAGCAGCAATGGCGGGTCATCTGCGCATTGCATTGATGCTACTTAAAGAAGGCGCTGATATCAACGCGCCACCGGCGGCGACTGGAGGACGCACAGCGCTCGAAGCCGCGGCCGAACATGAACGCCTTGATCTTACGTGCCTGCTTCTTCGCAATGATACTGAGCTTGAGACTTTGGAGAGGAGGTGTAAACGAGCTGCAAAACTGGCGGCCTCAGCTGGCAATCATATACTTGCTAATGTTCTGCGGGAATGGAAGAAGGATTAGGAAAGGTATGTCTCGCAGTAATCACACGCAATTGGGTTCTCTCTCCTCGGTAGGAATTTCAGACATTTACATGCCATGCTAGACCTGATAGTTGAAAGAATTGCAAAAATGATCAGATGTTTTACAATCATTTCAAACAGAAAAAGTATTACTTCAAGACCATATTCATCTCAAGATCGAGAGTCACAGCCGCGTCCCCAACATACCTAACCCACTAGGTGCCCCTTCGTTTGTCACCAAAACTTCAAGATCCGCGGCATGGGCCGTAGGGATAAAACCCGCCAGCACTGATGAGACTCTATGAAAACCCATGCTTACATTTAGTCCGCTTGTTTTCCCTGCCACGTAGGCTTTTAGTCTTGCCCATCCTCTCGCCCAGCATCCAGCCTGTGTCGCAAGATGTACTTATTTCAAGTCACCCATCAGCATCCTTGAAGCCACTTGTTCCGCTGGTATCATGCGTGTTTCGGCTTCCGTGGTTCCTCTTCAAAGAGAATTTCCAGTTTCCTGAACATCAGAATAACGAAAGCGGTATCCGGGTATATGTTGCAGTACGCGCGTAGTGCTTCTTCGCAGCACATGAAACCGCTGTTGTTCTACAAGCGAAACTAAACTTCCCCAATAACCACTCGCATCTGCCTTGCTCATCATGCAGCATACACATCGGCTGTTTCTGTGTTGTTTTGGGGAGAACAATAACACTCGCACAACCTTGGTGTGAGTTGACCTTCGTTTCGGTCAATGTGCTCCAAACCTCCAGCCTCTACTGCCCTGCTTAGGCCCGCTTCGCCCCCATATAGTGAGGGTCTAGATTCTATTCTTGACTGTCATCTCTCATACGTCTAGGTAGCACCTCAGGCGATTAGTCAAACGACAGCGGTGGTAGCTCATTCGCAAATCTCAACTTATCTAGACGTCGCGAAGACGGGCAACATGGAAACTGGAGCACATTTGAGAGACTTACGCGTCCCGTCACTCAGCATAACTCGGGGACATCGGACATCCGTTTGAAAACGTAAGTTCATCCGTTGCCTGCTGACTGGCATACGAAGCCTATTCATATATCGGTTTATATCGGGTGAGCCTATTTACAGTTTCAGGTAGTTGGCAGCGATATTCGAACCACAGACATGCCCTCATCTCAGATAGTAAGTCCTACATCCAGACGGGATGACAAATAACGGCAGGTTCCATCTCACCCCGTATACCCTCGGAAGGATCTGCTTATGGCAGACGCATACTCCTCACTTGCATCCTGCTTACTGAAAACAGCAAACAGCCAAGACCTCACAGCCTGCTTCATAATAGACATTATTTTCAAGGATGGGATACGTGCTACGAGGTCTGTCGGCGAAATAGCCTGCTGTGTAACTGTTTGCCGAAAGAGTCCTCTTGCGTTGAGCAATGCCACAATGGCGAACACAATAGTCTTGCGTAGCTATGTAACGTGTACCAGGCTCACGGAGCCTCAGTTATCATCATGCATCGCACGTGTATGATTGTCACATGGGATATGGCCGCAGTAGCTACCCATAGCTGAAATCACATCAGACTCTATTGAAATGGCGCACGGCACGACGGCATCATTCCAAGGTCGACCATATTCAGCTCGGTCTTGGCATCTGCCGCAGTGGTGCACTTTCTGTGCTGATATTTGCTCGAAAAGCAGGCTAGCAGATGCGGGCTTGCGAGGAGGCTTACAGCTTCGCCCTCGACGTAATCGAATGCAAAGATTCGACCATCCCAGAGGCCTCTTGATCACATCGTGAGAGATGGCTCGTGTACTTGGAAGCCACCACCCTTTTGTCTTGGTTGCACACCATCAGCCAGCCCGTATGCCCTTCGGTAACACTGATTTCCGGGTCAAGACACGGGCTACCTAAGCCGTCTTGCGAGGTAGGGCTGAGGACAGGAACGCCAGTAAGCATAGAGAGTAACGTCTCATTGGAGGAGTTAAGCTTACTAAAAAAAAGGTCCGGTGAGCCATCACTAAAGGGTTTAGCCGTAGGGCGAGCTGAGTTTATCTCGGCCTTGCCCACGATGACGGAACTGAGTATCCACCTCATCGGAGGGTACATGCTCACGCCTACATCTGACATCCAAGACACTTTGACAGCCTGATATGCACATATGCCGCTCATCCTGACAAACAGACATATCCCGCAAATCCTTCCAGCGTCGCAGGAAGAAGGATCGCCATGACGTGCTGTATTGTCTTTGAATACGAGGAGGATGCTGCGACAAGGCCGACAGTCTCGCACTTTGGTCAGGTTACAGCGGCGTCAACTGCCAACTCCAGCAATAGATTACCCAGCCCGACCTGCTAGTCTTACACACGTTATGCAAGCTCGTGATGGAGGCGTGGCACAGCTGACCCTCCCTCAGCCCCGAGCATCACGGCATCTCGTTGCGGGGTAGACACGGCAGACTCGGGGCCCTCGTCCGGGTGGACCTCTCGCCTCTGGGATGCCACCACCATCATTACCACATGGACTCCGGTCCAGGCCTGTCCGATCAGCACAGCCACCCCGAGCACTAACAGACAGACTATCGCCGATTCCGCCAAGGCCATTGCCCAGAGGCTAGCGCTGATTCGCTGGGCGCAGCTAAGAGCGAACTGGCGGAGGCTCAGTCAGCCCGAAATAGCAACCCACTGTACCACGAGGCTTTCCACCCGCTTATGACGGAACAGAGCCCCAGCCCTGGCTAAGTTAGGTGTTGTGTTGAGAGGCTTGACACTCGCATGCTGCGCCGGCCATCACCATCTTCCGTGTTGTAGATGGAGGTTTGCGCTGAAAGTCGACGGCAACTTTCAACAGAGGCTTTTGTGCGAGGAGAATTCTATTATTTAAGAATCAAGTGATTCCCCGATCAATCCATTCTCTTCATTCTCATCATCCTCATCCACCTCTCACTTACACAACAACTCAACCATCTTTCACTTACACCAACATTCACACAACACTCGCTGCCTTTCATACCACTACTTGATTAATTTATCTCTTCTTTCAATCTTCAATATGCGCTACTCCCTCACTCTCATCGCCTTTGCCGCCACGGCTCTGGCTCTTCCCACTGCCAAGCCCGCCGATGATGGCTCTTGGGCTCCTGGCAAGTACGAGGGCAAGGGCACAGGCTACGACGACGGCAAGTGGCACGAGGGCAAGTACGAAGGCGGCAGCACCGGCCACGACGACGGAAAGTGGTATCCCGGAAAGTACCCCGGCGGCAAGGCCAAGCGCAATGACGACGGTTCCTGGGCCCCTGGCAAGTATGAGGGCAAGGGAACTCCCTACGACGACGGAAAGTGGCACGAAGGAAAGTACGAGGGTGGTGATACTGGCTACGATGATGGCAAGTATCATGGCGGCAAGGTCAAGCGCAACGACGATGGAAGCTGGCACGAGGGAAAGTATGAAGGCAAGGGAACCCCTTATGACGATGGCAAGTGGCATGAGGGCAAGTACGAAGGTGGTGATACCGGTTACGACGACGGAAAGTACCACGGCGGCAAGGTCAAGCGCGCGGATGACGGCTCTTGGCACGAGGGAAAGTATGAGGGTGGTGACACCGGATATGATGACGGCAAGTGGGAGGAGGGCAAGTACGAGGGCGGTGATACTGGCTATGATGATGGCAAGTACCACGGCGAGAAGACCAAGCGCAACGATGACGGCTCCTGGCACGAGGGCAAGTACGAGGGTGAGGGTACTCCCTACGATGATGGAAAGTGGCACGAGGGAAAGTATGAGGGCGGCGACACCGGCTACGACGACGGCAAGTACCACGGTGGAAAGAAGAACTAAGCGGAATTGGTTTCATTCGGCACTTTTCTCAACGACATTGGGCTGGAGTTTTTGGGCTTTAGACATGGTACATATTCGCTTCTTTCCAGCGGCCTCGGTCTTTTGACTCATGGTTGACTTGGTCCTCTTTTGGCCTTCTTGTTTATACTGATTCATTCCTTTTACTTTATATACATGGATACATTGGCACTTCAACACAATCGTCCATCGACAGTGACTTGCTTTGATCGTAATGCATCTTCCCCATTTAAGATCAACTGCCTGTGAATCCCCTTGCATGCAGTTTCATAATATTTCAGTAGAGTCGTGTCTTGAGAATTGGGCCCTGTCCTCTGCCATCTTGCGACGACGCCACACGGCTGTTGTCCAAATGGCAAGACACTGGTGTTGCGGAGACTGAAGAGACTAGACATACGGCGCAACAGCTGGCAGCCAAGAGAACCGATAAACTCATTTTCGGGGCCAATGAGCATGGATGAAGTCATCCGATCCATGACGACAGTTAATCTGGCTCGAACATCCACGTTTCGCTCATGAGGACCGGACCTCGGAGCGCCCGACCAGGGATCCACTGAGACGGGCGGCCCCACCCGAGCCGAAGCTCGCAAGGTCCGCACACGGAGACGCAAAAGCGGCAACACACGCATGCAAGGCAGGACAAATAAAGACAGATGATGGCTGTGAGATGAAAACACGGAAAGAGGAGGAAAAGGATGCGAGAAATGCAGAAGGGAACAATGAATTAAACGGGAGGTCACGAGAAGAGGCAGAAGACGGGTCATTGTGCGGGGCCCACTTTGGATATTTTATGATGATTCTTATGATGATTGCGGATGAGGATTTGCTCAGGGCGGGCCCAAAGAGGTAAGTCGGCCAAATACAGCAAAAGTCAACGAACAGCACCACAAAAACATCACCAACAGCATCAGCACTCCGGAATGGCAAACGATTTGCTTCAAAGGGCAAAAAAGTAAGGTCGACAACGGCAGGATTCGAACCTACGCGTGCGAACACAATGCCTTGATATGCAGGATAGCAGGGCATCGCCTTAACCACTCGGCCACGTTGTCCTCTTTGATGCCAGGGACGTTCAAACTTGGGAATATGAAGAGAGAAATTTTCATGATCGACGTTTCCAGGACTCGCTACGCCTTGTGAAGAATCTTCTTCATCGCCAAATATCTGGATGACTTGTTTTTCCATTCATTGCCCCTTCACACTCATTCTAACATGGTGGCCGACTTGATCTCTCATCGCGCTTCGATATGTGGCTGAGCGTTGTGGCTGCCACCATTCAGGATGGCTTTGACGAGGATGTCCTTCGAACTCGCATGTCTCTTCGAGGTATGAAGATGATGAATTTGCAAAATACAACGCTTAAACGAGACAAGAAGTCCTGATTCATGTTTATGCAGCAAGCAAATTAGTACCAGACTAAGTTTTGTTTTAAGCGCCCTTGATGCACTAGGCTCCTTCGCGGACGTAGAAGTCTGCACGAAAACAAAAAGACGAGAAGCACACCTCACAACTTCGGAAAAGATGCCATTGCCATATCCGGCAACTAGAAACAGGGCCATATCATGTCCGTATTCCGAAGAAAGCTGCTGGATTAATTGCCTCTTGATATTCGGTGCCAGTCGAGCCGCGTTGTGTTGACACTGGGGTGTAGGGTACGCGTCGCGTCGGCCAAAAGCCACCACGTCTCATGGTTGATGGTGACTGGTGCGTGAGCCCTCAAAGTCTTCCTGCATAACACTATCCATCAGCTCAGTCTCCCTTAGGGTTGGCTTTAGACGAGCTTTCTCATACTCGATACTTTGTTTAGATGTTTCATGAAATGATTATTATTGCATAATGACGAACGCACAACTAAGCGTTAACACATGAGATGGAGAAACAAGATAATCATAAATAGCACTCGACCGGACGAGGGTACACTCCTCGTGCATAAAGAACTGTATCATGAATTCATTGTTGGGCTTAGCGATCAGCTTGATAAAGAGGCAAATCACAGGCGATCCAGTTCTGGTTGTAGGTTTAGCAGTGAGGAAGATGAAGCCAAGATATATGATTACCAGAGTAAGATTGGTGCTTCCCTTGCCACGCACTTCAAGAACACGAAGAACGGTCTATACGTAGCGATGGATAAATCGTCGATGTTGATGAGCTTAGGTCGAGCTGGACACAATAGGTGTCCTAAGAATCTAGTAAAAACACCCTGAGTAGTAAACTACATATATCTGCTACCCCTGAGAGCAACAGCTGGTTGTAACTATAGCCAAGGGCAGGACGTACAGTAGGCAGCAATCCCACCAGTAAGTCAAAGTTGACAAATCAGAAGGTTTTTCGCATTATGAACTCGACCTCAACCGGGATAAGATAATCCTCCTTATACTTCCACACACATAATGGTGTGAAGAACAATGTGCATCGTCGAGATATTAGTTACGGTTAAGCAATGCTTGGCTGGCGAGATCTCTGACAGTCAACAGGATGCTGCGTTCCCATTGCTTCTCTTGCGTTGTGGATCTGTTAGATCCCTGAAGCCACCAGACAGCTGTCTGACCACTGGACACTGAAAGCTTTGGACTAGAGCATCGGTCGTCGCACAAAGAAATGAAGCGCTCTAAAACACCATGGCTAATTGCAATGTTTCTGAACTCGAACCTGAACTTGACGATTTCCAATGTGCAACGATATCTACTGCACTTACGAAGCCGCTATCACCAGCAAAGGATCGATAGCTCAGCGGTACGAGCGAGGGATTGCAGATCCCTAGGTCCCGTGTTTCGATCCACGGTCGGTCCTGTTGGTTTTCTTTTTGCGTGTCAAAGCCACGATCACTCGCTTTCACACATGTACAAAGTCAACCAGAACATCTCACGGCTTTACTTCATTTTTATGCTTGATGCCATCACCAGACCCAAGGACCCCGTTTCTCAGTCGTTATTCTCGCCCCGCCTTTCCCACACTTCTTACAGCGGCACTGAAGGACCTCTACCGACACCCTCTTGCCCCACCCGGTACAACTTTGCCCGCAATGTCCCTCTAGAGGCATCAACGGGTTTAGAAGCACTGAGCATAGAAGCTCCTTTGAAAAGTCGGGAAAATCGTCCAGCACCTCCTGGATGGCATGCCAGCTCTCCCCCTGGTCCATGGCCGTCCGAATCTCTGCCCTTGCAAATTCCACCGCGGCCTCTCGGAGCGGCCGAGACGCTTCTGCAGGCATGTGGTAGATGTTGGGGATTGAGTCAAGGAACTTTGCAAAATCACGGTCCTTTGCGAGACACTTGGTGTACCTTTCCGTTGCCAAGGCTATTAGGCCTTGAATGTCGTACTTGTCTGCCAAGGCGGCCATGGCTGTATGCAGAAAAAGCACTGGAAGCTCTTTGCCACCGTCAGTATCGTCCTCAGTCGTGCTCTCTTTATCGGGGTCGGAATAATCGTCGGTATACATGTATTCCACCATGCGACTGACAATGGCTAGGGGGTAATCGTCAATCGTGTATGTGCGAGATGTTGCCTCCTGAAATCAAGTGAGTTTCTAAGCTACTGTGGACATTTGCGGGGTCGTTTCTTACACTGAATCTTGACGTACATGCCCTGTAAAAAACAGAAGATTTGCCACTGATGATGACCCGGTGGACGTCGATTCTTTCCTCTTCGCATAGAATGGCAAAGTCCGTAAAGTCGCCATTCGCACGCACACTAGATAGGGTTATTTATTGCTCTGAGGATCAAATGCGATTTCTGGAGGCAACATACTTGGCCATTCCGGAATAGGACTTGGGAGTCATTGTGATATTTGAAATGGGAATTTAGATGTTTGGAAGTGGTGTTGGTGTATTCACCTGTGTGAGAAACGAAGTTGGAATTGAAAGCTTGAGTTTGTTTGTGGAGGAGAAATAGAGTAACATGGACCCAAGGGGAGGGCTCAGTATAAATGGGCAAAGAAAAGTCAAATCTACTTCGACAGACGACCGGAGCCAACTAGACCCTTTTCAGAGGATGTGTGATACCTAAGCTTGAGCGACATAGGCATGGTTAAAGCTTACGTTAAAGGTTTCGGCGTGCGTAGCAGAAAAGCCACAAGGAAAGCCCTGAAAACATGGCGGGAATGGAGGCAAAGTGACACGAGCTCTTTGATATGAAGCTTGTGCATGATAGAGTTGTGAAGAGGCGCTTGACAGTGCAGCTTGAAGCCTAAACCGACTGAGCGTGACCAACCAATTAAAGTTTTTAACTGAACTAACTGGGTTGTATACCGTTGTGTCGGGGAAAACATAGGCCCGTTCTGCACAGGACCAAGGCGGTTGTTAACTCACACTCCGACCATCAAATGTCCTCCCTGGGAAACCATAACCTTCTCATGAGCTATTTCCATCTCCAGTGGTCACCGGCACAGTGCAGTTTTACGTGGGGGACCCCAAACGCTGCCTGTCTTCGGGGCAATTAGTCTAGCATCTTTCACCATAGGATGATACAACCCATGGCCACAACTGAAAAGGGTCGCCGGACTATCGAAGACGGCAACCTTGCCTTGGTCAAGGACCAAAACCTTGTCGTGGTAAAACTGGATACCTGTTGGTACCTACCCGGGTCGCCTGGCAAGAGAAAGTGTTCAGGACACTTATTGTTGACTCGAGTTTGTGCATGATGGCAATGATGGTGGTAGCCATGAAATTGGTGAACAAGGTTTGATGTATCACGCTCTCAGTCATTGCATCCATCCTCGAGGTTGCTTTTAGTGCATATGGTCAGTATGATTCAGGCATCAAAGGGTATCAGTGGGATGAAATATACCTTCTTCATCAAGGATCAGGACTGGTGATTTCTGGATGAGTTCCCTCGTCAGCGCCAGAAGTTGAACCACTCCGACCGACAAGCTGGTCCTAGTTTGGTATTAGCGACATGGCCATGGGAAGTCTTGTAAGTAGCGGTTTCGGGGTTATTTACCTTGTGCTGACTCGAGTTTCAAGTAATTGCTGTGGTCGTCCGTCGCTAGTCTCATTGATCTTGGCCATCTAGCTGATCACCACTAGACCGGCTGCCTTGGGCGTGGAGCACCTTGTAAAAGCCCAAGTCACGGGCCATTACCAGCATAGCGTGGCCGAGGACTACGATGAAATGAAAAGAACCAGTTCGTTTAGCAGTGAATAAGTCACATTTGAGGTCCTTAAACCGAGGTACAACATGGCGAAAGCAGAGCGTCGGACCCAATTGCCTAGATAGGCAAGCATAGTGCACACTCCACCAAGTTAGTGGGTATGCAGGGATGCCTCAGGCTGTAGAGGGAGCGTCCATCCGTCCTGTTCGGCGCTGCCATTTCTCGCAACTGACCCAGAAATCCCCCTTAACCTACGGTAGACGAATTACTCACTACTGAATATGGGATCAACGGCCGCACCCAGCAGAGTCAAGAAGACAGACATCACTCGCAGGCGGACTGGCTGCCAAACATGCCGACACCGGCGGCGAAAGGTGCTGTACAGCTGACAGCTGAGAATTCACTATCGTACCTAGCTAATATGTGTGTGCTCAATAGTGTGATGAAACGCGGCCCAAGTGCTTATCATGTGTCCAGAGAGGCGTCGAATGCGGCGGTTACGAGCGCCGCATCGCCTTCAAGGATGTCTCAGCCGCCACTGCTGACTACTCCAAGAGGATCGAAGAGGCCCGATGGTCGGCGCTGCGACTCCGGGATGCGAATAAGAACAGGGCAAGAGGGAAGCTCCCCGCCGCTAAGCCTCTGATGCAGCGGGATGGTGAGGCAGATACCCAGCAACAGCTCGAACAAGACGACGACGACAACGATGACGATGACGATGACGAGCAGGCGGACTTGGAGCTGAGCATGGGGGGAGCTTTCTGACCCTGAGAGACAAATTCTGCTGCGACAGTCCCAGTCTTCACTTCTTCCATCTCAAGCTCCAGCAGCAACAGCTGAGCAAGACACGCGTGCAGCAGAAGACTCCTTGGACACGGCATTTTCACCCTCCAGAATCAATTTCGACACCGCTCTCGACTTTCTAGTCCAGACTACCTTCACGGAGGCTCAAGGCGAAGCGACTCCAGCCGAACAGGTCGATGATGCATGCACGGTCCTGACTTCACCATTCCCAATGCCTTTGTCCGCGGAGGAAGCCAACGGCGAGCCCTTTGAGCCTGTTCATGGTGAAGAGGAGGCGTCTATGATAAATCTCTCTCTCAACTCCGGGATACATGCTCGGCAAAGCTTCCAAGATAATAGTGGTTTGCGCGGGATGGCTTGGCGCTGGCCTCACTGCCGTGGGGCAACCTCTTGGTAACCAGGGAAGACGACCCGCCAACACCGCTCGACATGCCGCCATGTCCTCATCCCGCGCAGGCACCCAGCCTTAAACTTCCCACAGAGGATATCCTCCTACAGAACTTTGAAATCCACCTAGCGCCAACAATCTTTGGAGAAAGGACACCTCTAAACATGCTCCAAGCGGGCAACTCCCTTCGTGCAGCGGCGCTCGCACTTTCGGTCAGCCATATGGAACTGGGCCACGACTCCATCACCCAGTCACTGCGTCTCTCTCCAAGCGATGGTTTACGCTACTATGACCTCGCCATGAGGAACACGGCCCATCGGCTAGAGCAGCCAGGCCGGCACCACGACGAGCAGCTGGTCGGGACTGCGCTTCTCCTAGCCTACCGCGACCTGATAGTTGGATCAATTCGGGATGTTCAACACCACTTGCGCAAGCTTCAATCCATCATGTCAAATTCTAAGCGGATGTCAGCTCACGCCATGGCCTTGTTCAAGGCATCCCGCATACTACAGTACGACTTTAGGCTGACGCGGAATCCCCACACGAAAGTCTACCACAGCCATTGATGCGTCAGAGCTCCAGGGGCTTCTTGACCCGCAGCTTGCGATCCGCGATATACTGGCTCGCCTCACTCACTTGTACGGGCGCTACTCGATGGAGGCGTCATTCCGCAGTGATGATGGTGGCTACGGCGATGTCGGGGCCTCCTCCAAAGCTGTTCAGTGGATACAGCAGATGCTCAACCGCCAGTGTGACTTTCGCCAGTTCCAGCAGAGAGATTATCACGATCAAGATCTGACGGCAGAGGAGTTACAAGACCAATTTGATATCCTATCTCAGCGTCTCGATGTGTGGCACCATGGCCTCTGTGATCACGACCTGCCCCGACCCAATCTTGGGACAGAGGAAGATTTCATAGTCGCGAATCCCCTCGGCACGATCATGACCTTTCGATTCGCAAGCGAGCACAAAGCCGTGGACTATTTGCTCTATCTTCTATCACGGCTCATCTGTAGCCGCTTACAGAGCATCTTGAGAAGCAAGAGGACCAACGCCCGCGGTCAAGCTTGGGGTAGGGTCATGCTCGGCGTAATGGCGTCGATGGACGTCGACAGGCAAAAGATCTCGTTCCATAGTATAGAGAACCTGCTGTTCACCATGATTGAAGTGAGCGAGGGGACTGATCTCCCCATGGCTATCCTGCACACCTTTATTCCTCGGTTCTCCTCGTCCTGCTGGAACTCGCAGGGGGCGGCCTGTTGGGCTTTTGTTCGGCAAACCGCTGAGCTCGTAATTCGTGAGAGACTTTTGTGGCAAGGACATTTGGTCTGTGTTGGTGGCCAGAGATGACTATGAGACTGATAAGGATTGGTACGGAGCATGTAATCGAAGGGTCGTGGTGTTTGGGCACGACAGTAGCGGAGTCGGGTTTCGAGAGCTTCATTTTCTTCCCTCTGGATAGGAAAGTAGGCAAACAGACGTTTTAGACATAGTTACAAGCAGTACTTGTCCAAGG
Organism: Fusarium solani; assembly: GCF_023522795.1. NCBI lineage: Eukaryota > Fungi > Ascomycota > Sordariomycetes > Hypocreales > Nectriaceae > Fusarium > Fusarium solani. The sequence goes on from NW_027072149.1 coordinate 775,634, forward strand.
CAAGATTCTGCTTCTATCGAGAGTCCGCCGCCCCCAAGATTTGTTTGTTCATGCGAATCGCCGCCGTCTTCACACAGATGAAGCAGCGAATAGCCACCCCCACCAGGACGGCTGTTCTTGCACCGAAGAATATGGCGGCGGTGGAGGATCGTAGTTGAAAATGAAGTCTCACTGCTCCAGTTGGTATGAGGCGGTGAAAAGAGTTGGGCTTGGTATCATTCTTATGCCATGGAATGTCTGTTTCTAGACTCGTCTTTTAAGGTTGGTGTTCGAGGAAGTTGTCTTTGGACACCAGCCTGCACGTATACTTGAGACCGGGAGCGCAATGCACTTCCTATCTAGGAAACTGTTGTGACAGCCCCAGGGCCCCGTACATCTGTACACCACCTACCTAGGTTCAATAATCCACTACTTCTGTTCCCCCTGAAGCCTTTTGACAAAGTCTCCCGTAATTAAAGGTCATCCACTCTCTGCATGCCCTCTCGTTGTTCAACATAGCAGCAACACACAATGCCACCTCTTCCTCCTTCCCACCGTGGAGAGCGCAACGTTCATGAGGATCTCATGATTGATCTCAGCCGCGAGGTGGAAAAGAATGCATACCATCATATCAAGAACCCCAATGGGATCATTGACCTGGGCTCAGCCCTCAATTGCATCATGCGAGATGTGATGGGACCTTGGGTCCAGCGTCGCTTGAGCAAGAAACAGATCAGGGAATGTGGGTTTTGAGTCTGCCGTCTCTGCGAATCGTTGCTCACCTAGGCAAAGCTCTCGACTACAACGACACTCAAGGCAGCCCGGAGCTTCTCCAGGCCGTTACCAGTTTCGTAAACCTCTTCTTCCGATGTCGCTACCCGCTAGTGCCCTCCAACGTGCTCGCTGCCAACGGCTGCACTAGCTTGCTCAACTCCCTGGCATTCAGCATCGCGGATGAAGGGGATGCCATCCTTCTGCCGACGCCGAGTTACGGCATGTTTGCCCATGACCTCACAGCCAGGAATGGAGTTCGCCTTGTTCATGTTCCGTGCGATGACATTCCTCAGGATCGGTTCACAGCAGATGCACCTCTCGGCGACTCGAGCTGGAGCTCCCTTCTTGCGCGCCGCTTGGAGAGGTGCATAACACAGGAGCGTGCTCAAGGATCTAGAGTAGCAGCTGTCCTTCTCGCCAATCCCGAAAACCCTCTGGGTCGTTGCTACAGCCCCGATGTCCTGTTGCAAGTGTCCCAGGTCTGCATGCTGCACCAGGTTCATCTGATCGTTGATGAGATATACGCCTTTACTGGGGGCAATGACTTTACCAGCATCCTGAGTCTCGACACCGCCATGAACCGTGAGAACATCCATGTCCTGTGGGGGATGAGCAAGGTAAGTTGGCAGTTGTTTGACGCCGCATGGTTTGATCGGGGTGACTGACAAACCCATCTTGCCACAGGATTTTGGCCTCGGCGGTCTGAGGATGGGATTCCTCTTCACATACAACAAACGACTATATGAGACAATGAGGACCCTGAGGTACGTGCTTCCTGTCGATATCCGCACCACACTAAAGCTAACAAGTTGGTTGTTGTTCTCAGCATGTTCGGTTGGGTTTCCGCCTTCAGCGCCAAGGCCAGCACCGAGGTCTTGTCCGATCATGACTATCTATCACGGCAGTTCTTTCCGTTGCTTCAACAGAGGTCAAACGGTAGGAGGAGGAACATCACAAGCCGTCTTGCCAAACTTGGAGTGCCTTGTATTACGCCCCAAGCCGGGTTCTTCATCTTCATAAACTTGTCGGCGTGGATGAAGTGCTTGTCTATCGACGATCCAAAGGAAGACTTGGAGTTGAAGCTTCTCCGCCACTTGATGGCTCATCAGGTTTTCTTGGAACCTGGGCAGGTGAGAAATGTTGCCACCTCTTGCTCAACTGAACTAACACACTCAAAAAGGCGTTTTTCTCCTGCTCCCGCGGCTGGTTTCGCTTAAACTATGGTGCAGAGGAGGCCGTTCTTGAACTTGGGCTTCGTCGGCTCGAACACGCGTTGGGAGTTTTGGAGGATGACGGATTGACTTTATGTGACTCAGTGGACGATGAGCCTGGCTGGAAGGAGAAGGGTACCAAGAGTCATATGAAGAACTGGGTCATGTCATCTTTCTTCTATAGCACCTAGTTTTCGGTCTTCTGGCTCAGTTATCGCATCAAGGACCGGGCTTCAACCATAACACAAAATACAGAATACATTAGCACGTGGGTTTCTTCTTTTCTTTTCTTTACTACCTCATTACTCACTTTAGTTACTATTCTTTTACTTTATGCCACCCAAAATAGGGATCAAAATATCATAATTAATATCTCAGTACTTTTAACAATAAAGGCTCTATACCTAAAGCCTAAGGTCTCAATAGGCTCAAATTAATAAGGTTTACCCATATAATCATTAATAGCTTTAATAACGCGCTAAAACTAGCTCTATTTATAATGAATAGCTTGCATCTTAACCAGCTGAAGAGGTTAAAATCCCCTTCACGTAGTAGCTCTCCCCTCTAACATTAACCTTCTGATCACCCTTATAATTCTCGACGACTTAAAGAGGTTAAAATCGCTTCTATTATCCTCGTGAGAGGAGGTTCAACCATAACTAATAATAACCACAATCAACCAGTCAACTAATCGACGACCGGCCAACTGATTAACAACACGTCAACAAGATCACAATGGCTGCTTTCCGCGGAGACCTTCAACCAGCGGATCAAAGCAGCGCGGCCAATGCCTATCGGCATGCCTTCCTATATGGCCAAGATGTTCACTATAATTACAAACGCAGTGTTTCACTCTTCGCAGATTGAGCGTCAGGAAGAAACCTTGCACAACTATCTGGACAAAAGGACCTCGAATTGCCAGGTGATCTTGAATTTCCGTTGGAATGTACACCAGGCTAATATTCTAAAGTCAAGATTTACCATCCCCCGCTTTCATCATGGTGTCTAGTGAGCCCGTCAGCCATGCTTTGACAAGCTGGGTGACGCCTTGGGGCTGGTCACGAGGCGCCATATGCCCTGCATCGTCAACCATAGCAAATGCCAACCTGCTGAAGCTCTTGACTTTTCCCCCATGGGACCTGGTGCCATCTTTACCCAGGAAATACCACGGTGTTAATCTTTGCGTCTGAAATCTAGCTTGGCCGCTCCACTCGAGGTTATCGAAGGCTAGAATGTTGCCCTCTGTACTGCTGTTACAGATGTCAGCCCGTCTCTTCTTCAAGGAACACAAGAGATAGATTACACAATGACGTCGTTGTTGCCGTTAACAACTAGAATTGGTGTCGCCTTGTCGTCGAGAATATTCGACAGCTCGCGTGTGGATGGGATCACCATATCAGGGTGAGTCGCCCACTCCGTGTTCAGATCCATGTTCACCACGCTATAGTTAACCGCTCTCTCGAAGCCAAGCGCTCTTTGCAGGTTTTCAGAGTTCATGTACTTTTCGACTTGTTCCATTCCTAACACGGATTCGTTAGCCATAGAAAACTGGGCTTCCGTGAGGCTGGCTTGCCTAGATGGCCACACATGGGCGGCGTTGTGCACTTGTTTCTGTCATCGTAAGGGTTACGGCCACCGGGCACCACTTGCTGATAGAAGGGTTCCCAGACAGCTGCACAGTTCTTCGACGCCTCGCTGCAAATATCTGCATCGTATGTTGCGCTGCAGAGCTGCCCAAACTTGTAGCATGCTGGGTACGCAGCCTCCATCTCAGCGCAGGCTGTGCCATTGAGAGGATTCGATATGGTTTTAGAGCGGCAGAGATGGCGGTAGGCGCCCAGAGACCTCCAACGCTCATCCACAAGCGCATTAAAGAGCATGACGGAGGTCAACTTCCTCTTTGTCATAGAGGCATATAGCGGACAGTACCGACCACCAAAAGACTCACCCGCTAGGTGAACCTCTCGGTCTTGGAGCTGCGGGAAGAATTCGGTCAAAAACGTCTCGAGGAAATGGTCGAAATCGACTCCGCCTTCAGTCAGACTCGCAGCCCAGAGGTCGGAATCCTCGGTTGCAGAAAATCCAACGCCAACGGGTTGGCTAGAGGAGTTAGCAATAGAAGAAAGGCGAGAAGAGGGGGATTATGTATACTCTATAAACAGGACATTCGCAAAGTTAGTCCAACTAAGTTCATTGCGAGTCGTCCCTTGGCCATCGTCGTTGACAGTACAAGGGCCGACCAGCTCATGGAAGGCGCCGAGTAGGGACGATGCTCCAGGACCCCTGAGATGCTTCAGTGGGAATTTCTTTTTTTCCTGGATATCCAGTCATCTTACCCATTCAGCCAAATGATCAATGGCGCCGTCTCTGGGTCAGCTCGGCTCTCGAAGTACCCTTTTCGACATGTCAGCGAAGGTGTCGGCCTTTTGTACGTCGAGACACTCACAGAAAAACATGTCTCTATGGTCTCCAACAGGCACGCTGCCTGTCCAATGATCAGACCCGGCATCACAGATACTAGCATTTTGCTTGATGAGCCTCGACCGCTGTGTGGACAAAGAATGCTGTTGGTGATCTACGATCAGTGGCTGTTGGGCCGCGGGCTGGCTTGGTGCTGCAACTGCAAGCCAAGACGCAACAAAGGGAAACAGGCAAAATTTCATGATGCGAGACATCGTGAGGTACGCTGACAAACTGGTGGATGTGCGAGGGCAAGATGGTGACTCCTTTGATGAGGGAAGATTGCAACACGGTTTCCTATTTAGGCAATCGGGTCCGCACGCCTATCGGCTTGAGAGTGGGTCTCCACCCGGCGCCGGTTCCGGCGGCCTCTGGATGCCGAGAGTCGGGGGCGCCATGACAAGATCCCGTTGTCCTTTGGATGACGGGCGGCCCAGGGTACGCATCTGTTGGGGTTTGGGCTTTTTGGGGAGTCCGTATGATTTCCGCAAAACACGCACAGACCAGGAGTTTTGTGATGAAGAAGGGGGCTGGATCGCGGCAGAAACTGAACTCCTCTCATTTGAGGTCCCTGTTGGGGATTCCGGGCGGTGGTGAGCATCGCATGTGTGGCAATGAGGTTTACGAAACTCATGAAAAGAAGGAAACCACGTACCAAGATCCGGAATAGACGATGGAGGAACTTCTGGAGCAGGTAAATCCACCTTGACTATCCACGAGTGTGCTCAGAATTCAAGGCTCTCGTGTCCTGTTGTACGCCTGGTATAGCAACGCAGTCGCCAACCATCCTCGCTGGCAGTATCAGCCAACCTTCAAGTCTCTAGATGTCAAGCCCCTGGAGATGAACGGCAGGGAGATTGGGCTGAAGAAGGATTTCAAGAACCTGGACTTTGTTGAGATTTACGACGCCGGGCTTTCTCTCCAGGTGACAAGCCTGCGGAGGTCTCGTTCACGATACACTCCTGGTTCGATGACGGAATCAAGTCTACGTAGAGGTTGGCGGTAGCCTTGCTTCTCATTGATGCAGTCGCTGTTCTATTCCATTGCTGTTGGTACATTTGCCTTGTCAAAGTGGAGAGAACTAGCTAGAGATTGTAGGCACAGGGTTTTCTCAGTCTAGCACTGATTCCATTAGGCAATAAAGCGTACAAATAAACTGTGAGAAGAGCATGCTCACACATACTGAGAAATACCATCCTCGCCAAGGCCTCCCGTATGTTACGGGCTTGCTCTTTGAACTCAGAATGAGGATTCATCTCGTGGGGTGTCATCGGCCCCATCACGATTTACTGTAACTGGCCTCTCCATTAGCGACGAATATCCGGAGATGACGATCTTTGAGACATGCCAATCACACTATTCATGGAAACTCTTTCTCTCATATTCTGGACCAAAGTGCCAGAAAGGCTGTTTAATACGTGGCGAGCCCGTTGCGTTTGCTGTACGGGCAGTACTCTAAATCGCTGAGATTGGAGGGCCAAAGTTCCTGGTGTAATGATGGGCTGTGTGGGAGACAGTTGTTAGATGAGCATCTTGGGTGATGCAACATGGGTCTGGAGGCTAGTCGAGCAAATGAGATAACATGATGGACCTCGGTATCTACAAAACACTCCCTTGTATGCGAAAAAGGAGACCCATCAGATTCGATCATGATATGATGTCCGCTACAACGTGGACCCCTTGCAGTGTTACAGAAACCTCGGACTCTTCTCTACAAAGTCAATCTCCCCGCCTTGGCCACCATCCTTGTCTCCGAGGCACGGAGCGTTTGCTCTTCGCGGATCGCACATCGTCGCATCTGTTGGCGGACAGTGGACCCTGATCCATACCGCGGCCCGTACCCGGAGGCACGGACTGGAACTCATTGGACCCTTGTTGCTCGCGTTGATGCAGTTGGTTGTAATGGTACGACGAGTTGCGAGACCGAGGATGAGGGGGAGGTCTTTTATGCTCGGTTTGCGCAGCTCGACTTGTTGGTCTTGTAATTGTTAAACATCGATTGTCAAAATGGGTGCCAGTGATCGTGCTCCAGGTGCTGGAGTTGAGGCTCCAGCGGAAGCTCAAGCTGGAGATGTCAACCCCATGCTTGCTCCATCGCATTGGGAGGTAAGTACCGCTATAAGCAAACGTACTGATTGAGACTGACGGCGACTAAGAACACCGGTCCCGTAGACAATGAAGCAGACGACGCCGACTCCTCCCTCGGCCAAGACGCTGCCAGCTCTACCGCCTCCATCAGCTCCAGCATCATCCAGTATCGCGTTATCAACGGCCGCACATACCACGCCGATCGCGGCGATGCCCAGTATTGGGCCTCCAACGACGCTCAAGCCAGCGAAGCCCTCGACATCATCCACCACACGTCGACCCTCGTGATTGACGGCAAGCTCTACCTCGCGCCGCTCAACAAGGGCGACGTCAACAAGGTCCTTGACGTTGGCACCGGAACGGGAATCTGGGCTATGGACTTCGGTGACGAGTTTCCAGAGGCAGAGGTGGTGGGTACGGATATCTCGCCTATCCAGCCGACGTGGGTGCCGCCGAACGTCAAGTTTGAGATTGAGGACTTCACCCTGGATTGGACGTTTCCCGAAGACTCGTTTGACTTTGTGCATATGCGGTTCCTCTATGGGAGTGTCCCGGATTGGTACCAGCTGTATGAGCGAGCTTATCGCGTGACCAAGCCTGGAGGATGGATCGAGACACATGAGGGTGATCCCATGGGTCAGAGTGACGATGGTACCCTCAAGCCGGGTAGTGCCATTGCGGAATGGGGCAAATTCTTCTATGAGGGTAGCAAGAAGCTGGGACGCATCTTTTCGCCCATCCCAGAGAGTCTGCAAGAAAAAGGTCTCAAGGCAGCTGGCTTCGTCGACATTGAGACCAAGACGATCAAGGTTCCGGTCGGAGACTGGCCCAAGGATGAGAATCAAAAGGAGATTGGAAGGTTCACCAACCTCGGCATTGAGACTGACGTTGAAGGCCATATTACCTTTATGGCTAACCTGCTTGATGGTTGGACGCGCGAGCAGGTCATTCTGTACTGCGCCCAGCTACGTCGTGAGCTGAGGGCTAAGAAGACGCATGCGTATTACCTCCAGAAGATTGTATGGGGACGGAAGCCCGAGGCCAAGGAAGAAGCTGCGTAAGATAGACGAGACATCAATTGCGTACATACATCATTGCGATATCCAAGCCTCGTCAAGATTTTAACTCCGGAGCAGCCAAACTTTTGATCATCACAAAGCATTACACTTTTAGTTCTTCCGAACTCTCTACGTCATACTCAATCTCTGTCCTGATGACATACTTGGCTCCCTTCCTCACGCCTGTGCCCTCGTGTAGCAAGGCGCTGGTGTCGCCGTGTGGGAAGATGGCAGCACCACCCATCACTGGTCGAATGGGGTACGCGTTGAGAGTCCCTTCGTGCGCTGCGGGGATAAAGTATGTCGTCTCTCCACCTTCGAACTCCTCATTGAGGTAGATGAGGAAGGTGAGCAAGGAGCTCTGCTTCTTCTCCGCAGGCGAGTTATCGTAGATGTATGTATCGTCCTTCGCGATTCCCGACGGCGGCCAGGCTCCGTCAATATGACATCGGTACTCGGCGCCGGGGACGTATCGGTATACACGGAACCGTCGGTTGATGCCTCTCGCTAGTCGGCCGTTGAGGGAGGCAGGGACGAATGGCGAGATGCGCGACCACAAGGTGTCGTGGAAGGTCTCGTCAACAACCCAGTAGAAGTTGTGGGCCAAGATGCTAATATCTCCATCTTCACGGAGTGGCGCGTCGGCGAGGAATTTGACGTGCTCTCCAGCTCTAATGATAGCCTTGCACTCCTCAGGGTATAGGACGTTGGTGGCGACGCGAAGGCCGGGTACAACGGGGTGGTCTTGGCAATCGGTAGGTGGTTTCGTCGTTGAGAGAGGAACGGCTTCGGGGGTGGAGGCGTAGAGGATGGCGTCGTGGTGGTTGGGGGGTTTGCGGTCGGGGCCGGGAGTTGTCTCGATGATGCGCAGGGATTTAGCCAGAGAAGGTGGCGCTGAAGCGACGAGTGACCCGTCGAGGACAGATGCGTAGACTTGTTCTGATGTCGTTGAAGGGCGACGGTCCCAGATGGTCTGTAGAGCAATAGGAGAGGATAGCTGTACTGAAGCCTTGGGGTTGGTGTCAACTGGGCCACAGACACGCAGGACAGCGTCAAGCACACGAATGAGCTCTGCTTCTCTTTCGGTGCGCTGGACAGAATTGCCCTCCTCTGGTAGCGTCGACAGCCCACTGATGACATCGAGCTCCCTCACCCAGCGACAAAAGGCACCAATCTTGGGCTTCTCGCCACGAATCCTCATCTCAGCGAGTAGGATCCGAGCCTCGGTATATCTTCGATCGGCGAGAGCGCCCGTGATTTGTGCCGTGAGGTTTGCGCCGGCTATAACAAGATCAGAGGTGACACTTTCAACGTCCAGCGTGCAGCCTACCCGCATTATTCACACCCGTCGTGCATGCTTGACGGAAATCATAGACAGCGCCGCGAAGGTCCTTGCAGAACTTCGACTTGATCAGACCAGGATATTGAGCTAGCGAATTCAGGGTATCGATGGTGATTTCGAGTTCTTCGGTCGAGACGACGGTGTGGAGGTTCTTGGGTTCGAATTGCGCGCCATCGGGAGGAGGAGTGAGAACGGGGGCGGTCTTGGGGTGCTTGTTGGGATGCTCGGCCTGAGCATTTTGCTGCTTTCTCTTCTTTGACTTGGACTTGGCCATGGCTGATGGATGGATTGATTGCGATTGATAAAGAGCTTGGTGGGGAGGGAGGGCAGAATTGATCCCACGAGTGTGGGGTTAGTCGCTCCCGCTAAATCACGAGAGCGGTGTGTAGTGGCAGAATCGTGACAGTTGCCACCCAGGCCTGGGAAGATGATCAATTAATCCCCAGCAAGAAGGGGAAAATAATTTCATCCAACCCTTCAAACATTAATGATGAGATTTCACGTGTTCATAGAGACTTTCTAGCTCTTTTCAAGCCGAATTGCTGCGTAGAAACTAGAGCCGCAACCTGCCAATCGCCATCTCCACCCCGAGGTCTAGGGTTGCTCCCCCTCGCGATGACAATCATCCCCCAATCTCATGCTACACGCTCCATGTTATGGCTTCTTGAGACCAAACAAGCCATATTGATGCGGATTGTAACTCGTTTAACTTGAATGAGTCTTGTAGATCTAGCTAAACCGAGTTGACGACACGTTTTTCGCGGTTCCCCGTGCCGAAACTCGTTTCGTCTCTGGACCAAAGCTGGGGTAACCACAAACCAACTCCTCATTTTTGCCCGTTGACCTGTCGGCATAACCATTTTAAAGGGTCATCCAGCGCCAATGTGAGCGAATTTCACCGAATCCTTTGACTAACTAAATACCCTTGATCAAGACGACAGTAAATATGAAAGGTTGGTGGACGGATGCCCTGGCAATCACTCGGCGCTGACAAGCCATAGGCTGCTCCATGTGTTCAAAACGGCGTATCCGCTGTGATAATAGCCGCCCCACTTGCACAAAATGCCTTCGAAAAGGCCTCGACTGCCCCGGATATGAGCCCAAACTCCGGTGGGTTGGAGGACCGGCTGTCCGGGGTCGCTTAAAGGGATTCCAGCCACAAGCCTCGCCCGCAGATATACAGCCAAGCATTGATACATCTTTTCACTCGTTCCTTGGCTATCCTTTACAAGAACTGGTTGACTACTACGACAAGCAACTATGCAAGATCATGGTATGGGTGGACTCGGCCGACAACATTTATCGAAGATACGTTCTTCCTCTGGCACAGACAAATCTCACGGTCCGGCTCTCTGTGGCTGCCGTCTCTGCTCAACATGCCGCAGCTTCTCGTGGAGCCTGTCTCATGTCCGAGGATGCCCGGAATCAAGCTATTTCCGTGATATCGAGGCACATTACAGATGTGACGAATCACCTTGCTAACGGGCATGAGATTGACAAACAGCTGAGTTTGGATGACGCAGAATGGATGTTAGCCTGCATGCTTGTCCTCTCATGCTACGAAATGGCTCACTCTGGCGCATCAGCGGCCGAGATTCATCGGTCGGCGGCAAGATCCCTCGTCAATACGCTTCCAACAGCTCAATGTCGGAAATCCATGTTGTTCATGTCTTTGAGGAACATGCTGTCTACATACGAGGTTTTTGCATCTACAACTTGCTTCGACTTGGAAAATGTCCAAGATGCCATCCTCCCAATATCCGAGGCGGGCACGGTGCTTCTAGACGAGAGTATTCTATTTGCCGAGTATCTTGGGCTGCTGCACCAAGCTACTGTACTAGCACGCCAACCTCACAGAGTCCAGGCTCCAGGTCGTGACTGGAGGACCGACTTTGAGATGGCCCGAGGAACAACTTTGATGATTGGAGGCAGGCTTTCCATCACGGCCCAACAGCGCCGTGATCTGATCCGCCTTGTGGATATTCATCACAACGCCGCCCTCCTTTATGTATCTCGATGTCTCGGCTATGGAACCACATACGAAACCATGTCGGCCTTCTCAGACCTCAAGAGGCAACTTCTGGCATTTGAAGATATTGCCGACTGGACCCATAATCTCGCCTGGCCAGTGTTTATCGCCGGCGTGGAATGTCATGGGGACGCGCAAGATCAGAAGATCATCTCTGATCTGTACGAGACCATCGTGCGGGTGACGAGACTCAAGTCATACCGCGAGGTGCTTTGCTTTTTGCAAGACTTTTGGTCGGGAAGCGAGCCTGACTGGCAAGTGTTGGCGAGAGAGTGGGAACTGCTCGGCAAACGAGTTTTACCATACTGAATCTCCACCTCGATGATGCTGCTTGATATATCCAGGTAACAACTGGCAAAGTTTCCTCTTGTTAGTCGTCTTACAGACATGGGTACTGTCAACGTTCTCTCAGTTTGAGTGCCTATTTAGGTCTGGTTCGAACATCTCTCTTCTGAGATACCGCTTTTGTGCTAGACTTTCGCGTGGAGCCATGCAAGTTTTCTCAATCTCGATGCCAAAGAAGGAAAAGCGCGCCTTTGACCATTTGGGTAGTCAAGACGAGAAACACACCCAGGCTTCACAGTTCTGAGGTCATAAGGACTATAAAAATGTCGAGAAATCCGACCAGATGGCCGATTCTTTCTTCTCAATCATCCTGAGCTCAGTTACCCTCTCTTACCTATAGTCATGACTGTCCCGACACCCCCAATTGCTCGCTTCGACGCGACCGACCCTTCAACCACCATCGATAAGTTGGTCGAGGTGATTAAGCGTGATGGAGGCGTAATTGTCGAAAAGTTGATTACCCCCGAGCTTGCAACTCAGATCAGCAAGGACCTCAAGCCTGCCTTTGATACTGATATCAAGGACAAATATGGCTTCTTCCCCGAAACGACCCAACGAGCCACGGGCTTACTTGGCTTGTCTGAGGCCTGTGTTGAACTCGCCTGCAGCAAAATCTACAATGAAGTTGCTCAGGCTGTGCTGCCGTCGACTTACTCTTTCTGGAGGGGTGACCACAAGAAGACGGTTAGTGGCAAACCGATTATTTCCTCTACAGCTGGGTTCCGTGTGAACCCTGGCGGAACACAACAGGTTCTGCACCGAGACGACAAGTATGCTTTCCGATAATCCCCTCACGGTCAGCTGCTGAACCTTTCCAGTGACTATTACTCACACAACACTGATGAACCTTTGATGATTGGATGTGTCACAGCCTTGACCAAGACGACAAAGGAAAATGGTGCTACCATCTGCATCCCCGGATCGCATCTATGGGGCCCTGACCGAAGGCCTTTGGATGAAGAGGCTGTTCCTGCTGAGCTTGACATTGGCGATGCGCTCATCTTCTTGGGCAACCTGTACCATGCCGGTGGCGCCAACACAACCAAGTACGTGACTACTTCCCCCAACTTGTGTAAAAATATTGACATATTTTAGGAATGAGTACCGGGAAACCGTTGGCATATTCCTCTGCAAGCCATATCTCCGCCCGGCAGAGAACCAGTTCCTCATGGTTCCGTTGGAGAAAGTCAGGAAGATGAAGCCACAGGCACAGCGCTTGCTGGGATACGGCCTATTGGAGCCAGGGGTTGGATTTATGAACTATCAGGATCCCATGAGAGTATTGTTTGGAGTCGAGGACGAAGAGACAGTCAACATGTGACTGGATGACCTTGCTTGTATTATCATTTCTGAATGGAAATTATGTCTTTCTTCTTTCTGTCAAACTTGAACTATCCTTCAGCCCTTAGTTCACCAGGACCAGACACTAAGTAATTGCTAGGGCTGTATATCGACCATCCGACACTCTTTGTGAGGAACCCAGACAGACCAAGAGTCTCAAGTCCACCTCGCGCTGTAACCATCTTAATGATGCCAATGCCATGGGCGAAGAAGGCATCCATATCTCCTTCAAAGTGCTGTAGTCTGGGGTTAGACAAGCCTTCAACAGGGAGAAGAGCACGTACAGATTCGGACGCCATCAGCAAAGCCAGCGCAATGGTCGTATCACTCGCCACCACCTGTGAGGCAATCGCCTCTTTTGCCATCTCAAGGCATGTGAGGCGATATTGAAGTTTCTTCACCGCGTACTTCTTCGAGTTGCTGTTGTTCGTTGTGGCGGCATAATTGCGGCATGCTACGTGAAATATCGCGGCCATCAAGCTTGGTTGACCCATGGCCCATGGCACCCAGACGTCTCTCATCGACGCTTGGAAGACCTTTTCGTCTTCTTTGTGGTAACATGCTTTGTAGCCGTATTCGATGACATAATTGAGGTCTGATGGGTAAGCTTGAGTTTTGGAGGTGTTCGAGGCATGACTGAACTCACAAAAGTCAAACAGATAGTGCTCGTCTTCTGACATTGATCTGGCGAATGTTTGGTAGGCATCCTTGCGAGCACCTCCAACCAGCTGGATCGGGCTCGGAGAACGACTTCTGGTTCTTCTCTGTAATGCCGTCGTTTGTGGCTTTGGAACAAGTCTGCGATGCCTGGCGCTGAGACCGATAGCGAATTGTGGCGTTTCTTCTTGATTTCCATTCAAAGAAACATATTCATCCTCCACCTCTTGTTCATTTCGAACCTCATCTGATGTTTTATCCTCTTCAAAAGCGATTTTCGGCGTCGAACGCTGGCGCTGCTTCGTTTTGCGTTGAAGGGCACGTGAATGCTTTGCTGCGTGAGACCTGATGAGTCTGATGTTGCTTGTGCTGCCAAGCCCATTGCCTGGGATGGTGTTGATGAATTGGACCCTGCCAGTATGTGACCCTTCTTGTCTGCTCTGGACATGGCCCTTGGGTCGTCTACCGCGGCCTCTCTTTTGGAGCACGACTGTTTGCCCGCTGATCAAGGGCCCGGCCCGCTCGGCTTGCACCCCCATAGATAGATAGCGTCAAGAAACACGTGTTAGGTGAGTGAAAGAGGGCTTAGACACCAGGTTTGCAGACAGTTGATTAAATAGAGAGAAGGGAGAGATTTGAAATGAGGTCGTTGAAGTAATATGAAGCTAAAGTAGGTCTGACAGCTCACGATCTGAGCCAATGAGTGGCGCGATGAGAGCCACAGGAGGTAACGAGGTAAGCCTAAGGACTAAGAAACACACAAGAGCGTTATATCAAGGTACTAGATTGTATAGTGCTCTATACTTGGTATAGACGTTGTCATTTGTAAGTTATTTACTGCCATTCAATCAGAACAGCTCTTCTATCACTTCTTCAGCTTGAGGTCGATGATGCCCTGCACCGTCTCCTTCACACAAGTTTCTAAGCCGATCCAGTCACGTCCGGCCCATTTCTTGACCAAACCTGGCGCAATGTCATTCTCAACCTTGTAGGTCAAGCTAGGGTTCTCGGGTTGAAAGTTGTCAACAAACTTGTGGTCCGGGTAGGCCTTGCGCAGGATGTCGAGACAATTGTCCCAGTTGAACGATCCCGCGAGGGCCTGGATCCGCTGGCCTTTGACGTCTGGGTCTAGGGCAGCAGCGACGTGGAGGACTGCAACGTCGGTGACGTGCGAGTAGTAAACTATCCCTCGGGAAAAGAAACCAGTTAGTGATTTCTCCTTCCTAGGGAGAAAGGCAACTTGGGAAAACTTACGTGCAGGTGTCTGCAAAGCTGCGGTATTGCCCAGGTACAGCTGCTCAAAAAGCTGCGGCGGCACAGAACGAAGATGCTTTTCGACTCTAATATCTCCTAGAATAACACAAGGACTGACCGAGTTGACAACCCAGGGAAGTTTCTCATCTTTGACAAACTTCCACACTGCCTTCTCAGCTTCGACCTTGGAAGCGCAATAGACGGGTATAATCCGGTCAGCTTCATAAGGCGGAGGAGCCCAGGCAGCCTTAAGTGCAAACTCATTCCAGGTGTCGAGATTGGTGATTGTGTCAGAAATGCCTGGGGCCGGGAATGTGGCAGCCCAAAAGGTGGATGTAAAGATGAAGCGCTTGACTGATGACTCGCGGGCTGCAGAGCGACAGACCGTGAGTGCTGCTTCGATGGTTGCAGGGATGGCAATGTTGGGGTCCGCCACAAAGTCGCTGATGATGGCGATGTGAATCACAGCTGACACGCCCTTGACGACATCGTCGAAAACGTTGGGGACACTGGTATCGGCAACAACGAGCTCAAGGTCGCCTCGCTTGGCATATGACGCAACAAAATCGTCGTCCAGAAGCCATTGCGAAGATTCTAGGTCGCGGACAGTTCCACGAACCTTGAATCCTCGTTTCAGTAGCTCTATCACGATGTGACTTCCGGTGTGGCCGTTGGCGGCGGTTACGAGAACCCATGAGCCTTGGGGGATGGCGGTGACGTTGTCGGTCATGTTGAAAATGCTTTGGAGGGAAGAGGAGATGTGAAATGAGGTGTTTACTGTTGATGAGGAGTCTGAGTTTGAAAGGGTCTATAGCTGTCTCTTTATACATGAATCTTCAATAGCATTTCTTCACAGTGACGCACGAGAATCAAAGATGCTGTAAGCCAGTTGATAGTGAAAATAACTTCGCACCAATGGGAATACAGCTTCAAAAGATGAGCAGCTTCCCATTTTGGAAAAGGCGTCCTGTCTCTCCATTGATTCCATTACCAACCACAACAGCCTTGATGCTCACCAAGTGGCGATCATACTTTGTCGTCTCACTTGAACTCTAGCCAATCAGTGGGAATTTTTAAACTTGAGCAAATACCAAGTTGGGAATAGTGCTGACGGCGCTGAGCCGACTAGGGTGGTATTGAGATGTGAGGCTGCTTTGATGGAACTCCGCGAAAGGTGGGAGTCGGATCTGCGCAAGGATTTATTTGTATGGAAGGAGAGAGTCGTGAGCAGACTATATTCTTACTTTAAAAGTAGTGCAACTTGTCTTAACATTGTAGCAAAGGGACTGACGTGTGATGGAAAGTAGACATTTCCTCGGTCTTGAAGATGTAGGTAGATTGCTATTCTAGATACCATCCTTCTAGTAAGAGAAAAGTAATAGGGGACAGATGCAGATTAAGAAATGAATAATGTATTTTAAGATACGATATAGCTAAGGTTGGCATGATCTATCTATAATGAAACTTAGCTTCGTAGGAGTGTATCGTAGCAATTTGTCTGATGGGGTTTTTGATGTGAGACTTGTGTGGCGGCGTGATCAGTACAGAAAATTTATCAATAACCTGCAGAAACCAATCTAGATAGTGGCTTGATGGCAATTCGAGGGACCTTGTCTATATGCCCAGCGGGATGTGAGCAAAAGGTTTTGTGCGCGGAACGCGCGGGGGGTGGCAGGAGAGAGCCTAGGCAATCAACTAGTGAAAATTGAAGTACCGCGGGAGGCGCGCATTATAGCTGTAGGTGAGACCGAAATAGCGAGAGCTCATTTGATTAAAAGTAGCGGGGTGATGCATAAATGTGGCTTCCTCTCAGACATTGGACGCGGGTGGCCTTGAGTCCTCTTGATATCTCACTCTCACACAGGATATGCGACATCTTTCCGATATCCACTCCTCAAGCCAGTATTATAATCAAAGCATTGGGAATCAGTTCTCAAGCGTCGAATATGAGGACAATAATATCCCTGAAGCCCTATGTGCCCTTGCTGAACAGTACTGCTCGGCTACGATGGCAGATCGCTCGTGCCACAACATGTCAGCCACGCCACCTCACCACGTCAACCTCTGGTAAGAAGCCAGATCTCATCGTGATAGGCAGCGGTATAGCCGGACTTTCAGCGGCCATAACGGCAGCTGAGAAGGGTGCGTCGGTGCTGGTCGTCGAGCGGCTCCACGGAGGCGGCACTTCAGCACTCTCAGGAGGCGTCGTCTACGCCGGCGGCGGTACACGGCAACAGAAAGAGGCCGGCTTCGAGGACACGCCGGAGAACATGTTCGCGTATTTGAAACAGGAGGTTGGAAGTGCCGTCGATGAAGCAACTTTGAGGCGGTTCTGCGATGAAAGTGTCGAGAACATCGAGTGGTTAGAAAAGCATGGTGCGCGGTTCGAGGCCTCCTTGTGCCCTTACAAGACGAGTTATCCGACCAACAAGCACTATCTGTACTATTCAGGCTCGGAGAAGGCATATCCATTCAACGAAAAGGCAAAGCCAATGCCACGAGGACATCGCATGGTTCACCCGGGCTTTTCTGGCAGTGGCCTCGCCCAAGCGCTGCTCGACTCTGCGAAACGGTTGGGTATCCGCCTCCAACCTGCCACCAAGGTTGAGGAGGTCTTATTGAACCAGAACGGTTCTGTTCGTGGGATCAAGTTTCGAACGATAACACATGATTCAAGGCTTCAGAAGCACAAGAAGCTGATCCAGAGGGCGCTTCAGTACCAGCTCACTCTCCCTCCGTTGGCGGCTATGCTCCATAAACGGGCGAATGCCATCTTTGAGAAGGAATCGCGAACCGAGTCTATCGAGGCACCCTCGGTGGTTCTTGCAGCTGGTGGTTTCACGTTCAATCCCGAGATGCGACAGATGTACTTACCGGAGTTCTCGGGTGTTGCTCCTCTGGGCACACCGGCTGATGACGGAGCCGGAATCAAACTTGGTATCGCGGCCGGCGGCTCGGTGTCTCACATGAATCGCATGTCAGCGTGGCGCTTCCTCTATCCGCCAACAGCTCTCCTCGAGGGCGTAGTCATTTCACAGGATGGGCAACGAATCGGAGCCGAGGATGTGTACGGCGCTCTACTGACCGAAAGAATGATCCTCAACCATGAGTCCCGGGGCTTTCTCATATTAGACTCAGCGCAGTGGGCCAAGGCCAGAAAGCAGGTCTGGGAGCAGACGGCATCGTTTGTGAGGCTGCAACGACTGCACTGGCTCTACTGGGGGTACAAGCGAGCTAAGTCTGTTCAGGACCTGGCACGCAAGTTCGGCATCTCCGAGGAAGGCCTGGTGAAAACCGTGAAGGAATATAACGGGGCCATCGAACGTGCAGACAGGGACCCGGTGAGCAAGATGCCAGATATTCGCTCGCCTCTGTTGAAGCCGCCATTCTACGGTATCGACATCTCAGCCACGTCGAATATGGGGGTTCAGATGGTTCTTGGTCTTACCCTTGGCGGATTGAGGGTTGATGGAGAGACGGGGCTTGTCTTGAATGATAAGGGTGGGAAGATTGGCGGTCTCTACGCGGCTGGACGAACAGCTGTTGGTGTCTGCTCAGACGGGTACATCAGTGGCTTGTCTCTTGCGGATGGTGTCTTTTCGGGAAGAAGAGCTGCTCTTCATGCTATTGGGAAGTCCTGAACGGGTGGAGGAAGAGCATAATGAGAAAGCAATGGACAGATAAGGCATAGCAACAGAGAAGTATCAAACTATCGAGTCTAGTAGAGTCTAGAGGAAAACAGATCTATCACTTCTGTAGGTGGTTGCGCCCTATCAAGCCTCGTCTGGTGCCCCAATAAGCTTGAGACCTAGCTCCCATAGTCGCTTCTCCTCATCCTTGTCATATGCGTGAGGCGCATAGCCGAGCCTGATGATATCAGTCTCTGATCCTCTCAGCGGACCGTCTTCTGATACCTCTGCGAGGTAACGGCCGCCTCTATCCTCCCACTCCTTGCCAACAGCCGCCCACACTGTGGTTGCAGCGCCTTGTGCTATGCTTTTCATGTATAGTCCTAGAGCTGGGTTTTGCATCGATCCGCCAGATCCCCCAATTTGCGAGTTGATCTTTTCTGTCAAGACCGCTCCGGGATGCACCGAGGTTGCATGGAGGCCCTTGGTGCCGTAGCGCCTCTCAATCTCATTCGCCATCCAGAGGGTGGCAGTCTTGGAAGAGCCATACGCTGCATAGGGCTCATAGGGGGTGCGTTCAAAGTTGTAGTCATGGAACAAAAAGGTGCTCATTGCATGAACCATGGATGAGGTAGTCACTACTCGTGATGAGAACTCGGGAGTTGCCGAAGCCAGAAGAGTTTCTCGTAGTTTATGAAACAGGGCGAAGTGGGCGACGTAGTTGACGCCAAAGTGTGTCTCATGCCCATCTTGTGTGGTGCCTTGGGGTGCGAGGGCAATACCTGTAGATATTGTTTAGTTCAATATTCAAGAGGTTGGTCTGGGCGGGCGTACCAGCGTTGCAGATAAGGACATTGAGAGTCTCGGAGAGCTCTAAGAAGTTGGCCGCCGCCTCCTTGACACTCGCAAGCGAGTCAAGTGACATTTCCAGATAGACGACCTTCCCTGGCTTCCCATCTGCTAGGATCCTATTGACAACCTCCTTTCCCTTGTCAGACTGCCGACCTGTGATGTATACATCGGCGCCTGTGGCGTGGATGGCCCTAGCGATTTCGACACCAACACCCGAAGTGCAACCTGTGATTAAGAAAACTTTCCCAATGAGTTTCCCATCGAGATCTTCATCTCGGATGATCTTGAGCGCTGTGGGACGAGCATCGTTAGGACCGTTGGGGTTAAGATGGTCGTTTGCATATGGGGCTGCCATGATGTGGGGTGTTTGAGAGTGAAAGGCTTGAACAAACTGGAGCGATTGGATAATGGAGATCTTGATTCTGCCATACAGAGCCATTCCCAGGCTGGCCTGCGTATTTCAACCTCGAGTTCCTCATGGGCCGGCCCGGCTGGTCGAAAGCCATCCGCGGAACGCGCGGGCTGGCGAAGTTAACGGGCAACATAACGGACTTCGTGCATGAGACTAAGATTAAGGTTTTCCGGGGAGGAAACACTATGTCTCGGGGGTTAAAAGAGAGAGCGTTTGGTTCGAAAACAGCTGAGAGACATGTAGTAGCATCTAAACACCAAACCGGCCGGTCCTGATGAACTTCGAGATAGGCTAGTCTACAAACCATATACACCCACCGCACACGGCTGCACAAATTTGATCACTAAAACTATTCTTAGCCAGCATTGGCTCGAAACGATGTTTGTAAGCATCGTTTCTCCAGGCGCGGCGGACAAGGGATTGGGATTCTATGGCACATAGGAGGAAGTAATTGAAATGGCCATGTACTTCATGAATCTTCTTAGCCAAGCCGGGCTGCTGTCTCGGGCGCAAGAAGAAAATAGACGAGGCGGCCGTATTTGCAGTGGTATTGCAAGGCTATGCAGTGTTCTGATTTTCGTTCCTTAAATCAATGAGAGTATTGGGCAGAAGAGCAGCAACCTCAATTTTCAGCGCATCGATCGCATTGAAGCCCAATGACGTAAATCTTGATTTACACCGCTTGGGAGCACAAAGCCTGCACTACACTCTGTTGTTTCTATCCTGTGGTCTCTCAAGCCTGGAAATTCTGGCCTACGTGATTCGATGTGCATAAAACCTGTTTGACCGAGAAGAATATAAAGCGGCTCATCTATCGGGCAACTCGATGTTGCCCCAAATCATGTTCGGGCTCCCCGAGGGCGGTATTTTCCCGGAAAGTGTTTCGGGCGTACATACTCTGTTTCGCTTGAGCCTCATTGCCAAGCGCCCACCGACGCACCTCCATGCATATTCCCTCACCGTTGTATGCCATTTACGTGTAAGTGCATCGTCTGACGGCTTGACAGTTGATGTGCATGGACTTTAACCAGCCTATGGTCTCGCTGTCTAGGTGCCACCACAAGCAAGTGAATTGGGGGGGGGGTTGCATAAAAATACTGGCTATACACCATTTCAGTTGTAGGGCTACTTATTTGACAGTTTCTTATGAGGCCTGATGTTGCCTCATCCTGGATTTGGAAATGAGGCCCGCTAAAGAGGCTTAGAGCGACGGTGGTGGTGTAGATTGGGCAAAGAAATACCTGCTGATGGTGTAGTCTTCATATCAAATAAAGCTGTTCAAAGAGTCATCTCGTTGCTGGTCATGTTTCACAATTAGCTCCTCAAAATTTGTTTCACCTTGTACCGAAGACGACATGAAACGCCCATTGCCTTGTCTGGCATGCTGGGAGGACAATGGAGACAACGATGACATGAGCGAGGTCGCTCGAGTTTCATCCAAGCCTGCCAGAGTATCCTCCCAGAGTTCCCTGGGTACAAGATCAGCTTACAACAACGTGGTACAAGATGAGACAGAGACCATAAATGGCCTGTCGTGTGACATCAGCAACGAAGAGCTTATACTCCGTCGAATTCGATCCGTTGCTGACCCTGAATATCTACAACGATCTGAAGATTGCCAGGTATCGGATTGCGAAGCCATGATGGCAAAAGTGAGAGAAGAGTTCGAAGCTAGGAGACTTAGCCCATTGCTCGACAAGTTCGAGACGCCCCTGCATGTAATTGACCGGTTTGTCAGCGGCATTACGGTGCTGGTGCAGGCTTTGGATCCTATAGCTCAGATTATCTGGGGTGGCTTCCTGATTGTCTTCAAGGTAGGTTCCCAACAGAAATTAGGTATTGACGACTAAACAACTGATGGTTAGAACGCTGTTCACTTCGTTGATCTCATTGGTACTCTCTTGACTTGTGTTGACACCCTATCCAACACGCTTGACAGGTTTCGATACTACAGAGATATGTACTCAAACGAGCGTGTGACGGCCTCTCTTTGCGGCTTGTGTGCTTGCTGTGTCGAGTTTTGTGCTGCTGCTTCAAAGCTATTGCAGCGTGGCTCAACCTGTGGGATAACCTATGCCCGCCACCCAAGCTGACGATTAACTCTCATCTGTAGTCAACTTCCTTCGATTATTCTGGAACCCCCTTGATCACAAGTTTCGACAGCTTCAGAGAAACATCCAAGTCGCTGAAAAAGACTTTGTGCAGGAAATTGGGCTACAGCAGGCCATAGAGATACACGGGGTGGCCCAAGCAGTCAAGCCCCAAGGCCCAAAAATCCCATGTCACGTCATGTCTCCAGCTAGAAATCGGCTGTTCTTCCCACGGCCAGACATCATGAAGCGGATAGAGGCACATTTCTTCCCCGAAGACGAAATGTCGCCTCTTGGGCTCAGGTCGTTTCTTCTCCATGGGCTCGGAGGCTCAGGCAAGACACAGCTGGCTGTTAACTTTGTCTACAATCACTGGGATGATTACGACATAATAATTTGGGCCGTCGCTGATACCGAGCGGAACCTTGGCAGCCATTTCCTGCAAGCTGCAGCGACGCTCGGCCTCCCGCATGGCGGCGATGCGAGTACCATCCCGACAAATGTCGTCAGCTGGCTGAGAGACTGTGGTCTGTCCTCTCTATGCGAGCATATCTAAGAAACTCAGGGCTGACAGCAAGAAAGACTACAAATGGCTTATTATCTTTGACAACGTCGACAATGAACAGCTACTGCGAGACTATTGGCCAAACTCGGCCAAGGGATCTATTCTCATCACTAGTCGACAATGGATACTTGGCACCACCATGGTGGACGGTGCGTGCGAGATTGGCTCACTAGAAGAAAAGGAAGGTGCTTCCATGATCCAGCTACTCCTTGAAAACAAAGTGAGTGATGCCCAGGACCGCCATCTTGTTGAAGAAATGGCCAAGGCTCTAGGCGGTCTGCCCCTGGCACTCGCGCAGATGGCGGGATACCTTCGGACCAACCACGTCACCGTCAAAGAGTTTTTGGGTAATTACGACAACAGTGAATATGCCCGAACGCTTTTTGGTAGAGCCACAAGCCTAGACCATGAACAGCACCAGCAGACGCTTGAAACGGTCTGGCGACTGTCCTTCGAGAAGCTGTCCCCTGATGCAAAGACTCTTCTGGGGATCATAGTGTTCTTACACCCAGCTGAGATGCCAGCTCGTATCTTCCAAATCCGAGAACCTCGGTCGGAAATGGCTCTGCTACCGGGGTTGCAGGTCTTGGACAACTCAGTCGACACGCTCAGGTACTACGAGGCGCCTCTGAAACAGAGCCAGCAAAATTAACGAGTACAGGTACATTGCCGCTAAGTCAAGTCTCACTCAACAGTCTCTTGTGACATACAATGAACGGGTACACTAAGTCACCCTGGCACACTCTTTGGCGCAGGACTAACGTGAGCCACACAGGAGCTCTCACTTTCTATTCACCGACAAGTTCAACAGAGTGCCCTCTATGAGCTCTTAGATGGGGATCCGGAAAATCTGCAGGTAGCTCTTTCCGGCGCAGTGCAGGTGTTGTATTTTGCGTATCCTCGACAGTCCCCTCTAGGCAAGCCAATACCCAACTGGCCCGCTTGCCAGCAGTACACCACTCACGTTCTTCGCCTTCTCAGCCTCTATGAGACGGAGAACAAGGTCAGGGAGAAAGCAGACACGAACACTCTCACCCTTCTGACAGAACTACTTTGCGACTGTGGGGTTTATCTTTGGGCGAGATGTCTTTTCGGGGACGCTGAACGCCTTGCACGTGCATCAATCGAGATTGCAGAGAGAGTCCTTGAGCCTCACGACTGCCTACGAGCACAGCCGTATACCCTGCTTGGGTGCATCTGTCTGCGATCCGATAGCAGGAAGGATGAAGCGGTCAAGTCACTCGAGCTGGCACTACACATCCGCGATGAGAACATGCGGACCGAGTACAAGCACGTGGAGCCCCCATTACACGTGGACATCCAACTAGCCAATGCCTACAGCAATTTAGGCATTGCGGCCAAGCAGACGGGAGAATTTGAGAAGGCCTCCAAGCTCCACAAAAAGGCCATCTCAATCAAGGAACGACAGCGTGATCACTGCGCGGGTTTTCTCCTCGGACTCTCCTTGCATAATGTTGGGAAGCTGCGTCACCTCCAGGGGCATGTTGAAGAGGCGGTCGAGTTCTTCAGTGAGTGTATTGCCGAGATGAGCATCTACAGAGGTGACGAGGAGATGAAGGCTCGACAGGCAGTCTGGGTCTGCTCATTGGCAGAGGCCGAAGCCAGCCTCGGTCGCGAAGAAGAGGCTGAAGCACACTTTACCGAGTCTCTTCAAACACTAGAGAAAGTGATGAAGGGGTCACTGGATACTGGGACGACATGCTTGAGATTTGGTGCCTTTAGGTACGGAGCTGGGAGATTTGAGGAGGCTTTGTAAGTCATGGGCGATTCCACACGTCGAGTGTGGTCAGAGACTAACTGTACTGAAAGGACCTTGTTCAACGATGCTAAGAAGATCTTTTCTGCCAAGCCTGCAGCCGCAATCGGTGAAGAGATTCTCTCCAAGAACAGGCTTGCGTACTCTCTCCACTGGATGGGCCGAACGTACGCTCAGCTCGACAAGGAGCATGATTCAAGAGACGCCCAAACCAAGGCCTCGAAACTGTATGCAGAAATCACTGGAAATGACATCTCGTCGGACCCGGAGGAGGCCTTGAAACAGTATGAGACACTTGTCTCGGATGACTGACGGATTTTTACTTTTTTTGTTGTCTCTTAGTAGCTATGCACGGTCTGATCTTTGTTTCTGGCTTTTCTTTTTCTCTTCTTTCAGAAAACGCCCTCTCAAGCTCGTTTTCGGTACTCCTTAAGCCGTATTCGTGTTCATGAGATGTTTGGCCAGTGAATCTAATTCGTCTACAAACCCTCGCCTGACGACCTCCGGTACTTCTCCAATCCTCTGTGTCACCTCAAGACTGCGGAACATCCTCTCGGGGTTAGTTGTGCCATTCAAGACTGAAACCTGAGGCCCGTCTTGGCCCAGAGACAGCACAAGGCTGAAAAGTGCATCCTCTCTTGACGCCCCCATTTTCTCCGCGGACCATCCCACGAAATTGGAGTCTAGAAGCTTCGGGTTTCCCGTCAAGACCCAGAATGCCTGGTAGATGATATTGTTTTTGGCACAGAATGACCTTGCACCTGAGTCGAAGTGGTTGTAGGGCCAAAATCGATTTTGCACGATGGACGGCTTGACGGTTGCAACATTGTAGATACCCTCCAGTTGCTCCAGGGAAACGTTCGAAACACCTAGCCTGTGGACTTTGTCGCCAAATACTGATTCCATCGCAGCCCAAATCTCAATTGTCTCCTCGAAAGTGGGCATTGGCCCATGGAGTAGGAGGCAATCGACGTAATCGATCCCAAGGCTGGTCAGACTCATGTCGAGGCTCTTCCGAACCTTGACCTCTGGCATGTCGTCTTCAAGATAAGGCGCCAGCCCTGGCTTATGACTAGCTGGCGTGGTGAATTTTGTTTGGATGAAGAGGTCGTTTCGATGCAAGCCCAGCCCTTCTTGTGAAACCGGAGACAGTGCTGAGGCAATCGCTTGGCCAACAGCCCGCTCATCGTAGAAATGAGCCTGGCATGCACAGTCTAGAGCACGGTAGCCAACCCTCAGAGCTGAGAGGATCAGCAATGGATCTGTCTTCTCGGCAGTCCCGTAGACAAATGAAGGGACAAGAATGAGGGGTGCCTGGAGGTCAGCCATAACTGGAACTCGAGAATGCAGAAAGCTTGATGCACCTTGTCGTCACTTCCGCTGCCCAGCTCAGCTCCGAGTCTGGTTTAACACTCGGGCCTCATCTTAAATGATAAGTTATATTCGCTACTTGAACGTGCAGAATCTTGGCTTTGTGTCTAGACTTTGAGGCCCCCCACTGTTGCTTATGCGGAGGCAAACATCCTGAGAGGGTTCACTGGAAATAACACTGGTTGGAGATCACCACAGTACTGCTTGGCTATTGGGGCTGTGCACTGAGCCACAATTGCCCATCCTTTTCAAACGAGTGAAGACCACAACTCGGGTGTCTACCCATTGTTCTCCCAAAACGGCCTCAGCTGCATATGTTGGCTGAAGGACTTCTGCGCTCTGTGTAACGGTAAGCTCCGAAAGTGTGGGGGTCAACCCCGGTCAAAGGATCAGATGAGACATCGATGCATTCTAAGAGGACGTGCTTCGAGCTCCGGTTGGGTGTGGGCCCAGCGAGCGGTGATTGTTTCTGTCTGTATACCCGGAGGTAGTCATGGAGTATCACAGGTGGGATGACTATGCAGCCATCCAGCCGATTCACCCCTTCATTGTTGAGGAGCATCAAGTTTCCTGCAAGGAAAACCCGGCTAGATACTTCTCTTCTCACAATCTGCAGCTGAGCGTGATGAGCCGGCCCCCTTCCCAGCCGAGGCCTTCAATTATGTGGCACGCACCAGACTACAGAGCCGGGTTCAAACCTGGGTACTATGGGTGACCCCAGAACCAGGCTGAGTCTCTGGTTCCCCAGATCTCTCGCTTTTGAGATTGATGCTAGCTGTTCGCTTAATGGTTTGCTTCGATGGGCCAGTACAGTCCATACAGATCTCGTTCTGATGCCTTGAGAAGGTCAGTTTCTTATCAACTCCAGTTGCTTGTGTGGATAAACTAATGGTTGCGTCGTAGGCTCGAACGTGATGCCAGCCAAGTAGAGGCAATCAGAAAAATCTTCCAGGCGCCTTCCTTATCAGTCGGCGTCTATTACAAAGGATCGAAACTATGGACCAAGGGATTTGGTTGTGCCAATCTCGAGACTGGACTAGTTCCTAACGCAAAAACGGTCTACTCTATTGGTTCGTGCACCAAGGGCTTCACTGGCACCGCTTTGAGCCTTCTCGCGGAGCGAGGGACCATCGACTTGAGCAACCCAGTGTCATCCAAGATTTCGGGGCTCAAGACGGAGCAGAACCCAGTCGTGGCCAAGAACATGACTTTTCGCGACATGCTATCCCACTGCGCAGGCCTTTCCCCCATGCCATTTGAAGTATTGGGGAGACATGGCGAAGTCATTGCAAAGCATGAGGATATTGTCCGCATATTCAACCACCTGCCACGAGCCGCTGAGTTCAAGTCGGAGTGGATGTATAACAACTGGCTCTTTGCCCTCGCGGGGATTCTGATTGTACAGGAGTCCAACTCTTCCTATGGAGACTTCATTGAGCGAGAGATCATCCGCAAGATTGGTATGAAACGGACATACACAAACTCTAGTTTTGACAAAAACCACGCCTTGCCCTACCTTGTGTTTGACGGCAAGGAACCCAAAGCCGTCAAGCTCCCAATTCTGGATGATGGAGTTGCCTTTGACAGCTCGGGGGCCATCCGGTCTTGTGTCGATGACCTCTTACTCTGGTCCAAAGCACTCATGCAAGCGTGGAGAGCTGAACCATCGTCTCGCTGCCATGACGCACATCAGAAAGCTGGCCGCGATCCTAGTTGTGTACCCAGACTCAGCCGCCTATTCTCTCGATTCAGTAAGAAACAACTCATGGCCTCGATGGCCGCGGCACAGAAACCGCATTTCCCTCTTGCTAGAGACGAGAGGCAACAGTATGCCCTTGGCCTGTTCAACCTACATCTGCCAACCACAGAGATGAACATCGTCACGAACCCCGATGTCAATGGACGAGGCTACTCCATTGGTAAGGACTCTGGAGAGCGGCTTGTCATCGGCCATACTGGAGAGCTTGGCGGCTTCTTGTCCGCCTTTTGGACATTTCCGGAAGAAGATTGCGCTATTGTAGTTCTCACGAACTCCTTTCAGGTTAATGGCGATCCGACCAATCTCATCGCGCAGCTATTAGCACAAACTTTATTTGACATGAGACCTATAGTTGACTTCGTCGAGGTTGCCAAGAATGTCGTTCATAACGCCAGGGGTCGCTGGGATACCATCCAAAAGGAGTGGACCACGCATCGAATTCTCAACACCACTCACAAGTTTCTTGCGGCATATGTTGGCGAGTATGAGAATGAAGGTCTCGCTATGAAGCTGAGCGTTTCTCTTTCTGGAGACGACAAGTACCCCCTGCGTCTGTGCATCAATGAGCTCGAGAGTCAGGTGTTTGACCTGTATCACTACCATACAGACTCGTGGACTTTCCTGGGAGAAACTCGAGATGATTGTATCGAAAAGGGTTATTCTATGTATCTCCTCAGCTGGGAGTCTTGGATCATCAAGTTTGATCTTTACGAGAACGGCCGATTTTGCAAGGTCAAGTGGAGGCTGGACACTGATAAACGACTTAAGCCGCAGGAGTTTTTACGAAAAAAATGTTAATTGGTAGAAGTCCAGGTGGTGGCGTATCAGATGCTTTGGCATCTCTTGCTGGGTATTATTCTCATGGCTCAGGATGTTTTTAATGAATGGTTTACTATTAAAATTGTCACACCGATAGCAGAGATTGTCAGCCCAGACATGGTCATACAGTGCGTTCCTTTCTCACATCCCTAACCGAAAAACTGAAAGATCACTGAAAAAGAATATCGGCATTCCTGCACCCTCAAAGCTTTTGGATACGAGCAATATTAATGACGGGATAAGTACCCATCATTTCTGCCGTGGGCCCAGGTCTGGGCTTGGGCTCAGGCTCAGGCTCAGGCTCAGGCTCAGGATTAGGATTGGGCTTGGGCTTGGGTCTAGGCTTGGGGCCCATGCCGGAATCCTCATAAGCTCCGGAACGGCCCTGTTCCATCTTTCTCTTGTTCCAATGAAGCCACGGTTTGTCACTCGGGTCATGCATGTTGGGCTTCCAGTCGAGCCATGGTCGATTCGGGTCACTTGAAGTCGCCATCTCAGCCTCGAGCCATTCCTTCCACGGCTGAACTTTGGGCGAATCAGTAATAGCCGGTACCTCAATCTGGGCCTTCTCTGGGGTCGTGACGAGACCTGTTTCGCGGGCACTTCTACGTCCAACCCCGATGACGAGAGTGCTATGCTGTGTTAGCAAACGCATCTATACTGCGATAGGTATGTCTTACCTGAATGCAGCGACGACCAGACTTATACAGAATAAGTATATCGAAAACATCGTTAGGGTAGAAGCATATGAATCTGAATAGATTGTTCACAATGTGCTGAAGTTTCAAGTTTTACATCAAACAGTGCCAGTGGCAACAAAGTTATAGTTATTCTTGCAATCGTAACCGTCTCTTATACTTGATTTGGGCACTTTTGTCATTAAACTGTTGAAAGCCCTCCTAGCCCCCCTTTTCGCCGCTCAAATGATCCTGTCACTAAAGGGGCTCAGATTAACGCATATTTCGGCCATAGAGTCAAGTATGCCAATTATGCTGGTAAAATGCTAGCATGCATTTATCGCGTCTATCACGTTGTTCGGACCGGTCCCGAGCCTCGTTGGTATTTGATCCAGTCAGAGGTGCAGAAAGACCGGGCAGCCATAAAACCCTCCATGGCTGCGGGCGGCCAGCTGACTTGGACTTTCAGGTCTGGCTGGCAGCCGCTACGTTGATAGGTGCTTTTCCTGAGTTTCATCCCACGCCAAGAAAGAGTTGCATGGCACCATGACCAGGCATGGTGCCAGACACTTGGGTTGGGCGGCAATTGTAACTTCGTTCGGAGTGATGCTTCGTGTGGCTATAATGCCCGGCTCTGTATACCGGCACACGTGTACACACTGCACTGACCGGTCAAAGGCTGTGTTACACACCGGATAGTTACTTAATTCCCGCATCAACAGCTTCAATCCCACTTCGTCATCTCGCCAGCCTGCTTCTAACCTGAAGAGCGAATGATAATGGCTCAGCCAAAGATGTACGCCCGAAATTCCACACTCTCCCTCACACACTCTGCGAGGGCCTCATCCTCATCAAAGAAGGATGTGTGCGCAGAGACTGGGCGTCATCATCAGATCATACTGACAGGAATGCTCGGTGTAGGAGTACTCACACTCTGCCACGTTGGCATCTATGAGGCTCTGCGAATCCATGATTTTGAAGATCCAGGCCTCGTTAGGAAGTTGCTGATCAATGAAATACCACTTTTGGGAAGCCGAGTTTTTAAACAACATGATCTCAGTGATGGTGTGAGGATAGATGAGGTCGCATGGGATGAAGTCAGATTTCGCCGTTCTGTAGTCGCAGAGGACAAATGGGTGCTGTCGTACTGGTCCCCGAACTGGATGCCACACACTGCGAGAGTAGTCAGTATCTGGGGAATTTGAAGACGGGCAGGGCGGACTTGATGATGCGAAAGCGGCTCTCCAGGATCTTTTCAGCCTCATCCTTGAAGCCGAGCTTGATTTGCTCGACAGTTGCCTCGTAAGTCTGATCTGCGTAGATGTTGTCAAGTTTCTGTCGTGAAATGTTGTTCGCAAGGAGCTATGCACTTACCAACATGGGCCACTCGGCTCGGCGGAGCAAAGCTATCCCCTTGGGACATGGATGTGCTTCCATTAGCATCTCTGCTTCTACGGAGCTGGGGGGAAATCAGCACCATGACTCAAATACGGTAGGGGAGGACACAAACCGTATGATCAAACACAACAACCCTCACGTCTTCTCCAAGCTGTGTCTTCAAAAGGTCTATGATCCTAGGATAAACGTCCCGGACCACCCTGTGGCCATCCTGCCACTGGTCAAAGTCCAATGGATGCTTGATCAACTCAAATCCGTGAACATCAAGGCTGAAAAGGTTCTCATTGCCTCTAATATCATGGAGGGTGGCACGAGACTTTTGGGAGACGACGTTGGTGCTTGGGGCGTCCGTCTCGGTGAAAGGGACGTTGGAGTAGTAGGGCTTCTCTGTCTTGTACTTCGGGTCCGATTCGTCCAGGAACTCGAGGCTCACCTCACGCTTCGGCAAGGCAGCAAGTTCCAGCTTGTCCGCCGAAGCTTGACTGCCTCGGCCAAGCCAAGATGTAAGCCACGACATCAGAAGTGCCATGATCAAGAGAACGGGCCTGGGTCGAGACGGGACACTGAGTGATCTAGTCGTACAAGATGATAGCCAGCACTTTGAAGAAGTAGAGTCGCCGTGCTTTATGTAGCCCTGGAAAATTCTTACTAAGCCAGTCGTCGAGGGTCTTGGGATGGATGGTCCGTTGAGTTAGACACTTGAGCTTATCACTATAGGTCAACATAGCAAGTCTCTATATAATGGGTGACATTGAAAGCTGACTGGCGCAAGATAAATATCATTTCCTTTTCTTTGTGTCAATTTCGGACCTCAACATACTCCTTTAACGAGGAGTTGAGCTCACATATCTGACCTCGACTTTGGCGAGGTTTGCTCTTGACTCATCGACAACTTACAGCGTCACAATAATTATCGTCGTAGCGAAATCTAATGGAAATACGGTGCCATTTTACAGCGCTGGAGGTCTTGAGTTTTCATACCGTCACCTACCTATTGATAATTGTGTTCTTGAATGCTGTAGACGATGACCGTAGTTAGAGACACAACCAAGTTGGCTAATAGAAGAAGACCTGTTACATCTCTAGAGATTTCTTTCTCTCTATAGTCTCTCCAAATCCCCAGCAAAGAAGAATACTATATCTCCCCGACCAACCGCACACACGCAACTGCTGCCGCCGCCGCCGCCACTCCCAATATCAACATTTGCAACCCTTCAAAGATGCATCCTCCAACGCTCGAGTCTTGGCGCTTCAGGATCCAGCTCTTCCCGAAACCGAAACCAAACAGCACGATCAAGCAAAGTCCAATACTCCATTGCAGACCTAATCCCACCGTACTGGCAAAGAAGTAGGGGAAGAGTGGAATGGTGCCTCCCACTGCGTAACCCAGGGAGATTGAAAGTCCAGATATAATGGGTGATGGAAGAAAGGATGCTGAGGGAGACGAAGTATCTTCTCGATAAGACTGTAACCGTAGAGCGGCACGTTCAAGACCTGTCGACTCCTCTTGGAGAGTGCTGAGGATCGATGTGATGGCAGAGTGAGGCAGATCTAAGGGCTCGAGGTGCAGTCGTACAAGCTCCTCGGCCCTTGACTGAGCCTTTTCGCTAGGCTCTGAAATATCATCGCTTTCCCTGTTTGTGTCGTAGCTGAGGATGCCTCTCGTTTCTTCATCGTCGACTGAGTCGGATTGACGACAGGTCTGCGAGGGAATTTCATCGCGAGCCGCTAGGTATCCGCCGATTCCCATGCTAATGCTGCCCGCACATAGTTCTGCCAGACCTCCAGAGATGACTGTGTCTGTCTTGCCGAGCGAACTGAGCCCTGCCGTCAGGGCAAAAGGAACAGTCAGTCCATCGGAAAACCCGAGTGTAAAGTCTGAGAGAAACCGCTTGAGTGCTGGGCTGTGTGAAAATCTCATGATGGGTGACAAATGCTTGATGTTGAGAATAGGATAGCGGGTCTAAACCAGATAGAATGTGTTTAAAGACAGCATTAAACATTCAGTTGACGCGAAGGTCTATCGAACTGCCATTAATTACCTTTCTACCTCCCTTCCTCGGCCAAAGCGTGCATGTCGATCTCTCGGTGACAAACTGGGATAGTGTTGCATCTCTTCGGCAATATCCTGCCGGATATCGTTGCTTGTGATGATCTACAAAAGTTCTTAGGAGCACATGGTGAAAACTCGCGTTCCTACAGGGTGGTTCAGACCATCAACGGCCGCCCCACTGGTGCTGACCAACCTACGGTGTCTCATTCGCTTGCCCCTGGCTCGATGCTAGTCTTAGCGGCGCAGGGTTCACGATGCCGCTGAAGCCGGAGATCAAGATCCTGGCATTGGAGATGGTACAAGCTTGGCGATCTGACAGCGGCTTGGCGAGGAACCGTGCCCCTCAACTTCAGGCGAGCAGATTCAGCCTCGGCTTTAAATTGTATTGGGTCTTAATGTTGGTGAGTGTAATTGTATTCTCGCTCTTTGTAGTTCATAGCCCATTTTTGGACACATCATTGAGAAAAGCCAGAATAAGAGGGAGAAGATAAGGAAACCAAAGAGATTCAGTATTTAAAAGCCTGCAATTATTTTCACTAGACTTAGTCCGAGCAGGTCTATCTACAAGCTTAAACCACTAATTTACTTGGACTTGGGAGCCTCGTAGCCCTTAGGGGGACTCAATCCATCCGGCACCTCAATGCTATCCTTGTAGTAAGTAGGGGAATGGCTCTTGTGCCACTCCTTGCGAATAGGCTCAAAAACCTTGCGTCCAGAGAAGCTATGCTCAAGATCCAAGTTGGGAGCAGGATACTGATGGTTGCCACCAGCAGTGTTGAAAGGACCAGCGTAAGAGACGTTGTAGAACATCTTGTCAAGCTTGTGAGACTTCCATCGGCGAAGCTTGTCACCAGTCTTGCAGGCAATCAGCTGGAAGACGTTGGCGCCGACGTCCCATCGACCCAGTGTGGGGAGGTTCCAGTTGGCTTGGACGGTAGAGATTTCAGAGTAGTGGTTGTAGAAGTTGTTGTCGGTGGTGCCAACAAGATGCTTCGGAACGGCATCACCAAGGAGGATACCAAGAATATGGTTCTGGTTGGCATACGTCTCGTTCTCATCCCAGGTGATCAAGACGAGGGTGTTGTCCATAAAGTGCTTGTCCTTCAGGAGAGGCTCCAGGAACTTGCGGCACCAGTTACCAGCCACAGTAACAGAGGTATCATGGCCGTCAGAGGTCATGTTGGGAGTGATGAACATCCACTGAGGCAGCTTGTTCTCCTTGAGATCCTTGTGGAACAGGGATCGCGAGGTATCAACCAAGGAGACGTTCTTAATCTGCGACAGACGCTTCTCAGAGAAAGTGATGCTGTCATGAAGAACGGCAGGGTTATGCTTGCGCACATAGTCGTTGGCGCCGTTCTTGTGGTTCACCCAAGAGAAGCCCTCGAAACCAGAGTAGGGCATGTCCTCCTGGTAAAGACCCCAAGAGATACCGCGGTGCTCGAGCAAGTCAATGACAGTAGAGACATTGCGAGGGTTGCGGTTGAAGTCATCGTTCTGCATGCCAAAGTAGTCACCAGCGATGGCGGCCATGTAGTTGGGCTCAGAAGGATGAGTGACGCCAAAGTAGTTGGACAGGGTGATGCCCTTGGATCTGAACCAAGCAAAGTTGGCTGTTTTCGTTAGATTTTTACTTTCATTCAAGACGAAGAATACTCACGATCGCCAAAGGCCTTGTCATAGTTCTCGTTCTCAAAGTAGATGATGGCAATGCGGTCAAATGCCTTGCCTCGGACCTTGCTAGTCGGGCTGCTGGTCTTTGCTGTCGCAGCAGCAGCAGCAACCTCGGCAGTTCCAGTGGCGGTGTACTTGGTCTCCCATCCTGACTTGTCGCCGTGAGGCTTATCAGGATGAGAGTAAGGAGAGTGACCAAGCGCTAGGCCAGCAACGGCCAGAAGGGTGGCGGTTTGAAACAGCATCGTGAACGTTACAAGTGAGGTTGGCGTGGCTGACCTTCAACTCAACTCCAAGAGGTGAACTTGATATCATATCTATATGATCTCCGTTTGTATGCTACTGTCATATGCACGTTGCCACGGATATTGTGCCGAACGGAGCTCGCATGTCTCCACCGTCGGTCAACGTAACATGTTTGGTGCTGAGCGACATTTCCAACCTCAATATTACCCCAGGATGAAAAAGTTCCAATGGAACAGAAACGCTAAGCACGTGGTGTCGAGGACAAGGTAGAGACGCGCGGTGCTCGCGTGCCGTCGTATCCGACTTGACGTCAGTTTGGCCACCCCTGTCACCTCCACTTCGGAAGCATATCGGGGTGGAGATGATTGTTTAGCTGGCTTGTGAGAGGCGCCCTTCTCTGGAAAGGGAGAATCGCTGAATGGACATTGCATTGCAAACCTCGACTCAACAATGGCTAGAGAGTTGGATGCAGAGAGGGTGCCGTGGGTCAGGCAAGATGGCTGCGACGCTGACAACACCTGGTTTCTTCAAGACAACCAGGAGAAACACGACGGCCTGATCTACAAAGAAGAGACTCGGGCACCTTGGCTTCAGAGACTCTTGCTTTCTGTTCTCTGCATCTTCTCCCTTTTCGCTCTAGCAGCATTCACCCTCAGCCAAGCTATCACACCCTCACCAGCCCACAATGACGACCACTCAGAGACTCCCCACGAGACTACGGTGTCGCCATCACCATCACCATCAGTCATTCAACACCATGAAAATACCCCTTCCGTCGCTCAGCTTCGGGATCCTGACGAATACATCCTCTCACCCTCATGGGATTTTGACGCCCAACCAACAATCCGAGAATATTTCTGGACTATCACTACCGCTACCCTCAACCCAGATGGTGTGTACCGGCCAATGTTACTCATCAACAACCAATTCCCTGGCCCTTTGGTTGAATGCAACGAGGAGGATACGATTGTCGTGCACATCATGAACCAAGCACCCAATGCAACCGCCATGCACTTCCACGGCATGTTTCAGAACGGCACCAATAATATGGACGGAACTGTTGGCATCACACAATGTCCGATTGCGCCCAACTCAAACTTTACCTATCGATTCGACGTCAAGGGCCAACATGGCACTTATTGGTACCATGCCCATCACAGTGCCCAGGCCTCTGATGGTTTACTAGGGCCAATGGTTGTTCACTCAAAACAGGAGCGGAAACTGCAGGAGCTTGACTATACAACCGACAGGGTTGTCATGGTGCAGGATCACTATCACAACTTGACTTCAGAGCTTCTTATGGACTACCTTGCTCCTGATCAGGAAAACGATGAGCCCGTACCTGACAACGCGTTGATCAGCGGACGTGGTGTCCGTGACTGCTCAGACTTTCCGGGTTGGCCGTGCGATACCACGAACGTGTCAGCACCGAAGATCGACCTTGAAGCCGGAAAGCGCCATAGGTTACGCATCATCAATGTTGGAGCGTTTGCCGAGTTTCAGATCCAGTTTGATGAGCATCCGTTCTACATCACTGAGGTCGACGGGACAGATGTTCACCCAGAGCCTTTCCATCGAGTCAACGTCTTACCAGCGCAAAGATATAGCGTGATTCTGGAAACTAATGTTACTTCATCTAAGCCAACGTTTTGGATGAGAGCGCGGATGGTAACACACTGTTTCAAGAGAGAGAATCAGCGCCTTCAACCTGAACTGAGGGCTATAATACGTTACACATCGCCAAACTCGGAACCTCCAGCGGAACAACCTACAAGCAGAGAGTGGTCGGAAGCAATCGAAGTAATATGTCGGGATCTCAACACCACTGCACTTCGTCCTGTCGAGTTAATATCTCCACCTCCCACAGATGACTTTATACCCTTGCGGGCGAATTTTGAAATCGGCGACTGGCGACTGGCTCGGGGTTTCTTCAATGACTCGACATGGCATGGCAATGCTACGCACCCCTCACTGCACCGGTATCTGGATGCACATGTCAAGGGCCCTGTTGGAAGGGGAGCCGTTAGTGTCAACGAACAAGTTTTTGATCGCAAGAAGGAACTGGTTCTTGAAACCACGGGGATTCGCACCATTGACATCTCCATCAACAACTTTGATGACGGTGCTCATCCCTTTCATCTCCACGGCCACAAGTTCTTTGTCCTCTTGCAAGGAAACAGCGGGTATCCTCCAAACTCTACTGAGCTAACAAAGTATCTTGAAGAGCATAACCTGCTCGAGAACCCCCTGCGTCGAGATACCATCACAGTGGAAGGCTACGCATGGGCCATCATCCGGGTGGTCCTTGACAACCCAGGAATGTGGGCATTTCATTGTCACAACACGTGGCATGCTGAGTCGGGCATGGTAATGCAATTACTTGTTAGATCCGATGAGATGAGTGAATGGGAGATTGACCCCGAACATTTAGAGATGTGTGGGAGAGAGGGGGTGACCACAGGGATGAGGCCAGATGATAGCATTTGGTTTGGGCAGTTTAGCAAGTAGAATACGAGGAGCGTAGAGTTGCGGCTTGTTATTCTAAAACATTTATAATGCAAGTTTATGATCGAATAATACCGTGACGTAGAAATTCTCTTTTCCAGAATAGGAGTACAGCAGATCAGTCGCTCCTCAATGATGGTGGCCCAGGAACTTCTGGGCCGAGATGCAGAAGTCACATTGACGTTGGGTAGGACAAGGCTCTCGTCGGGTATCTACTACGTTCTATAGCCCGGTCTTGGCTGATCCAGGGAGACCGGAAGCCTGGGGTTGAACAGAACCTCATGGTAACCGTTCCGGTATCTGGACGCCACTGCCCAACCTTGTTATTGGTCATCTGCAGAACCAAGATTATGTCTTTGCATCCCAGCCGTCTGCAAGGTAATCTCGAGCTCAGGTACTTAGCCGACGTTGGCCATCGGAGTGCTTTTGTCATAGCCTGATCTTGCTCTTTAGTTGTTAATTGGCTGTGAATTCAGTATCGTCCAGTTGTGGCTATTTGCCAAGTCGTACGCAGGGTCAGCAAAATTCGCGATGATGATTCATATCCAACAATATCACAGCCTGATTTCCGTAGAATGTTCCGATTCAGTGCCATGCAACAGAGCTCATGTATGTAAATCCTTGAAGAGGACCACCTGAGCCTGCTTTAGCTGAATGTACGCACGCCACCGAAAATGAGGCCACTACCCATGTACCATACCAATCATCGGCTATTCTCTATTTCTATTGGTACTGACAATGCTACACATGCCGCTCAGGATGAAATGGCCCCCTCTACTCCCCAGAAGATCGCATAAAACTCCTCCTATCTCCCGTTGCTAACCACGTTGTTGCTTAAGGCCCTTTTCTGGCTGCAAGAGCCTATTGAACACACAAGTCAACATTGAAGCCTACCCAGACTGTCAATGGCGACACGGAACAGAACGTCCATCTACTCCTTTGGAGATGAGGGGGTCACTACAAGCGTGAGTGGCTTTGGGCGCTTACTGCGAGTCTCACGGCACTTCGCCGGGCAAGATTTCGGTTATTGCGTCGACCACCCGTCTATCTCAGAGCCCTATTTCGTTGTTGATCGTGTCGCATCGTTCCTTTCCATGACAGCCGACTCTAGCGACAGTATTGGGATCGACCCGAAAGTCCATATCCCTGACATTAGTGATGAGCCATCGGCCGAGTTCGTCCATGATCGTTGGCCGCTTTTTACCATCATTTCGGGCGATTTCAAGATCAAGATACAGTTCTTTGCGTCTGATGGTACCATATACCAGTCGGGTTGTTTCATGCTATGGAGCTGGGGCTGTTCGACAAGCCCGGGGCAGAAAAAGATGACGTGTGGAAGAACAAGGTTGATATATGGAGAAATCTTGTAGACTGCCAAGTTTACCATGAAGACAACGATGACACAACCTGGAACGAGTCGGTGCGGTTTGCGCTGTCATTCATTATGGCTCAGGCAGGGAAGCGTATGAACCGACGCCCCGTGGACGAAATTCGCCCTTATGCCCTGTCTATTCTACTCCAGAGCGCCTGGCCCAGTGGCATTTTCCCAGGTCAACTTGACGCCAACAAAGAACCGATTCCCTATGACGATGAGGTGATGCGGGACACATACTGGGCCTTTTCTTTCGAGATTCCATACATTCTTTGGAAATACTCACTCCCTTATTTCACTGCACATGGTGATTTGCAAGGTAAAAGCAACAACGATTCCAAGGCCACCGAAGCCAAGACTGCATGAAGTTCCGATACCGAGATCCGCGGAATGCTCCAAGAGCTCCTGGAGCAACAAGTTGGGGCAAAAGGCTCTACTGGCCCGACTATGAACTCTATGAAGCTCAGCTTCCCAGTCAACAATGTCGTGGACCAGAAGAATATTGTTGAGCTCTCGGACGAGTGGCTTTACAATGAACCGGATTTCTTCAACCATGTCTCTACGAACGACGAGAGCTTGAGTCATTCTCCAACCGATGAAGAATCTAGCACCAGTTGCTCTAGCTTCAGTGAGTGTAGCCCGAAAAGAATTGCAGTAGTCGACATACCTAGGATCGCAAATACCAAGAGGTCGCTGCGCCTTCACGATATGATTACATATTTCGACAACGCATCCGATTTCAAGAGTCACATGGGACAAAGAAGGTTTCAGAGCCAGTCAAAAAAGAGGTTCTGTGCTTTGTTTGACATAGACCCGGCGAACAATGAGGCATGTCACCAGACTCCTTCAGAGAAACCAGCAATGCAGGCGTTCTATTATCGGCACACCTCATACGACAAGTTCTTCTCCGACGTAACGACAGCAGAGCGGAACAAGTGGACAACCGAACTTCATCTATCGTTTTATTCGGTCAACCGACAGCGATTAAGCAGCATTCCAGTGATTGGCCAGAAGAACTTGCCCAACTTTGAAACACTCGGCGAAGACGGAGGCCCCCTAAGATCATGATGAGCTTTCGCTTTGATGGCGACTTTTTTGATCGCTACTGGACATGTCACTTTCTTGAATTCGATCCCCAGATGGCCAGCAAATTAAATATCGAACGTACATTACACGATCTCCTAATCAAAGGCCCTGGGGGAACCAACAACAAGAAGGAGCCTTGGCGACAACGCCGAGTCTTGGAACTCCTCTTATTCGACAGGATCATGTGCCGGATGCAAGAATGCACGGCTGATATTCTAAAAAAGGTAAAACTCAACACCTGGAAGCCTGCACGGAGCAACAGCAAGGAGCAGGAGGACCCCGACGGCACAGAAAGCAACCTCAGTCGCTCTCTAAATGTTGACTACGACGCCTTTCGTACGACCAGTAGTCAGTGTCAAGGGTATCAACAGCTGCTACAGACAGTTGAGCAGGATCTCCAGGAGAACCTGGACCAGATTGAGCGGTGGCTGAATCGAGAAAAGGATCGCGTGGCTGAGAGACCGCGGTGGACCTTCAACGACGAGAGCAGATA
This sequence comes from Fusarium solani, assembly GCF_023522795.1. Lineage (NCBI taxonomy): Eukaryota > Fungi > Ascomycota > Sordariomycetes > Hypocreales > Nectriaceae > Fusarium > Fusarium solani. The sequence continues at coordinate 814,950 of NW_027072149.1, forward strand.
CCGTGGTGTTATCTCAAAGCTGCTCGTATCCAATCAGCATCGCATCCAGGACCTCCGGCGTAGCCATGCCAGCATCTCCAGCTTCAACGAGTCACTGACCAAGAAACTAGAGATCATCCGCAGCGAGCTTGATCAGCGTCGAGCGGATGATATCAAACGATTCACGTACGTAACAGTTGTGTTCCTGCCTCTGGGCTTCGCCACAGGTGTTTTCAGCATGAGCGAGGCGCCAGCAGATCGAACACTGGTTGGCATGGTACTAACCGCTGTTGTTGCCTTTGCTACCACTGCATTGCTCCTGAAATATGCAGAGCCGTTGGAGAAGCGCTACAAACGGGGCTCTGAGGCCGCCCATCGCTTGATGGCCGGCATGTCATGGAGTAGGACCAAACGGGCTAGAGGCACTCACGACGTGGAAGCTGGAAGGAACGCGATTCCTGGTAAGTCTACATTATATGAGTCACGAGATGGCGGAAACTGATAGAGATTGCCTAGTTCCTCCAGCGGGTAGTTCCACGCGCTCCCGAACACGTTCGAGGAGCCTGTCACCAGAGGAAAGGGGTAATGGCCCGGATCGGGTGGAAGAGTAGGGCCATCGACGTTTTATGTATGAATCCCCGGTATCGACTGAGGGGCCTGACTTGTCACCGCCATCGTCATACCTGGTAGGGTGAAGGCCAGTGCTCGTGGTAAGCTAGTCCAGTACAAGTCATGGATAACAAGAGATTGTCGAATGACTACTCCAAGATGATAGGGAGGCAGGAGTTCTGTAAGAAATGGTCTAAAATATTTCAAGATTTTGCATGTTTTCCTCAGCGCAAGGGTCTCGTGCCCGCCTTCGTGCATGGTGGCTAAGACAGTTAGAGGCGGGAATTCCGCTCGTGCAGCCGGGGAGCGGGCCGTAGATGGGAGATGCAACTTTTTGGGCCAACCAACGCCCGAGCATTATCACATCGATGCATCATTGGCTTCATCGAGGTTTTGCCTTGGCGGTTATCACACTCCACCTGCCGAATAAGACAGGACATGGGTCTCAGCTGCTCGCAATACCATTCCCTGATTCGACTCTGTCGGGATCAGACGGATCAAGATGTTTCCCCTCCTGGGAGATTTGTTGCGAGCAGGGATAATCTGAGACATGAGCGGGATATTCACATGCGTGTATAAGTACAAAGGAAAACCCATTCATTTCTGCAGATTTACTTCCTCTTTACATGCTAGACAATATGACTTTGCTGATCGATCTTCTGGGTCCCTTCAAGTCCTACTGTGTTGTCTTTTTGTTTGGCGTCCTTCTCCATATTGCGTTCTTTTGTCGTGGAGAATGGGATATCTATACGAACAAAATTGTTGTCGCCTGGCTTGGGACCTTGGCAGTCTGGACGTTTCTGATCGCAGAGAGCGCCGAGTATGAAAACGACTACCACTGGCAGGCATTCACAATCGCCTTGAAACATTGTTCTACACTCGCGGCCGGCACCATATGCAGTATCCTCACTTACCGAGCTGCGTTTCATCGACTTAATGTCTTTCCTGGCCCGTTCAAAGCCCGACTCTCGAATCTCTATGTCACGGCCTTGGGACTAAAGAAGAGGCACCTCTACAAAGAGGTCCAGGAGCTGCACAGGAAATACGGGGATGTAGTCAGAATTGGTTTGTTGGCAGTTCCCGCTTCAGACTCACAATCTGACTCTGACAGGGCCTTCGGAAATTTCCATCAACAGCTCAGAGGCGCTACACGCTCTTCACTCCAACAACACCCCATGTGTCAAAGGCCCTTGGTACAACATTATCTACCCAATGGTTTCACTCTTAGCCGATAGGAATAAAAAAAGTCACACAGAAAGGCGCAAGACTTGGGACAAGGCGTTTAATGCCAAGGGCAAGTACCTTATGGGCCGGCTGAAAAATGATTCTGACCATGTTCCTAGCTCTTCGAGACTACGAAACCAGAGTGGTGCAATATGCAGAACTCCTCCTCCACCAACTCGAGAAGATGGAGGGCCAGCCATTCAACGCAAAGCTGTGGATTCACTATTACACCTTTGACATCATGGGAGACCTTGCCTTTGGACAGAGTTTTGGAATGCTGAGAGATGGCTTGAAGCATTACTACATGAAACTTGGCGATGAGAATATGTCACTGATTGGAGCTTTCTCTCGTCTCATCTGGCTTTTTCCCCTCTTCAAGGCCACCCCTGGTGTGAACCATACCCACCTCAAGTTTCAGGGGTGGCTGAGGGAGCAGGTCGATCGCAGGAGGAAGGCAAGTGAATTTCGACTTGTAGTTTACTGATACTGACAGTCTGTAGAACGAGCCCCCTGTGTCGGACGTGTTTTCTTGGATCTTGGAGGATTACGAATCGAAGGAGCAACCAACCAAGCAAGACTTTTTGAACTTGCACGGAGACGCTCACTTGATCGTCGTGGCCGGAAGGTAAGTTATCCAGTCAGGACTACTGCAGATACGCTGATCATGATTAGTGACACTACGGCCGTGACGATTACCTCGCTGTTTTACGAACTTTCTCAGCGCTTAGATATTTGCTCTCAACTTCAAGAAGAGATTGACGAGTACAAGAAGGAGCACAAGAAGTCTGACTATGCCTCTCTTTCTCACCTTAAGCTTCTTCAGGCATGCATCGATGAGACCCTCCGCTTGCACCCGGTGGTTCCATCAGGCCTTCAACGCATGACACCACCAGAGGGTTTGCAAATTGGCGATACCTTTGTCCCAGGAGATACAATCGTGCAGGTCCCAAGTTATACACTACAGCGAGGTAAGCGATCCTACTTCTTATTAGCACAGGGGGGTTCTGGCTCACTGTTCGTCGCTAGATGAGAGGGTATTTTTGCGGCCGAACGAATTCCTACCTGAAAGATGGACTTCGCAACCAGATTTGGTCAAGGATGCATCCGCATTTGCTCCGTTCTCTATGGGTAAGTTACAAATGTCTATTAGTCCCTCGATCTTGTTATTTTCTGACAGTCCCAGGCCGTAACTCTTGCGTAGGAAAGCAGCTCGGATTGATGGAGATTCGCTACGTTACCACCGAGATCTTATCCCGATATAATATCCAGTTCGCTCCAGGGAATGACCCAAAGACGTATCTAGAGAACAAGATGGACGTCTTCACGGCAGCTGTGCCAGATTTGAATCTGGTCTTCACTCCAAGGAATTGACGGTGGAGCTTGTATTTCACGATGTAGCAAGTATACGAACAGTGTTGGTCTTGTGGTCGGCGCTTTGTTTGACAACCGGAGGTCTGTGTCTACCCGATAGTCATTACCAAGGGGGGCGAGAGATATTACCTGATGGTATGTGTGAATGAAACAAGGGCCATAAAATAGAAATGGGGACTGAATTTATTAAGCCCCCGCCTCTAACTTTGAGCCGCATTGAGATCAGGGGCATGGGACAACCTTCATGGCTCGGCCGTCGGTGAAAGAGCTTACATCATTCGAAAGTCTGCCATCGATAGGCAAAACTGATCAAGGAATATGTTGAAGAAATACAGCGCAAACCCTCACATACGACCATACCTACCGGAGAACTCGGGATCCCGTCCGCTCTCCCCTAGATAAACCGGTAAGGGGCGGATTAGTAGTTGAGTCGGTGACGATCAGCGAATCCCCGCTGTTGTATGTTTTTTGCCGTCTTTGAAACCTCTTTTTGGGCCATGCTCATAATTGGCGAGGAAACAAGTAACAGGGAAAATCCTGGCTTGCGGTGAGCCGAGGCACAGCGTTGCAAACTGGCTCTCCGCCCAAAGCAAAACATGGCTCTCGCACAAAACAATGCCAAGTGCCTATCGCTAAAGTCATAAAACACTTAGCATCTTTTTTACTGGCCAATTCTTATCTCATGTCGGGCCCCAAACCCTGACCCCGTGCCAAGAGGTCGGGGTGAAGAGGTCTAGATCCTATCCTCCGGCTCGAACCGTCTCATGTAGGGGCTTGGCAGTCCCAATGGCATATTTCAAGTAAAGACTCCTCTTCGTTGTTTCAAATTGTTTGGACTTGATCTTGAGCATCCAATTAGGGTGACTCTAATGTAACCGGTTCAAACATGAACTATTTTAAGTATACACCATTCTTCTCTCACTGCAAGCGAACAAGTGACACATTCCTCGACTACCGACTGAAGGTCGAAGCCACCAGTCTTTACTCGTCTCTTAGCCTTATAGCTGACCTCAAACCGTCGCTTATTCTAAGTAGTAATGGAGTGATACATACCAAGGTCTACTGTGTCGCAAGATGATTTCGCCAACCTCTTCTGGAGTCGAGGAGTTTGAGGTTATTTTCAACTTCTCTTGGCCACAGCGCTCACTACACATAAATACCAGCCAATTCTCTCTGCCAGTAACCATATTGCACCAACACCCACCAGACGCACTCCCAACATCATCAAGAAGATACCCAGCCTCCCTTTCATACCAACATGCCTCTCTTCAGCGGTCTTCGGCGGCGCCAACCTGGCCGCCACCGACACATCAACCCCAACCGTCTCCTCGTTACCACACTCCTCCTACCCGCTTTAGCACTCGCCCAAGACGATGACGAGCCCACCTCCTCCACCAACCAATTCTCCCAGCCCTTTGTCGACCAAATAACAGGCCTCAATATGGAGAGATTTTTTGGTGCAAGAACGTCGTTTGGTTTTGCCTTTGCCCTCGCTGATGCTCAGCCCAGTGCTGGCGCTGGCTCCTTCATTGGCCAACTCTCATTTCCCCTTGTGAATGGGCAAGGTTGGGGATCGTTCGGCTTGACTGGAGATATGGAGGGCAACTTTATCCTGGCTGTCTGGCCAGATGGCAAAGGAGGTGTCATGGCATCCTTTCGACAAGCTACGAATGAAGACAACCCACCCGAAGTTGCGGGACAATTCCGAGTCAGACCTCTCCCGGAGGGAGTTTCTGTCAACTCAACTTCTTTGCTGTATACCTTTCTCTGCGAGAACTGCCTCGACAGCACTCTTGGCCTAGGCCCAGAAGCCACCGCAGGGAACGCGGTCATGGGGTGGGCATTGTCGGAGAGGCCGCCAAGGGGAGACCCCTCTGATCCTGGTGCATTCCTGGGTTTTCACGAAAGGGGCTTTGGGCCCTTCACGGCTCGTCTGGCACAAGCCAAGACTGCAGGGTTCGATGCGGTTGCAGCCACGGCACTTGACCCCGTGGGTGACTCTGGGAATGCAGTGGCAGCCGTCCCAGGAGCCTTCGACGATGGGAGTGGTGATGAAGATAGTGGTGACGAGGGAGGTGCCATTGGCGGGGGTAGAAGCGGGAGCGGGGACGGGGACGAAAGTGGTGATGACAGTGACGACGACGATTAAAATGTTTTGATCGAGAGAACTGTCTTGCAGTCCACCTTGTATATCTAAAGTTCTGTATAGTAGATGCCATTCTATAGCTTTAAAATGTAAAATATGCCCAACTTTTGCCCCAGTCAGTGGATGACGATGAGCCCAGCCATCACCACCATGTATCCATCTATCGGCGCCCTGTGATGCCTTCCTTCATCATCCTCCGAATAAAATAGATGATGCTAATTCCTAGACCTAGACTAGCGAATCCCACAGCCATGTACCAAGCTGCTCGGTAACCAAAAAGAAGATCAGCCATTGTCTCTCCGCCATTGTTGACATGCACCTCAACCGTCGCAGCAAAGCCCAGGCCAAGACTGATGCTGTAGTTGACGACGGTGCTCACCAAACTCGCGGCAATACCCTGGTGTTCCCTTTTCACGGAGTTTGACAGAATCAACGTTGCTGCGGGAAAGGACATGTCCATTCCCCAGGTCATGATTATCAGACTGAAGAATGACTGAAACCAGTAGTTTTGCTCAACAGGAGCAGTCATCATCAGAATTGTGCCAACCGTGAACGACACGAGGGCTATCAACATGACCAAGGCGGGGTGTGTAAAGTGTAGCAGCCAAGCCGTTGTGAGTGAGGCTATTGCGCCTGAAACAGCTACGGGGCTCATCCACGCCGCTGTAAGAAGTGGTGAACCTCCCCGCAAGAGTTGGAAGAATTCCCAGGTGTAGTAGATCCAAATACCGAACGAAGCCCAGCCACCAGCTACACAGGCGAGGATAAATCCAACGTCGCTTGTTAGAGTGTCGAACGGAATAAGAGGATTCGAGGCGACTCGCAGTTCGATGTAGAAGAAGACCGGGATTAGAAGAATGCCGATGATGAGGAGCACGTAGACGTACGGTGTCTCCCAGCCAACGATTGGGGCTTGGTTCCAGGCAAAGTTGAAGAGGACCAGGGCAGTGATACCAGTTGTTGCACCCAGGAGATCCAGTTGATCCAGAATCTCCTTCCATGCCATGCTCGACGAGGACAGCTTGTGAGGGGGATCCGGGATGATGAATGTCGCAAAAACAGCGATAGCAGCCAGGCCAATTGCAAACGAGTAAAAGGCCCAAGGCCACCATTCTTCATGATCCTTGACAAAGAGACCGGCGAATGCGGCAGCAAAGACGTTGCCACCAGGTGCGCAAGCTCCGAATAGAGCGAAAGCGAGGGTTTTCCTAGGGCCTGGGTGATACGAAGCTCCGAGAATCGCCAGGCCATTGGGCATCACAATGGCTGGACCAATGCCCTGAAAGACTCTTGCAAAGACAAACAGGACATGGTTAGAGTATGTGGCGAGGCCTGCGATCATTGACCACAAAGCAAACCACACGAATCCGATCAGAAACAAGCGCTTGTAGCCGAACACATCTCCGAGGCGGCCTGAAACGAGAATAAAGGTGCCGACCGTCAAACTGTAGCCAGCGATCAACCAGCTGAGCTCTGCCGGGTTGCTCAAAGAAAATGAGGCGCCAATAACGTGCAAGAGGTTCAGACAGTTTCCTAGAGCTCCTTGGGTCATGAATTGAGCCATGCAAATGGTCGAGATGAAGAGGATCTCATGAGGCAGGGAGAACGTCTCGGCGATTGAGACGGCCGATTTTGTCCGAGCCAGCTCTTCCTCGTCGGGCGTTGTAATGCCATTGTTCTGCAAGGTAGCCTCTCCATCGCTCATGCGCTCGTCTACGCCAATGTCAGCCCTAGACTTGATCAATTGGACGCGTTTCTTACCTTTTTCTCGCTCCGAGAGCACCATTTTGAAGTTTCTGCTGCTAGTATTAAGGAGAAACCCAGAATGTCACAATCTCGGGCACAGATTGCTCGGATATAAAAATTCGGCGACATGTACGTTGATGGGCATCCGTATATCCGAATATCCAGGGTGACATCATTGAGGTCGCCACGACGGCAAATTTTGACGGCAATGTTACGCTGATTGCTCAGCGTAAGAACAGGGTGAAATAGAGGCAGAGGAAACATAATGACTAGTACCTAGAATACCTAGTTCATTCCTATCCTTTGTCCTTTTATCAAAAAGGCCGTCATCATGCCTTCTCCTACTCGGAAATGGGGTGCATGGATTACCTCCAGTATCGACGAGAGCGTGAACGAATGGGTGACAAGGGCGATAAAGACTCCTGAGTCTTGACTCCAAATGTCTTCGAGCAAGTTCTGCGTGCGAGCGACATGCTCTGTATTCGACTCTGATCGATCGGCATGCCACAAGAAATCTTCTTCTGCGAAAGTAGCCTCCAACTCGTACTCTGGGTAAGCGGCCGTAATCCATTTCCTAGCTCTCCTCCTGTCACATGTATGGTCGGTTAGGCGCTCCCGGAGGAGTTCTTTCACCACCGGTTTGAAGGTTCTTCCGTGTCCCTCTACCACATCTCTGAATACGAGTTTTGTTGTCTCGAGACATCGGGCTAGTGGGCTTGTGTATAAGGTATCAGGGACAGGGAAGTTCTTGTCTTTGACACCTTCCATGTATAAAGTGCCGAGGGCTTTCGCTTGTTCAACTCCTTCGTCAACCAGCTGCGCATCAAACCAAGTTCGATTTCCATCGCCGTCTAGTTTAGACCAGTGTTTCTGCTCTTATGTCAGCCTTGCTCAATCAACGATGTTAATCTTCAGGCCAACAAGGCTGTGCTGATTACCTTCCATTCAGCTGAGCCAACCTCGTCCATCACAACATTATGGACGCCACGGCCATGTCGCACGAGCAGCAATACTTTGTATGATACTCCAGGTTCACTCTTGTCATTACGGTGCTCAACGTAGCGAGCAAGCCCACCCCAGCCTTGGCCCTCATCTGATGAGCCTCCGTCACTCTCGTGTACGAGGTCCAGCAGGCCGAGATTGGGCTGCGTGGTCAGCTTGGACTGAGGACTTGCGCGAGCAGCCTCTACATAGTCGATAAACCGGCCCCCCTCAGAGGAGAATCGGTAGCTGCAGGTGGAATTCGACATGACGGTAGGCGCAAGAGACCAGTGCAACCAGTGGCTGGCATGCATCAAAAGACAGAGTGGCGAAGTAGAGTTGCGATGGGCTCGCCTCCAAGTGAGCAGTTGCAAGTCAAATATTGGTAAGAACGGGCCATAAGACGCGCTCTCAAAGATCTTAAGAGGATATGGACTTCCCCGCATCAATCAACCACCAATCAAGCGCCAGTCACCAACAGAGCTAAAGACCGTGTCAGGCTGCCATGCATGTCGATGGGTGTGCCCAATCACCATTCCATTTCCATCCAGGCCCTCACTCACAGGATCGAGGTCTTATTTGCTTTGTTGCCCTCAGCGTTTGTTTAGAAGTGCTGGTCCTTGAAAGCATCCCATCCATCCTTGAGATGTCCTTTCAACCAAAGCCTGTCACTCCTCGCCAACTCTAGTCCGGCCAAAAAATGACGACTCTTGATTATTCCGGGCTTCCCCTCCAGCCCAACGAGGTCCGCTTAGTCTCACTGGAAGCCTCGGCCGAAACCATCACCCAGGCCAAATGGAAACTTACCGTTGCGAGCTTGGCCGATAAGTCGGCCAGCTACTACGCCGTGTCGTATAGATGGGGACAGCCTCTGGACGAGCAACCCTTTAAATCGATGACCAACGATCGAGTATCATGTATCCGGATCAACGATGGCGACGTAATGGTTACAAAGAACCTCTCAGACTTTTTGCATGAGGTTCAAAGGGATAAGAAGTTGAAGGAGGAACAGTTCTGGATTGACGCAATATGTATCAATCAAGAAGACCCCCAGGAGCGGAGCCACCAAGTGAGCACCATGATGGGCAAGATCTACCGGTCAGCAAAGTGCGTCATTGCGTGGCTCGGGGATGCAGACTCGCATACGCAACGAGCGTTCGACCACTTGGATCATCTGGCCAAGTCCCCGACCCTTCCACCATCCGGGACCCAATCAGCGTCTACCAACCACAGTGCCTCGATCAATGGTGATGGGGATGGGTCTTGTTGGAAATCGGCTGTCAAACTGTTTGATCGGACATATTGGAACAGGTCCTGGATAATCCAGGAGCTCGTCTTACCAGACAACGTCACTGTTCGCTGCGGAGGGCATGAAAAAGATTGGAGCGTGCTTTGCCAGGCATCTCACAACATTTCCACCAGTGATTGGAGAGGGCGTTTCAATAACCTCGCTGCGGACATGGTTTCACGTAACACGGCTCGTAACTACGGCATCCCAACCGTTCTAAAGGCAACGAGAGAATCCATTGCAACCGAACATTGGACAGATGTTCTATTGCACACGCTTATCCGATCCCGTGATTTCGAGGCAACAAACGAGGAGGATAAAGTGTACGCTCTCTTTGGGCTCATCGAGGACTCGGTCGATATTGGGAAGATGCCTCTGTTGCGCCCCAAATACGGAGAGGATCACAGCTCAGCAAAAACGTACCTGAAGGTTGCTGTTCAGCTTCTCCGCGATTGCGAGGAACTTCTCATACTCTCCTGCGTTGAGGGCAGATCCTTCCAAAGGGTCAAGATCGGTGACGATCCTCTCCCATCCTGGGTGCCTGACTGGAGTGTTCGAAAACCCCTCGGTCTTAGAATTACTGGGTACAAGAGATATTGTGCAGACGCGTGCTTCACCCCATCAGATACGGATTTCTCCCGAGAAAAGAAGTTACGCATGTGGCCCGCGGTCGTCAGCGAAGGCGACCTGACCGTTACCATTTGTGGCCTCAAGGTCGATGAGATTTCGTCTCGGGGAGAGTCAAAGTTGGACATCCAAAAGGGGAGCCCATTTCCACAGCTGTTGAACATGCTGCTGTCCCTCCCAACCCAGTACCCAACCACAGGAGAAGACCGATTGGAGGCATTGTGGCGAACTCTCATCACCAACACTACCAAGAACCGTCGTTTTCCTATAGAAAACCCGTCTCCTCTCGACGCGGGTTTCGCAAAATGGTTTGCAGAGAGAGTCCACTCAGTGGCGATGTCTGAGGGGGAAGATCACCGCCAATGGAACGAACTGAAGCATAAATTTGATCAGTTTTGCAGAGGCGAGAATGCATGGATCTCCCTTGTTGATGACTCTGCTGAGTCTCTGAGTGCCGCCGCGGCTGAATATTCTTCAATGTTTGCCCATGGGATGCACCTGCGACCCTTTGTAACAGAGAAGGGTTACCTGGGGCTAGGATCACAGGACCTGCAAGAGGGAGATACAGTTTGGGTAGTACCGAGATCTCGTGTGCCCTTGATATTCAGGCGGGTAAGGGATGCTGGCTCAGTGTCCGATTATCACTGCGAGTTGGTGGGAGGCGCATATCTTCATGGATTTATGGACGGCCGAGCTCTTTTGACAGCAGCAGCAAAAAGTGGCATGCGGCTAAGCGACCGACTAAAAACCATAATAATTCACTAAGGTGAATAAAGTTAGCAGCAAAGGCTGGTGTGTCAGGGGGTGGTGATGGATTGTTTAGGGCAAGACGCCCAGACAATACGGGTAGCTTCCGGTAAAAGATTAGTTACTCATAAGCTCCCGTTTTATCCTAGCGGATCGCCAGCAATGTATTTGCGGTGAGCAACAAATGTGATTGTCTATTCTGCGGTGATACTAGTCTCCAGTGTCCCCTTCTGACGGCAATGTGGCTATGATTGCTCAACATGATAAGAGGCGAAAGTCGGGAAAAGCAGGAGAGATGACTTCGGCCAATGCCCCGTGACGGGGGTTGAAGAATAGACACAGTCAACACCCCAATTGTTCCACTACTGACAACATGACGTAGGTTTGCAAGGTGATGGCCTAACTGTGCCATGGAAAGAGGAATAAAGAAACGGATGGTTGAACAAAATATAACTCATCATGAGCACATGAGACAAGAGTGGAGAAAGCATGCCCTCAAAGCCCCTTCTTGATAGTCAAGAAAACACAAACCCCCACACTTTAAACAGTGGTCTCCCTAGTCGCAAACCTAGACTTACTCTCCAAGGCGGACCTCGAGCTGTTGTTATCCTGTTCACCACCATCTCGAAGCTCAAACTCGTATACTCGACCCCCGGAGCCTTGTCCCACGTGATTTGACCTGACCATCGTCTCCTTATCCCTGTACTGATCCAAACTCAGCTTCTTGGTTGCTCCGGCAATTGCAGAAAACGTCATCTCGCGCTGTTCATGTACTCCGTCCTTCCACATGGCATACATCCCGGATATCACGCCAACCGAGGCAATGACAAAGGAGATGGCGTAGACAGCCAAGAGGACCTCCCACTGATAAGCAAACTTGTTCACAAGTTTGTGTCGGTAGCATGGATACAATGGACCACCAGGCAGCGTCCCTGAGAGCTCAGAAGTGTTGGCTGCCCAAGACACGACGAGCATCTGAGGGTTCGAGAGGAGTGAGATGAGGAGGTCTTCGTACAATCTGCGGACTTCCTGTTGGAGATCGGTAACGGCGATATAGTCGCGTTTGTCCATAAGCCTGGAGACCATAACCTTTGACTTTGAGATATGATTCGGGAGCTCGATTGTTCCGTTAACCATGTCTCGTAGAACCTTGCCGAGTGAGTGGTAGGCGGCTATGCGACGGTACGTCTCCATGTTCTCCTTAATCGGGAGGACGTAGTTCTCCTCGGGAACCGCTACGACCCCGTTCAAAAGCCCGTCGGTAGGGACCTTGAGGGTCTCGTCGTATGTCGTGTTGATGACCTTGTACATGTAGTCCCGTTGAGTAACGTTGTAATTCTGCAGACCACCAGTGTATGTAAGGTTGACTGTGTAGTTTGTCACATAGTGCTCGCAGGCTAGCACAGCAGGTGTAAACGCCTCATCCCATCCCGGCGCGCCCTTGCGTTCAGGTTGCCTTTTGGTGATATCATCAACGGTGGTGTAGCCAAGCCAGATGATGGGCTCAGCTTTGAAGGCTCCAAGGTTGGCAGGGTAAGGGAGTTGTTGAACAGGTTTCCCAGTTTTATTCAATTCAATCTGAGCACCATAATCCCCTTTTTGCGTCAGAGCAAAGTAAGTATGGCTCCCCTCTGGTGCGAGCTCGGTCATGTTGAACGGGGCCTCGACTCCTGCAAAGTCGTCGATGAAAACTCCCGACTTCGGGGTAACGGAATCGCACTTGTATCCTGGGCCGACGAAGTGGATGACAGTTGAACAGTTCCAACCTATCCCACAGATGTCTTCGGCCACGTGGTCTCCCTGCAATGCTTGGTTTGCTGTAAAGACCTTATCGGCAATGGCACTGAATTGCGCACTAGGCGAACTATAGTAGTCGACGTTGTCATCATCCTCGTAGCGCGCCCCCGTTCTCTCCCAAAAAGATAGAGAAATACCAATCAAGCCATCGCTCTCAGCCCGTCTAGGTTCGTCCCACTTGTTGGTTGATTCTTGCGAAAAGTTCAGGGTACGGACTGAGGGACACCTGGCGTCCCTATCCACTGTGAGGCCGGGAGAAACGCTGAGTGTGGCGGATGAAAATATGACGACAAGGGGACTGATCCAGATGTAGAGGCTCAGAATCATGACTAGCCATGTCTTCGTCCATGCCTCTCTACTGAATAGCTCCATAATGTCGTGGGAAGAGCCAAAGAGGGAGTCAATGGCATGGACAGAGTAGTCCTTCTTTCCAACAGCCCTCCAGGCTGTCTGCTGTTGTGCCATAAGCACAGAGAGAACGAAGCCAGCCTTGGATACGAACGAGATGAATTGGCCCAAACGGAGCCACCACTCTTGGTCTTTGGCATCTCGACCCTTGAGATGCCAGTAGAGGAAATGATGGCTCAGGGCACCGCCAATCCCGAGGAGGAGGAAGAGTACCATGGACCATTTACTCTTCATGACCTTCTGGAATAAGGTGTCCTCCTTTGGAGGGGCACACGGCTTTTCACGACTGGAGTCATACAGACCCAGACCAGTGCTTGTATTCTCGGCTCGGTTGGAGTCCAGAAGGCCCATCAAGCTGGCACGCTTGCGATCGAACATGGGAGAGGTCCCAAGATTGGGGCTTGCGGGGTCTAGCCATGGTGAGTTGCCACCTGAGCCTAGGACTGTCGACTGAGGTGATTGAGCGGGCAGTGATGAACTTTCTCCGTTGGTGGGAGAACCCAGAGGGGCGGCTGAGATCTCGGGGCCCATGTTGAATTGTTGGACGTCCGGTCTGGGCTCGAGTGGCTGGTTGAAGAAGTGCTTGAGTAGGACAAAACGGCTGTGTTATCGAGCAGTTTCAAGGTGCTATTTAACATCAAAATCCCAGAACCTTTCTTGGGCATGCCGCCCCCTCAGCTCTTCCCAACCAGACTTTGCAACATGTTTCTCGGCTTCTGCAACTCTTAATCAGGCTCTATGTTATGCCGCACCCATCTCAATCCCAGTTTGCCTATTGAGCGAGGCGCGATTTCCTGAAAAAAGCCTCTTTGCCGGGAGCTGAGCAGCCATTGCAAATGGTGGACACCACCAACGCCACATCACAGTTGGACCGATGACGACTGCTAAACCTCTGCAATTGTTTCTCTGCCAAGCACAGCCAACAGGGCGCCATGTTATCCCTTGCGGGAGACAACGAGGCTGTGCTTGTGGTGACAGTGTCCCGCAGATTCGAGGCCCTAGACTCATGCAAGACGAGAAAACATTGTGTTCCACACCTCGCCCGTGGCACCCAATAGCCAATTGTAGTTCTCTATGAGATAGACGGTGAATACGGGCGGCATGTTGTGGTGGCTGGAACGGTTGGTTGCCATTTGCTAAATTTGTTGATCAGTGGCAGAGCCTGATCTGTGCCGCCGCTTTTTCCGTCCACATAAAATGAAGAGTTGAGAGCCTACTTTGAAAGTGCATGTAAAATGACTGAGGCCTGGGCTGAAAAGAACTGCCGACAGGCTGGGCATTTCGGCAGGCAAGACAACAAGCCCTCAGCTGAGCAGCCATAGAGGGAGCCAAGAAGCCTGGCATTTACCTCTCTCGCCTGGCCAGAAGACGAGATTTTTGCAAGCTATCGTTCTGCGATAGATGGGAAAGGAGATGCACTATTCATCGGACATAGTCAACATGGAGCTCGTTCCGGCCAATGCTGACTGTGGGTTTTGAGTTCAATGGAGCTCTCGTTTAACCCTGTCAGAACTATGTTGAATCCGCGACCATAGAGCCGGGGCAAATGGTCCGACTCTTACGCAGCCTTGTTTGTGATTCAGTGTTTCACTTCATTTGTAGGTCCTCATGAGGGGATAGCCTTCAAGTTGCTGCATGGGAGGTTGCTTGCATATGATCCTCCACCAACACATCAATACGAGCCGTTATCAACACGTTCCAGTCACTTCCAAGTACATGTGTGCCTGTCATGTTTTGACGAATAGCCCCCAACTTTCAGGAGTTCGAAGGCCTCCTTGGCGGACAATGTGGTAGCACATGGCTATGTTTGAGACTAAAGCTGGCCCTCGAGCTATCAGCTGGTCGTCGCCACATATGCTTGGCACCTAAATCAACCCCGCCAAGGCGTAAATCATTGCATGTCTTGCTCAAAGCCTGTTTTGTTTGCCGGCCAAGGCCAGGTGGCTGTGAGCGACTTGGGAGGGCCGACCAACGTGACCAAAGCAGCAACATGCAGACGCAGGTCTCAGTCGCTCGAACGGACTCTTGTGCGAAGATTACGTCTCCCATACCAATTTTGCTCACCGATACCTCAGCTCAAGAATGAGGCTCTGCATCATCCCTGGGTTCCAGGCCACAGAGTCGGAAAGGAGCCCCCTCCTGAACGGCACGTCCTGTTATTGTTATACAGGGCATAATACATGATTCACTACATTTCATGTGAACAAATTTCTCTGAGTCCCAAAGTTTTGGCGATTTCTTAATTTTACTGAGTCTCTAATCTCTCTCCCCATTGCACAAAGCCCGGTTCCTAAAACATGTGTAGCTGGGATGCCCCCTCAGGATTAGCCATTTTAAAAGCCTCTTGGGCTTCCTCAATAGACATGAACCACTTGGACTCATCCACTTCGTACCATCTCTGCCCTTCTCCTTGTCTGATGACCAGTTGCTCCCAAAATTCTAGAAACTCTTCCCATTCGTCCTCCTCGGCAATCTCGGGAACGATTTGCGTCATGCGGATCCATTCCTTGCGAGGGTCCCATCTGTCGGCCACGATGAACTTGTGTCTAGGCTCTCCGTGCTTGGCGAACTGCTCTTCTTGACAAGGTTGGTTGGCGAAGTACGACATGGCATCGCAGAGGACATACCAGCTATGAGCTTTGAAGGCCTCATAGTCTTCATGCTTCACCTCGAGCTCCTTCTTGACGCTCTCGATGCCGAGAATAAGTTTTTGAAGCCCTTCCAACGTGGGTCCGTCGACGGCAGCGTGCATCAACATCTGCGCCTTTCGGATAAACAGATCGCCAGGCTCGCCGCGGTACTTGTAGCCATGAACGTTTGATCGTTCCATGAGTTCATGGTAGGTACAAGTCATGACCCATTCAAGGTTAGTCACAGCTCGGTGATGACCTCTCGGCATGTTGGGGTTGAAGCGACGCGCGACTTTGACTTTACCGTCCGTCTGGCACAAGGGGAAAAGCTCGCCGCCTTGCTGCTCTAGGAACAGCCGGAGCAGGTTCGGGGGGCACTGGGGTTGGAGGGCAATCTCAATGAGATTATCCGGGCGCTTCATCCTAATGTGAGCCAGCATCTTGAGTCCATACTTGCTGCCCTTGATCATGAAACGATCTTGACACAGGTCAAGAATGGCCCCCTTTTGGCACGCAAGCTCGGCCATCTTGCAAAGCGTCGCCACGATTTTCCTGTTATCGGTCCACTTCATCATCTCTGTCAAGTGGTCAATCACTGGCAGCATCGATGACGAAGCGTAGTACACCGAACACTCAGGCAAGTCGGAGGCCGAGGTGATATCGACCTTGGCCCCTCTATCAAGTAGAAACTCGAAAGCGTGCAACGCAACATCAGCATCGATCCCGCCGCGATAAAATCGCTCTGCAATTTTCACGAGAGGCGTCTGATACTGCCCCTCGATCTGACGGTTCACAAGAGGGAATCGGGTGTGAGTAGTTCCAAAGTTGTGCCCGGTCACTCTCAACTCATTGTTAACAGCGTTCCTCAATGTGGCGACATAACCGTTAAGGATGCCTACCTGAAAGAGGGAGTCAGGCTCTTCGTACTCCTTGGCTGCCGGCGGATGATGCCTTAGATGAGTTGCTCTCGCGCGGCGAAATGCCTTGTGCAGAGGCATGTCATCGCTCGAAGACATGTCGTAGATGATGTCAACCAGACGATGACGTGAAAAAGAGGTGAGGAAAGAAATTGTAGCCTCCATGTCAGCCTTTTTGTTTGACCACCGAATACTCTGTTCCAGAGTAGTCTTTGCCAGCTCAGACATGGGCAAAGCTGGATTCTCGATCATTTCGATGACTGATTGATAAGTAGACGATCCGAGAAAGGCAATTGTGTTTTCTGGGATGAGCTCGTCTAGCGCTTCCAGCAGAGCCCGGCGGAGAGCGTTCCCGCGATCAGGCAGTTGTCCCTCAGTTCCCTCATAAATGATCTTGAGCTGTACGTCCCGGGGAAAGTCCCCTAAGAAGGCGACAGCTGTTTCCATAGCAGAGTTGTCCATTGTTGCTGGGTAGTCAGTCGAGCTGGATATGGTGTCGTTAGTCTGCAATGAGATGCTGTTGGTGGGTATACAGTGAAAAGAACGCTGAATTTGAATTTATATGCAAAGATACTCAGCACAGAACGAATCTGTTCCCTTCCTGTTCTCTTCATGTTCCCGTCTCGTTCCATCAGTTTTGGCTCAATATATCGTAGTAGTGAACACTCATGACTCTAGAACAAAGGCTTGTTCAAAAGGAACCAGAGAACGAGCAGTCGGTATTCTGGCTTGGCCACTTGACTGCTATTGTTGAACACACATTCAATGCATGTTCATTGATTCTAACCCTTTGTTGGACGTTCACAATGTGTCTGAGCAATATCTGCTCCAACCTTGGCTTTCCATACTAAGCGAATGAAACAGCGAATGCCTTTTGTTACTAATACATCATAGAATCCTTCCACAGGTTCACCTATCAAATCAACTGATACCTTTTACAAGCAAAACTGAAGAAGGAGGAAGGTGGACGGTTTTCTTCTCCTGAGACGATGAAATGCAGTGGGCGCAATAATTACCAAGATCGCCACCAGCCACAAGCGGAATCCCCGAAAGAGGAATGCCCGCGACAGACCATGAACATGAAAATCTTGGATCTCGATTGCCAAGAACGAGACATTATTAACCTCGTATTCCTGACTCATCAGATAGTTCCCAGCAGAGATTCCGCTAGATGAATCTGGGAATGATTCTATTCGATACAGCTAAGCAGGGTTAGAGATGCAAATAAGCGCCATAGTTAGCCAAGTATCTATTCCAATCGATATTTTGTCTTGATCACAAAGATCGCTTCAGAGATCGCTTCTCAATCGCTCTGAGGTTGATCATGCCCTAACAAAAATGAAGGCATTCCCGGCGACTCATCCCACTCTCTGATGGAGCCTTAACAGCGGGGACAGCCCCGCAGGCTTCGCCGAATCAGAGCGGGAGGCTGACAAATGAATTGACCAAAGCCGATGCGTTGCGGAAGATGACAAATGAAGAGAAACCTGCTCTGTCAAGAATCGGAGACCTTACACAACTCACCGAGAATCGAATGAGGGGATTTAAATACTCGATTCTGCCTCGATCACGCCTTGATCCTCGCTTAATTCCTATCACCAGACTACAACGAGTACGAACAACCCGACAGGCATCATCCTACACCACTCCCACAATGACCACCGGAGTCTTCAGATACATTGACCCAGCGTCAAGTGTTGGTGCAGACGGATCTCGCGTCAAGCCTTGGAGCAAGGTTGACGTCGACCAAACGTCTTTCAAGCGTACAGAAAAAAAGCGCTCCCTCATCAACATCCGTGAGGCCGCCCGCTCAACACCATTTGGAGTTGACGTCTCTGGCTTCGACGTCTTCACCTCTCCCGCCAAGGAAACTGCATTTACCGACGATGAGGCGGTTCGCAATGGATACTATTCTGAAGTCGAGGAGCTGCTGCGGAAGAAGATCCCCGGGATTAAGAAGGTTGTGATTTTCGACCACACCATCCGGAAGCGAGAAAAGGACAGCGCGCGTCAGCCTGTACAGCAACTGCACGTCGACCAAACCCCTGGCGCAGCTGAGGCCCGAGTCAGGCGTCATATTGAGGACCCTGCAGAGGCGGAGGAGTTGATCAAGGGCCGGTATCAGATCATCAACGTCTGGAGGCCGATTGGACACGCTGCCACTGATTTCCCTCTGGCTGTTGTCGATTGGCGGACCACACAACCCGAAGATTTGATCAGCGTTGATCTGCTCTATCCCAAGCGCAAAGATGGTGATGACAATGATGACCGCGGAAAGGAGGTGCGCCCAGATGAGTCAACATTTACCTCAACCGAAGGATACGAAGTGAGAGGTGAAACCTACGCCATCGCACCAAGCGACAAGCACAAGTTTTACTATGCCAAGGATATGACTCCAGAAGAGGTCATGCTGATCAAGTGCTTTGACTCGAGGAGCCAAGGATTGCCTGGGGGCCAAGAAGGGTTGGCCGGACTGACTCCTCACACTGCTTTCGTTGACCCTGCGACACCGGCTGATGCGAAGGGTCGACAGAGTATTGAGGTGCGCTGCTTGGTATTCTACTAGATCAATCTCATGGGAAGGATTCGATTGGATTAATATTAAAGATGGAGATGCGAAACGTCACCAGTTTACGATTATCGGGGTCAGATTAGCCAAGATAAAACGAAGTAACGATGCTTGAACAAAATTCAGTACCTGTCATTGCTATTTCTTTTGGATATCCAGAGTCGAGACTTGTGAAAGCCAAACGAGTGTGTATATTGCTAATCTACCAAGCCCGAAAGCTTGATGATCATGGCTAACGATGACCGTACTTACCCATCTTCATTGATGCCCTCATTTGTATCTACAAAGCGAACTTCTGATGCAAACAATGATTACCATGTGTAACCAACACATCAGAACGCATCAGTGCGGACCAAAGATCTTAACTTACTCTTTCTTCCCCTTGTACCTGTCCAATTCCTTCCGTCGAACCTGGTTCTCCGCCTTGGGGGCCTCATCACTATCCTCAGGCTCATCCACTGGGAACGCACCAGGGCAGCTCTTGAGAACATCATTTGCGTCAAAGATGTCATCTTCCTTATGACTGTCTTCCTCAAGGCTCTCTTCCTGTGGCTGAGGGAAAGCTCCGGGGCAGTTCTTCAAACTACCGGCCTGATCAAAGATGTTGCTCTCTACGGGCTTAGTCTCTTCAGCGGGTGAAGGTTCAAGAAGCGGGAGAAAGCCAATGCTCCCGCATGCGCCCAAGAAACGGGCGTTAGAAGGAGCTGTCTCGCTGCCAGAGGCAGGGACGACAGCATCCTTCCTCTCCGAAGCGGTGTTCTTCCGGTTGGTCGACATGGTGTTGATTCTGCAGCTGATACTAGGTAGGTTGGGTACCCAGGTCTTGTCCAAGGATGTTACAAGTAAGTTTGGTGGTGAGTAGATAGGTTCTATGGGCTTGAGGTAACGCGATTATATATTGCAGAGCCAGGTCACGATCATTGCCTTTTCTTGTGGGCTTGGGCACGTTCATGTATATCCTGTACTATGCTCGAGAAATGTCCATTTCTCATCTAGAAGCATTTCACGAACAATGGTCAACATTTTTAATCGCCTGGTTGAACAAGGAGGCACAGCAAAATGCAGCTGGTCAAGGAATAGACACATAGCCAGAAAACCCAACAAAGGATAAGATTGTCAATCAGCATGAACAACCAATATCTAAACTCGGCACCTAAAAATATCCGATCAATCTTACGATGTGAGTTTCCCAGGCTCACCCATTCTTTATCCAGTAATGATTAGGCTCGTCTATCAAGTGGTCATGCTTTGGGTGGATCTGAAGGTGTTTTCAGAAGCGAAGCTAGAAGAACGTGGCCTAACTGACTGATACAATGATGCCGTCTAATCGTCTTTCTCATGAGAAGATTAAACATATGGAGTACCATGGAAGATTGCAGTAACTGCCGCATCATCACTGGAGTCACATCGTTAGAAGCCCGAGTGATGGCGCGGCGAGGAATAGGGTAGGTCGGGTTATTGCGAGTCGGAGATGACTTCGGACTTGGCATAAATCCGCGGGACTCTAGCTGGAGCGCAACGCTAACCAGAAGCGGAAATGATCTGAAGTCATTGACTTGCTGCTTACATATACCCGGTTCTCAACTGATGCTCCACGCAGAACCTGTCTTCCTCGTTACTGTACCGAAGTAGCGGGAGGAGATCGCTATACGTCATCTTGTTGTGTACAATGGTCTTCTACGGACCTTCTAAGGGTTGTGTATCGTGCAAGCAGCGCCGGAAAAAAGGTCTGTATCTGGTACCCGCTTCCCGAACTCCGCGCCAGGGCTAACACGGTTTGAAGTGTGACCAAACTCGCCCAGTATGTTTGACCTCTCAATAGGCTGTCTCTATCGATTCTGTCTCGTCTTGAGAAATTGACAAGCTTATCCAGTCATGTTTGAGATGCACCAGGGCGAATCGCAACTGTGGTGGCTATGATCAAGAAGGACTCACGGCATTTCGACGATATGAGGCCGTCAACACATGCCCATCGAGCCCACCCATCGACAGCACGAAGGTGTATGTTACCTAAACGAGCGCCTATACCGGGCACCAATCTGTTTTCTGTCCGATGTCGGTCCAACGGAAACACCGGTGAAAAAGTCCTACGAGTTCGCGCTGAGAGCCTTTTTCTACGACTTCTGTATCCCGGAAACGAATGGGAAACTTTCTAGAGGATTCCTATCCGGCCTTGAAGCTATGGCTTATAGACTTGGACCTGAATCCAATTTGGTCAAGGCTTGTCAAGCGGTATCGTTCTTCAGTCACGCAAAGCCATTGAACAGGCCGCATATGCACGAGAGAGCAGAAAGGCTTCATCAGGAACTTCTGGGCTCTTTGGCAAGAGCGATAGAAGTTCCTACTCTAGTGGCATCTCTTGAGACTAGATATATTGCCTTGCTACTAGGACTCTACGAGGTATTCTGTCTTGTCGGCCCAACTGCGTCTCTTCTATTAATATGTCTCCAAATAGATATCAGCAGCCAACAGTGCCGATCGTCGCTCACACGATGCTCATGCAAAGGGCCTTTCCGCACTCTTGAAGACCGGAACTTCGCCGTTGGATTTGCTACGCATTATACGGGATGGGAATAGGTCAGACACGAACGCACCGAGTGGGTATTGTCAAGGAATCCAACCGCGTCTTCGGGTATGTTGCCGAACGAATTTCGTGCTTAGATATTCAACTGACTGATAAGCCCCGTGGCATCTTCTCGGTTCCAGCTCTGAGTGAGGGGGAGGAATGCCTCGATAACTTGATGCTTGATCTCGACTCTCTGCAGACAAGGTTCTCCGGTGCTCTCGAAACGGCCAACTTCTCCCCAGGTATGGAAGAAGAGATTTCATCACTGTACCAACGATTTTCCCGCTGGTCAAGTTCTCGGTGCCCAGGGTTCAGACCGATAACCGTGACGAACCTCAAACAGTCAGTGGTCAACTCTGACATTGCAGCTGGGTGTTGGCCCGGACGTGTTGATACATATTTCGATCTTTACGTGGCTGGGGTTTGGAATATCGTGCGAACCTCTCAGTTACGCATCATTGACATGATGGTCGAACTATCCGATTACCATGGTGACAGGGAAGCATCTTTGTACTGGATACCCCCGCGCGAATGCGCTCGTCGAGGACCTGATGGCATCGATTCCGTATCATCTGACTGACAATATGCATGCCTTTGTTAACCAATACGATACTGAGGAAGGAATCACGGATAGAGGGAAATCACTCGGGGGCTTGCTGCTTATGCATCCACTCTACGTGGCTTCCAGATTACCGTTCGTTCCTGAGAAGATGCGGAGTTATATGAAACGATGTTTACAGTGGATTGGCATAGAGATGGGCTTAGGTCAGGCAACACTCTTAGCTGAGGTTAGAGCCCACTTCCTAGCCATAAATAAGTGTGAAGAGCTGACATGCGTGGCAGGCACATGACATCGACAGAAGCTACCTAGACAGCGGGTGTGTGATAATATGGGCAGGCTTTCTTGGCTAGGACTTAGGTACAGCGAGCTCTCTAAAAGGGGAGAAGGAGAGGGACTTGTTATCCGATAATAAATCAAGTATCAAATTCGATGCCAAATCCGTGTCTTCTCCGAACGTCTAGGAAATACAGTGCTTTCGTAATGACGAGGTTAAGCCCTGAAGTTGAGCGTTTAGCGGTTAATTATTCTCGGACTTTTACACATGCCTACTGGGCTTGCTATTCTGAGTACCTACTCGGCGACATTTGTCAGCCATGGTGCCGTTGCGAAAAGTGATGAAGCTATCGCCCTTCCGCATTGGGTAAGTCTTGCGCTCCTGTGGGGAACAGCCCATGATCCCATCGCCAAAACCACGAATACGATGGCGTTCGAGTAATGGGATAAGTGAAGCAGTCGTTGCAATCTCCGAGGACCGAAGGGAGACCGAGTGGTATTCTCAAGGTATAAAGCCCTCAAGACATCCCTCTCTTTTCCCTAGATATCATCACTCAAACCATCCAACCTACAATCACCACTTTGATACACTTCTACCCTCCCCTTTCACCAATACCACTCTTAAAATGTCTTTCGAAAACACCGCCGCCTGGATCACTGCCCACAACGCCCACCCCTTCGAGGTCAAGCCCGCCCCCCGTTGGTGTCCCTGAAGAGAACCAAATCTTGATCCGGAACCGCGCCATCGCCATCAATCCAATCGACTACAAGGTCCAGACAAGTAGCGTTCACAGAGGTCAAATTATTTATCCCACGATCTTGGGTGAAGATGTCGCTGGTGAAGTCGTCGCCCTCGGACCTAGCGTGACCAAGTTCAAGATTGGAGATCGTGTCGCTGGCCTCGCTGCTGGGTTCTTAACCAACAAGAATGAGGAGAAGACGTTTCAGGCCTATACTATCCTTCGCACCGACCTATCTGTCAAGACCCCCGACAAGTACTCGTTCCAGGAAGCCGCTGCCTTCCCTCTGGCAGTTGGAACCACAGCCGCTGCCTTGTTCAATACCGATTTCCTCAACCTACGACTGCCCACATTCCCTGCACAGAAGTCTACAGGAGAAGTGCTTATGATATGGGGTGGTGCTTCTGCAGTAGGCTGTTCTGCCATTCAGCTTGCTGTTGCAGCAGGCTACGAGGTTGTCACAACGGCTTCGCCCAAGAAGAACTTTGACCTTGTCAAGAGACTAGGAGCGAGCCACGTTTTTGACTACAAGAGCCCAACAGTCGTGGCTGACCTACTCGAGGCGGCTGAAGGCAAAAAGTCGGCAGGCGTTTTCGACACCATCGGCTTTGCGTCCTGGCCCTATACTCTGGAGTATGCTGAAAAGGCAGATGGAGTCAAGTTCATTTCTTGCACGGTTCCTGGATGGCCGGAGCCTCCTCAAGGTGTGGCGGTGAAGCACGTGTTTTCTCTGTCCATCATCAAATCCCATGTTGCTTCGTCTGTTTGGGATGATTATTTGCCCAAGGCAATCGAGGCTGGCGCATTTGTGCCTGCCCCAAGCCCCTTGGGAGTTTGGAAAGGGGTTGGAAAGTCTTCAGGGCGCAGTGGATTTCTTGGGAACGAAGGGTGTCTCGGCTCAGAAGGTGGTTGTCTCGCTGGAATAGTACGGGGACGAGGGAGCTGGGTGTCTCTATCCGGGTTGTCGAAGGGTCAGCAGGTAGATAGAGGACACACAGGCAATTCCACTTTTGCTCTATGAACATGAATGGTTAAATGGGTTCGTTCTAGGCACATCGATGTACTTGTGATCCAGGCAAGCCATGCGAGGGGCCGGCGGGTTGCCTCGTGCTAATCCGCTGCAGGTCGCCAATGTCTCACATTTCCAGCCAGCCACGACGATAAGCTGGCTGGGCTGGACCATACCTATATTCCCGCGCCCAGACATACGGCGCTTAAATGGGAAAAGGACCGCTGAGATAGCGAGCTGGGTTGTATGATGATCCTAATTGAAGCTCAGACGGGAAAAGAACGGTTTCATAGACGACCTGCAGTCAGCCAGCCATTTGACTTTCAGCTCAAGCTCAGAACGTCTCGTCTGGGACCTGCATCTCTGCACACCGATAAGCCGGCATGTAAGCGTCCAGGGGGCAAGAAACCCGGGAAGAATGTGCAAGTCTCATTAGGGGTAACTGGATATCTGTAGTTACTAGTAGATTGAGAATTTACTTGACCGATTGTACAGAAGAATCCCTCTCCCACTTGCGAGAACCATGGTCTGCCCCGGGCATGAGCCGGTACTTTTGGGGACGGGCCGAAGCGCTCGGCTGGGGCGAGATCACCACTAGCCCCTTGGACCCCTGTATTTATTGATGGATTGACCAGATAGTACAGAGACAAGAACGCCACGCTTTCAATAGCTCAGTTCAGGGCACTCGGCATGCAGAGAGAGTGTCATTCATCAGCTCCGGTACCCCCAGACTGTTCAGCCGCCAGCCACTTTGAGTGATGCGCGTCTGTTCGCCGAGATAGGAGTATCTCCTTTGCGTCGATTTTGTCTAGGTCTAGGTCGACTATCTTCTCTCCTGGCGTGCTCCAAGACAATGGCTGATACTATTGGCACTGGTTTTGACGCCTCGACCCTACTAGTTATGTGGGATGGCCAATTGGGCGTTGATCGTTGAGGATCCTGCAGTTGCTATGGCTCTGAGAGGCGAGCTGCATGACTTCTTTTGGAGTGCAAAGAGTGATCCAGACCGGAAAAGAAACATGCGGTTGGGAGATTCAGGGACTTCCAATCAAGATAAAAGGCGACATGGTTCGCTCTGCAGACAGAAGCTCTGTATCATCAGTACTTCATTCTTTTCTAACCATGGCTCACTCGTGGAGGGCTCTCCTCGTTGCGAGCCTTGCGCTCGGCAGTACAGCCACCACGATGGACACGGCCATCGTCGTCCAATATCCCAACGCCAACTTACCTGCTGGCTACCTTACCGAGAACAACAACACAGCCCTTGGTGCCCCTCGCCTGCGTGTGAGATCCATCGGCCTCGCAGATATCCTCCCCTCATTGGACTCCCGTGGCAACAGCCGCTGCTGCCCCCTCGGCACCGTCAACGATGGCACAGGCTGTGTTTTCCCCGAGTCATCTGTGTGCGAGCCCGGCACGAGGCTCGAAGGCAATGTCTGTGTCAGCGACCACCCGCCCCTGTGCCCCGACGGCCTCAAGTTCAACGGCAAGCTCTGTGTTGCCGTGAACCCTCCGCAATGTCCGCCCCTGGCCAGGTTCAATGGTGTGGCTTGTGAGGCTGAGTCGGACCCCATCTGCAAGCCCCCCTTCGAGTTTGATGATGGTGTGTGCAAGTCCACGAGTCCGCCGCAGTGTCCTGCTGGCTTTACCATCAACGAACAAACGCGCCTTTGTACATCCAATGAACCTCCTAAGTGTCCAGAAAAGCAGACCTTTGATCGGGAAGCTGGAGGCTGTGTTAGAGTTGACGGTCCTAAGTGTCCCGGCAACAGCAAGCCCGAGGGGGAGACCAGTGTGTCGACCACAACCCTCCCGTCTGCCCAGACAAATACTACATCAGCAACGGCGTCTGCAGGCATGAGCACCCCTCCCTCATGTCCCGACAAATTTATTCTCAAGGGCTGCGCATGTGTCCGAGAAGAAGACCCAATCTGCTCACCTGGCTTCTTCAACACCCGTACCAAGGTCTGCGAGGATAAGCCTCATTGCCCTCCCGACTACGAGTTTGTGGGATCCGTGTGTCTCGGCGAGGTGCCGCTCATCTGCCATGACGACACACAGCTGGTCCTGAGCGAGGCTACGGGCAAGTCGGCTTGCTGCCCTGAGGGTTTTGACTTTTACAATGGCGAGTTCTGTACCATGGATGTCGACGACCCTGATGACTGGGACTGCCCGCCCGAGGCCAAGTACGAGGATGGGAAGTGCTGGATCAAGCCTCCGGAGCCCCCAACTTGCCCCGAGCACAGCGAAAGGATCGGCAATGAGTGCTTCAAGAAAGCTGTCCCAGTTTGTCCTGATAACGGCAGCTACACTGACGGCAAATGCATCCTTCCTGGCGGACCCAAGTGTCCCCCAGGGCTCTTCCTTCAACGGTATCGACTGTGTCTCCGATGAACGCCCCAAGTGCCCCCCAGACTCAGTCATCAATGGTCGAGAGTGCATCTCCACGGGCGGCGCAAAGTGTCCCGACGGCTACAGCCTCACTGGGAATGAGTGCATCGCAATTGAACCTCCCAGGTGTCCTTCTGGATCCACACTCGTCGGCAGACATTGCAGACACCCTGATATTCCCATCTGCAAGGACGGCACCAACCTGCAGGACGGACACTGCGCCTCTCCGACACCTCCCGAGTGCCCGGTCGGTAGCTATTTCAGCAACGGCAGATGTCTTGCTCGGGATCGCCCCCCATTGTCACTCTGCCAACTTCATTTACGACGGTACCAAGTGTATCGCGACAGGCAAACCTAGGTGTCCTGATGATCTCTGGTTTGATGGCACGCACTGCGTTGGCAGGGATAGGCCTGCTTGTCCTGATGGCCAGTCGTTCAACGGCAAGGAGTGTATCTCTATCAAGGACCCTAGATGTCCTGACGATCTGTTCTTTGATGGCAACGGCTGTGTTTCTCGAGGCCCGCCCAAGTGCGATGGTGACACTGCCTGGGACGGTCATAAGTGCGCCTCCAACAAGGACCCCAAGTGCCCTGAGCGCACCACCTACGACCGCGCAACAAAGTCGTGCACAGCAAGACCCCCCAAGTGTCCTGAAGGAACCGAGCTCCGCGGCGACGTCTGCGTCCTTATCAAGCCTCCGGAGTGTCCTGAGGGTACGTACCGTAAGGGAGCCAAGTGTGTTGCGGATACACCGCCCACATGTCCTGATGGCCTACACATGGAGAATGGCCACTGTGTTTCATCCAAGCCACCGACCTGTGGCGAAGGTACTGCGTTTGATGGAAAGAGATGTGTTATTGGCACCAAGATGGAGTGTTTCAACATGGAGGTCTGTCCTCCTGTCGGTGCAGCGTCGCTGCCTGCTCCATGATTTGGAGAGTGAGAGAGAGGTGTGCCTATAGTTTTAGAAATCACTCAAATCCACTTTGTTTTGTTCATAACTCTTGCCCGAAGTAATCATCTTCACCGTCCTCTTTCACAGTGAAGTACATGCAAATAATAAGGATCTTTTCTCAGAGGCTGAGATGTTGACACTTTCTCAAAGAGCGAGGCATGCTCACACAATCCACCGTCACGATAAACTGGCAATTCCCTTCTTTTTGGACAAGATGAAAATAAAAACGATAAGAGTTTCAACTCTATAGACAGGAAGGAATAGTACTAAGAAGCATATGCCACTGTTGAAATGGGCTTTAGAGGCCGATTTCTTGCAACGTATGGATAAGCAAAGAGACTTTTAGCCTAAAACTCTTGAAGCCCTTAGCCCAGTTCTATCGACAATGAATGATAGCATGGAATCTCCAATGGCACCTGCACTTCGTTCTCAAATAAATTGCGAACAAGAGCTGCTATTCTTGGCTCAAAGATCATCATCCAACGGGCTGAGGCCCTGAGGTGTACCCAGCCTCTTTTCGAGCCAGAACCTCAGTCGCTCAACCCTCGTTCGATCCTCCATGAACTTTGAGAAACGCCCAAGGGTTGGTTCCAGGCATCTCGATGAAGTTGAGATATCCAACTGGCGCAGGGACATCAGACCTGACACTCCAAAAGCCACTTTGTTTCTGGAAATCATTGCTGAGCAGAAAGGTGTGAAAAAGCTTGGCGCCTTCAGTGTGTGGTGCATCCTTGAGGATAGCGGCTGCTTGCGGCCACGAGACGAACTGGCCTTGCTTGTGGAAAGTGGCATTGAGTGGTCCTTGAGGCTTCAGTAGTCTGAGACCCGAGGTAAATGTGGCGACATACGTTGTGTTAGGGTCAGTGACAAGAGCAGGTCCGGTGGCAGAACCTCGAACCCATCGTAGCTTTTGTTGCAGCAGCGTGTTGAACCAGGAGGTGCCGTATTTTTGAGGCTATGAAATGAGTTAGCGATATTGTATGTAATGGGGCTTGGATACTCACATTAGCTCAAAGGCAAAGAGAATGGCATCATCGGCGTTCGGAGACGTTAAAACCAGCTCCTCCTTGAATTCCGGGGCGTAAGAAATCCGGATACGCCTGAGGCGCCTTGCCCTTCAACTTGTCGGTATTCCAGATAAGCTGCCAGCTCAAACCACGAAAACCGTAGTAGGCAGCATCGATGTCTCGGAAATCAGGATAAATCTTGTCGAAGCCAAGGGGGGCGTAGTTGAGTAACGCGCCCTCCTCCTTCCACCTCGGAAAACCCTGGAGCGTCTGCAGGCCCAAAGTATCAACGTAGACCTTGCCATTAGCGAGCTGCTCATCGATATTCCCTTCGTGGTACTTGGAAAGGTCGACGGTGAGGTTGAGCTTCACTCCGGGAAATGCCTTTTTGAAAGCGACTTTGACAGCACCCTGCCGGTTTTTCTCATCTCCACCCAGCCAGGCAGTTACAACATCCCCTTCCTTCAATGCAGCCTTGTAGATATTATCAATAGACCTTGTTTCGACTTGAGGTGAGGCATTGAAGCGTAGGAGATCGTCGTAGGCTACAGTGGTAGCAGCCAACAGCGAGATGGAACAGAAGGTCGGTAGACGCATGGTGAGTTTGTAAGGGTATTAGATGGCTGTCAAAAGAAAGGTCTTCGGCAGCTCGCTCTTGACTTATATACACGAAGTAGCAATAGGTGACACTACCCGTAGGATATGCTGACTTCTTTTTGCTCGGCATAGGCCTGATTATCTTCCCACCAAGGAACAGTCGCCACCATACAGGAGTCGAGGGAATATCTTGCCGGCTGGTCCTGAGTGCCGACTTTGTGATATCGAGTTGGTAATGGTAGATATGATCAAGAAACCTGGACATGGTGGTTTTCTAAGCTACCGCACGGTATCCCGCTATTGGGCATAAACTTTCCCTTATAAGTAGTAGAGCCCTTTCATTGACGATAGTTTCTACGCCCCCCAAAGCCAGAGAGCCAGAGGTGTAAGCTATTGAGCATCTTGGCTTGCAAGAGTCCGCTTCCCGTCATAGGCACGACGGGTGGTTCTGAAACTGCGCCTTCCACAGTGTAGACTGGCTTCCGGATCAAAGAGCCTAGGTGTGCTATTAAATCTAAGTTACTTCCTAAGAAGACCATGGAAGTGCCAAAGGCTTTGCTTTTCGATAGAGCTTGCTACTCATGCAAGCTTTGCGTGGCTGCAGAAGTCAGGGTAGCCCACATCCTGATTGGGATTGTCACGTGCAGACGGTGCGGCTGAGTTGATAACCTGGGAACCCCTCAACGCGCCAGCTCCCTTTCCAAACATCTTCGGTGTCGTTTCCGACCTCCTAGGATTATCGTCTGGTCCCTAGGCCCATACCACCTTGAAGTGGCACGGACTGATGCCGCATTCCGCCCCCGATGTTGGACGCAAAAACTAGAAACGAAACGGCGCTGGCATGGGCCGATATCAAGCGTCTGATCAAGATCAAAGATGCAAATGAGCTGCGCTCGGCCCTGAAGAAGTTCTCCGGGGTAGTGCCGTCTAAGATATACGAGAGCGTCAAAGACCTGTGGAAGGACCCCAAGAAAAGCGAGGCGATTGACCTCCTGCTGAGCTGGGGATCATGCAAGAAGAGGCTGGGCCTTTTCAGATACCTCTTGATGACCAACAGCGCTAACAAGTCGAGTGAGCTCGAAGACCCCGACGACGGCGACGACGGGGGCGCCGGCCGTTCCGATGGATCTGGTTGCTGTGCGGCTGCTCCGAGTGTCGCAGGATTTGAACGAGCTGTTGCGCGAGTTACAGCCTGACGAGGGTATGAATGTCCTGCACTACATAGTGGAATACGGGTCCGAGAGTCTGCTGGCCGACGTCGTGAGTCTTGTCAAGGAGAACAGACTCAAGAGGGCATCGAGACTAGCGCTTCTAGGGCATGACGAGATCCGCTTCTAGTGACAGGATCGCCAATCGGCCTCATTGTTGAAAAGAAGAAACTGGACATGCTCCGGCAGTTGCTGTCATCCCTCCCAGAGCTCATGATAGAGGAAGCCATCATCCAGCAAGCCATCGACGGCAGAAGAGACGAGTTTCTGCTCTTGTTCGCGCAGCTGCGACCGCAGTGTGCCACGGTTTCATTACTCAAGGCCGCTATATCTGGCGCCAACATCACAATCCTGAAGGAGATCCTAAGCCATCGGAGCTCGTTTTTCTTTGGGCATGGACTGCTGTCCCACGCCATTGCAAGGGGTCAGGTGGAGGTGATACGCACGATGATGAAGAAATGTCCACAGCTCGCCATAGAGTATGACGGGGAGGACAAGCCGGCCCTCTCTCATCTGGAGAAGATAGCAGACTCCAACAGGCGAGACGAGGTAAGGTCGGCGGTGAGTCCATACGTCATTCGAAGGACAAGGTCGGAGCTAGAAACGTCGTCCAAAGGAAGCGGCACAACGTCTGTGATCGAGATGATTCGGATGTGGTTGGCCGAACCAAAGGGTTAGTCAACTCTGAACCCCTTCTTGTGGATCGGGTGCTTTGAAAAGTTAAAATGCTAACAAGAGACGCAGATAGAAGTAAGGGCACGCTCTGGGTGGTAGTGTCTCTGGCATCATGTCAACTAAAACTTGCCACATAGGAAAAGAGATCAGCCTGGATCTAGGCGGCTTCCAACATTCATCTCGATCAATCGATCCTTTCCTCCGGATGATCAAGGCGTCATCAACCAACATTACCACGAAAGCCGCAGAGCTGAAGGTTGAGTTCGAGTCAACCCTGCGATACGTTGACGTTCCAATACCAGACTTCCCAGAGGCCCAGGCTGGTGGCATGAAAAACACAGAACGTTCCGAGGCAAAGGTGATTCTGGAATGGCTACGCACCAAGAAAGAAGTGACGGGCATCTACGAGCTTCGAGTTCGGGACTCGCTCTTCTTTCCGCACAGCGAGGAAGCTATCGCCCAGTGTCTCCAAGGCTTTGATGTTGAAATGCTAGATTGGATGCGGGTGGACATGTCAGCCAAGCCTTTGCTCAAGACTTGTCCTAACCTGAAAAAGTTGACGCTGTATGCTGGCAACTGGGCGACCTTGAGTTACTGGACTTCGGAAGAGGCTATAGACGCTCTCTCGGGGTTTTCAGAGGTATGACCCTAATCCCAAGGCGGGACATGCTATCGCTAAACGTTCGACCTGCATAGCTGAAGGAAGTGACGATATTCATTCTTCCGGTGAGCTACGTCTTGAGCAGCTGGCTCTGTCGTCCGACAAGTCGATACTCTTCTGACAGCTTTTTCAGGACCTGATTGGCCCTGGCTACGGTGCAACCTATGAAACAGAGACAAGAGAACGTCTCGACGCTCTGAAAAAGTCGAAGCCCTTCAAGTTTTCCGTGGAGCTTTCTCTGCGGTCATGGTTCTCCTTGCGACGACGCAAAGAAGAGGCACCTATATTCAAGAAGACGTATTTCCTGACCATATCTTTTTTCAAACTTGGAGTCGAGGCTAATCACATACTGCAGCACCGCTGTGGAACTTACCCAACTAGAGAGTTTCATCCGGGCCTACAGTAAGCTCCAGGAGGAACTAAAGGACGAGGACTTTCTTGAGGAAGTAAACCCGATCTTGAAGGAGGAGCCCTGTATCAGAGTGGCCGTCATCGACACTGGCGTGGATCCCAACTGTATTCAATGCAGCCAGATCAGCGGAGCGTCATTCGTGTCCTCGGACAGCGGCGAGAGTCCTTGGTGGTTCTCCTATCACCCGCATGGCACGCAGATGGCAAAGGTGATTTCGGAGCTCAACCCTCATTGCAAGCTGCTAGTGGCCAAGGTGGGAGACTCAGACATGGACATGACGGTTGAGAGACTGATCCGGGTGAGTCAAGCCATGGTGAGGTTCTCCACTCCGCAGTAGCCTAACATCCCCTTGCCAGGCATTGAGATGGGCAGTCGACTCAAAAGCAGACATTATCTCCCTCAGCTCAGCAGTCTTCAAGGCAGACACGAATCTCGAGATGGCAGTCCAAGATGCAATCGCAGCCGGGGTCGTCATCATTGCAAGCGCCGCTGGGGAAGCGTACAAGCAGCAAGAAGCTTACCCAGCCGATTACCCCAACGTACTCAAGATCGCAGCAACCGACTCGAGAGGAAGAGAGACGGTTGAGAGCCTCGCATCGCAAGCCGACTACATGTTCCCGGGGGACCGGATCTTGGCCCCGACAACCTTCCTGGGGACGACTAACAAAGCGGACGAGATATCGGGAACTTCTGTGGCAACGGCGATAGCTTCGGGGGTGGCTTCTCTGGTCTTAGCGTGCCATCGGCTGTGCCTTAGCAACCAGGGCCAGCCGACGCCGTGGGTTGAGCATTCCAAGCTAAAGCGGAAGACTGTAAAGCAGGCCTTCGACAAGATGGTGGACAACGAGGGGAAGTTTGTCAAGCCCTGGCTGTTCTTTAATGAGGCGGATCAGCATAACTGGGGGGAGCCTTCAAGGACGTTGGAATGGTTGGGGAACAAGAAATTTTGATTATATGCTGGTAGGCGCTTAAACTGGCTTAACTTTGCGCTATAACGTTTGCGTGTCGAACGTGTCTATCAGACAACCTGCACGGAGACATGGACCGGCGGCTCCTTACTCGCGGATTTCTCATCTACGGCCCACGGGATCTCTTGAGGTGAGATGGCATGGTAGATATTCTTAAGAGCCAGACATAAGAACTCGCATACTGGCCAAACCAGAGTTGAACAAGAAGCTTTCAGTTAAGGTGACAAAGCAGAGGGTGACCCGGCAAAGGGCGTCAGCATTTCCACCCCCAACGACCACAATGAATCAGACAGGACTATTTACGCCACCTACTCGGATCCCGAAGCAGCACCTCCCCGATCCATGGATGCCTAAAATATCAGGGCACCTTGCATCGTCGGATGCCGACATATCACTGCTCCCTCAAGATAACCCCGCTCGTAGCACTGTTGCAACATTCCAGGAACTTGCACCAGTATCAGAAGAACAGGAGCCTATATTGCCTTTCCACTTCTTGCTTCTCCACCTGATCTCAACATGCCGACCCAGGAGGAACTCGCCCGAGGCATCAAGCAGGACATCTTCCAGGCCTCCCTCGACGAGGCAATAATCCGAGAGCGCAACGACCCATTGGATCCGATCCAGCGGAGCGTCATCACAGACCGCGGCGCAACAAGCGACTACAAGGTTCAGGCCCTGCTCAGAGCATGCATCCACGGCCGTATGGATGGTGCATCCAGCAGCCCGGCCTCTCTCATCGTCGTCGATTACCAGCTCCAGTCGCTCAAGCAGGACAGCGTCTTTACATCTGTGACCACCAGCTTCACATTCTCGGAACACCCCGATACTTCAGAGGAGACCAAGGCTTTGCCCAGCGTCATCGCGTACGCTCCGTTTGAGCGTCCAGTCAAGCTTAACCAGTCGACTGCAACCGAGGGCAAGACCACTACAACCCAGTTCAGCATCTCCCCGCAGGTCAAGGGCATCAGCTTGGGAAATTTCACGCTGGGACGTGACAAGACGTCGAGCCACGAGCAAAAATACTTTGAGCAGGGAAGGGCGGGGAGGCACCATGACCACGGCAGGCCGAACCTCGTGTGGTGGAATCTCGTCCACAACAGGAGCCAGGGCTCCGAGGTGACCCCCCAGTTCCGCATTGCGATCCTAGTCGAGAGGAAAGGCAATGCCAAGTTTCAGGCCGACTTTAAGATTGCCGCCGAAGGAGGCTTCGGCTATAAGATCCAGGAGCTCAAGGACAGGTGGCTTTACAAGACGGCCATCGATGACCCAATCATTTTTGACCCGGAGAAGGAGCCCATGGGGGATCTAGAGGGCATTGATGCTAACGAGCTCGGCAAGTTGAAGAAGAGAGAGAGGCTGGAGGTCCTTTCTTATTTCCCTGGACTAGAGATTCTAGGGGACGGGGGACAGTGACTCTTTGCTTAAACGAAGCGCATAAGGGTCTGCCGGTCTCTATTACAAGATAGTCGGCCTCCATTACAAGATAGTTAAGTTACTACCGCTCTAAGCTAAGCTGGTGGATGTCAAGAGAGATTGTGCTGTATTTCTGCTTCTTCAAGCCAATGCTAGAGTGGTAGCACTGTGTTAGCATTGCGATATGGTGCTATGAAGTGTTGAAATTGTGTTCTTCGTTACAGTTGAAGCCCTGCCCTTGATAGGATACCTAAGTGAATATATAGCGATAGGGGTAGCATCCATGGGTTCCCAGTGCCAAAGGAGTATTCGAGGCTGGGAAACCTGAGAGAGTAAGAATTCAGACCTGAGCATGAGTGGCGTCTGTAGGGTCACGTGCGACCAAGTTGATGACCTTCAGCCGTGGCGCGCCCACAACAGCCAGGCTGAACATGGCCCTCACACAGGCTTCAACATCGCCTACTAGCAGTTACAGCTGTCACTTACCTGTTAGAGAGCAGGCTTTCTTGTCCAAGATCACACGAGTGACGTTCTCTTGGAGCTTCACTAGTCTCGCCCGACAGTGACTGGGTGCAGAGCGAATTTCCCCGCCTCCGCCACAGACCTCGAGCTAAGAAACCAGCTGGCCCAACTCAAGCATAGCATCAAGAAATGGACCCTTCATCCTTCGCCAGCGCCGCGGCCAGCCTCCTGGCGCTTGACATCCAGATTCTCTCCTCCCTCTACGGCGACTGGGACGAGGGGAGCAGGCCACTGGTCGACAGGCTCACATACGAGCTTACGCAGATCCGAACCGTCCTCCAGGCGCTGGAGATCACGTCACTGTCCTTTGCGGAGCCGATCTTTGATGTCTCTCGCCTCCGGTCATGCCTGGAAGATCTGAAGGAGCATCTCCTGTGGCTGGGCCCCAAGGTCTCGGAGCCAGGCCTCCAGAGACATGAGTGGCAGTGGCGCACCATGAACATGCTGGAGCGAGCTGGGTTCAGCAACCTCTTGCTGTCAAAGTCTGAGGGTGCGAATGAGCTCGTATACTTGCGGTCTTCTCTGTCCAAGTTGAAGGATTGGTAAGGGTCAAGTGCATCTCCATTGCAAACATGCAGCCCATATCTTAGAAAACACATGCTTTGCTGCGTCAACCTTCAAGGACTAACAGAAACGCTAGCATCGCAAAATCTCCTTTCCGATCTCCCGAAGCTGCCGTAGAGCGCCAGGCAAGAACTCTAGGCAGCTCTTTATGGAATGACTGCATGGACTATACCAAATCTCACGAGACAGCGCGAGAGACACGCACAGAAGGGACTGGCCGATGGCTCCTCAGTGACAAGATGTATCATAAATGGTTCGAGATCGACCGTTCATCTAACGTCTTGTACTGCACCGGGAGGCCAGGCTCTGGCAAAACGGTTCTGACGTGAGTCGCCTGTAACCCCGTAGCCTATCTAGCCCCGTCATCTAACCAAGTGGATTGTTAGTTCTCTGGTCGTCGACGAGATCAGGGACCTCCAACAGCGTGAACCATCTTCAAATGTCGGACTGGCGTACTTCTACTTCAGCTACAAAGTGCCAAGTCCCATGCGAGGTGTCGTCCTAGCACTCCTCGAGCAGCTATTCCTGCAGTCGTTGACGGCCCCCGACGAAGTCCTACAGCTTGAAGCTCGGGCTTCAAAGGGGGAGCAGATTCCTTTTAGGGAAATCCTGTCGACCCTGTCTGCTGTATCCAAGCGATTTCAAAAATGCTACATCGTTATGGACGCCCTCGATGAATGCGCCGACGACTATCAGGCCGACTTGGTCCACCTCCTCAGCTCCATCCGGGATTCTCGAAGTCGCCTCTTTGTCACCTCGAGACCATTTCAGAGCTACACCATGTTTGAAACGTATCCACGTATTAGTGTCGCGCCGTCCGCAGAAGATGTCGAGCTCTATGCCATGTCAGAGCTTGAAAGGAGCCCCCTTAGGGATCACCCCGAGCTCCTCCAGCAGGTCGTTGGGGCAATCATCGAAAGCAGCGCTCAACATGGCATGTAAGTTGCCCACATTGTGTTTCAGGCGCACCATCTCACTTTTGACACAGGTTCCTCCTCGTCATGTTACAAGTCCGCGAAGTCCTGGATAAGCAGACTGCAAAAGGCACCACCGAGTGGCTTGAACGTTTCCAGAGCCATGGCGCCTCGGAAGGGAATCTTTTGAACGCGTATCAGAAAGAACTGGCCCAAATTTCGAGCCTCAGTCTCGACTTGAAAGATCTGGCAACATGGACTTTGACGTGGCTCTACTTCGCACAACGGCCCCTATACGCCCGAGAGCTGCTAGATGTCCTCAGAACCACGGGATATGCCCCGGTGTTAAAGCTCAGCGACAGTGAAGCTATAGGGCTTATTGTCAAAAGCTGCATGGGGCTGGTACGCAACTCGACTACTATCACCTTTACGCACTTTTCGGTCAAGGAGTTTTTCGACCACAACAATCATCCCCTCATTTATCCTGAGTACATGATCGCCGAACGTTGCCTGGAGTATATTATTCTCCGTAGGCTCTACGCACTCAGGAACTCAGACGAAGTCGAGAAAGCTGTGTCCACGTACCCGTTCTTGCTTTATGCGGCGAATCACTGGGGCCGCCATGTTTTCAATGTTGGACCGGATCAGCAGGCCTTCTTCAGAGATGAATGCATCATCGTTCTCAATGACCCGGAGACGGTGGCCATCCTAGGTCAGATCCTACTATTGCCTCGCCTCGATATGAAAACGCTCAAGGGACCTTTTGTCGAGTTCTCAGTCTTCCACATGATAGCGCATTTTGGCCTCACCTGGCTTCTCGACTTCCCTTGGGACGGGTCCATTTTCGACCATCTCGAAGACAGCTGGGGAAGGACTCCACTCCATATCGCGGCTGGTCAAGGCCATATGCTCTGCTTGAACAAATTGCTCTCGATGCAAGATCTAGTTTCCAAAAGTCGACGAGTAGACGACGAAGGTAGGACGCCATGGCACTACGCCGCAATAAGCGGCGACGCTCAGGTTATCCAGGCGTTGTCGGCGAGATATCCTCTTAGCCTCGACCACGAAACACACGATGTACAGGGACTGAATCCGCTGCAGTACGCTGCGATCCAGGGTGATGGGGAGGCTTTCGAAAGTCTCATGGA
This sequence comes from Fusarium solani, assembly GCF_023522795.1. Taxonomy (NCBI): domain Eukaryota; kingdom Fungi; phylum Ascomycota; class Sordariomycetes; order Hypocreales; family Nectriaceae; genus Fusarium; species Fusarium solani. The sequence goes on from NW_027072149.1 coordinate 852,575, forward strand.
TGCTTACCCGGCTGAAGAGGCATCCAACGCATACATGGACGAGGCCTTGACAGCTGCTTTGCAACATGGCAGGATGGACATTGTTCGAATGCTCCTCGACCGTATCACGCCCCGGTATGAGCACCTGACAGTAGCTATCAACTCCAATTTCACTCTAGCAGTGAGGCTGCTCCTTGATTACGTGGACGATCTCGACAACCCAGCGACGCCTCAACGAACAGCCTTGCTCGAAGCCGCCCGCACGGGGAACAACACAATCTTGTCCTTCTTGATACGCAGCGGAGCAGGAGTAGGGGAGACAGATAGCAATGGACTTACTGCCCTGGCCCACGCGGTGGAAGTGGGCAACGTCGAAGCCGTGCGCGCTCTGCTTAAGGCCGGCGCGAACCCAGCAACACCTTACTCTGACGGCACAAGCCTCATCATGTACGCGGCCTCTCGCAACATGATTGACATCCTGCAGCTTCTCATAGAAGCTGGGCCGGGCGATGGAGACTTGAAGGAAGCCGCTTTCCTTGCAGCCAAAGAAGGACATCAAGATGTTGTCCAGCTCCTCCTTGCGTCCGGCGTGTTGCCTAATGAACGCTCTCGCGACGGACAAACCCTTTCCGAAGTTGCGATGGAAGCTGGATTCGAGAACATCGTGACACTCATGAAGGATTCCGGAGCTGAGGCTCTACCACGTGTTGTCTACTCGACCGACAAGGTGCCTCCTCAGGACCATGAAGCCTCAACATCCAGGGCAGCACCAACAACCAGCTACCGAGCCCCCAGTGGCAGTACTAGCCGTGGGTTTGAGAGCCCTACGCCAAAGAAGGAAGAGAGCAAAGAGCGTGGCGGAGAGAGTCACTACACGCGCCTAGCCGAAGATGAGGATGTCGTGGAAGAACCCAAACATCAAGACAAAGAAAAACACACTGCCGAGCCTAGTAGTAGACCTACTGCTCCAACCAGCAGAGAAGATGCCGAAACTAGTGAAAGGGCGAGGAGAAAGGTACCTTCGCCTAGCTCCGAGAGGACGTCTCGGCGTGATGTGCCTACCACCCTGCGCAGCACCCCCCAATCGAAGGGCCCCACGCCCTTCGTCCTTCTAAGCACACCAATCGAGCCGGAATACCTTGCTCTAGGCATGATTGTGGCGGACCCTCGCAACCCCTTGCAATTCTACATCCCAAAACAGATACAATCACTCGAACCCTTGACTTCCGAGGCGCAGTACAAAACGGTGCAATACGACTGGAATGTGGCCCAGGTCTCATCAAAGACGTCCAATGCCACCGTGGCATCCATGCTTGAGATATCCTTCGCGGCCAGTCGAGGGTCCCGAGGGTCCAGAATGGACATCCAGTCGCCTCGTCTCCTGCGACGTCAACTCCGAAACCACGACCATGTAGTCAAGACAATCTGCCAAGGCAATGAGGGAGAGTTGTTGGACATGCTCAAGAACTGGAAAGAGGTTTTCGTTGTCGTCGGGCTGCTGATCGCGACCGACCTGCAGATGGTGGACGAACAGGAGAAGGCCACGGCAGGCGACGGGATATCCCTTGGCGTGGGTATCGACGTAGTTGGTTTATCCGCCCAGATCGGAGCAGAGTCGAGCAGGAGCAAAAGCCGCTCGGCACGGTATTCGGGCGACAGGGTCGTGGCGGTCCAGTACCGGAGCCTCAAGCTCGAGAACCGGCTGTTTAGGAACTTGCTGACAAGGGCAAAGGAGACGCCGTTGACTCTGGGGGCCTATTTCCAGGGGGGTACCCATGAAAGAGTATTATAAGAAACAAAATTAGGTTCATGCGGCAGGGGGTTAGAGTGAGCGATAAGTACAAGTAGTTATAATACTAATCTAGGGACCTAATGCTATAAAGCTACAGAGAAGAAGAGTAATAGGGGACTAGAAAAGTCCAACGTTGCTATTCAGCGAACTCAATCGACACGTCTTCAACGTAGTATCTGTTCGATTGACCCGCGGCGGTGCAGGTGAAGGCAATATTCAGCTCCGCAGACGTTGTAGAAGGTCGGTAAACCGTGGAGACAAATTCCTCAAACTCGTTGTTGGGAGTTCGAGGCGGCAGTGTAGCAACCTCACCAATGTCCTCGCCGCCAAAGCTTGCGGACACCTTGCAGCCTCCCGCGGCCGAAGGCGTATCGAACTCGACATAGAAGAACCGGATGCGGTAAGCCAGGTTGGTGCGCAGACCGGTGATTTCTTGAGCGATGGAGGTGGAGGGTCGCATAACCCTATTTTTCATGACATGTTAGTAACCAAGAACATAAATACTGGGCTTCTGGTTCTTATTGCTGCTTGTGTACACTTACATGACATTGGGTTGGGAATATTTCCAGAATACGGCGCCGTTGGATACCGAAGCTGGCCCGGTGCGAACCCAGGGAGCGCCATCCGAATTCTCATCGAAATTTGCGTTGGCAATCGTGGGGAGAGTGGCTGGGGCTTCTGATGTAGTTGTGGATGCTATCGCCGACGTTGTCGACGTCTCTTCGGCGGAGGTGGTGGTCGCCGTCGACGACTCTGTCGAGGATAATTCAGTCGACGTAGCGGTTTCCGTAGTCGATGGGATGGTCGATGTCGTGGAAGCAATCTCGGTTGTCAAGGTGGTTCCAGTCGAAGCAGTCTCGACAGAAGAGATAGTTGTGGTCTCGCTCAGAGAGGTTTCAGCACTGCTCGAGGTCTCGGACGAACTAACGGCAGTCGAGGAAAGGGTCTCGGTTGTCGAGGTTTCCGTAACCGCAGAGGTCGTAATTCCGGTCGACACGGTGTACGTCTCAGTATCGGTTGAGACAGAGGAGGACGGGGCAGAGGAGGAGGCAGAGACGCTCGTGGTGGTCAAGCTGGGCCTGCATGGACCAGCAATGACGGCATCTGCCGCGAGAAGGGCGACAATTCCCGTGACGATACTCTTGAAAGAATGCATTGCGATGGTAAAACAAAGTCTCCGACGCAGTAAACGAGTGATTGCGTACGGAAGAGGGAAGAAGCAGGAGGGAGGTTGAAGGGTAAGATTCCCACGAGGAAAACAGGAGGACCGCCCTCTCCTTTTCACCTCCTTTTCGACCACCAAACGGAACGGCACATCTCAGCTTTCTCTACAACTACTGCAGGGACCATGTTGTTGGTTCTGCAACAAAGAAAAAAATACGCAAACATAATCACCACTTACAAGGGCTCTCTTAACAGATGGCGTTTGTTGGACCCACGGCCCATGCAAGCTAAGCTGAAGAAGGAGTTGGTCTGGACTCCGTCAGAGAGCGGCACAGCCAACTTAATCTCAGTTTTGACGGACTATTGACACACTAGAGTCGATAGTTCCGGCGGGGGTGCCGTGCCGTGTTTTTCGCAATAACAAACTCCAGTTTTCGGTCAGCCTTGTCGCACGACGAGTCCGTAGATCGCACGCGATGTGTGCCCTAACTCTGTTAAGGTTATCTTTGAAGCACGCAAGAAAAGTACTTAATTATATCTCATCTCCCACTCAAACTAATAACGGTAGCTTCATACTGACTCGTGTCTTCCTAGTATCTCGGACCAGAGGAACCAAGAAGTGGCTGCTCTAACCTTGTCCGCGGTGAGCCTCCAAATGAACTAACACTTTCCGACCTCCCGTTGTTATCATCAAGACGGAAATAATCCACCGGTGACACAGGTTGTAACGATATCTGGCTATCGCTTATCGATGACAAACGTTGCGGGCTGGATTTGGGGCTCATAGCAGGCGGCGGCAACAAGAGTTCACCAAATTCACTGCTTGCGGCAGATCCTCTGGGACGCCCCCAAGGCGAGTATCCAGAGCCTGTATCACGGCTAGGTGTGTTGTTCAGTTCTGATCCAGGCGAGTGGAGGCCGTGAACACGCCGGTAAATATCCATCTTGGTGTCTTCGTTGGGGCGGAAAACCTTTGCTCCTGGTCGCATAATTCTAAACATAAGGCCATACACAACCAACTGCAGGCCGAGGCAAGTGGCTACCATAGCGGGGTAAATATGTTTGGCGTTGTATTTTCGGTCAGCCAAGGGATCGAGGGTGATGTATGCACGCGCAGCTCCTCTCGAGAACACGCCGCTCCTGATAGAGGTTAGCAAAGTAACGAAGAGGCTTATTATGAAACTTACCAGCATGTGCATGTGTTAAACACACCAATAGAGGAGCAAAGTATCACAATAAGGATGGGTATTCCCAAGCCCGTGTCCTTGGCAACAGTCAGGTACCAAGCCACCTGGCCCTTGAAAAATAGTTGAATCAGCCACGTCAAGCCAGGGCTCAATATCAACGCAAAGGCACACGATATGACCCAGAGACTTCGACAATCCAGCCCTACAGTAGGAGTGAACCAGAGTAGAACCAAAGCGCAGGTCGCAGCTATCAGTACCGGTGCGAGAGATAGCATGAACAGGTAGAATGGTGATCGATCATTCTGGCCCCCAGTAATAAGGACCTTCTTAGGTCGAAAGTTGTACAGGCTACCCGTCCATGGCTGTGCGTCTATAAAGTCAGCAACGCTACTCCTGCGTCTATTGGTAAGCCAAGCGATCTTGGACACCAGCATCGGGCTGTTCGGAAAGATGTGCTGGTCTCGCTTCTTGCCCTTGAGTGTTCGACAATATCGTTCCATGATGCGCAGACATGTTCGACGAGATACAAAGCCGGAAAGCGTGTTGCTCAGCATGACTATTGTAACGAGCCAAGACAGAAACATGGCAGTACCAATTCGACCACCAGGTTGACTTGTTTGTTCTCCGCCAATCTCGGGGATAAGTGCGCTGAGCACAGAACAAAGATAGTTGATGATGACGACGCATGTTCGCAAGACCTCGTTGGAACGGCTATCGACCAGCTCTTCTGCCGCCTCTAACAGGATATGATCCATGTCTTGCTTTGCAAGACGCGCTCCATTTTCATTCACGAGGTTTTCGAGTTCGCGGTTGACCGACGGCATATCGTTGGTGAGTTCTTCGAATGCCGACAAGATTGCCGCCAAAGCGCGAGCCGAAGCCTCATAGTCAGGTCCACGGGGAGTTGCTCGCAGAGCTATAGCATAGAATCGATTCCATACTTCAGCTTTAGTGAGAAGGGACCAGAGAGAGTCGATGGGGTCGCCCATAAAATGCAGCATGGCAAATAAACGATTGACAGTTCCAACCCGGGCCACGTGAAGGTTACCCACAAGCAGCAACGCGGGAAGCAACCAGGTAAGAATTCGAGGCCACATGTCATCGTACAGGCCAAAGTCTGCTTCTGGACACATTTTGTGGCATCCGTCGATGGTAAGTTTGAGGTGTCCTGGCTCGGACATGGGTTTGCCTTCATGGAAGAAGAAAATGCTGTCATGTGGGTTGATCGATTGATTCAACAGTCCGTTCGTAATGGTCTTGTTGCACAATTTTAGGTCGACTGCGACTGCTTGAGAGGCTGCCCAGAGCAGCAAGGCCACAGTGGTTGCCATAATGCTAGAGGATGAACATAAGATGCAAAGAAGGGAGAAGAGTCACAGGTGCAACACTTGAGAGGTTTTTACAACAAGAGCGCCACGAGGCTTTAAAAGCATGCCAAGCAAGGCATTTTTACCGACACAAACTTGGGGGCTTAGCAGGCAGACTTGGACATTGTGTGGTTCGCACACTTCTATTCTCAGCCGACGCCAACCAACGTAACTGGGCGCCAGAAAGCCACATCCGAATGGAACGGTTTCTGTAAAGAAAGATACAGCAAGACAGGGTTGAACACGACACGTGGGAGACCGTACGCCCCGTTTCTTGGGGGCATGGCCGCCACCAGCTGATCGGAAGGCAGATCACGCCAACAAGCGAGGGCTGATCAAGCTTAATTCTTCGGATTTACGGCTCTTAGTTACGGGGCTGTAACCAAACTGGCGAAATGGGTAAATGTCAGGGTCGATGCAGGGGGAGGTGAGGCTGCGAGTATGAGTGGTCTTGTATCCCACGTTTTGGTGTTTGAGGCCCTCATTGGCCACGAAAGGCGGAATGGTGAGCGGAATAGAAGAGCAGAAATCCGACCTCGTTTGGATAAAAGGAAACACGAAATGGGCGCAATGAACAGAAAAGAGGGAGCCTGAAGGTCCTGAATGCACCCTAGCAGACAAGCATCGAAGATGGTAGGTAGGCATGGATATGAGGAGTCCTAGCATCCCCACACTACCGATTTCCCACGGGTCAGTTGATCGGCCGATCACCGCCCTATGCGCTGTTTCTAACTACGGGAGCTATTACATAAGCTCTGGCAAGTATCCTCAGCAATGTAGTGGCCGTCGGCGGTGGGGAAAATGGAGAGACTTGTTCCTGAACGCCCTCTTCCAGAACTACCCCTGGCTTCTGCAGCCACGTAAAGTTTGCATCGATCAGCAAGCCCTGTCACTAAGCCACCAAGGCCAATTGAGATGATAAAAGATTTTATATAACTATTAGTTTAATACTCTATAGATAGTTTATTTTTAGCTTTTAGATAACGAGTCTGCCCTCTGAAGGAGTTGTATATGACAGGCCAGCTCCATTCTTCAACAATCACTGTGATCTAAGACTCTTGTATTAAAAGCACCCTCTGGTACCAATGTCTAAGATGTAGGAATTATCATCACTTCTTCTTCGGGTCTCTGTGGCAGCGTTTCAGTAATTGGAGCTCGGCCAACAGAAGTTCTTTAATCTTTCACCAAAGTATATCATTTAACCTACAAATGTTTAGCATGTGGTGTAAGTTACTCTGCCAGCAAAAAAAACAAAAACAAAACAAAAAATAACAATTAGATAAACGATGACAGACTGACAAGCTTGGGTATCATAATTCTGGTCGTACTCGCAGACAGGTTTCAGGCTTCGTGTCCAAGATTGACCTTGGTCATCGACTCATCGGCGACTGTGCTGTGAGCTACCCTATATGCCCGGGAGGACGAAACTAGGTCATCTGTACGGAGTACACTTCAACTTGATCTACCTATTTTCTAGCTAAATAGTTCTGGGGCCTCTCCATGCTCTGATTTTCTTTAAGTGAAATGGAGGAGGGAAAACATCGCTGAGCATTGAGATGAAAGAGATGAAGGTTGCATGTATCATCTCAACCACCTTCCCAAGGGGACTAACACCCATGTCAGATCTGACACTCCAGCTCCTCCCGTTAAGCCAATGACATGAAGATATTGAGTGGAGTTGAGTTGACTCTAACCCAGAGTAGAAAGACTCCACCTTCCATCTTCAGTAGTGATCGTCGCGGAGCATCACAACCACTCTTCTTGGCTTCATCCGACAAGAAATGCGGTTCAGAACAGACTGGATGAGAGGCGTCAACTGAAAGCAAACCGATTCAATTACGGAAAACTATCACGTGAGATGATCTTGGCCTCTGTGGCACTTTTGTAACAGCCACATTTTCAGGCTCTCACTAAAAAAACAAGGCTGTGACAGGGATGGCATTCGCATGGAGATCATCTGCACTTCAGCTGTGTGCTAATGAAACTAAAAAGGAACACGTCCACTTCCTCCAGCCTAGTCATTCTTTCCCACCTTCACCACTTCATGTTCTTTTCAGTAAACGGTGATGCTTTCGACGCATTCTCGTCCGCTCTTCTTCCTCCAACACCAATCTGCCGGCTCATCAGACAACGGTCAGCTCAATGCAGAGGCACGTGCTCACGTCGCACGCCAGGCTGCCCTCAAGGAGGCCAAAAAACCAAAAACACTGCAGTTCATAACCTGTTCTCCGGGAACAAAGCCTCGCCGAAATCACTATCGCCTCACTGGCGAGACCGACGACCCTGAGGAGGACAGGGATATTCGGCGCTTGAGAGCCAGCCATCGGTGCAAAATTCCGCTCAGTCCAAAAAAGGCCGCGAGCTTCGATCCGTTTGACTCTCTTGCTGTTCCAGAGCCGGCACGAGAAGAGCAATTTCTGCTTCACTATGGTGTGTTGTGCCCTGCATCATTCATACGCTTAACATCCCTGACGAATCGCCTAGCCTTCAACAGGACGCTGCCGGCGTTTGGGGAGTCGGAAAAATACAAGCGTGATTTTGCTCACTCGTGGATAACAAGAACCATGGAATCTCCCTTGGTTTTCTACGCTCAGATACTTGGATCGTCTACTCATTACTCCATTTCGTCGCCTGGGGCTGATGGGCAGAACCGCATCATCACAAGAGGGCTGCAACGAAAGATTCAAGCTATCAGGGCTCTCAGAACCAAGATAGAGCAGTATAAGCCAGGTTCTTCCGAAGTCGACCAGGGTCTCCTTCTAGCCATCTTTATTCTCGCGATTCATGGAAGCTTTGACTTGACGGATAGACCTGAGCCGCACCCCTTGTCTCCGATGGCTACCTACCGCGATATGAACATCTATGGCAGAATGACGTTTGGCGAGGAGCATATTAATGCGCTCTACTACATTGTGGAGCAAAACGGAGGAATCCCATGTGTGGACCAGCATGCTTTTGGATACGTGCTACCTCTGTAAGGCCCCGGGCAACTCTGTTAATTAGCCTATCGGACCATTCCACTAACTCCTAGTCACAGGTTTGATATCGTCTACAGTGCCCGGGCTGGGTGTGTGCCCAGGTTCTCTTGTCCGCGCCAGCTAGAACCACTGCTCGGTGGCAATTCATGGAAGCCTGATGCACAAGCCAGTAAAATGCTCACAACGTATGGTCAGCGTCTACGGCCAAGTCCCGACGGGGTGATACCCATCTATCTGGACCAGAGCCTGGTCAAGGTCTTTCAGGTTATGGCAGAAGTCACTATTGGCCTCGATCATTACTGCCGTGGTGGAGAGGGGGCACCGGATTCGCTGGATGTGCTGCTCAACAACTGTGACTGGGCAGCTCACACAACTCTATCTCTGCCCTCCTACACAACGATGCCTACGAAAGGCGAAGATGAGGAGTCAGGGATCGATGTGTCATGTACGCTTCGCGAGATCTGCCGGCTTTGTGCGCTCCTCCATGTCGACATGGTCCTACTTCCGACACCACCCCACACAGGAATCAAGCTACGCCACGCAAAGAATCTTTTACGCCAACTGGAGGTGCTCGATAAACAAGAGCCCATCGGAGATGACCAAGTCTCAGAGTTTTTGATCTGGGCAACAGTCCTGGGTGCAATTGCTTCCAGATTTACAGAGCTTGAGGTCCGCTATCGCGCCCGCATCGAGCGGCTTGCGCAGGAAACGGCCTGGGACATTGTTAAGCCCCGCTTAGAACAGCAGTTGTGGTTTAACCCAGTCTATGATGGCCCAGCCTGCAGTCTATGGCATGAGACAGTAGAAAGAACAAGTCATGGTGATGGGGAACCGACTCTAGGGGGCGACGGAGAAAAAGGTTCTCCGTCAAGTGTTGATTAAACGCTTGCACTATGGGAGGCAATACGTCTATGGAAAGTGTTGTAAAATATCGGTTTGCTGACTAGAGAAACTATGTTTGTTCCAGCAAAAGCAGTGCTCAAATAGTCCAGCCACAAATGTTGGCTATGGCTCATGTCAGTTCTATAATAACCCCAGAACCACGTAATCCTTTGACAGTCGAGATGATATGATGGTGGGCTCAACCACGGGTAGAATGGGAGCCGAGCCATGCTAGTGGTCACTGGCTTTCAGGGCTCGGCACTCGGCAGGGGAAGTCGCATGGTGAGTCGAGCGCCACAAAGAAACGACTTGGTGGCTTCGTATCAGCTGAGAATGCCTCACGGTGCAGCATAAAGCGCCACGGTAATTCCCGAAGAGACGATTATAAGCTTGGTATTGCACAAATCATACGTGGGCATCTCGCGGGTCAGAAAAACTTGGATGTTGATCAACGCAATATCCTTGGCCATCTTCGTCACCATGTGAAATTATAGATGCTGTCCAAATGCCAAGACGGGATCTGAAGTCGATCCTCCACACGAAACGACTCGAGTTCGAGACCAATCTGACGGTAGCGCCGCCTGAACACCATGTTCCCTCACCATGGCTGCCCACCGGCGTTCTAGACCTCGTATTAGAATTGCGAGGCCCGTCATTGGACGGATGTGGCGTTGAGGCTGAGACTTGCCCTGCCTTGTCTCTTTTTATAGCCCACGTCTTTGCCTGGGTTACGTAGGCTTGCCCTCAGTGACCCGGACTTTGATTGGCCGGCGCCTTGACTGTTGTTGGGAGAGATGGGATAATTAAGGTGTCCCGAGACCAAGACTGTTAGGTTTGGAGAAAGGGTTCTGACATTCAATTCATTTCTCGTTAGCCATCCTTTTGGTTTAAATTTTTATCCAGTCCTTTCTATCGCTTCACTCAAACCTTTCCCCATCATGAAGTCTCTCACCAGTACAGCCGTTGTTTCGTCGATAGCACTCTGTAAGTCGAGACCATTCCTCCGTTGGGCCGTGAACATCTACTCACAGATCACCCTTGTTCTTTTCCAGTTACCCAAAGAGCGTCAGCAACACTCGCAACCTATTGCAACGGTGACTCCAACGACGTATGCTACAGCTGGGGCGTCCCAGAATCGACAGCCTCTTCAGGTTCTGGCAACATCTTCTTCCGCCTCGAAGCTCCTACCGATTACCAATGGGTCGCCCTCGGAACTGGTACTGGCATGAGTGGCTCCACCATGTTTGTCATGTACCAAGATGGCTCTGGGAACATCACCCTCAGCACAAGAAAGGGACACGGCCACGACATGCCCGAGTACAGCACTTTCCAAGGTGTCAAGTTGCTTGAGGGGACCGGAGTGTCCAACAAGACAATGGTTGCCAATGTACAATGCAGTGGCTTTACACACATGGACTTCTCCGGGTCTAACGACTGGATTGGGGCCTGGAAGAAAGGCCAAGCTTTGGACGATACCAGTGTTCGCGCCACCATCGAGGAGCACGACGGCACGGATAGGTTTTCAGTGGATTTCGCCAAAGCGAGTATCACCTCTGATGGGAACCCCTTCACAAAGACAACCAGCAATACGCCTAGTTCATCCTCTGGCAACGATGCTGTCTCTGGCGGCGGCGGTGGCGAAGACCACACCGGGACCATTCATGGCATCATCATGTCGATAGTCTTTCTGATCGGGTTCCCCGTTGGATCGCTGCTGATGCCTTTGATTGGACAATGGATGATCCACGCTGGGTGGCAGATCACGGTCTTTGTAGGCATGTGGGTTGGGTTTGGGATTGGCAAGATTGCTGCCGACAAAAACGGACAGGTAAGAACATTTCAAGCGTCTCTTTCATGTTTCAAGAGCTGACTGTTAGTAGTGGCTGAATGAACCCCATGTCCAACTTGGTCTGGCCGTCTGTATCTTGATGATCCTGCAGCCTGTGCTGGGATGGTTGCACCACCGGAACTACGTCAAGTATCAGAGGCGAACACCTGTTAGTCATGGGCATCTTTGGTACGGGCGATTGTTGATGATTATTGGTATAATTAACGGCGGAATTGGATTGCAACTGGCTTCAGCCTCGACAGGGTTGATAGCGGCATATTCTGTGGTTGGCATCATTGTGTTCTCATTGTATGTCGCGAGCGCTGTTCGTAAAGAGATGGCGCTGCGCAAAAAGAGCAAGGGGATGGAGCAACTGGGTACCAACTCTAACAGTGCCCTGGAGCTGATACCATGAAATTTCATTTTGAATTAAGTATGTTGAAAATCGAAATCATTTCTACCAATGACTCTCCTCAAGCCCAATGTACAAGCCGTGGTTCACCTCCCTAATGAATCTTGCGCTGGTTCTCCAGAGGGTATTGCGCCACCATGGAAACAGGGGCAGTAACTCTCCCACGAGGTGCAATGTTCATGCCATGCTCATCTCTCATCATTGCCCATGTAATCCCCCTTCCCCCTCAGCGTTGATCTCATACACCTCCGTGATGCGGTATGCGAAGTCGTAGCCTTCGTAGTCCGCATGCTTCTCATTGTACTCCTTGTTCCCCAGACCATCTTCGGGAAGCGGCTCATCGCCTGGGTTTCTGGTTAAGGCCTCATCGACGGGGCAGATGTGGGTGATGGCAGAATGTGGAGCAGTGCGATAGAACCAGATTCTCCTGATGCCTGCCATGTTGTACTTTCGGAATTCGTAGGTCTTGGTGCCGTCGATGATCTGCTGCATGTAGGGATCATTCATGGCGAGGATCATGTCGGAGCGGGAAGGCTTCGGAGGAGATGATGGGTTAGGCGACTTGCTGCTTCTGCCTTTTGCAGTCATGGTGATTTTCGAAGAGGCTCAAGAGATTTCAAGGAGTTGTGATGTGATGATTGATGCTGTGAGCGGGCTGTTGATGAAGGAAGAGACAGAGTGAAATGGCAGTGTTAGGTAGAAAAGAAGGCTTGGATCAGATGGGCAATGTTTTGAAATCGGGCCAGTCAATCCGTTGCAACAGTGATTCACCGTCGCTTCACAAACTTTCGGCGGCACATGACTGCAAAGTTTGATGTTATCAAGCGACCAGGCAACAACACTGAACTATTTTACATCAAGTCACAACTTCCCCGCCCTGCCGTTGTTCCATAGATCAGGAAAAATATCTTTATTATTACGTACGACTGTTGCCATCGGCCCAGGTGAGACCTTATCGCAGGTCTTTAGCATTGTCGATGTGCAAGCACAAGATGGTCTATGCCCAAGGTGTGAGCCTCGGTACTTCTCCTATTGAACTTCCTTGTTGTAAAACCTTTCCCTTTCATTTCTTCACGTAACTAATTGAAGTGATAAAGTTATCTCGTAGATGTTGTGGGATGGATCCGTGCTAGGGTGAACCTTTACTTGACCAACATTGAGTCGGCGGTTCTATACGTCTTTGTCTTTTATCTCCCCTGATGATGAGCCACGCCGGAACATGGCTCCTTTTTTCTTGCCAAGTATTGTTTCATGTTCCACCAGGCCATTGCCAGGGTCAAGTTTGTTAAGTCATTGCGACGGGGTGTTTCATTCTGAGCTCACATCATAAAGGAAATATCCTATACTTCTAGTCTAATCCAGTAAGAATACCTGAATAGGCTTAGTCGCCTATCTAAGACTAAGAACATCCTTAGTGTCTATCCTTACGCCCAAGCGAATTTATCCAGGGCTCAACACCTTCCTCCACCCCGAAGACCTCACCTTCACTTGACTAAAGATGTTCAAGGCCCTCAAAAGCTAAGCTTGGGGAAAATGAGATTCTTGGACGTCCTCTTATCCTGAGTGACATTCCTGACAGGCTCCTCCTCAACCTTCTTTGGCATGTGCTTGGCCTCTTGTGCCTGTTCCTTGTAAACAGCTGCAGCCTTCTTCCACCTCTCCTGAATCAGCTCGCGAACAGCAGCAGCCCGATCTCTGTCTAGTCCACAAAGAGCCTCAGTGACACCCTTAATTGCCTCTGGGTCATCCTCCATGAGATGACGCCCTTCAGAGTTGACCCAGATCAGAAAGTCTGGGTCCATGCACTCTCGAGGTAGTGTGCCGCATTCGGCGTCATAGGGGTCGACATAAACCCAATCTACGGTGCTGTCGTCGGCGTGCTCGCCTTCATCACCTTCCTTAGTGGTTGGTGGGCTCTTAGTGTCATTGACCTCCGGCGTGACGGTTTCTGGGTGCTCCAATAGCCAAGAAAGCCAGGGAATCCAGGCGGCCGCGCGCTCGTTTGTCTCGGTGTTGGTCTGCTTTGCCATTTTGCGTTTCTTGGAAAGGGCTATGATTGTGGAGATGGTCAGCTGTTGTAAGCGGCGGGTGCCCAATGATCAAGTTTGCTACGAGGAGAAGAGCCGATTTATAGATTTCTTGTCATCATGAGACATGGGCCTGAACAAATCGATTCCCGTTCAGGACCTGTGTCTATTTACACGGGCCGTCTCCTTTCTGGGCTGCTCTGTTGTTCGATGTTTCCGCGCCTCGGGCGACTGAACAAAGCGGAACCACGGAACACTTGGCCTTGATCAACGAACAACACAATCACTGATACAAACACACCAACTTTCATTTGAGTTTTTCCTCTAATCGCATATACCGGCATCATTTTTTGATCTAAGTAGCTTCAATCCGACAGAATACCACTCTAGTCTCTAATTAAGATCTTTGGTCACCATTCGAAGCCATTCACTCCCTGGACCATTCGTAGCAATCGCATCTTCACAGAAACTCCGAACCTCCCGATACATGACTTGGCGCTCTTCATCTCCTTGGTGTGTCAGTATCTTAGGTTTCGTCTTACCTTTTCCTGGCTCGCCAAACGCTGAGGCGACATCCCATAATCGGTGCTTGAGAGATATGCGCCTGAGCTTGTAGTGATATTCCCAAACGAACTTTCCCTCGAAATTGCCAAAATCCCGAGATAAAAAGCCTTTCAGGATCTCAGTAACAATTATGAGCCCTGAATCGGGACCCCGTGTAGATGCATGAGGCTGGTTTGGCTGAGGGCAGCAGAGGATGGACACGAGGGCTTTGCCGCGGCTGAGCGCCTGTCCAATTTCTTCCTATTGACAAGAGTTAGTAGGTTTATCAGGCTTGAATTATATCTTGATAGAGGGCTCGTACCATTTCCCCTTCAGCCGGTGCAAACTCAAAATTCCTCAATTTGGGTAGGTTGTTGATCAGGGTTGTCACCGTCGCTGCTGATAACCGTGGAATGGCATTTGTACCAACATCTTCGGTGCAGTTTATGCTCAAGCTCTCCAAGTTACCGTGGGAAATAACGGCTCGCCACAAAGCGTCAAATAGAAGAGCACCATCATCAATGGTCACCGGGTATGGGTTTTGTTCCTTGAGCTCCAGGCAGGTCAAAGAGTCAAACGACGCAATGAACCGGATCTTTGCTTCGAATTCCATATCAGCGCCTAGATCTCCGAGATGTTGTAACGCACTTTCGCTTGACATGACCAAGGACAGTTTGCGTAGATTTTTTGCCGTGCCTGGCTCAGCAGCCAACCTTCCAAGGAATGGAAAGAGGCGAAGGGCGCCAGTTGCTACTATTCCAATCGTCAGGTCGTCCAAGTTCATAAAGTCGATGATGTTTTCCAGTGAATCAATCAGACTCTGGTTAAAACGAAGGCCAATGAGAGAGAGAGACTTTAGGGCGCTGAGATAGACACTCTCCTGGTAAATCCAGTCAGCTTCGGAGGCCATTTCCTCCCATCCAAGCAGAAAATTGCCCAGCTGCAACGAACTCGTCTCTAAGAAAAGGCTGCGAATTGTCGGTGCCGAGTTGAAGAGTATAGACAGAACCACGTCGTCATGTGCAAGAGCTTCGCCCAAAGTATGGTCGACAACCTTCAGATGTTGCAGATTTGTGATGCCCCTCAGCGGATACATGCGAAAGAGCGATTGGTGGTCTAAGAACATGCTCAAGGCTTTCAGGTTTTGCATTGACGCAATGTGATCTCCCATTGATCTATCAATGCTGTTAGTGTCTGCCACGGACGCGAGTAAGAGGAGGCGCCGACGGTGAGAGAGAGCCTACATCAACGATTTCGGCATTCTGCATATTCTTTAAGGCTTCATCAAGGTACCTGTTGGCAAGATAAATATGTGACCGTCTTTGGGGAGAATCCCAAAAGTCAACTGGCGAACACGAGATGCACAAGCTGGTATTTCATCCTCATCGACGCCACGCGGGAACCGGTTCTGTTGGCCCTTGTGTTGGCCTTCTCTCAACAGTTGCCTTCTCTGAGCAATGCTGAGATGTGGCTCAATGGCCCGTATCAACTTGTCTACATGGCCACGAGAGTCAAACGAGAGGTGCAGGTATTGTTGAATGCGCGGTTTTGTGACTTGATGATACCGCGTGCAGGTCTGACCGAGCCTTCGCAGGGTCAATGGTTCCTGGATCTATGGATGCATCAGCCTTATTCTAGCACACATTTTGTGACTTCTCACGTTGTCTAGGACCAAGTCCAATATTTCTTGTGGCAAAGACGAGAGATTGGCCCTAGAGCGGCCAAGCTCCGATGCTTCCTCTTTAACCATGTCGCTTGATTGCGGGTTTGGACCTGAGATTTTCCGCCTTTGACCACGAACACGGCCATGTTGCCGTGCCTGTGTCATTTCCTTTGTTCTCTCTGCCGCCAATTTTCGACATTTTGAACTTCTTTTCACAGGCATGTCGTTAGCAGAGCGTTGACTAAAGTCGGTTTGAATGGCAGTGACACAATCAAGTTAGAAGTTGGCCAAAATGTGTCGGGATGGGACATGCTGCTTATTTCACGTGATGGTGCGCTGTATCGTGCTCTGCTGCCTGACAACCGAGAACGGTAAGAAATGGGGCGGCCAATGACGAAGAGTCGCTTGGCACGGGCGATGTGCCTGTTCAGTTTAAGATCCAGACTAAGCTACAAAGTCGTGCTACAGACACCATCGTGAAGCAGTTCTAAAAATTATAGAGCAAGTAGTCGAGCTTAACAAAAGAACTATTTTCTACCTTGCACGCACGGCTTGGCTCTAGTCAGACGAAATCTTACTTGATGCATCGAAGTAATGCAATCCTCTCTCAAAACAATGCTTACCCCGAAATGCCTATATCTGTTCCAGCTCAGCGCGCAGCTGGTCTAATGTGCGAGCCCACAGCCCGTCAGACCAAGCGATTCGAGCCACAGTCCCAATAACGTCATCCCAGCTGAGCCTTCTCGCCAGCATTGTGCAGTTGATCTGACCCAAAACCCACTCTTGGTCTTGGCCTGTCTCGGCCAATGCATCTATAACCAATACCCAAAGTTCCAGATCCTCCAAGCCTGTCCAATCGAGTTTGTGTGATCTGAGCAACATTGGGAGTCGGCCTTGATGATAGGAGACGATCGTGTTGCCACTCTTGTTCCCAGCAAGCCTCGTTGAGGGGCCTGAGAGAAACAAGAGAGAAGCCAGGCGCAGCACCTCATAGAGAGCTACACCATCATCACAGATGTCCGAAATATCATGTCGAGGCAATTTCAGCATCGTGGACACGACATACTGCAGTTTCTGTTTTGAGATTGTGTCATTGGTCCACTGCGATTTCTCGCGGGCTGCTGTTGCAAACTCGGACATGGACTCGAGTAGGGTGCACAGATTCAAATGATTTGGCAGTCGTTTTTGCAGTGTGCTGGTAACAACGCCAAGATCACGCGATGCCCGTCTCTGTGGCAATGGCTCTTCAAGGGCTTCAAAAAATGAAGGTGAATCGAGCATCATTGAGCCAATTAAGCTTGTCCTGCAGGAGTTCAGCCTCGGTTATAAAAATCAGCGCAGGTATATCTTACCAGGTAAGTGTCGTCTGTAGATAACGAGAACTGATCTTGTTGAATCCGCCACGAAGATCAACTACTTTCCTCAGCCCCTTCATGTGGATCACCCATCGATCGAGGTTGAAGATACATATCTGTGGGTAAATTTAGTGAAGCTGAAATGATGTGGAACCAAGGAATCTCACATCATAACATGCCAAGGTTATGACGACACCGATAAGAGCATCACAGACTTGGTTGCCAATGCTGGTTAGCCGCTGGTTGATAAGACCAACTGACTTGTTGTAGTGGTCTAAGGAGCTGTTGCTCTCCTCTAGTAGGTGCTGTCTACGCTCCTGGGCAAAGACCAGTGTCAGCGCAAGAGTAACATGCATCGCGCTGTCTTCCATCATTGCGAGAGTAAAGGAGAGCTCTCGCATCATTGAGCAAACAGGAGAGTCCCATTCACGTACTACTCGTGGTTAGTAGGTACACAGAGGGCGAGAAATGCTGTTGGGCTTACAAAAGGCGATGATCTTGTGAGCACGGCTAGAAAAATGTCGATAGTTGAGATCTTGGTCCGCGCTCATTGGTGAAGGAATGCTTCGCATGTATAGCTTGGAAGCGTACTCAATGTTATCGTCTGCTTGCCAGAGAACAACAGGGGTAGACGATGGCGTTTCCACTGGTTTCAGAGCAAGCTCCATTTTCTGATTCTTTTGTTTCCTTCGTCTCGCCAGGCCTATCGGTTTCATAACATGGCGGTTGATCTTTCTCTGGGTGTTTCGGTCTTTGATCTGGTCTGGACGTGTGATGCTGACAAACATCAAGTCAGCTTTGGGGGGTTTGGGGGCTTGACGCCCTTGAGTTGATCGCGACACCATGTTTTTAATCGAACCGAATGATAGTCTTGAGGAGATTTGTTCAACTGGTAGGTATGGCCAACTAGTGTTTCTTATAGCAAGACGGTGCTGACGGGTGCCAGGAATGCTCATTTGTAAGCATTATCTTGGTGGGCCCGCCTTCATAAAGCCGGCTGCTAGGACCAGGCGCCACATATTTAGCACAGGTTAGACATGCAACCTTGCTTCAAATGAGGTGAGATGCGATTCCCAGTTGAATTATTGTCTATCTACGTAAAGGCTCAACCAGAGCCTCATGCTATAAACGCATGGTTATCCAGACTAAAGGTCGTATTAATCTTAGTTGCTCACTCCACCACTGACAGAGATGTACTGTCCAGTGATCCATCGAGACTTTTCGGATACAAGCAGCAGAACAGCATCACCAATATCCTCAATGGTACCAACTCTTCCAGCAGCCCTAGTGTTGTTGACATGCTCCCGGTGCAGCTCTTCCTGAAGCTCCGGTGGGACAATGTCCGTGACAACGGGGCCAGGGGCGACGGAGTTGACCGTGATACCACGGCTGCGACCCCACTACATCTTGTCAGCTCAGTTCAGTTGCTATTGGTAGGTTTTCTTACCTCCTTGGCCCAAGACCAGGTAAGGCTGTCAAGAGCAGCCTTGGAAGCTCCATAGATGGGAATATCGGCTTGTCCAAGCTTGGAGGCGGTAGACGTGATGTTGATAACTCGGCCACCGGGGGGCATGTGAGGCACAGCAGCCTGAGCAACAAAGATGGGGCCCTTGACATTGACATCAAAGGTTCTAGCAATGTCTTCGGCCTTCATGTCGAGACTGCTAATAGCAGTTCCCCAACCCGCATTATTGACTAATAGGACGTCAGACAGATTCATTTTTTCCCACAATTTCACGAAAGAGACATACCCAGAATGTCAATGCGGTCAGTTCCGAAAGCCTTGAGAGTCTCTTGAACGAGAAACTTGGCACCCTCAGGTGTATCGACGGTGGTCTTCACAACGGCAGCTCGGCCTCCAATACTCTTGATCTTGTCAGCCAGAGCGTTGGCTCGCTCAGTAACCGAGTCGGAGATGTAGTTGATGGTGACGGCCGCTCCGTTTCGGGCTAGGGCGATGGCGATTCCGGCACCGATTCCGTTCTCTCGGCCGGAGCCAGTGACGATGGCGACCTTGCCAGCGAGGGAAAGAGTGTCGACAGTCATTGTGAATGAGGTGTTCTAAATTGTGATAAAATGAGATGAGGTAGTTGTTGATGTTGATTGTTTCTGCTGGTAAATGTCACTTACTTACGGTTCACCCAAGCCTTTTATCGATCTCAAGAAGATATGCTATGGTAATCCGTCTTTACAATTGAAGGCCTACCTATTACCACATTAGGAAACAGGTGTCTCTTGAATATTGCATCATCGTGATATCTTCTTTCACCCTCATCAAGCCCCAGATCTCTATTGCATCGCCTTCTAATGTCTCGACGCCTTGGCCATGTTCTACGACGCAGGGTAGGCCACTCCGTCATTTGGAGCTATACCTGAAACGGAAATAGGTGATCCTGGTCGTGCAGGACGCGACTCGAACTTCCAGGGGCTAAGACTCTCAGCACAGCTGACAAATGATGAAGCGGGCAGTTCATTGTGTAATCCAACTTTCCGGCCGTGGAGAATCGAATCGAGTGGCTTCCATTCCTTCACCGCTTTAGCTACTCTTCCGCCGAGGCACAGAGGCTTGGTATTGTCTTTGTGTCGTGTTCAGACACCACCATCCACCTATTCTGTGCTACGACCTTTGTTGTCAAGCAATCACGTGATAGGTCTGGTGGTCTAGTGGTATGATTCTCGCTTAGGGCAAACCCGAAAGCAAGCTTGCGAGAGGTCCCGGGTTCAATCCCCGGCCAGACCCTTTCTTTTGCCCTTTATCACGGCGAAGAGATTTTTCTTTTTGACCTGATTGAGTCTTTAAGGGTATTAACTACGACATGGAATCTTCAGTTGATGAAATACCCGTCGTTTAATGTGTGAGGCCCCGCTTTGTCCTTTTGACCAAGCAGCCTGCGCACCCTTCCATTGTAATCCCTCGAGGCAAAAATCAGCGAGGTCGTTCGAGTGTGTTGTCGCCTTGTCTTATGGTCTGGCATTTATCCTTCGAAAATAAAGTAAGACGTTTCTGTCAACCATGGCTGTCTTACTGTCACGCAATAACTAAAGGCTCCATGTTGATCAAGCCAATATCGTCGTCTTTGGAAAAGGACCCTGTCATGACCTTTGTGGCCAAATCGGGAGGACAACTGCTCTGACCGTCACAAGCTTGCGCACAATGTCCCCCCACAAAGACTGGCTATGAACAAGGGCTTTCAACATCGAGAATTTATCTCTTCTGCCCTTCTTACATCCTAGAAAAGCTTTGTTTCTAGGTACCCAGTCACCTGGCCCATCTGTACTGTTCTTATACGAGCTTTGTACTAGAAATACACTTATTACTCTTGGTTGACTCGGTTCATCCGTCTTTAGTATACACCCATATTTGACTCCTCGAGTTACATTGCCTTCGTCTTTACTCGACCAAGACACCGCAATCACTATCCTCCTACGCATTGCTTCTCACCATGACCGAGCGACGCCCTCCCACGCCCGCTACAGGCGACGACTCCTTGTCCATGGGCCTCCCCAAAAAGTTCCTGGAGGCTGAGGAATGCGCCCTCATGTATTTTGATGCCCAAACGTATCCTGGAGGGGAGTTGCTTCCGCATACTTTGTGGTTTCACGAGAGCTGGACTGGTTTTGATGCCCCAATGAATATTCTATTTGGCGAGATGGATGACAAGCCAATGGTGTTCATCCTCCCTCATACCCTTG
Source organism: Fusarium solani (assembly GCF_023522795.1). Taxonomy (NCBI): domain Eukaryota; kingdom Fungi; phylum Ascomycota; class Sordariomycetes; order Hypocreales; family Nectriaceae; genus Fusarium; species Fusarium solani. Next base: position 873,445 of record NW_027072149.1, read on the forward strand.
AGGGGATACCAAAAAGGGAGATTATTTTTGAGGGTATCATGAGGTTTCACGGTCCTAAACGGCAAAGGAATGAACAGGGATCGTCTAGTCCCGACTTCCAGGCAGACAACCAGCACGCGGATGCTGGTCGCCGATCAACCTTTCGAGACACCGCTGACAGGGCCCGCGGAATTTTCGGTGGCATCCGCTTTGCCACTTTCCGGTTCCCTTCCGCCCAGTGGTGGTATCACAAGCTCAAACTGTTGGTGAAAGCTGTTCTCATCCTCGCCGTCATTTTCGCCGGTTTTAAGCTTCCTCAGCATGCTCCACAGCTGCGGGAGATGATCGTATCCAAGTTTGAATGGATCACCCAGGGAAGAAGTCATGCCGATCATTTCAACCCTGATAGGGACTATTTCAACATGGGAAGAGACCATTTCGGCACCGGCAAAGACCCATCCAATGCCGATAAAGAGCAAGTCAAAGCCGATACGCACAATTCCGAGGCTAGTCAGGGCCGCTCCAAGGCTACCAAGGACCGCTCTAAGGCTGCCAAGGACCAATTCGAAACCAAAAGGGACAATATCAAGACGGATAGGGGTCAGTTTAAGTTCGACAAAACCGCTGACGGCAACCATATCCGCGGCTCCTGGACCAAGCCAGACGATACGCACATCACCTTTGAGGCTTCAAAAACGTCTGGGGACCACGTCACTGAAATCAAGTTTGTCCAATCAGAAGAACAGTTCATCAAGGACGAAAATGACAAGGTGCTCTTTTCCTTGAACAGGATTACTCGGTTCTTTGTGACGCTCATTGGTGGTAATGAGCATGACGAGAAACTGGACAAGGTGAGTGAATTCACTAAACATACTTGTAAAGGACAATGCTAACTTTTGAACATAGATCATGGATGGGATCGGGTCTGCTTCTTTAAAAGGGAATAAGAAGGTCAGGTCACGATGGCGGTGGTGGTAGGCCTGTGTATAAAGGTCCTTGGGGTTAAGATCAGCGACATAGTATTGATTAATGCACTGGGTCTGGAACCATGTATGTATTGAGTAGTGCTTTTGGATTGGAGTTTGGGCGTTTACTTGGTGCGAAAATTACTTTTATAGACTTCGATTGTATTCTTGATGGTCCACTTGGTCTGGGCGTCGCTCGGCATATCTTTGTCTCCTAGCTCAGTTATCCCATCAAGGGCCGGGCTTCAACTATAACAAAGAACACATTGTCAACACATAGCAGAATCATATCCCAGTGTTAACACAGTGGCCCCTCGACATATTTCTCTGACCGAAGGTTGGCTCGCAATCAAACATTTCGTACTCAAAGTGGTATTTATTATTTTCTCTTTGTTATAAACAGCCTATCTGAAGTCTATGTGCTGTAGGATTAAACAAGCCGAAATCGTATCACTGTCCCCTTGAGTGAATTTGTCCAACGCCGAGGGCCATCAATAGGTGAGCTCCGTACCCGAAAGCTGTGGTAGGAGGTGTTCAGATATCCAACTCTCTGAAATACCTTGGAATCAGGATCCTGTCCTAGAACCAGAGCCCCTCCTCCTAGCCACATGATCCAAGCCGTTGCCGTGAAAGACGCCGGGTCTGTCATGTACTCAAGGTCGTCCTCATCCTGCGCTCTGAGAGCATTGCCATCTTTGATGGACAACAAGCAACCCACAACGAGATCGTGAGAGGTGTACGGTTCTTCGCTCTGGTCATGCCCCGTAATTGTAGCCACATAACTGATTCGTCTGGGGCTTGAGCTTGGGGGCCTGCCATAGGTCAGAGTAGCCTTGAACAACGGCGCCTTGATCGACATGTGTCCACCCTCGATCCGACCAAATGGCGAGCCCTTTAAAGTCTTGCAATGGACCTCTAAAACCTCTGGGCGAAAGCTAGGAGGCAGTTTAGAGATGCCAAGGTCATAATGAAACTCTACAGGAGCTCTCTCGCTCATCGATACCCACGACCATGTTGGGGCGAGCTTGTTACCAGGCGCTTGAACGTTGCCCTCGTCGTGCAGTCGTCTTGACCAAAGACCTTCCATGAGATAGTTCTCCCATATTCCGGCCAAATATCGGCCACCTATAATACTTTGAAAACGAGAAGTCATGCCACCCAGTGCCGGGAGTTGATCGGTCGCATAGGTGATATCGCGACTTGTGAAGTCTGCAACGACCCCCACCCACAACTCCCAAACCGCCATTCTCTGCTCATATTCATTTCTTGTATGATTCAAAACATTAAAGAATGGCCTTGATGGCTCGTGTTGGGGGCGGTCACTCCGTCGCACTCCCATGTGATGTCGGAGGGGGTGAAGTGAACAATTCGAGTCGACAAGATGGGCTCTTGCATTGCCCAAGCTCGGGTCGGGAGGAAGTGGTGTGCCTCGGGGAAGTAAGACGTTAGCCCTGTCCGTGCTAGGCTTGCCTCCATCATCCTGTCATAGTGTTCTCGCACGATCAAGTATGGGGCAGATGAGAATGCTTGAGGCTGTCATCGCTCAGCCCTTTGAGAGAGAAACGGAGTCGTACTGTCAGGAGAGGAGTCGACAGCGATGGTAACCCTTGCTCCAGAGTAATATTGCGCCATCTTGGCTGCTTCAACCTCCCATTCGGTGTCAAGATCCACCAAAGACACCATGCGCCTCGTAGGACTTCTTCGGAATTATACCTCCCGAACGCAGGTTGTGGCTTTGGCACATAAGATGACGATTCTGGAACGTCTTGTCGCCCGCAAGGACGTTTGTGGAGACTGATAGGGGCTGAGACGTGATGAGATTCTAGAAATATTTAACTATTTTAACCTCTATATGAGAAATAAGAGATAGGGTTATAGCTACTAAGGTAAGTCAAGCTATCAGGAGGAGTACGACGAGGAATACATCGGTTACGGCTTAAATTCAGGATCTCGGTGAATTGCCAAACTTTCGTTAATTGGCACACATCAGCTTTGAACTCAATGACGCCTTCGGAGTACAATTCTCGCCATATTCCATGTTGTACAACCAACAACCAACCAACCACAGTCACTGAGACTGGATCAGAGCGTACAGCCCCAATCCTCTGTTTCAGAGGGTATTTAGCGTTGACATTTCCCCACTGGCCTTACCTCTTCGTCCTTCATCTCAGCGACAAAATGTCCCACAAGAATCAGATCGAGATGTCCAGCTTTGAGTCCCTTTCTATCGATAGGGATCCCTGGTCAAGAGAGGCATATGCTCAGGTCATTCAAAACTGGTAATAGTCGGTAAACTGACTTAGTCCAGACGTCACACGAGCAAACAAAACCGCCAACATTTGGCTTCTCCAAGTATTCCACTCTCAACAGTACTACCGAGGATCCTTTCCCTCAAAGCACAACCACAACCGCGTCGTCTTTTCAAGACCCAAGAGCAAGGGACGTGGTCGAAAGCATCGAGACTCTCATACAGGGTTCGACCTCTCGGGGCTTATACCCAAAGAAGCTCCACAACCCAGGGCCCCCAAAGAAAGTTTGCAGCAAGGGAATATGGAAGGCTCTCGGACACTTGACTCTCTTCCATCTACCATCTGTTGGAATTAACCTGGCAATCCTCGCCCTCTACATCGCTTGGGTCCGCTGGCCTCATCCTACCGTCGAGCAACTGAGTATTCTCCAATTCGTCGCGAAGGGCCACGGGATTCTCATCTTGGTATCTCTGGCTGATATTCTAATGTATCGAGTTTGTTACGGTCTCTTGGTGGACAAGAATGGCGTTCCACTTGGCTTTCTCTCGTCGCCCTTTCAGCTCGGTGCCCCGATTCTCTACCTCTTTAGTTGGGAGCTATGGTCTGCTATATTACAGCCGGGAGCAAACCGCTCGCGAGGAAGACCCCGGATTACTGGTTGCATCATCATTACTGTCATTCTTCTCTCTCTCGCGGCTGCTCCTTTATCCGCCATCGCCATCATCCCACGCGAAGGGTGGCAACAAGTCCACCGACAGCCACATGAAGAGGAAATCATCACATGCTTGAACACCAAACTATATGAGACAGACTTGGACTCCAAGCATGTTGGCCTATATCGAGTTCACGCATATTCGCAGCTAAGTCAACAAGATCTCTTGAGGATGCTCATTCTCACCATCTTTGACCCGCCAGACAAGGAACACTTTAGCAGTTCGCGACGGATGGCCAACTTTACGTATACCAAGCTGGGGAGCGTCGGTGGGGGGGTGGAGAGTTCACAGACATGGAATACAACTGCTGCAGTGAGAGTAGTTGGAGATGAGAGACGAATAGAGATGATGCTCCGCCAAAGAGGAAGAGGCATGGGTAAAGATCAGCAATTGGAAGAGGGGGCTGACAATGAGAGAGGTGTCACACGGGTACAACCAGATATCAAGTATCATTAGCTGACAGCAAGGCGATGTTTTTGTGTGATTTTATGGAAAAACAGTGTATCATTATCCCCTCTTAGTATTCACTAACCAGATTACAATGCTACCTATCTCGTTGTTGAGGCTGAGAGTGCAGGCTAGCCTTCTTGTCGATCTGAGTTTGTCCAAGCGCGGAACTTGAGTAAAGTCCGTCCTCCGCATCAACCAGACAGATAAACTCCGATAGCGGCATTCTCATCTTCCGCTCTGTTCTTAATAATCCTTCAAAGTCTCGCTAACTCGGACTGCTCAGTGGAATTAAGAAACTTCAGGGGTTAAGTTCAAGTCCGTTGTCCACTCCCAACAAGACAATCCAGTTGGCAGCTGTTTTTACATGAGTGAGAAATCTCTTCTCGACACCAAGGTCGTCTTATGTTCTTACCATGTCAGTCCAGAGTCAGTCATCATCAGGTACCAACATACGAACCCGCCATGGAGCAAGCTACATATCCGGGAGATGACATTATTCCCGACGCTGAGATGGTTTACAATCGGACCCGAACTATCAATGCATCAGCAGCAGACATATTTCCATGGGTCGTACAATTAGGAAAAGAACGCGGAGGCTGGTATCTCACATCACGCTGGGAAAGGATGCTGCCCAAGTCATGGGTCGCCAGCCGCGTCATCAACCCAGCCTTTCAACAGCTGAAACCGGGAGATCGAGTACCGGACTACGGAACAAAGAATGATTGTTTTGATGTGGTCAGTATTGATCCGCCTCGGTCACTTGTCTACGAAAGCCCCCGGTTCGGCACAAAGTTTACATGGGCCATACTACTTCACGAGACCGAGTCGGCAACTGGTGTATCGACTGTCGTCCATCCCCGGTTTCGTGGCAAAATGGCTTCTACAGGGCTGAGGCGTAGAGTAATTGTGTGGCTTGGAGGTATCTTGGACCACATTACGACAGCGCCAATGCTGGCTGGGTTGGCCGAGAGGGTAGAGCGACAGCATCTTGGCTGAAGAGGGTCGGTTATGCTTGCTAAAGATGAGGCCTTGACTTGCAAAGATGAGATACCAAGAACATACAATTTGTCTGGCTTCGTAGGCTCTATCATCTGTTTATGTAGCCGACATGCTCAATCAAGCTTATTTGCTTAGGATTGCTGACCAGTCGTGTCTCTTGGCCCATTCCTCCCAAGAAGTCATTGGGCAGTCAATTCCAGCCTTATAATCTGTCAGCAAACAACTTCACGTGCTGAAGGACCGAATGATATACCTTTTGAAGGTCCTTCGCCGTCAATAGATCCATTGCACCACCATACCCCGGATCGGACGTATAGCTAAACATCAAGGCGACCTCAATTCCTGCCTCCCTGTCGGGAGTGGCAGCCACCATCTCCTCCGGCGTAACCTGGCGATAGCTGACTTTAGCGCCTGTGATGCGCGACCAGGTTTCGATCCATTCTGGCCAAGTGCAGGTTGTGCCCTCGGCCATGTAGGCCTTGCCCGGCGGCATCTGATACACAGCGTAGGTGAAGTTGCCCATGTCTCCGACTGGATCGAAATGAGGAGCTGGCTTGTCTGGGGCAGTTGTAAAGGCCATCTCGAAACTTCCATCAGGTTGCTGTTGAACAATCAAGTAGAATTAGCAGGTCAAGTACAGACAACCAGATGAATCCACTCTGTGACAACTGACCTTGCCAAAATACGAGTTGGGAAGAATATTGAAACTCGTGAAAAAGTAGCCTGTGTGAATGCAAGACATCTTGGCAGCTAGCTCCGGATAGTTGGCCTCAACGTACGCGGGGAAGATATCGGCCTTGCCATCAAAGTGATAGAGGTCCTTGAACTTGCCACCGCTACACTTCTCTGCCTGACTCAGAGTCGAAACCAAGAATCCATTGTTATCGAGAGAGTCGGCCACAGTAGCTGCAGCATCGGCAATGTTCTTACCCTGTTGATACTCAACATTGTAGGCAAACTTTCGACAAGAGATGCCCTCCTTCTCAGCCTGCTCTCGACAATCAGGTCGGAAGAAGGGCTCCCAGTAGTTTGTGACGCTGAAAATGACATTGGCCCCACGGAAGGCGTCTTTGAGGGTAGTGACGTCGTTGAGGTCAGCGGAGACAACCTCGGCGCCGGCTGCGGAAAGCTTCTCGGCCGAAGCCGAAGCCGTGTTGCGGGTCAATCCCCGAACTCGGAAGCCGGCCTCTAGGAACCGACGGGCGACGGAACCGCCTTGGTTTCCGGTAGCGCCAACAACAACGATGAGCTTGTCACCAGACATGACTGAGGCGATATGAGGCGATAATGTTTGTGGTGTTGAGTGCCCTCTCGGTGGGGACAATCCGCGCGAGATCTTATACCCGATGGCCGCGGTATCATCAGGTGCCCCTCTTTGACAGGGATTGTTAGGTCTCGAACATTAGTTCATCAGAGACGCATTTCCTATTTCGGCCCTCGCTCCAAGTATTAGTCCGGGTGGCGCGGAGTTTGTGTCGAAAATGAACTGATTGCTCAGATAACAAGAGTACAAAAGGTTCAGCGGTGAGCCAGTGTCACGTCGTCCGCCCATTTCCCCCTCTGGTTCGTAGCTCCTGTGCTAGCCTCAGGCATGGCGTCTCCGAAGGAAGAAGAGCTCTTCTCCACCAAGGTCGCGATCGTCACGATCACCATCTTCAAACCCAGCTAGTTTAGAAGCTCAACCGTTAGCGGCCGAGGTGACGGGGCACTCGCCGATCGAGCATGAGGAAGAAGAGCGACCGGCTCCTCTACAGGTCGATGTAAGTTGCCTGAGGTGCTGCGGGCCGTTGTGGCTTGTGAGGGATTAATGTTCACAATCGCATCAGCATGAGGCCTTTAACAATGAGGATGCCGACTCTACCTACTCTACAGATAGGGACACGTCTTACACTGGGTCCATCACATCTTCCATCTACCATTACCAGTACGAAAATGGCCGTCGGTACCATGCATACCGAGAAGGCCAGTATGTCCTGCCCAACGATGACCAAGAGCAGCAGCGTTTAGACCTTCAACATCACATCTGGCGTCTTCTTCTCGGCGGTGCTCTCTACACGGCCCCATTGCCGAAGCCGGAGACCAACCCGGAGCTCCGTATTCTAGATCTCGGATGTGGTACGGGTATTTGGGCTATTGAGATGGCCGATGACTTTCCCACTGCTCTTGTCTCTGGTGTCGACCTCTCGCCTATCCAGCCAGAGTGGGTGCCTGCCAACTGCGCATTCCACGTCGACGACTACGAGGATGTTTGGACGTACAGAGAATCTGAGCAGTTCGACTACATCCACGGCCGCGCACTGAGCGGTACATCTGCGGACTGGGCACGGTTTTATCAGCAGGCCAAGAACAATCTCAAGCCTGGAGGCTGGATGGAGATGCAAGAGTACGACGCTTGGATCTTTAGTGACGATGACAGCTGTGATCGTGCACCCTGGACTATGGAGTGGGTTGAGAAGTTGGATGCTACTAGCCAGGTGTTTGGCAAGCGGCTGAACGTTGCCAAGTACCACAAGCAATGGATGATTGATGCAGGCTTTAAAGACGTTGAGGAACGTGTGTTTCGGGTGAGTAAAATTCCTCCTTCTGAAGATCAACTAACTCATGCTGGGATAGATACCTATTGGACCATGGGCTAAGGACCCTGCTCTTAAGGAGTTGGGAAAGTTTGAGCTCACGCACATGCAAATGTCAGTCGAGTCTCACACGCCTGCTCTCTTCACGCGAGTCTTTCAGTATTCCCAAGACCAAGTAAGAGTATTGATGGAGGGTGTGAAGAGAGAGTTTCGCAGTCGGGACTTGAGACTCATTACGAGTTACCGGTTCATTGTGGGACGCAAGCCGGCCGAGAATGAATGAATCACCCTCAAGAGTATAATGTCAATATGAACTGTGATAGTAGTTCTACAGTCTGAATAAAACGGCAGCGCCAAGTGGAAATGACTGCGAGCTTGTGCTAGCATCTCTCCTCACCACGCAAAGCTTTCCTCGGTCAACCTCACAACGCAACCACCCTTTCCAAGCTCAGTCACGGCAACTCTGACATCATCTGCCATGCCAGATGGCCCACAGACAACGACCGTAGTGCCATCTGTGACGCTTTCAAGTTCTTTCTTAAGCACAGCGTCAAGATCGAAACGCTTACCAACAGAGATGGACACATCAAAGCCATTCCAATTCTCTTGTTCATCCTCGCCGTGGTGGACGTGTGCGATAATGTCTCGAACTGCCTGCACAAGAGGCTCGGTCCTAACGCCCCAGAAGAGCTTCTTCTTGCCTCGAAGACCCATGACGCTCGGGGAGCGGTCCAAACAGGGCAAGACACCAGTGACGCCAACTCCGCCTGCCACACAGATGATGTTGGGATAGTCGATCGTTGGGTATGGCCCCGGAGACGGGAGGATGGATGCCTGGGGGCCGTATGAGCCCTCGACCAGCACAGGGATGCCCGTTGCCGAGTTTGCATGGGCCGACAGCAGAGATGTCAAGCCGGTATGACGTCGAACAAAGATAACCAGACCAGAAATAACGGCGTCGCCCGAGAACTGCTCCAGATCGGTTGTCTTGGGGACCTTCTTCTCATCCTCGTTCGCGTTGTCACTCCCATTATGTGGTTGGGCCTTTTGAGAATAGGTAGGGCCAGAAGATACTGCGGCCACCGAGAAGGGATGGTTCTCCCAGAAGCGCCATGTAAGAGTTGGGAAGTAAAGGTAGACATGGCCTTCAGCCTCAACTCTAGGAATGGCGATCTGAAGGTAGTCCTCATCAATGACGGTGATGATGGCCCTCTTGACACCATTCTGCATGAGTCTCAAGGGTCTAGCAAGGAAACGGTCAAAGATCCAGAAAGCAAATGTGATCCAGATCCAGGTCTGATATCCCCACTGCCACTCGTATCGGTAGAAGATGTGCAGCATGCAGCCGATCATGGACAGAAGTGCAAGAACGATATGCGATGCCAAGAAGGCTTCGTACAGCTTTTGCCGGAGTGGGAGAATGGAAAGTGGCATGAGCAGGACCAACGCCAGGGTCGCCACGATACCCCAGACCCAGTAATCCAACTTAGACTCCTCTGCGTAAGCGCCCTCGCCTGTGAGAGGATCAAGATAGAACTGCAAGTAGATGGCAGAATGCAAGCATGCCTGCAACATGCAGATGACAGCAATCCAGCGGTGGATGAGCAGGAAAGTGGAGTGAGACCAATTAGTCACGAAGAGGAGGAGGTTGTTGCGGCTCGAGAAGAGAACAGCGAGAGCGAGGTTGGCGAAGCTGAGGAGTCCCACACGGTTGCTAATGTAGGCGATGAGCTGTTGCTCTAGGGATCCATACCAGGACATGGGATCTCGGACTTTGTATCCAACGGCCGAAAGAATGATGTTGATGATCCAGATGTAAGCGACGAAAAGTCCCTGGCCACGCGTAGGAACGAAGCCAAGTCCAAGAACGGGCACGGCATGGTATCGTCCAAACAGCGGAGGATCAATGACGGTAGCGTAGAACTTGGAGACGAGAGACTGAGGAAGTGGGAGGAAGCGAAGCCAGGAGAAGACGACAGGAATGGTGACGCAAGTGGCCATGAGGACGATGCTTCGTTGCTGTTAGTCGATGGGAGCGTCAAGATGATTCTGAGTGCTCACCCATATCTCTCGGCCAAAATTTCCATCTGTTCAAACCCACTGTCGCCGTTAAAGTTGGCTAGCCATGCATCCTCATCCACCAGGGACGTTCTGTTGAGCACCTCCTCCTTGTCTAACACCTCGGTGGGAGGATCCTTGGCGGCGAGAGCCAGGGCGACTTGGTAGGAGTACTTGGGCGTAGGTTGTATCTTGAGACGGCCGACAATGTCCATCTCCCAGATGTTCTCAAGAGTCGAGTTCTTTTCGTCAGTGCAATGGGTGTGGAAGCACCAGGCCATGGTCTGGAGGAAAGGGTCGTTGGTGGCCTTGCATTCGGGGGTTGCAGCGGCCATGTGCATCGAGCTCGAGTGTTCGCCCATGCCGTGATCATCTTTGCAATCAAGAGTATATCCCTTGACGGTATCGATGCAGCCGAAGGCGCATGGGGGGTCGTACATGACTACGCCGTAACCAATGACTCCATATCTCTCTCTGCCCGTGGTAACATGCGCGAGGACATCGACAGATGAAAGGCTCACAAGAGCCAGCGCCGAAAAGAGCGACCGCATGCTGGCGGCGTTGTGTGGGAGGCTGATTGCTGAGCAAGCGTGAACAAAGCTTCACCAACGGAGCACCCTTATATAAGCTTAACAGAGCCTCGGATTCCTTGCAGACACAGTCAAGGATTATCAGATGTCTCCTCCACTGAGAAGATTGTATCGTATCATCCGGTAGACGGTGTCGTCGCCTCACCCGCCATGTTGGTAGCGAGAGGGGAATTGAGCAATATGGCGGCCGCCTCAAAGCAATAGAGCCCAACCGCCACACACCAACACAAGTCTAGACCACCAACAAGGGAGACGGTTTTTCTTGAGGGCTTCGACCTGGAGTTTTCTCTCCTCTCACACAATTTGAGACAGACATCAACGGGGCTTGCCAAGGCCTCATGTGGCGTTGATGCTTTCCAATCTTTGCCTCTAGATAGGTCGAGATGATGGTTGGAGGGTCTCTAGCCCATGTCCGAGTGAAACTCGCTCAAATGTGCGCGTTCACGGGATATCTGCATGGGACCCTTGTTCACCGACTGCCACACGACGAACACGGCACTTGGTGGGTAACCGAAAAGGCTTTTTCATCCAGTAGAAGACGATGAAATCTCATGATTGTATTTCTATTTGTCCGTAGTGAGCCAGTTGCTTGGGATCGGTGGGGGTTGGTGATGGGTTCATCACAGAAAACGACCCTTATTTCTCTTTTAAAACTGCCGATATTCTACACCTTGGCATTAGTAAACCGTCACCAACATGTGGCTTGACACTAACCTCTTGATCCCCTCACGAAGGGTTCCCTCGTCTACGGTAAACATCAGGCGAAATCTTCCCGCCCGAGGCGCCCGATATTCACTCCCTGTGTCCATGATGACTCCGGCCCGCGTGAGGCGCTGAGAAAGTCTCTTTTCGGCTTCCCACTCGTTACCGTTGACTTCGTCGAGGTCCAAATGTCGTGACAAGTCGAGCCACACAAAGAGGCCAGCGTTACTATTCCTTGTTAGTGACTGTTCGCAGCGGTTACTGGGAAAACTCTTGCCCTTTTTCGTGATAGTCAATATCGAATTCTTTCAAGAGGTTTTCGGTCAATGCACGGCCCGAGTGTAGCCTGGTCCGCGACTTTTCCAGGAATTGGTCTACAAATACCTCCTCTTCGAGGAACTTGGCTGCCAGGTCCATAGACAGTTGCGACGGCGAGGAGAATCGGCTAGAAGAAGACTGTGAGTAGGTAGGTTAACATCTAATAGCATATTTGACTTACCAAATTGCACGCACAGCCTTGGAAAACTCCTTGTTCTGCGTAATGACGCATCCCAGTCGAAGACCAGCTGCGGCATAGTCCTGATGCCGTCAGACAAGCCAAGAGTAAAGAGATGAACAGGACCTGCCTTGGACATTCCATGAAGAATATGAACTTGACTAGGGTCTATGATACCCGAAGGATCAATAGCTCGAAGAGATGTAAACCTCTCAGATCCATCACCCTCTTGGTAATAGACTGAGAGCGCATATATCTCATCACTGATAAGATGGATTCCCTTTGATGCACAGAATCGCAAAAGAGCAACTAGCGTCTCGCGAGGATAACATTGTCCTAGACTCTCATAAGCTTCACCTCATTGAGCCATAAGTCTTCTCACCTATAGGGTTATGCGGGTTGCATATGACCAAGGCCTTGATGTTGACGCCTCTTGCTTTTGCATCCTCAAACCCGGCTTCGTAGCCTGCAATGCAGTCGGGCGAGAATTGGTCTGTATCTCCCACTGACACATATTCAAGGTTGACCCTATAAGATGAATTAGATTGGCCAATACAACGGGACCTGAATACTAACCCAGTCCTCATGACAAAGTCCTTGGAGAAGGGGCCGTAAATAGGCCTCCCAAGCATAATAGCCTCCTTAGGATCGCAGGTGACCAAGGCACAAACCTCGTTAATGTTGGTTACACCTGCTGCAGTAAAGGTGATTTCCTCGGCATCAATGGCCTGAGCTGGATGAAAGTGTCTGTTCAAGTGCTTTGCCATGGCCGATCGAAGTCGCAAGGTTCCTGTGTAGCCTTCGCCATATGTGAGGAGGCTCTTATCAAGCTCATGCTTGGAGTGATGGTCAGTAATTTGCTTGTGGACTAGAGTTCGGAGGTGGCTTAGCATACATGGCTATTCATGAACTTGGCAAGATCTTCAAGTATGAACCACTAAATGGTCAGCAATCCCAGCATTGAGCTCCAGTGATACCACCACTTACGTTGAAAGCATTGGTAAGAATGACATCGCCATTCGGGTTCTTCACGGGGTCATAGGCGTTCTCCTTGCCATGAAGGTAACCATATTTCGTCCAGGAGGTCCCTCGTGCTGACAACATACTTGGTGATAGACTTGAAACCGGGCCCGAGTTGTTGTGAGAGGACAAGGGCAGATTGACTCAACCAGGGCCATTCAACTTATATCTACCCCTCACGAGGGACAAAGCTGCAGGCCTATCACGTAAGAGGGCGACACAAGTGAGGGGCTTCTTACAAGGATTCGCAGTAGACAACAATGGTTGGGCCACGTAAGACGGGAGAGGCCAAAAGGGTGCTGTTGGTTTGAACAATCTTGATGCAGAGTCCCGATTGGAAGATGACTACAGAGGCTTCTCCATCTTCATCCCTTACTGGAGTAGATCTACGTCAGCTGCTGATAACATTCACATGTATCTCGATTAGAACCTCGGAGATGAACAAGCGGTGTTTCTATTTCACCTAGTCATCAATCTAACCCACTGCTTTTTCTTCCTCTATCTAGCTCGTGGTAACCGGAATCGAGTTGTACTTTACCAAACCAGCGGTCGCACGCAGAATATCTGCCCTACTTTTATGAGACGAGAGAAAGAAGAAACCTCCAAGTCTCACCACGCCATCCGCTGGCTCTGGTATCTGCTCTCCTCGTCGATAGAAGCAGCAAGATCTTGTAACAAGTGCCCGATCCTCTGCTGATAGCTTTTCTAACGTCTCACTACAGACTGTATCCGTGGCACAGATACCGCCCTTGTCGGCTCTGAGCCAGAACAGGTCGCTCCATATCCTCGCATTGTATGGAATGGTTGAGTGAGGCTCAAACGGCTTTGACAGTGCTCGGATTCGCTCAACATCTCCCAACATCCTCAAAACATGGATGTCATAAAAGTTGACGCCGTAGGTGGCACCCGAACCGTAGCAGTTGGCCATGCCTGGAGGTCGAGGGTTGACCTCGATTGTGAAGCACCGCTTTGAGCCACTCTTCACAGAACCTTCTTTTGGGTACAAGTCATAGACACCGTCTTTGACCCTGTACTCCCAAGACGAATTCTGTACCTTGGCCTCGAGGTGAAAGACTCCAGTTTTGAGACCCATGGCAAGCAACAGACGATGCATGTCGTCGCGCAAGAGCGCGAACTCATCAGGTGGGAGGACAGTTGGGAAGGCATTAATGGTCTCCCAAAAGTCGCTATCAATGTCTCCCTGGTCTCCTGCAGTTGGAAAGTCATCGTTCATCTCAAAGAAGAGAATCTTCCCATCCACAAGAACAAAGTTGGCATCCACTTCTGGTCCCTCGATGTACGTCTCAATTAGGGCCTTTCGCTTGGCGACTTCTGTGATGCGACGCACTGCCTCCAGTAAGGCTGCTTCATCGTCAACCTTGTGAACGTGGGCGGATCCTGTTCCAAAGGTTGGCTTGACAATGAGGGGATACTCGGGCACAAAAGACTTGTTCTTGATGCGCTCCTCGAGATCGGACACTCTGTCAACCATGGCAGAAAGCACTGGGTCCTGGTCGAGGAGTCTTGTCTGGTGCTTGTCGTTTGCCATGGTTATAGCTTCCGGTGGTTCAGTGGGCAAGCCGAGCAGAGTTGCTGCCTTAGCCACAGGAGGCAGAGAGTATGTGGCGATGCCACAGATACCGTCAACGTGTCCATATGCCTTGATAGCCTCGGCAATACGCACATGGAACTCTTCATCTGGAGTCATGTCGATAGCGATGTAGTCATCGTACAAGTGCCGGAACGAAGGATCCGTGATCCAGTGATCTTTTCGATCCAGAAGCACCACCTTGGCTCCAAGTGCCTTTGCCGAGTTGTAAAGGCCAAGATATGACTCCAAGTTGAGGTGGCCATCAACCAAAGCCAGCGTCTTTTGCTGGGGTTGATCTTTGAGAAGCCATTGGAAGTTTATCCTGGCGTACACCTCTTCGATGAGAGTGACTTCATCACAGAGACCAGTTTGGTCTTTGGGACGAAGGAACATGAGGACGCTTCCATCAAGAAGCTGTTCAAGGCTTGACTCAGTGACAGGACTTGCAGGTTTTCCAAAGACCGAGCGGTCAATCAAAACGCCAAAGTCTTTGCAACCCACGAAGCGTTCTTGGAAGCAATTGCTCCTAACGAAGAAGCCAGAAGTTGTGGGCACGGCCAGAAGCACGCGATAAGACCGCGAGGTACCAGGGCCAGTAGTGTCCAGTGTCTGTGCAGCCCGCAAAAGGTCACTGAGACCATCGCTATAAACTTGTTAATATATAATCTGATAGCGTGGGGTGGTAGAGGTACCTCTTGACAGGTTCCTGGCTGCCATTCTCTATGCCCTGTCGTGGAGCGGCGTCCACATCCAAGAACCAGAGATCATAGCCCTGTCGCTTCTTGTCACTTGAACCGACTAAAGAGCCAGAGCAACTAACATCCACGGCAGCCTCAGTGAGATGATGGGTGCCATTACTCTTGCTGTCGGTTTCTTGGTCGATCTTGACCACACGAGATGCGTGCCAAGTAACTGGATTAACGGCCATGCTGATGAAGTTGGTGGGATGGGCCCCTGGCAGCGTATGCGTCCCAGTTGAGTCGTTTATGCTTAAATGGGTCGGGTTCTCTCGTATGATGACGGACCGCGAATACCCACATATACCCTGGCTTCGGCACATGCGGGCGAGGCCAAGAATGGAGGCGAATCTCCGCGTCAACGGCCACGGGATATGGGTCGTGATAGATGTCGCGTAATCGGGCTCCTCCTCACGTCAGAAACTGTCTCCATTCTTTCTGCGCCTCATTTCTGCATTTCTAGTAACTGCAGGTACTTGTGAAACGCAGATCACGGCACAAACGGCCGACCCCTGCTGAAGGATCTTACTCGCCACGAAGCGGCAGATGCGCTTGGGCGTTTGTAGAAGCCCAAAGATGCCTATACTGCATATTTACATATGCGTTACCATCAAGGTAATCGCCGCGGTTGCATCGCTTATTCAGACCAGGTTTCACGCTTCACAAATTGCTCATATGCGCGCAATATTACTCGTTCATTATTGAATCCGGAAGGTAAAACAAGCTCGCCATAGTCGAGTCATGCATAGTCAGCTTCCTCATCGGTTCGGCCCGCAGCGTCTTACTACTTGGACCCCTGAGCCGTCGGCCTCGGCACCCCCGTGGGGGCAGATCGGCACTGAGCAAGTTTGATACCTGCCGATCCGGGCGGCGTACAAGGTCCCCGTAAGATTGGCGGGCCAGCATGGATATGTTGACATGTGCGTGCATTACCATTTGCTAGGCGAGGCATGTGATGACCACGTTGCTTGGAGAGGCGCGGAAAGAGGACAGCTGCCTAGCATTGCTGATGATGAGCCTGTTGCTGGTATCGGTAGAAGGAACAGGATGAGGTATTCTCTCAGTCTCGAGGTCTGGTAGTGGAATATTTCCAAGTAAGTCAGCCAGTTTCGCTATATAAATCTTGGTGTTGAGAGACAGCTACTACTTGGCAGGCGACCAATACGGCATCAAGTACACCACCAAAGTACACACACGCACACACAACATGGCAGTCTCCAACCCTCTCAACGTCTTCAAGGGCCCTGATGCTCTTCGTCAGTTCTTTGATCCTGATGAACAGCCTCCGGTTCCCTTGGTCGAGTTGCCCGACAGTTTGAACCCATTTCGAAAGGACAATGTGCGCATCTTTGCCAAGTTGCTCACATTTCTTCCTGCCCAGAATGTCAAGGCACTTCCAGGTATGTCATTGATACTATGCTACAACCATTGTGAACAGTCTGACGAGACCTTCCTATAGCTGTCAATATGCTCCTCCATGATCCCTCGGCTGCCAACAAGTCCGTCGTCGAGGTTAGCTCCGGATCGACCGTCACCTCGCTCGCCATTGCCAATCGAGTCCTCTACAACAACGATGATACAACCGCATATGTCTCAAACAAGGCTGCGATAGACCGCGTTCGAGAACTGCAGTTCTTTGGTCTCAAGGTCATGCTCTACGGTGGCCCAACCTACACCGACACCACCGACATCAGGGGGCCGGTAGAGTGGGCCAGAAACCTAGGCAAGAGTTCGGACAAGGTGGTCAACCTCGGCCAGTACGATAGTGTGTGGAACTGGAAGTCCCATGAGCGGTGGACGGGCCCTCAGATTCTCAAGCAGCTTCCAGAGATCGACATCTTCTGCATGGGCATGGGTAGCACAGGGTGTGTTACCGGTACAGGAATGTACCTCAAGTCCCAGAAGCCCAAGGTCAAGGTGTTGGGTGTCTGCAATGTCGAGGCCGACATTGTACCAGGCCCTCGGGAGCGTCCCATGCACGAGACAAGCCCGTTCCCCTGGAAGGAGGTTGTGGATGAGACTGAGATTGTCAGCTCCAAGGAGTCGTACAGACTTTCGATGCATCTTTCCCGGGAGGGCATCATTTCTGGCCCTTCAAGTGGCATGAACCTTGGAGGCCTGCTCCAGTTCATCCAAGCAGCCAAGGACAAGGGAACTTTGAGCAACTACGCTGACCCTACTACGGGCGAAGTCTCATGTGTCTTTGTCTGCTGTGATCTACCACAGAAGCACATGGACACGTACTTCCAGAAGCTGCCTGACAGTGAGTTCAAGGACATTGGTAATCGGGTAAGTCAGTCACATTCCTCACTTGCACATGCGCTGACAATCAACCATTTAGGAACTGTTCGACGTCGATCAACACGTGTATAGCTTCAGATGGGAAGCTGACCCCGCGGCTATCCACCCGACTGACCCAGAAATCATGGCTCGTCTTGCTAAGCTGACAGTTGCCAAGGGCGCAGTCAATGGCGTCAACGGGCCCAATGGCACTAGCCTCTCTTCTTCCTCGGCCATTCGCTGCATTGATCTGCGTTCCCCGGAGGACTTCGAAGAATCCCATGTGCAGGGCGCCTTCACATCCCCACTGGACGGTTTGACGCCCAAGAGCACATCAGTCTTTGAATTTGGAGAGCCCCAGGTTCTCATTGACCAGTCAAAGAAGCTCAAGGCCAAGATTGAAGACGCAGGTGTCTCAAAGTGGTTATCGGCTGCAACAAATCCCCTGCTGGTTCTGGACTACGATGGTAACACATCAAGGGTTATGGCTGCAGCTTTGAGGGCGCGAGGCTTTGAAGCTTACTCCTTCAAGGATGGCATGTCTGGCTTGGCCAAGTGGCTCAGCAGCAAGCAGTCCGCATGAGTTGAAAAGTGTGCAATGAGACAGTCCAGTAAGCAGGTATTAGAATGATATCTAGCTAGACTTGAGAAATTTTATCAATCGGTGTCTACTTTTAAAGTCTGTCTACTCTAACAACTCAGAAATATCTACTTGCCTCCCTGAATCAAGCTCATCGGCTTGAAACCCGTAGCTCGTCCATGAACTTGACCAGCCTGTGGAAACGCAAAACCCAACTCCTCATCATTGTAAATGGCCTGATGGATCGGGAGCAACAGCCTTGGACGGTCCGCCAAAGGAGGCCTTTGCTGGCAGACGGTATGAAAGTTGTCCTCGCGCACCACCAGTGCCGGAATAGTGTCAACGTGGAGAAATTGCCTCACTGTGCTTATCTTGCTCTGTAAGAGGCGTTTGTGGAATGCACTGCCTCGAAGAACTTGGAGGACTTCTGTCAGGTCGATCTTCCACTTGACACCAAGCTCATGAGCACGGCAAAACTTGTCAAGCATCTCTGTGTAATCTTCCGCTGTCAAAATATCCGGATAATGAGCAATCATCCGAAGAACCATTGTTGCGGTGGCTCGATGATTTCCATCAATAATCACAGGTATCCTCTTCCCGTCCTCAAGTGGCAGTGTTGGGTACGTCGAGACTGCAATGGGGGCAATGCAACAGCCACCTTCAGAATCGTTGAGGAGCATCTCCTCCACAATGGTTGCAACATGGGTCGAGATGGAGAACTCGGAGCGTGGCAGTTTGTCCAGAGGCACATATGCATAGGGCAGCTGTTGGTGGCCAGTGAAATGGACATGACTGATTCTCTCAAGCAATGGACACCCAAGGAACAATGCTTCCTGTGCCGCTTGAGCGATAGCGGCAGGCCAGTCGGGGTTGGTTGCATGTGTTCTTGGTGCTTGGTTTGCCACTGCCTCAACGGACGATAGCATGCGGGCAAAACATTCGACAGATCTGTCGGGAATCTTCTCCAAGCCTCCCAAAGGGTCTTTGAGGAGAGAAAAGATTTGCAAAAAGGCTTCTGCTTCATCTTGTCTTGCTTGACCCTTGCACACCCTTGTTGTCATTTCCGACAGTGCTCTGGCCCAGAGCTGGCCGGCAAGGCCTGAAGCGATGTCGTCTGTTTCATAATCCACCGGATTTGTGATGAATGCTGACTTGTGAATGCCTTCAGTTTGGGCTGGCCTCTGTTTTTGCATCTGGCGTATGATCCAGTGTGTTTGTTCTTGGGCTCTCTCTTTAAGCTGGGGAACAGCTCGTTTCCAACCAGCCATCAAGACCGGAGCCTGAAGGATCTGGCATATGGTGGGCGTAAATACCGTAGGAAGACCTCGCTCAGGAAGGTTCGAGAGCATGAAGCTCATTCTTCCAAGCTCCGTCTCGAGATCCCCATGGTTCAACCAGTCATGGTACGTAAAATGTTGGGCAAACACTGTCTCGGCCGTGGGAAATAGCCTTGGTGGGCGTGTGTCCAGAGTGAACGCTGCATCAAAGACTCGAAACAAAGCCAAGTCGACAAGATCTTGAAAGGAAGGAGAGAAAAGGTCCCGAGGCAGTGGTCGCTTCTCTGGAACCACCACGTGGCTGCTGGACAGCTTGGACTTGCTGGGTTCCAGCGACGCCGAGGCTGGTGCTTGAAGAGGAAGTTGGAGGACCTGCATTGTCGTAGATTGATCAAAATGGCCAAGATCTTTGCTCCTCTATCTACATGAAAATGCAAGACTACTTCGACGCTGGCTTATAACGGCTACAGAAAGGGTGTACTAAGGCAACAAGAGACATGCCTAGGCTGCTCTAACACCAAGAGCCGGATACTGTTACGCCTCGCTACGCCTCGTCCTCTGCCGTTACAGATCTCCGCTTACCTTACCAAGCTGGAAGCATATTCTAGGTAAGATTGGGCATGTTGGATTGTCTCATAGCCAGCATGCAAGAGCGAGTTTGAGAGCCTTGAGGGACGCTCGGTCCAGGATCGGACTCCATCGGACGTAAGACTGAGGCGAAGAGCACGCGTGGCGAGGCAGCAAAGAAGTTGTACTCCATAGGATCACAGTACATGGACTTTACAAGCAAGCAAGCTCCAGTTCCTAGCCGTTTCACCTACAGGGGAGCTCGTGGGGGCTAAAGCAGGTGAATGATATTACTTGCACCGGGTCTAATACCACTTTAAGGTCTACAAGCGTCCGCAAGGCCTGGGTCCATCGGCTTTTGGTGCGGCCGATGCATTCTGTATTCAGCCAGTCTGTGCTTTCATGATCTGTTGCATTAGTGAGATTGGTGCGTGTTACTCACACAGGCTACAGTGACAGTTAAAGAGCTTTACAATCTGAATCATCAGCTGAGTAGAAAATTGTGTAATGTGATTGTGTGACAGTTCGAATGGTTTATTGGTGTTTCAATAAGACATCACTTCGGAGCATGATCACAGCATAAATGTCAGCCAAATCTGGCGTATGGATCGTCAAGATTTGCAACTGGTGAGATTCGGGGATGCACGATATGACTGCAGAATGACTTGTGTCCGAATATGGCATGTTGTACAATTGGACATCCAATGAGGCTTTACGCGGCAAACTGTACTCGGCATTCCTCATCTCTATTGCATATTAGCAATCATAGAATGAGTAATGAAAACGGTTACTCTCACCATCCTCCTCGGAACGTAGCGGTAGGCATAAGCCGTGCATAAGCATCAAATCGCCACGCCCCTGAATACCCAATGTCCACGGAAAATACCTTTGTGGACATCCAAGCCAGATCTACGTGAAGATCACCCTTGTAGCGGTGGAGTACCACCAATTGTTCTCCGCCCGGGGTGAACCAACACATGCCATCAGCTTCCTCTCTTGTACCGCCATAAGTTCCTGTGGGACCACGCCTGCAGCCATGTACATCCCGACCTTCCCTCTTCTCTCCCTCCAGCTGTGGGGAAATCTGTTGGCTCGGCTCGCTCTGACCGGGGAGTTGAGAAGGATTGAGGCCATTTGACCCGTTTCCGGGGGCGGGACGGGGATAAGCTTACAGGGTATGAACCAATCGGGGGATTGGAGTGCGGGTGTCACATCCCGGGGTCTTTTTGGTCGGCCCGTATTCGCTCTGCGAGGTCTCTTTGTTAGTGCTCGAGCTGGCAGGGACAAATGTCGCCATGGTTGGTTGGTAGGTAATCCTTTGTCGGCTATAGGCGGTGTCTCACTCGCCACCAGCATTGTACCGTGTTTCGTGGCTTTTGCTGAGTTTGTGTTCTCCCTTCAAACCATCACTAGGTTCCCGCTGCATCAAAAGAAACTGGCATTAGCACTCTAATCATATGCCGGAGAAAGAGAATCTGTCTGTGATTAGCTAGGTATCGTATATCGTACCATTTTGCTGTCTTTTCTCCTCTTTCACCCTTGTGGGCAACATGAACCCCTCTTCCAAGAAAGAGAGCCCTGGGCAACTCACAGCGGAACCTCCTTCGGAGAAGAGCCCCGAGCAAAACACCAATGGCGTGATCAATTCTTCTACCACTGAAGCTCTAGAGTCATCGGCAGTCAGCACTCCTGAGACTGATCAAGAAGGGCCATCTGAGGAAGACCTAGTAAATCTAAGGCGCATCAGCGGCAAAATTCCAGTCGAAGCATGGATCGTTGCTTGGTTCTCCGGGGCTGAAAGGTTTGCCTACTATGCATTGCAGGCGCCGCTCCGTAAGTTACATCTCTCCTGGTCCACACCTCCCATCTAACATCTAAGAGAAAACTATATCCAAAACCCTGCCAGCGGGTTTGGACGTCCAGGTGCATTAGGCATGGGCCAATCGGTTGCTACAGCTCTCAACTCCTTTCTGAGGTTGGTGAGCTTCACTACACCCGTCTTTGCTGGCGTGTTGGCGGATGGGCATTGGGGGCCCTACAAAACTCTCGTTGTCTCGTGTGGGTAAGTTGCACTTGGAATGAATGGTGATATTGGTCTCTGATCAGGAGTAGACTATACTTCACCGGTATTCTCTTGCTCCTCCTGACCTCAATTCCCCCAGCTCTGGATGCTGGCGCCGGTCTTGGGGGCTTAATCGGAGCCTTTATCCTGATAGGTCTCGGCGTTGGAGGCGTCAAGTCTAGTGTTGCTCCATTCACAGGTAATCTCCTGACAATATCCATTGTATTGATGCATCTACTAACTCAACACAGCTGACCAGGTGCGGATCACTGGAAAGCAGATCCAGACGCTTGACTCTGGAGAGCGTGTCATCGTAGACCACGAAGTGACGGTGAGACGTGTGTACAGCATCTTTTACTGGTGTGCCAATGTCGGTGCACTTTCTGGTCTTGCGAGCGTCACCATGGAAAAGTATCTCGGTTTCTGGACCTCATTCTTGATGTCTCTAGTTGCACTCGCTTCTGGAACCGTGGTGCTTATTCTTGGACGCAACAGATTTTGTCAGTGGTTTCAAAGATTATTCTCTGAGCCAAGTGAATTCTGACCTTTTGTGTAGACCGTCGAAAGCCCGAGGCAAGCTTTCGAGCCAAACTTCTGAGTGCACTTGGATGCGCCATCAGAGGAGGTTTCAACTTGGATTCTGCCATGCCCGCTGTGCAACTGGAGAAGCATGGTCGAACAGTCCCTTGGGATGACCAGTATGTCGAAGATCTTCGACAGGCCTTGCAAGCATGCAGAGTATGGTAAGATTATCTGACTCAATCCGATATTATACATATGACTGACGAAAACTTCAAGGGCCATCTACCCAATCGTATGGCTGTGCTATGAACAAAATCAGACCAACTTGGTTTCCCAATCCGGCCAAATGGTCACTCACGGGATCCCAAACGATGCTGTATCGAGTCTGAACCCCATTTTTGTGCTCATGGCTGTTCCGCTGTTCGAACACTGCGTGTATCCGTACATGCACAAGCTGAAGCTGAACCCAAGACCAACTGTCAGGATGACCCTCGGGTTCATCATGATTGCCTTCTCCATGGCGATAGCCGCTGGTGTGCAGCAGGCTGTTTACAACGCCGGCCCTTGTTACAACATGCCCCTGGAGTGCGCTGCGTCAAACGACGGCCATATTCCAAACCAGGTCAGCTTCACGTTGCAGATACCTGTACACGCTGTCAGCGCTGTTGGGGAGGTACTATGGTCCGTCTCTGGATCTGAGTATGCATACAACAAGGCTGCTTCGCATATGAAGTCGACGCTTCAGGCAGTGACGTAAGTACTCAATTTCATCATTTCATCAAGAATGATCCGTGACTAATATTTGATTCAGTATGTTGACGCTGGCTTTGAACTCCGTCCTGGGACTTGCAGTCTCTCCTGCAGCGCACAACCCAAACCTTGTCATCTTGTTTTCCTCGTTTGCCGGTGCCATGACGGTTGCCTCAGGGGTATTCGGTTGGTTCTTTTGGACGAGTGACTAAACAGGCATGTTGCCCATAGAAGGATGGGAAGCTTAGTAGTTGCATAGATGAATGCTCCTGCAGATCCTCAAGTTCATAGCTCTAGAGTTGATCGAGATCACATAGGGCCGAGAATAGACATCAAGAACCACTTCTACACTAGAAATTACCGCTTGGGAGTCTACATGTCTTCTAATATGGCCACTTGATGGATTACTGTCCCAAATCAGTTCCAATTCTCTCCTCGGGGAGACATAATACCCTGGCCTTGCCCACCATACCATATACTGTCTTGGCCTCTGCAAAAGATATGCGTCTGAAAATAGCAAGTACTTGGTTTTTCAAGCTTAAAACTTGTCGTGGTCATTTCACACAAGCTCTCCAACGTACATAATTGGGTATTCTTGTCACGGATCGCCATTCGCACATGGTCTCAATGTAACCATATCAGAACGCAGTGAATGGAATTTCCGACGTATTTTTGTTTATGATCTAGACATAATTAACACTGTATTTCCCTTCGTATCCTATCACGTAGGTATCTGTGCTAGCACGCGTGTTCCTCTACGCATCCGGGCGCAGTAGGCTTTAGCTACTTCGACCCCAGTCTCGGCATCGCCGTGTGCTGTCCCGTCACCATCGGTAACGGCAGCTCCGACGGTAGTCCCCTTATATCGGGAAGTCTTTAACTTAATAACTGGAATCGACACGTATTGAAGCCGGGGTGTTGCAGTGGCATGCAGGAGCAAGCGCCTCTGACACCGCGTCTCCCTAAAGTCGCGTGTCAGACGCGAGGGTTTCCTTACCACGGCAAGTAACACAAACTGAGAAACGAGACAATCTCAGTCTCGTACCATATGGCAATTCTGTGCCCTCTGATGCTTCTATTAATATTCTTTGATAACAACGGCAGAGCGTTGGTAAATGCCGAGATAAGGTGAGTGGCCTCTCAGCAGCGACCGGCCTCATAAAGTATTATCGACAGATTCTGGGATGACATAGAGGTTTTCTGGTCTTATTTATTTGCACGTTAATATATGTTGCATAGTCTATCGTACGAGTCACGCTCTGCCGCATATCTGTGCTGAATATCACTGTTTCAGCATGCGCCCTATCAACACCACGCTCCCCTATACCTCAGCAACGTGTAACTGCATGTGCTACCAGACAAATGATGTCAAATAGGAAATAATGTTTGATCTTCACGGTACTTACTCGATGCTGGCGCCTCAAACTTACGCCGCAGGTGATGGCGCGACTCGGCTCTAGGTTTGTGAGCAAGTATGAGCAGTTAACCGCCTGATTCATATCGCCAACCCCGCTCGTAGATGGCTAGATTTGATATCTTCATGACAGATAAACTGTATATAGCATCATCTTTGCGTCTTCCACGAGACTGCTTGGTCTTCAAACAACCTCCTGTCTGGCCAAACTGCCCGCCCTCAGTTCCCCTATCCCTGGAACCTTTGATCCCTCTCCGCACCCCTCCTACATCAAACTTTATCATGCCGTTGACTTCCAAGTCGCTCGTGGCGCCCAAGTGTCTTTACTACGGACATGGACGCTTTGGTACCAGAAGACGACATTCACTCAGCTGCTCCTCAGGCCGAAACCACACTCCACCTTGGCCTCAAAATCCCCGTCCCTCTCCCCACGAGATCTTGGGCGTCGAAGCAGGGAAGCCTTACAACAAGGAACAATTTCGACGGCTTGTCAAATTGTATCATCCTGATGTGCACGGCCAGAACCCCTTGGTCAACTCTCTTTCCCGAGCAACTCGTTTGGAGCGATACCACCTCATCATCGCTGCCAACGAGCTCCTCAGTGACCCCAGCAAACGAAAAATGTATGAGATGTATGATGTGGGATGGGCTTTCAAGAACCAATACCGTGGATCACCTACTCCGAACTCAACATCCCCGTGGTCAGGATCGGGGCCCTACACTTCGGCTGCGCAATATTCTAGACATGCCGGTTGGACGGGACACTACCCAACTATGCGCCAGGAGCCTATTTACATGTCGAACGGCGGATTCGCCATTCTCCTTCTGTTCATTGCCATGGGTGGTGCCATAACGCAGCATGAGCGAGCCAAGAAGGCAAGACTGCGGGATAAGACATTGGAACTCGCTTTCCATGACTCCATTCTCCTTGGTCTACAAGATATCATCTTTTCCTCTGGGGATAAACAAAAGGACGAGAGGGTTTTGGAGTTTCTGGCTCGTAGGCACCTAGGCCTAGTTCGAACTAATGGTCACCATCATCCGCTGGATAGTGGATTAGAGGACAATATCTGCCGACATTGACGGTCAAGCATTGAATAGCCAAAAGGATGAGGATCATGGTTGCTTGGCGCAGTTTCTTTTAAATGGCTTGGGGCACGGAACAAGGACTCAGAGAATGGCACTTATTTAGTTAATGCAACGACCTCGAATGATGTTGTATGGTTCCCGCTGAAGCCCGCTCCATACAAAGGCTTTTTCAACACGGCACATGGGATCGACTCCAATTAATCCAACCATTTGACTGGATCCAATTCTTGCCAGACGCAAACTCTCACATCATACAATAGCCTATAGGGCTGAAATCCTACATGTTCAGTCACCAAGTTTGGGAGCTGCGATCCGTCAGACTAGGCACAGAGCTGGAAAGCCATCAACGGAAGTTGCCGCTCATTTTGTCTCCCAGCGAAGCAAACCTGGCATATCATTTTACGCCTTTCTCCTTCACAGGCCTCCAGGATCACTATTCGACGTTAGCGACGCATACTTGTGCGTCATATCCCCGTGTCAGCCTAGCCTAAACTGCTTCCAGCACAAGTTGTCTTCAGGCACCAGTTGAATTCAGCCCAGTCTTCGGTCCGCCGATCTAGAACTTGGTGGCTTGAAACAACCGGCCTCTACTAATTCCACTCCGAACGCCTCATTCCATCGCAAGGCAAACCAAGAAGCAACACGTGATTAATATTAAACCCCGCTCACAATCCAGCAACTGCATCAGTCCAGCGTGCAACCTGCGCCAAGGTCGGGCAAGTCCATGGACCCCCTCTCGATAACGACAGGGGTTCTCGCCCTTCTCGGAGTATGTTACAATGTCGGCACAGGACTCAAAAAGCTGTACGATGACATCGAGGCTGTTGACGAGACGGTGGTGGCCATCATCGAGGATGTCAAGGCCCTTACCAAGGTTCTCAGCACCATGAAGACGAGCTTCGACGGCGTGGCTGGACCTTTAACTGGGCATGTCGGAGCTCACTGGGAGAACATTTACTCCAGTTTGAAGGATGGAAATGAAGCACTCGAAGGCCTTTACGAAGTGGTGAAAGAGGTCAGCAGGGAGACATCGGTCCTCAGCGGGACAAGGAAGCAGATGCGCCTCAAAGCTGCCGAGGGAAAGATTGGGCTCTTTCGGAAGCAGATTCAGTCTTTCCGAGATACTCTACAGCTCTCCATGCAAGCCCTTATTCTGTAAGTTGCACAGCCTAGCCCCGATGAGCAGTATTCTAACCAACACAGATGGAACCAAGTATCCATTCAAGGTGCAAATGATCGCATCTTGCCCAGTCTCGAGGATATGCAGCGCGAGATCCGAAACCTCGCCGTTAAGCTGAACGAGCGCATCAGCACTTTGCAGACAACACCGGCTGCTGCTATCCCTCAGTTAGACATGACGAAACCTACAGAGATCGCGGCCATGTCGAACCTGAGGAACTGTGTACGATCAGCTGCCACCATCGTATCGTCTGCTTCAACCATCTTGACACTCGACCGGGACGAAGAGACTGAGACTTATTGTGGCTCTGATTGGGGTGACGTCTTGCCAAGTCAGACTAGCGAGTCCACCATGGCCTGGTTGCAAGACAGTGTCGACAGAGGACAGATACGAATTCCAGGATCTTCAAGACCGCCACAGGGAGATGACTCAGACTCGGACTCGGATCTTGACCTCGATCTTGCTCTAGGCTTGTATAAAAAGGCACAAGTCAAGTATCAGTTAACAGATTATCAGGGCGCAGAGCCGTTACTGCGCAACTGCCTGTCTCGGCTGATGCCCATGACCGAACAGGGCCGCACACGACCACGAAAGTCAGATCTCCCTTCAGCACACGAAGTCTTGTCCCTCTTCTGTCAGACATGCATCGGTCTCGAGAAATGGGAAGACGCAGCTACCGCCATGATTGACAAGATCGCGCTCAGCCCACACGGCCTAGAGGGCAAGGACGAAGCGGCTTTGAAGGACATTTCGACTCTAGTCATGGTTCTCTACGCCAAGAAAGACTACGTCCAAGGTCATTTATACGGCCGCAAGCTACTTCGCGGATACCGGAAGCTCGGTCCCAGCGGAGAGGATGGTGTTGAGCGCAGTCTGACTCTGCTTGTCGCCATCTGCAAAGCCAGCGGCAACACCGACGAGGAGCAAGCCTATTCCATCATGTTGGAGAACCTCCGTGAAAGGAAGGCAGCTCAGTCAATGCCTATACCCGTCATCGAAGAGGAGAGTTATGGATGGAGAGACCCAGCTATTCCCGTCCCTGAAACAGAAGAACAAGCGACGTCGCCTCTGACTGCTGATGGAAACGCCTTGTTACCGAAACTAGAACTACCTTACAGACCTTCGACACCAGTTGCATACTCTGCTCGGGCGTCTCCAGAGCCTCCTCCTCCGCCAAGCATCTCCGCAGTTCCACCCCAACGATCCTCTATCGCCTCCTCTTCCTCCGTTCAGACCACAGTTCAATCTCCAGACAGTTTAACCACAGCAGTCCCACCAATCCGTCCAGCTACTCCAGTCATTCGCAGCGAAGCTGAGCAGCTTCTATTGTCGAGTAAATACTACTTTGAGAATCATGAACGACTGCTACGAGCCCCAGTCAAGAGAAAGCTGGTTATCGTGGGCGATACGTTGTCCGGGAAGAGCTTATTGCTCCAGTGAGTACACCTCCGTTCTGAGCAGGTCATTTATTAATCATATGCATGTAGTCATCAAGCGCATGGTAACATCGACGAGGTATAAGCCACCGGAGGCATTGTTTCACTCCCCATTTTCTCTAACATGAATTTTCTCCAGGTGGCCCATCTCCAAGAGGCTGCAAGCTTGTTAGAAACCTTCTACACAACTGTGACTCTCGCAGACATAACAGTCGACATGACCATGACCGACACGCCAGGCCAGATAGACTATGATCGCTTGCGTCCTATTTGTTACCCCAATGGCAATGTTATCATATTGACATTTGACAAGAGCATTCCAGAGTGTTTCGACAATATCGAAGAAGCGGTTAGACTCTATGTCAGTTGCTGGATGAATACTGCTAATTCGTGACCGATCAGTGGATGCCCGAGATTCAACACTTTCTACCCAATACTCCCATCATACTTGTGGGCAATAAGAAGGACCTCGAGCACGACCCTAAAATAATCCAAGAAGCGAAAAAGATAGGTTATCACCCAGTCACCTATGAAGAGGCAAGCTTAGAATTTTGACGCGTGGCAGACACATGCTGACCAATCTATAGGGTGCAGAAAAGGCAGCCAAACTTCCAGGGGTGGTCAAATTCCTCGAGACTTCTGCCAAGACTGGCGAAGGTATCAAGGAGGTGTTTGAGTTCGCGGCTCTGTACGCTTTGCTGGGGACAGGCCAGGAGAAGACCCCAAGTATCTTCAGGAGACTGTTCTCAAAGAAATGAGGAAGGCAACCAGGCCCAATGTGTCTCCGCATACAACTGTGTGTCATCTTCCATGCAGCTTCGCTGTCAATGGCATTGTCTTTGTTGAACATGCTACCCATGCTATGTTGGAAGTGAACAAAGTCATTCCATCCTTGAACTGTTCAACCACAAGCCCATTCACGGCAATAGCTTCTAGCCGTAGGTGACATACCTATCGAGATAGTCAGCAAGCAGGCAAAGTTTTGCATCAGGAATACATACATGTCACCATTTGGGAAGTTCTTCTGATCATTGATAGCGGCGCGCATCTGACCAACCAAGACGGTGATCTCTTCGAGGCTCCAACCCAGGATCTGGCTCATGGGGTAAGTGGCAAAGCCGCCCAAGCTCATGTCCATATAGAAGTTGACGTATCGGCCCAGTTCCTTGAGCTTCAGGTCCTTGGGCCAACCCGTAGGGAAGTTTAAATGTCTTGGGGGCAATCTTGGTGAAACCAGCTTCACGAGCCCAGTTCTCCATCTTCGTGTCTGTGATGTCAAATGTGCGCCCCAGGCGATCACCGGCGTCGTAGAAGAGCTGGGCCCACTGCTTGAAGACGCTACCGAAGTTAGCATACTAGCGCAAGGGAACAGAGAAAACAATGCGGCGTAGGGGCAATGCATACTGGTCCTTCTCCACCTTGATGGCTGGGTTGTCACAACGCAGCGCAATCCCCGGCTCCATGTGCTGAAACCAACCTCCTGGCTTGAGGAACTTGAAAAGCTGGCCATAGAGCTTAGGCCAGTCATCGATGGCACCGTGAAGCGAGCGGATGTGAATAAAGTCAAACGACTCGGGTTCGAAAGTCCAATTGAGTTGTGCATCGTCGATCTGAAAGCTCACATTTGGTGGTACCTACTGGGCTGCGTGGGCTGATTATGTGAGCCGAAGGGAACAGATCTGCCATGTCACTGTCACTGTCAGGATGGTAATGATAATCTGTCGGCTGTCTATACTCACATTGCCCAAATACCTGAGCCTGTACCCACGTCTAGGATCCTCTACAGGGCATTAGCATGAAGTACAATACCATATTACAATTAATCTTGCCTGTGGGTTGTCTCTAATTGGTGGGAGGTAAAGCTTATCATCCAAGAGCATGGTGATCCAGTGGTGACTGTCAAAATGAGTTAGCAAGGTCCTATGGGTTACCAGTGTTCACCATACCTACCCAACGTCAAATCCTTCCACGTGCTTCTCATCACTGGGTGCCTTGTCACCAGTTTAGCACATAAAATCGAAGGTATTCTTGGTCTCTATACCAGTATTCCGTCGTCTTTGAAGATTGGTAAGTTCTTCCATGGATGTTGCGATCCTCGAGAATGCTAGAGGTGATGGATGCCGTTGACTCGACCTGGCTGAGTTTTCATACTTATCAGCACATTCTTGATAGAATTTCTAGATTTTTTCACGGCTGTTCGACCTTTATGATCCTATCGCATAGTCACCATCGTCACCGCCGACAATGTCGGGGTCCTAACAGACGCACGTTAACCCTGAAGTAGACGGGTATACGGTGTTTAGAGAGCACTGTAGTAAAACCTATACTTACAAACTCGATTCTCTGTTCCACTTCTTGCTGATCAGCTATTGCGAACTGTGCTTTCCTTCGCTTTGCTGCTGATTCACCTGATCAACCGCCATGCAGCAGTGAGGGGAAGTTGCCTGTTGGTTGTTGGAATGTAGTCGGCAACCAGGATCCCACCAATCAAGCACCCTCCAACGTCGATGACTAACTGCTGTCAGGTCATGGTAAAAAAAGACTCGGAATGGGAGTTTGTGCTGTGCTCGAGTTGGTCGGCCAAATCTCTGATTGATCTACTTGCAATCTCGCAGTTTAAATTCGACATGAAGTCACACACTAACGATAAAGTAAGCATATTCAGGTTGGCAGTTGCTTCAATGACATCTTATCAGCTAAGCTTCAAGTAAATAGTTTGAGTTTATTGTTTCTGAACACAGCTCTACGAAAACAGCTCGATCAAATATTTACAAGTACAAGCCCACATCCAGCCACTAGTCCCTAAACCTCTGGTCTCAACAAGTCAAGTTCAGCATGGTATGTTGACATGGCGAATATCTCTTAAGAGGAAGCCTTTTCCAGGTTACCATCAAAGGTATCGTCCTTGAAGGGCACAGTCGCCTTGCCAAAGTCGGCGCTGTTCAGCGCATCACGAGAAGCCTGGGGGATCGCATCCCAGTCAACCAAGGCGAGGTCGCGGCCCAGGGTGTCGGTAAACTGAAGCTCGTGGTTGGTAGGAAAGTTGGTAAAGTACTCGACCTTGGGTCGATCGCCCTCGCGCTGAGGAGAGTTGGTCTTCTTGTAGCTGCCGTGACCAGAGGCTGCAGCGCTGACGAGTTGGGCGCCGGCGCTGTCGACAAAGATGACGACGTTCTCCCAGTCATGACGGTGAGCACCGGTCGAGACTCCGCTGTTGGGCATGT
Organism: Fusarium solani; assembly: GCF_023522795.1. NCBI lineage: Eukaryota > Fungi > Ascomycota > Sordariomycetes > Hypocreales > Nectriaceae > Fusarium > Fusarium solani. Next base: position 904,948 of record NW_027072149.1, read on the forward strand.
CCTTGGGCATGTACCAGGCGTACATGATGGCGATTTGTCCGTTGCGCTCCTTGGCGCGGACATAGGTCTGTCCCCTGCCCTGGTCACGGCAGCCGCCAGTAGAGCTTCCAGTATCCTGAAGACCGCCGCTGAGACCGCGTTAGTTGCTGTTCGAATCGCGGAGTGTACGCTTACTCACCTGGTGTTTCCATCGGCATCTACAGCAGGATAAGACTGGCAGCCGTGCGCGATGTGCAGGAACGGCTCAAACTTCTTGATGGCATCTCCGATAGCACCAGTCTGAACCGTCTCTTCAAAAGGCTGGACGGCATCATGGTTGATGACGGCGCGAGAATGAAGAGTGCGAGCCAACAAGGCTTCGAAGGGGAACGCGTGCACCTGTGCAGCGAGGGTAGCAAGAGCAAAGATCGACTTGGTTTGCATTTTGGCAGTGAACGTGGTGAGTTGAAAAAGAAGGTATTTGATCAACAAATAATGTAGTAAAGGAAGGTGTTTTTGTGAAAGACAGTGGTGAATCTGGTGCTGAATGTGATCAACTACGAGACCGAGACTGCCTCTTTATAGCTTTTGGGATGATGATATCTCTCCTCCAAAGACTCAGTATTTCCTGTTAAACTCAGTTTCCATATCCATTTGACGATTTTAAGTTCGCGGTGCGTTTCAAGTGGATTCATGGAGTTTATGCATTTCCCAATTCGCATCTGAAGCTCACGTTTGTCACCTGCCAGGCCATCAAGCCTCGTCCAATAGGATAATTTGGCCCTCAAGTCCTTCCGAACCAACCTTCCGAAATCGGTCTTAAGCCATGGGCTCATCGCCTATCCTGGCAGCACGTGTTAGATGAAGCTAAATCTGGACGAAGTTGACAGGGATGCCGCGGGAACTTTTGCGAAATGTACGTAATTCGACATGTGCAGATACCACCACATCAAACCACCCTTGCCCCGGTCGCTATTGATATGCTCGAGACGTTAATGATTGTAAAGTTTACTTGGCATCCATATATGTCGATTCGAATCAGCCCTTGTCCGGTGGTACGGTAAGACCGAGACCTCCGAACGCCCGAAAAACCGGGGCTTTGTAAGTTGGCTCACCGTTGACCGTGAACCCTAATTCCATCTTCAGCTCGTCATTGGGTAATAGGCGCCTTGTTGGTGGATATCAAGAGTTTCAGCTGTGCCATGGCGGCAGAGCTGTACCGAACCCAAGCCTTGGCAGGGGTAGACTCAGTTTCGGCCAGTCTCACTACCTATAACGAGCCTACGTCAGTGACAGGTAAGCGTACAATAAACTGATGTAGAAGAGATGACAAATTAAGCTTAACAACTCCAGGTATGTCGTGGCGTGCCGACCCGGACACCCCGAACTCAAGGCAACAATGGTGACGTCTTCAAGCTGAAAGACCATTACGCGCCATCTCCACTCTCCCATCCTATAGCACGGTCTCAGGAGCGAGACTTGCTTGTCAGTTCGTCGTCCTCGGCTTCATGAAGTGAGACTCTTCGGCCTGTTCAGCATCCAAAGTCCGGTGTGGTGTATCGGTTATCATTCCGCGTTTTCACCGCGGCGAGCGGGGTTCGACTCCCCGCACCGGAGCTTTTTGAGGCGCGTACGCGCTCGCGTCTTTTTGCAGGAGACGGGGTTGGACCGTCATGTCAAGCTGGTGCAGGTGGTGACTCAAGCATCAGTGAAGCGAGAGAAAGGGCTTTACTGGTCTCGCGGCGGAAGCTTCTTTTTGTCTGACGTGACATTTGGGTGGTGGCTATCGTCGTGGCACCAAGGGAAAAGTAGGCATGTTTACTACTAAACACTGCCATGAGAATAGCGACTTTAGCAATTTATTTTAACAGTCAGGTTCTTAAACTGTAGGGTACCTTTTTGTCCCAAGCTCAATCCATTACAAGAATAAGTCCTACAAAGTTTGTAATGACAATGACATAAACCGGCGGGCCAAGTGCGCTCACCAAGCCAAATCAGACCAACACAAGCAATTTTGATCGTCATTTGGGAACCTGCTGAAGATTAGAAAACACACCTTAAATGATACCACAGATGCAAAAATAAGGAACAAAAGGAAAAAGTAGAGACAAACATTTGTCTTGTCTTTAGTCCTGTGCTTTCAAGTTTACTCTTCACCATAGGGTAGGTGTCGTGACCATTTTGTCCCAGCCATTACGCCCAGAGCGCGCGCGTGATTACGTCCGTCGTCAACCGCCAACAAGACCGTCATTCCCATTCCGTCCTTGGTCGAGGTCATACATGACTGGGAAGAAAAAGAAAGACCAAAAAAATGATCACGCTGGGGATCGAACCCAGAATCTTCTGATTCGTAGTCAGACGCCTTGCCATTGGGCCACGCGACCTCCTTTGTTGGATGAAAATTTTGGTCAGTCACGAGCTCAAGTGGCTCGTGCGCTTCAGCGCCATCTCCGCCATGTCCATGTCATCACATTCAACCAGGACCACGTCAATAGTAACAGAGCATCCATCATTGAGAAGAGTACAACATATTACATCCATCGCGTACAATGAGGCCTATTAGCCCTGGCCCGCTCCGAGCCTCACTTGTTCAAAGCCCATCCTCTCACATAGAGCTCCATTCCATCATAATCCACACATTCCCATTCCCAACTCTCGCCCAGTCGCCATAGACAGTTGTAGGCCAACTGACAGTCTCACCACAAATACCCATTGCGCATGGAATCCTCCACGCTCGAATGTAGATGTACACATGTGACATAAAATAAATCGCACCTAAGCAGTCGGCTCAGCTGATGGCTGTCCAGAGCCAGCCTCGGTGTTGGTGGGCTGCGTGTGCTGTCCAATCCGCTGTACAATGTCCTTGAGAGAGAATCCTCTCGCCTTGAGCTCGCCATCCAGAGCGTCAATAGCAGGGGCACCAAGCACCACAAGACTTCGGAGCATGCCGAGGTGTTTCGCTTGCAGATTGAGTGACCTCCCAGCCATGCTTAGCTCCCGTAGCTTGGGGTGAGTCTCGTCGATGAGAATCAAGGCAGGCAGGGCAGCCTGTCGAGCTTCTTCGAGTTCCATGGCGGCAGCTTGGCGGTCGGACTCGGCGAGATGCAACTCGGTGGCGTTGATGGTCGTCTTGTCCCAGTGTGCCTCTTGGAGCGCCTGAAACTTCTCTTCCGAGATCTGCTCCCACGTTTCCTTCGCATCATCGAGGGTTTTCTTACAGTCCTTGAGCTTCTGTTCCTCCGCCAGCAAAATCGAGATCTTCTCCTCCATCGCAGCAAGGTTGGCTTGGGCAGACTTGTGGCGGTCCAACGCTCCCCGGTGCGGTTCGGTTCGCAGCTTGAGCGACTCAGAAAGTTCAGCAAACTCTTGGCCCATTTCGATGTGTTGGCGCTCTATGGCTCGGATATATCTGGCCAGAGCTTCGAGGAAGGCGGGCGTAGCGTGCATCAGGCTCGATCGAGTTGCGAACTGATCATTCTGGTTAGCTGATGATACGAGCGACGGCAATCAACCATGCAATAGGCCTGAGAGCGACTAACCAAATCTTGTGAGGCTGTACCATCATCATGGCGAGCACGCTTGCTCGGGCAGATGCCTGTGGGCGTAGCAGACCGTTCTCGCTTCTTGATGTTGGGGCTGTTAGCCGGGATCGTTGTAGAGGAGGCCAGAGGGCGGGCGTCAGACGCGGTGTTGCTGGCAAACTGAGCGGAAGAAGCTGCCTGCGAGGGCTTTGGCATCATGCAAGGCAGCTGATGTTTGACTGGGATGGACTTCTCGGGTTCGGGTTGGTGGTTGTCATTGTCGACAGTGAGTTCATCCTCGTCATCGGTTCCGGCGACTTGTTCCACTCGCTCCTTGCCCTTTCCTTCTTTCTGCGTCGCATCGTTGGTCTTGTCGCTGGGTTCCGCTCGCTCGCCTTCGCCAGCATCGTCATTGGGAGCAGGGTCAGCCACCTTTGGGGCAATAGCGCTTCTGCGTCTGGAGGCTGCGATCGACTTGAACTGCGGGTCAACAAACTTGTCCTTGGCAGCCTTGATATCGCTCATTCGAAGCGAAAGATCGGAATCATCTTCGTGAGAAGCAATGCTGTGGCCCAGAAATGCTTTGACATCAGTGATTTCGAACTCTGGGTTGGCGTCGGCGTGCTCAAGAATCATGGCCAGAGTGCTCAACATGGTGCATCCCTACTGCTTCGGAAGAAACTCTGCCAGCCATTCCCAGGGCTTCTGGCCGATGACGGCCTCGATCCGCTTGAGGGAACGCTTCTGTCGCTCGGTGCCCTCGAAGTTGTCGGGCCATTCACTGTTGTCGGGGTCCGAGGGCCCGGGGGAGGCAGATGACGGCCCGGTACGGGCTTTGACATCGCTCTTTGCCATCTTGTCCGAGTATCACAGCGCGGTTTGGTGTATCGAGTGAAACCTTGGGTGCATGTATGGATTGTTGACATTTGGTGGAGTGGAATGCGATAAACAAAAGGTGGGGCAGAGGAACGCGTCGCAGCTGGCACGCGTGCACGTGATCTGACCCCCCCACCTGGGCGGCAAATGTTTGTGCTATGGCATAACTGCATAACTATGAATGAAACATGCATAAAACAAACACAAGATGTGAAAGGAGTTTGCAATTGCTGGTTGAACTCTGAAATCGTTCAACACCTCAAGGTCAGGCATCAGTTCAAGGTCTGGTGATTGAACAGACCCACAGGCAGGTAAGCAGAGCGGAAATGCGCAAAAATTGCATCCTCAGAGGGCGGTTGGTTATTAGGGGTCACATCAGAAGTTGTTGAAGCAAGATCTATCATTGATGCACTACTTAATGTTGAGAAATAATTCTGCATTTCGATAAAGAATCATCTCCAGCTCTTCTTTCTTTAACAATCTACTGGCTCGCATTTTCTCGATCCATTCAACCCCATCCTGCATCTTGAGAAAAGGATAGTCGATGCCAAACATGATTCGACCCAACTTGGTATTCTGAAGCATACACGCCAACGGGGCAACGCCTTTCAGTGAACTCGTGGTAAACCAAAAGTTCTCGGCATAAACCTGTTGGAAGCTTCGACTTATAGGGCCCCAATTTGCGCTGAACCACTGGATATGTTCCAGGAAGAAAGGTAGAGACTCCCCGAAGTGTCCCAGTATAATCTTGAGCTTTGGGAAGCGGTCAAAAACGCCTGCCGCGTAGAGCCGGAGAATGTGTGTGGCAGTATCGAAATGCCACCCGAAGGCGAAATGCGACATGCCCATACTCGCTTGAGGGGAGTAGCTCCCCTGGTACCAGTCGGCCATGGTGCTTGTAAGCATAGTTGGACGTAGGTAAAAGGGAATATCAAACTCCTCGAGAGTTGCCCAAAAGCTGTTGTACTCAGGTCCCTCGTAATATCTCCCTCCCGCGTGATTGTCCACTAAGGCTCCTTTGAAGCCGAGCTCGTTGATACAACGTCGGAGCTCGTCTGCTGCCTTTAAAGGGTCGGCCATAGGGAGGTGCGCAAATGCAGCAAAACGAGTTGGGTTTTTGGCAACCGCTTCGGCCATGTCATTATTCACAGCCTGGTAGCTGAGCACGTCTTCGGCGTAGCCAGCCGTGTGGCTAAGAACTTGGAGTTTGATACCCCCGGCATCCATACTTTTTATTCTGCCCTCGCCTACGTCGCATAGGCTCTCTATTACTGGAGGTGGAAAGCTTGTTTTATTTCTGTATAAGGACTGGTCAACAGAGGCACTGAGACAGTGTTCTTCTAGTGCGATGATTCGCAGCGGCTGGGTTTCAGAGGAGGTCATGGTGACAAATAGTGCTGGTCGGATATTCGGCTCAGGTTACGGCGGCGACCACTCACAAAGCTGGGCGACAAAGGAAACATTCCAAGTCGATCTTCGTGTTAAATATTTACTTATTTTAGCGTGACTACTAGTCACTAGTATATCTCGTCGTGAGATAAAATCGAGACTATTAACTCGTGCTTTGGTTATGTTCTATGTAGCGGGTTGCCTATGCCAGTATTACCTACCCTACTTGGAGGTTTTATTGGTCTCTAACATAATGCACGCGGCAAGAAGCTAGACCTCTCATGGGCTGTACTGATATACAAGCGATGGGTTAGATGGCCAATCATGCATAAAGAGACGTATCTATAAGCCCCCGGCCTAGTCCTATTGGACTCAGCTCTGGTCACATATTGACACCCAGCTGACTTGTCATCTGCCTTGGATGCCTTGTAGCCCTCGACGAGTTGTATTTTACTTTCAGCTTCCGCTCTCACACGGTACGGCAATGTGTTTCCATCACATCTCCGAGACATTGCGGAGAAAGTCGACGTCGACGAGTGAGTGGTGTTTTGGCAAGGCCAATCACTATTTGCTGTCAACCACTCGTCCGTCTAGGTAACACTGTCTGTATAATGAGGCGCTCAATATTCGCGCCTCTGCCACTGACCCCTCAGCTGATCAAGTCACAATTCCAAGTCAATCAGCAAGAAGGCATGAGACCAAATTCTTTAAAGACCTTCAGATGTCTGGCTTGGTGTTGGAACTTCAAACTGCATCCCTCACCAAACACTTCACTCTCACTCCCACTTCCAAATCCCCCCTTTGCCTGTCTGGCTGTCTATCATTTGCAACCAAGTCTACTGAAACCCCTGCTAGTGATTCAGCCTCTGCTGCCACGGCTGGGTTCTCCCAGAAAAACTGGCGTTGGTGTCAGAAGTGCGCATCCCTTTTCTACAGGGGAGAAGCTCTGTGTGTTCCTGGGGGCGTCCATGACCATTCCTCCAGCGGCACATACACCTCTCCCAGTCTGCTGCCGGTCAAGAGAACTGGAAGTGGTGCAAGAACTGTCAAGTACTCTCCTTCACTGGAAATGGTGCCGTCGGCCCTTGCAAGGCCGGTGGAAAGCACGACGTTTCTGGCAGCGGCAACTATCGCCTTCAGCAGAATGGGGATGGCCAAGCCGACTGGCACTGGTGTCGCAAGTGTCAAGTCTTGTCGTTCGCTGGTGGACCAGTGAGCGACTGTCAGGCTGGAGGAAAGCATAACTTCACTGGAAGCGGCAACTACAGTCTCTGCATCGATGGCAATCCTCGTGCTATAGTAAGCGGTCAAGATCAATGGCGCTGGTGCAACAAGTGCCAGGCCCTGGCCTACGATGGTCACACTTGCTGTCCTGCCGGAGGAGCCCACATCAGCACCGGGAGCTGGAACTACACGCTGATTGGCAATAATCCTGCTGTGCCCAACTCTCAGACCGGGTGCATGTGGTGTCACAAGTGCTACGGTCTTGCCTATTCCAAGGCTTCCTCTGCTGGAACCTGCCCTCGCGGTGGCACACATGATCATGCTAGAAGTGCTGACGATGCCTTGCCCATGAACATGAACGTGGGTTCTGCTGGAGGCCAGAACCAGTGGAGTTGGTGCAAGTCGTGTCAGCAGCTGTGGTGGAGTGGAAATGGCCAACAAGGACGCTGCAGTCATTCTCCCATTGGCGGACACTCCAAAGATGGGTCTGCAGACTACACGCTTTCTCATGAACAGATAGATACTCAGCTGAGAGCATTGTTGAGGAGACATGAGCCTGGGTATATGAATGTGCTTTTCTCTCGTTCTTGAGTTAGTAGATGGAGGTTGGATCTGAACAATTCTGGGAATATGAAACTAGGGAACAAATTGGCCACTTCACAGTCAAGTTCAAGTGACGGCAGATCACGAGATGAAGTACCCAATGTGAGTGAGAGTGCCAAGGCCCCTGGCTCATTGCCGTCACGGCAGAGATAGGCCCAGATCGACCGACTCTAGGCTTGGCTTCAAGGGTACCTAGCACAGAAAAGAGGCTCGTGAGCACATTGAGATTGCTCTAGCCATCCCTGTTGTCACAGATTGAACAGGTCGTGCCTTGTGAGTCGACATCCACAAGACACATCCAGATGGTTTCCTTTCTTGGGTGACTGGCCGACCCACGGAGCATGTTGATTGGACCATTTTCCACCTTTAGGGGTCTTAATTTCATTTCCCCCAGACTTTCCGGAACAACGGTCTCACCCTCCGACGGAATGGATCCCCTCGTCGGCCCTGATGCAACCTCGGAGCCTCAGCCTCCGGGCCCGAACTCGGTCCAGAGCGGGTCCAATCGAGTCATGAGTTCTCTGTTCTGAGGTTTTTAAGTAATTTCATTATAGTTCTTTTCGATAATGGCTATCTAACTCACCAAGACTCGGACATTGTCACTCCGAGCCATTGTTGTCAGTCGATTACCAGTCTCCTTTCGGGCTCAGGACCTCCGGGGGTCTTCCCTCCTCAAGTTCAATGGAGAAATCCTTCCGGAACAACTCACGGCTGACGGGCCGTATCAATGTGATCAAGAAGTCAAGAGAAATTGAATAGAACGGTAGAGTGGGAAGAAGGGCTTGGTTAGAGGGTCTCACGATGGTGTCCTATTTCGCCAACAGCCTTGCTGGAGGAAATGGTTTGACTCTTGGCGAATATAAGAGCAGCCTGTTTCTCCTTTCATGATGATATCCTCAGCTCAGCACACTCTTAGCTCAGCACACTCACTCAAAGTCTTTGCCAACAGGAACTGAACACCATGCGCTATCTCCTCTCCCTTAGTGGCCTCACTGGCCTCGCTCTGGCCCAGAACGGAGCCTGGCAGCAATGTGGAGGCCAAAACTGGAGCGGCTCTACCACTTGCATCTCTGGTTACACTTGCAGCTTTATTAACGACTATTACAGCCAGTGTGTGCCAGGCTCTAACCCCAACCCGCCTTCTACTACTCTCTCTACCGTCACTCAGCCAAGCTCTTCTCCCACCAACAACCCCAACCCAGGAACGGGCAAGTTCGTCTGGGTTGGTACCAATGAGGCTGGTGGTGAGTTTGGAGAGAATAATCTGCCAGGCACTTTGGGCAAGGATTACACCTTTCCAGACACTGCCGCGATTGACGTAAGTCTTGCCACTGAGGATGTATTGCAGTACGCATACTAACATGGCTCATCAGACTCTGACCGGTCAAGGATACAACACCTTCCGTGTGCAGCTCAAGATGGAGAGGCTGACGAGCACCTTGACTGGTAGCCACAATCAGGCTTACCTTGATGGCTACAGCAAGGTCATCAACCACATCACCCAGAAGGGTGCCTATGCTGTCCTTGATCCTCACAACTATGGCCGCTTCTTTGGCAACGTCATTACCGACACTTCAGCTTTCCAGACCTGGTGGAAGAACCTTGCCGCCGTCTTCAAAAACAACGACCGCGTCATTTTTGACACCAACAACGAGTACCACAGCATGGACCAGACTCTTGTTCTCAAGCTCAACCAGGCTGCTATTGACGGTATCCGATCCACCGGTGCCAAACAGTACATCTTTGTTGAAGGCAACCAGTGGTCTGGTGCTTGGTCCTGGCCCGATGTCAACGACAACATGAAGGCTCTCACCGACCCCGAGGACAAGATTGTCTACCAGATGCACCAGTACTTGGACTCTGACAGCTCTGGCACTTCGGTGGCCTGTGTTTCCTCCACCATTGGCGCTGAACGGGTCAAAGCAGCCACAGCCTGGCTCAAGAAGAACGGCAAGGTCGGTATTCTCGGTGAGTTTGCCGGTGGAGCAAACAGCCAGTGCAAGGCAGCCGTCCAGGGTATGCTCGACTATCTTGAGGACAACAGCGATGTCTGGAAGGGTGTTCTTTGGTGGGCGGCTGGTCCCTGGTGGGATACCTACATGTACAGCTTTGAACCTCCAAGTGGAACTGGCTACCAGTACTACAACTCTCTTCTGAAGACCTACGTCTAAAAGCTGGGAGAGTGGGCTGTTCTGGGGGTAGCTTTTGATGCAGCCGTCTGATATTGTCAACCAAAGGCGATACTGCAGGATGAAAGATACAGGTAGACAGATTGACCAGGAATAAACAATATTTGAGGGACTTCGGTGACCAGATAAACCTCCCATGCTGAGAATATAGCTCTTGGCGATCGATGGACTCGTCATCATCACTCGATAAGCCACCATCAAACAGAGCTCTTGACAAGGGCTTCTCTTTGCAGCTGAGTGTGTTTGCACTTAAGCGACGTGTCGTGTGGGGCGTCAGCATCGCCAAGCGAGAATGTTGTACCCTGATTTGTCCTGCTGACGCTGATGTTGGCATTGCAAAGGGGGGGGAACGCTGGGTTGGAGTCTCTTGCCTAGAAGCCAAAGCCATGGAGATGGGAATGAAAGGGCCTGCATGAAGGGGCCTGTGTGTTTAAAACGGACATCCCAGAAGGATATTGTCTTCTTTCATAGAGACAGCAAAATGAGATGGCGTTGACCTTGAAACAACCGCACAATGGGCTAACTGGAATCGTCGTAGTTGACGCTGGGTCCTTATCCAAGGGTGCCAATCGCCACTCCTGCTTTGCAATCCCGAGGCTGGCTCGGACTTTTCAGCACTAAAATCTCACCTTACATGAAGAACCCCTGCAACAGTGTGTATCCCAGTTTCGTGGCAGCTCAGCGCTAAGCAAATGGCCTGGGATAAGTATCTGCTAGATCCGATCAACTTGGCCTAATCTTGATCTTTTGTTTCTTTCTCGTGCTAGACTCGACGAGTCATCTCTGGTTTCCAGTAGCCGCGGGACACCTCGTCTTAAGCCATGGCACAGAGCGTGACGACAGCCTCAAATGGCTTCCTCTCCTTTGTAGCAGAGGACGTTAAGCAGTCACCCGCAAGGTACTTGACTGGGTTGGCGTTGATTTTGTCCGTCATCTTTCTACAGAAGCTGTCATCTCCTGGTCTCGATGAGAGGGAGCCCCCCTTGCTTAAACCTAGCATTCCTGTTATAGGCCATCTCATTGGGATGGCGAAGCACCATGGTGGCTATTTTCAGATTCTATTGTAAGTCAATAGGAAGAACATACTGAGTCGTTATTGATAGACAAATGGGCTTGAACTGATGGACAAACTTTAGTGACAAGACCCGCGCTCGAATTGGCACCTTGCCCATCCTTGGTGGAAAGCTGTACATCATCTTTGAGCCTTCCATGGTCCAGTCGGCCTACAGAAACAAGAACCTGGCCTTTGAGCCGTTTGCCGTCGAGTTTGCTCAGAGAGAGCTCGCTATTTCCAACGAGTCAGCCAGAATCGTCCGAGAAACCAATCTCGTTCCTGATTTCTTCTCTGTCATCACCAAGTCGATGGCGGGAGAGTACACACATCGGATGAATGCCAATGCTCTGAAATATGTATCAAAGGAGCTCGAGACCTTGGGCAGCAGCGAGCCCTTGAAGATCCCAAACATGTATCTCTGGGTGCGAGATATGATGACCATTGCCACGACAGAGGCCTTGTATGGGCCTGACAACCCTATCAAGGGGAACCCTGGTTTGATGGAAGATCTCTGGTAAGTATCAAAACGAAGATACTACTCAATGATTTCTGAGGCGTGGGCTGCGCTGACCATCGTTCAGGACCTTTGAGGCTGGCTTGACTGGAATCTTGCTCAACGTTTTCCCGAGCATCACGGCACGAGCTGCCCACTATGCAAGGGCCAGACTGCAAGCTGCTCTGGGAAAATACTACGGCGCCATGAAGGACCAACACGAGGATGCAGCTCAGATTGTCAAGAGTCGAGCGACAGTGCTTCGCAGCTATGGTATCGGCGCCGAAGTCGGTAACTTTGAGCTTGCTTTGCTTCATGTGTCGACAGCCAACACTATCCCTACGCTCTTTTGGTTCATGGCACAAATCTACGCTCGACCTGAACTTGTCTCTCGCCTGAGAGAAGAGGTGGTGCCTGCGGCACAATACGGCGATGACAACGAGGTTACTATCGACATCACCACCCTCGATCAAAAGTGTCCACTACTTGTCAGCTGTTACCGTGAGGCCATCCGTCTATCTAACCAGACTGTGGGCAACCGCAGAGTTATGGAGGACACCACCATCTCCGACGGCAAAGGCAACTCATACCTCCTCAAGAAGGGTCTCAATGTGCAAATGTCAGCTCAGGTTCTCCACACATTGCACAGTGTCTGGGGCAACGACGTGATGGAGTTTGATCCCGAGAGATTCATCGAAAAGGGCGGAAAGGAGAACCTCCAGTCTGATCGGGCAAAGAGGACGTCGTTTGCTCCCTTTGGCGGTGGACGTCATCTGTGCCCTGGAAGAAACTTTGCCTTTGCTGAGAACCTTGGGCTGATGACTTCTCTCCTCCTTGGCTTTGACGTTGCACCTCTAAACCAGGACTACGCAACATTCAAGGTTCCCACTATGAAGGCGTGTGTATTCTCTGAAGCGGCAGGCAAGCCGGAAAAGGAAGGCGAAGGGTTTGGGGTCCAGATCCAGAAGAAGAAGGGTTGGGAGAAGACTAAGTGGCGATTTGTGTCTTAAAAGTGTTGGCACGAGAATTAGATGTAAACGATTCATTATTGGTAGATTAGACGATTGCCTCGGTGATAGACCGTCAATTCACAAGATGAAACGGAGTAGCATCGTCCTCTCCATTTAAAACCTGCAGTTAACTGCTGCTATGAGCCTGGGCCTCAATCTAACTGATTCTCCTGTGACACCTGATGCAGGTCAGCAGCATCTTGCAAGGAGCCTCGGGTTGCCAGTTGGCAGGAAGTTGTACGTATGGGTGTTTACATTCGCCCTTTGAAGGATCTCTGTTACACAGTTTCTTGTGTACCGAGTGTATTGGAACTTGTAGAAAACATATTATACTTTAGGCAAACTCCATCTCGTGGCGCTTTCTTTCATCCCAGGCCTCGCCGAACATGATGCCATGAACATAACAGTCTCCTAATAGCTTCCAATGTTCTCCATCTCTACGCACCACGTATGGTGTTTTGCCTCCTTTCAGAAGCGCAATCTCATCCCCAACTCTGCAAGTCTCAGGGACCAAGGCCAAGTATCCGCCTTTGGTCCTCGCCATTCTCTGATCGACGGCCCATCGCAAGTTGAGGATAGCTAGTTCAAACAATATGAAATCATCATCATCCATCCTGAGTTCCTTACTGAACCCCACGAGCATGTGGTATAACTTGGGGGCCATATGCGGTAGGCCCAGCATCTTGGACACAGCGCCTGTCTTTGAGTCATCAGCCATGCCCTTGATGCAACGGCGCATATGGTCGAGAACAACAGTCCTGTCTGAGGTCAGAGGGATCTGGTTCTTGCACATTGTCGTTAACAGAGCTTCCTCGCGGCTTTCTCCAGGGGCTGTATGGAGGCGTTTACATCCAAGTGCCAACTGCTCCCAGCCTTTGAGCGTGCTCCATATCTCCCCAATTGCCTCTATGGCCTTTCTGTTGTAGCTCATGTTTTTGTTCCACGCTCTGATACGGTGTTTAGTCGTCACTGGTTCCTTTGTTGGCACCGGATAATCCAATTTGCCTCCAAGAACATCCAGTTCGTCGACAATAAGACCCTCGAGAACCAGTATTCCACTAGGCCCTCCATCTTTCGGATAGTCGCCCATCTGGGGGTTGGATGCTTGGAATTCGGGATGAGAGGCCCTGAACATGAAGGAATGGGTGTTGAGCCAGGTCTCACGTGCAGACGGCTTGAAGATAGTTATGGGGTGACGAGCTTCCTCTGGGATGCTGCAGTAGTCGTAACTCCAGTCGGGGACCCACGAAGGGAGGTCGGGGATGGTAACAGGCAGACAAGAAGGTCTCTTCAAAGCCCTTAGAATGTCCAAGTTGCCACTGCCACGTATGATTTGGTATGCAGCAGCTGTGTAACAGTCTCTTATCGAAATGCCATATTCGGGCTGAATGCCGTATGTTGATTCAGCCAACGCCAAAAGACCATAGACTTTATCCCTTGGGTCAGTGGCCATGGACCATCTGTAGTTGATGAGCAAATCTCCGAGCTCGCTGGGCATTTTATAACCACCCTGCTCGCGCCGACGATCAAATATTAGACGCGTGTAGGCCATGGTGTTCATCTCGTCCATCGCGAGCGTGGAGCTGTTCGACTCGATGTTGTGGCCCTGCGTCCGAATGGTCTCAGTCATGGCCATGACGAATACCTTTTTAAAGACCTGCCATGAGGCTGATAACTTGCCGCACATGATGATTGCATTTGCAGAAACTGATTGCTCTTGGATAGTCCACGTTCTCGCCCACCATGGTCGCCTCAACGTTGCCACGATACCATCCAGCATCTCTTGTGTCAGAGCAGGAAACGTTGTGTCGGGAGATTCTGATGATTCCGACTGAGCATTGCTTACAATCTTGGCTTCTTGGCTACCTGGAAAAGTCGTCTGGACAAACTCGGTCCATTTGGGGCCCATACGTAACTTTCCGAGCGTTGGGAGTCTCTCAGCAAGTTCAAATACATGATAAATGCTGTCCGAGGTTGGATCAGGACCTAGCCAAATCAATACGTTTGTTGCCTGGCTATAGATGTCTCCCATCAGGGGAACCTGAAGTCGCCGTTCCCCGAGGTCCAGTTGGTTGATGCAAAGGGCATCGATCCAGAGCGCTCTTTGGGTGTGGCCATTTCGAAGGTTCCTTAGCGCGTGACAGAGATTCTCGGTGACTTTGAAGGTTTCTCCATTACACTTGATTTCGCGGACAGGGTTGTTGTCTCCCCAGCAGTAGGATAATGCCTCGAAAGGGGGGTGTTGTCCTAGAGTGACGACTTCCAGATGGCACTCAATCGGATCATCGATGCTCTCCGCCGGGGCGAGATAGAGTAAACGAATACTTTTCTCTTCGGATAGGGCTTCGATCTCAGTATAGACGAACATGGCGAAGGGTCTAGATGTGGAGAAAGCCAAGCACCCGGTGCGCGTTGGGAGATGATGGAACGTGGAGATTGAGTATGATCACCACGGTACCCTTGTACTGAGTGTGAAAGCAGAAAAGAGACTGTGTGGGACTCGAACAACTGCTTCTTACGGCATAGCTTGGAGATGAATTTCGGAATGGGTGGTCCCTCGTGACAGTTACTTATACTGCCTACATCGTGAGCTCAAAGCATTCGCTTCCTTGTATTCCTGGACAAACTTGCGTAGAAAGCCTTGACCCTGGGGTGTACTGTCACCTTCCTCGAATCAAAGTTCAGAACTTGCAATCCGCCTATGCTCGTCGCACGTGAGAGCGCGACGTACGCCTGGCCAGTCTCGAACGTCCGCTCAAGATCAACCTTGACACGGTCCAGCGTCTGACCCTGTGCTTTATGTATGCTGAGTGCCCATGTAAAGAGGAGAGGAACTTGGACCCGCGTTGCTAGTTTCTCAACCACCCAACCCTCTTCAGGCCATTCTCTGGGCACCCATCGTTCAACAGCCCATTCCATAGGCTCGCAAAGGTGATCTCGGGTCCTACCATCTCGAGTTGCAAAACGAACGACCGGGTAGAAGGGTCTGTCGCCTTGAAAGTCAATGACGCGGCCCTGAGACCCGTTCACGAGGGTATCATCAACATTTTGAATGAGCATGACTTGTGCCCCTTTCTTCAACACCAAGGACTCCGGGGCTATACAGTCCTT
Organism: Fusarium solani; assembly: GCF_023522795.1. Lineage (NCBI taxonomy): Eukaryota > Fungi > Ascomycota > Sordariomycetes > Hypocreales > Nectriaceae > Fusarium > Fusarium solani. The sequence goes on from NW_027072149.1 coordinate 920,397, forward strand.
GAGGAGCATCTTGCGGGTATCCACGTCTCTGATTGTTCCACCATCCTCTGCGATATAGCTGTGAGCAATGTCGTTGATGTTTTGCAGTCGCCTTGAGTTCGCCTGGTCTGCTTCGTGGCGAAGGGGGAAAAGCTCAGTGGCTTCTGCAACGCTGTCTGCTACCACAGGCCTGTGAAGTTCCAGGAACTTGTCGATGGTAACAGATGAGAGGCGACCCTCTCGAATCTGGTTCAGCATGGTGCTAAATTCGGGATCCCTCTGCCTGTAAATTTGGGTCAGGCCAATGGTATCTTGTATGGCCTGATCCCATACCTTGGACTCAAAGCAGAACTTCGGACTGCCATCATCTCGTCCTTTCCTCACTGGCAGGAGCTGGAAAAAGTCGCCGGTGAGGATTAGTTGGATACCTCCAAACGGTAGGTCTACCCTTCGTAACTCACGCGCGATGGGATCGAGCTTGTCGAAGAGGATGCAGTCAACCATGGAGATTTCATCAATAATCAAGACACGGACATCCAACCAGCGCCGCTGCTTGAGTTTATTTTTCCGGATGTCCTCAATGAGCTTTTTGGTAGGCGCTTGACCAAGGCCAATCCCTGCAAACCTATGAAGCGTCGTACCGCCAATGTTCTGAGCGGCAAGGCCAGTAGACGCAGTCACGCCGACGCGCTCGGCGTTTCCGGGGTACTGGAGTACTTGGTCTGTAGACTTTGAATAATATGTCTCAGAAGAACTGATTTGCCGGTGCCTGCAGGGCCTGTAAAGAAGACACTTCTTCCCTGCTTCACCACGAGGTCGGAAACAGCTTGTTGCTCTTCGTTCAGCTCCCAGGCGTCTAAGGATACATGCTTTTTCCGATCTTGAGGCTTTTCCGCATCTCGACTCAATCCAAGAAGAAGCTGAAGCGCTGCTTTACGAGCTCCTTTACGAGCTCGCTTGGCAGGTTTCTTCGCTAGACGACTCGTGGTAGAGAAGCAGAGAGTCGGGGCACAGAATCGCCAACGTGCTGCTGTTGCCCCATCTAGTGCCAGAGAGCCCATCTGCTCAAGCCTCCGGACATGGTAAACTGAAGCGATCTATTAGACTGTGCACCTAGCTCATGTAGTAGTGCACTTACAGGGACGGCCTAGGCCTGTCCTAAACAATGCCATCGTGCTGGAGGAAGCAGCCAGGGGATTGAATGGATTGCAAAGAGGGGCTGGGTCACCACTGGGGTGACGTGGAGATTGATGAATTTAGTGAGTGTGAAGAGTGGGAGCAGACTGTGTGGGAACCAAAGACTGCTTCTTGCGGACTAGATTGGAGACAAATTTGGTTGTCGTGGATCGTACACAGCGGCTTTTCCACAAGAGCTGGACTATATCGCCAACTCTCTCTTACGGGGATGCACTTATACCTCCTGAGAATACCTAGGTAGATCTAACAAGATCTTTATGGGTTCTGCTTAGACAATGCTGAGGCCTTGAAAGGGCAGCTCCTAGTTTGGAGACAATATTAACACCCGCCTGAAAAGTGAATTCGGACCCCTCAGATGTCCGCAAACCAAGGTACACAACGCCTTGCCCTGCCTGCTGGCTTGTGACTTTTATTGATATGTGAGGTTATACAAACCAGTCTTGGGCATATAAGCCGAAACGCCGTCCCATACATTTTACAATGTTGCCGCTGAAAAAATACATGGCCAACACCCAACTCCATTCGTTTCAACTCGACTCAAACACAGCCAATCCCAGAGCTTGAGGCAGAGATCGGAAAAAGACAGATAAGCTTGTCCAGTAAAGTAAGGTTACTCATAGATTCACCAGCATATCGCCATTGAGTCATGGCGCTTACTTGGTCATATGTCGCCTTTGCGCCTCGTCCCTTCCAACGAGACGCCAACAACTTCGATTGCCCGTCTTAAACAAGTCGTGTTGTCTAACCCATTTCGTGTCGCTGCTCGGCCGACAGTTCCACTGGAGCTTGTTCATGCAACATCTCTTGAATCGAAGGGGGCTCGCTGTCGAGCTTCTCGCTCGGTCGTGTAGAGTTATATGCGGGCACAGGAGATACAGGCATCGGAAGATCGTTTCCCTCATTGTTGGGCTCTGAAGAGCCAACAGACTTGGTGTTTTGGGCGTTCCGCTTCCTTCGACGCCACAGGAAGAAGGCTAGGAGTGCAATAGCAACGACCGCGAGAGTAGCACCTATGCTGATACCGGCGATGGCACCAGATGACAGGCCTTTGTTTGAGAAATCACCACTTGAAGATTCGGCCTCGGAAGTTCCAGAAGTAGAAGTCTCAGATTCAGAAGCCGTAGATTCGGAGGTAGATGCTGATGTCGTCATTGGGTGTGATGTTGACGAAGAATCCTACAGATTGTTAACCTTGACACAGTCATTGAGACAGGCGACCAACTTCAGAAAAGACGGTGCTGTATGCAGCATCATCTACATCCTTCACACTTGTCATAAGCCAATGTTGCCTGCTCTGATACCCCTCGTGGTTGGGACTCAGGAAGACAGGGCCATTGGGAACACAATCTAGATAGTAATCGGTGCCGTTCTTGACGTTGATCAATCTGTATGTATCATTGGCACCCCACGAGGCAACATCCCAATGCTGCGCATCGGTGCCATCGCTATCCAAAAGACAAGCATGAGTGCGTCTATTTTCGACCTTGACGTCCGGGCGGTAGCATACAGAGAGTTGCTTCTGGGTCGTGGTTTTGGAGCATCGAATCGCGTAACGGCCGGGCTTGTCACCTATAGGTTGCTTGAGGTTATACAGTTAGTGATCGTCATGCTTGGATCTTCAGGGGATTCAGAGCATGGTTGCACTGAGAGGCCTCGAGACATACAAATTGCCAGAACGCGTTGATACCCTTGGCGGGCCAGACGTGCAGATCGTCATCTTGAGCGACAGGTTGCAGGCTGCTAACGAAATCACCCTCATAGTCGTCCACCGCTGCCTCTGTGAGTTGGTACCACACATTGGGGTCGATCTTGGTGGCAGGTTTGAGGTCGGACATGACGCCGGCTGGAGCTGAGGACCCGAGAAATATGGAGCAAACGAGAGAAACAACAGAAAGAGCAGAACAAAAGGTTAACAAGGCGAGCTTCTTGATGATGCGAGTAGGGCTGAGAGATTGGGGTCCATTTCCAGGCTGCACCAAGAATGAGGCCAGTAAGCAGACCAGACCCGGCCAGGTTAGCTCTACCCACTTGGACAGGAATGGCTCCCTGTAAACCGCTGTGAATGGATACTGAGCGGGAGCTAAAACACGCTATCCAGGGGGGAAGATCTGCACCGTTGACGCCACTAATATCATTTACGGATGTTTTGACCCGGCTGGACCAGGGTGGCCTTCCACGAACTCAAGATGATTCTTGGTCAATGAGGACCATAAAGACATTCCAAGCCATGCCGGGTGACTTTTGAAAGATTAGCTAGATTACTGTCTATACTAGAAACTCTACAGTGGGTTGCCTTCGCGAAAATGCTTCAAGTTTTCACAAGTATCGATGCCGCCGTTTCTAGACTGGCAACCAAAGTTGTGTTCCATTATTGTAACACTTGTGCTCAAGCTCAATGTCCATGAAACCACTACAACCATTTGCGCACAACAATGTTGTATCCTGCTTATCCCATTACTCTTATTTATCTTTCCACCCACGTATCAATGATCCTAGATATCCCCGTTCCGCCGTGTCATGACACAAGTTGGTGTCCCTAGGGTAGCACTAACATGATACTCAGGTGAGTATGACTATCGCTATTAGAGCGCTGATCGGAAGTAACCTTCCAATTTGTGTTTGATCATGGATTTGAAGTCGTACCTACAGCCCACTGACTCGTCATTTTCCCCTCGGGAATATGGAAAGTTTAACAGGCCCTGGCCTTTTCGTCTTCCCAGTCCTACAAGCAATATTAGATTCAAATCCTAGATATCTCTACCTTTCAAAGTGCTGGAATCGATGTGACAGTCGGAGAAAACGATATCTACTTCTAGAATTGCGACTGGTCTATTCACACATAAGCCCTTTTCGATTGTCAAAAGACCTGGTCATCCCAACCAATAGTTATGTGCCATCCGAAGTCCATACGTTCCTTGGCTAGATCGACTACGATTTTTTAAATCGGTGAGGGTTTTGTGAATTTAATCTCAAACGGTATGTTCTGTGGTAGTTACTATGGGTAGGGAGATTCTATACAAGACTCTATGGACAGGCGCAGTTGCCCCATCAAGGGCCGGGCTTTAACTATAACAAAGAAAGCAATACCAACACATCATAACATAATATCTCAATGCCAACACAGCGATATACAAGACTCACTAATTACTATAGTATTGAGAAAAAAGACCAGTGTCAGGTCGTATGGATGACTTGATATCTTAGATGCCAAGGCGGACCATCTTTTTAAGCGACTCACTTGGCACCGCTATTGGATAGAACTGTCCAGGTCCCTTGACAGATTCGTCATATTCTGTCTGATGACGTTTGAGCTGCTTATCGTTATTCTAGAAGGAGAATGATACACTTGAAGGACTTCTGCTTGGACGACAATCAACTCGCTTGAAACTTCATTGGCAGTCAATCAGATGTGATCGGCATTTTCCCAACCTCGGCCCTCTACAATTCCCCGAACTTGCTAGCGGCAACTGCTCGCTAGGAGAATTTCGCTTCGCTGATTAGCAGGACCCAAGATGGCGATCGGCACTTGTGATTGTGATTGCTCAGCACTCACTTCCCCCTCTAGCAAAAGGTCGACGACATGGTTGGTTTAGCAGCTAACGGAAGATTATGACGACGCATATCCTCCACAACCCCTTAAGCACGGATAACGCTGAGCTTGCATTAAAGCACGACGTTGCTGCTGCCCATAGAAATCGTTTCGGTCAAGCTTCTGTAGTTGTCACTGCACTCTTCCTGTCACTCTCTTTACACATTTTCGGAGACATTGTTTCTCCAGCCACTCATTACTTTGCTTTTCATAAACCAACATGCGCTTCTCTACTCTTCTTTCTGCCCTAGGAGGCCTCGTGGCTTTCGCACAGGCCTCCCCGCACCTTTTGGGCGGTCTCGGTGTTCCTCAAATCAGCAAGCCTAGTCGCATTGCTCCGTCGATTTGCAGCTTGGACAACAGCTGGGAGGATCATATTCTATTCAAGGGGTATGTTGTGAGACATGCTGTATGACAATTCGCTGTTACTAACAGTTTTCCCTAGTATCGCTGCCCCCGAGACCGAGACCTCCCCTGCCCTCAACCTCGGCCTCCATCTCCCCAAGGCTCAAATCTCTGGAGATGTGGAGCTGGAGCTTGTCAAGGGGTTCCTCGAGGAACCTCGAGTCCGTGTTGGCCTTGGTGGTGTGAAGGCTTACATCGAGATCGACATCTCTGCCTCGGCTGCTGTCCATGAGGCTATCGAGTTGTTTGCTTCTCCTGCCCTTGAGCTTGAGATTCCCGGACTCCTGGAGGTTGAGGCTGGTGCTGCTATCGCTCTTGATCTTGTTATTGGAGTTGACGCAGCGATCGATCTTTCGACTGGCGTCTACATCTCATTCGCTGAGGATGCCTTTGTCGAGATCTCTCTTTCTTACCAAGGACATCGTTGAACTCTCTCTCGACGGACTTGTTGCCAAGGCTCTTCCTCTTGGTATTGGCGCTGAGGTTGATTTGTCTGCCGAGGTTGCGCTCCAGCTTGGTCTTCGTCTACGCACTGAGATCGACCTCGAGGCAGAGCTCGAGATTCCCGCTTTGGAGATCGAGGCTGGTGCCAAGATTGCTATTTGGGTCAGCCTCTTCGACTACACTGCAGTCTTGATTGGCACTGATAACTGTGCTGTCTCTGTTGCCGAGGCCATCGCCCTCACTCTTGGCCTTGAGGTCGAGCTGAATGTTGAGATTGGCGATATCCTTGACCTTAGCTTGGCCCCCAGCTTGACCATCACTCTTGCCACTGCTGCTAAGGCTGAGAACTGCCTGCCAGACCGTGGCCAGCCTGGCATCTTCCTTGAGAGTCATCAAGACACCGATTCGAGCACTGCAACGGCCACCTCGGCTTCTGAGAGCCCTTCTGGCAGCTCTTCAGGTGGCTCTTCTGATAGCTCTTCCAACGGCTCCTCCAACGACTCTTCTGACGGCTCCTCTGACGGCTCCTCCGGGAGCTCTTCTGTTACTGAAACCTCGGACACCTTTGCCCACTTTACCAGCACTCCCACCGCGGGCCATGGCAACGTCTCTGCACCTCGCCCTACCGGAGACGTTACAAGCACAGTCCATTCGACCCATGTCTACACCATCACCAGCTGCGCTGCCTCGGTCGTGAACTGCCCCGCACGATATACTCAGAAGGTTGTCACCTCGACTGTTGTTTCAACCACCTACGTCTGCCCTGCCACCCAGAGTGGTGCTGTTCCCGCTACCACCTCGGTCTCCCCGTCAAAGTCGACTCCCGTGCCCGTGTCTACCATCACCGAAACCCTGACGACGATTGTTCCTTGCAAGGAGCGCACCACCAGCACTTTCCATCCTCCTACCAACTCGCCGCCTGCTCCTACGGTCACAATCGTTGACCGTACCACCGTCTGCCCGGAAATCTCCAAGACACACCCAAGCACTGTGATCTCGCAGCCCACTTCTGGCTTCCAGGTTGTCACTACGGCTGTTCCTACGAGCAAGACTCCTGAGGTGCCTAGCTCAGCTGTTCCTAGCTCCGAAAAGGTGGTGTCTGAAGTCCCATCTTACCACGAACCCGTCCCTGTTCCTGAAAAGACAGCTCCTTTCCCGTCTTACAACGGAACTGTCACGACTAGCAAGCCATCTTCAGGAGCTGTGGTCCCCACTGGTTCTTGGACCACACCTGTTGCTGTCTCAACTCCGTTGAGCACACACATCATTGTGTCAACTCCTACCAGCGTGCCAATTCCCCCTCAACCTACCACTCCGGTTGTAAGCAGTGGAAATATGGTGCATGTTGGTTTGGCATTTGCCCTTCCCGTTATCGCTGCTCTCTTCCTGTAGAGGGAAGGCCAGGCATGCCTCGTATTAATCCCGATTGGGTTGTGGGTAGTAAGGTTGACTGGCAACTAAGTGCCCCTCTGTAGTAATAAATTCTGCGAGGGCCATGGATTTGCATCTCGCACCCTCTGTAAGGAACTAGAATCTTCTAGCAATTGAACCTCTTCTATCTATCTACCTACTTCAGCATCCTTGGATCCGTAATTTGCCCTTGTCTTGCCAGCTTGTACATCTGCCGTCTTTATTTCGTTGCTTGAATACATCCCCTTTCTACTCTAGGTAGTTAGTATTTTCTTTCTTCGCAATACTGATTACGAACCCGGGGCAATCATACTAGTTCAATGATTCATAGACTGGAAACTAGTTATGCAGTTTGCCGAGATATCCATGGTATGATCTGATCCGCTGGTGGCTCACTGGATGACTGGCACACCCTCTTTGAGCTTTACGCATAACAAAGTTTCCACATGTGATCTATTACAAATTCAACAAGCTAGATCCCACTCTCTGGCCGAAAGATCCACGAAAGTCGTGGGAGGATGGATGGTAAACGTCCACAGCAACCAATTACAAATCTCGGAGACTTCTCGGCGATTTCGTGTTATACGGTGCCAAGCATTATATAAAGCAAGGTAAAGCTGCTTACAGAGTGAACAAGTTTCCGCAAACTAGTAAGCCATTGTCTTATGTCACTTGGATCACTGGAGTCAAAAAGAATCAGCTCAGCCATGTCCCCCAATACTCCTCCTACATATCTCATCACGGCGGCCTCTGGCCACATCGGCCAACGACTTCTTCCTCTCCTCCTAGCTCAGCCTGCAAGACCAACTCTCATTCTCCCTACAAACAATCCTGACAGACTCAAGTCGCAACTCGGTTCATATGAAAATGATGCTCGGGTCAGAGTTGTCCATGGAAATATCCAGGACCCGGTGTTCCTTGAGGAGACCTTGAAGGCGCACGGTGTCACAGCCACGTTTGTCTGCTTGACTGGCGAGAATGAGTTGATGGTCACGCTCAACTTTTTTTTTGATGCAATGAAACGTGCTGAGACGGTAAAGCATCTCGTTTACCTGTCTGCATGTGGTGATTTTGGTCTTGACGCAATTCAAGCTGGCCACCTCCGAGACGTGGCTTCAGGCCATGTATTGGTCAAACACATCATCGAAGCCAAGTTGCGATACGGGGTGGCAGAGCGAAGCCAGCCGGGAGGGTTTAGCTGGACCATCATTGGACCCTCACTCTTCTTCGACAATGACTTGCGTAGCAAAGCGAGCATTCTCAAACGGGGATTCTTTGACGAGCCACTTGGGAGCAAAGGCGTTAGTCGAGTGGACCCTGCGGACATCGCATTAGCAACAGCGAACGCATTGCAAGACGATGGGCATGTCTGGGCTGGAAAGAAGATCATGATTGGAAGTTTGGAAACATACACCAGCACTGACACGGCAAGACTGTGGTCAAAAGCCCTCGGAACAGAAATCATGGCTGCAAAGAGTGATGAAGAAGGCCTGGTAGAGTTTGAGAAGCTCTTCAGAATGAGGGTCAATTCCATTTGGGCCAGAGACATGAGACTCATGTACGAGTATTTTGAACAGAATGATTTTGGAATGTCTGAGACAGAACATCAGGAGCAGGTTAAATTATTGGGAAGGAGTCCTGCGAGCTATGAGGAGTTTATCAACAAGACTGCCGAAAAATGGAAGATGGATGTCTCCGAATAGAATGGTATGAAGAAGATAGTTTACGTCAATCTTTCTAATCACAGTCTGAGATATTATTATCACCTGTGCTGGTGTGACTGAACTGGACGTAGATAATTCAGTTAACGCGCATAGATCATGTCTCATTAATCTTATTTTCGTTCCCCTTTGTTATACTCAAGCGCAGCCCTTGCCTCTGAAGATCAAGACTGATGGATCCACGCTCTGCAAGTAACCCTTCTCGATCAGAGCCATGATGTTGCCCACCCCACCCGTGAAGAACTGGGCACCAAGTCCCGGCTGGCCGAACCAAGGTGCGATAGGGCCTCCCACAACGGGAAGAGGCTTGAGCACTCGGTAGACGTGGTAGTTGTATGGGAAGTTGGGGGATGAAGGGTTTGTGGCCAGGTTGGAGGGAGGGAGAGCACGCTGAGAGTAAGGGGCAGCAGCAGCAGAGATGAATGATCCTGGGGGATGGTTAGACTATTCGCATCTGTTTGATACGAGAGAAACACGTACCATATTCGCTTCCGAAGCGATCCACGAGAGCGCCCTTTTGCAATTCCATGGTACCGTTAATGGCGTTGCCGTTCTGGTCAAGCTGGAAGCCGTTCTGAGGAGGATAGATGAAGTTGCCCTTGTCGTCGGTCCATTTGTCGAGGAATTGACCCGGAGTGAGTCCTCCAAAGCGGTCATAGTTCTCTACAAGGTTGTCGAGAGGAAGCTTCTTGGGTAGGACCTTGGGTCCAAGGCGGGAGTCACGGCAGATGAACTCCTTGGACGAGGGACCTCCATTCTTTGTGCCGGTACAGTCGCAGCCGACTGCCTTGCGCTCATCCAGAGGGGCTGGCAGGGCTGAGACGGTAGAAAGCCACAGGAGGCTTGAGAGGAAGAAGGAGACGCGCATCTTGACACTAGGCTATCCCTGCTCGGATGGGGAACGTAAAGGCAAAGTGATTGATGATGAAGAGACATGTTCGAAACGGGACGTCAACATTGATGGCTTTTATACTTGTCAGTTCTCTCCCTCTACCCTCTCACTCTCTCCTCCTCAACTGAACGATCTGCGTGTCTCACCGGTTTTGCACTTGGATGTCCAAAGTGAGCACAGAGCCTGCCGTGTCTTACAATCCCGCCCGCTTATGCAGGGATCCAGCGGGTTTGATGCAGGAATGCCAGCAAATGAAGAGCTGGGGCACTGAGCTACTGCACAGCGCCCAGTAATCGCCGATAATAATCCCTCACTGGCCACTACGAAATAATCGGCGACGATAATCCCTCAGGCGAGCGCCGTGAACAGGCAGGCCTCAAAGTTGGGATGGCAGCTGAACTGCATTGAGGGCATCTCAGCTACGGCTCAGCTCAAGTTCATGACCCAACGACAGATTCCCAATCCGAATTAGAGTGCTGAGAAACAAGGTGAGCCGTCGCTATTTCTTGTCTTGGTGCCCCATCAAATTGTCGGGATCCCCTCACTCTCCCCGCAGCGCAACCATGGCGACCTGAAAACCCCTGTTTGTGGCTGGCTGACAGCGCTTGACATCATAACATTATGGGACGAGCTGAGGTCTTGCATAAACACAGAGACAGGCAAGCACGGGGTCGTAAAAAACTTGAGACACCAAGACGCCCGCGTCAGCTAAGATGGGAGATATATTTATAGTCTAAACATAAACAAAATAAGAGATAAATGAGGGAAATGATAATATAATTACTTTTTAATACTGTTTAATTACTTATTATATATTTCTTAAATGTCTTAGCCCTTAGACTTAGTCTATTTTGCCGTAATAGCTGCAGAGGGTTGGCTTGGTGTCTCGTGTTTTTTTTGACGAGCGCGTGGCAAGTATAATGCTGCTGAAAACGATGCATGGGGGTAGTCCCACCACAAATGCTCGCACAGCTGTTGGCTTAATGATTGTTGCACTGCATCGGTCTTGAAGCAGAGCCAGTTCTCCGATGTTGTACGATGACATAGGGAGCCCTTTTCTCTCACCGGAGACATTTTTTGACCCCAATATGAACCTTTGCTGCACCTGTCTCGCCTGTCTGTGTGTTGTCCATAGCAACGCAAGGACATGTCGATCATCACGCGACTTTAGCACAGGGCGATTCACTCGTAACGGCATGTTATTATTGCCCACTACTGCATGCACAAAGCGCCTGATCTACAATTTATATGGTGGGTAAACGACATCCAGGGAGCCCTTGTGGACCTACCTATGGAAATAATTCCACAATGGGGCTTCACCGCCAACAAGAGACATTGTTCCTCGATGCCCCCTCGACCCAAGAATAATTGTGTCTTTTGAGCATTCTCTGCCCAAGACAAAAGCTATAGAGACCTTCGTCGAATGCCACCGTCGTCAGGGTTGGCTCAGCGCCGCAATATCGTGTGGTCAGTCGATTACTACACTGTCAATTCCATCGACCGGGTAGAGGGCACTGCTTTGACCTGGAATGGGTATCTCTGGCGCTTGGAGTGGATGTCTAGTGTAACAGCCTTGCTTGAAGCCATGCAAACGAATTGCAGGTGGCTCTTGAACAGATGTGCGACAGTCACCACAAGGTAGAAATTTGCCGACTTGTAGGACGAGGTGTTTGCCCTGTTCTAGATTATTCATGCGAGTGACAACGGTCGCAAAGTCGCACATGAGCCAGAGTAACATGCCGTTCCGTTTGAAGAGTATAGACATATATGTACTATGGAAGGACACACCTTAGACAGCCTGATGTGCATATCCAGTAAAGGAGTTGGAACCATAGGTAGGTAGAAATGCATTGCCAAATGATTGCAAATGATACCCCTTGTCTCTTCCAATATCCCTCTCACTCACTCTCATAGCTAACCTACACGAGCTCTCTGTGCTGAGTCTGGGTAGGGTTACCCTCCTGTTTAGAGCTCTCGGTCTGGTCCCCAAAGTGAATCTGCTTCTCGACAGCAGCAACTGTCTTCTCGTTGAACTCGTCGTCCTCAAAGACTGTGATGGCAACATGTTAGTGTTCTGACATATAAAAGCAGAAACGAGGCTTACGGAAAGTGAGTTCCTCAAGAGTTCGGCCGCTCGTCTCTGGGTATAGCATGAAGACGATGCAAAACTCAAAGAAGATCCAGCCACAATAAATGGCAAGATAACGCCACTTGATGGCGTTGAGCGCAATCGAGTTGACGTTTGTGGAGAAGAATCCTGCGAGCTTGCCAAAGATTTGCTGAACACCGATACCGCGGCTTCGTTGGGCGTAAGGCCAAAGTTCAACGAGATAGGCTGGAATGTGGTTAGAGGGATCATATGAATACTGGGGTTTAGACTTACTGTATGTGAGAGCGTTGTTTCCGATGTTGTAGGTTGGAGAGTAGGCAAAGTAGAAGAACAAGGCAGCAATGCCAGCGGCACTGTTCTTTACGTCAGCTGCCTGTGCAGCCTGCAGTCTCTCAAGGGAGACGGTGATAGCAATGAAGGTAACGAGCATTAGACAGGCCGAGAGCATGTACATATGTCGGCGCTTGAAGCGGGTGACGACAAGGGCAATGATTGTCGCGTTGATCAACCCCCAGCAGGCGTAAGCAAGATTGATTCTGGTCTTGGCGTAGTTGCTGGTATATCCCATCATCTGGAAGAGAATACCAGAATAGTAGCTGATGAGAGTGTTGCCAGAAAGCTGGGTGAAGAGACCAATAAAGACCGTGACGAGCACACGGCGACGCATGCCACTGGTGCGGAGGAGATCAAGCCAAGACTGTTTGGAAACCTCCATCTCTGTCTTGATAGTCTCTCGGATCTGTACAATCTCGGCTTGGACGAGCTGTGAGTTGGCATCGCCCTCAGCGTGGTACTTGACCAAAATGGCGGCAGCCTCTTCACTTCTGTCGTTCGCGACGAGGAAACGGGGAGATTCGGGAAGTAGGCTAGGTTTTTCTAGTTAGTCTTAATACTTGGCGTAACGAGGGAGAATACATACAAAACGGTGGCGATCTGAAGCAAGGATGGGCAGATCTGGAGGAGAGATGGGACACGCCATGCCCAGTTACTGGGGATATTGGTGGTACCAAGAGCGATGGCCGAAGCCGTGATCTGTCCGATAAAGTACGACGAGTTGAAGAGCGATGTCAGAATAGCACGCTCTTTGGGGTGGCCAAGCTCTCCGATCAAGGCAGCACCAGAGATGATGCAGAAGAGGATGCCAACTCCGAGGAGCATGCGTGCAATGATATACATGGCAACTGTAGTAGCTCATTAGTATTACTGTCTATACCGAGTTCGAAAGACTTCATCTTACCGTGCTGCGCGAAACCTTGAAGAAGGGCTCCTCCAACCATGATTAGAGAGCCCAACATGATGGACCATCGTCGTCCGTAGCGGTGAGCGAACCAAGGCGCGAGTGGAACACCAAAGATAGAGCCAAGCTGATACGACGAGTTGACGAAGCCAAGCAAGCCTGGTTCAATGGCAAAATCGCCATCTTCGTTCGTGCGCCCATTGCCAAAGTCTATTCCCAAGTTAGCACGAACTCGGAGCGTCCAATAGCGTGATTCCTCCGCTTGGATTCGATTGGCCGGGCTTTGACCCAAATTGTGGGTCCTCCTTTGTGGATAAATCTGGGGTATTTCCGACCCCTTTCCGTTGTCGAAGAACAAGGCTCTTTCAACCACATTTTCAACGCTTGCTACTGTGAAACACGCTCTGTTTAACAGATACTTACACTTGTGAAATGTAGGCGCAAACTGCAACGTGTTGATGAGCTGCGAATCGAAGCCTGAAGTCATCTCAACGCCCATGCAGCAGCAAAAGAGCCACACGTACATGAGGCGGAGGTTTGGTTTCTTGTACCATGGTGTCTTGTCCTCTTCGACGAGGCGGGTGACGATAGGGTCGGCCGCTGAACCTACGTTGACCATGATGGCGACGATTTGGAGGCTGTGTGAGGGTTGAGTAGAGGAGGTTGTCTCTCTAGGAGGTTTCACCGACTCGTAACTAGGTCTATATAGTCTGCATTTCTCAGCTGAAATCTCCACGCGGTCCCCGTCCCGCCGTCCCGTCAACAGGCTATTTCACTCGCCAACACGAGGCCATTGGAAGGGTAACATCGTCTAGTCTGACGCATGGCGGCCGACCTGCCAGACGTCACGACTCCATCTCCTTGCTTGCGCGGGGACTGCCATTGGAATAGTGGGGATGAATACGCTCTGGCAGTCCCCGCGCAAGCAAGGAGATATCGACCCCAGGACTAAAAGCCGGGGTGGAATACGGCTAAATGGACCCAAAAAAGCTCATTTGTCGGGGAACCATGCGGAGGTGATGCGGGGAGAATCTAACCAGGGATCTAGAAAGGATCTCCACGCCGCTTCTCGGCCAAATACACGGTTAAACGGGCCGGCTTATTTCAAGCGAGGACAAAATGGTGAGCCGGGGAAGAAGGAAAATAGCCCATTGGCCAGGCTATCATGCTTAAATACTAGGCATGTGGCAGCCTGCAAGATCCGAGCCAGTGGAATTGGATCTGCGTCAAAAGAGGTGTTAAGTGCCGACGTGGGTGTCGTGAAACGTTGAATGGGGGTTTGGGGGTACCACGTTCCATATAGCCTGTTGGTAAATGGAAACAAGAGCAGCTTAGAGAGATCTTATGAAGCTTGCACTATCACCAAGGCGATGTGTAGAGGGTGCTCGCGCGCGGATAATATGTGTAGCTGGTCTGTGCTTCTCGTATGACTCAGTCACACTCAGGGTTCATGAACTGGAGGGTAAGGAGAACTCTGAAGGCTGAGAGTGAGTGAAGATTTCATGTTATCCTAAGCAGCTTCAACTGATGACCGTCAACGACAAAGAGCAAAGATCTAACATGTTGATCAACAACAGTTCAAGTGAGCTTAGGCCTAGCCTCTTCAACTAACAACTGCGGTCCGTTATCTGAAGACTCCCTCTCTCGATCATGTCCAGGTCCCTTCTGCCGCTCCAATAGTGCCAAGCTCTCTGATGCTTCCCACTGCATCAGCCTTCTTCCACGCCATTTCCTGGGGACCCAATCAATGACAAGATCAAAGAGGCTCATAGTAATGAGAAACGCCGAGACCACAATGACAACCACCACCCCAACAAAGCTGAGCGAAGTGTGGTCTGCAGAACGATACTTTACCCTGCCACAGATATTCATCATCGGCGAATCAGCCCATAGGTTCATGGTGTCAGTGGGACGCAGACCGTTCGGCCCCTGGATGGTATTGAAGATGCCGAGTTGTGTAGTTTGGCCATTGCCACCGCGAACCAGTACGTAACTTCTGTCTTCCACTGTTCCTTTTCGAGGTAGTACTGTTCTCCATTGTTCATGTGTCTTGAGGCTCTCAGGGCTGACGAGCCGTCACGCCCGGCAATAACAGCCGGGATACTCGTGTCGGGGATAACATTATCGAGTAGAGATACCGCTGTGATGAGATCCCGTCCTATTTGAGCATCTGAGCTGGCTCTATCGTCAATGGCCTTCATATCCACTAAGGGTATCAGCCCCGACCATGGGAGACAGCGATTGGTATGCTTGGCACACAGCTGAAATCGTTCGTCACACCCGATAATATTAAGGACCCTATCCATTCTATATCTCGGGGGCAACTTGGTAAGGTCAAGGCCCCGGAAGGTCCCATTGGGGTATTCGACCTCTGTATGAACAGACCAGAGGGCGTCGTCAGATTTGTTGGTGAATGTGATGCCTCGGCCGCTGAGCAAGATGATGCTCGGCCCGTGGGAGCCATCGCGCAGTTGGTCTTTAAAGTGCAAGGGAGCGGCTAAAGTTTCGGGCAGCGGATAGGAGAATGGGAAATGGTAGGCATCAAGCTTGTAGGCGGCGCTCCGGTTGTCGTGGCGTACGAGATGGTCCATCATGAGAAAATCATCCGTCGGTGTTATGAAGCGGTATATGTCCATCTTTTCATCAGGCTTGAACCACGACAGGTTTGCCGATGTATAAGTTCCAACATAGAAAAGATCCTCATGGATGGGGGCACACACGCTGCGCCGTCGAAAATAGAGCTCATGGGCAAGCCCCGTGTTGATGCCAAGGTGGGCGAGGCTGACATTGCCCGTGTCGACGGCGAGAGCAAACTTGGTCCGACATACATTGCTAGGGAACGGGCATTCGGCATCGTGAGTGACTGAGACATCAATAGCCTGACTCATCAATCTTTCGCAGTCAAAGATGCCCGACTTGACGTGGTTGAAGTAACAATTTTGGACATAGTTGTCAGCATCAAGCGTGGCGTTGAGTCCCAGCTCGTTGTACACCAGGTTGAAGTTCGAGCTGTTGAGGTCCGGCCCCCATTTGCCGCAGCTCGAGGTAGCCTTGGAGACGACAGTTCTACCAAGAACTATCTGGGAGGTGAGGATTGAGAGGACGACAAAAGTGGCCCAGTGGCCCAATGCTATCACGCCGAACAGGGTTCCCTTCAGCCTGTGTCGATTCCCGGCAGCCTCGGTTTCCTTGTTGACATATGTGTAGCTGAGAAGGCCTACTGCAGCTCCAGTAGCTGTCTCGGAATTGCGGAGGATGACTTGTTGTGGAAGTAGCTGATGATTGATACTGGCCTCGACATGCTGCTGTGTAGGGACGAAGGCCATGTACATGGCAAACCGGCTGATTCTCCAGCTGCGAACTCCAGTGATGGCGACAAGAGTAGCAAGGAAGGCCAAAAGTACAGCGGCATCCCTGTTGATGAGCGTCAAAGTCGCGGATGAGATGGCATCTCTAGAATAGTCCATCCAGACTCCCAGCTTCGCAGGTGTTGAAGGGTTTCCGAGAATCATAGCAGGCGTATACCAAGATTGAGAAGAGTCTCTCCTCAGCTTGGGGGTTGGGTGAAACAAAATGTCGTCCAGCACGTCCCTTGAGTCTCTTTTCTATTTCTCCCACATTCATGGCTGAATATGCCACTCACTGTATTTCGAGGTCCGTCCCTCATTTCGTGATTCACACACGTAAATGCCAAGAAACAGCACAGTTAGTATCCAATTACGAAGTGGCAATAGGCAAGATCCCCTCAGTTTGCTGCTGTGGCTTAAGCCCTTCCAGCACAGGCGCCATGATTCGGCACATGACTGTCAGCGGACCGTCCACATAGGTCAGCTCCGGTTTGTTCAACGGTGGCTGTCAGAGCTTTGGTATGCGGCTTGCTTTTGCAGTTCCGAGGAGGGGCTCCGCACCAGCAAGGGGTAATGCGATAAAGGCTGCGGCAAGGCGGAATAGACTTAAAACTTGACACCGACAACATGCGGGACAACCCGAAGGCGGCATGCTTATCAGTCCAGTTTTGCCTTGGCTGAACTACCACTGGCTCCGGGCTGCATGTGTTATTCTGCATTGACCTCTCTTGGAGCAGGTGGCTTTTGGGTCCTAGGTCTGGAGCGGTCGATCTGTAGGCACACTGAAAGCCTGAAGGATTCTCGACGCAAGTATCTTTTCTTACTTTTTCTTGCCTGGCGCCAGTATGAAAGAGCAGTAGCACCATGGGAAACAAAAGGCGACTTCAAGAAAAGTTTGCTTCCTAATGATATACTTGGAGATACGCTATGAGGTGTCAAAAGCATCGCAATGGTCACGACCTAACGTAGCATAGGTA
The DNA here is from genome assembly GCF_023522795.1 of Fusarium solani. NCBI lineage: Eukaryota > Fungi > Ascomycota > Sordariomycetes > Hypocreales > Nectriaceae > Fusarium > Fusarium solani. The sequence continues at coordinate 937,705 of NW_027072149.1, forward strand.
TATGAATTGGTAATGTCTTATCAAATACGCTTTCTAGACTCTAAATGCTGTGTAAACGTTCAAGCCAGTCCCACAAGCTTCAGCGAATCCTCCCAAAGACGGCCTTCCCTCTCTGGGTCGTAGGTATGCTCAAGATAGCCGGAACTAGCCGGAGGCTTCTCATCCTTAGAGGGCTCTGCTTCTCTGCAGTCCTCCAAATACCTTCCTCCCTTGCCCTCCCACTCCTTTCCAATCGCGGCCCAGACCGTGGTGGCAGCGCCCTGTTCGGGGCTCTTAATCTGCTTCATGAGCTTCTCATCATCCTTGAACGCCTCGAGCTCACTGTTGGGGATATGCTGCGAAAGGCCAGTCAAAATCCCGCCAGGGTGCACACTTAATGCGTGAAGCCCCTGGGCTCCGTATCGTCGTTCAAGCTCGCTGGCCATGTAGACATTGGCCGTCTTGGACTGGGCGTAGGCACCCCACGGAGTATATCCGCCTTTTTGGTAGTTGTAGTTGTCTGAATCGTTGATGCTGTTGAACAAATGCGCCGTAGATGAAAGAATGACAACGCGAGAGTTAAATTCAGGTGTGGTGGCAGCGAGCAGAGCCGGCTTCAAGAGCTCGAAGAAGAGGAAGTGAGACAAGTGGTTGGTTCCGAACTGCGTCTCGTGCCCGTCTTTGGTAAACTCGAGATTCTGAATGGCCATGACTCCCGCGTTGTTGATTAGGATGTTGATCTTGTCTGTCTTGGCCAAAATCTGGCTCGCCGCGGTACGAACGCTTTCGAGCGAGCATTGGTCCATCTCAACGAGCTCCATGCGCTCAGGGTCAAAGACACCTTCCAAAGCAGTCTTTGCCTTGGGAAGATTTCGAGCCGTCAAGAAGAATTTTGCTCCAGTGGTCGAGAGAGCACGAACTGTCTCGATTCCGATTCCAGATGAGGTTCCAGTGACAACAATGACTTTGCCATTCAGCTTGCCTTCCATCCCCTCATCTTTGACGATTTGCAATGCGGTTGGTCTCGCATCTCCAGGTCCCTGAGGGTTGGCATGAGCTGCTGCGTATCGAGACATGATGTATAGTTAAGGTAGTTGTGAACAACTGTGGAAGAATATTGGATGAGAGAGCTTGAGGTGTGTGTTGGAGACTTAGCTTTTCGAGGGCATATTGAGCTCGTTTATAATGTCGGCTTTGCGGGCTAGACGGCTCAGCCGAAGCCTCGCTGTCCTCATAGCTCGTCATCATGATACTCAATGGCCAAAGCATAATTCCTTGTTCCATGTCCATGAATGTCATTCTTGCTCCATATCTAAAAGCCCCATCCTTCACTTCTGATTGGCCCATCCACTCCCCGTCGGTGAAATAGAAACTCTTTCGACTGACCAAAAATTCCTCCTTCGGTATAGCGTCGGAGTTTAGGCCAATGTCCGGATTTGTCGCCAGATCCAAGATAACAACCAACGAATTCCTCCATGTATTACGATATTGACTTGAACGGCTGACAGAAATTACCATTTTGACGCTGGCTTATTCAAGACCTACCTGTTTTCCCCCTTCTTCTGCAATCATCCTCCCTGTCGTTTCGTAAAGATGGGGACTGGTACCCAACACACCGCCGAGGAACGAAAGGAACGAAAGCGACTCCAGAATCGGATCAATCAGAGAGCACGCAGTAAGACCACGTCTATATCCTTACAAGAGATCGTTTTGCCTAATTGGATAACAGGGCAACGTCTGAGAGATCAAAATGGCACCCATAACTCGCGTGGTCCTTACCAGGTTAACCGCTGGCGACTTGATGAATCTCCGGCTCTTCCAGAGCCAACTCCGCAAGCTCCGGTCCCCAGTTCGAGGGACCGTGCCGCCAATAAATGCACTTCAGAGCATGACGATGGACGGTCATTACCATCGCAAGCCTCAACTACCTATCAGGTTCCGGGTCAATTCTCTACTACCAAGACTAGTTGCCTTCGCATCTCTCTACCCATTGATCACCTCCTTTTACCTCTCATAGGCTACAACGTATGCCGAGGAATTTTGTCTAACAAGAATTTGCTCAAACTTGTGGGGAGCTTCATCAGCCCCATGGGTGATACGTTGCCCAGTCAAAAAACATCGGAGTGCGAGATATCTGTCTTCAGACAAACACGCCAATCCATGCCAGCCTGCCTTCAGCCAACACAGCTTCAGATGAACCTACCACATCCTACCTGGATTGATGCACTCCCCTTCCCAAAGATAAGAGATAACCTCCTACGTCGGCAAAACTTTTTCCATCACGGACAATTTCTGTCGGATCTCGTTGGATATCTGACCTATGCGCCGATAACTGTCTCACAAGGAGTACCCGTTGTCGATGAAACAGACGACATTAGGAATGGTCTCATACTTTGGGGAGAGCCATCCTCTCAAGAAAACTGGGAGGTTACCCCCGAATTTTTGATCAAATGGGCGTGGGCTGTCGTGGGATGTGACGAACTTGTCCAATCTTCCAACAGATGGAGGACAGTTCGGGGGAAGACCCTATTAACGTGTCTCTTGTGAGTCGTCATTGAGATGCTAGAGCTGGACTCTTGTTTAAGTTCCCGCCTATTACTAGCACAAGCTATAATCTACATTGTTTGTTCGGGTGCACATTGTCCAATTGTCGGATACCTTCAATCCCTGACACTTGGATCCTTGCCTCAATGACTCTCAGGCTTCTTGGCTCATCTCAGAAAGCAGGATTTATTCCTGCGTGATCTGGGTTCTCGGCGTGTGCCCTCAGCAAAATACCAGGCCAACTTGCCGACGGGAACTTTTCGTCACTAGGCCAAGTGAGGCTATCCACATGTGGAATCTTCTTGGCCTGCTTCACCACAGCATCTCCCAAGCTCTTTTCCGCTTCCAACCTTGGCAAAAGCTTCTCAATCTCGTTGCAATATTCAGCCACTCCCATCTTTGCCCTGTTCTCTTCAGATCCAAAGTCCATGATCACACCAAGTCGGATCAGTCTGGATAGCGGGTCGATGCGCTCTGCTATACCTGGAGAGGTATGCACTGCAATTGCAGTCCAGACTTGATGAGATTCCGCTTCCGAGTAGTCGTGGGCAAGGAGATGAGCCTTTGCGCAGTCGGCGGAACAAAGCTCGAAACGCTGTGAACCGTTGTACAAATCGCTAGCACCCATGTCGTGATGGATGGCTGCAACAAAGAGGCGGGGCAATTGAGGATCGGAAGCAAAACTCGACTGTTCTTTTTCGGCCAGCCATAGCGCCAAAAGGAAAACGCGCAACGAGTGGTTCAAGATGGGTTGAGGCAGTGCATTGCGAGCCAGGGCGAGGGCAGATTGGCAGACCAAAGAATCAGGAATGCGCTGAAGCACAAGAGGGTTGATGGCTGGCTGGAGATTTTCGCTCATGTTGAGATCTTGGCTTGTGGTGTTGGTAAGAATGGTGATGACTCTTGCTTTTAATACACCGCCGATGCGAGAACACAAAGGCGGGGTAATTAATAATAGGAACAATTAATAATAGGAACTCAAGACTCTGACTCTACTCATCCTCGAAGAAACAGGGTCCCGCTGAAAGAGCAGTCCTCATGTACAGTACGGAACGGACATACGGACCCAGCTTTGACTTAACGAACAACAACACACATCTCAAACGCCAAGTAAGTGCAGATCAAAGACAGCTCGGCGAGCCCCCGAAGGGACCGTCAGCAACGCCGTCGGAGAAAGACCGTCAGAGACCAGAGCGTGATGTGGGTCCTGTTTGCATTGACTTTATGCGCCCTGTACATAATTATGAATCATTATGCATATTTCAGCGATTTTCTGTCACCAATTTGCATAAAGACTTATGGATGCATAACCAACCTTAGAGCAAGTACGCCTGCCAGTGCATCAGTGGGCAGCGTCCCTTTGTACCCCGGGAGAAATATTGAGTACCTCGCTTTGGGTCGAGTTCAAAATTTCCCATTGAAATTAATGATATTCATTGCTCAATTCCAGCTTGGTCATTCCGACAATCGGAAGAGACGGGATGCAGTAATCCAAACAGGGCGGTTCTGCCCAGAGTACATTCACTTACCCTGTAGAAGGACGGCGCCACGAGAGGGAAGCCATGAGCTGCTCGTTATCTGGACAATACGAACTGTTATCCTGCTTTTAACTTACCTTTGGTTTGATGTGCTTTCATCTTTGGCTAGCGAGACTGACTAAATATGATAGTGCTCCAAATCGGATTACTTTTTGTGGAGGAGCGCGGTCTGGGATGTTCAGCATAGATACCAAGAAAGATAAACACATACCTTCATAGGTTATAGTAGGAAGCGAAATTAGAAAAGTAAAACAGACTATTCTTTAATCATTTGATAGATCAATAAGAAGCATTAGAAGATGAACCTGCGCTGCGAATACAATCGTACACCAGTCATACCTACCTACAGTTCAAGCCAACCCACCTCGACAAGTTCAACCACGGCCTCGCCAATCCAATAATATTCAGACTCATAAAGGCTTATCGTATTCTCTGACAAGGGTTTGCTCTTGCGCAAGTCTGAGATCACTCGTTCGACCTGGCGCATCAAAGACCTGATGGCTTGCATCTCGATGCCTACCCTGTCAAATAACGCCCTCAATTCCGTTTCAACATCTTGAGTCTGTCTGCAGATAACTTGAGTTGCTTCATGGGCCTCTTGTAGGCTCATGTGGACAGGCCAGTCAAAGACTCTTGCTCTAAGTGCGTGCGTTTTAAGCTCCTCCGAGACGCGACAGATTTGATGGGTGAGGTCATCTAGGCTGTCCTGCTGCATTCTCCTAACCACATCTATGACGACTTGTCGAGATGTGTGGGCTTCTTTAAGAATTTCTAGCAGAACTGTACCGTGCTTGATGAGCCGATCGCATTCCGACTTGGATGCGATCGATTGCCACCGCGTTTGGTTAAATTTAAGTGTTTTTGAGGGTTCATCCTTCATGGCTTGGAAAAGCTCGATGATTGGGTTCTTTGGTCCAGCCGGGTTGAGGTTCTCTTGTCGGACGATGCTTAGATTTCGGTTGGCTTGATGAAAGATGATGGTTTCGTTTATCGGAATGGCCATTGATAGAATAGCTCTCGAGGTGGTGTAGTCTGGAATATTATCCGCGATATTGCTAAGCCGCGATTGAACTTCGTCTAAAATCTCTGTCCAGGGGCCAGTCTGGGGGACAGTCGGGCGAATCCAGGTGCCATTTTTGATATGAGTTGAGCTTGCAACGGGGTCTGTTGCAAATAATCTGGACCAAATTAGACATAATAGTGAGTCTGCCAGTAGAAATACTGGGATGAAATAGAATAGGTAAATGTTCATTTTTACTGATCCGGACCTGTACAAGTAAGTTGTTGGAGGGGGGTCGGGTGGCCTACCTCCTCGTGGCACCACCAGTTTCTTATATGTTCAAACATGATCTCGGTCCTGTTGTTGTTTTGATGTTCATGGCCTTGTTCAAACAAAGTGGGCATTGGCTGCTGGATTAAGCTGTGGACTGTTCATGTCGTAGGTCCTTTTTCATAGGCCTGGCCGTTGTTCACTTCTGTTTCAACACGGGCATCTTCTCGTCCAAGCCTTCACACACTCCAGTTGGTCTACTTGATCGGGAGAAGACCCATTAAAGACGAGCAAGACAAAATGGAAAAGAAAAAAAAAAGTACCTCAGAGGGCAAATGATTAGAAGTTTGATGAGACTGGGACTCGAACCCAGGAGGATTGCTCCATCAGGAATCGTAGGTTGTTAAGGTGACCTTAACCTGACGCCATAACCAACTCGGCCATCTCACCGAATTCATATCTTTTGGGGTCGCAAAGACTTCCCATGTCGACGGCGTGGCCTGGTGAGGCACAACAATGCACTGGACCGAAATGTGTTGAGAAATTGACAGCGACGTAAATTGTAAATATGAAACCAGCCGCCGACGCTTTGTGTTCCCTATTAGAGTTTTATCGCTTGTGCGTAGTTATGCTGTTTCTTTTAGCCTGACCTAGGGCCTGGCCAGGATCAGCCCGGTTAATTGGCCTGCCTGCCAGGGAAAAAGAAACGCGGCCCTGGCAGCTGGGCTCTATCTCTGTTTAGACACGCCAAACGAATGTGATAGAGACAAAGAAACTCCTCATATCATTGATGCAGCTATACTGTAGAAGGGAGGTACATCAGCCCTTGATGGCTTCAAGCCAAAGCGTAATAACCGTAGGTAACGGTAACCAATACGAGAATGGCGTGTGATAACCGTCATCGATTTAAAGATCCTGGCTGATTTAAGCTTATTAAGAATTCCGCTTCCATTCCCCGCATTCACTCTTGGATCTTTTGGAAATAGGATCATCATCCCTCGGCGTCCCTGGTGACCTGCCTAAAACAGGGATTGGCCCCCGAGGCTGGTCTTTGTCATGGCCTGGGCGCCTTCACACCCAAGGGTTACCCCTCGCTTGGATTCTTGGGAAGAAAGAAGGACAAACAAGCTGGTTGTGATTCATTGGTTTCCACAATGCCGTCGCAGAGCACCATTATTTGTGATATTGGTACACTACGCCGGGAAAGGTTGACTATGATAACACGACACAACTGGACCATACAGTCCGACTGAGAGATAAAACTCCTTGCTTATCACTCCACTAACCGAATCCCCGTATTCCCGTAAGCAAAGTAAAGACCTGCCAGCCACAGAATTAGCTGATGTCCTAGGATCCCCTGCATATCTGAACAAGCCTGTCCTGACGATACCATTGTTTATCTTACCCCTCGTTGCTAGCCCCGTCTTACTCTGAACGACAGGAGTGCCTAGACTTGGCTCGCGGCTGGTGAGGCGTGAAGCTCCTGAGCTGCCCCATGCGGAGTAGCACGGTAGCACCGAGAAGCTTGGCATTCACAAAGACCAGTAAATCTTTCCCAAAGTCTCTCAACTATGCAGTGACGCCTAGAATGACCAACGAGGGTGTTTGTTGCGGTAAGACGAGGTATTGGTGTAACTGGGCCCTGGACAACCGGACCTTGCGGAAGAGCCGCCCTTGATCACGTAGCTATATGAACCTCATCTCCTCTCGACTTTTTGCGTGTTGTTTTTTGGTCCTCATCCGCCAGACGCCGATCAATTCCCCACACTGGTTTTCTGACCTGGATCCTTCGGCTTCGTACTACTTCTCGTTCACGAAATTGGGCCTGTGAGCACTACTCACAATGCGTTACACCGTACCCCTCGTTGTGGCCCTGGCCGCCTCTGTCTCTGCCGCTGTCCCAAGGGCACCCCTCGGGGAGCGTGCCGACAAGCTTTTCACACTTGAAATCGCTCCCGGCAAGACGGTCGAGGTTACTGAAGATGAGAAGTTCCAGATGATTGATGTAGGTTATCAAGTTCAATCTGAGCCCTTGAGAACTACCAGTGACTGACAGCACCTAGGATCATATTCACTTCTTTGATATCACTGAGTGGAAGGACCATCAGCCTGCCTCAGCAGCTCGTCTCCTTGCAACCACTGCATCTTATCCCAGCAAGGTTCAGCACAAGTCCAACGTGGAGAAGATCATCAAGAATGTGGACCTCAAGAAGATTGAGAAGCAACTGAAAAAATTCTCTTCTTTCCACAACCGCTATTTCAACTCGAAATACGGAGTTGAGGCCGCTGAATGGCTTCACAAGGAGGTCAAGAAGGTTATCAAGAAGCACCCTCTGGCCACAGTTCGGTTGATCCAGCATCAAGCTTGGTCACAACCATCTATCGTCGTCTCCATCCCCGGAAAGGTGCGCCTCAAGACCATCATCACCGGTTCCCATCTTGACTCTGTCATTTCCAACGACCGTGGTGCTGGTCGAGCCCCTGGTGCCGACGACAATGGCTCGGCTTCCATCATGCTTCTCAACGTGCTAGACGCTTTCCTCAAGGACCCTCGAATTGCCAAGGGTGACCATGATAACACTGTCGAGTTTCACTGGTACTCGGCCGAGGAGACAGGCCTGCTTGGCTCCCAGGACATCTTCAACACCTACTCTCGCCTCGGAATCCAGGTCGAGGCCATGCTGAACCAGGACATGGTTGGCTACAAGGGCCGTGATGGTGTTGAGCGGTTTGGTCTCATCACTGACAACACAGACCCCGGTCAGAACGACTTCCTCAAGGTTCTGATTGAAGAGTACGCCGATATTCCATATGAAGAGTCTCAGTGTGGTTATGCTTGCTCTGATCACGCCTCGGCCAACCGCAACGGATTCCCCTCGTCGTTTCTCTTTGAGACGCCTTTTGGAAACCACAACCCTCACATCCATACGCCTAACGATACCATAGCCTATGTCGACTTTGACCACATTGCTCAGCACGTCAAGGTCACGACTGGTTTCGTTTATGAACTTGCCCATCATGACTTTATCAATGCCTAGACTGGGGTGGATATCCCAATCCAAGAGATGAACATGTCGTGATGACATGGGGTTAGTGCATTCTAATTTGTCTCTTGGTAGAGAGAAATAGAAAACAAATACAGATATGAATATACGTTCGTCATAAAATTTCTTTATGTATTCCATCTTTACCTGTCCAAACGACATTGTGGCAATCCATCGATCCACCACCAAGTGTCTAGGTGGTGTTGAATAGCCTGATGGATTGGGGAATCAAACCGCCCGAACCAGACTTGAATAGAAAGAACTATAGGACCCAGGAAATTATAGTACAGGGTCTCAATAGTAGTTATTGTCTTATATATCACTGCAAGTACCTATTGGAGAGTATGAATATTGCCATTTTTCTCTACTCGGCGTGATACTCAATGACCTCGGCGAGGAGGCCCCAGTCCCATTTCGCGCATTTTTGCAAATAGCAGAAATAGCAGGCTTGAAATGTAGACAGCACACTAGGTATTGTGTCACTTGCAGTTTTGTTTGAGTAATGAGAAAGATAAAGTGTGGTGCTCGCTTTCAGAGAGGTAATTGAACATTGAATCGGATCTAGATACTTTCATTGCCAAGAGCGTTATGGCAATTGAAAAAAGAAAAGAGACATCATAAACTGCAAACCCTAATAGACTCATGGAATTGATCACCACCGAGAGCCACCATAGTTTGATTGGCCGTGATGATGGCCGCCATAGCCACCGTCGTCACGTCGATCGTAGTCATCCCGCCGAGAATCTCCATAGCGCAAATTCTCTTCCTCACGACGGCGGCGATCATTATCGTAGCCGCGGTCACCGTAAGCAAGGTCGTCATCGCGGCGACGACGACGTCGATCGTCATCCGAGTCGGAGTCGCTGCTGCTTGTTGAGTCGCCAGAGTAGTTTCGAGGGCGACCATCCTTGTGGTTCTTCTTGTCCTTCTTGTGCTTCTTGAACTTGTGCTCGATAAGGTTTGCGCCAATTGCGCCAGCGGCGGCACCAGCGAGGCTGCTTAGGAGGCCACCGCCAGCCTTATGGGCAGCCCAGCCAGCTGCACCACCTCCAACAAGGGTTGCGCCGAGTCCTCGTTCTCCGTCGGGTCCGGGCTGACCCTGGTCACCGCCGGGGTATGCGGAAGAGCCTCCATAAGGACCACCCTGTTGTTGGTTGTAGGATTGTCCGCGATTGTCATAATCAGACTGTTGAGGGCCGCCATGGCCGGAGCCCTGTGAGTACTGTTGCTGTGAAGCTGTTAGCATGTTGCTTGATGCCTCGGCGTCGCGGGTTTACTCACTTGTTGAGGATAGCCCTGTTGCTGCCCGTAGCCCTGCTGCTGGCCATAGTCTTGTCGACCTTGCTGACCGTAGCTATCTTGGTTGTAGCCTTGTTGACCATAGCCTCCTTGCTGTCCTCCACCTCCACCGCTGTAATAGTCCTGAGCCGACATGTCTGAGATTGTTTGGATGCTGTAAAGTAGGTTGCGTGTGACTGATCTAGGGAGATTGGAAATAACGCAGTAAAAGCTTATGGGGACCAAATTGAACTCGCAACAGAAGAGGGGTCAGGTTCCCATTTAATATTCCAGCAGCTGCTGTCGTCATCAAGGTTAAACACGAGCTGACCACCAACAGCCACCTTCAGCTTGGCGCTGGTACGTCTTCTGTCTTGGTGTCAATCTCGGCTGATATCATACTTCCTTCATGTCAAGGTGGCGCAGCTCCCGTCCAAGAGCTTAGCTTGACACAATTGTCACGGATTTCGGCACTTTGCCACGACTTGGCGGCCGGATCCGTCGGCATCGGGTCAAGATCAGCTGTGGCTCGGCGCTGGGCGCAGCGGGTCAGATGGCGGAGACGGAGCAGGGAACCTCGGTGATGCCGGAGCGCCGTGAGCTGCTGTTGGGGAGACAATTTGCATGTTTGCGTGTCTGGTGATTGAGCTGGTTGTGTCCTTGGCGTGACCTTTGGACACGCGTCTTCTGCGGCTTCTTAGTAAGATATGCCGGCCAAGAGGTGGAGTGGCTGAAGGTTTACCACACCGTCCAACCACTGATGGAGAAAGTTCCACGGGGTTCTCTTGGCTGCGAGCTGAAATCATTGAAGGTTGCTCAGCTAGAGGACGATCTACTCGGGCTTGCCGGATACTACAAGGCAAATGAAATAGATGGTAGAATAAAGATTGGATGTTAATACACTAAAGCGGCTTTCTTGCATTTCCTTGATGTAGGTAAGTCAAGGCCCTGCAGCTGAATATCGTCAACACATTAATTAAATTCTTGAGATAAGTTCCGGCGGGCGCTTGTTGGAAGCCAAGCCCGACTACCTCTCGCATGCCATAAGCAAGGATTAGAATAAACTCTCAAGCATAAAGAAAGGGTGTTTTAGTCTACGGGAGTTGATTGTGTGGTCTTGTTTGTCACGGGAGGCCCTGAGAATAAGAAGTATGGCCGGACCGACCCGGACACCATCCACTATTGCAAAGCCTATTTAGGTTGACAGTAGTCATTAATCAATAGATATAGTGACTAATCAGAATTGTATCCGGCTAACTGATCTGATCCATGGCCACCTATCGACCAAGTACGTGACACATGGCGGATAACCCCTCCTGCAAGCTACCAAGGTCTTGCAGACTTTAATACTTGAAGATGGGATCACCGACGCCCGCACGTCTGTTCCTCCATACATAGTAGAAGTGCATCACGATACAGCCCGCGGACACGAACAAGAGCAACCCAGCATTGGTCCAGTGGCCGGTTGGATATCCCTTTTTAGCTTCCTCAGCCTTGTAGATCCAGACTCCCACAATCTGACCAGGGGCTCCCATAGAGATGTTCAAGGCAATCGCCAAACCAATGGCTGCGGTGGATTGCAGGTTGGATGAAAGCCAGCCTAGGAGAGGAGGAATGCAGGCGAATGAACCGCAAGCTGCAACAATGAGACATCCATAACGAGGCTAGAAGAGGTCAGCACGTTGTTTCTTACTATGGAGAATTGGCTTGTACTTGCACTATATGAATGAGCTGGCAGAACTGCAGACGCGATGAACCCCACAGCCCCAATGAGAGAGAATGCAGCGGAATGGAGGGCGCGGCTAGAAAGGTCAGCTTCCATCACGGAACAAATATTTGGTGTTGCCACTAACGCGTTGTATCTATCAGCTGACCAAGACACGAGGAGCGTGACTACGTATGCCGCTGCGTATGGAGGCACAGTCATCAACTGAGCTCTCAAGTCTGCGAACTGGAATTGGTCAGCTTGGAATCAACCTGAAGCGACTGGCAACTTACCCAAGGCCTGCAGTGATTGATGGTGTAAACAAAGACAGACTTGAGAATGGTGCTGAAATGCCAAAGTAGATCTATAGCTATGCGAATTAGCAACGCGCGATGACACCTGAGAAAGACAAGCGCCCACCAGGTAGTGGCACCATAGTCTCCATTCCAGGAGCGTCGACTTGGCATCTTCCCAGGTCATGGATTTACTGCTTCCGTGTGACCCTTGTTCGGCCAATCTGGCAGCTGCCAGATCCTTCTCTTCCAGGGAAAGCCACTTGGCTGTCTCGGGATAGTCAGGGAGGCAAAACCACACCAACGCCGCCGATACGACTGAAGGAGCACCTTCGAGGATAAATAGCCATCGCCAACCAGACAAACCGCCAACTTGGTTCATATGGCCAACACCATATGCGATGGCGCCACCAAATGCACCAGCAAGCGTTGCTGAAGCAAGAATTGTCGCAACACGGAGGGATCTTTCTTCAGGGCGATACCAGAAAGTCAAGTAGTATACCAAGCCTGGGAATAAACCTGAGCTGAATTATTAGATTTGAGATGAGATGCAATCGGCGTGATACTTGCCTGCTTCGAAAACGCCAAGCAAAAATCGCATAGCTGTGACAGAACCGTAGTTGTGGGCAGCGCCAAGACACATAGTGATGGTGCCCCAAGAGAACATGAGGAACGAGATCCATCGGCTTGGCTTCATGCGCTTGAGGAAGTAGTTGGAGGGCACCTCGAAGAGCGCGTAGGCAATTAGAAACACCATGAGGGCGATGGTGTAGTCCAAGTTGGACATTCCGGTTTCGGAGAGAAGGTCATGCTTGGTTGAGGAGTTTAGAACCTTGGCATTGCCAATGTTGGAACGGTCGAGATAGCAGAGCAAGTATATACCCGCTGCCAAGGGAATGATGCGTGCATCTTGCTTGCGCAGAAGCAAGCTCTGCAGCTTCGGGTCGATGGCGGTGGCGTTCTCTGGGCCGCCATCGGAGCCATGCTAAAGCGGAGATTAGAACCAGTTGGCTGGCTTTACCAAGAGCTTGGTGTTACCTTTTCGACCGCTGCTAGGTCATTAGCTATATCGACGCGGGTGTCGATGTTGGTTGTGGAACGCATCGTAATGACTATGCTGACAAGTCCTGAGATGAAAGATGAAAGAAATTGCAACAGTCAAGTCGAGAGAAGGAAAAGGAAGCGAGACAAAACCTTTCCTCGCCATGTAACCGAGATATTCCCCGCACCTTTACACTGGGGTGCCGATCCTCCATCCCCACATCCCCATGGAGGAGGAGGGGTGCTCGGCGTCGGTCTCCGGCGCCGAGATATGGGTATTGTGTAGAAATAGACCGAAAATCGTGAATGGATCTACCGGAAACTCGTGTGAGTTATAAATGACGCCCATCTGAGACGCTAAATATGTGTTGGCTTGACTCAGCTGGACACTCTTGTCGGTGTGCGAGGAACTAACCATTGCAGTAGCGAGATGAGTTCCTCTGGATGTGGAGCGGATAAATGAAAAAGTAAAGCAGGTAATGGCGATGGGCATGGATTTGTATCTTCTTATTCTGATTGGACGATTTAGTTCAAGCCTCGGGATCCTTTTATGTGCTCACGGGCAGCTACTTAACTACAGTTTCTGATGCTATGGCTCGTCGCCCATTTTCTCAACTGTGTGCTGATCCATCTGGCATTCCTAGAATTTCCCCTTTAATATGTTTCCAAAAAGAAGACTATCGTCTTTGACAAAACTATATCTATTCATGTCAACCAAGGGTGACAAACTGAGATCCTAGCGTCGCCGCAGGCACTCACCTTGTGTGTAGGAGTGTCTCTCTCTGCAGTATTTGGATCCGATTGTCCATCCTCTGAGAATTAACACTATTATATGCATCCTTCTCTTTAATAATGACTTTAACTACGCACAATATGCTCACCCTTTCGCTCTCCGGCTGTCTTAATCCTGGAAGAGAAGGCGCCGTGAAGGGGCGCCAGAAAACACCAAGAGAAAAGCCGGGCGAATTTTAAGACATCATAGATTTATCCTCTCAAAGTCTCTTTCTGGAGCGATTTGATACTTTTTCGCAGGGTCTTGGTGACATTAGCGATGCGTTCAAGTTCAAAGATCTGGCAACGCAACGGGGTTTCCATGAGGGCCTGGAACACCAGGCTGTAATGTTTCACGGTAACACTTGAATGCTGATATGTGTTAGAATTTTTATTTGGAGATACTGTGAGCGTTCGATGTCCCTTCTATAGACATGATGAAGATCGACAACAATGAACCTGTAAGAATGGTGGCATGAGTTTCCTCGTTGTTTCGGACCACTTGATTAGGACAGTTCTTTAGGAGTTTTATCAGTGTAAGATGATAAAAATTACATATGTATCAGAACAAAGCAACAGCGCGATAATATTTCTATTAAGCGGACAAAAAACCAGTGCCCCTGATGAGCGGTATAATGCCGCATTTGATCTTTAGTGATTGCACCCTACCTCGTTGGCCGCTGCAACAGGGAGCTAATTTCATGAATTAACGAGTATCAACACAGGTATCTCGCTAAATATTGGCATCATACACTATCTGGTCACGCACAATGAGGAATGGTCAAGACAAGCGTGAGCACCAAATTCTACCGCTTCAACGAGACCTTTGAGCTCGTCTTGGCTAACATTGAACACGAAAACTTTTCGCATTTCGACTGCTCCTGGGACGTTCACCGAAGAAAATGAGTAAGCTAGCCTTAACCAGAGGCCCTGTCGGGTCGATCATTTACTACGATCGCTGACCGACTCGATGGACCAATTACACGACGTTCAATAAGCACGAGGCCTATCAGTTTCACATGCAACATCATACATCCCGAGCCAAACTACTCAAAATGTGGAACAAGAGCACGGCAAATGTCCTGAAGAGGAAGGTTACCGAAACTAAGCCAGGACGCCGGATACACGGCAATCAATGTGCTTGAGACGATGCACAGTCTGATTTGCATATAACTCACAAGCCCAGTCCGCGAGATGAAGCTGAATCAGTAAATGCAGAGTTGACACAACAAAATGGTTTCTTACAATTGCATCGCAGCCTTTTCACTCTTGATAGGGACAGCTCTATCAACGGCCAGCCTCCCACCCATACCCTCAGATTCGTCGACGCCAGTTCAGCAACGTCTGTCTCTAGATGGGCCGAACAGTAAGTTACCTAACCACGCTACTTGGACCTATGCTAACAAGTGTTTAAAGGTGTCACGATAGGGTGGAATACATATTCCAAGCAAAGCAACCCTTGCGTTAAATATGGCACTTCAAGAGAGCTGCTTGACCAGGAGGCTTGCTCGGATACTTCAATCACCTATCCTACCTCTCGCACCTGGGCCAATGCAGTAAAGCTCACTGGTCTAAAGCCAGCAACGACCTACTACTACAAGATCACCTCCACAAACTCCTCTGTTGATGAGTTCTTCAGCCCTCGAACTGCCGGAGACAAGACTCCATTCTCCATCAACGCCATCATTGACCTGGGTGTTTATGGAGAAGATGGGTTCACGATCAACATGGACCAGTCCAAAAGAGACGTGATTCCCAACATACAACCTTCACTGAATCACACAACGATTGGTCGTCTTGCGTCTACGGCCGACGACTACGAATTCATCATTCATCCAGGTGATCTAGCATATGCCGATGACTGGTTTCTGAAGCCAAAGAACTTGCTTCATGGAGAACAGGCTTTTCAAGCCATCCTTGAGAATTTCTACGACCAGCTTGCGCCCATCGCTGGTCGGAAGCCCTACATGGTCAGCCCTGGAAATCACGAGGCAGCCTGTGAAGAAGTGCCATTGCTGAATCTTCTTTGTCCAGAGGGCCAGAAGAACTTTACCGACTTCATGAATAGATTCGGACACACAATGCCGCAAGCATTTGCATCGACATCATCAGATGAAACTGCGAGAGTCAATGCAAACAAGGCAAAGCAGCTCGCCAACCCACCCTTCTGGTTCTCTTTCGAGTATGGCATGGTTCATGTGGTCATGATCGACACCGAGACGGACTTTCCTGATGCCCCTGACGCACCGGGAGGATCCGCCAATCTCAACAGCGGACCTTTCGGTAGTCCGAAACAGCAGCTTCAGTTTCTCGAGGCGGATCTCGCATCTGTTGATAGAGACGTCACTCCCTGGGTTGTTGTCGCGGGACATCGACCATGGTACACAACAGGCGATGAAGGATGCACGCCGTGCCAAAAAGCATTCGAAAACATTTTCTACAAGTACGGCGTGGACCTCGGCGTGTTCGGACACGTACACAACTCCCAAAGGTTTTATCCTGCATACAACGGAACCCTGGACCCTTCGGGCATGAACAATCCAAAGGCACCCATGTATATTGTTGCTGGAGGCGCGGGAAACATTGAAGGCTTGAGTAGTGTTGGGAAGAAAACGCCCTTGAATGCATTTGCATATGCAGACGACTTTAGTTATGCCACGATTCGGTTTGTGGATGCTCAGAAGCTGCAGGTTGACTTCATCCGCTCTTCAACTGGCCAGGTATTGGATCGGTCGCAGCTTATCAAGTCTCATAATGAGCGTTTTGTCAGACAAAACTGAGGGTTGATGGACAGATTAGGGGTCTTGTGGCTGCACAAAATAGAGTATCTCATTGAGCCGAGATATGAAAGAATGCATGTCTCGAGAGGGCGTTTTGTGTGTCCGACACG
The DNA here is from genome assembly GCF_023522795.1 of Fusarium solani. Lineage (NCBI taxonomy): Eukaryota > Fungi > Ascomycota > Sordariomycetes > Hypocreales > Nectriaceae > Fusarium > Fusarium solani. The sequence continues at coordinate 954,058 of NW_027072149.1, forward strand.
CTTTGAGAGTGTGGATTGTCACGTGACCACCTGCCGCGTCGTTGTTCAACCCGTGTCTCCTTTCGCGATTGAACAATTCGCCAAATGACAGCAGGCCAAACTAAATGACCAACACCCTGTCCCCAACTATTCGACCCAGATATACCACGTTTTGGTAAGCTTCTCAATGCGAAGCCTGTTCCAATGACCCCAGTCGCTAATAGGACCAGCTTTTGACTGCCGCTACCTACGACTATGCGGCAACCCAGACGCAAGGGCCTTCGGTCGCGGCCCGCACATGGCATGCTTACCCCTGTTTCTGATGATGCTACGAAACCATCCACGGAATCAACTGCTAGTTTCCTCCCTGGTCCCACTGCTGGCAAGAAAAGGAAGCGCGCAGTCGACGCTGAAGCCGCACCTCGACCACCACCATGTGGGCCCTCATCCATCTCTGGTTCAGTCCAGGATGCACCGGGTCTGATCCGCTTGCCTATTGGGAATCCCCAACCTAGCCCGCCGCTTGGGAACACACCTGCTGAGTCCAATGGCAGCGAGCAGCCGGGCGATGCACAGCAAGTCCTCCATAACATCCCCGATAACTCCCCGGCGAATGGCAATGCACAGCAGGACAGTGGAGTCCCCAATCAGGCCCTGTCCAGCGAGGTCGTCGGGCCGCTGGAAGCTGCACCAACGCTTTCCGCGGAGCAACAGGGGATTGTCGACCTTCTTGACCAGACGCCCCCACCCAATGGTTTCTTCACCGGCTCAGCTGGCTGTGGAAAATCCACTGTTTTGAAAGCCATTGTGGAAAAACTAGAAAAGGTTCCAAACAAAGTCTTCTGGGTTACTGCACCCACTGGTTCAGCGGCTGTCCAAGTCGGTGCCAGGACGCTCTCGAGCTATCTGGGGTGGACACCTGAGGATGACAATCTATCCATGGACGATCTCATTGATCTAACAAGATACGGAAGAAAGTGGCTCGAGTACCATCAGAAACCCCCAGAGGAGAGGGAGGGAAACCCGCCGAAAAGTAGCCCGTATACCAGGAAACGTCTGGGGCAAACTCATGTCCTCATCATCGACGAGATTAGCATGGTCTCGAACAATTTTCTGGAGCGAATTAACAAGACCCTGAAAAAGGTAAGGGGCGTCTCCCAAACCTGGAACGCAGACCGCCCTTTTGGGGAGTTCAGCTCATCGTCACTGGCGACTTCTGCCAACCCCCCCCCGGTCCATCCCTTCCAACACTGCGTGGAGTGTGGGCAGGAGATGTACGACCCGAAAACAAAGCAAATTCCCACGGTGTTCAACTGCAAGAACAAGCATGGCCCGTTCCTAGAGAAAAACAAATGGGCTTTCATGAGCTCTGCCTGGAAGGAAGCCAACTTCACCCACAGACATTTGAACCAAATCCATCGCCAGAGCGACGCACACTTTATTCGAATGCTCCAGAAATGCCTAATTGGGCATGCGATCTCTCCAGCCGAGATGCAGGTGCTCATGGACCATCCCAACGACACTGCTAATGCGACCACGCTTCTGTGTACAAATAAAGAAGTTGACAACGTTAATACATTCGAATTTGAGAAGTTGAAGACGCCTCCACGCCGATACGGATGCTTCGACGATTATCGATGAATCAATTATAGGGATAAACATCTTGAGGAGAAATTCAGCCGGCTTCCTGATGGAACCCTGGCGGGCTTGGAAGAACATCGCCTCAGGCGAGAGCTTTCCGTCAAGCCCGCGATGGTTGTTGTCCTACAGATCAACCTTGACATCGGGGCAGGGCTGTGCAATGGAAGCCAGGGCATCATTTGCGGTTTCGAGAAATTTGACGAAGCGAAGCTCCCGAAAGCTCAACTCTCTGACGACAGTATTCCTCCTTGGCAGGCTCTTAGGGGGAAGCATGCAGAGCTCAGAGAGGAGCAGATCCGAAAGTTTGCGTATCGACAGAGGGTGAAGGCATGGCCACGAGTCCGCTTCCACAATGGCAAGAAGCGGACCATTTTCCCTACTTGTATCGTCACCTCTCTCGGAGACAGGGAGCCCTATTCTCTTCTATCCCGTACCCAGATTCCGCTAGTCGCCGGATGGGCTATGACTGTCCATAAAAGTCAAGGAATGACGATGGACCGTGTCATTATTAACTTGTCAAAAGTGTTCGAGGAGGGCCAAGCCTATGTCGCCCTGTCGAGGCGACCAGTCTCCGGGGACTCAAACTCGTGGGCGACTTTCAAACGCTGGCAATGGGCAGTGCCGGAAATGAGCAAGTGAGAGCCTTCTTCAGGAGACATTTTGCACAGGAGCTATCCCTGACCCATGAAGAGTACCAGCCAAGCCAACCCTTGCCTCCACGCCGATCCGTCTTGCCTCAAACCGGCCCTGATGCTACACCCGCGGTAGATCACCCAGACGATGCATCATCAGACGAGTTCCCGGACATATCTTTCTTGAAGGATTTTCCCGACATCAGTTCTTTGGAAAACTGTCCAAAAGCTGGGACCCTGGGAGATGGCCCAAAGATCACATCGGTGGGCCATTGTCGAGATGCTGCATCCTCCGGAGACCGCCCTGAAGCTGCAATCCCGGACGAGTACTCAGACGATGAAATTGAATGGTCATCTTTTGATTGGGCATGAGTTTCAACACGGGCTGACTCGGTTTACTTAAGCCAAGATCATTGTGTACACGAGCTGGTACGAAGTGCTTCGAGAAGCATGCGTTTCTAGTTATGATCCTCCAACGATTTTGCTTCCGGTCCAACACTAATAGCAATCTTCCGATGTCTCAATGGGCAGCTTTGTTACATTGTCCTCGGCTGTGGTTCTGACATGCCCATGTCACTTGCACTCGACGCCTAATACCATGGCTAGTTGGTTAGGCAATTTTACCCCTTGTGCTGACAATGCCCATATCCCAGTCCATGATCGATATTTTGCTGCTCCCTCTCAATGCAGGCATCGATGAATTTATGTGGGAGCGCCCTCAGCCTCTCGTCCTTCTCTGCCAGAACCTCTTCCGCCTTGGTCGAGTAACTATCCCGGAAGACATACCAGAGCTGCTTACCCAGGTCATCATCCATCAGTGGTAACGGGTAGTACGGGTCGTTTTCGAAAAACGCCATCACGAGTTGCTCGACCAGAGCCTCGGGTTGTTCCCATCCGATTCTCTCTTCCCATTGGGTGCACAAGTTAAAGTCAAGCACCCAGATTCGAGTCGTCTTTCTTCGGCCTTCAGTTGAGGCCCAAGGGGACTCTAGAGTTGTCTGCGGAGAAGGAGTTTTCGCCGGTTGTGGACTGACACTGGCCTCACTGCCCAGAACAAACTCGACATCGTACCCATCCACGTTGGCAGCCCAGTGGATCACCGCCAGTGCTTCTCCAATCGCCGAGGCATATGATGAAACGGGTAGGCCAAGGTTCATCATTTGATCAAGGCACAGATTGAAGTTTCTGAGAGAAAAGTTCACCTGTCGAGGTTGGTGAGGTGAGCGCCGTCGGCCAAGGTAGATCCGAGCCAGACAATCGCGGTTCAAGGGGCTCTCCAGCGCGGCTTGTTGCATGCTTTGAGGGCAATACCTCTCGATCAATAGTTCTCGTACAGCTCCAGCTAATGGCAAGATGTGTTCTGAAGTGAGTGCCGAAGATGGAAAGGGAAAATCGTCGTGCTGTTCCATGAACAGCCCCTTGTTTTCCCGCCACCGTCGGTTTTCCTTTGATATGTGTCTAAATACCCGTGGAACTCGACACTGGGGGGTATCTCTCTGTCCCAAGAAAGCAGAATAGATAGCTTTATGGGCTTCATAGTCGACCCAAAGGGCGTCCTGAAAGCCCGGTCTAGCCACTTTGACTACCATCCCTCGGCCAGGCCATTCAAAAACGAGGCCGCATTGTCCGAATCCAATCTTGCGAAAGCCAATAGTCTTTTCCGGGATCTCTTTGGCGATGTTCGAACCTCTACTGCTGATGGTCGTGTCCAAGGAAAGAAGTCGGGTAGCCAAGTCCACCGCGCAAGAGCCCCTTCTCTTGTCTAAAATTCTCTTCCAGATGTGCATTTCTTTGCTGGTCGAGAAGTTCGGATAGTTTCTCTGTGGCTAACGCATCGGCGGAGGAGGGTTGAGGTGGGAGCTTAGCAAGGCTCTCATCGTGTGGGATGTCCATCGTGATCGTGGAGAGAGAGGGCTGGGAGGAGTATCCCAAATTGCGATGTCGTAGGATTAAAACAAAGCAAGTATTCCGTTGGGGGCATAATGAAGCATTTTATACTATGTGAAAGTCTGCGTCTAGGCAGCTAATTTAGCTTCCAGTCAGCATGATGAGGAATCATTTTGGGGGCAGTGCAACATCAATGCAACCGATGGTTGCCTGTCTACACAACTGTTTGGTCTAACTAGTTGAATGCTAGACGTGATAGTACTCCCCCACTAAGTAGTGAAGGCCCCGAGGATGCAACTGAGATTTGGAGCTGCTCTCCAGATAGTTTGGAGCGAGACTCTCATCACTGATCTACATGGGCAATTTACACAAGACACTGCACTCGAGCTTTCAATCCAGTATCGTGTTGAATAATGTGCATTCGAAATAATTCAAGTCATTCATTCATGTTCAATCCCAACCTCCTTCACAGCACCCCCGCCTAGTTCTGTTACATTCCATCAGCCAGCATAGCATCAATCATTTGAACATGTCGGTTCGCGTTGGTCTCGCTCCACTCGTTGTCGTAGTTGAGACCATATGGCCAAAAGTGGCCGCCGCCACAGTTGATGCGGGCATTTGGGCCGTCAAAAGACTGAAGGAGACGGGTTGCAGAAGGCCAGTTGTTGGCTGCGCACTTTTGGTCAAAGGCAGCCGTCTGTCCAACACCAAGGGTGTGAGCAATCTCATGCATTGCCGTCCGCTCAGTCATGTAAGCCCGGTTTGAACCGAAGCGGAGATCTCCGTTGTAGCTTGCTTCGGCAGTGGGGACGCCGGGGGCGTAGTAGACGCGGATGGTCTTGCTGGCGTCGGTGAAGCGCCCATATCGTGCCACGGCGCGACGCATGGCCTCCTCAATCCGCCCGTATGCATCAGCCTGGTCTGATGTTGGGTTGGAGGCCTTTTGCAATGACCACGTCAAGGCTGCTGAGGCGGTCGAGGCGTAAGCCAGAGCGACAGTCAGCAGAGAGAAACGCATCTTCTTTGTTTGTTGGATATCAGGATTTCGATAGGTTGAGGTGTCGATACTGGTGACACTGGAAAGGTGAATTATGAGAACGAATGGCGAAGTCTAAGGCTGATATAACAGTTCAGGTCTAACTGGATCCTGCGTCTACTGGTAAACTTGTTTCACTCTGGCGTCGTTCCTACTTATATCATGTTTACAGGCCCCTGCAACTGCATTACCGACCTTCGATCTTATCCCTTTCAATTTCTTCGTTTCATCCGCTCGTGTGGAACAACTACCGTCATAGCTCCGATTGGCCCTTGCGGGACTACCTGTGTCAGGTTGATGCGATCCCTGCCTCTTCTTGCTGATGCAACCCTGTTAAGGTCACGGTTCTTCCGTTGATGCTACACAATTCCGCATGTCTACAATCGCGCCAGTAGCGGTCATGGCCATCACTCCATCGGCAATGATGGCGGTCACCAATGAATATCCATTTGGGGTCTATACAAGGAGTACCCTAACTTGTCCCCTTAGAAAGCCATTAATTAACCATCCAAGCTCTCAGTACTCAGCTCTCACTGATAACCATGGGCATGGAACATATCGTACATCTTGGTGATAGACGGGTACCACGTCAACAGGCCCCAGATCGTCATACTTATTCTCTCCTGTGCCATTGAAACCAAACTGACGGTCTATAGCGATCGCCCAGAATAGACTTCGGACTAATTAATACCTAACTGGGATTAATGCTTGGCAAAAAACTGACCATTGGTGGAAGATCCTGGTTCTCGGTGAAACACTTTCAGATGGGCAGTTCTCCCGACAGCGGAGAAATAACTTTAAGACTATAGACGGCCATATCGAGCCACTTCTGGTAAGATTTTCAAGACTCTATCGCGGGATCCCTGGACCCTTTGTTTCAAAGCCTCCTACTTAGGCCACACTGGGCCGAGGCAGACTTCCGAATACTAGATAGGAAGGTGACGATGAGCTCAAGAGTATCACGAGAAAGCGCAAGTAAAGGGTTCCAGGGTGGTACATTTCGGACTTGGCTGCTAAATGTAGAGCTGGATACCCATAGTGGCTTTAGCTAGTAGAGATCTACACAGCGTAGCCATTCTTGATACACTCATCTCGGAGGCGCTTAGCACTCAACGCTTGCTCAACCTTGCCATCTGCAGCCCACTCAACGATCCTAGACCTGTCCAGTTCTTCTGTTGCCGGTTTCCACCCAGCCTCTTCCAGTCCTTGTGCTGGATCAATGGCAAACTTGAGATACAGCTCCTGCATTCGCTTACTAACGCGTCTTTGAAAGGGAGTTGATGGTCCGTCAATTTCGTAGGTGCCAAAGACCAGAGGCAGCTCCGCGGTGTGGTAAGCCCCTAGCCATGGCAGAGGTGAGATGTTGGTGAAGTTGCCAGCGTAAAGGTATTGGTATGTTGTTGCCCCAGCCTTTGACCGAAGCCTGACTTCCTTCAACGTTGTGCATTGGAGATTCAGTCCAAAACCCTGGGCTATCTTGGCAAGATCGCCAGGTAGTTCAGTCGCCGTTTTGCTCCCTTCAAAGTCGTATGGAACGACAGCGGCTCCTTCGTTGTTGTTGGTGCCGATCAACATGGGAATATGAGCTGGATACTTGGAAGTATTCTTTCCGATTCTCTCAGTGTAATTGGAAAAGATGGTGACGTTGTCTGCAATGGTTCCAAACATTAGCCCATCATCAGCGGCGCCTCCCTTGCCAATATCTGCTTGCAAATACGCCTTGATCTTGGATTCGGGCGCCCTGCGCATACACTCTAGCTCCTCCTTGGGTGATAAAGCGCCACACCCAAGATGGCTTGCAGCTATTGAGAATGTACTGTGGTTGTTGGAGTCAGACAAGACGCTTTCAATGGCCACTGCGTTTCCGGAGTCGGCAATGACGCCTTTGACGATGGGATCTCGGGGCCAAGCAAACAGATAGCTGTCCACCGAGTACGCTCCCGCGCTTTCTCCCCAAAGAGTGATGCGGGAGGGATCACCGCCGAACCGAGCGATGTTGTCACGCACCCACTCAACGGCGAGGCGTTGATCAAGGAAAGACAAGTTCAAGTTCTTCCCGTCCTTTGCTAGACCAGCAGCGTTGGGAAGACCAAGAATATTGAGGCGGTATTGGACTTGAACAACTATATGTCTCTGGCTGCGTTGGACCCAGTTAGGGGCGAGCTGGAAGGGAACGTTGGTGCCTCCGAAGCTATAGCCTCCACCGTGAATCCAAATTATGACAGGTAGAGAGTCGTGGTGTGTGGAAGCTGTCGATACCGTCTCCTCAACTGCCCTCTTGGGTGCAAACACAGAGAGTCGGAGGCAATCCTCAGTCGTGTTGGAGTAATCTCCCCGCTGAAATGAAGCGGCGGTAACGGGGCCGTCCGTAATGGTGCCTCTGAGACTTGGTGCAACATATTGGAAGCAACCAGCAGGCAACTTGGTCGCTTTGGTGACCTCTTTTCCCGCATGCCTCTTCGCGACGGGGGGTGCAAATCGGAGAGGTCCAACGGGGCTTTCGGCGTAAGGAATATCCAAGAATGAAGCAACTTTGGGTTGCGAATCGGTGAAAAATGGTGCAAAGATACCAGAGCTGGTGTTTATCGCAACTGGCGAAACGTGATGTTGAGTAGATGGTGCCGCTGTGGTTGACGCAGCATCCAGCAGAAGGGACAAGAGGTGAAGCGACATCATGTTGCCTATTGGTTGACTTGTTGACCTACAGCTCATTACGCATCTTCATCAGCCATCTTTTAACTTAATCTATATGCCATGAAGCAGCCCCGTTTACTCACTTTGGTATCTCGAATTACCAAGCCGTTGTCGGCGTCTTCATCTTAACTCCGATACCTCCATGTTGATTCTCAACTCATCATTGGCCCGACAGCCCAATAACGCCCAAAAAAGTAAGCGTTAGATGAAGAAAATGGTAAGCATGGATCTTTTATTTCACTGGCTGAGTAATGGGGTCCGTAATTACGTGCTGGCTGGGCGTCCTCAGTCTACGGAAAACCACAGTTTTCCAAACTCCGACAGCCAACTCCCTGGCCACCTTTCCGATTAAGCGACATCTTTCACCTTCTCCATATCACCTACTAGAACTCTTGGTCATGAAAAAGCTAGCACTAGGGGACAGTAAAAAACTCCAGCCTTGAGTTGTCGTCATCGGTCATTTTATAGAGGCAAAACATGCACCTATTATCAGGCTATCTCGGTCACAACGAGGGCGAGGCGTTGCTGCAAATGTGAACTAACAAGAGCAGTACCCTCATGGCTTTTATGGAATCAATAATTCTCTCTAATTAGTGTCTGAAGGTCATATAGACCTCGTGAAACTGCTGTCATTAAAAGAATCCCGACAGTAGGGTAGTTCGCTAATGCCTCGGCAAACGAATGTGATATTTCCCACCACATTGGCAGACATCAACTTATTGAAGATAGGGAAAATTTGTTCGGTTAAAAGATTGAAAATGACAAGAGAAGTAGAGTAGAGGACAATGATATCAAGTAGGTAGACAAGGGGGAACGTGATCTAACGCACAACTCTTGAGGGCATAAATCGTGGACAGTGGCATGTCCAGGTTATGCTTGCATAAATACTGCAGAGTGCGGACTAATGTTGATCCATTGACTTCTGCATGTGTGAGTGGTCTCATATCCTTGCAAAGGGTGAGCATTGCGAGTTCTTAATATAGCACGATACAGGGATCATCCTTTGTACACGAGCTTTCATAACCCCATTCTTACACCCACAGTTCGCTGCCTAGAATGAATTGTCAGATTAATTCCCTGCCATCTTCAGTTCAGAGAGTTACCCATCATTCATAATTCATTATCCACTTTCCGCCATGAAAGCGAAACTCGGCGGCTGGCTTCAATCCGGGCTCGACGTTGTTCGAGGCAAGAATAAAATTCCTCCTTATCTCCCCGAGCGACGACATTATGTTTTGACCCCCTCGGCTTCTCACGAGAACCTCAACCAAGCCCCTCCGTTCTTCAGCAAGCTACCTCCCGAGATAAGGCATGAGATCCTCGTGTTGGCATTCGGCGACCGCACGTTGCACATGGACCTTTCTTTCGATCACCCAATGACCCCCTTCCCATATTGGCGTACTTCGGCATGGCCCCATGATTACATGAATGGGCCTTGGAAATGGGAGCCAGACTACCACAAATCAAAACGCTGGAACTGGCGAAGCAGCATATGTCATCGTTGTCGACCCGACCGCCGTGAGCATTCACTGCGAACAAGAGATGAGCCCTATGAGAGTGAGCCAGATGCCGGAGATGACCACTGCCTTGATGGGTTGGGGCAAAATTGCGAGTTCTGGCCCGGAGAGTCACCGTCGAAGTGTTTGATTGGTGTTATGGGCTGGCTTGTGGCTTCTAGACAGGCGTGAGTTGTGCAAACAAATGCCCATGTTGCATTCTTATTGTAATTGTTGCTGACTTGTCTGAGTGACAGATACGTCGAAGGGATTGCGGTGCTCTATGGGACAAACACTTTCCACATCTCGACCCAGGAGTTTCTGGGCCGTTTATCGCAGCTTTTGCTCCCCGCTAGGCTTGCTAGCATTTCGTCATTGGAGATCGTATTGCCCCTAGAGTTGGAAAAGGAGGAGAACGAAAAATATTTACCCCAGCTAGATCCTTTGGAGACTACGCTGTCCATACTTAGGTCTACGTTTCCGAACGCATTCGGTCTTTATCTCGCCCTCAAGATCAATATTGACCATCCAGACTTTCTAGACTGTCATACCCTACTCAAGGCCTTGGACATGTTTACCACTGAAAGCGAAAAACTGAAGCATCTCAGAGTTTCTATCACGAGCGCTGTGTCAGGGCTTAAAATTAAGTATCCGTGGACGGACACGTGGCTACAGAAGCCCATGACCAAGCAGTTCTGGCCACCAGAGGATGGAGTTGACAGGAATGGCTACTGGGTTAAAGGGGGCAATGCCAACGGCGAGAGATGCGTGGAGGCCATTTGTATGTGTCCTCACCACAACGGGTTGGGCTCTTCTCCTTCACGGCGTTTGGCTTCATGACAGTCTTGTCTGAAAAGCTCTGCATCTGCATGAGACGATTACTGCCTTGAAGTCATGGAAAACTATGTTTAATGCAGTTATTACAAAAAGTATGTATGAAGGCGATTTGGCCTTGCACTATATACTGATGCGCCTTCTTTTCCTATGCTTCTACCCCCCGTCTGTTCCTTGTTTGATATGCAGGGGAATGTTTTTCAGTTGAAAGACTTCATGTTGTATGAACAGGTATTGAATGAAACATTGCTAGAATGCTTAGGCTTAGCAAGTGCAGCTGAAACTACCCACACCGTTGCAAGACTATGGCGTCTTGAACTTGTGCTTTATCTCGTCCTCAGAGAATCTCCGAGTATGTCTCTGTAGAAGCTTGACACGCTCATCCATGTTCAGTGACATTTGGCTACCAATAGGAACCAAGCACTCTGCCAGTCGCTTATAATCCTTCATCAGTAGCCTCACAGTAACCATGAGATAATCGATATCGTGAAAGACCAGGGCTTGCTGAGAGGCGTAGATGTGCTTGGTTTTCAAGAAGGAGACCGGGTGTTCACGCCAGTGGCGCATAGGGTTGAGGTGGTGAGAGGTGTGATATCCGTCGTTGAAGCAATGTCGGTTGCTCTATAGAAAGATTAGCATGGAGAGCATAAGTCGACAGGTGAAAAGAAACTCACAGCAACATCGATGAGAGTGATACTTGATCGGTAATCAGAATCTGGCTCATCTGCATCAACAAATGCATGCTGTCCCCAGTTGCCAGCCATTAAACCAAGTCGGAGAAGAAACAGAGGGATGAGGAAAACAAAGACAGTGGCTCGTGGGTTGATGCGATAGAGCGTGTATAGCGAAGTATAGGTCGAGAGTTCCCAGAACGCCGCCTTGAATGCCAATGAAGTCCTGCCCTTGCGAATGAAATAGTAGGGGAGCTCGGCCCAGATGAAGAAGAAGAATCTTCCTGTATAATGCAAGAAGTGAAGAAGGCTGTCCCTCTGGTATCGGATTGTTGAAGACAGATCATTGGGTCCGTTGCCTTCAATGTGGTGGTGCTTGACGTGATGGTAAAAGTATGAATTCCACGTATGGCCCATAAGAGGATCGAGGATGTATGGGAAAATGTGATCAAAAAGGGCAAGACGCTTGTGTAGGATGCCGCGCATATGGATATGTTGGTGCATCATGAGGGTGTAGGTCCCCATGTAGGAGAACTGCATGAGAAAATGCAAGACGCCATGAATCCAAGTGAAGCTGTAGAAGAGAAAAACAGCGCTGGGAATGGAAGTGAAGACATAGAGCAGAAGATGTGTTAGCATGATAACATCCGTCTCCACGCGTACGAGGGAGCGCGCGATGCGGATGTAAGGACGTAGAAGAAGCTTGTCGAGAACAGGAGGCAGCTTGATCTGGTCAAAATCCAGATTGTTCATGATGGTCGGCTCAAAATGGGCATCATTGGGGTCATTCAATGCCTGAAGGTGACGCACAGCTTCTTCGTATGAGAGCTGGTTGGCTGATAGGGGGTCAATCACTTGTCAATGGCTACATGTGGGTGATGGAGGGGATCGACAGAGCGTACGCACCATGCTGGTTTGGTGATGTGCCGTCATTTGATGCCTCGGCGTCGACATCGGGAGTTGATGCATTCAGCGTCTTGCCATTGGCCTTGGCAGCACCATCTCCGCCTTCTTTCCGTGTGTGCTCCCTCAAGTCCTCAGTGAGGCTCTGCAGCACCACAAGGTCTGCCTTGGTGAGCTGCCTGTCGAAAACAATGTACTTGTCCATGGCGGGCAGTGGTCTGTGAGCAGCTGACAGCGGGGTGTAGTTAGTGTAGACGTGCCAACGCTGAGCTCATGGCATCACAGTCGTATGAGAAGGGAGGGAACGAGCTTCAAGGACGAGAGCGGCTGACAGTTTGAGCAACTCCTTGGCAGCAACGTAAAGGGTCCAAGTCAGAGAAAAAAAATGAAATGAGCTAGCAAAGTCAACCCCCTTAACCATTCTGTTTTCAGCGGCTGAAGCGACTCCGCTTTGGGCGGAGCTCTAGTGGGACAAGGGTCCAACATCCCGGCTCTCTGGCTTCTGTTGAGCCTATGATGGACGCTCAAGACTCACACCGCAGAATTGTTTGCCTTCTTGTCCATCCTTTGAATGCATGCAGAGAGGACTGAGGCATTTCAGCTCGTCTAGCCATAGCATAGCCGAGGCGGCACGGTACACACCGCTAAGCGACACGGAAAGCCTCGCTGTTCATGATTCGTGCGTGGGTATTGCCGAAGCGTGCCTTTTTTATGCCCGCTTGTGATTCATTATTTTTAGTCCAAGCCAAAGTCGATTTGTGCATCTTCAAATTATCGGGATACTCCGTCTTGATCGTCCCATTAGCGCAACAAGTTGCATCATCACCAGCCGTGTTTCCCCATTATCCTCAAACAGCCTTTTAACCACGTGTTCGCGTAATCACGGATCAATGGACACAACGAAGAGATTGAAGTCGGGCTGTGCATAAACGTATTCCCGAACTCGCCTCGGCTCGCTCTCGGAAATAGGTTGAGGGCGGTGAATTTGGGTAAGGATTCTCGAGCTTTCAACTTCCAACGCATATAGAATTTCCATTTGCATGACTATAGAAAGGCGAACAATTTCGTATATCAACGAGAGCTATGTTCATCAGTCACAGTTTAGGTGAAAGCATCATCACGCACATGATGAAGCCTCCCTGCCGAGTACTGGTTCATTCTTTAAACGCATATACGTGTCATTTAGATAAATTGGATGATTGATATGCTTGAACGACACCTCTTAAAGCAGAGAGCTATATTTAAGGCAGAGAGAACTCTAGCCAATTGGTTGCCTCGAAAGTTCCATTCCCATTAATCCAAGCTCATTCGATACTGCACGAACGAGGTCTGGGCCATCGTGTCGTATAGACCGCGGGCTCTGGTATTATCATGCTTCGTAAGCCATTGGAGGCGCAAGCAATCCATATTCTTGGCAATCTCGGCGACGGCCTCAATGAGCTTCCGTCCTTGGCCCTGACCACGAACTGATGGGTCAACAAAGAGATCTGAACCTCGAAATTAGCTTCGTTGTCATTGCCATTGGGTATTGTAACGATCTCAAACATAAGTACGACGTTGAACAGATCAGACAACCCATAACCAATGTCTTTGAACTCGAGAGCGCAGTTAAGCAAACTTACCATTGAGCATAAGGATCTGCTTCTCGCTCCATGGTGTTTGCTCGGAGAAGAAATGGGCGATGCCCACTATCGATTCCTTTCCACCGACAGTCCTCCTCAAGACCAGGGCTTGCAGATCATTCTCCTTGTTAAGGATGCGGTCAAAGGTTCGTTTGTATTGCTCTTCCTCAATGGTAGCCTGGTAAAAGTCGATGTACGCCCGAAACATGGCAGACCATCCGTCAAAGTCGGCACTAGTTAGCTCATTGATCTGGTATTGGGCGCTTGAAGCCATTGTTGGCGGAGCTGTAAGTGCCAGGGCGAGGTTGGTAGGGAGAGAAGTTGAACTGACTAGCGATAGAACGCATTCCAGACCCCATACGAAAATACGAGGATGAGTCAGTCGTCCTGTTGGAAAGTGACTACGTGTTCCAGCCCGGTCTAACTTGACTCGTGGCTAATGTGGCCCATTTTTGTCTCCATGGCAGCCAATTGTCGACCTCTAGCAACTGGGTGAGAAAAATTGGGTGATGAAATTGCGAGAGAACAATGAGATGTCTCTATGACTGAAGGATAGAGAGGGTTCTTCCTTGAAGCACCGCGAAGCGTTGGGGTTGATAACGTCTTTCGATACGTTACATGTTGTTCGTTGCCTCTTTGCCGAACATGCGTTTGTCCATGAGAATGAAGATGAAACACGACAAAAGTTGTTATTTCTCAGTTAAATTCCATAAAAGCAAGACACCTTGCATCTTTCCTCGCCTGCATTTGGTACATCCCTACAAACACCTATTTGTGAGGGAATGTCGGGTGTACCTCTGACAGCAATTCTGAGTCATAACCATCTCGTCAGTCAGTGTACACAGTGCTCGCATAGAAAAAAGCCAAAGTTGTTTTGTTTGTCGAGGATGAATTGAAGGCAAATAGGAAGCCAAATGGGTGACACTGACAATTGGGCTGGGGATCCTACAATGCATCGACATTCATCCACGGGGAGGATGCAAATTACTGTAACAACCATTCCAAGGTATCTATCTGTACGGACCATATCTTCCTTGACATATCTCGCGAAAATACCTACTTCTTACAGGCACCGAAACTACTATCATTTGTTGGCTGCATCAAGTCTCACTTCGATGGGTTGGAGCCTCCTGATGAATGAGACCACTTATGTAGGCGTTTCAATGGAAATGCTTTCTTTCTAAGTGTTCCATGGTCAACTATTAAACTTTAGAGGTCCTATGAAGGACACGATGTACAAGCTCATTGAGATTAGGTAGGCAGCAACTTGTCAGAACCCTCACCTTGTGGAACACCCTAGCCAGCGTGGTGGTAAAGAAAATGCATTGATGCAAGACCACTACGGACGATGGCTATACCTATGAACAAGATTCACCGCGTCCCAGTTTAACATCAACATAATCTTGCGAGTTCATGTCACCCAAGTATTCCGTCTAAGATCCCACAACAGAACCTCTCCTAACCTCACAGGCGAGCTTGCAACTCTTTCAGAACCTTCAAACTACCCTGTACGTCTCACACTCATTGGCTATCATAATCAATAAGTTCCCTTCCCCAGATTCCTTGATAGACCCTGCAGCCAAGGCCTGCTAGTCCTACACCCTCTGGGCTTAAGCTCCCAGAACCATACTCATACAATGTCTCGTTGAAGTCCGGTGCAAGGATTAGCGTGTATGCTATTCTATGTTAAGTTCGTGCCTTGTTTTACATGGCTTTCAACGATCCTAGAAACTCTTGTCTGAGCATCGATGTATTGCGAATTCCACTCTCTTCGGCAGCGTTATTGGAACATCACCATGTCAATAGACATTCTGTAAACAGTATTGCGACATCTTAATTGCCGAATCTCCTATCGTCCGGTCATAACAAGCACGGCAGACATCGGGTGTATAGAAATGGATGTCTCCGGATCCGCCAGCAAATACCACGAAGCACTCCGCAAACAATGACACGAGAGTGCCAACACGCGGGGTAGCTGCAACTGAGCAAGAGGGGTCGATAGAACAATTCAACTTTTATCGGGAAAAATAGCCTAACTTGTCCTATCAAAGGCCCATGGATCTGGGAGGGGTTGCACCTCCACCCCCACTTTCGATACTCTCTTGAATCTCTGGCTAACCTCACCAGAATTATCAGTATCGAGAGGGGTGTGGGGTCAACGGAAACCCTCGGCTCTCACGGATCGGCTTGCCTAGTCTGAAGATAACGACGCCTCACTTGAAGCGGCTCTTACGCTAAGGAAGGTTATCGCAGGAGGGGTATGAGGCCGGATCTAACAGATAGGATATCACAAACTTTGAGTATAACAAAGAGCTATTGAGAAGACTATCCTATTCCCGCAGTTTGAGTACCAACTACAGCTATCAATCAGCTTCTGTTCTGCAAGTCAGACCTCTTGTCGACGCCCTGCCACAACACCAGAACCCAACCGCAAGGACCATCACCATGTGGAAGTTTCTCGGCCTCTCCTCCGACAAAGACTCCAAGACAGCCCCAGTTCGTGGCCTTCCGGCGTCTTGGTATCGATCTCCAGAAATCTACCAGCTGGAACGTCGCGCCATCTTCTCCAAGAAATGGATTCTCCTCACCCACATGCTGAGGTTCAAGGAGGCCGGCGACTACCTCTCTTTCACCTACGCCGAGTTTCCATTTTTCCTCATTCGAGACCGGGACGGCAATATCAACGGCTTTCACAACGCTTGCCGACACCGTGCCTATCCCATTGTGCAGAATGAATCAGGAAAGGCTAGAATTCTGAGCTGCAAGTACCACGGTTGGTCTTACGGGTTCAAAGGGAATCTTGCAAAGGCACCAAGATTCGATACCGTACCCGACTTCGACAAGAGCCAACACGGCCTGTTGCCCATCAATGTGCACGTCGACAAGACAGGCTTCATCTGGGTCAACTTGCAAGCCGGAACACCAGAGGAGCCCTGGGAGAAGCAGTTCCCTGGGGTTGATGAGAGCGCCAGGATGACCAGCTACGACTTTGACGGTGGCTACAGCTTTGATCATGTGTGGGAGATGGATCTTGATTCGAATTGGAAAGGAGTCATGGAGAACTACAACGGTATGGATAGCGAGGAACCACATCAAGAAATATGGAATACTAACAATGGTTTAGAGTGCTATCACTGCCCGACAAGTCATCCTCTAATTGCTGGAGTTTCGGACCTCACCAAATACAAGGTTGAGCCTAATGGAAGCTGTTTGGAGCACACCATCATCAACAAGAAGGAAGACGACGGAACGGATGAGTTCAAGCGCTCTATCACCTTCTTCTTCCCGTCAACCTCAGTGACAGTCACGTATGTTTCCACGTGCGTAGTATTGGGGTAGCAACACTAATGGGAGAAACAGCATGAACTTCTTCTACATCCAACGCATGATCCCCATCAGCGAGACCAAGACAAAGATCGAAAATGAAGTATATCGTCACCATTCAGCAAACGATGAGGAGTTTGCCTCCATCATGGCATTCTACAAGCAGGTTCTTACCGAAGACAAGGATCTGTGCAATGGAACACAGAGGAATCTGAACGCTGGTGTCTTTCTCAACGGCGAGTTGCATCCTGAAAAGGAAAAGGTAGACATCCACATCTGGAGTTCCCAAAACATTTTCTGACTTGACATCAGGGCCCGATTTACTTCCAAAACACGGTCAGAGAAGAGGTCATGGAACACAGGAGAAGGGAAGTGGCACAAGACGGGCAGCAAATATGGCCTGCGATGCCCAAGGTTGTTGGAGACATGATGACAAGCAAGCTTCAGGAGGAAGAGATGTTGTGTTCAGAACTCGAAAGAGAAAGCTGTGCGGCGAGGTCAGAACTGGCATGGTAATGGAGAGAAGAGGCTACCAGTGAATGAGAAAATGTACGTTAGACTGTATGGGGAAATAACCTAGATTTGAGACAACCTTGATGTTCACAAGCCTTTACTCTTAGCGTGTTTTGGGAGACTGACGGGTGCAATGAGGCTATATAAGTACTAAGAAGAAACCAACAGGAAAGAAGAACAGGGGACATCCCTCGAAAGACACGGTTTTCCCTCATTAGGTTGCATGTATGAGGTGGTACAGAGATCTTGGCTCCTTAGAAACGTCCAAAGATCCTTTCACTCATCGACCATTACCTTTCACGTTAGACAGATTCATGTTCTAGTCTTTGTTCACGGTATAAACACCAAAAGTTCATACATCAGTTCTCGTTAGATTCATCTACTTATCGTCATGAAGCGTTCCTCATCAAAAGCCGTCCCCAAGCGGATCATCATATTGATTGATCAACCGTTGAGGTACCAATCCACGTAACACCTTGACACCAGTCTGCACGATCTCCCACCTCACCTTTGTCAATATCTCAGCCATCGACCACACTAGACCGTTTGTCTGCCTTCTTTGACTGATCCCTGATGTACTGTCTCGCTGACCCATCTCTGCCATGCTGGTCACGAGTGCCTTCATCTCACCCCGAGGATCCCACACCATCTCGTCGCTCTCGTCGCTGCTCTCGTCGGCCATTTCATCACCAGGCGCGATACTCCGCCCGCGAAGAGGGCCCGCGTGATGAAACGCCCAGCATGTCAAGGTGGCCAGATATAAACACCAAGGGACATGGAAGAGACTCATGGCGTCTGAGCCAGTGAGGATCTTTGTGCCGTCGCGCAACATGCGTCCTGCGTGCCATGCGGCAGTGTTGGCTGAATTTCTGCCCCAGGTCGTTGGTTGTTCAAGGCTTTGCTTTACTAGCGTATCTTTTGCAGCTTGCGTCTGCCCTGAATCCTGAGATGGTTCTCGCTTCGCCGCAGATGCCCACTGCTTAACGTTCCTAGCTGATCGGCGATAGTCCTTCTGTTGCACTGGCCGTCCAAGGATGTTTCGAGCTCCTGCGTAGATCTGCACATCAAGGAACTCCATGTTCAACAGTGCTTGTGCCGAGTGATAGAGGGTGTTGTAAGCAGTTGCAAACGCTATGTGCTCACTGCGTTGTGACTCGTCCTCAGAAGACCGTGGCAAACGACCGATAACAGCCAAGGTGTAGGCATCAAAGTCGGATTTCCAAGTCTCGTAAGCGCTTCCAATGATCTTTCGCCAATGTCCTCCTGGGTTGTCGCCTGATACAACTCCAAGGGCTGTTTGGTCACGCCTTTGCATGTCCCAGGCGATGGACATGAGTCCGTGGAAGAGGAGTACGCGGGATAGGCCACTCAGCCCCTGCGGCCGTGGCACAGTAGGTGTCATATATGACTTCAAGGCTGGTAAGAAGAATTGACCTTGGTTTGACTGAGAGGATCGCCAAGTGGCAGCCCAAGCCATAGCATCTCCAGCCTCCCACATTCGCTGGCTACAAGGTAGCTCAACCCGGAGTTCAAATGCAGACATGCAAAGACTCTGGCAGAATAGCACAGCGTGTTGGGTATCCCACATGAAGCAAAGCAAAGCAAGGCTAACAACAGAGTCAGCTGAAACAGTTGTTCAAGTGGAGTAGCAATGCTTACCGTTTCTTTTGTTCAGCAATCGACCATCGCCTCCAGGCATCTCGCAGTGTTTGATCATGATCAACAACATCGGAGGGAGGGCCAGTTGGCCGTACAAATTGGCAGTCAGATCGTCGAATGAGGTTGATGAGAAGTCCATGGAACAAGTGGCTCATATCATGCTGTTTCTGGCCCGCTCGTGACTTGCCAAAACACTCAACCAACAGAATGGTCTGTAGGGTCCAGAGTTCCGGGCGAGGAGAGAAGCCCGCATGAGCGAAGATGCTTGGTCGCATGACATCGTGAATACGGACAGCCAACTGATGAGCGTCCTTGTTCGAATACGTTGCCCCAAGTAATAGGATTGATAGTAGATGGAGAGGCTCCGCGGTATTGGCGTCAAAAGTAGGCAAATGGATCAATGGGTATGCGGTGTTGAATCGAGTAAAGTAAAGGTCGAGATAATTCTGGAGAGATTTGGCTGATAGGAGTGGCTCATTCGACAGAGGATGGTGGGATTCTGGGAGGCAAGGGTTGGTTGCTTCGATGATCTGCAAGAGCCGCTTTCGAACTGTTTCGTTAATCTGCGGTAGGACAGGCCTCCTTGACAAGAGAGAGAATGGCCTGTCGATGTCGTTGGGAGTTGACTGGTCTCCACCATCAACAGGGCCGACCAGCGCTGTGCTAGTCCTCCTTCCTCTCCTAACAGGTTTCTTGGCTGTCTTTGGGACAAGGTCTGAGGATGTCGAGTGGGTGGACTGGTTGGTTGACGGCAAGGGGAGTTGCTGCATGTTGTTGAGGTCTTCAGAAGCCGGTTGTGAGTCTCGTCGTTCGGGCCAAAGCTGAGAGCTATCCATGGACTCGGGTGATATGGTGAAAAGAGCTTCTTGGAAGCTGGGTGCTTGTTCGAGTTGAGATGGCTTGTCGGGGAGGTTGATGAGCGATGTTTGGGTTCCTTTCATGTCAAATAGCCAGTTGTAGTCTAAAGCCGTAGTGTACGGCATATTAAACGAGCTGGCTGTGTCTGGCTGAAAGATTTGGTCGTAATCCAGTTGTGCAACATCGAGCATAGCCCCAGAGAGTAGGCTTGGGTCAAGGTTGGGATCTATCGCATCATCCCAAGACTCGCTTAGCTGGCCGTTGTGGTCGCCTTGCTCGGCCAGTGTGGATGCTTGGAAGCTATAGTCAAGCTGTGACACAGATTGGAGACCCAGAGGCTCACAATTCTGTACCTCCAAACCAAGATCCCCAGGTTCTGGCCAGTCTGGGTGTTCTGGGTTGTCTCCCTGATGGTCACTGTCCTGACCCCAGTACTCTATCGCTGATTGTTGTTGATCTTGTTGCTCTCCACTTGATTCTGGAGGCTCAGACTCGGGTGATGGGATTTGTTGTGTTTCTGGACGAAAGCAGGGTCTCTTTTCGACAACGGAACCGTCGGGGGCTTTCCATGAACGCTTGCGAGTATCGAGAACTCCGCAACCAGGACCGCCAGCTTCAATATCCTTCTGGACGTGACGGTCCATATGACGCTCTAAAGTCATGATGAGCGATTCCGCGGCGAGGAACATTGGGTGTCGCTTGTGAGCCCTGAAGCTCTACTACTTACTCAACAGATCTGGACGCTTGAAGTGAGCACGACACTTGGGACATGCAGAACCTCCAGGTAGGTGATTCAGAGCATGCCTCTGTAAGTGTTCAGCGCGTGTAAATCGCTTGGTGCAACCAGGGTGCTCACACACAAAGGACTTGTCGTTGGAGGGCTGTCGACCCCTAGTAGGGATTACAGGGCCGCTGGGGCCTGCACTTTCAGAAGCCATCCTGCCACCACCAAGGTTGTCTTCAGCACAAGTCAATGCTCCATCCATGCCGTGCATTGGCTGTAGAGTGGGTTCAAAATGGAGAGTAAAAGCATACACAGCACAAGAGAATGGGAACAAAAGTGGGAGAGGGCACTCCTAATCTGCGATTTTGCTAGTCAGGCAGGAGCACGGAGGGTTATCGGTGGTGGGTACCGATGTGGGGCTGAAGGCGGGGGAAAGCGGGGTAAAAACGGGGCGGGTTGATCCCGAAGCAGGCCGGGAACCCGGAAATGGTGTCCCGCGGCCAATGGGGAAGGAGGGACGTATCTTGGGCTGCGAGGCGTTATCTGCGTGTGCTTTGTACCCCTACGCTGCCATGGCATGACTGTGCCAAGGACATTTCCAATCAGGTCTCTTCTGCTATCTAAACTCGGTCATCTTTGCCTCCCCCACTCTTGCTCTCGCTCGCTTCGAGCAGGGTGGGAGTAAGGTTCGGGCTTCGGGCGCTCGGCCAAAGCGCTGCATGACCATGCGGTGGTTCAAGGCTAGTAACCATGACATTCGGAGCTGGAGGCATTGGTTGGGTTATCCGGTCCTTCGAGACTCTCTGACTCGTTATTATGAGGATATATCTTTGGTGACGGTAAACCACAGTGTCGACTTTGATGAACATTGAGTTGAGCATCGATAAACAGACCAACACACAAGAGCACAATGCCTCACTATACTGTTCAAGAAATTATGCAGCGCGATGCTTCAAGCAAGCTACACGTAGGTTTAGGGCCTCTTTCGCAAAAACGACAACTCCTTGCTCAGTGTCGCTAATAACACTCTAGGTTGTCATAGTCGGTGCAGGCCTTGGTGGACTTGGTGCAGCTATCGCTGTCCGCCTGGCTGGTCATGATGTTACAGTCTTGGAAGCTGCCCCGTCGATCGGCGAAGTCGGTGCCGGCATCCAGGTTCTTCCCAATGCCAGTCGGGTTCTTTTCTCATGGGGACTTGAGGATCGTCTCCTGAAGTTCGCAACCCGACCAAGCAAGTGCAACTTTATCGGATGGAAGGGAAACCACCTCTCTGAGATGGACTACCATGGATACGCAGCAGCCACAGGCAACTATCCTTTCCTAGACTTTCACCGAGCTACTCTACACGGTTGCCTTCTCGACCGTTCCAAGGAGTTGGGAGTTGAGATCCTCACCGGCGCCTCGGTTGAGAAGTACACCATTGCCGATGATGACACAACAGCAACTGTCCACCTAGCGGACGGCCGCACCATAGTATCTGACCTTGTCGTTGGAGCCGATGGCATCAACTCGAAACTCCGAGAGCAATTCCTCGGCAAGACAGACCCGCCTCAACTCACCGGTGATCTGGCATACCGGCTGCTTCTTCGACTGCCGAGATGCTCAAAGACCCAGACCTACGTCCTTTCGTGGAAAACCCCCAGGTCAACTACTGGGTTGGGCCCGATAAGCACGCAGTCAACTACGTCTTGAAGGGCGGCGAGCTGTTCAACATGGTCTTGCTTGTCCCAGATGACATTCCGCTTGAGCAAGGAAACACACTACATGGGACTATGGATGAGATGCGAGCGCACTTTGCTGACTGGGATCCTCGCATTGGCAAGATGCTTTCTCTCTGCGACTCTGTTGGTTCCATCCTCAAGTGGCGTCTATGTATCCGTCCCGGCCTTGACCCAACTTGGTCTGATCCTTCTGGAGCATTCACCATGCTTGGAGACGCCGTTCATGCGACGCTTCCATACTTGGCCAGCGGGGCAGGAATGGCACTTGAGGATGGCGGAGTTCTGGGTTTGTGTCTCGCCCGGCTCACAGACAAGTCACCAGAGTCCAAGAGAAAGGCCCTCGATGTGTACGAGGCCTGTCGACGGGAGCGAACAGAGAAGGTTGTCCAGCGAGGCACATACAACCAGTGGATCTACCATCTTTCTGATGGGCCAGAGCAGCAGGAGCGTGATGAGCGCTTCAAGCACTTTGGAGACTTTGACCACGCCTGGCTGAGTGGAGAGGATCCTGTGCTGCCCAAGTCAGAGGAGACAGGCGAGGACCCCTTCCCCTGGAGGTACAACGGTGTTGGAAGGTGGCTTTTGACATACGATATGTGGAAGGATGTTGAAGCCAAGTTCTCCAAGGTGGAAGGTTCATCTTCAGGTGTAGAGTCAGTTCGGGCCAGTCTATAGATTACATAAATAGAATCCTTCATAAATACCCGATCTAGACCCAATTGTCGCATAATGAATGGTGATTAATGCCTATAACACCGATTCCAGGGAGTCTTTCTCCGCCTATTTGTGTGCAATGGTGGACAGAGTGATCGTAAAATTGTAGACTAACATCGATGCCTGTCCAATCGTTATACCATCTCACACAACAAGGTGCGTCGGAAACTTGCAGCCGGGGTGATAACAGTGCCATGATGGAGAGACTATCACGAAGTGCCAGTCTTCCAATCAGTGTTATTGATCGCCTTCTAGTTCATTTTGTTTCGACTCCTATGCAGTTTGACGGAAACAAGCATGAGTCAATCCAACAGAGGTCTTGCCATATATCGGTGTACGATACAACGTCCCAGGGCCTCTAACATTCGTGTAATCACTTGGTACTACTTGAAAAGATACTTGGAAAACGCATAGATAATTCTTGGTATTCGACAATGAGGTCAATTCACTGCTTCTATGCCTCTATAACTTCATTTGCCCCTTGATCAATGGACAAGTTCTCAGCACTATGCCTTGACCTGAGCCTCGGGAGTCTCGTGAAAAAAAGGGTAATCGTTGTATCCCTTCTCAGGAGGGTCAGCTCCGTAAAAGGTTGATCGGTCATAAGGGTTGAGAGGCCATCCGTTTCGGAGTCGCTCAACCAAGTCAGGGTTGGCAATGTAGTGTCTTCCCATGGCCACAATATCGGCTTCCTTCCCCTTGAGCTTCGGGACTGCGTTATCCCGGTTGAAGTTTCCGCAGGCCAAGAACAGAATTCCCGCAGGCTGGAGAATCTCGCTAAAGATGTTGAGCGAGTTAACCCGCTTACTCTTCTCTGCCACTTCCGTCGTGGAGCCATTGGCGAGAGAGGCAAGCTTTTGCTCCTCGTTGAGCACCTCATCGAAGCGAGGCTCAATCCTATAGAAGTTTTAGTCATGTTTCTCGAACATTATACCTGTGATGCTTACATATGAACGTAGGCGGGTCGCTGGGCCTTGGGCAGGTCCGCGATACGCTTGCAAAGGTAGGGACCAATGCTCGTTGGGGCTGCTGTCTCTTGTGTCCTGGAAGTAGTTGTATGGTGATAGACGAATACCGACCTTCTCGGCACCGATAGCGTTACAGACAGCAGTCAACACCTCCAGGACAAAGCGGCACCGGTTCTCAACAGAGCCACCATACTCATCAGTGCGCTGGTTAATGTTGTCATGCAAGAACTGCTCCAATAGATAACCATTGGCACCTAAACTGTGTGTGAGAAAGGATAGTCCAAGGGAATATCGGTAGACATACCGTGAATCTCAACACCATCAAAGCCAGCGACATCAACTGCCCTCTTGGCAGCGGCAGCCCACTCGGCAGTCATCTCGTGGATCTCATCCACTGTCATGCCCCGTGGGGATCATCCTTGCACTCAGTGCCATCGAGATACTTGCCATTCATGGGAATTTCGCCAGAAGAGATGGGTCTCTCGCCTCGCATTCCACTTGAGGAGGCTCGGCCAGTGTGCCAAAGCTGGGTAAAGATGAACCCACCCTTGGCATGGACGGCGTCGGTCACCTTGCGCCATCCCTTGAGCTGCGACTCGGTAAAGACGCCTGGGACGCCGCCATAGCCACTGGCTCTGAGACAGATATCTGTGGCCTCAGTGATTTGCAGGCCGCCATCAGTGGCACGATCGCCGTAGTACTTGACGACTCGGGGACCAGGGACGTGGACGCCGGGGGGACTCGGCATCACATCGCATGCGCGTGTTGGGGGCCTATATGACCCTTGTAAGTGGCTGTTCCCGTGGCACGGGTCGGTGGGTGAACACGATGAGAACGTACCTGGATGATGCGATGTTTCAGGCTCAAATGTCCCAACTTGAGGGGCGCGAACAGCACGCTATCCTTGAGGGCGACATGTGTCTGAGGGGGTGTGATGGCAACGGGCATTGTGAAGAGATATGGAGGAACTAGTGATGTATTGATGCCCTGGAAAATGAGAAAGAAGTAACACTTTTATCAGAGCTTGTCAAAAGTCGCTACAGCCAACGGTAGAAATACTAGTTGTTGAGGAAGATGAGACATCTTCTCCCAGGACATTGTCTTGCGGCGCTACACGTATCCCACTGTCTGTGCTAACTCTCAGCAACAGTGGATTTCACCGCCGTTGATCTTGGATCTTCCCGACCCCTTTCTCCCACTCTTGATGACCCTGGAAGTGGAGGCCGAGGAGACGTCGGGGGCCAAGATTACAGGGGGGATCGAGAGTGGGGGAAGGGATCTTGGATACGAGATGAGATAAGCAGGGGCGTCTAACTTCAAACTAGGCTAAAAACGGTGCGTTTGACGAAGGGATCTTGGATACGAGATGAGCTCTCGAGTCCTGAGCCCTAGACAAACCTCGCTCAATCTCAATGGTGATGCATTACAAAGCATGGAGGCGTTGACTTGTAAATAGTATTATCCTAAGATCCGAAATACGTACAACCTTGAGGCTTAGGAAGATTCGCTGAAGACTATTGTTGAACGATGCTTCACTTACGATGGCCCGAGAAACGTATTGTCTCACAAACTAACCAAGGATCAGGAGCTCTTTTGATGATGTTTCAGGCATCCGAAAGCAGTGGCATCGGGAAATTTAGACTAAAGCGGCAAAAATGCATCACAAGGTCATTTTAAAAAATCTCCGTGAACTAAGATTTATTCCACTATACGTTGCTACAGAGAAGTCCTCCCATCCCAACACCCCATCCGTCCAAGCACTCTTTGAACATCACGATCTTGCTTAAATGGAAGCATGACCATGGGTCTCATATGGAAGCCCAATGCAGAAGAATCCGACCACAATCCAAAGAGCTGCACTGGCGTAGATGGGAACGACAGTGTAACCACCATAGGTCGAGACGAACGAGGCCGCAAGACCACCCAGTCGGAGCAGTGTGGCAGCAATACCCGTTCCAGTGCCTCGGACAGGTCCTGGGAAAGACTCTGGAGTAAAAGCAAACATGATGGCGTATTCTGTCGACCGTATGTTAGAGATGACCATAAGATGGGGGTGATGGAGCAACTTACCAAAGTTTCCGAGAATAGCAGTGGCACATTGGAAGCCGATATCAGCAGCCTGGGTACCAACAGAGGTGTAGGCAAACAGGAAAGCGCCTGTAAGAACAGAAGAGATGGCCATCATCCATCGACGACCGAATCGAGTCTCGACAAGGAATCCAGCAGCGATCGGACCAACGATGCCGACAGACGACACGATGCAGTAGACCATGTACGTGTAGTTGAAGGAGGTGTTGGCAGAGTAACTGGCCTTTGTCTCGAGGTACGATGGGATGAAGGCAAAGTACAGGGGGTACGCGACACCGATGGTAAGCCAGATGAGGAACGTGACAGAGCTGTGCTGTGCCATCTTGCGTCCGGCAAAGAGAGTACGGTAGCTGTCCAAGCTGAAGTCCTTGAAGTTCTCTCTCATGATATCCATAAAGGACAGCTTCGTAGGTGCAGTAGGAGTGGCAGCTGCGGCAACCATCTCGTCGATTGTCTGCGTGACCTGAGGGGCATTCGACGCGCCTTGGATCCGGTTATCAATCTCTTGCAAGAGGTCAAGAGTCAGAGTCTCTGGCTTGCGGTTGAATCGGGCAATGTGGTTGACCGCAGCGACAGCTTCTGCGTCTCTTCCCTGGGAAAGAAGATACTTGGGAGACTCGGGGATCTTGAAGATGAAGATACGGATAAGACCAAGGAAAATGGCAATTCCACCCAGAGTAATCATGAGATATCGCCTGTCCAAGATACCATATTAGAACACAGTCGAGCTCATGAGCCAGGTTTACTTACCATCCCATGTTGTCTTGTCTCGTGCAGTTGGTGGCATCATCGCAAGCAAAGTTGGCAAGGAAAACCCAGGCCAAAAGAGAAACGATGACCTGACCAAGGTTCCACCAGGCAGAGAGTGTCACGAGAAGCCATTGATGGCTCTGAGGGACGAATTCTAAGAAGACAATGCTGTCGACAGGGACGTTGCCGCCGGCGGCAGTACCGACGACGGCCCAGAGAGCGCAAAAGGCAGTGAAGTTTTGCGCACCGGCGCTGGCACAAGCAAAGATACCTCCGTATAGAATGGTGGAGTTGAAGGCAGGCTTTCGGCCGATGACATCAGCTGCCGTGCCCCAGAAGAAAGCGCCAATGATCAAGCCGACGTAGTAAGCGACAGAGCTGAAGCTCAGCCGGCTGATGTCTGTGAACTCGTTGCCGACTGGGGGTCGAATGGCTGTGATGCCCTGAGACCAGAAGTTGTCGATCATCCAGCCGCAACCGTTGACGATGAAGAGGTACCACTGGAACCTGTTGAACATGGGTAAGCTTTGGATCACAAAAGCTTAGGTGCCAAGGATCATGTGTACCTTCCAGTACCAATTGCACTGAGATGCTCCGCGATGAGCTCTGACTTGAGACGGTAAGACTCATTAACTGCACTTCCGTAGAATTCACGGACGGCGCTGTCTTCGACAGCATGAGTCTCACCCGGGCGGACGGAGCTGGCGGTAGAGCTATGCTCAAGCTTCGTCCCCGAGATGTCTTTGGGAGTGGATGCAGGGGCAATGGCAGACATGATGAAGGATGGTGAGGAGGTATGGGCAAGAGAGAGAAGGATGAGGGAGGTGGTGGACAGCTCGACTTTCAGGCTTCAGGGCACTCCTTCATATATGACTGACTCGGTCTGGCTGTGATCAGTGCTGGAGGCCTTGCTATCTTTTCTCAACAAGGGACCGTAGCTACGTACAGCTGCGAAGAGTCTGGCCCTGGCTAAAGACGTAAGGTTCACATCCATGTGCCCCTATCCCGGACAGCCTCTAGCGGTGTCGTTTATCACAGCCGGGGCCTTGGGAGCTGACTGATAGCATGACAAGGGTAGAATGGAACGAACTTGAGGCAGTATCTTATCGTCCGGCTACTCCTAGTCTTGTCTCTTATCGGAATGCCTTGATATCATTCGCCTTTCCGAGTAATCTGACCCCACCCCCACTTTCAACAAAGCATGGTGCTGCGGTTATCTGTGTAGCAAAATCTGGGGAAGCCCAGGCTAGGATATCAACCCTGCTACGCCACTTTGCGGGGGAAGACACCTTCTGCCATGCAGAAGCATGCTAGTGACACAATTGCTGATTCCATGGATGCGGATAGGCTGCAGCAAGGGTAGGGGACTTACCGAGAGCCCCGGCGAGTGCGGCCAATGCAGTAATGAGACCGCACCTGACGGGAAGCATGGTCCATTTGACCGATATCAGGACTTGGGCCCAGACCGCTGGAGCCAGCTGAGGCTCTATATGGGAACGATGATGTAGTACCGTATGACTCGAGCTCCGTCATGGTCCGAAATGAGGTCAGAGCCAGATCAATCTTGAAGGCAATGGCGCCACGTTCTGGGATCAAGCAGGAAGATTGATGATATCGGTCGGCTAGATCACAAGCGTACCAGTGTTGCTATCTCAAGAATGGGACTCATGAGATGAACTTGAGGATATTGGTAGATGTGAAGCTGGGGACATGCATGAACTGACTCGGCAGGGGAACGCGCTGCCATGCTCAGTACCAGATCTATTCTTATCCTTCCATTGAGATGGCAAATCTAGCCATCGTGACTCGTTTACAGGCTTTGGGGGACGTGGAGGAACCCCTGAAAGTACGAATCCAGCCACTGCGCTGCAGCCTTCCCGTCCTCGTCTCCTGCACCCTTGAAACGACGAAGAGCACCAACGTATCCATCAGGCCTCACCACGATGACGGCCACTTCGCCTGGGCTTACAGAGCCTAGCCATTTTTCTGAGCATGAGACTCCTCGCCTATCGAGGTATGACACATCGTCAAGATACACTGTCCATTTACTCTTGGAGAAGGCCTCGGGAAGCTCGGCAATCTCAAACTCGTTCTTGTCGGTAGATGCTATAGCGGAGTAGTGGTTAGCAACAGTATGATGACAATTTCTCGAGGAGTAGCATGACTTACTGATAAGGCCGTATGTAAAGAGTTGGCTGACTGTAGTATACCGTTCTGGTCTTAGATAGGCATCGTCGGCACGCTTAGCACGAGGCTTGGCCTTGTATGATGCTTCAGCTGCCTTGGAAAGCTGAGACAAGAACGTCGAAGGAGCAGATGCTGCTTGATCGAAGTTTTCGAGAAAGCTCTTCTCACCACTTCCCGTGACGTTGGGGACGGCAAAGTACAACCGGAACTGACCCAGAATAGGAATATCGAGCTGAATGTCGACAGGACAAGCGTCAATGTATCTTGTAACTTTGGCGGGTGGGAGATTGCATCCGGGCTTCGCGTTACCACCATGAGCCTCTTCAACACCCTGGTTGAGCTCGTTTGGCCCGTACTCAACCCCTATTCCGGAGATGAACCTGGTGTTCTTGCGGAAGTTCTCTGCCAGGCGCTTTGCATCACCACCGGCAATCTCATTGGCGTGCTCAAAGTCAAAGTTGATGAGATCGTGGGCAATCTTCTTTCTCTCCTGCTCGTAGCTCTGGAGGAGAATGCCATCCTTGGCGAAGCCACGGGCAGCTAGGTTGAGCTTCCATCCCAGGTTCCACGAGTCGTGTACACTGGTGTTCATGCCCTGAGCAGCCTTGGGGCTGTGGGTATGGCTTGCGTCTCCCGCGATAAAGGCACGAGCGGTTGGGTCGAGGAACTTCGAAGCTACGCGTTGAGAGACTGCGTAGTTTCCGAACCACTCGACCGAGACCCATTCAACTCGGTAGGGAGCCATGACAAGTCTTGCTTGCTCCATCACGTAGTCCTGGGCAAGGCCCTTGGAAGTGATGGAGGACTTCATCTCGATATAAAGACGAGTCATGTTGCGCTCTCGTGGAATGATCAAAACTGAGCCGTGCTCTTCAGAGAAGACCACCGTCTTGCTCCAGATATCAGGGAAGTCTGTATCAAGCTCGCCGTCGAGAACTCCCCATACGGAGTTGTGAGGGCTTCCTTGTCCATTGGCATTGGGGATACAATTGCGAACCTGCGAGCGCGCACCATCAGAGCCGACTAGATATCGTGCTTGGATAGTCGTTTGAGCGTCAGGAAGGTCGCAGTTGATGAGAAGAGGGCTTGATGGATCCTCAGACCGTGATGTGAAGCCAGTGAACTTGTGACTGCGGCTGACTTCAACGCCGCTCTTTCGAAGATCGTCAATGAATGTGCTCTCCATCATGCCTTGATGGCACAGCAAGATATAAGGCTCCAGCACATCGACAACAGAGGCTGGATAGTGAACTTCTCGTCCTGTGCGGCGGATACCCTCCTTCTGTGATCCTCGCCAGAGACAAATGTCGTGTACTCTAACTCCAGTCTTCATGAGCTCATCGCCAATGCGTAGCATCTGGAACGTCTCAATGGTCTTGGGTTGGATGCCATCAGCCCTGCCAACCGTGGTCTGGTCAGGCCTCTCATCAGCTACCTTAACTTTCAGACCCAGCTTTGCAGCAATGACACTATTCAGGGGTGTGTCAGCCAAGTGTAACAGGGGTTGGAGACCGGGATACATACCTCAGCATGAGGCCGGCAGGGCCAGCGCCCACAACGCACACATCGTAGGGTCCATGCTCCTCAGAAGCGGGGGCGCTTCCATTTGTGTGGCCGTCGGTAGTTGAGAGACTCGTCATGTTGAGAAGTGTTGCCAGGTTGTGAAGGTTGACGAGGTAAAATGTCAAAGCTGCCGTACTGAAGTCAGCTTCCAGAAGTTTGTATCAATATCTGGATTAAAAGAGAGAGTATAGACTTTTTCTGATAATTGTAACAATTCGTCCACAAGGCTCAGAGCAGCTATCACGACAGGTACATGTACCTTTCTGTTGGAGCTCGGCAGTAAGCTGGACGGGGTGAAGCCCGAGGACGACGAACCTCACAACTGCCCTCGTCCCACGGTCAGCCCATTTGCAGTGGAGTAATAGCTCAAGAGTGCGGGTAACCACGAAACAGATTATGATTAACAACCCCATTCAAACGTGAATCTGTCCATGCCGGGCTTCGGCTTGTCTCCCCCACTCTTGAATGCCGGGGTTCCAACCGAGTCAAGGATGACGCCTTAAGGAGCCACTAGCCTTATCAGCAAGCTCCAGACTCGCGCTAGGCCGGGGGCTCCGGTTAGATGCGGAGAACTCTGAGTCGGTGCCAGATGCCAGCCAATTGGAATGAAGGGTTCTGATGCCGTTGATCAGCGCGTGGTGTTCATGGAGCTTGCCGAGCTTCGTCCGCCATGAGTCTGCTGTCGTTCTCCTCTTGAAGGTTTTTTGAATGAGAATAGTCTACGTGGTAGCTTATGAATACAATCGTCGTAGATTTGGAGAATACCTTAGATAAACCCATCGTATATCTTGGGATTGTTTTTAAGAGGGGATTCTAGTCTGTATGAATCCATTGATTCCCTCCTCGACAAAGCGAGTACTTTGGTGTAGGGTAGGGAGATTTCATCGTGAACCATCGAGCATGGAGTTGAGGGGAGGCTTTTGGGACGTAGCACGTCAAGCTTCTTTTTAGGAGCTGCATCATAGCATACAGATATTTTTATTAAATTAAATGACGCCTCTTCAAGGAGCCAATGGCCACAGAAGTAAAGAACACAGCCATAGAAGCTTTGCATTAACGACCTGTCCCCATTGCCCAGTCACTCGAGGGAGCTTTGACATTGGAATGAAAGCATGGTTAACTTCAACGACATGACATTTCTATCTATTCTCTAGCTCTGTGTCTTCTTCCACTCGTGGTATCTCTTCATCGCCTCCTCTTTGCTCGCGGGCATCAGAGCGCCCTGAGGCGCTGCGTTCTTACTTTTGAAGTAATCGGCCATCTTGAGCCCGTTAGTGACGATCCTAATTGTGATAGAAAGGAAGCATGGGCGACATACCTCGGCCATAGTTACCCACTCAACGCCTTCGTGCTTGTTGATGTGCTCAATGATACGCTCATGCATCAAGAGGACGTGGGGTCTTCCCGAAACATCGGGATGGATGGTCATTGGAAAGATGAACTCATCTAGGTGGGTCAATGTTAGCAGGGGGATGGTGCGTTTGAGGTGAATTGACGATGAGACGTACCATACTCCCTGTAGAAGTAGTCGAAATGGTCTCTCCAGATGTCCTCGACGTCCCTGCTCCTCATTAGCACCAGTGTTACGCAATGACCGGTCTGTCTAGCAGCCACAACATACCGAGGGTTAACCCATCCGTGTGAGTTGGCAGAGTTCTTGATGAACATCATTGGAGGAAGATCATCGATATACCATGATCCAGGGATCTCAACCAATCCGGTTTCCTTTCCCTTGACCAGTGGCTTCATCCAATCCTCGGCGTTCTTTGTGTAGTCGATCTTTGTCCAGGTATCACCAGTCCTCAACCAATAGGGCTGGCAATCATGATGGAGCATGGAATGGTCATACTCGATGCCGTAGCTGAGGAGCAACTCAGTTCCTTCGGCACTAGTCTCCCACCATGGAGCCACACTACCTCGAGGCGGCTTGCCTCCACAGAAGTCAGTGATCAACTTCCACGTCTTGTCAAGAACGTCTCTCTGCTGCTCAAAAGTCATGTCTGCAGGATTCTCATGGGTGTATCCATGAAGCTGTACATGTCAGTGTTGCTCAATAGCCTGAGAGGAACAGAACATACGCCAATCTCGTGTCCGGCATCCCGAACGAGAGCACACTCCTCAGGGAAGGACTCTAATGTGTGACCAGGGATGAACCAAGAAGCTTTGATGTTGTACTTGTCAAAGAGCTTCAAGAGGCGGCGGGTTCCAATAGTGCCCGCCCAAATACCTGTATGGCATCACGTCAGTCATTGAGATCACATCTGTCGAACTCAGGCTGACCCACCTCTGCTCACGTCACTGGTGCTATCTTCGCCACCATATGAGCCAAGCCATCCGGCAACAGCATCAATATCCACACCATAACTGTTGGGGTGGTCGGTTAGTTGACAGTTCCGCCATAGGAGTGGAGTTGAACCGGGGTATCACTCACCAAACCATAACCTTCTTCTTGCCCATCTTGAATGACGCGAGTAGAAATGAATGAGTAAGCAATACGGAGTTCTGGAGGTCTTCTAAAGAGATCCGAGCGTCTAAAATCAGCTGATGGTAGGTATCCTTGGAGCAAACTGAATGCCACTGGCTTGACTTGAAGTATCAGGTTGCCTGTCTCGGGACCCCTGATATGCTTCTGGGTTCAAGGTAGAGTAGCTCGTAAACTCTATCTCGTCATAGACCCCGCTATTGATCGCGATTAGATATGCCTGTTGTGTTCACATGCAGGCCTCAAGAGTGGGAGAGTGGGCTGTCGTGACTCTCCCACTCTTGGCGGAGATAACTCCACCAACGCTTGGACAAGCGATATGCAGGCCCTGAACGACTCGACAACGGTAAGACAAGCATGAATGGAGATAATGGTGGGTACTTTTGACGATAATCTCTTTATCGTATGAGAATGAGTGCAACTACAAATCGTACCAAAACATCCCGACCATCTGCAGCACCCTTGGCATTTGGCACTTACCTTGTTGTTACTTGTTAGTCTCAAAGACGCTAAAACCAGTTCGACCAAGCCCGTCAACACCATAAACATGTCCAAGGTTAGTTATCCATGCCGTCCAAAGTATCGGCTGACATCAGGCGATAGTTTTCAGTTAGTGGCCGCGTGGCCATCGTCACTGGTGGAGCCAGGGGCTGCGGGATGGCTTTTGCTGAAGGCCTGGCAGAGTCCGGGGCAGATGTTGCAGTCTTTGATGTGATCAGTCCAGCCGGCAACGAGTTGGAAGAGTTGGCATCTAAGCATGGGGTAAAGACTCGATCTTACATCGTTGATGTCACCTCTCTTTCGAGCTTGAAAGAGGGGTTTGCCTCGGTGGCCAAAGACTTTGACGGAAAGTTGGACATTCTAGTTGCTTGCGCTGGCGTGAACAAGAATGTCCACTTCCTTGACACGGAGGAAGAGGACTTTGAACGTCTCTTCAATGTCAACTGCAAGGGTGTTTACTTTGCTGCGAAGCTCGCAGCCAAGGCCATGATCGCCAATGGAACCAAGCATGGAAGCATCATTCTAGTCGCAAGCATTGCATCCCACATGGCTATCAGATCTCAGAGATCAACAGCCTACTGCGGCACGAAGGGCGCAGTGAGAGCCATGGTGGCGCCGATCGCTGCAGAGCTGAACGAGTACGGAATCCGTGTCAACTCGGTTAGTCCTGGCTATGTCAGGACAGCCATGACAGCGCCGTTCCCGGATCTTCTTGAGGGATGGAAGGATGAGATCATGAACCATAGGGTTGCTGAGCCCGATGATATCAAGGGAGCTTGTGTCTTTTTGGCCGGCGATGCTAGCAAGTGAGTCTCCAAAGACGTAATGCCGACGATCGCTTCATTTACTAACTCACACATAGATATTGCACTGGCACTGATATTCTGGTGGATGGAGGAGTAACAAAATGGTAGTGGTAGAATAATTGACCCCTTTCACAAACAATTCATTGTATTCCGCGCATCTCTAGAACCTTCAGCGAACATGTACTTGATTGACACGACTTTGATCTCACCCCTGTGTTCTGTCTGCTTCATGTTGCTTCCGTAGAGGACAGGGAGATTGCTGCTGATTCCAGTGACGACTCAAACGAAAAAAGGGCACACGACACAACATGAAAGAACATAGCAGCCAACACAGAACGGCATGAGTCGCAATGCTGGGAAACACAGTCGTTATAGACATGACAAAGCCAGTAAGACAATGTAGTGTCAAAGGACAGCACAAGAGAAGCACTTACTCACAGTAACTCAGGTAGTGCGATTGATCATCTGCTATTGTCTCTAGGAGAGGTAAAGAACAACAGAATTATTTGCAGGGGGGCTGTTTCTTGTCCTTCATCAGGGGCATCTCCATGGCTATCCTAACCTTAGACAAAGTACCTCCATTTGGGGTCATCTTCGCCATCTCTAAGCTCATTCGTATCCACATCCTCGGCTCTGAGAACAACGCCCTGCTCCTGGTTCTTCTTGTTATTCTGCTTCCGCATCCACAACCCAAGTCCTAGAGTGAAGAAGATACAGGTCACATTACAAGCAGCCGTGGCGATCAGGGTAGGAGCATAACGAGGCGCGTAGGTTGTCCTAAAGGTTCCGGCCGAGAGGATTCCTCCAATATTTCCAAGACCAACAAGAAGTCCAGTTGTCGCAGCTCGAGAGTTTTCACTCATATTGTTGTTGTTATGCCAACTGTGAACGAGGCAACTGGGGATGTATGCTCCTCCAGCCAGCATGAAGCATGCAAAGTACGCAACACCAACGTGTGCTTGAGCATCGATGATGGCCAGCACAAGAAGCCCTGTCAGACTCAGGACGAGACTTCCAACGATGTGGAAGGTTCTCTCTCTGTTTCTGTCTGAGCTGTAGGTCACAGCCAGAAGAACCAGGAAGCCGGCGACGTTGGGTGGCACAGTGAGAAGGTTGGTGACAACGACTGAGTAACCAAGTCGACGAAGAACAAGAGGCAGGAAGTTGGCGGTGGTGGCAAAGGCGACGGGGTAAGTCAAGCTAATAACACACCAGACGAGGAACTTCCAGCTGTTCCACGACTTGAAGCATTGCCGAAGATTGAACTCTTCGTTAATCTTTCCAGAGCCGTCTCGGAGAGATCGAAGAGTGGCAACCCGTCTCTGATCTTCTGTGAGGAACCAAGCGGTCTGGGGACTCGCTGGTAGCCACCAGAAGGCGATGACTCCAAAGATGATAGTCATTGCACCTGTTCATCCGGGGGTCAGTTACATGGACAATAAGCGTGTGACAAGTCGGTCCTTTTTCAGGTAGTAACGAAACCTGTGTGCAGCTCACCTTCAATGAGAAACAGCCACATCCACCCAGTGACTTTGGGGTGATGAATTTGGAAGACACCAAATGAGATGAGGCCAGAAAAGGCACTAGCAAGGAGTGCACTTCCAAAGAACAGGGCAATACGGAAACCGAGCTCGCCACGGGTGTAGAAAAGTGTCAAATAGAAGACGGCACCAGCGAAAAACCCTGCTTCAAAGGCACTAGCAAACCGTGAGCATAGACACCGAGACAAACATGTCTATTCACTTACCCAAGGAGCAGACGGATGGCCAGCATGCCTCCAAAGTTCTTGACTGCGGCTTGCAGCAGCGCCATGGCCCCCCAGCCGACCATGAGAGCGGGAAGCATTACTCTACCAGAGAATCTTTTGGTGAGAAGGTTAAGAGGAAGATCGCAGAGGCCATTGGGTACGTAGAAAAGCAGAATCAGAAGAGAGAACTGCTCTCCAACGAACCCCAAGTCCTTGCTCATTCCATCTGTCTCGGCGTTTCCAAGGTTGCTCTGGATGAATTAGCACATCATGCTGTCACCCCAAAGACTTTGACTTACCCGGTCGACAGCATTGAAGAAATACATGATGCTCAAGAAAGGCAGCAGGTACATGTCCATTCTCTTGACTGTGGAAGATGAGTAAGTGACATGAAAAGGGGGCGACCATAGGATGTCGAGTGTTGTTTCTTACCATAAGCCCGTTCAGCAGCGGCATCAACGACCAAGGTTGAGCCAGTTTCTTGATCTTTCCGAGCGCCATCATTGAAGGGCTGGGGGTCCTTGGTTTCATGAACTACGTTATGCATTTTGAGTCAAGACTTGAGATCGATGGATGGACGAAATTGCTGTGCAGCAAGGCATTCACGTGTTTGATTCAGTGAGACAAAGACCAAGAAATATACAAATGAGAGTTCACAGGCAACTCGTAAGTGTAGATAGTATACATGATAACCCCTCTCAAGAATGGGCGATCATATCTTGAGCTAGCAGTTGTGGCTTGCTCTGGTTGAAGGCCAAAGCTGATACAGTATCTCGAAGGAATCGAGTCAAGATTAGCTGAAGGCAAGCGACAGGCGCTCGGTGGGAGACGGAGATCTATACCCAGGCGTCCATCACATCTCAGGAGTGGGTAATTCCTTGGCATTCCTTCGCTTGGCCATTGGGCCACTGTTATCAAGAATGGGGGCCAAAAGGCAGCATTGAGCAGTCTGAACGTGTTGGAGGAAAGGATCGAGGCAAGTACATTGCATCACAGGATTATCTATGATAATCTCGAAACAGGTCATTTTTATCGGCATCTCTAGTGCATGCGGTTGGGATGTAGTGCCGTTGTCAGGCCTAGTGTTCCTCCTAGTGCCCTGTTTTGTTATCGGGTTTAAAGGTCGTCGAGACCTTCACAGTCTGGGACATTGTCCGTTCAATGATTATTCTAAGGAGAGCACTAAAATAGATTAAGATTTAAACATTATGGGGTGCTGCGGCCGCCAACCGTGAGCCAATAACGACCTGACCGTGGCTTCGTGGATCTCACGCAAATGGCGTCTTTCACCCGCTCACAATGTGGGACATGAAAGAAGAAGCTAAGCTCGACAGGGCCCCAGCAAGTAAAATTGGGCTGTGCTATTTCTGTGTCAGCTTTAATTGACAGGGCGTCGAGATGTTTGGGAAATAGCCTCGCCTAGAGATCAATTTACAGCCCCTGTTTCACTCCTTGAAAGGTTGCATAGCACACGATGCTCATTGTGTAATACGATCTTCATTATCAGATAAGCCGAGACTTAAGGGGAAGCATTACTAGTAGGGCACTGAGATGCGAAGAGTAGTAACATTGTAATTTTATTCTACATAGATACAGCTGTATCTTGGTGAACGAGAACCTGATCGCTTCCTTTTATGCAGCAGCGACCCCGGCAGCCTTGACCTGGCTATCAATGGTCTTCTGAAGACCCTGCTTGTAGAGTTGGGCCCTGCCATAGGACTCAGCGTAGGACGCCGACACAACCTGTTCAACAGTGGCGGCCTCAAACTTGGCAGGGTCCTGAGGAGCCTTGCATGTGGGAATGCAGTCAACAACGTAGTCGGGGTTGCCCGAGACAAAGACGGGGATCGAGTATCGCTCCTTTCCAGACTTGTTGATGACCCTGTGAACGTTGCTCTTGTACTTCTCGTTGGTCCATCGAGCCATCAAGTTGCCCAAGTTGACAACAAGAGCTCCCTCGGTGGGTGGAACCTGGATTGCGGTTAACTAATTGTTCAAAGGTGCAAGAGTTTAGTTCGATCTCATGACTTACGTCGATCCAGACATTGTTCTTCTGGTCCCAGACTTGCAGACCATCAACCTTGTCTTGAAGAAGCATGGTGATGGCACCAAAGTCGGTATGGGCGCCGATTCCTCGAGTCAGCTTCTCATCAGCGTCCGCTGGCTGGGATGGGTAGTGAAGCAGCCTCATAGTAGCAACAGCGCCATCCAAGAAGCGAGAGAAGTAGGTCTCTTCGAGATCAAGAGACAAGGCAAGTACCCTCATCAGGTCAGACGCCAGCTTGAGAGTAGAGTGATAATACTCCATGCTGTGGCTCTTGAACTCGGCCAAGTCATCACCAAGAGCCTCAGGCCATTGGTTGGGACCACTGTTGAGCTTCTTGTTGACAAAGTAGGGGTGAGTCTTGGGAATGTCATCACCAATGTAGAACCCCTCCTTCAGCTCAGGCTGGGTCCCCTCCTCGAGGATCTGCGACCGCAACATTTCGTATCCTCGGTTCCAAGTAGTCTTGTCTTTGGATACCTCGTCCTTCTCAGCTTGTGACAGGGAGAAGAATTTCTTGGCGCAAGCAAGAGCTTGCTTTTGCTGCTGCAGCGGCACAGAGTGGCCAGTGATCTGGAAGAAGCCATTGTAAAGGCAGCTTTGGCGGACTTGGTCCACAACTGCCTGCTTGCGGGCGGGATCTTCTGAGTAGAAGCCTGGGCCAATTAGAAACGGTTGACAACTCTATAGGGGAACCCGCAACCTACCAGAGAAGTCAATGATGGGGATCTCGAGCTGAGCCATTGTGGAGAATTCTGTTGGCGAATTGACAAAGGGGATTGCCGTTTCAATGCGAATGCAGAAGCAGAGTTGTTAGTGAAGCTTTGACTGTGGATGCTTTGGTGTTCGAATAGGCCAAAGACTTTGCAACCCCAGAGTTAATAAATAACTTTGAAGCAATTCAAGATGATCATGAAAATACACCAAGATTATCTTGAACCCCTCCGGAGCTCTCCGACACACTTTTCGGGCTTTGTCATCCCAAGGCCGAGAGACCGAGTCGATCCTCCAGCTAACAACCGCCGACAACCGAAATGGCGACGTGATCGAAGGTGCGGGAAAGTGGGAGACCCCCATTTTTGACACTTCACTCATCGCCTCGGGCTGGGATTGGCTGGTGAATTACGCCTGAAAGAGTAGTTGTTGTCGAGAACGTAGGGAAGACTCGGAAGCAGAGAGGGAGGTTAAGGAAAGATGCCGAGTATGACTGCAAGTTCCTATCGCCAAGCTCTCGCCTCTCTTTTCCTCCCCATCTCTCTCAGTCGGCAGTTTTAGGGTAGGGATTCCTGAGATTGACAACATCAAGAACTTGGAAATATGGCTTAATGGCCCTGATCACCAGCTGAGAGAGTTGAGATAACCAAGTCCCCTCGCCCTAAGAATCGGGCGCGATGATATTTACAAGGATCGGCACTCCTTAACGCTGCCTCAATGCTGGGGAAAGTCCCAATCTAAGGTCCTCCATTTCTCATTTATCTCCTTGTTGATCGCTAACCTTTCAGACGTCATCTCCTCGCGGGTCTTTCTGGCAGTCTCTTTGTCGATTGGAAAGTCGATATTCTCATTGATCTGATGCCAAATTTCAGGTGGCAGATTTCTGACCAACGGCAAATCTGCGAACTTTTCCGACCACCAGTCTCGCTGTTGTGGAGGGATGTTGGCGGTTGAAATGATGGGGTTCATCGGGTCGACAAGAAACAAAGCCGGCATCTTGCAGTGGCCTGGACGAGTCTTGTCAGCCAGCTCAAAGGGGCCCAGACGGTTCTGGTAGACGTTGGGATAAAAAATGGCTTGTCCCTATCTACTTAGTACGCTGCCAATTTCCTGCAACCTAGTCCCACGGATTTTCATGGCGAAGACCCTTTCGATGCGAAGCCAGTCGCCATAGATGTAGTGCACCTTGTCACCCAGGTTCTCCCTATCTCCCTGGGTGCGAAAGCTGATAGGAGTATCTGCAATGTTATCGCAATCGTAGCAGAACAAAGATGTGGCACAAATCCTCTCGATGGCTTGACCTTCAATCTGCCATGGGCTCCCTTCGTAGGTTGGTTTCTCGGGTGTTAGATGGATATTGGCCATCTCGACGATGACTTGGATTTGAGATACCTCTATTCCCACCATAGCTCTTGGACTGGGTGTCTGGACATCTCTCTTGAAGAAGCCCTTGTCGCGGACCTGGCTGGCCTGTAGTTTGGCCAAATAGCCCTCATCAAGGCTGGGTTCTGGAAGCAAAAGTTCGTGTGTTGCCTCCCACCATTCTTGATCCAGCCTCTGGCTTTCCTCTGTGTAATCAGAATCGTCGTCCTGCGGTCCACCCGGTCTGTTGTTCGGCTCGCACGTATACCTGCACACTTCTGGTACACTGCAACGATATTTGATGGCCTTGATGCGCTGAAACCGGGAAACCTCGAAGGCTTCGTCAGTCGAGCGGAAGACGATATCCCATGCTGGAAGGGAATTTTCGATAAGCCTCTCTATGATTGAATAGAGTGGTGCATCTCGTACAGGATGCAGACTGTTGATGTAGCTGTCGATGCGAGGCTTCTCGCCTATCAGGTCGATATTGCAAGAAAGCCACTGAGAACGTGTCCCAAAAGCTTTCATCTTCAACGGGAGCAGCATCGCTGTACGGCGGCCAACATTGGTTTAGGCGGCTGAGGAATGGCCTCTCCCATGCCACAGTAGTCGATGCAGCCGTCAAGCGGTACATGTTGGCCGGGGCAAGATTTTGGACGTCCCATATACCAACGACCAGATCGATGAATCCACCACGTTGAGAACCTTTCCATCGGTATCTGGCTGCCAGTCGTTCTGGGACCTTTGCAAGTTCTCCAATGGTTCAACGGCAGCCTTGAGTTTGTCCTGCAGGTTTGGGTGATGAGAGTGTCTGACTTTATCACATAAGCGGCGTAGTCCATGACAGGAACCATACCCGTCTCCTCAAAGAGCTTTGCCTTCTTGGCCAGTTCTACGAGACACTATAGGAAAGAAGTTAAGAGGCGAGACTGGAACAGTGGCTGATCTGGACCGTTACTTACAGCATCTGCCATTGTCTCTGTAAAGTCGGCGTGTGGCCGGTACTCGGCCCAAGGCAATTCAAGCACTTGCCTCTTCCACTGGAGGACAGTTTCAGGTTCGCGGACCTTTAGCCACCACTCTGGCTCGTTGGTTATGTCCTCGACGAACTTTAGCATGCAAACCTCGCGGTTTGTGAGCGTTGGTGCGTACCAGCCGCCGTAGACGCCATGCAAGTATGGCGCATGCGGGCCAAAAACGCTCGTGTGGCGAGTCAAAGGAAGGCCGTAGCCTGGAAGTTTGAATGGGCTTCCGGGGTCCTAGAGATTAGAGGATTTAGTCTTGGTCTTGAGAAGAGTAAAAGGTGCGGCTGTGCACTCACTACAGGTCCGTTCTGCAATCTGATATTGATGATGAAATTTATAAAGGGTTTCACAGGACTCGCATCTGGGTTTTTGTGGTTATTAAATATGTCCTTGAAATTTTCCTTGATATCTTGAAAACAGGGAGGCGGATCTGGAGCATTGAGTACCCAGGACTCGATCGCATGCTCCGCGTTTTTTGTCAGAAACTCTGCATCCCCTGAAGAGTCTCGGCGGTTAATGAAGAGCCTTGAGCTAGAATCTGAGTTGGAATGTCTCTGGCTGGAACCCCCTTGGACCTCCATTGTAGAAACTGGGCTTGTCAAGCTTCACTGTGATGAGCGACAATTGCAGTGAGGGATATTTTGCGAAATGTTGGTCAGCAGGCAGCAGCAGGGATGCCATCACGGCCAACATCATAAGCCAACATTCCCCTCAGCTCTCTCTCGTAGAGCGTGAGCTTGGTTGCAGAGGAGGATATATCAACATCTTTGGCAGTATCTTGTTTCTTTTCTTAATTCACAGGCCCTGTCTAGCGATCCCAAGAAACATGCCCATTTTGCTATGGACTGACACTAGATGCAATTCTATAAGCTATTGTTACTGTTATGGACTTCTCGCTAGCTGGTCCTAAACTTGTCCTCTCATTGACTGCTCTCAGTCAATAGCTAGTCGCAGCCAGTGATGCTATTCCAGGTATGTTTCGATTACAAAACAATAGACTCTAGCCTGTGTGAGAATGCTCAATATGTACAGTCAGCAACTGTCATTTTAGGCGAGTGGGACGGAAAACAATACCCCGACGGGAACAACACCAACCTCGGCTTTATTTCCCCCGCCCAAGGTGCTTTTCCGTCAACATCTCCCACCCTTCACCATCTCTACCCGTTCGAGTCCCTTCCTTATCTGGACTTTTTCCGCTGTTGCCTTGGCCCAAGGTGACGTCTTCTTTGTTTCGGTTGGTCAAG
Organism: Fusarium solani; assembly: GCF_023522795.1. Taxonomy (NCBI): domain Eukaryota; kingdom Fungi; phylum Ascomycota; class Sordariomycetes; order Hypocreales; family Nectriaceae; genus Fusarium; species Fusarium solani. The sequence goes on from NW_027072149.1 coordinate 996,447, forward strand.
GTCAGTGCCGAATGTCTTCAGAGCGTCAACTACTACCTGCCCCTGCTGGCGAGACCACGCGTGTCTTGAGGAGACGGAAAAGGAACAGCGAGAGGGTGAGAGTAACGCGGGCATGCGATCGATGCAAAAAGTGAACCCACCCAAACCATTCTTAGTGGCCGGAAGGCTAATCATTGGCATCTCGTCTAGGCGGAAAATTAAGTGTAATGGCACTCAGCCGTGCGAGTTCTGCATGCGGGCAAAGGCCCGTTGCACGTTTGACTCTGCTTATGCAAGAGGCCGAGTGCCCATCATTCCCCCAGCACCAGACGTTGACCATGGGACTATCACTATACCGGCCTCACCTCACTTGGACTCTGGTGAGAGTCCTTCAGTCTCGGCACAACAGGCCCCAGTGACTCCAAGCACAGAGGGTGCAGATGCTCCTACAGGCTTGCAGAACTACAGCCTGGCGCCCAATAGTCTCATGCCTTCAGAAGAAGCACCCCCGGTAGCATCTCTGCAGCATTCTCCAGAGCCGTCTCAGGAGGATCTACAGGGACACTATATCGGTCCCGCCTCTGGTGTTTCGTTTCTGCTCAGGGTCCAGAAACGTCTCCATCAAGCGATCTCGTTCTCTTTACCAGGAAGCATCTTCACATTTGGTGATGCTCCTCTCCATCCTCCCGATTTTGATCCGTCTTTTTGCATGATGCTTCCAAGAGACGACGCCCAGCACTTGATAGATCGGTACTTTGACTTTGCCATGCCGACACACCGCTTCCTGCATCGTCCCACAATTCAAGAATGGTTCGTCGAATTTTATGATACCCTGGGTACTATGCGTGATGTGAGCAATGCTCCAGCCAAGGTCGGATTGCTGTTTATGGTGTTCGCTCACGCCAGGGTGTACATGCCCGAGGATGACAGGCCTGGCCCATCAGATCTGAGGTGAGTGTCCCATACTGCATAAATGTACATCGCTAAGATCAAAGATCATAGTTCTCGCTACTATCTTGCGGCTGAACACCAACTCTCAAAAGAAAGTGGCTCAATACGTCTCACCAGCGTCCAGGCCCGCCTACTACAATGCTACTACCTCCTAACCCAGTCTCGAGTCAACCATTGCTGGAGCCAGTTTGGTACAGTAACCAGCTTAGCCCTTGCCATCGGTCTGAATAGGAATAAACGTCCCGGTGCAACAAGCGGGCTCAGCCAAGTTGAAGTCGAGAGCCGTCGTCGAACCTTTTGGTGTGCATACACCTTGGACACTTATCTCAGCATGTCTCTGGGCAGGCCGCGGTCATTCCACGACGATGACATTGACACAGAGCTCCCGGCATGTGTTGAAGATCACGAGATAACAAGAGACCACATCAGCACGTCCGCGCTCAACAGGGGGTACTCTATTATGCTAGCTCCTCTTGCGCATATGAAGTGAGATGACCACAAGTCCCCTGGAGCGCTCTCAACTAACTTGGCAGACTTGCTCGTATCATTAGCAAGATACTCCGCAGCCTGTACTCCATCAAGCCCGTGTCAGCCAGCCGTCGAGCGGAAGAAACAGAACGCATCTCCAAAGACTTGGACGAGTGGCGAGCCGAGCTTTCCCGATTTCTCGATGCCGACTTTTTTAGTTCATCCCTCCTAGTTCCGATCTTTCAACGGCAGAGGAATGTTCTAAATTTGACCTATTACCATGCCATCATCCTCACCCATCGGCAGTCAGTGCTCAACAACTTCGCTCGGGTGTCACAGCAGGGAGTGAGGTCGTCTAACGAGAGTTCTCAACATGAGGAGAGTGTCAAGCAGTGCCTGAAAGCAGCCATGGAGATAGTGGAGACGATTGATGAGATCACGCACAGCCGTCAAATGTTCCGTGCATTCTGGGTTCGTCTTCCTTGACGTCTAGCAACAGATCGTATGGCTAACTGGCTATAGATCACGGCATACTTTGCCTTTACCGCCGCCATGGTGCTCTACATCTACGTCATCCAGAAATGGGCATCTCCATTTGAAGAGTATAGCAGCTACTTTGCAGCCGCCACCCGATGCCAATCTCACATGTCTTCCATTGCTGAGAAGGGCTCATTGTTCGAACGCTATTGCCTCGTGCTGGAGGAACTGCGCACCGAAGCCTTGCGCCATATCAACCGCATGAACCCGTCGACGAACGGACTCGAAGGGATCGATACTCAGCTCCAGGATATTGGCTTCCAAAACGTGGGACTGGCAATGGACGGCAGCCCCAGCAACGAAACGACCTACACGGACTTGATAGGGCAGGGGGCTATGGGTTTTAGCACTCTTCAGGGGTCCACACTCACTGACTTTTCTGGATGGAATCAGTTCGCTTCTATGGTTTCTTCGGGGCTGGGCAACCTTGATGTTTTCCTCAACGACGACACATTCAGGGTCTAAGTCAGACTAGAGAGCATAGAGAAGCTCGATACCAACCAATCAATGATACCACGGATAAAGAAGAAACGAATGTCCCCTCGTAAGCCGATGTTTGCGGAACGGGGATAGTGTCACCATTGTTTAACTATCGATGTGCCTCTAAAGAGGATATCTGTCACAATGACAAAGATCACGGTTATCAACACATGCCGAGACTAAAACCGAATGCCGTGAAACAAGCGTAAGTCTGATGATCAATCCCCCGTCAAGCAGTCATCCGTCGGATCAATGGCTCTCTCAGAATCGAATCCGCCGCTTTTTCCGGTGCTTCCCCTCACAAGTTGCGCCACCATCCGTCGGAAAAGATCTCACGGATATGTACCTCTAGATGCAAATCCGTGGCCGCGGCACGGAACAGCCAAAGTGGGACGGAACTTGCGGCCAGTGGTAGTTGATGCCGCCTACTACAGACTATTTCAGAGGTACATTAACCTATCCTCTCTTGTCAGTTGTCACCGTTTGCAGTCTTACCAATTGTATGTGGACACCATCGGATTCTTTTCCCTCCTCAACCAACTAGTCCCCTCCCCTACACCACCAGTCCAATCTTACACATTCCCACTATGGCATCAGCAGCTGCCAAGCGCCTCCAAGGCAAGACCATTCTCATTACTGGTGCCTCATCGGGCATCGGGCGCTCTACGGCCTTTGAGTTTGCGCGCACTAGTCCTAATGACCTGAAGCTCATCTTGGCTGCGCGTCGAGTTGACAGCCTCAAGAGTATTGCGGCCGACATCGCCAAGGAGGTGGGAGACGGTGTCAAGGTCTTACCAATTCAGCTTGACGTCAGCAATCCAGATGAGGTGCGAGGATTCGTGGACAAGTTGCCTGCCGAGTTCAAGGAAGTAGATGTGTTGGTCAACAATGCGTAAGTATCTACATGAGAAACTGCAAGGAGACGCCCTAATGAAACGTCAACAGAGGCCTTGTCAGAGGAGTGGCTAAGGCACCTGAGATTGCAGAAGAGGACATGAACGTCATGTTCGCAACCAACGTGACTGGCCTGATCAACATGACACAAGCCATTCTTCCTAGCATGCTGAAGCGCAACAACGGCGAGGGAGCTGGCGATATCATCAACATTGGCTCGATCGCTGGTCGTGAGCCGTATGTTGGAGGTGGCATCTACTGTGCAACAAAAGCAGCCGTCCGATCCTTCACTGATAGCTTGCGGAAAGAACTCATTTCCAAGAGAGTCCGTGTGATCGGGATTGATCCCGGCCAAGTTGAGACAGAGTTCTCTGTTGTGAGGTTCTATGGCGACAAGTCCAAGGCCGACGCCGTCTACGCGTGAGTCCTCCCTCTGCCTACTCATTTATTCTTCCGCAGCATGGACTAATCATATCCCAGGGGCTGTGAGCCATTGACGCCTGATGATATCGCTGAAGCAGTTGTGTTTGCCGCTGGAAGGAGAGAGAATGTGGTCATTGCTGATACACTCATCTTCCCCAATCATCAAGCTGCTGCTACAATTATGCATAAGAAGCCTTGATAGCGATTTTTAGTGGAATTTGATGCTGTCACTAGGGCTATAGATACTGTTAAATAGGCTTGATGGACCAGTTTAATCATATGCCTTCTCCCAATCCTCGCAGTATTGGTCTATGAACTGGCTGCCGTACGTTCGCGCATCAACCACGCCATTGGAACCCTACCATTCTGCATAAAATTTTGGGCTCTATATATTGTTGGGTTTGATGTGAATATGCTGTCACAAAGCGTGCTGTTTGCAATTGTGCCCGACACCTTGTCTGTGATCCCCCAATAAGCAACTTCCGGGCTCACTCTCCTGGACTCTGTGATCAATCCAGTGAAATAAATAACAGTTCTGGTCCTCTTTGGGAACCCCTGCCTCCAGGATATTCCCCGGACAAGCTTCCCGCGCTCATCAGCCGAATCTAGATATGTTACGATCGAGCTTATCTTGGTGTCTCGGTAACATTCCGACATAATCAGCTCATACGCGATATCTGGTCTTTCTAAACTGCTCATGACTCATGCAATGTCACGCAGACACGGCTTGGTGTTGCATCGTCTATCCGAGCTTTGCGGGGGATCGGCACTCCGCATTTCATCCGTCGGAAAAGAGGTGTAACATACCCGTCGGAAATGCCACTTTCCAGCCACTCTTTGCCGAGTCTGGCTGGCATTTCTGCGAGGAATGGCCTGAGAAGCTCAAATTGAAAGGTCGCGTAGAAGTTCATTTTCTGATGCGTCAGTATTGAAAGAACGGCATATAGGCATCGGATGAAGAGGTCAACTTATGAGGGAACAAGCCTTGGGTTACTTGTGAAGCATGTGACAGAGATTGAAGCTGAAGAATCGGATGTACGACTGGGCCTAGGATAGCCCGGTCGTAAGAAGCGGAGCACCCAACGGCTACCCGGATACCTAATGGCCCCTGCCGGAAGGGCTTTAAGTATCTTGTCTTCTCCTAGAGCTTAGCGTACCTTCTGCTCTGCAATAGTCACGCTCCCTAGCACCTGGATCAGCCATCATGTCGTTCCCCAAAGTTCCCCCAAGCGGAGTCTGGGCCCCCGCCATCACGTTCTTCGATCACAGCACCGACACGCTTGATACGGAATCACAGGCCAAGTACTACTCTTACCTGTCAAAGACTGGCCTTGCGGGACTCGTTGTTCTTGGAACCAATGCAGAAACATTTCTTCTCACACGTGAAGAACGCAAGACCCTCCTAGAGACAGCTCGACAGGCATGCGGGCCCTCCTACCCCATCATGGCCGGCGTAGGGGGCCACTCAACAAAGCAAGTCTTGGAGTTCATCTCAGATGCGGCTGATACCGGTGCCAACTACGTGTTGCTTCTACCTCCAGCATACTTTGGCAAGCAAACGACACCAGAAGTCATCAACAACTTCTTTGACGACGTTGCCAAAGAGAGTCAACTCCCTATCGTCATCTACAACTTTCCTACAGTTTGCAATGGCATCGACCTTGACTCAGCAACCATTGCCGCTCTGGCGAAGAAGCATAACAACATTGTTGGCGTAAAGCTAACATGCGGAGCTGTGGCCAAGATCACCCGGCTCGCCGCTGAGCTTCCGGCTGATCGATTCGCTACATATGGAGGACAGTCAGATTTTCTCATTGGAGGACTTGCTGCTGGCTCCATGGGCACTATTGCCGGCTTCGCCAATGTCTTTCCGAGAACCATTGTGCACATCTATAACCTGTATAAGGAGGGCAAGTATCAGGAAGCTATGGAGCTGCACAAGAGGGCTGCGCTCGCTGAACAGCCCTGCAAGGCTGGCATTGCGTCCGTCAAGTACGCGGCTTCTCTGAATACTGCAAAGTCGGCTGGCATCAAGGGAGCCCAGGAGAAGTTGAAGCCTAGACGGCCATACAGTGAGCCTTCGGAGTCTGCCAAGAAGGTGATTGAGGCCCAGATTGCGGATTTGGTGAGCATCGAGGCGTCACTGCAACCCAATGCGACGAATGGAAGCACCAATGGGCACACTAACGGTGTAACGAATGGGAACTAGGTTGGGGCATTTTCTAGATGGATAGCGAGGGAGCAATAATTTGACTTCTTTTTCGTATCTCTTACACTTCGAAATCTCCACATTGTTGACCTTGACGTCTCATAATCTTTCTAATCAGAGTCTTTACCTAAAACAACCAGTCACTGCCCCAATGTTGGCCAAGCTTCTAGCATTAGGAGTGACTTGTAAGCTTCTCCAATTCTTCCATGCAAGTTCGTGGAGTGATAGGTAACGGCCTATCATTAAGGAGCAGGTCTCTCTCAATTCTTCTCGCCAAAGTGTTTTGGCGCATAGACCCAGGGCAAGCTGTAGCAGGTGAGAGCATCAGGTTGAGCAACTATATCCATCTCTGCATGTGCATCATCGAGCAAGAGCAACTCGTAGTGTCCGTCATAAAATACTCATTTCTGTGATATATATGCCAAAGGTCCTAATGGCTTCGCTGGAAGCGATGGTATCAGACTCAGCTTAACAAAAGTAACACTACTAGAATGTCATAACCAATTTCCCTCTTCTCATCATATACAAGGGAAGAACCCAAGCATCCATGCCTCGCCATCGCAACGCCATACGACAACCATCCCTACCCTCGCCGCCACCAGTTGATATTTCTGTACAAACCATTACAGAACATGCTTGAACAGCGGTGATCGGTCACCCATCTCAAATAGCTCCTCCTCAGTGTACTTCTCCTTGGCCTCGTCGGCGATCTTGGCCTTGTTGGCGTTTGCAACTTTGTAGCTCCACTCAAGGAGAAGAGCAACGATCAAACCGCTAGCACCGAATGCCAAGCTGAGACCGAAACCAGTGTGGTACTTGGGCTTCTCCTTCTCAAGGTACATGAAGCTGCCCACAATGCCACCAACGTTGCCGACGCAGTTCATCAGGGCGATACCGATAGCTCGTCGGGAAGCAGGGGCAATGTTGTTCGCGTTCCAAGAAGCCGCCGCTGCTTGGATCGGGTAGATACCGATGACAGCGAGGACGACGGAAAAGTACGCCACGGCCTTCTTTGCTTCGAGAGCTCCGTTGAGGGAAAGGATGATGGAGTAGGCGGTTGTGACGATAGCCATGGGGATAACCACGAACGGCATTCGCCAGAAGAAACGGTCGGAGAACTTGGCGAAGGTGATAGCCGAGATAGCGGCGGCAACGTACGGGGGAGCGGAAGTAAGCTGAGCAGTGGTGTTGCTGAAGCCCATGGCCTTGGTGATGGTCGGGAGAGTGAACTTGATACCTGTTCCGAGGGATTAACTTGTGCTCTTCTTGATCGTATCCTGGGAAACATACCGTAAGAAAGGGCAGACTGGCAGAGCAGGAAGTATGCCTGCACGTAAATTCTCCAGTTGGTGAGAACCATCTTAAGATCCTTCCACCTAACCTTGTTCTCCTCGTGGAAGCCGCCTCCCTGCTTGATGAACATGGAAAGCTCGAGGTATCGAATCTCATCAGGCTCCAGCCAGCGTGTGGACAGGGCAGGCGTGTCAATAAGCAAGAAAAAGCAGGAAATGCCGAGGATAACGGTGGCAAGGCCTTCAAGGATGAAGATCCATCTCCAGCCCTCGTATCCACCAACTCCGTCCATCTCAGCGATACCGGCAGCGAGCAGGCCCGAGAAAGCGCCAGAGAGGGCACTTGCGCAGTAGAAGTATGATATTCGAGCCGAGAGGTCCTTGGGCATATACCAGTACGAGCAGAGATAGATGGCACCGGGGAAGAAGCCGGCCCTATTGATAGCGGCGTCAGCGCAGAAACAGTGAGGGTTGGGGGTACTACTAACTCAAAAATGCCAAGCAAGATACGTGTAGTCATGAGTCCGCCAAAGTTCTGGACCAAGCCAGTACAGGTCATAATGATACCCCAGCTAAGAGTGAGGATACCGAGGTACATGGAAGGGCGCTTGAACTTCTTGAGGAGAATGTTGCTGGGGACTTCGAGGAGGACGTAAGGGATGAAAACTATGGCATTGGGTCAATATTTTCATCCAAGGCTCGCCAAAAAAGGCGACGAGATCATGTCAATGGTACTTACAGATGGAGAGAACAGTGTTGTACTGCACTCCCGACATGCCCAAGTCCTCAACCATGCCCTCAATCTTCGCGTTACCAATATTGGCACGGTCAATGTGGCAAATCAAGTACAGCGCTGCAAGCATGGGGACAAGGCGAACGTCAACCTTTCGGAAGACCTTCTTTCGCTTCTCCTCGGGGTAGGTTGTGTAGAACTCAGCATCCTCTGGGTCCAGGCCAAAGACGCGAAAGCCGGAAATGTCGATGGCCTCGGGCGCATTCTCAAGGTGAGAGTGCTTGTCCATGACGTCAACGTCGCTCTTTTCGATTGAGCTCTTGGGAGCCATGGTGGTGGTGGTCGCTGAGGAGAGTCGCTACAAACAGACAGACACCTTGGAGTTGAAGGGAAGAGAGGAAGTGTCGCTGGTGGCCTGTTCGTCACCATCGATGGGGCCAAGCTAGATATTATAGCCAGAAGGCCTCTGGCAATATCCCTACTCAACGCCAGTACATAGCGGTGTCTTTACCCCAGACAACCCCAGACTTGGCAACCATTCCAAGTGGGCCAGTGACTCGAGAGTGCGGGGTCAGAGTTGAGGTTTCACCGAGGCGGAAATGCTGACCAGGAGGTGAGTTTTGCGCCGTTGATCAGCCACACTCTTGTCGATCTGTGCAAACAGGCTTGCGGATAATGATCCAATCATGTCTTTACCCGCTACAGTATCCGCCATGTGCGGTAAACATGTCCTCAACATCGGAGCACCACTGCGGTCAAAGGCCCCTTTTCCTTCAACGGCCTTTCGCAGATGACACGGAAACTAAATGACGGATACTACCCAACGGACTCTTAATCAACTCCCGTGATAAACCGCATTACCGAACTGGCGAGTGGTGCACTACCCCGCAAGAGGCAGTGAGGGACGGGAGCGATATTGCTATCGTTTTCCGGCCAAGACGAGAATAGGTCGACCACGTTTTAACGTCTGGCCAATCCGCCATTATTGACAGTCCCCTGTAGCAATTCAAGCACTCAACCAATTTGTTTTTACCCAAGAAATCATGTCTCAACGCAGTATTATCAAGGATATTGTCATCACGCCGGTGGCATTCCATGATATGCCCCTGCTGAACAGTGTGGGTGTTCATGAACCATTTGCACTGCGCAGCATCATCGAGGTCATCACCGAAGATCATTATGGCTTGGGTGAATCTTACGGAGACTCAACTCACTTGAGCCGCCTTCAAAAGGCCGCCGAGCAGATCAAGGGCCTCTCAGTACACAGCACAAACCTCATCTACAAGAAATGTGTCGAGTCTCTTACCGGCGACACAAGTACTGGGGGAGACGGCATGGCAGGCATGGTGACAACAGCCAGTGTTACCGATAAAGTCTTTTCCCCATTTGAAGTCGCCTGCCTTGACATTCAGGGCAAGCTGGCCGGTGTCCCTGTCAGTGACTTGTTGGGTGGACGTGTTAGAGACAATGTCCAATACTCAGCATACCTCTTTTACAAGTGGGGTGGACACCCCGGCGATGAAGACGACGAGTACGGTCCAGCTTTAGATCCTGCTGGAATTGTCAAGCAAGCAAAGAAGATCATCGTTGAGTATGGCTTCAAGGCTATCAAACTCAAGGGGGGTGTCTTCCCGCCGGCCCAGGAGGTTGAAGCCATCAAGGCGTTGCATGCTGCATTCCCCGGTCTACCCTTGAGACTCGACCCCAACGCTGCATGGACTGTCGAGACGTCCAAATGGGTCGCCAAGGAGCTTGATGGTATCGTCGAGTACTTGGAAGACCCCGCCCCGGAGATCGAAGGCATGGCAGCCGTGGCCAAAGAATCGCCCATGCCGCTGGCTACCAACATGGCCGTGGTGTCTTTTGACCACCTCGTCCCCTCCATTCAGCAGAACGCAGTCCAAGTGGTTCTTTCCGATCATCACTTCTGGGGCGGTCTTCGGAAATCACAAACATTAGCGTCCATCTGCGCAACCTGGAAGATGGGCCTATCAATGCATTCCAATAGTCACCTGGGCATCTCACTTGCTGCCATGACACACTTGGCATCTGCAACCCCCAATCTCGACTATGCCTGTGATACTCACTGGCCGTGGAAGCGTCGCGACGAGGACGTCATCGTCGATGGCAATCTCAAGTGGTCAGATGGTGGTGTGACTGTGCCCTCTTTGCCAGGACTGGGCGTTGAGCTCGACAGGGCGAAGTTGGCAAGGCTTCACCAGCAGTATCTTGACTGCGGCTTGCGGAAACGAGACGACACTACCTATATGAGGAAATTCCAGCCAGACTTTTCCGCCAAGATTCCTAAGTGGTGAGGCGATTGGTTCCTGTCTTGGCGAAGAGAATAATTAGTGGCAGTTGCTTGGTCCAAACATCCCTACCTATGTTAATAAACTTCTTTATACTTTGAATGCATATTATGAAAGCACGTGAGCCGTCGCTTGACGTCGATCACCCGAGAAGAAATGTCCGGCATGAAACATCACGTTTGTTACAAGGGTATGGCTAAGCAATGTGGCTGACGCAAGGTCAGACTGCAAGGTACCTGGTGAACATCACCTCTCGCTTGACACATAATCTCCAACAACATAAGATCAAGGCAATCATAACTACGTAGCTAAGCATCTAAAATGTAAGCTGTTAATCGAGTAATAGATCTCGATCTTAACCACAACACTACCGGGTAGGCCGGACTCACCGAAAGGATTGCTCCTCTGCCTCTGATCCGAGCGCGTTATTTTTACTTAATTGGATTACACCACAGGAAACACATGGCGGCATGTCATACATACAGACATGTAGGGTAGATTTGTTTGGTTTCTTGCATTATCAACCGGAGGTCATCGGCGCTCGATCGAAAGTCCCCCTGTACCAGTCTTGCATCGGCATCTGTCAGCGTAAGCCCTCGTCAGCAAGATCAGGGCAACTCTCTGTGAATGCCTTTCTAGTCAACTTGCAGTCTCCGACTCAAGTCATCACCGTCTTGTGCAAATGAGAAACAGCACACAAAACACGTGAAAAATCTTGTTTCTCCAACCTTGGGGAGTCGGCAAGTGGGCAGGCAGCGTTGCCATCTGCCGCATCTAACTCGTAACGGCGAATTGTAGACCCCTTGGCATTCCCATAACCTGCGTGACAACCACTCAGATGCTCGGAATGAAATATTTTCACGCGGTTAAAAGTGGAAAAGTGGAGGGCCGAGGTGATGGGATGAGACCCGTTCGTGCCTAAACCGTCACCGGAAAAGCGGTACCTTTGTGCGTCAAAGAGGCCAGGGCCTTGTCTCACCCTTGCTGACGACGACTGACATTGCGTCACTTTCCATCTGCCGGCCACCTTAAGAGATGGCTTGGGCGGTGGCGCCATGAGGCTAACGACAGCCCAGTCTTTGGATAACTTCACTTGTTCACATCTTGCTGACCGTGGTATTCTCGATGCTCTGCACACTAACTAACGCCCCTGTTTCTTTACCCAAGGCTTTTCCCAAGCTGACATTACTTTACGTGGCCGACACGTCAGCGATCCTGCCAACTGTCTAGCAGTCTTTGGACTGGCGCTCTATTCTGCCTTGTTGAGATCCGTCTTACTCGTACTGCTATTTTTGAGATTCTCAGAACGAAGACATAACGGGCTTCTTCCTCCCAACATCTCTCGTACGATCTAAATAAAGCGCTGGGGCACAAGAGGAGTTGGCCGCAAACCCACAGCCAAGAAATGGATTCTGCATCTCGGATTGTGAGACTGAGCTGACGCCCTGAGAATGAGCCACTTGTGGAGAGTTCCAGGGGCTCGGATAAAAATCTTACCTACGGGATTTATTCGCAAGCCGTGCTCTAATTGAAATCCATGGCGGGCCGGTAATAACAACTCATGGGACCCTTGTGTGACAACATTTCGAGCTCCAAGAGACATCCCTGTCTCGACTTCAGACACACGTTCATCCTGCGAGCAGCCACATCGGATCCCACATGCTCTCCAGCGTTTACCCCTGTAATCTAGATCCGAAATGGAGCATCAAAGAAAACTCCGGAGCCGAAGACGAGGTTGTTGGGACTCCACCAGAGTGTCTACGGCCATCCTGACGGTCAGGGCGCCCTCTTTACCTGTTCCTGGTGACATTTCAGAGGGGTGGCAGTGCATTGAGCCAAACACAGTCCCGGGATTGGTCCTGACAGACCCGATGTTGCATCTGATCCAGGGAAAATTATGTCATGTTTTGACTTTGACGATACGACCTCGGGCTCGGTAATCCGCTCTTCGATACCCGCGAAACAGTGGAGATGGGATCCAGCAACTTAGACCATGGTGCGACTGGTGCTGAGAAGACTCGAATCATGATTGCATCTGCGTCGAGGCAAGAGCCGGGTTCAGGGGCGTCCTAATACGAACAACGTCCTCTTGGCAGCTTGCCTTGCCTATCCTGGGTCTAAGCTCAGCTCGGCCTGGACGTGGTGATAACCTCATTTCGGCGCAACCGGATGCACTGGGCTAAATGGGGGAGCGAAGGATGGCGGGATCTTCCATGATCCCTGGTCAAGATGTTTCCGAGAGCTCTGGAAACTCAATATAGAGCATGCTCCTCGCCGGCAGTGTGTCCCAGGCCAGATGCTTGTTTCTGTTTGCTGTATCAAACCCGTCGCTCGTTGTTGCATTTTCGCATCGTCCTCTATGTGAGGCAGTCAATCGTTCTTATTCATTCGTTACATAATTGCAAGTCAGTAGGCTTGCTTCTCACAGGATGCATCTCGAGCCACCACCCTCCGTGAAGCAGTTTGCCATCCCTAATGGCCTTATCCAGAATGCCGTCAGTGACCAGAGCCTACAGCCAAATGATAGGCAACAACAGACACACCTCGAGTCCCTGCCCCGGTCCGTCGTCGTAAGACGAGCCTCTGTGAGTGGAGGTATCTCTCGTTCACTTAGCGTTGTCCGCACTGCCGAAGTCAAATGGACCTCGGGACCTGGACCTGGCAGAAGAAGATTGCATCGCAGTTCAAGCTTGCCTTCTATAGTCCGAGAAGGCAGCTTTAGAATTGAGGATGTAACTCGAGCACCGTCGCCGGTTACACCCTCTTTCTATGGCTTCACGAACCCTTACCTCGATATCAGAACCCCTGGGTCGCAAGAAGACTCAATTCTCCCGGACTCTCATGAGTTTCCTCCATTGCCCCTCGCACCACCCCCAGCTCACAACACAAGTGGCTTGGCTAGATCACTGAGCCGTGCTCTCTCCAAACGCAGTGCTCGGAGGGGTAGCATCTATGAAGTCTACGAAAAGGCCAAGGTCCGTGGAGAAAAGATCAAGCGCCAAAAGTGGACTCAGATCGCCTTTGAGTATACTGTCTACACTTTCCTTCTCTGTTTCATCTACTTTGTCCTGGTCGGCATGCCGTTATGGCGCGGAGCCGTTTGGTGGCTCTTTGTTGCGGTTCAGGAGAAGATGATTGTTGCTGGTGGTTATACAATCATGATTGGCGTGGCTGCCTTGTAAGTTGAATGCACACCTAGAAAGGTCATGCTCATGAAGGGGCTAATAGTCTTCAGATACGCATTCGCTCCTCTACTTGTCCTCTTCGAACCTGACCCTCCTCCCGTTGAACGGTCCACAGGGACTGATCAATCGGTTCGCAAGACGGCGTTGCTCATCCCCTGCTACAAAGCCGCCAACATCATTGGGCCAACCCTCGAAGCAGCCGTCAAGATCTTTCCACCTCAGAACATCTTTGTCATAGCCAACGGAAACTCTCCTCAGCCTCTTGATAATACTGAGGATGTCTGCAAGCCCCACGGAGTGAACCACATATGGTCTCCAGTCGGCTCCAAGATTGTCGCCCAATTCGTTGGATGTTATGCGGCAAAGCATTTCAAGAATGTTCTCCTCATCGATGACGACTGTGCTCTGCCTCCAAACTTTCCCATCGTTGGCGACCGCCTTCAAGACAAAGTCATGTGCATTGGCTATGCCATCAAGAGTGTTGGGCCAGATTCCTCCAGGGGCACATTATGCCAGCAGGCGCAAGATCTCGAGTACAAGATCTCGGGTTTGCAAAGAGCCCTAGCCGGAAAGGTTGGCAGTGCAACGTTTCCCCATGGTGCCATTTCACTCTGGGATCGACAGTTCCTCGTGCAAACGTTCCACGACCATGTTGGCTTCTCAGTATCTGAGGACTGGTTCATGGGCCATAGTTGCCGCAGGCTTGGAGGCCGCATACAGATGTGCACCTCTGTCTTTGTCGAGACAGAGACTCCATCGGCCATCTTTTTCAGCTCCGGTGGAAGCCGAGGTGGCTTTGGGGAGATGACAGTCTTTAAGCAGAGGTTCCATCGATGGAACTTTTTCTTTGTCAATGGTGTGTGGTACAACATGGCCTATATCCTGGGCAGCTGGAAGCTTGGGTTTTGGGAGATTGGAACGAAAATCTTTGTGTTTCAGGAAGTATGTCCTACTTCACCATGGTGAAATATCCCCAAGCTAATGCCTAGTGTCTTCTAGGTGTACGAGACACTGCTCTATCTCATGACACCATTCGTCCTCCCCATCTCCATGATCGTGAGGCCTTGGTTTTGTGGAATGTTACTAGGTATCACTATTCTAGTTTACCTCGTGAACGCCATCATCTTCAATGAAGTGCATCTCAGGCGAAAGAGGGAAAGAGTCGGATATGGTGTGCTACTCTTCTACTATGTGAGTAACCTACCGACAGCAGTCAAACCCACACAATTCTGACATACCACAGATGCCCTACAAGATGGCTCTTACTGCTGTGAACGTTGCCAGCTGTTATTGGTCGCTCTTCAAATACGCAAGATACTTTGCACAGCGCCACCCAAAAGTTATCGAAGACGAGAGGGCAGTTGAGGTTGTAGTGCGCCTTCAAGAAAAAGTTCCCCGTAATAGCGAGGCGGATCTGAATCGCCTCTACGGCGAGAAGTCGGTGGTTGATCAGAGGAGCGATAATGCAGAGGATCCGCCAACACAGCCTTGCCCAGTTGTGGTGAGCAAAAGGGTGAGCTATGTTGAGGACATGGTTTAGCAGCGAGGTACTACACTGTTTCTTTAATTACACATAATGAAAATGAATCAACACCCGGTTCCATACATGATCCAGCCAACTCTGCCTTCAGCTTGACGGTATGTGAAACCAAGAACTTGTGTGTTCTGTTCCCGTAGTCAAGAGAGGACAGATTCTGTTTAGCCATCGTATGGAGGCAATGTCTCTTGCCCTATTCCACTTCAAGTTTTGGTGGCTAGCTTTGCCTTAGGTGGTGAGGGGATGGATGTACGCTCAGTGTCGATAGGTGGTGTGCTGTTTGAAGGTGAGACGGCTTCAAGGTCTGGTTGAAGGTCCCGGCTGCGCAGGCGGAATGTGAAGCTCGCACCTGAGCACAAGGTCGCCACAGCAGAGCAGAGAATAGAAGAGTCGCTGAATTCTTTCCGCTTCTCACCCACGGGTTCCTGCAATGTCTTCACTAAAAAGACAACGGATGCCACGCAAGAACCGAGCGCGAGGATGATGGACAGTCTGTAAAAACCCTTGGCAAACGGCGCCCCGCTACCCAGCCCTCTCAACTTAAGAGCTGGCTCGACTTTATCTTTCCCCTTCAAGTGAGCCATGTCTATGAATGTCGTACGGGATAAGGTCGTATTGGGTAATTGGTGACTGTCGTAGTGATGCCAAGTTATAACAGATCTTGACCTAGTGGCGAGCTTTGTAGGGTTGCGCGAAGAGGACGTTGCTGATGAATTGATGAGATGGGAAGAGCCAAAAATAAAATGGAAGGCCCTCTCCTTATACCTCCTATGTTCCAACCGCGTTTGACTTTTTTCATGGGATGACTCAAGATGCACGTTGAAGGTGTCACGGGATTGGGCTTTGAGGCATTGACTTCAGTGAAATCTAATTGCAAAGTGTGCATTTGCATTGAGTTTACGGGTAAGTCAAGGGGAGATGCTTTTGTTGAGATTCGCAAACATCTCCCAGTTATACTTCGCCTCTATGCAGCGCTTCCAAGTTAAATGCCGTTATACCTTCATTGTGTAGGATGCAACGACAGTTACTCCCCCCAGGCTTGGAAATCCGAAGACTATGCAAAGAACAGTCCACGATTGCCAACCAGCCCTGTAGACGAAAAAGAAAACAGGACACGCAATCTCTGCGCAGAGTTTGAAAAGACTGACGAGTCCTTCATCGAATCCAGTGAATCGCATTTGATGTTGGTGTCGCTAGCTTAACTTTGATTCGAGATCCGCTCTTGCTGCATCATTTCCAAACGTCTTCACCTATTCTCTCCCGCCTCGGCTGTCTTTCGTCATTCGTCGTCACCACAGCGTGGCTCCTATCAGCCCGGCTAGACAATGGGCCTTGGTCGGGAAGTGGGTGTTTCAAACGGGGAGTTCCGCCTTGCACCAGGGTGGCGGAGGTTGACTAGCGTCAGGGGTGTGAACCTCAACTAATAACTAGCGGCTCCAAGGCAAAGTTCATTGTTGCATCACTAATGCCTACAAGGAGCCAATGGCGGTCAATTGAAACTTCCCGGGATCACGATCGGGGACCAGGTCCATCCTTGATGGGATGGTGATCACGAACTGGGGTGCCCGAGGATCTGGGTGTTGGGAATCATCAAAGAGCATGTATCTCAAAGAGCAAGCATTGGTTCAAACCAAGCGCTATATTTTTGGCTTCATCATGGAATAATTATGATCAAGATAGCAAAGAAAATCTGTGAAACCGGCAAAGTGATCTTAGTCACAGGGTTGGTGAGCCAGGCAGAGCGCCTCGCCCGACACACCATGGGAGCACCCCGACAAGAATGTCACTGTCAAGAATAGGGCGCAAACAACGGGAGATATTCTAGTCATCGGGAGGTGGGGGTCTCGAAGTACTGGCTGTTCCGAGTTTCCGACTTTTCCATGCGGAGTGTCGACGCTATGGACTGCGCCTAGTGCCGATCTCAGACAACTACGCCCATTGAGATGGAGAATCACCGGAAGTCCTAGGTACGGTAACAGTTATCTTTGAAGTTTATGCTACACATGGAGCTTTTGAAGGGTGTTTTACAACGCTTGTGCCTTTCGATGTTGATAATTAAGTAGGTGTTTAGAGATCTGTGTTTCCGTTGCAAATCGCCAGATTGTCACTCAGCCCCTACATGGTCGTTGAGCTAGAAGGTGAACAAAGACTGCATAAACAGTGGAAACAATCAAAAATTCGGGAACTTGGTTTGGCACTAGAATATTCCCCTTGGTTGTTGGGAGGAATCCAGAGACATGGATATGGAATATGGGGCGTTATCGTCACGCCTGTAGGAGCCCCCCGGGATGGAACGCACCCGTAGGCGTTGAAGGGGTGACACGTAACTTGGATACCTACGGAAATATCCATTTTCAAAACATAGATCAAGAAAAGTCTAATCGTGATGCACAAAATAGGGGACACCATGACATTCCCAGTTGCCGTCGCCAGCCACACGCAACTCCGGGTTGTCGGCATCGTCCTCCTCCCAAGACACGTCAGGATCAGGCTTCATGTGGATCCCGGTGACCTCTTTTCCAAGCCCACTCTCCAACTGCTACATCGCCATGACGAGTCTTTGGGGCAGTGTGAAGAGGACATGGTGAGAATGACTGACGCGGACATTGAGAGTTGACCGCTCAGGGGGTCGGGAACCAGAATGAGTTGCCTCTGAAGGATCCTAAAGACTGTGAACTCTACAAGTATAAATGCATCAAGATCATCCGTCCAAAAACCTTTCTCTTTCATCACCACACTCTACAACAACAACATCAATCACTCTCACTTCCACACAAACACTTCTACACTCTTTCAACTCAACAACCAACTCCACAAACTCAACTTTTTACAACTCACTCTTCAAAATGAAGTCCACTATCGCTATCCTCTCTGCCTCCATGGCCGCTGCTGTCCTGGCTCATCCTCTGGATGCTCGTAGCCATCAGTGCAACGTCGCTCCCTCGGCCGCCACCAACGCCAAGATCAAGCCCATTGCTCAGCCCAGCGCTGCCACCGCCGACGCTTGCCTGGAGGCCTGCCTTAGCAACCCCGCTTGCAAGAGCTTTATCTTTGGTCTCCCTGCCAATGTCGACGTCCCTGTCTGCGAGCTCTTCAGCGTTCCCGCCGCTCAGGTCCCCAGCCAGGGTAGCGAGCTGTACGTCTTTGACAAGGCTTGCTCTGAGAGCGCTGTCCCCAATACCGCTCCTACCCACGCCCAGCCCCGTGGTCAGATCAACCGCAAGCGTTCTACCCGCAGCCTTGTCTGCAACGCTGCCCCCTCTGGCCCTGCCGACAGCAGCATCCAGCCTATCGCCACCCCGACTGTGAAGACTGCCGAGGAGTGCCAGGAAAAGTGTGTCGCTGAGGCCAAGTGCCAGAGCTTCCTGTTCGGTCTTCCTGCCGATGCCTCTGCCCCTCTGTGCAAGCTGTTCGAGGTCCCTCCCGCCAAGGTCCCTGTTCGCGATGACGAGCTCTACGTCTTTGCCAAGGGCTGCGCTGCATCCAAGGTTCCTACCACTGCTCCTACTCACGATGAGCCCCGAGGAGAGGCTCCTTCCGGAAACACTGCGGATAAGGATAACTCCAAGACTAGTGACTCCAAGAACAGCGGCTCTGACGCCAACACCAACACCAACAACGCCAAGGCTGCTACTGGCAACACTGCCGCCAAGGACAACAAGAAGCAGAACTAAGCGGCAAGCGGCTTATACCTACCAACTTTTGATGGACATTTCTTCCTGAAAGAGTTCGACATCGAACTATTCTCTCGGGGGTGATGTGGGGGATGTGGCAACAGAAAACCGGGGGAAGACTTGGGGTTGTGCCTCTGGGAGGCACTGAAAGGGGAAGTGGTGAATTTTGTACACTCTTTAGAATTAGACTTGAGCTTTTTTCTTTGCAAATCAATAGATCGGCCGATCATTTAATTTGTTTGCCTCCGCTCTAGTTATAAGCTAGCGTGACTGAACTGGAAGCTCTCTGCGGGAAATTGGCGATGGCTTCAATTGATGGCTAGGCACGAGACACCTGGAGGAGGAGCTGGGAAGTGTTGACCGCAAGCAGACAAAAAAGGCGT
The DNA here is from genome assembly GCF_023522795.1 of Fusarium solani. Classification (NCBI taxonomy): domain Eukaryota; kingdom Fungi; phylum Ascomycota; class Sordariomycetes; order Hypocreales; family Nectriaceae; genus Fusarium; species Fusarium solani. The sequence goes on from NW_027072149.1 coordinate 1,015,501, forward strand.
GAAAGGTGTGTTATCGGCCCGACATTGGCAGTGCATTGCTTTGCCGCAGAAAACAAACACGCATGGGCGAGATAATATAGCCTTAGCGAACAGACACCTTACTACTGACATTAACTGTTAGAGACATAACACCAGGGACTAGTAAGCCAGGTCAGTGGCATGTGGGGCCACCATGAATGAGCAAAGGGCTGTTGCCTGAGGCAAGAGGCACGCACGTTCCACTCACGGAAGAAAGACTCTAGGCTCTAGGGTGAGCGAGTCACTCTACCTACTCTCAGATTCCTGGTTAATGTCTAATGTCCTAGGTAGATAAAGACAAGTTTAAACATTCAATTTAAAAGTCTGCTTCAGTTTCCATGGAAATTATTCATTCTAAGGGGCCTTGGGCCGCTGGTCTGATTCTTCCTCCAGAGTTACTTTTATGCTTCACGAGCGAGCATGCAACGTGGGACAAATTCTTCGATGCACTCGTAGAACCAAGCGACGCCCTCGCCTGCTCCTGGAAGGAGAGGGATAAAAAGTGCAATAATACTCCATTTCTTAGAGCTAAATATTTGTCGCAAAGCGCTGAAAGATGGAAGACGACAAGTCTCTTGGACTGATCTCAAGTCAGAGATCCAGTGGCCTGTGGATGTTGTTCCTGAACGTGGCACTGGCTTGTGTGGCTGGTGCTGCTGGCCTTTGGGCAAACTGGTCTCTCCGCCTTGGTTTGAAGTTTGGCCGACCGGATTGTCTTTGGTGGCAATACGATAAGGCGATATCAAACCAGCGCTTATCGTAGGGGGTGAGCAGCTTTATCCGTTAGTGACAAATCTCTTGAGCAGGCCCTTCTGGTGGGCGAGGACGGATCAGCGGGGCATTGATTCATCCGATCCTTCGTGCAGGTCAGTCGCTCAGCCACTCGCGTCAGCCACTCGCTGCTCGCGCATTTGTGGGGCTGAAACTCGTCGCTTGCTGTGCTCGAGCAACGCTCAAGCGCGAGCGCGAGAGCGAGGAGCGAAAAAGGCCTCGCGCTGGTTGGTCCGAGTGCGGATGCGAGTGAGATCAACGCTGGTGCGCTCCATGAATGAAGGTCAAAGCATCAAGAAGAGAACATGTATATAAGGAAACGCCAAGGTCTTGTGTTTGCATTCATCATTCACAAATACCCAGCACACAAACAAGCAAGCAAGATCAAGACTTCACAGTCACTCCCACAACAACACACTTCATCTCACTTCCTTACCCCTGCCAAGAACCCACTTTCACACACACAATGGCCACTCATACCATCCGCAAGGTCGTCATTACCGCTTTTGGCGGCCCCTCCAACGTTGAGGTTGTCACTGCCGAGATTCCTCCCCCTGCCAAGAAGGAGGTGCAGGTAGATGTCATCTATGCGGGCTTCTCAGGCGGCGACATCAACATGCGTCTGGGTTCATACCCTATGCAGAAATCCGCACCCCTGACGCCTGGGTATTGCTTCGTCGGCCGTGTTAGCGTCAACGGCAGCAAAGCCTCCAGGTTTGCGCCAGGAGCCCTTGTTGGCGCTGTAACAGTCTATGACTCTGAGGCCCAAAAGATTAACATTCACGAAAAATATTTGATTCCTGTTCCTGAGAGCGTCGACATGAGGGAAGCTGTAGGAATCGTCCTCGACTGGAACACAGCTTACGGTCTGGTCCATCGAGCAACCAACCTTGTCGGAAAGGGGCAGCGCGTCTTTATCCACTGCATCAGCGGTGCTGTTGGTTACGCACTTATGACGCTGTGCCTTCTCGAGGGTGCCGATGTGTATGGCACCGCCTCGGAGCGAAATCATGCTGCTCTTCGGGAGCTCGGAGTCACTCCATTCACCTACGCCAACAAGAACTGGATGGATGAGATGAAGAAGCGTGGCGGTGCGCATGTTGTCTACGACCCCATCGGTTTCGAAAGCTGGGACGAATCCTGGGATATTCTCATTACCGATGAGCCTAGCCGATTGGTTGGCTTTGGCGGCAACATGAACATCATCCAGGGAGACTCCGCCAAGACTCGATCCCAGTTTCCGGCTCAGGCCAAGCTCCTGGCTAAGAATGGCTGTCTCTTCACCAAGAGGAGCACCAGCTTTTACTACATTGACCGCGATCGCTCCACCTTCATGGAGGATGCCTTGGCCATCATGCAGCTTCTCGTTGACGGAAAGATCGAGGTCCCCATCAAGCAGATCTGGGATATGGAGAACATTCGGGAGCCTCATGAGAACTGGGGCAAGGTCCCTGGCATGGGTTCGTGCCTTGTTCGGGTGGATCCCACTGCATAAATGGAGCGCATACATCACTGAGGAACATACATGGGTACTTGTCTGGGAGATCTGGTATACATGGGTTTGTTTTGGATGACTTATGAGGAGTTGGGCCGGAGAGCCCAGGGAATACTGATTTGGTCTGACATGATTGATATAACAATGCGGTATCTGTAGAGCTAGGGAGGGAGAAGTGGTTTTGGGCAACGGATAACCCTCACTTGAGTATAGACATGGATTTTATTGAGGTATTTTGTTTCCTTACTCGAACAATATGCCTATAGCCCTTCTCACCTAGTGAATGTTATTTCTGGATCCGTTGCTGAGAATGCACTGCTTTTCATCCGACACTGATCGAAGATCTTTGTCGCCAAAAGTGAATAAAGTATCTGGGCTGCTTCCCATGCCTCGGCTCTCCTATGCCGGTTAATTGAACTATTGGAACGAAGCGGCCCTTAAAGAATCAGCACTTGATACTAGTTACATCTAGTATTACGATGATCTGTGCATATTGTAAGCTGACAATGGCTTAAGTGACGTCACAAATAAATGTGGCGTGGAAGCTAACACTGAAGAACAAGCCATAAAAGCCCGTAGCTCGCTCATTTGGAGGCTTGCCATTGTCCCCATCGCCAACAACACCACGAATCTACCTCTTTTCCACCATGTCTTGTTCTTCTAAGGCCATTCTTCTGATTACAGGAGCTTGGCATGTTCCAAAACACTATCACAAGCTCATTGAGCAACTCGAAGCCAAGGGGTGAGGGTCATTTGCGAGCAACTGCCCACAAATAACAACGCCATACCGCCAAATACAACAGCAGATGATGATGTAAAGTTCATCAAAGACATCGTCGCCAGAGAGTCTGCCGCAGGAACGCAGCTCACGGTTATTGGGCACTCCTGGGGCGGAATGATTGCTTCCGCAGCGTTGGCGGACTTTGCCATGGCCACGGGCTCTGGCAAAGGTGGTGTCACCAACATCATCTTGATGTGCGCCTTTATCCCAAAAGAGAACGACTCACTCACTGGACTTTTTGGAGGACAATTGCCGCCGTACCTGACTTCGATATCGAATGGGACCATCGTCTGGACAGACCCCATTGGTCACTTATACAACGATCTTCCCGTGGAGGAGGCTCAATGGGCAGAGAAGCTCATGGTTGCCCATGGTCACAAGGCGCAGTACACCTCGATTGACTGCATCAAGGTGGCATGGAGAGTCATCCCTTTGACATACATTGTTTGCGAAAACGACCAAGCCTTGCCCGGGTTTGTGCAAGATATGATGATTGCCAAGGTTAAAGAGCAAGCCATCTCGGTGAGACAGTATCGGCTACAAGCTTCTCACAGCCCCTTTCTTAGCATGCCCGATGAAATCGCTGGAGTCGTTATGGAAGTTATGAACTCGGCGGGTGAACTCAATGTGGACCTACCTAGCTGATCAAATGTTGAGAAGACACTATGATCCAAGGATATCAGGTTGGATTGTAATGAATAATGAATATGTCTTCAAGTGAACGCCTTTATCTGGTTTTCCGTGTTAACATACCGAAGTGAAGATTTCGGTTAGACCTCGAGTTACTGTGTCCGTTTCTAACCCGTACTTTTCATCCAGACACATCCGGGATATGACGCTTCCTGTTTACCACTTAAGACTTAAAATAAAGCCGTATCTCTATGTGACTTACTCTTAACCCTACCTACTCCAAGGAAACACAAGCTGCGCATCTTGGCATGTGGCTGAGTGGATTGGGTGGGTCGGTGAGGCATAAAAGGTAAAGCCGATCTCGCTGTGGGAGATGAAACTCGCAATTCCCAACGAATCTGACGAAGTGGGACACTGTAGTTTCAACACGAAGCGCCCAAGTTCAATCCTGACAGTTCCATCACAAAATGCCACCAGGCGGTCCTCAGCCAAAGACCTTAGACACCATGGCCATTGTCATCCGCACAGCCAGAGCTGATGAGATTCCAGCCATTTTGGACTTTGTCGGAAAGGCCCGCGCCGACATGTTTCCGATGCTGGACCCGAAATCCCACAAGAAGACAGTGGAGCGTGAGCTTGTCAGCTTCAAGGGGACCTACCTGGAGCACTCCAACGGCGCCTTCTTAACAGCCCGGGTCGATGGTCGTTTAATCGCAACCATTGGCTATCTCAACTACGACGGACGTTTCCCACAACTCAAGTTCAGTCACGAGCGAGTCGTTGAGGTGGTCCGGCTCTACGTCGACCCAGCCTGGCGCCGGGCCGGGCTGGCCTCGAAGCTGTTTACTGCCCTGGAACAGACTGCACGCCAAGCAGGGATCAAGCAACTGTACTTACACACCCACCCCTTCTTGACCGGCGCACGGAGTTTCTGGGAGCGGCAGGGCTTTTCTGTTCTTTGTGTTGATGAAGATCCGGTGTGGCAGACGACGCACATGAGCCGGCTTTTGGAAGGATGAGATATACCCCGGAGGATGCTTTTAATGGATGGAGAATCAGATAAGCTCGTGGTCAGCATCCTGGCTGGGCTGATGGAGCTGAAATGCACGTTGTTTGCAGGGGCACACCATGATTTTCCCATAGGGATGATAAGTGGGCGGACGACTGTGGATGAATATGGATAGCAATTAATTGAAGGAACTGAATAGATCGAGAGTAGCCACTGGGCGATTAGTAGATCCAGTTCATACTTCCCCTTTTCCTCCTTGTTTGCTGGGTTGGAGGAACTAGGATTGTCGCCCCAATTGACATTCACCCTCGCTAATTGTGAGCCAACTCACTCACGGTCGCATGTTGGGAGCAGGTCAACGCGAAGCCACCAACGTCAATCCTAGGAAGAGGCTTGCTCACACAGACATGAAGTCGGATAAAGCGGCAACGGGCTATGAGGGAGGACGCCATAAAGTCCAAAACCGATCGAGGCTGATGGTTATTCTTGGGGAAAACCAGATAAACCCTGAAAAGTCCTGCTCCGCTGCACGGCACTGGGCCACCACGCGTTGGTGTGGGCGGAAACGGAGTTTTTAATGGCACCCGATCTCCCCGGACCTCGTCAGCTTAGAGACAATGAGACTCGTGTACATGGGAAACATGTTGATTGAATCAACATTCAAGAACATATATAATAGCATGGCTCTGCCAACAATTATCTTCAAAATCTCCAATTCAAACGCATCCGCATTCATCACCTTTCCGTTTAAACAGCTCTCATCAAAAACACTTTTTCCACTCCCCATTTTCACAATGAAGGCCGCCCGCGTTACCTCCTGGGGCAACCCCCCCGAGTACATGGATGTTCCAGATCTTCCACCTCCTTCATCCAATGAGCTTCAGGTCAAAGTCTTGGCCGCTGGAGTGCCTCGAGTGGTCCAAAACCGGGCGTCAGGCAAACACCCCAGCGCATTCAACTCGCCACTGCCTTATGACCCCAGCATCGATGGCGTTGGGCTCGATGAAGCTACAGGAGACATGTACTTCATCAGCAGCCTCGCGGCTCCCGTCTTTTGCGAACGCGCCAATGTCGACAAGGCTCAGCTCATCAAGCTGGATGCGGGCGTTGACCCCGTAACCATTGCTGCACTCGCCAATCCTACGATGAGTAGCTGGCTTGCACTGAAGTGCCGTGCTATTGGAGGCTGCGAGGGCCGTACGGTTGTCATTATTGGAGCTACCAGCGCTAGCGGTAGAGCTGCTGCATTTGTGGCTCGTGAGCTGGGCGCCGCTCGTGTCGTGGGAATTTCTCGCACCAAAGAAACCCTTGCCACAGTTGAGGGCCTCGACGAACGCATTGTGATGCAAACCCCTCTGTCTATCCCTCCCAGCGTCGGCCCCATCGACATTGTACTCGATTACGTTGGAGGATCTGCTGGTGTCGAGGTGATGAAGGCTGCCGAGATTAAACGCGGCGAGAACCTGCAGTATATCCAGATTGGCGGCCTGAGCGGCGAGCAAAACATGGTTCTGCCAGGCCGTTTGCTCAATGTCAAGCCTATTCGTGTCATGGCGTCTGGCATTGGAAGCGTCAGCAAGCAAGAGTTGAGGAGGGAGATCCCTGGGCTGGTAGATGCCCTCTGCCGGATGAAGCGACCCTTTGAGATCCATGCTTTCCCCATGTCGGATGTGCAGAAGGCCTGGGAGTCTGAGGAGGCGAATGCGAAGAGGCTTGTTCTAGTCCCATAAAGCTCTTGGGACATGATCATATTCCCTTATTCTTATGTTGTGGCCTATGTTGGAAGTTTCTTGTTATGTAGAACTGTGCGTCTAGTCAGTTAGAAATGATTCATTTGTACTTGTCACTGCTGATGTGGTAACTGCATGGTATCGGCCGATTGATGTATTGGTACTAGTCGAGCAGGAGTGCTCTTAAAAAGCAAAACAAAATATCACAAACAGAACAAACAGAAACCATCCCGGACTTATCTACCTCCATCCAAGGCGTCACTGAGAACAATGCCCCCAATTCCGTCACACCTCCACATTACTCCTTTTCCTCCTCTAGCCCCTCTCAGTGCGTCCACATCCTCGCTGTTCGTTTGCTAGAGCTAGGAAGCTCTCAAAAACGGGGAAGCGGGAATTTAGTTGCTCTTCTGAGCAGCAGAGACCTCGTTGGTGTTGGCATTGGCAGTCTGCTTGGCCTGAGTCTGGCACTTGGTAGAAGTCGCAGCGGGCTTGCCGTAGGCGAAAGTGGCCTTGGCTTGCTGGTTCTTGGTATCCTTGGACCCAGCAGCCTTGGCTTGAGTGTCCTTAGCCTCAGGGACCTTGGACTCGGTAGCCTTCGCCTTAGTGTCCTTGGAGTCGGCAGCCTTGGCCTTGGTGGTGGTCTTGGTGATAGCGCTGGCAATCAGACCGCGAGGAGCAGAGTGAGTGGGAGCGGTGACCGGGACCAGCTTAGCGGGGCAAGCCTTGTCAAAGACAAAGAGCTTATCGCTGCGGATGGGGATCTCAGCAGCCGTAACCTTGTAGAGCTTGCAGACAGGGGCCCTGCGGTTGTCGGGGAGGCCAAACAGGAAGCTGAGACAGGCGTCGCCAGACTCGCACAGCGTCTGGCACTCCTCGGCAGTGGTGACCTTGGTAGTAGTCTGGTAAGGCTGGATCTTCTTGTTGACAGCACCGGTAGGGGCACAGTTGCACTTCTGCTCGCTGCGAACAGAGACCTTCTTGGGAGCAACACCCCAGGGCTGGGCATGGGTAGGAGCTGTGGTAGGGACGAGCTTAGCAGAGCAGGCCTTGTCAAAGACATGAAGGTCGTCGCTGCGAGCAGGAACCTGAGCGGCAGGGACCTTGTAGAGCAGGCAAGAAGGAGTAGTAGTATGAGCAGCAAGGCCAAAGACGAAGCTGAGGCAGGCCTCATCAGACTCGCAGATGGTCTGGCACTCCTCAGCGGTGGCGGCCTCGGCAACATCGTAAGGCTGGATATTGGTCTTGGCCGAAGCGGTGGGAGCGACGTTGCACTTCTGAGCCCGAAGAGTCAGAGGCGTGGCCATGGCAGAGGCCAGAGAAACGGAAAGGAGAACGACGGAGGTCTTCATTGTGATGGTTTTGAGGGAGTGTGGTGAACTTGAACGAAAGTTGACGAGAGTAAAAGAGTGTGGTTGGGAGGTGCAAGTAAGCGAGTGTATTGAAGTGATTGAAAGATGATGAGCTGAGTGAAGAAGTGTTTCTAGACGGTCATCGAGGCGATACTTATCGTCGAGAGCCATGCTCTGAAGTTCGTCTTGCCCGGCTAGTGAACTTGGCTTCAAACATACGGTGACGCGTCGTGGATACTCTCCACCTAGGCGCAGCCGCAAGCATGCCGCTATTCCGAAGTCTACAACAAAGAACCGTAAGCCTCTTTGGCAGGAGAACCACTGGCTTGCTTGGAAGTGGTGCCGGCCCGGGGGTTCTCCGTGATGTGGGAGCGAGATGGCTGGTCAGAAGCTATCACGTTGATTCTGGACCTGCAGAACGACCCTGGGCGAACCTGTAAGAAGCACCTAGATCCAAACTATTGAATCGCCTCCTGCAAAAGTTCCGGTATCGATTACCAAAGGGAAATTGTAGCACACCGACAGCCCTGCCAGAGAGTCGTCATCAACCGTACGCGGAATCGGTGTTGTGAAAATGAAAAGGGGTATTCCGAGTAGGGAATCATTGCATCTCTCAGTGGGTATCTTGAGTTGCTAGGTAGAATTTGGTGATTACTCTAAACACCGACTTGACTGAGTTACTGAATTTACTACGGTAGCAAGAGAAATGCCAATTTGTACATTATAGGTAGATGCGGCAAGATTATCCAAATCTACGAACAACCTCGAACATGAAAAGTAACCAATCCATGAATGAGGGTAATAATCATGAAAACAATCGGAATTCCCCGTGAACTCTCCCCCCAGGTTCGAGCCATAGCGTGTCTGGCGCGTAGTTAACTACACGCCCTTGAAATGGCCATGTATCGTATGATTTTCAGTCAGACGAACCAAACTCGTACTGATACTTTGTTAGTACCATCTCTCCAGGCTGCTTGCATAACTCACCGCCTTCTCTACCACACCAGATCAAGCCCAGTTGGGTCTTCTGAGATCTCGCCTTGTTCTTCAAGTAGATGCGGAGCCATAGGCGTAGGCTTCTCTGTGATGACTGAATAGATGATGACAAAAGGGATAATGCAAGCTGCCATGATTTGTAACAGCATTGGGATATTATCCCAAGCAATGGTTTGACCGAAAATGTGGCTCTTATCCACCGGTGATCCCATTTCAGACATGGTCTTTCGATATTTGCAGAAGATGGAAATTTCCTTTGGCGAGATGAGATGGAAGAGATTGGGTGTCTTGTTGATGAATGGTCTTTATGGCCTCTTCGCCAATTGCTCTTTCCCCACGCAGCACCGCGACGACTGTTTATGAATGAGTGTCAGTCACCTCCGGGAAGAGGGAGCTCCCACCTTCAATTTCTCATCACACTGACCTGCTATGTCGTGCGAGTCTGAAAGGACGTGGAAAATCAGGATTCTATGACTGGGAGTACGCGTACAGTTGCTAGAGATCAGCGGAAAGGAAAAGGGGTACCGACAAATGTCGCATCACAGGAGCTTCGGCAAGTCACAACTTTTGCGGAATACCTTCATCTTGAAAGGGGGCTGTGTGAGATGGGCTGAGAGAATTATCATCAGCCGCAGAAAATATTGAGTATTCTCTGATAGAAGTTCCTTGTTGCGGTTGTCGTCCTCCCGCCACGTCAGAGGGCAGTTCAGAAACTCTAAGCCGCAGACTAGCGTTACAAGAATGTCATCGTGGCACAAGGGTCTCTCCACAGCCATGAGCCTTGCTTGTTGGTCCAGAGAACGCAGCCAGGGCTCAAAATACAATCTTTTTGATTGGTCATCCTGGTTTTCGATGGGAAGAGTACACATGCAGTCCCCGGACTGCGCATGAAGCTATCCCAAGGGTGGAAGCATAGCGTTAAATCAATGTTCCGGCGCCAAGGATGCGGGAGCGGGAAGTGGGAGAATTAAGCCAAACCGAAACGAAACGAGTTCTTACCGCGTTGGTGATAGACTGTTTTCACGACCCGATCTTCGGAGCACAAGGGGTGCACGTAGGCTGATGGGACGAGGCTCCATGATCGAAGGCACTCTCATAGCGGCATACTTCAATCAGATGCTCCAATACTTTGAGTGAAGACTTCATGCTATGTCGTGTAGTTCCGGCCCTAGTCACTTGATTGTAGACATTGTGATGACAGAATCCTTGATACTCGACCATGTCTGACTTTACCTGGTAGATAGACAACCAGTTCCATCAAATAGGCACTTTTAATCAGGTACTTTTACCCTACACACCAGCGTATGGTACTAGAACTCGACTCCTTAGCTTCTATCATGGTCCCCTCATGGTAGGGTGCATTGCCAAGTTACACCCCCCCACGGAAGGCAAGATGAACGCGACCCGTACGCGGCAATGTTCGCACCAGTGCTCGAACGCGGTAGTAGCCGGCATCAATTATGCCTAAGAACTCGGAACCCTTCCCGAGAGTCTTTCGGTTTTTGATGACCCAACCCCCCGAGTGACCCGGGAGCGCGGGAGCAGCCCAATCGTCCGTGGCGCCTAAGCGCCCTACTCGGCTGTCTGTACCCGCTACTTCGTTTCAAAGACATGGGGCTTCATGGAGTTTGAACTTATCAGTGGGCCAGACTGTGGACTGTCAATGACGTTGGTGTTTCCGCAGCTAGGCCTCGAATGGTCTCCTGAGCCCACAGCTTGGACATCGCTAAGCACCGATTGGCGCACGTGGTTGACCTCAGTGTTTCGATTTGCACCCTAGTTGTCTAAGGCGCAATGGACAATTGTGGATTTAATGTTCGTATTGAATAATATTTATGACACTGGACTGTAGTGTGCTGTTGTTTTGATGAGCTTGCAACGCCTGTGACTCCATGAGGCATACACCAGTGATTTCTTCCCAGCACTGCAAGTCCAGATTAACAGACGTGCTATATTGTCTACCTAACAGAGGATTATAAAGATGAAAGCGGCATGATAGGCATCGATTTAGTCAGTAAATGGAATAGATTGAAGCTAAGATCTTGTTCTCCGGGAGATCTGCCGCTTCGTAAATGTGTCTCAGGAGAGGAATCGTGTGACATGACACATTCTGTGGCGCGTGTCAGAATGAAAGAAGAAAAGATTATAGATACATATGGTTTTATCTTTGAACTCATAAGAAAGTGAAATAGTGCTATCTTGCACTGATTGCTGTTTAGCACATATATAGTTGTTTCTGTGTGAAAAAGAGAACACCTGCTTGCTTAATCCTGTCACTGGGCATTCTGGGTGGAAAAGGCATCAAAATTAGTAAAAATAAAAGAATAGCTAGGTTGTGAACCAGCTGGATGTTACAATGCCACGTCAAGGGATCGAACCTTGGACCTTATCATGTCTACTGTGCTAGGAGTACTAGTACTAGTGATACGCTCTACCACTGAGCCAACGCGGCTTATTATGACTAATCAGGACGCTATGCTGCTCAAGTGCTCTGGTGCTCAAGCTGGCGAACTGACTTTCCTCCAAACACTACCCTAACTTCCATCTCTTCACTCAATAGTTGAGTAACGGGATTGGAGTCGAATACACGGTAGGTTGCAGGACTTGGGTACGAGGGGGTTTCTGTGTACCAGCTATCTTGATGGCATTGACACTGTGGTGGAGTTTGTGAAGTCGGTTTAACATATTGGGGAAAATGCCCTCTTAATGCGTGGGTTGGAGTTGTGGCGCGGGAGCCTTTCCAAACCATCGCACAATGCCGAATAGAACCATGAATTTTTTAAGCATGTATCTTATCTGATACGACATTATCTAGTACGGTGTAGGGAGTTTATCCGTGGTTGGACAACGATGTTGGCAGATGGCGTGCGCGCGTGTTACAATGTCATCAACTCACCCAATCGACCCCGAATGTAGGCAGACCTCTTGTAGATCATCCAGTCAAGGCAGACAGACAAAGGAAAGTATTTCGTTATCCAGACGCTAAAATTGTGTGACCACACCCTTCTTGTTCGCTGCATTTCCGCTCCAACCCCATAGGCCTGGAAGAGGATGTCATGAATACTCCGCAAACTGACGTGATAGGTACAGTAGAACGTGATCCTGGGGAAACATTAACAGCAAAAGTATTAATATGCCTCGCATCAGCCTGGAGACTGGGCTGTGGACGCTGATCATTCATACTTTCTACTCTTTTCGCTTCAGTCGCAATGTCTACTACCACCACTCAGACCTCAGGCTCGACCACCACGGTCAAGTTGGCCTTTGACACTACATTGCACAATCAAGTAAGGCCACTGAAACTCATGGCTACCTCTGTATCACTAATTCAAACAAGTACAAATATGGCGCTTATCTCCCGGTGTACGATGAGACAACCACGTTTCCACCACTTCAACCGTTTGAGTTCAACGACCGTGGACTGGTTGCGAATAAGGCCAAATCCAATCTCTTCCCAGAAGGCAATTCCGATGTGCAGGTTTCCAAGATAACTCCTGTTATCGGAACTGAGATCCGTGGCCTTCAGCTTTCTCAGTTGAATGATTTGCAAAAGGACGAGTTGGCCCTCTTGATTGCTGAACGCGGTGTCGTTGTTTTCCGTGACCAGAACTTCAAGGACATTGGTATTCAGGAGCAGAAGGAGTTTGGTCGCTACTTTGGCCCACTGCATATCCATGTGAGAGATACTGAGACTGTGCTTTTTCATCGCCCTGAGGTCGGGATTGCTAACGGAAAGTTGTTTCATAGCCAACTGGAGCGCACATTAAGGACCATCTGGAGTTTCACAACATTTATCTTGGCCCAGATAACGAATACCGGAATGAGAGCAAGCTTGACAAGCTGTCTACCATAGGCTATCACTCCGATGTGTCATACGAGCACCAGCCACCAGGTATTACCATCCTGACTTTGCTGTCTGTACCTCCTTCAGGCGGAGACACGATTTGGGCAAGCCAAACTGCTGCATATGCTCGACTGAGCACACCAATCAAGACTCTCCTGGAGGGTCTACGCGCCGAGCATAGCGGATACCCGCAGGCAGAAAAGGCGCGTCGAGATGGCAGGCATGTGAGACGGCAGCCTGTGAAGAGTGAGCATCCCATTGTCAGGATCCACCCGGTAAAACCACCTACGAATTGCACATGTCATGCCATCGTATTGAATGATGATTAGGCCACCGGACAGAAGGCGTTGTTTATCCAGCCAGGTTTCACCAAGCGTATAATCGGACTCAAGCAAGAAGAATCCGACGGGTTGCTCAAGATTCTATTCAAGGTGCGTCGTAATGCCTCCGTATTTCTGCCAAGTAAGTAACTAAGCGAACTTTTCCCAACAGCATATCGCGCAAGGGCAGGACTTCCAGGCTCGAGTGAGGTGGGAGGAAGGGACGGTTGCACTCTGGGACAACAGAGTTACTGCTCACACCGCTGTCAATGACTACAATGTGCATAACCCACAGGAAGGACTGCGCCATGGATTCCGAATCACAACATTGGCCGACAAGCCTATTGGAGTAAACGGGCTGGAAAGCGTTTGGTAGTGTCTTTCGTATTTAGGCAACTACTGGCATTAACCCACATTCTATTGGGACTACCCTTATTAGAGACGGAGTGCCTGGCGCAGTGGCAATTAACGCAATTTTTGCATAAAATCAAGTTGCACTTGATGATGAGCTAACAACGAGTTTCGTTTTCTCTGCCTGCAACTACTGTCATGTAATCAGGAAGTAGGGAGTCTCCAGCTTCTACGTGGGAGCGCAAGGGGCTCCGCACCGCTGTCCCGTATGTAGGGACTCTGCTTAACTCAGCCAGTTCGATGGATTCATCGATCGTCTCAGACGATATATATGCTGCTACATCCGCAGCGTTGGGTTGCGATGTTGAGGTGCTGGAGTCGGCCCGGTGCTCTGTCTGGGTGCAAGTTGCTGATATGAGTCGCCGTGACGGTTCGGCGCGAGGCGAGGAGGATGTTTGGATGCTCGAATCTTGTTGAGATGCAGTATGTTGCCAGCCAGATCTATGGTCAAATACTTGGTCGAGCACATGTTCTCCATACTCTGGCGGTACATCAATCCCAGGCATTAAGTCGGGTAGCCCTGTCGCGTGGTTGGCAATGTTACCCTCTTCGTCTGGAGGCATATTTGGAGAGATAAAAACGTGGACTGGCAGAGCCATGTCGAGCTTCAATTGTTAGTGGACACTTTGTCAGTGGCTTCAGGCATTACTCACTTTGGACATATGTCCATCCAGGTTTCGCAGTGGGATAAACACCTTGATCTTGTGCTTAACCTTGATGCCTTGTACCTCCAAGTCTTGGATACATTCGCAAAGCCTCCTTGGGATATCGAGCGTCCTGGTCATAACCCAGCCTTCCTCTCCGGTCTCCTCGATGCAGTCTTGCCAGTCCTCATCAGTTGCGTCAAACTCCCAGCGCTTGACGGTACGTTGGACCTGGTGATCCCTTGAATAGATTCGGTGCCTGCTTTGAGCTGAAAACTCGCACAGTTCCCACAGAGTCACCTCGATGCGTCCCAACACCAGACCTTTGGCAAGAGGTGTGAATCGCATGTCCAAAGTGGTTGAGCCACCAAGTACTATGGCCTTTGTAGGTATAGTCACTGAGTAGTCAATCTTGTCGACCCAGAGATTTTCGATCCTCATCGTATGCACAAATTCCAGAGCAGTAAGAGGTAGCGTGCGGATTATGCGAACTCGTTTTCTAGCATGTTGTTGGCGCACCAGTTTGCTTCGGTTCATAGTAGCCTCCAGGCTATAAATGATGCTTGCTTCAGGCATCCCCTCCACCGTCTCAGCAGTGCCACTCGGGATGACATACTCAAACGGCCATTCGTAGTTTCCAGCTGGCAAGGTCGTATTCTTGTCATCCGCCCTTACAAATGGAGGCCATTTGTGCATGAGTATGGCATTGCTATGAGCTATGCCTGGGTCCGATGTCCACCTCCTCATGGTTAGCTCAATATGCCTGCGCAATTGCTCAAGCTCGAGGCTTGAAATATTAGCTCCGGATGACGTACGACTGACGGAGAGTGCCGCCGAAACAAAGTTGAATTGTTTCGACTCTGAGTGGTGATTTCAAGCAGAGCACCACAGCCCCTTTCAGAATCTGGTCGGTGGCTTCATCCTCGCCGCCCCGAAACACAATGACATCTCTTTCGAGTCTAGAAATCCGATCGTTAGGATAATTCCTCATCTGACGTCAAGACTGGCTCTCTGGCTAAATACGTACCGAATTTCGAAAAGGGAACATGCACAGGCCGATTCGCGGTTCAAGGGTGAGCTGAAATGTTGACCACCGAAAATGCGTCCAGTGGATGGTTGCATTCTGCTGTTGATAGTCAGATAAAGAGCAATGTGAGCCTCTATCGGATATCTCGGAATTGGGGGTTGTGCAGAGGGAAGGGAAGATGCCGGGAGCTTCGGAACAGAAATACCTGGAAGTCAGACGGATATAAGGGATAACAAACAATAGAGCCAGACTCCGTTGGACCTGCCTGACCTGGCGTGACTGAGGCGTCGGACCCCTGGCCTGTCAATATCCCTGTCGGCAAAAGGTTCCGAGATGATGACGTGTTGCGCCCGGCACATGCTACTCCAAGTCTCCCCGACGGGGTTTATCAATGCCGGCATTGACATGTGACGCTGTATCCACCGCGGCTGTTATTAGTCCGCGAGGCCGCTGAATCTTGTGCCTGGTTGCATTCTTGATTGAACTCTTTGATGCGTCATTGATAAATTATTCAATGCCTCCATTCGGTTGAAGAATGGGCTCTTTGGGACTGCATGATGCCCTTAATGCCCTAACGAGTAAGGAAGTGAACATGTCGACACAACAGTAGAAGAGAAACTGATCAGCATTTAGAATCTAACATTTTTCTGAATGCAACTTGCATGGCCTCGGCTGCCCTTTCATTGACGTCGTCAAATCCTGGCCTTGGCTGATACTGTCTCCCGAAGCCGTACTAACAAGGCCCGGCAGAATGAACCATGTTGCTCCGGCAGCAGTGGATCTTCTCTTGTCTCAGATGCCGGTCTACTCGAGATCAATACGTTAAACGCACGTCATCGTTGTCACTTGCTGTTCTAGAGACCCAAGCCTCAACCCTTTCAGCTCCCCACATCATGGTAAATAGGTTCCTCGCCATTTCGTCAACCTCAACAGCCTTTGCAGTACGGAATAGGCTTTCACCATCCAAGCTACAAATGAAGAGTGGATCGGCATTTCGACACTCTTTTGCCCAACTGGATGCAGATTTTGCGTCCCAGATGTTCGCACTGGCTGTAAACTGGATACCACCTTGACACTCTGCCCATGACTGGCGTATCGTGAGATAGACTCCTATCATCGAAGTTGCCAGAAGCCAGGTCCGTCGTATGCTCTCCGAGAGAACCCAGGATCGCCACAGTCGTGGTAAGGGATCGCCGTCAAAGAACTCGTCAGCGGCTGAAGCGCTTGTTGATGCTGTTAAGTCGCCGTCTGGGCTTTGACAGATATCCGGGTCGCGAGGAGCAGCATCCCAAAGTTGGCGGGTCCAGTGAAGGAGAGTCTGAACGCGCTTCTCGGCATTGGCTCGAGCCCTTATGGACGGCGAAAACAATCCCAGGACTAGGTGTACAAACAAGGACTGTGTACGAGCCAAGTGCTCTCGTGTGTCGAGGATGCGAGACACGCTAATGTCCTGGCTGCTACTTGGATAGGAATCTTGGTATGACTTCAGAAGTGATGCAACCCGAGCCTCGAGGATCTCATCAATGGCGGCCTCGTTGGCTGGTGTTTTGGTGTTGTGTACTGAAATTGCGGTGAAGGCGCCTTGGATAGAGTCGGGGAAGCCTGTGTCAGCGTATAGCTGGCGATGAATGAAGGGGCTGTGGCAATGGACAACCCAGTTGGTGAACCATGTTTGTATCCCGCGTATATAGTTCATACAAACAGATGAAGAAAATGTCGGGGCATTAAGCGAAAGATGACGTATCGTCCAAGATTCAGGCGCAAAAAAGACTCTGAGACTGTTGGCTGGACTGGAGAGCGCCGTGGTACTCGTGGCTGATTGGCACGTTGCCGGGTCCTGTATTTCTGTTGGCGATATAGAAGGACCCTGAAGGTTTAGGACGGGAGGATCATGGTGTTCTTGTGGTATAGATGGCAGCTGAAGACCCTGCGACAGAGGCAAGGGATCATCTGTTAGAGCGTTCCAGTTAATGAGGCTTCGTGTCCACTGGTTCAAGTCGATAAGATCGTCGGTCTCGTTCGAGAAGGTAACTTCCGTAGAGCCCAATGTACCGTCATTGGCTGAGGATTGGCATGGGGCGTTGCTGCAGCTGTCTTCGAACGTATTTCCTCTCCTCCTCTTAGTGGGAGGGTAATGACAATCGATGTCTCGATCTTCACAGCGGCCACACGTTGGCTGAGCCTTATCGCATCGCCGTTTTCCGCTTGTGCAGGCATAGCAAGCCTTCAACTTTCTAGCAGACCCCATAGTGTCTACCAGGTTTGCGGAAACTGTGGGATGTTCTGTGGGCGGGTGGAAGGGAACTTGTCAGAATCCGAAGCCAAGACGCGTTGCAATGTCATGTCTGGTTCGTGATCTGCATTTGTCAGCCCGCTGTCTTGCGGGTTTTGTGCGGAAATGCTGCGGAAACCTTGCGGGAGTTTGGCCTTGCTAGGATCCACCCAGCAACGTGATGATGGACTGGCCCATGCCTCCAGTCATCAAGTATCAGAGTGATGGGAGGATTTTGCAAAGACAGAGCTAGATTCGTTATCAAGCGGAAATCTTGCGGGTTTAGTTCATTGCGCAACATAGAGATCAAAGAGGGCTTATAAACTGAAGATGTTAACGTTGAACGCATCGAGACTCATGACATCTCTATAAAAGCACTTAGTCTCCCTCACGCTCACATCTATCATCAAGCTCATTATCACCTATCGTTTATACCACAAACATTTGCATCATGTCGTCCCCTACAGACTCCTCGCGCAAGGCAAACCCATGGGACTCAGTTGATACTCCCAACGACTCTCTTACTTCCGTTGTCCACCGCGAATCTTATCCCTCCATCTCTCCAACTCGCTCTGAGCTTTCTCAGGCTGGCCGTACAGTTCTCATCGCTGGTGGCTCTACTGGGATTGGCTTCAGCATTGCCGAATCTTTTGGTGCCGCTGGTGCAACACGCATTATTCTGACAGGTCGTCGCCAGAGTGCTTTGGATGAAGCCTTGACCAAGATTAAGCAGGCGTATCCTAAAGTCAAGACTCTTGGTTTGGTCAGCAACTTTGGAGATGAAGCGGATGTGGAGAAGCTTTGGAGTGGTCTTCGACAGGACGGCATTTTTGTCGATATTTTGGTTCTAAATGCGGCCAAGATGTGGCTACCTAACACTCTTCTTGGACTGGGAAGCCAGACTGTGAAGGATGGATTTGCATTTAATGTGGTCTCGCCATTCCTTTGGATTGAGTGGTTCTATAAGCAACGGGAGACGCAGCCTTCGAAAAAGCTGGTAAGTGTTCAGACCCGTTCTAGAGTCCCCTTGTTCACTGGAGCTGAGAAGCCACATCGGCAACTCCCACATGTCTATGGAAGGTAATGTAAACTAACTACTTTCTAGATCGTAATCAACCTCACATCTGCGGTTGTACACTCCCCAGACCTAGCTGGCCCTGTTCCCCTCTACTCCCTTACAAAGAGCGCCTCCACCGCCATGATGCAGACCATTGCATACGCGACACCCGCCAAGAACATGCAGATCATTAGCATGAACCCAGGCATGCACTACACCGAGTCTTTCCAGCGCTTTGCAGAGGCGGACAGCTTCCCTTGGGATGATAGTAAGTTGAAGATGGCAATGCCACGCTGTCCATTTTCTGGGCCATGTAAGCTAACAACTCGACTAGTCAAGCTTCCTGGCGACTTTGCCGTGTGGGCGGCATCGAACGAGGCTGAATTTCTTCATGGTCGCTTTGTATGGGCAAACTGGGACGTTGATGAGCTTCAAACTGGGCCTTTGCGGGAGAAGATCGAGAATGACCCCGGCTTCCTGAAGATGACGGTCAAGGGCCTCTAGGCGGCTAACAGTCCCGATACGGCCCCGGCCAAGCTAAGCGTGTGGGAGTATGTCCTATGTATTTATCTAAGTGTGAGATATGGTCCCAATAAAGAGATCAGCATACATGATGAAGTTGGGTTGTGCATTCAGGATTATGCTACTGTTGGCCAGTTGCTCGTCTGCTACTGGCACAGCGACGCTACCACAATAGCATACCAGGTTGATAAGAAAATGATAGCAAGGTGATAAGTCAAGTGCGAACTAGCCTTAAAAGAACTGCATTGTGTTGCAGGCAAAATGCGAAATCTAAGGAATGAGCTAGAGTCCTCTTGTGGTAGCTCGAGTTACTCGTCTGGACCAGTCCCACCTCCAAGGAAGTAGGAACTTGGCCGCAGTATCGAACCTTGAATAAGATTTGGGCCGCGCTCTTGATACGGGTTCGACTTTTTGGAGGAATCGCAATAGCACACGTTGAGGACCTGGTGTGGCTCGAATTTTCCACAATGGGTCGTGTTTGGTCCTTTTCTACGGTCAACCTATCCTGGCGGCAATGAGTCTTCCCTCCGGCTTGTAGTTGCTCCTTGATGAGGAGGAGGCATCATGAAGTATTTGTGTAATATATAATAAGTCCTCATAACGAATTATAACCCTCTGAGCTAATAAGTTTCAGGCAGCACTCACTTCAACCCAACCCAAATACCTCCAAAATGTAGCCTACAAAGGTCCCATACAATCTCCTCACGTAATCAGGACACCAATATCAGGTGACTAAATGCCCTTGGCGACTTGCCCAATGTTAACAACACCCAAAGCGCTATCCAGCGAATCGAAGTAGCCGTTACTGTTGACAGCGAGGTTCTTGTCAACAGCACCAATGTCAGCTCCATTGAGGAGCTCTCCAACAGCTTCAACGACGGCAACCAAAACACTCAGCGGAGCACCCCCTTGAAGGCTTTCCGTAAGCTTCTGAGTCAGGGTAAAGTTCAGGGCATCTTCAATCTAGGTTCATGGCATGATGGTTAGCTTGTGATTGCCAACAGGAAAGTCTCGATCAAAAGGGGCAATATTTCAAAAGGAACTGAACAGAGAAACATACCTTTCTCAGAGAAGGGCCGAGAACTTGGTTCAGCAGATCAGTGATCGGAGCGTAGCTAAGCCCAGAAAGAAACGAAAGAGGATCGTTCGCCTGAGGAACACGAGCCTCGATATCTAGAACAAAAAGTCGAAGTCAAAAGTCAGCAAGTCCATAGCTTCACATGTCTTCTCTCGTGTTGGAGTATAGCATACGGGAGTGCCCAGCAATGGCGGTGCCCGCCAGAACGGCAAGGACCAAAGCGGAAGGGTTGAATCGCATTTTGGGAGTGAATAGAAGAGACAAGATTGGATATGCTATTGCTCTGAATATTTGATCTTGGCTTTCATGGCATTTTTTGTCCTTTTTATAATGCACATTGCTCCCTTGTCTTGGGAGACTCGATGGAAGTTGTGCGCCCACCCCGCAACAGATCGACATGTTAGCCTCATTCCTAGAGTTGAATACTCAAATCTTCGTGTATTGTGATCTTTCGACGTGATTTTGGAGTCGATGGGCTCATAATGTCTGAGACATAACCACAAAAGATCGACAATGGTTTGGAGTCTGATCACTTCTATCGGCAATTGCTGGCTTGCTATCTTCCGAGATGGCCGGCCATAAGACACAAACTGAGTTAGGCACTACACCAGAGAAGATGACGCGAATGCAAGGGTGGTAAGTCGAGGGCACTTTATACGGTAACAAAGGCACAACTCTCTAATGAGGATCGACAATGTGAATATTAAGCGTCCAAACATTGTTGTTAAATGTCGGTCAATGTTCAATTTTCAGCGTGGATGGCGCCATGCTACTACTGCCACCTCTAGTTAAGCGAGTTATCAGCGCCCTTCTTTTACGACGTTCTATTCTCGATAATGCATTCTCAGCAATTACGTTGAGCTATCACAGCCTGTCAGGGTAGCTTCGTGTTTATCAACGCAAGATGGCGATATTAGTTCCTTAAGCCATGGCGCGTATCCCAATATCAATTACCAGTGACATCAACGGAGGTAATATGACGTCTTCAAAGTGACCGAACCGCGCTTGCGATGAGATGGACGGTAGCTCTTGTGTCGTGCACATTCAGGACGATGTGCCAGTCAATACCTGAATATCAGATACTTGGTGACTCGCCTTTTGGTGAAGCCTCGCAGTGTTCTGGCGCCTTGATCTTCTGCGTGGCGTTTGTCGGTGGTTAAAAAAGAGTCCAGTGCTCTGAACAGCATAAGGAAAGATAGTTCGAATGAGGTAGTCTTCCAGGAGGATAGGTCTCCGTCTATACCACACTCAGTTGTGCCGCGCCTTGACTTCTAAATAACACGGCGGTGGGTAGGACATGGCTGGTTTGGTAGGCCGCCATGCTTAGTCCAAATGGCTTATGAAACGACCAACGATAGCCATGATTTTACAACGAATGAATAGCGAAGATGACCTATGGAGACAGACCTGGATGTGGAAGATGGTTCTTAGGGTACTTTTATCGGTCCGTATTCAGAGGGATGTCTATGTAAACATTAGACTCAAGCCCCAACAATGCTCATATCAACCATAACACGTAGTAAATCCTATAGACGTTTAGATAGAATCTTTAATATCTCGTATATACTCGTTCTTATTTTTTAATGACCGGTCTCTGGTAGAAGCCATAAGCTTCGTGATGAAAAACCAGGATTTGTTATTATTTAGTGATCTTACCGTAAACTCGGAGCGCGACCAGTTTGGTGGGACTATTTGCAAGATACCCAGATATGCAACGAATTTCATGCCTCAATTTACATCTTTCCCGGTCCTTTCCCATCCAGTGAATCTAACCAATTGACTTCATCACCAGAAAATAGTGAAGACATCGGAAAGAAGCTTGAGGCAAGGTGGCAAAGTGGAGATATTTGGGCCATGAATCAGTGACGTCAGTGTACGCGAGCCCAGCTTTATCGCCGAAGAACAAGATACTTATCGCCATCGGCGATAACCAGTTGGAGCTGGAGCAGTAACTGTCTATATAGAGGTGATTCGACCTACTCAACAGCGTCCAATAAATGACAAACGTTGACCTCCATCTACCACCAATTGATTCTCTCTCTACTCACCGCCGTTACAATGGACTCCTCGCAAAGTAACTTCCAGACCCTCAAAGGCAAAGTCGCCATCATCACAGGTGCTTCCCGAGGGATTGGTGCGGGTTTCGCGTTTGAGTTGGCCCGGAGAGGTGCCAAGGTGAGTTCCCGTTAAGATACTGAAGAGGAAGAGCAACGGGATTCTGACAAGAGCACAGGTTGTGGCAACATATACATCTCCAAACAGCGAAAAGCTCGTTGAGGAGCTTTCAGCGAAGATCGCCTCACTCGACCCTCCGTCTCAATGCGTTGGTATCCGGGCAGACCTCCGAGAACCTGACAGCGCTAAAAAGGTAATCGAGCGAGCCATCAGCGCGTTTGGACCTCACATCGACATTCTTGTCAACAACGCAGGTGCCGAGCTGGTAAAGCGTCACACTGATATTACACCCGCCGACTTTGACTACATCTATCGCCTCAACGTCCTCGCTCCACTGCTGCTCCTCCAGGCTACAAAACCTTATCTCCCTTCTGCAGGCGGTGGCCGTATCATCAACATCTCTTCTGTTGGCGCACGATACGGATTTAAAGACCTCTCTTTGTATTGCTCATCCAAAGCTGCACTGGAAGGCATGACGCGCTGTTGGGCTGCGGAGCTAGGTGAGGAGGGACACACTGTCAACGCAGTAAACCCAGGGCCTGTGCAGAGCGAGATGTTGGATAACATTCCACAAGATATTGTCGCGATGCAAAAAGCACAAACACCAGCGGGAAATAGACTGGGTTCCGTCGATGATGTTGCCCAAATCGTTGCGTGGTTGGCATCAGAAGAAAGCCGGTGGGTAACGGGCCAATGTCTGAGCGCGAGTGGTGGATGGGTGATGTACTGAATAGATTGAGGAGGGGCGAGGAAAAGGCTGCAAAAAAGAACATACAACAGCGGGGATTCGCTGGTCGTCACCGACCCAACTACTAATCCGCCCCTCACTGGCTTATCTATGGGAGAGCGGACGGGATCCCGAGTTTTCCAGTGGGTATGGTCGTATGTGGTGGGTTGGGACTTGTCCCGCCCTGATGAAGCCCCCAGTTGAGGCCGGGCGTCCGCGGGATGCGCAAGATGAAATGAGTTGCGGACTTTGGCGGAGTGTCTTCAAGCCTCCATCTGCGATTCCTCCGTGCCGTCTCCGTCGGTCTAAACCCATCCCGCAGTTTGGACTATATAAGACATATACATCCATAGTGAATTGATCAATATCACAAATGCCTTTCCAAAGACCCCAAGGACAATTCTTCTCTTGACTTCTCAACCGCCGTTGAAAGCGCCCTCGACCTATCGTGGGACTCCATCCTGATGGGGGTCAAAGCTGCGTTTATCGGAGCCGCTGGCGCAACACTCAGCCATGTTCTTACATGGACATTGCTCGCCGGTCACAACGCGGCAGCTCGTACGTTTCGGCTAAAATGGATGAATGTCTCCCGCTAACCGTTCCCAGTGGTCCGAGATGCTTCCAAGCTCAGGAAGATCTTGACAAGCAACAATGTCTCGGAAGAGATCCTGCAAGCCCAGCTGGTCATAGTTGAGGGCTCTTCCCGCGATGTAACTGCGGTTAGTAACCTTCTTCGACATGAGCCAGACATCATCTTCACTGGCATCACGAGTCTGCCAAGCTTCCATTGGAACCCTCTTCGCCCGATCTCAATGCAAGACTCGACTATTACCGGAGACTCGGCGGCGACTGTTGTGGAGTCACTTCGAGAGCTAAAAGCGAGCAACGCGATTTCGAATTCACCAATTTTGGTACCAATATCGTCTACTGGCCATGGTAAACAGCGAGACCAGCCGTTGCTCCTAATCCCACTGTATCTATGGCTTCTACCAGTTGCGCAGGCCGACACAGCAGTACTGGAGCGAGTGGTACGGGAAGCAGCAACGCAAGACAACTCACCGCTTGGTGGGTACGTAATGTTGCGACCACCGTTATTGACTCATGGTCGCGAAAAGGGACAGCGTCCCTTCGAGTGGGCTGGGTTTGGGAAGACGATGTATAAGAATGCAGACGAAGTGGAGCGAGGCGTAGAGGTTGGATATACTATTAGTCGAGGAGACTTGGCTAGATGGATATTTGAGCAGCTAGTAGAGGGAGATATAAAGAAGTGGGAGGGAAAGTGTATAAATATTACTTACTAGGAAGTATTAAAAAGTTACTACTAAGCTAAAAAGCATAGCGCGCTACTTTGATTAGTAGTCTTTTTTTTATTACTTATTAAGTTATTAAATTAAGATTTCTTTTAACTTATATATATTATTATTAAGTAAATATTTTATAGAGTTTTTAATTTATATATTAAGGTTTAAATACTAGGTTTTAATAATAAGTTAGTTATTTTTTTTAATTATAAATATATAATATAATTTTATAAACTTATTAAATATTATATAATATAATTATTTTTATAAATAGCTTTAATTTATATATATAATTTATATAATTATTTTAAAAATTAGAGTTTATTTAAATTATAATAAATATAATACTTATAAGTAATAAATTTATTTATTTAATAAATTAAATATTAAGTTTTTAATAATTAAATTAAAAAAAAATAACTTTTAACCCTTTATATTAATTAAATCTTAATATTATTAAATAATTAATTATTCTTATTATTTTATATTATATTTATATTATTTAGAAATATTTATAATTATACTTTTTAAATATTTCTTTAAAAACCTTTTTTAATATAAATATAATTAAATATTTATTATTAAAATTACTATTAAAATTACTATTATTCGCATATTTATATAAGCTAAGATATACGCATTATGCGTTTAACCGGATAGGTTTAATTAATTAAACCTATAGACTTCTATCTACCGCTAAGTTTTAGTCCGGCGCCGAGCCCCAGCGCTAATACTTTTTAGGTTTATAGAACTCCGACGCTAACTCTAGGAACTAATCCCTCCGAAACCTATGACGCTGATAACCTCTATTTCCTAATATAGTTGCGCCTATAGCTATGTGGCTAGATCCTAGCTAGCTATAAGACTTCTTTAATCTTCTTATTTAGCGTTGCGGAAGGTATTAACGCTAATAACGAGAGTTATAAGCCACGCCTCGTATGGGTGCGTGTTATTATTATCTCTTAAGCTATTAAGGAAACCGATTTCCTTCTAGGCGAGATGCCTATGTTTCTTTAGCTTCCTTTTAAGGGCCTTTAATAAAGAAAGCTCTTCTCTAATGAAGTTAAATCGACTATCTATATTATAACTAGGTGGAAAGAGGCTAGGTAGAAGAAGAAAAAGGTTATAGCTAAAGATCGCGAGTTTAACCTAAACCTTTCGTTTAGTAGGCCGCGTGCCTACCGTAACGCTCTAAAATGGCTCCGTATAATATTATCTCTCGTAGCCTATTATAGGTGCTTTTCGCGCCCCTGCGAAGCTTATAGACCTCTTCGGTAAGGTCATCCTGGTCATATAGGAAGGCATACTGATAGGCATTGGCCGCGCTGCTTTGATCTGCTGGTTGAAGGTCTTTGCGGAAAGCCATCGCGATCTCGTTGGTGTGTTGTTGATCAGTTGGCTGGTCGCAGATTGGTTGACTAGTTGGTTGTGGTTATTGTTGGTTGTGGTTAAACCTCCTCTCACGAGGATAATAGAAGCGTGATCCTTTAAGATTTTGACCTCTTTAAGTGGTTAAGAATTATAAGGATAATTAGAAGGTTAACGTCGGAGGGGAGCTACTACGCGAAGGGGATTTTAACTACTTTAGCTAGTTAAGATGTAAGCTATTCATTATGAATAGAGCTAGTTTTAGCGCGTCATTAAAGCTATCGATAATTATATAGATAAACCTTATTGATTTAAGCCCATTGAGACCTTAGGCTTTAAGTATAGAGCCTTTATTATTAAAATTACTAAGATATTAATTAAGATACTTTAATCCCTATTTTAGGTGGCATAAAGTAATAGAATAATAATTAAATATACTTTAATATATATATTTTTTAAATATATTATATTTTATATAAATAAGGAATTATTATAAAGAAAATACTAAAGTAAAAGAAAATACAAATAGTATTTTATATTATAAAAATATAATTTAAAAATAAATTAAAACTAAGTAATTAATTAAACTTTATGCTATAATTATATAATTATATTTTAATACTAAATTTTAATATTAAGCTCTCTTAAAGGTTTTAAGAAATTAATATTTTATATATAATAAAGACTTTTATTATTAAAATTATAATTAAAATTATTAGTATTTATATACTTATATAAGCTAAGATATATATATTATATAATTAATTAAATAACTTTAATAAATTTAAAGTATAAATTTTTATTTATAATTAAGTTTAATATTAAGCCTTAATATTAATACTTTTTAATATTAATAAACTTTAATATTAACTCTAAGAATTAATTTTTTATATAAACTTATAATATTAATAACTTTTATTTCTTAATATTATACTTAAAGTTATATAATTAAATCTTAGCTAAGTATAATAGGACTTTATATATATTTATTTAATATTATAAAAGAATTTAATATTAATTATAAGTATTATAATATATATCTTATATTTATAATATTTTAAGTTATTTAGAAATAAATCTTTTTTATTAATAAAAAGGTTTTTTATTTTAAGTTTTATTATAAGAATTTTAATAATAAAAGCTTTATTTAAATAAAACTAAATTTATTTATTATATTATATTAAAATAAAAAAAAACTAAGTAAAAAAAAATTAATATTATTTTATTACTTTATATTACCTAAAAAAAGGATTAAAGTATCTTAATTAATATCTTAGTAATTTTAATAATAAAGACTTTATACCTAAAGCCTAAGGTTTTAATAGCCTTAAATAAATAAAATTTATCTATATAATTATAAATAGCTTTAATAATATACTAAAACTAGCTCTATTTATAATAAATAGCTTATATCTTAATTAGCTAAAGTAATTAAAGTCTAACCCCTTTATATAATAGCTTTCCTCTATTATTAATTTTTTAATTGTTATTATAATTCTTAATTACTTAAAGAGATTAAAATTACTTTTATTATCCTTATAAGAAAAGGTTTAATTATAATTAATAATAACTATAATTAATTAATTAATTAATATATAATTAGGTAATTAATTAATAATATATTAATAAGATTATAATAGTTTTCTATAAAGACTTTTAATTAATAAATTAAAATAATATAATTAATACCTATTAATATGCCTTTTTATATAACTAAGATAACTATATTAAAGAGGTCTATAAGCTTTATAAGGGCATAAAAAGTATTTATAATAAGCTATAAGAGATAATATTATATAGAGTTATTTAAAATATTATAATAGGTATATAACTTATTAAATAAAAGATTTAAGTTAAACTTATAATCTTTAATTATAATTTTCTTTTTTTTATTTGGCCTCTTTTTACTTAGTTATAATATAAATAATTAATTTAATTTTATTAAAGAAAAACTTTTTTTAATTAAAGGCCCTTAAAAAGAAGCTAAAGAAAAATAAATATGTCGCTTAGAAAAAGATTAATTTTCTTAATAGCTTAAGAGATAATAATAATATATAATTATATAAGATATAGCTTATTATTCTTATTACTAATATTAATATCTTTTATAATATTAAATAAAAAGATTAAGGGAGTTTTATAGCTAGATAAGATCTAGCTATATAGCTATATATATAAGTATATTAAGAAATAAAAGTTATTAATATTATAGGTTTAAAGGGATTAGTTCTTAGAGTTAATATTAAAGTTTTATTATTAAACCTAAAAAGTATTAATACTAGGGCTTAGCGCTAGACTAAAACTTAGTAATAAATAAAAGTCTATAGGTTTAATTAATTAAACTTAGTTAATTAAATATATAATATATATATCTTAGCTTATATAAATATATAAATAATAGTAATTTTAATAATAATTTTAATAATAAAAAAAAATTAATATAATTAAAAATTATAAAGAAAATAAATATTATATTATTAAGTAATATATATAACTTTTAAATTTACAAGTTCTTATTTAATATAATCATATATAGCTTTTGATTAATAGTTTTTATATTTATATAAAGCTTATATTTTTTTTAATATAATTATTTTTATTATATAAAGAAATATATTAATACGAATTAATTATAATATTTTAATTTATTAATTAAAGGTTTTATAATAATACTTATTATAATTATAATATTAATATATTATTAATTATAATTATTATATAAAAGGGATTTTAATTTCTTTAATAAATTAAGATATAAGTTATTTATTATAAATATAATTAATTTTAATATATAATTAATATTATTATTAATTATTATTTTTAGGCTTTATTTTACTTAAAATAAAGATTAAAGTATTTAAATTAATATCTTAATAATTTAAATAATAAATGCTTTATGCCTAAAGCCTAAGGTCTTAATAGGCTTAAATTAATAAGGGTTATTTATATAATTATTAATAGCTTTAATAATATATTAAAACTAGCTTTATTTATACTAAATAAGTTATATCTGAATTAGCTAAAAAGGTTAAAATCTATTTTATATAATAGCTCTCCCCTCTAATATTAACTTTTTAATTACCTTTATAATTCTTAATTACTTAAAAAGGCTAAAATCCTAAAAAATTATACTTTAATTATCTTTATTAAAAGAAGTTTAATTATAATAAAAAATAATTAATTAAGTAATTAATCTATAATTAGCTAATTAATTAATAATATATTAATAATAAAATTATAATAGCTTTTTATAGAAACCTTTAATTAAATAAAATAATATAGCTAATACTTATTAATATAATTTCTAATATAACTAAGATAACCTTATTAAGGTAATTTATAAGCTTTATAAAGGTATTAAAAATATATATAATACGCTATAAAAATAATATTATATAAAGCCCTTTAAAGTATTAAATTAAGTATAAAGCTTAGCTAATTAATATATATTTAACTTATAATCTTTAATTAAAATATTCTTTTTTCTTAATCTCTTTTTATTTAATTATAATATTAATAAAAAGTTGAATTTTATTAAAAAAAAGCTTTTTTTTATTAAAGACGCTTAAAAAGAAATAAAAATAAAAATCTTATTAATAAAGATATTATATTTCTTAAAGATTTATAAAATAATAATTTATATAAAATATAACTTATAACCCTTATTATTAATATTAATACCTTTAATAATATTAAATAAAAAGATTAAAGAAGTCTTATTATAGCTAATAAAGATCTAGCTATATAGCTATAAGTATAATATTAGGAAATAAAGGTTATAAGTATTATAGGTTTACTTAAAGGGATTAATTCTTAGACTTAGTATAAGAGTATTATAAATCTAAAAAGCATTAATACTTAATTAAAACTTAATAATAGATAGAGGTCTATGGGTTTAATTAATTAAACTTATCTAATTACATATATAATATATATATCTTACCTTATATATATATATAAATAATAGTAATTTTAATAGTAATTTTAATAATAATTATTATTAATTATTTAAATATATCTTATTAATTTAAGGTAATTAAAACTCTAGGCTCTAAGTATAAAGCGTTTATTATTAAAATAACTAAGATATTAATTAATTTATTTTATTATTTATTTTAAGTAATATAAAATAATAATATAATAAAAGTAAATAAATATACATTATTAAAAATATAAGGTTTTTTTTTTAAAGTAAAGCTTAAGACTTTATATAAAATATAAAAGCTTAAAGAAAGTAAGTATTAATAATTAATATTTATTTTCTTTCGTATTAACTTATTAAATAGGGTTAAAATATAAAATAAGTTTTAAAAGTTATTATTAAAATTATTATTATTTATATATTTATATAAGCTAAGATATATATATTATATATTTAATTAAATAGGTTTAATTAATCAATCTTATAAGTTCTTATTTATTACTAAGTCTAGCGCTAAGCCTTAGCGCTAATACTTTTTAAATTTAAACTCTAATACTAATTCTAGGAATTAATCCCTTTGAAACCTATAATATTAATAGCCTTTATTTTCTAATATTATACTTATAGCTATATAGCTAAATCCTAGCTAGTTATAAGATTTTTTTAGTTTTTTTATTTAAGATTATAAAAGGTCTCAATATTAATACTAAGAGTAATAAGCAATGCCTTATAAAAATATATATTATTATTATTTCTTAAGTTATTAAGGAACTTAATTTCTTTTTAAATATAATATTTATATTTCTTTTACTTCTTTTTAAGAGCCTTTAATAAAAAAAGTATATTTAATAAAATTAAATTTATTATTTATATTATAATTAATATATATAATAAGTAAGTTAGCTATATAAGTAAGTTAGCTAAAAATCGCTTATTTAGTTTTTTCTTTATTTAATTATATAATTCTTAATAACTTAATATATTATAATATAATTATAAGGCTAAAATCTTTTTTACCCTTTAGGCTTATTAAATTTAATTAAAACTTAGTTTCTAATATATTATAAAGATTTATTAAGTTAATTATAATACTCTTATTAATTGCTATAATAGCTTATAAGCCTAAGCTAATATTATCTCTTAATAATATTAATTAATTTAAAAAAAGAAATCCTTATTTATTTTATTCTTAACTTAGAGTTATAAGGATTTCCCCCTTAGCTTTATAATATAAAAGAAGGAATTAATGAATTTCTTATTAATTACAATATATTAATACTTAATATATACTAGGCCTTAAACGTTTTTAAGTAATATTTAAATATTAAAATTCTTTTTTTAAAAATATAATTACTAAAGAGCTAAGTATAAAAAGTTAATTGATATGTATAATTAATTTTAATATATAATAAATATAATTATAAAATCTAATATCTAATTAAATAATATTTATAACTTTAATAAGATTAGCTTTCTTATAAATATAATTATAAGTAAAATAATTATTATAAGCTTAAAAAGGTATTTAAAGATAAAATTAATATTACTTAAAAACTAAGAGTAAATTATAATTATATAAGTAATTAATATAAACAGCTAAGTAATTTAGTTATTTATTATTAATATAAGCTAATATTATTTTATTAATTAATATTAAAAAAATAACCTCTTAGGAAATTAAATTATTATAATAACTTAAAATAATTAAATTAATAATAAGATTAATCTTAAGTAACTTAGGTAGTTTAATGAATATATAATTAATTAATTAATTAATTTTTATTATCTTTTAATCTTTAATAATTATAAAAATTATTAATTTATTAACTTTAAGAAATATTATACATAAATAAAATATTTAATTAAATATTCTATAACTTATATTTTAAAAACTAAGTTTTTTTTAGCTTTTTATATAATATATAAGGCTATTATAATAAAAAGAAATATTAAAAAGGCTTTTAAAGAAATTAGTCTTATTTCTTTTAACTTAGAAATTATAATCTTAAAGCTTACTATTTAACTATAAACTTTAATACCCGCTAAGAAGAGAATTAAACCTTTTACACCTTAGGTATAATAAAAAAAATTAATTAATTAAATAAATATAAATATATAAGTAATAATAAAATTATTAAACAGTAATAATTAAGGAAAGTTAATTAAGCTAAGTATTTAATAATATAATATATATAATAAGCCTAAGTATAGTTTAAGGACTTATTAAATAATAATCAAGATATCTAGGGAGGTATATAATAAATAGTTTTAATTAATTATATAATTTATAATACTTTTATTATAGTTTTTATCTTAAGAGAATAAGAAAAATATTTAACTTGTTTATATGCCTAACTTACTTATTATATATATTAAATATAAAATAGCTAAATAAAAAAAGAAGTTATAATTAAAAATTATAAGTATAATTTAAACTTTTTATTTAATAAGCTATATACTTATTATATACTTTATATAGGTTTATATAATATTATTTTTTATAACTTATTATAAATATTTTTTAACGCTTTATAAAGCTTATAAATCTCTTTAATAAAATTATCTTAATTATATAAAAAAAATATTAATAAGTATTAATTATAATAGTTTAATTTATTAATTAAAGGTTTTAATAAAAAGTAATTATAATCTTATTAATGTTATATTAATTAATTAATTAATTATAAATTAATTAGTTATATAAAAACCTGCTCTTATAAAGATAATAAAAATATAATCCTTTAAGATTTTAATCTCTTTAAGTAATTAAAAATTATAAATATAATTAAAAGGTTAATATTAAAAAAGAGTTATTATATATAAATGGGATTTTAATTACTTTAATTAAGATATAAATTATATATTATACATAGAGCTAGTTTTAATATATTATTAAAGCTATTAATAATTATATAAATATACTATATTAATTTAAGCTTATTAAGACCTTAGGCTTTAAGGATAGAGCCCTTATTATTAAAATTACTAAGATATTAATTAAGATATTTTAATTCATATTTTTAACAGCATAAAATAATAAAATAATAATGAAAATAAAAAATAATAAAATAAAAAATAAAAATAAATTAATATATAAAATACTAAGAAAATATAAAAGAAATATATATTATTATTATTATTAAAATTATTCTTAAAATTATTATTATTTATATATTTATATAAGCTAAGATATATATATTATATATTTAATTAGATAAGTTTAATTAATTAAAACTATAGACTTTTATTTATTATTAAGTCTAACGCTAATATTTTTTGAATATAAAATTTAATACTAGGTCTAAGAATTAATCTCTCTCAGTAAACCTATAATACTAATAACCTCTATTTCTTAATATTATACTTATAGCTATATAGCTAGATCTTAGCTAGCTATAAGACTTCTTTAATCTTTTTATTTAATATTATATAAGGTATTAATATTAATAATATAAGTTATAAGCTATGCTTTATATTAGTTATTATCTTATAAGTCTTTAAGGAATATAATATCTCTATTAATAAGATTTTCTCTTTTTTTTAACTTCTTTTTAAGAGCCTTTAATATAAAAATCTCTTTTTTAATAAAATTAAACCTTTTATTAATTTTATAATTAAGTAAAAAAAGACTAAAAAAAAAAGATATTATAATTAAATATTATAAGTTTAATTTATATTAATTAATTAAGCTATATACTTAACTTAATACTTTAAAGGGCTTTATTTAATATTATTTTTTATAGCTTATTATAAATATTTTTAATACCTTTATAAAGCTTATAAATTATATTAGTAAGGTTATCTTAGTTATATTAAAAGTTATATTAATAAGTATTAATTATATTAGTTTAATTATTTAATTAAAGGTCTTTATAAAAAATAATTATTATAATTTTATTATTATTATATTATTAATTAATTAGCTAGTTATAGATTAATTAATTAATTAATTATTATTAATTATATTTAAACTTTTTTTAATAAGGATAATAAAAGTAATTTTAGTTTTTTTAAGTAAATAAGAATTATAAAAATAATTAAAAGGTTAATATTAAAGGGGAGAGCTATTATATAAAGGGATTAGATTTTAATCTCTTTAGCTAATTAAGATATAACCTATTTATTATAAATAGAGCTAAGTTTAGCGCAGTATTAAAGCTATTAATAATTATATAGATAAACCTTATTAATTTAAGCCTATTAAGACCTTAGGCTTTAGGCATAGAGCCTTTATTATTAAAATTATTAAGATATTAACTAAGATATTTTAATCCCTATTTTAGGTAAAATAAAGTCTAAGAATAATATATATATATTTAGTATTATTATTAATAAAATAATACTATTAAGTATTATTATTAATAAGCTTTTAATAAATATAGCTAAATATATATTAAAAAAGACTTATACCTTAGGCTATATTAATCTTTAAAGTATTATACCTATAAGGCCTTTACTTATTATTACCCCTAGGTAGAAGTAAAGATATAAGAGGGCATATAGTATTAATAATAATAATAAATATTAAACCTAGAAGAGATTAAATAAAATAAAATATTAAAGAGTAAAATAATAAGATAATAAAGGTATATATATAAAACATATATATGAAGAAAAATAAGAGATAGGGTTTTAACCTTATTATTACTTAAGAAAATAAAAAAAATTATAATTAATAATTAATGAAATTTATAAATTAATACCTTTAAGTATCTTAAAGTAAAAAATACTATAATAAAACAAGTATTTATAAAAAGAATATATAAGAAAAGTATATATCTTTGAATAAAACATATCCCTTAAAGATATATATTCTTTTATTATTTTATATTACTTAAAATAAGGATTAAAGTATTTTAATTAATGTCTTAATAAGTTTAATAATAAATACATTATGCTTTAAGCCTAAGGTCTTAATAGGCTTAACTTAATAAGGTTTATTTATATAATTATTAATAACTTTAAAAATATATTAAAACTAATATTATTTATAATATATAGCTTATATTTTAATTAGCTAAAAACATTAAAATCCCCTTTATATAATAGCTTTACTATAATATTAACCTTTTAATTATTTTTTTAAGACTTTATACTTAAAGAGATTAAAGTCTTAAAAGATTATATTTTTATTATTTTTATAAGATAAGGTATAATTATAATTAATACTAATAATAATTAA
Organism: Fusarium solani; assembly: GCF_023522795.1. Classification (NCBI taxonomy): domain Eukaryota; kingdom Fungi; phylum Ascomycota; class Sordariomycetes; order Hypocreales; family Nectriaceae; genus Fusarium; species Fusarium solani. The sequence continues at coordinate 1,050,130 of NW_027072149.1, forward strand.
GTAATTAATATATAATATATTAATAGGATTAAAATAATTATTTTTTATAAAGTCTTTTAATAAATAAATTTAAGTAATATAACTAATAGTTATTATTATACCTTTTTATATAACTAAGATAAGTTTATTAAAAAGGCTTATAAGCTTTATAAGTATATAAAAGTATTTATAATAAGCTATAAGAGATAATAGTATATAAAGCTATTTAAAGTATTATAATAAATATATAATTTAATAAATAAAAGGTCTAATTTAAACTTATAATTATTAATTATATATTTCTTTTTATAATTTTTTATATATTTATTATATAATTAATTTAATATTTTTTTCAAAAAATCTTTTTATATTAAAAGGCTTTAAAAAGAAATTAAAGAAATATATATATTTTACTTAAACAGAAATTAAATTCTTTAATAATTTAAGAAATAATAATAATATATAAATATAAGGCATACCTTATAACTCTTATTATTAATAATAATATCTTTTATAATACTAAATAAAAAGATTAAAAAAGACTTATAGCTAGCTAAGATCTAGCTATATAATAATAAATATAATTATATTAAGTAATAATAGTTATTATTATTATATATTTTAAAGGGATTAATGCTTAGAGTTAATATTAGAGTTTTATAAACTTAAAATTATTAGTGCTAAGGCTTAGCGCTAGACTTAGCGATAAAGGGAAGTCTATAGGTTTTACTAATTAAATTAATTTATTGAATTAAATATATAATATATATATCTTAGCTTATATAAATATATATATAATACTAATTTAAATAATAAATTTAATAATAATTAAGTATATATATATATATGCTTAGGGAACTAAGAGTATTTATAAATATTTAAAATAATTAAAGCTTTTCTTAAATTACACTTATAAAGATACAAGTAATTAATTATATAATAAGAATATTACACTTAATATATATATATTATAATACTAAAATATATATAGGTTTTTTTTCTTAGATGCTTTTTCTTATATAAAGTTAATTATAGAGATATTTATTATAAGTCTAAGTAAGACAAATAAAAGTAATATAAGAATTATATAATATAATATAATAAATAACTTCTTATAAAAACTAAATTATATATATAAAAAGATATATATAATAAAAATATATTTTATATTATTATTAATAAGCTCATTTTTATATATAAGGGTTTTATACATTACTTAATATATATAATTATACGTTAGGCTACAAATGTAAGAGAAATTAAAATAAATACTTGATTAATAATTTAAAGAATACCTCTTATAAAGCCTCTAAGAACTTATATATAATTAAGGTTATTATTTTATCTAAGATATAGTATATATAACGTAGTTTAGTTATAGTACTTGATTTAAAAAGAATTAAACTTAGTATAGCCTTAATTTATTTAATTACCTTTTACTTTATAATTAGTTAAGTATATTATTTTATAATTATATATTATACTTAGGATTTAAGTTATTTTTAATTACTAAGAAAATAAAAACAAATAGTATTAAATATAGGCATATAGGCTTATAGGTGCTTAATTATATAATATAAAAATTATAAGAAACAATAAGAGCTTAGGTGTAATTTATATTGTATTCTTTTATAGTTTTCTTTAATTTAATAAGGTAGATAGTAATTAAATAAGATTACTTTTCTTAAAGGCTCTTTAAAAAAAACATATTTTAAAATCATTATAATAAATTCTAGAAAATAAGTAAAAGTTTAAAAGGAGTATTAATATATAATATTAAAGCTAAGAAGACTATATAAGGCCCTTATTAACTTATAATCCTTTAATTTAATTTTAGTATTAATTATTTAGTAATTAAAGTAATTAAATAATTAATATAAAATTTACTTTAAGTAAATAAAATTTATTAGGGCCTTTTTTACTTAATAAGGGTTTAGTTAGCTGCGTAATTATTTGCTTATTAATTAGTTAGTACTTAAAAAATTAGTAATTAATTACCTATAACTAAAGTTAGTTATTTAATTAGTAATTAATTTCTAAATTACTTATTCTTAGACTTTATTTTACTTAAAATAAGGATTAAAATATCTTAGTTAATATCTTAATAGTTTACTAATAAAGGCTCTATACCTAAAGCCTAAGGTCTTAATAAGCTTAAATTAATAAGGTTTATTTATATAATTATTAATAGCTTTAATAATACGCTAAAACTAGCTCTATTTATAATAAATAGGTTATATCTTAATTAGCTAAAGAGGTTAAAATCCCCTTTATATAGTAGCTCTCCCCTCTAATATTAATCTTTTAATTATCCTTATAATTCTTAATTACTTAAAGAGGCTAAAATCTTAAAAGATTATACTTTTATTATCCTTATTAGAGGAGGTTTAACTATAATTAATAATAACTAATTAATTAACTAATCTATAACTAGCTAATTAATAATATATTAATAATAAGATCGCGATAGTTACTTTCTATAGAGACCTTTAATTAAATAATTAAAGTAGCGCGGCTAATACCTATTAATATAACTTCTAATATAACTAAGATAACCTTACCGAGGTAATCTATAAGCGTTATAAGGGCGCTCAAAATACCTATAATAGGCTATAAAAAATAGTATTAAATAGAGCCCTTTAGAGTATTAAGTTAAGCATAGAGCTTAGCTAACTAGCATAGGTTAAACTCGCGATCTTTAATTATAATATCTTTCTTCTTTTTCTTAGCCTTTTTCTACCTAGTTATAATACTAATGGAAGGTTTAACTTCATTAAAAAAGAGCTTTCCTTATTAGAGGCTCTCAAAAGGAAGCTAGAGGAAGGGGAAGATCCCGTCGGCGGAGACATCGCATTCCTCGAGGACTTATAAGACAACAACCAGTATAAAGCGTGGCTCATGACCCTCGTCATCAGCGTCAACACCTTTCGCAACGCCAAATAAGAAGATCGAAGAAGTCTTGCTGTGGCCAGCCAGGATCTAGCCACGTAGCTACAGGCGCAATGTTGGGAAATGGAGGTTATCGGCGTCATAGGTTTACTCGGAGGGATCGGTTCCTGGAGTCGGCGTCGGAGTTCTGCTCGGCGGCAGATGGAGGTCTATAGGTTCAATTGATCAAACCCATCCGGTCAAATGCATGATGCGTACATCTTGGCTCGTGTGAATGTGCAAATAACAGTAATTTTAATAGTAATTTTAATAATAAAATTTCTAAATTATATTTCTATATTAATAATAAGTAGTATAATAAAATATTATTAATTATATATAAGATAATTAAATAAATTTAATTACTTAAACTTATAGAGCTTTATTTACTACTAAGTTAAATCTAAATCCTTAATACTAATATTTTTTAAGTTTAATAAAACTCTAATGCTAACTCTAAGAATTAATCTCTCTAAGTAAATATATAATACTAATATATTTTATTTCTTAATAAAATTATACTTATAATTATATAGCTAAATCTTAGATAGTTATAATAAAACTTTTTTAATATTATTATTTAATATTATAAGAGGTATTAGTATTTCTTATAAGGGTTATAAGCTATACTTTATATTAGTTATTATTATATAAGTCCTTAAGGAATTTAAGATTTATATAAATAAGATTTTTCTTTTTATTATATCTTTTTAAGAGGCTTTAAAAGAAGTTATATTTTAATATAAATACACGTTGTATTAATATTATAACTAAGTAATAAAAAACTAATTAAAAAAAATATAATTAATATTCTTAAATATTATAAGTATAATTTAAATAAAATTATATAGTAATATATTTATCTTAATAGTTTAATACGCTGTATTTAATAATATTTTTATAACTTATTATAAGTATATTTAATACCTTTATAGAGCTTATTAGCCTCTATAATACGGTTGTCTTAGTTATATTTAAATATATATTAAAAATCATTAGCTAAATATCTTTAATTATTTACTTAAATCTATTTTCTAAACTAACATAAAGAGCTTTATTAATATCTAAGCTTTAAAGGGCCTAATTAAAGCATTCTAAGATTATTACTTGTATTTTAATCCTCTAGGGTTAGTATTAGTTATTACAATTTTATAAAAATATAAGATAAGTTAGATAAATAATTTATATTATTTTAGTAACCTTTTTATTAAGTAATTAGCCTTATTAAAAAAGCTAAGAAAAAATACTTAAGTAATTTTTTATGTAAGTTACTTTAAAGTCTCTAATTCTAGCTTTTAAAAAATAAAGTATTAAAAGTTCTTCTAGGGTTAATATTAACTATTAAAATTTAATAGAAATATAAAATAAGTTAAGTAATTGTTTTAATCTATATTAATAACTTCTTTATTATATAATTTATATTCTTAAAGGAGTTAAAAAATAATTAAGTAATTTTCTTTTAATAAGTTACTTTAAAGGCTAATTATATAATAACTAAAAGTCTAACTTTTTAAGTACTTTTAGTTAGACTAAAAAGTCTTAGTTAAAAACACTATATAAACCAATTAGGCTAATTTTCTCTAGTTAAAAATTTAAAGTAATTTAATTATCCTAAGAATAAAAAATTAATAACTTTTTATTTATAACTAAGCTTAGCTATTTACTTAATAGAATTAATTAATAATAAAATTATAACTCTATTAATAAAGTTATAAAAATATTAAAAAGAATATATATTAAATAATATAGGCTATAAGCTTTGTATATATATTTATAATACTATATAGTTATATAAAGTAGCTAAGATTTATATATAATATTATATATAGCTTTTTTAAACCTATAACTTAATTATATTTACATAATTTAGGATTATCTTAATAACTATAAAAGAGTAATAAGAATATATATTATAATTTATATATTATATTTAAATAATGTATTTTAAAGCTTATTATATATCTTAATTAAAATATACTTACTTAATTACTTATATTTAAGTTAATTATTATTAGAATTACTATTAAAATCATGATTATTTATATATTTATATAAACTAAAATATATATATTATATGTTTAATTAAATAAGTTTAATTAATTAAACCTATAGACTTTTATTAATTAATAAGTTTTAATCTAGCGCTAAGCCCTAGTATTAATACGTTTTAGGTTTATAAAACTCTAATATTAATTATAAGAATTAATCCCTCTAAACCCTCTAATATTAATAACCTTTATTTCTTAATATAATTATATTTATAACTATATAGCTAGATCTTATCTAGCTATAAGACTTCTTTAATCTTTTTATTTAATATTATAAAAAGTATTAATATTAATAATAAGAGTTATAATATATATTTTATATAAGGATATATTATTATTATTTCTTAAGTTATTAAGAAAATTAATTTCCTTTTAAGTGAGATATTTAAAATTCTTTAATTTTTTTAAGGGCTTTTAATAAAAAAAGCTTTTTTTTAATAAAATTAAATTAATTATATATATTAGAATTAAGTAAATAAAAAGCTAAGTAAAAAAAGAAAAAGGCTATAGCTAAAAATTATAAGTTTAACCTAAATTATTTATTTAATAGGCTATATACTTATTATAATAGTTTAAATAACTTTATATAATATTATCTCTTATAGCGTATTATAAATATTTTTTATGCCCTTATAAAGCTTATAAACCTCTTTAATAAGATTATCTTAGTTATATAAAAAGGCATATTAATAAGTATTAATTATATTATTTTAATTTATTAATTAAAAGTCTTTATAAAAAGTAATTATTATAATCTTATTAATATATTATTAATTAATTAATTAATTAATTAATTATAATTCAACCTTTTTTTATAAGGATAATAAAAGTAATTTTAATTTCTTTAAGTAATTAAGAATTATAAGGATAATTAGAAAATTAATATTAGAGGAGAGCTATTATATAAAGAGAATTTTCATTACTTTAGCTAATTAAGATATAAGCTATATATTATAAATAAAGCTAGTTTTAGCGCGTTATTAAAGCTATTAATATTTATATAAATAAGCCTTATTAATTTAAGCCTATTAAGACCTTAGGCTTTAGGTATAAAGCTTTTATTATTAAAGTTACTAAGATATTAATAAAGATATTTTAATTCGTATTTTAAGTAATATAAAGTAATAAAATAATAATTAAATTAAAAATTCTTAATTAAAAAGAAGTTATAAATTAATCAGATTAATTTTCTTTAAGTATAATTATATAATAAATTAATTTAATAAAGACTAAAATAATACTTACTTTTTAATTATAATTAAGCTTAATTACTTAATTACTAAATTCATTACTAATTACATTATAACCCTATTTATACTAGACTTATAAAACTTAAACTCCTTTTAAAAAAATCAGAAAGATATTAAATATTATTATGATTATAAAAAAAGGCATAGGGCTAATAAGTATAAAACGAGGTAATATAATATCTAAGATATATATATTCTAAACTGAGAATTTCTTTAATAACTCTAAAAAATAACATATATATAAATATAACAAACTAAGATTATATATCTTAAATAACTAAATAAATACTTAAAGTATTTGTAATAATATACTGAGAGTATAATAAAACTAATATTTAGTTAACTATGCTAAGTATAATATATAATTAAGTATATCTCTTAAAAATAAATATAAAAATCTTACTTATAGGGTATATTATATATTTATTAATAGAGGGTTTAAAAAGAATTTATGTAAAAATAATAAAATATATGAAAAAGTAATTCATTAAAATTAAATGAAAATTATTATTATATACTTTAGCTCTTTTATTATTATATACTATTTTTTTCTTTTCTTTAAAAGGCTATTATTCATAGGGTTATAACTTAGTTACTTTAGTCTTAGTTATAGCATAAATAAACGTATTTGCTTATACTAGCTAATTAATTAAAAAAAATTACTCTTAGTTAAGCTGTAATTAATTTAGTTATTTTTTAATAAATAACTAATTACTTAATTTTTAATTACTAATTTATTATATTTAATTATATTTATTAATAAATACATAATTTTAGTTATTTTAGATATTTTAGTAATAGTAATTATATAAATAAGTATATATATGTTGATTATTATTTATTTATCTTATATAATTATAAAATATATAATATATTATATATTATTCTTAGACTTTTTTCACTTAATATTAGAATTAAAGTATCTTAATTAATATATAAATAATTTTAATAATAAAACCTCTACTTAAAGCCTAAAGGCTTAATAGGCATAAATTAGTAAAGTTTATCTATAATATACTAAGATTAGGTCTAGTTATAATAAATAAGTTATATATTAATTAAGTAAAAAGGTTAAAATCTAAGCCCTTTATATAATAACTCTCCTCTTTAATATTAACTATTTAATTAATTTTATAAGTTTAACTAACTTAAAGAAAACTTCAATTACTTTTATTATCTTTATTAAAAGAGCTTTAATTATAATTAATAATATATTTATAGTAAAATTTTAATAAAATTTTATAAAGGTTTTTTATTAAATAAATAAAATAATATAATTAATACTTATTAATATAACTTTTAATATAAATAAGATTATTTTATTAAAGTAATTTATAAGCTTTAAAAAATATTAAAAATATATATAATAAGCTATAAAAAGTAATATTAAATAAAGCCTTATAAAATATTAAATTAAATATAAAGCTTAATTAATTAATATTAATTAAACTTATAGTTTTTAATTATACTATTTTTTTACCTTCTTTCTATTTAATTATAATATTAATAAATGATTTAATATTATTAAAAAACCCCTTTTTTTATTAAAAACTTTAAAGAAAAATTTAAAAAATAAACTTTTTATGATTTATAAATATATTATATTCTTTATAGCCTTATAAGATAGTAATTAATATAAAATATATTTTATAACTTATATTATTAATATTAATTTTTTTATAATAGTAAAATAAAAAAATAAAAAATATCTTATAGCTAATTTAGATTTAATTATATAGCTATAAATGTAATTATATTAAGATATAAAAGCTATTAATATTATAGGTTTATTTAAAATAATTAATTCTTAGAGTTTATATTAAAGTTATATAAACCTAAAAAGTAATAATATTAGACTTAAGAATATATAAACATCTCTAAATTTAAATAATTAAATTTATTTAATTACGTATATAATATATATATCTTAACTTCTATAGATATAAAAATAATAATAGTTTTTATAATAACATAATTAAAATATATACTATAAAAATAAAAATTAAGTTATTCTTTAATATAATTATATATTTATTTTATATATTATTTTATTACTTTATATAACTTAAAATAGGGATTAAAGTATCTTAATTAATAACTTAGTAATTTTAATAATAAAGGCTCTATACCTAAGGCCTAAGGTCTTAATAGGCTTAAATCTATCAATAAGTTAGGCTTATCCTTAAACTTATATATTCTACTTATATTACTATTCCTATAAAAATCCTCTTTTTCCCTTTTAGGCTATAATATAGCTTTCTTAATTAGGCCTAATATATTAATACTTTAGAGATTACTTAGCCTAATATTAAAGGTATATAAATACCCTCTAAGTTATTATATAAGGTCTAATCTAATATATCTTATTACTATACAGGTATTACCTTAATATTATTAAGGTTATCTTAAAATAGCTTCTTTTATAAAGATAGCCTTTAATTAAAGCTTAGATATTTCTATATATTCTCCTTAGTTTTTATATTACTTAAGTATAAATAAAATTACTTTTATTTCTTTTATAGTTATAATAATTTATATATTTTAATCCTTATTAAGAGCTTAAAATATTTAATCCTAAGTAGCTTTAATATTATAAGTATTAATTTTTAATTAAAAATAATTTCTTTTTATTATATTTTTTATTTAAATATTCATATTATTTTTTATTATATCTTTTTTTATAATATATATTATTAAGTTAATATATTTCTTTTATAACCTTAATTATAATTTTATTAAGTATATAATTAATAAGATATTATATTTTATTATATTATTTAGGCTTACTAAGATCTTACTTTATTATATATAATTAATAATAAGTTAAAGATTTATATTTTTTATAATTATAATTTTTATAAGATAAAATATATTAAATAATTAAGATTTTTATTTCTTTTTATTTTTATTAATCTCTTATAAATACCCCTAGAGCTTCTAGGTATAGCTTAGGCTTATTAAATTACTATAAAAGACCTATAATAATAATATAATAACTTAGATAATAATTAGTCTCGCTATTAAATTAGGTATATAGCTATTACCTTAGTTAATTATAATTTTGCTTAAAACTTAATCCTTAAGTACCTAATTAAGCTAGCTCTAAGTGCCTTTATTAAAGCTATCTTAAAAGATAAAATAATACTCTAAGAGCTTATTTCTTCTTAGTAATTATAAATCTTTTTTCTTATATAATTAAAATATATATATTTTTTTTCCCTTAAGTCTCTATAATAAACTTATATATCTTATAGATAAGTATTAAGCTTTTTTCTCTAAGATTTAATTATATATAATAACTATTATACTCTTATATATTATTAATAATTCCCTTATTTATACTCTTAAAGAGGCTATTCTATAGCTTAATAACTATAAGGATACCTCTTATCTTAAGGAGATTAATATTACTTAAATTGCTTTAAGTATTAATATTAATTTTTTATAATTTTTATCTTCTTATTATAAAAACTTAGCTCTTAATTATATTATTTTATATTTTAAAAAGCTATTTATTTATAATATTTATAAATAAATTACCTTAGGCTTAGCTCTTAGGGGCTACCTCTCTTAGTAATAGTATCTTATTAGTAATAATAATAATTCCTTAAGTAATAATTTATTTAATAATAATTAGGTATATCTTTATTTATTTACTTAATTCTTTTTATAATTATTATATATATATATTTTTTTTAGCCTACGCTTATTAGTTTTATAGGCCTTTAGCTTTATTAAAAAAAGAATAATAGCTTTTTAATCCTTTTTAGCTATATAAATTAACTTTAAGTAATTAAATAAGTCTTTATTAATATAAATAAAGATTAATCTTATATTCTTTTTATACTAAATTTATAATATATTTTATATCTTTTATTTATTTACTTAATACCTCTTTTCTTAATAACTTAGTTTTTATAACTTCTTTTAAGCTTTAATTAATTTTCTCTTATTAAAGGTATATAATTATATATTCCTTTTATTAAGGCCTTTAAGGTTAATAACTTAATAATTTAATCTCTAATTTTTTAATTTAGGTTTTAATTTAAGGGCTTTAATAAAGGTATTATATAATTATATATTTTTTTCTTTATTATTAAAATTACTATTAAAATTACTATTATTTATATATTTATATAAGCTAAGACATATATATTATATATTTAATTAGATAGGTTTAATTAATTAAACCTATAGACCTTTATTTACCGCTAAGTCTAGCACTAATACTTTTTAGGTTTAAACTCTAATATTAACTCTAAGAATTAATCCCTCTAAGTAAACCTATAACGCTAATAACCTTTATTTCCTAATATAGTTATACCTATAGCTATATAGCTAGATCTTAGCTAGCTATAAGACTTTTTTAATCTTTTTATTTAATATTATAAGAGGTATTAATATTAATAATAAGGGTTATAAGCTATACTTAATATTAGTTATTATTTTATAAGTCCTCAAGGAATATATTATCTCTATTAATAAGATTTTCCTTTTTTTTTAGTTTTTTTTTAAGAGCTTTTAATAAAAAAAGCTTTTTTTTAATAAAATTAAATCCTTTATTAATATTATAATTAAATAAAAAAAGACTAAGAAAAAAAATTATTAAAATTAAAGATTATAAGTTTAATTTATATTAATTAATTAAGCTTTATATTTAATTTAATACTTTAAAGGGCTTTATTTAATATTATTTTTTATAGCTTATTATAAATACTTTTAATACCTTTATAAAGCTTATAAATTACCTTAATAAAATTATCTTAATTATATTAAAAGTTATATTAATAAGTATTAATTATATTATTTTAATTATTTAATTAAAGGTTTTTATAAAAAGCTATTAAAATCTTATTATTAATATAATATTACTTAATTAATTAATTATAGATTAATTAACTAATTAGTTATTATTAATTATAATTAAATCTTTTTTAATAAGAATAATAAAAATATAATCTTTTAAGATTTTAGCCTCTTTAAGTAATTAAGAATTATAAGGATAATTAAAAGGTTAATATTAGAGGAGAGAGCTATTATATAAAGGGGATTTTAATCTTTTTAGCTAATTAAGATATAACTTATTTATTATAAATAGAGCTAGTTTTAGCGCGTTATTAAAGCTATTAAGAATTATATAAATAAACCTTATTAATTTAAGCTTATATTCCTTAAGGACTTATAAGATAATAACTAATATAAAGTATAACTTATAACTCTTATTATTAATATTAATACCTTTTATAATACTAAATAAGAAGATTAAAAAAGTTAACTAGCTAAGATCTAGCTATATAGCTATAGGCATAATATTAAGAAATAAAAGTTATTAATATTATAGGTTTACTTAGAGGGATTAGTTCTTAGAGTTAATATTAGAGTTTTATAAACCTAAAAAATATTAGCGCTAGACTTAGTAGTAAATAAAGGTCTATAAGTTTAATTAATTAAATCTATCTAATTAAATATATAATATATATATCTTAGCTTATATAAATATATAAATAATAATAATTTTAATAGTAATTTTAATAATAAAATATCTAATTAAATACTTTATTACTTATATTTTAAAAACTAAGTTTTTTTTAGCCTTTTATATAATATATAAGACTATTATAATAAAAAGAAATATTAAGGGGGCTTTTAAAGGAGCTAATTTTATTCTCCTTAACCTAGAAACTATAATCTTAAAGCTTAATATATAGCTATAAACTTTAATACCTACTAAGGAGGGGGTTAAACCTTTTACCCCTTAGGTCTTAAGGACCTTAAAGACTATACTTAAGGCTAGATCTTAGTTTAAATACCTTAAAAAATAAATTAAAAGGTATTATAATAGCTCCCTAGAGTTAATTATAGAGGCTATAAAGTCTCTTATAAAGGTAATAAAGGGAAATATATATAAGATTATATCATTAAGGGCTAAAATTAAAGAACTCTAAGAGGTAAATAAGATATTAAGTTAGCGCTAAAGGGTAAAAAGGATTAGATTATAAAAAAGAGAAATAATAATAATAAAGGAAGAAAGATAAGTAATTAATTAAATAGATATAGATATTTAGGTAATAATAAAATTATTAAGGAGTAATAATTAAGAAAGGTCGGCGTAACTAAGGGTTTAATGCTATAATATCTATAGTAAGCCTAGGTATAATATAAGGACTTATTAAGTAATAATTAAAATATCTAGGAAAGAATATAGTAAATAATTTTAATTAATTAAATAGTTTATAGTCTTTTTATAATAATTTCTAATAAGAAGGTTAAGATTTTTATTATACTTACTTATTTATTATACTTACTTATTATATATATTACTCTTAGAGCTTAGCTTTTAATTTTATTATTTTATTTCTTTAAATAATAATTATTTTAATTCTCTTAGTTTTATTATTTATATTTAAATATTTAATATAAAAGGCTTATAGTATATTTCTTTCTCTCTTAGAGATATATAATTATATAGAGGTAAATTTCTATAATTTTATTATTATATTTAAAGACCTTTATTACTAAGAAATATTAAACTTTTAAGAGCTTTAAGAATTTTTTTAATATTAAAAAAATAATATTTATATAATAATTAATAATTTACTAATTTTATAAGTAACCTAAGGCTTTATTTATAAAGATCTAAATGGAGGTATAATTATTATAGCTTTAAGTTACTAAATAAAAGTTTATAATAATATATTCCCTTAGTTTTATTTCTTTTATTAATTCTCTAAGGGCTTTTTAGATTATTTACTAGGCCTTAGTTATAACGTACATGATAAGCTTATGTCCCAGACAAGTATGTGTCCCAAAAATCCCTCAATCTCTCTCTCTTCCATTTGATCAATTGATTCTCAACCACTAAACATGTCTGAATTCAATAGCGAGGGTAATATACTTCTTGCCCTTCAAGCGCTTCAAACTAACCCAAAATTACGCATCCGACGCGCTGCATCAATCTACAATGTCTGCCCTAAAAAGCTAGGTCGCCGCCAGAAAGGCATGCAATCTCGACGCGATTGGATTCCTAAATCACGCAAACTATCTGATCTAGAGGAACAGATCATTATTCAGTTCATCCTCGACCTAGATTCGCGAGGATTTCCCCCGCGACTGCGTGGTGTTGAAGAAATGGCTAACAGATTGCTCGCCGACCGCGACTCGCTACCCGTCGGCAAGCGCTGGGCTTCCAACTTCATCAAGCGGCACCCAGACCTCAAGACGCGTTTTTTTCGGAAATACGACTACCAGAGAGCCAAGTGCGAAGATCCAACCATTATCCGTAACTGGTTTACGCTTGTAGCGAACACAATCGCGAAGTACGGCGTCCGATTAGATGATATCTATAACGTTGACGAGACTGGCTTTATGATGGGCATAATTCAGAGCGGAATGGTTGTCACAGGCACAGATAGGCGTGGAAAGCCAAAATCGGTGCAGCCTGGAAACCGAGAATGGATTACGGTCATCCAGGCGATTAATGCGGATGGCCAAGCGATCCCGCCGTTCATCATCGGTGCGGGCCAATATCACCTCGCCAACTGGTACCGAGAAAGTAACCTCCCGGGCGATTGGGCTATTGCGACGACCCAAAATGGCTGGACCGATAACGAGACCGGGCTCGAGTGGCTAAAGCACTTTGATCGGTGCACAGCTAAGCGATCAAATAGTCGCTATCGTCTTCTAATCCTCGATGGCCACGAAAGTCACCACTCTATCGAATTCGAGAGATATTGCGAGGAGAACAAGATCATCAGGCTTTGTATGCCACCTCATTCGTCTCATCTGCTTCAGCCACTTGACGTCGGGTGCTTTAGCGTGCTTAAGAATGCTTACGGTCGAGAAATAGAGCATCTGATCAGATGCTCTATAACCCACGTTTCAAAGACCGAGTTCTTTCCGGCCTTCCACGCCGCATTTCAGGCCACTATGACGGAAAAAAATATCAAGTCAGCCTTCAGAGGAGCCGGGCTTGTTCCTCTTGACCCGGAAAGTGTGGTCTCGAAGCTTGATGTGCAGCTACGGACTCCAACGCCGGCTGAGGAGGTGGCTGAACCGTCGACCCCTTGGGTCTCAAAGACCCCAAAGACCGTGCTTGAGGCCCAATCTCAGTCTGAATACCTTGAGACACGAGTTAAAAGGCACAAAAGTAGCTCTCCAGAGTCAATTCTAGAAGCTATACGGTCTTCTTCTAAGGGAACAAAGATAGTTATGCATAAGCTTGCCTTACTCGAGGCTAGGGTCAAAGACCTTGAACAGGCGAATGAGATACTAAGCCGGCGCCGGAGGGCAAAAAGGACCCGACTACAGAAAAGAGGCGTGATGACAGTAGAGGAAGGAAGGCAGGCAATTGATCAAATGGATGTTGATGCGCAGGTAGTGGCCGAATCGTCGAGAAGTGGTGGTCAAGGAAGGTCGGCGCGACCGGGAGTTCGGCATTGTGGTGTCTGCGGCAAGCCCGGACATAATGCAAGGACCTGTCAGGTAGTGATTGAGACATCTGGGGAAGAGTATAGTGAGTAGTTTTAATTGATCAAATGGTTTGTGGTGTTTTTATAGCGATTTCTATCATAAAGGGCAAAGATTTTTGGGACATATACTTATCTGGGACATAAGCTTATCATGTACGTTATTATATATATTATAATTAATTATAATAATCTTTTTTAGGCCTTAAGGGTTATTTAGCCTTAATTTAATACCTCATAAGGTAATTATAAGGTATTAAAAAATATTTAATCTTAAGTATCTTAGGCGCTAATATTATATAAGAGAATTTCCCTTAAGTAATTTTTATATTATATAAGTTATATATCTATGCCTTACCTTAAGAGGGAAAATTATTATTTTATTAATTATAAGTATAGCTTAATTAAGCTAGCTTTATTAAGTTATTTTTAAATATTTTTAGACTTATTATTTATAAATTTCTTTTATTTCTTTAAGAGAGTTATTATTTACTTTTTTTAAGTAATTCTTATTTAGTCTTATATCTTATTAAAAGCCTTATCTTCTTAGCCTAATAAAAGAAATATAATTTATAATAAGATTAATATATAAAATAATATCTTAGAGCTTTAACTTTTTTATTAAGTTATTAGCCTCTCTTAAGGTAATAATAATATCTTTATAGTTATTTATTAATATTTAGTTTATTCTTAATTAAAAGAAATCTCTTATTAAGATAACTTATAAGTTCTTAAGCTTTAAGGTATTTTTAAAGATATATAATATAGCCTTAAAAGTAAATAATATATTATTACTTAGAGGGTAATACTTAGTAATTAATAAGGCTACCTTTTAATTCTAAGAGCTAATAAGTTATAATTAAGTTAACCTTTTTAGCTTTATTTTTTATATTTACTTACTTAAGCTATTAATATTAAAAAAAATCTTTTTTATTATTATTTTTTCTTAAAGGATATTTAATTTATGTTTTTTATATCTCTTCTTAAGGAATATATTATAATAATTAAGTAAGAGGTATAAGTAATTATATATTAGGTATATTAGCTATATATTTTTATTTTTAGTTTCTTAAACTTTTTTTTTATTTTCTTAAAATTCCTCGAAGATAGCTTTTATATTATCTAGGTTTAAGAGCCTCCTTTAATTTTATTTTATTAATTATTATAAAGGCATTATATATTATTTTCTCTCTCTTTAGGGATTCTCTAAAGTTACTAAGAGCTTTTTATATATCTATAATTATAAGAGCTATTATGAATTTATTTTTTCTTATATTATTTTTCTTTATTATATTATAAGTAAAGATTTATAACTTAAAGAGTAATAAATAAAATACTTTAGGAAGATTTAAAATTTATTAATTTATTTCTTTAGTTTCTTAGAAATTTATATTTTTTATCTTATTAATTATATTATATTACCTTATAATTTACTTATTAAGAGCTTAATAAGAAAGTAAATAATTTTAATAAGGCTTTATTAAATAATTCTTATATATCTTTTAGTCTTTTTATTTCTTATTTATTATAGTTAATAAGAATTCTTTATATAAGGATTCTACTTAGTTTATAAGTATATTATTAGCTAAGTAATAATAATAAATAAAAAGCTTATTAATTATTTTAAGGACTTAAACCTTTATAATTCTTTTCTTAAGGTTTTTTATACTTAGATAAGAGATATTTAGAAAGGGTTTATAAGGAATTATATATTTAGAGATTAATTACTAAGAGGTCTAAGATTTTATTAGCCCTTTAGTTATTATTTATATTAGCCCTAAGAAAAGGATTTTTTTCTTAGAGAGTAATACTTAAGCCTTATATTAAGGGAATTCCCTTAATAATTATTACTTTAATCTTTAAGCCCTTTTTTTTATATTTTATATATTTAGCTTTATAAGAGGATTTAATAAGAGATTAGGCTTAATTTTAATTAATAAATTAATATAAACTTATAAATTTTAAATTTTCTTTTTTATCTTAAGGATATTAAATTAAATAATTTAATTATAATTAAAGGCTAATTTTATATTTATATTTATTATTATTATTTAAGAAATACTTAATAAGTATTTTTTATATTTAATATTTTAATTAATAATTATTAATTTATATATAAAACTCTTAATTATTAATAAGTTAGGCTTATCTGTAAACCTATATATATTACTTAAATTATTATTATTATAAGAATCCCCTTTTTCCCTTTTAGGCTATAATATAGCCTTCTTAATTAGGCCTAATATATTAATAATTTAGAGATTACTTAGCCTAGTCTTAAAGGCATATAATTACCCTTTAAGCTATTATATAGGGCCTAATCTAATAACATAAATAAGGTTTATTTATATAATTATTAATAGCTTTAATAACGCGCTAAAGCCAGCTCTGTTTATAATAAACAGCTGGCTTATATCTTAACTAGCTAAAGTAGATAAAATCCCCTTTATATAGCGGCTCCCCTCTAATATTAACCTTCTAATTATCCTTATAATTCTTAATTACTTAAAGAGATTAAAATCTTAAAAGATTATACTTTTATTATCCTTATAAAAAGAGGTTTAATTATAACTAATAATAATTATAACTAATTAATTAACTAATCTATAATTAGCTAACTAATTAATAATATATTAATAAGATCGCAATAGCTTTCTATAAAGACCTTTAATTAATAGATTAAAGTAATATAGCTAATACCTATTAATATACCTTCCTATATAACTAAGATAACCTTACTAAAGAGATTTATACGCTTTATAAGGACGCGAAAAATACTTATAATAAGCTATAAGAGATAATATTATATAGAGCTATTTAAAGTATTATAATAGGTATATAGCCTATTAAATAAAAGGTTTAAATTAAACTCGCGACCTTTAGTTATAATATTCTTTTTTTTTTACTTAGCCTCTTTTTACTTCCTTATAATATAGATAATTTATTTAATTATATTAGAGAAGAGCTTTTTTTATTAAAGGCCCTTAAAAGGAAATAAAAGAAATATAAGTATCTTACCTAGAAAGAAATTAGTTTCCTTAATAGCTCAAGAGATAATAACATACCTCTCGTTATTAGTATTAATACCTTTTATAACGCTAAATAAGAAGATTAAAGAAGTCTTATAGCTAGCTAGGATCTAGCTATAAAGCTATAGGCGTAATATTAGGAATTAAAGATTATTAGTATTATAGGTTTTAGAGAGATTAATTCTTAGAGTTAATATTAGAGGTTTATAAACCTAAAAAGTATTAGTATTAGGGCTTAGTATTAGACTAAAACTTAGCGGTAAATAAAAATCTATAGGTTTAATTAATTAAACTTATTTAATTAAATATATAATATATATATATCTTAGCTTATATAAATATATAAGTAATAATAATTTTAATAATAATTTTAATAATTTATATTTTAATAATAGACTTACTTAGAGAAAGTTATATATTTTTTTAAGCTTTTTAAAAGCTACTTTTAAAATAATTTAATTTTAATATAATATATAATTAAAAGAATATAATTAAAATCTATAGACTTTTTCTTTTATTATTAATACTTAGTTATTTAATAAATAAATTTTTTATTTAAGAATTATTTTAGCTTATATTTTTCCTAACTTCATTTATAAATATATAGTTATAAATAAATTAAATAACCCTAATTGAATTATATATATATTAATAATTAATAGGGTTTAATAAGCAAGATAAGACTTATATAGGGTTATATATATATAGTTAATTTAAAGATATCTTAGAAGATTTTCTTTTTATTACTTTATATACTATTTTTAAATAAATATTAAGATTTTATTAAGTTTTTTTTTTAAAATATATATTTTATTATTATTATATACTTAAATAATAATAAATATTAAACTAGTATTTTTATATATAAAAATACTTAATAAATACTTATTAATATTACTTAAGATAATATAATATATTATAATTATTTTTATTATACCTCTAAGGGTATTTCTTAAAAAAAACTTTATTTAAGAATTTAATTATAATATTTATTATATTAATTATATCCTTAATATAATTATGTAAAATATACTTAATAAATATTTTAATATAGATTTTTTTTACCTACTTATATAAATAGTTTATTTATATAAGAACTATAAAAAATAATATATTTATAACCTTAAGGTTTAATAATAAGTTTGTATAAAAGTTATTATTTAAAAGAATTATAATTAAATTTTATAGCATTTATTACTTAATTATAGTAAATTATTACTATTTATATATTTATATAAACTAGTATATATATATTATATATTTAAGTAAATAAATTTAATTAATTAGACCTCTAAATATTTATTTATTATTAAGTCTAATACTAACTTGAAGAATTAATCCCTCTAAGTAAACCTATAATATTAATAACTTTTACTTCGTAATATTATACCTATAGTTATATCATTAAATCTTAGCTAGCTATAATAATATTTCTTTAAATTCTTTCTTTAATATTATAAAAGGTATTAATATTAATAATAAAAGTTATAATTTACATTAATTATTAAGTATTAATTTATAAGTCTTTAAAGAATATAATATCTCTATTAATAAGATTTTTTTATAACTTTCTTTTAAAAGCCTTTAATAAAAAAAGCTTTTGTTTAATAAAATTAAATTAAGGATTAATATGATAAATAAATACAAAGAAATTAAAAAAAAAATATACTATAATTAATTATTCTTAGATTTTATTATATTTACTTAGTCTTAGACTTACTAAGACTAAAATAGCGTAATTAAATTAAAGGTTTAATTAAGATTAAAAGAATTAGTTATTAGCATAGTTAAACTAAAGTAATTAAATTATAACCCTATTAAAATTATATAAAAGTATATATAAGATTTTATAAACTTTTATTAATATTATAATTATTTCTTTATTATATAATTATATAAGCTAAGCTAATAAAAAAATACTAAAATTACCTAGAAACCTTTAAGATAAAAAAGCTTTAATTTACCTTTTAAAAATAAATATCTATTTTATTATATATTATATGTAATTAATATATTAAAACTACATAAGAAATTTATATAAGATTTTTTAAATAGTATTTAATATTATAATATGTCTTTTATCATAGAATTATATAAGCTTAGTTAATAAAAAATTAATTAATTGCTTTTGTATTTAGCTATATTTTTTATAACTAAATAGCTAACTTTTTAATTAGATTAAAAAGTCTTAGTCTTAGTCATAGTCTAACTAAGACTGAATAGCCTTAATTAAACTAAGCCTCTAACTAAGACTAAAAGAATTAGTTATTAGCTTAATTAGACTAAATGAAATTAATTATAGTCTTAATTTAAATCAAAGTAATTAAATAATAATCCTATATAAGGTTATATTATAGTTTATCTATGATTTACTATTATTTTTTATTCTCTTATTAACTAAGAGTAATATATTATATTTCTTAATTTATTACAAGAGTTAATTATTTAGGTTTATTATATAAGTAGCTTTAAGGTATCTTTATTACTTTTCAATTTATAAATTACCCTTTCTTAGTATTTTATATATTAAAATATATATTCGTATATGTTATGTTTAAGTTAGTAGTTATTATAATATTATTATATAGCGGGGGTTATTTCTTTTAAGTTCTTATAATATGTAGCTTAATAATGATAACAATTAATAGTCGTTTAAACTATGTTACTAAGAATAAAGGGTTTTTACTTATATATTTAAAGTGTATTATTTTAGTACTAATATCTTTATATATACTTAATAAAGTTTATAATATAATTCTTATACTTCTTAATAAGTATAAGATATCTAAGTAATAGCTTTTTAATATATATATTTTATATTAATATTTATTTTAAGTATTCCTTTAAGATATAATATAATAATTATATTTTTAAATTTAATTCGTTTTATATTAAGGTTTAGTTATTTTTTACTTATATTAGCTTTAGTATTTTTTAGTTCCTTAATATAAAAAATAATATAATTAAATTTTAAATATTTTATTATATATTTACCTTATTATTTATTAAGTTATTATATTTTAGTAAAATAAGAGATATTTATAAAATTTATATAAATTATAATTTAATATTGATTTCTAAAATAGTACTTATAAGACTCCTTAAAGGTATTAATAATTATAAGGATTTTCTTAATATCGGTATAATAATTAAGCTTTATTATATATAATATATAAAAATAAAATATAAATAAGTATAAAGGTATTTTAGTATTTCTTTATATAATTTAAGCGCCTAAGGTAAATATATAAGGCATTTATTCTTAGGTTAATTTATTAAAATTAGTTAAATATCTTAATTATTAATTTCCTTAAAATATAGTTTTTATTTTTATTATTAAGACCTTTTAATAATTTATATATATTTTCTTTATTATTAAAATTACTATTAAAAGTATTATTATTTATATATTTATATAAGCTAAGATATATATATTATATATTTAATTAGATAAGTTTAGTTAATTAAACCTATAGACTTTTATTTATTACTAGGTTTAATATTCATACTTTTTAGGTTTATAAACCTCTAATATTAACTCTAAGAATTAATCCCTCTAAGTAAACCTATAATATTAATACCCTTTATTTCTTAATATAATTATACTTATAGCTATATAGCTAGATCTTAGCTAATTATAATAAGACTTCTTTAATTTTTTTAATCAATATTATAAAAGGTTAATATTAATATTAATAATAAGGCTTATAAATTATATTTTATATTAGTTATTATCTTATAAGTCCTTAAGAAATATAATATTTCTATTAATAAGATCTTTTTTTTCTTTTAGCTTTCTTTTAAGAGCTTTTAATAAAAATACCTTTTTTTATTAAAAATTAAACCTTTTATTAATATTATAATTAAGCAAAAAGAAACTAAAAAGAAAAAAAAATTATACTTATAATTATAAGTTTAATTTATATTAATTAAGCTTTATATTTAATTTAATACTCTAAAAGGCTTTATTTAATATTAATTCTTATAGCTTATTATAAGTATTTTTAATACCTTTATAAAGCTTATAAATTACTTTACTAAAATTATTAAAGTTATATTAAAAGTTATATTAATATATATTAATTAAAGTATTTTAAGTATTTAATTAAAAGTCTTTATAAAAAATATTTATAATAATTTTATTATTAATATATTATTTATTAATTAGCTAATTATAAATTAATTTATTTATTAAGTATTATTACTTATACTTAAACCTCTTTTAATAAAAATAATAAAAGTAATTTTAGCCTCTTTAAGTAATTAAGAATTATAAGGATAATTAAAATAAAGTCTATAATTAATATATATTTTCTTATAAATTATTGCTAAAATTATTAATATTTATATATCTATATAAGCTAAGATATATATATATTATATATTTAATTAAAGAAATTTAATTAATTATATATATTTATTTATTATTAAGTCTAGTATTAATACTTTTTAAATTTATAAAACCCTAATCTTAATTCTAAGAACTACTCTTTCTAAATAAACCTATAATATTAATAACTATTATTTCTTAATATAATTTTATTTATAGCTATATAGCTTAATCTTAATGAATTATAATAATACTTTTTTTAATTTTTATTTTTAATACTATATATAATATTTATCTTAATAATAAGGGTTATATATTGTACTTAATATTAATTATTATTTTATAAGTCCTTAAGGAATAAAATAATAATATTTTTATTAATAAACTCTTTTTTTTAATAATCTTTTTAAAAGTTAGAGATATTCTTATAATTTATATATACCTTAATTCAATATTTATTTCTTAAAAGGTAGTATTAAAACTCCTTAAAAGTATTAATAATTATGAAGAATTCTTTATTATAAATAACATAATTAAGTTGTATTTTATATAACTTATAAGAATAAAATCCTATTAGGTATAAGAGTTTTTTAATATCTTATTATTTAATCTAAGTACTTAAAGTAAAGTTTAAGGTATTTATTTTAAGTTTACTTAATTAAGATAAATTAAATATCTTAAGTATTAATTTACTTAAGATAAAGTCTTTAATTTATTCAAATACTTACTTTGAGCTTATTTCTTTATTATAAAGATTTTTCTATAAGTTTTACTAATAATATAAGTGATTTTTTAAATACTTTAAGGAACTTATAATAATAATTTATAAATCTAAAGATAGTTTATATTTCTTTAATATTAATTAATTCTTTTTAATCCTTAATTACTAAGACTTTCTTAAGGTTTATATATCTCTTATTATAAGAGATAATATATCTAAGAAATTTTACTTTAAAGGCATAAAATTTATTTTTCTTAGGATTTATTAATAACTTAGTATCTTATAGTATTTTTAATACCTTATTATTCTATTACATTATATTACCTAAAATAAGGATTAAAATATCTTAATTAATATCTTAGTAATTTTAATAATAAAAGCTCTATATTTAAAGCCTAAGGTCTTAATAAGCTTAAATTAATAAGGTTTATCTATATAATTATTAATAGCTTAAAAGAGATTAAAATTATTTTTATTATCTTTATAAAAAGAAATTTAATTATAATTAATAATAATTATAATTAATAAATTAATTAATTTATAATTAATTAATTAATTAATAAATATATTATTAAGATTATAATAGTTATTTTTTATAAAAACCATTAATTAATAAATTAAAGTAATATAGCAAATATTTATTAATATACCTTTTTATATAACTAAGATAACTTTATTAAAGAGGTCTATAAGCTTTATAAAAGTATAAAAAATACTTATAATAAGCTATAAGAAATAATATTATATAAAGCTATTTAAAGTATTATAATAGGTATATAGCTTATTAAATAAAAGGTTTAAATTAAATTTATAATCTCTAAGTATAAATTTTTTTTTTTTACTTAGTTTTTTTTAAATTAATTATAATATAAATAATTAATTTAATTTTATTAAAAAAAAGTATTTTTATCAAAGGCCTTTGAAAAACGCTAAAGAAATATAAGTATTTCGCTTAAAAAGAAAGTAATTTCTTTAATAACTTAAGAAATAATAATAATATATACCTATATAAGGCATAGCTTATAACTTTTATTATTAATATTAATACTTTTTATAATATTAAATAAAAAGATTAAAGAAATCTTATAGCTAATTAAGATTTAGCTATATATCTATAGGTATAATTATATCAGGAAATAAAGGTTATTAATATTATAGGTTTTAGAGGGATTAATTCTTAGAATTAGCATTAGAGTTTTATAAACTTAAAAAGTATTAGCGCTAAGGCTTAGCGCTAAACTTAGCAATAAATAAAAGTCTATAGGTTTAATTAATTAAATTTATTTAATTAAATATATAATATATATATCTTAGCTTATATAAATATATATATAATAGTAATTTTAATAATAATTTTAATAATAATAATAATATCTTATAAATATATTTTATATATTTTTTTTTAATTTTATAAAAAATAAAAATATAATTTAAATAATATATAATAAATATATCTAAATATTCTTATAATATAATATTAATTATTTATTAAAATATAATAATTATATTTATAAGTCTAAAAGATATAATAAGGTACTTAAATAATATATATTTAATATAAAATATAGTTTTTTATTTATATCTTTTCTTAATTTAAATAAGATTAACGTACATGATAAGCGAGTGCACCGGACAAGTCAGTGCACCACTTTGAAAGTTCTTAGGATTTACACCTTAATTTTTAATCTCTTTAAAAAATTCTCTAAAATTAAGGAAAAACCTTAAAAAGCTATAATTTTAGATTTTGATTATATAAAATGAGAAAAGTATTTATTATTTTTTATAAGTTTTTTAAAAATCCCTTAGTAAGCTAGTTTAGAAAAACTCATATTCGCACTGTATATATAGCTATTTCTTTATAAACGAATTTTTTTAAAAATATTAAAAAATCATTTTTAGATATTATATAGAGTTATATTTATAGAAATGCTTTTTTTAACTTCATAGCTATTTTATAGCTATTTTTAGAGACTTAGGATTTTGTGATTTTAGGTTATACAGTATGCTGGTGCACTCACTTGTCCGGTGCACTTGCTTATCATGTACGTTATAAGCTCTTATAATATTAAATATAATAAAATATTTTATTTTAAAAAGTTAATCGTCTAACTTATTAATAAAAAATAAAAATATATATTCTTTAATTTTAATTATATTAAGTATTTTAAGATTAATATAAAATTAAAGCTTTTTATTTTTCTTTAATATAAATCTAATAAGATATTTAATAAATAACTTAATTTCCTTAATATATCTTTTTTATATTATATTTTTAATATATTCTTTTAATATTATAAGTTATATTTTATTTAGTAACTAAAGGTTAATAAAGCTATATTATTTCTTATTAATAAGCTTAATCCCTAGGTTATAATATATATATCTTAATAAATTTATTTTAAATTCTTTTATAAAGAGTTTTTTTATAAATATAATACTTTTATAGTATATTTTTAAGTTATTATATAATTTCTTTAATTATTTAAGATTATTCTTAAGTTTATAAAAGTATTATATAACTTATATAATTATTTTTTAATATTATTACTTCTATTTATTATAATATTTATATCTTATCCCTATGAGTAAAGAGGTATTTTATATTTATCTTTTTTTATTTTTTTTATTATTAATAAAAGTTTAAGATCTTATATCATATCCTAAGTTATTGTTTATTATAAAGGGTGCCTTGTTATTAAAAAAGAGTATTTAATTAATTCTTAAATTAAAATATAAGGTATATTATTATAACTATAAATACCTAAGTATAAAGTTATAGTACTTATTTAATATAATATTAAATAATATTCCTTTTAGGTTAATAACTAAGTAAGGTATTTATTTATGCCTCTATAATAACTTAAGCCTATTTATTATTATTAAGCTAATATAATTTCATTTAGCTCTATTATTTATTAAAGTATTTAATTATTTTTCTTTAATTTATACTTTTAATTCTAGGTATTATTACTTATATATTTTATTTATAAAGTAGAGGGCCTTTTAGCGTAATATATTCTTATATATATTTATTTATTATTTTATATTTAATAAGATATCTAGTTTTTTAATATAGCTATAATATAACTAGGGTAAATAAATTTATACTTATTATCTATATATGCTATATAGCTATAGTTATCTTTTAAGCTATCTTATTATTATTAATAGCTTTTTTTATTACTTTACTTTCTTTATACTAAGTATTACTACGTTCTCCTTATTATTATTACTCTATATAGGCTATATTAAGGTCTCTATATTTAATATAATTAATATATTCCTATAAGACTTTATTAATTAATCTATAGTCTCTTCTAAGGTATAATTAGATCTCTTTCTATTATTTCTTATTATTATTATTATCTTAATATATAAAGAATTTTAATCTTTTTAGTAGTATATATTTTATCTTATTATATATAATAAAGAGTTATTATCTATATTACTAATATATTTCTTTATAATTTAATATTACTTCTATCTTAAGGTAATTATTATTAAGTCTTTTAATTTATTTTATTATAATTCGCTAAGTAGTAATAATAAATTATTATTTAAGGCTAATAGCCCTTTCCTTTATAAAATATAACTGTAAGATAATAATATTAATTTTATTATATTATTTCTTTACCTTATATTAAAAGGTCTTATACGCTAAATAAGGCCTAATATTTAATTATTATAATTAAACTAAGAAATACTTCTTTTATTATTTATTTATAATATATATATTATATTAGTAATCTTTATATAATACCTATAAGATTTCTTTATAATATAAATATATTAATATAATATAAGAATTATTTAAGAGGTTAAGTTATAATTTTAATTCTTAAGTGCTTATTATAATCTCTTTATAATAAGCTTAAATATAAATATCTTTTATATTATTTATATTTTATTATTCCTTAGTTAATTAAATATACTAAGCCGCTTTACTTATTTAATATTATTAATTAATTTCTTCTTTAATAAGGATTTTATGATTATCTTCTTATAGGGCTATATAATAATTATATTAGTAATATTAAGTTCTTATTAAATCTATGCGCCCTTTAAGTATTTGCTATAATTAATAAATTTATACTATACATATTATTAAGTAATAATAATATTTTATTATTCTCTAGTAGCTATTTCTTCCTAGGCCTTAATTAGCTCTAATAGGAGTTTCTATCTAATATAATTTATAAAATATAATTAATAAGCCCTTAGAGGTTTAATAAGCTTATAAAGTTATTTTTTTATAATATTATTAATTATATAATTCCCTTTAACTTATTATTTTATTTTAATAGCTTTTTATTATATCTTTTATATTATTATTTATTAATCTTAATAGCTATAATAATATAATTATTAAAATTATTAAGTTTATTAGCCTTATAGAGTTTATTTTTAATCTTAGGCTTTAATCTTTTATAAAAAGTTTCTATAAGAGATTTATCTTTAAATTTTATCTTAGAGGTAAATTATTTAAATTAAGGTATATAAATAATATATAACTTATTTTAAGTAAATTTAAATAGCTATATAATAGCTTATTATTTTATATTAATAAATTTAAATATATCTTTAATTATAATTTTAAAATTTTCTTAATATAAGAAAATATTAATAATATCTTAGTCTTAATTAGCTTCTTTATTTAATAAAAAGTCTCTTATAATAAGTTTTATTTATATTATAATAATACCTTTTAAAAGTTATCTTATAAATAAGGCCTATACCTTATTATTAAATAACTTATTTAAAAAAAAGATAAAATACCCTTTATAATACATAAGAAATAAAATAATATCCTTAGTATCCCTATTAAAAAATAGTAATTTAAGGGTTTAATAACTTTATTAATATCCCTTATAAGTATAGCTATCTAAGGTATTACTTATTATAATAATTATTAATTAACCTAAGCTTAAAATTTATTTATAAGGGCTTATAGCTATTAAACCTTAGTAGCTATTTTAGTAATACTTTGTAATATATTATAAGCTAAGAGTTAATTAATAAAAATATTATTTAATATATTAATAATAATATAATATTACTTAAAGTAATATAAATAATCCTTTAAATAAAGGCTATTAATATATAATAATTATATAAGTCCTAAGGGAATAAATTAATTATACTAGTTTTTATTTATAAAAGAAAATATTATATTATCTTAAATAAGGCATAAATTATATCTAATAATATACTTAAAGGTATTAAATATAACTAAGTTATATTAATAACTAAGGTAATTAATATATAAGAAAATATTAATAAGTATAGTTTATATACTTAGGGTTTAACCTTTAGATTAATAATTAAGGAATTTAGTCCAAGGTAAGATTAATATTTTTACTTTTTAGTCTTTAGATTAAAAGGAATAAAATATAATCCCTTTAGTCCCTTGCTTAGTTAAGTAATTCTATTAGGCTTCCTTGCTTAGTATATATTATAGTTATAAAAAAAAAGGGAGCTATTATATAAAAAAGATTTTAATTACTTTAATTAATTAAAATATAAGTTATTTATTATAAATAAAGCTAGTTTTAATACATTATTAAAGCTATTAATAATTATATAAATAAATCTTATTAATTTAAGCTTATTAAAACCTTAGGCTTTAAGTATAAAGCTTTTATTATTAAAATTATTAAAATATTAATTAAGATATTTTAATTCTTATTTTAAGTAATATAAAGTAATAAAATTATAATACCTAAGGTTTATATCTAGCTTATTATAGCTTTTAGTAATAGCTTATAAAATAGTTTTAAATAATTATTTTAAATAATAAGACTAAATAAATAATAATAAAAATAAAGTTTTAAATAAAAGAATTAATTAAAAAATAACTTAATATAATACTTATTTATTTAAATATTTTATATTATTAAAATTAGATTCTCTAGGCTTTAATAATAAGCTGCTATTAGTATCTAATTCAATTAGCAGTATAATAAGCAATAAGGGAAGCACTACTAACCAAAGTGGCGCGCTACGCTTTTTAGCTCAGTCGTGACTTTCCGACACATCTTCCTTAGTGTCTATACAATAACCCGACCAAATACCCCTGTGTTCTGGTTTTGGTCAATAGCCTTTCTCCACTTCTGACAGATCGCATAGCTATCTACCATGATGTTAACCTCCTGGCTATGAAACCATGATTGTGTATCTTGATTCCCACTGCCTTGAATGCCAACCACTCCATCCGCGATCAGTAGTTTGACATGACAAGATCGGGATTTAAACGAGTTATGGATTGGATGGTCCTGATCCTTCCCGACATAGTGGTAAATGTGTAAAAGGTCACGTTCAGGTCCGGTCGGTGGAAGACCATTGATAAGAGCTCGCGCCGCTTGCTCGTTAGTTCCGCCTTGACCGGGAACCATCTCTCCTGTGTCATTATACCCCCAGCAAACGTAGTACGTAACCTCAACGCCACGCTTCAGAGCATCAGCCAAAGCTGTCATCAGCGGTCCAGCGTTGAGATCTGGCGTCTGGATGAAGATCTCCCTCCTGGCATTCCGAATTAGAGAAAGCCACGCCTCGTTCTGAGGGACATGCAAACTCTTCGAGTTTATAGGGCCATAGGGAGGTCGACACACAAGGGCTATTGGGACAGGCTCCGTAGTGAATGTCTCGATGTATGGTGTCATTTCGTCCCCATCTTGGTTGTCGGGGCCTGTTGGTTGAATAGGATTCTTGACCGCAAGGTTGAGCTGTCGGTTTGTCGCTTGTAGCCGGGTCTCGTCTGATTTGTTGGAGTAGCATGACTGCATTCTTGCAATCTCTCCAGCAATATCATCATCGTAATGGGGACTCTCAGGAGTATGTTCTGGTATTTCAGGCCAGGTTCCATCTTGTGACACGATCTGGCTCCCATTATGCCTCTGTTCGTGATCGAGTATCTCGAGACGCCGGAGGTCTTGTGTGGATGCTGACGAACCACCCTCAGCCACCAGGCTGTCGGGTGAGGGTGGCTTTGCGACCAGTGGATTGTTCCAAGTGATCAATGCAGTGTCGTAGATGCTCTCAACCACAGGCCCTTCGAGGTGTGTCATCATTTCCATGTTGTCATTGTCCTCGATGTTGTTGCTCATGATGGCCGCGATTTTGCAATCAACGATGCAGAATTTGGCGTGTAGGGTCCCCAGTACCAATCTGTGTAGGCTAATAACCTCCATGTCAAGAAACGGCACCTCTTCAGGCGACGGAAGCTGAATAGAGTGGGATGTTAAGGTCTTCGCCTTCACCCGCTGATGAGGGCTGAAGATGTTCCCAAAGGAAGGCTTGTCATACATGATCTTCACCATGACTCGTTGTCCTCGCCTTTCCGCGCGCTTTGAAAGCTCAATCAGAGCATTTTTGATGAGTCTCTGTGCCACCGATGGCGACCAAGAGCATGTAATGAAGAAAACCTCTTTCTCTGCGCGGACAATGAGATTGGAGCAGTGGCGAACGATGTCTTGCAGAGGTGCGACAATCGTGAGAGGCACTATCCCATGCGATCCCATCAACGGAGGCGAGACTACCCCTGCCATGGGATTACTGTCGAGGCAGCTCAGTGCATCAGCAAAGGCTTGCAGAAAGAGGGTGCTCGGCTCTGTTGGGCCCCATCGCCCACATCTGAGAGCTAGTTCCAGTGGATTGACTGATGCCGCTGGATCATTCGTATCAGAAGCATCGGTACGTTGTCCAGCATCCTCCTGGCCGTATAGCCGTTTGACGATATCTCCTGGAGCTTGAGACGGGTCTTTCGCCAGAGCAGAGCTTACGGTCTCATGGACTTGACAAAGGTCGAAAACGCGTTTGGAAATCATCGTGTTGGTGTTTCTTCGTCCTTGTGGATGATCTGGCGACTTGTGTGAGACTGGTGATAATGGTATATCCGACCTGGATCCAGCCAAGGCAGACTTTCACATTTTTATCATGGTTCCTGCCAGCAGGGAGGAGATGAAAGCGTCATTGCGCCTTGGAACAAACCTGCTATGGACGTTCAGCATGGCTAGCTTGCCCCCAGGCACCAAACCCACGGCTTATTGTGCCGTGCGGCAATCATTGTCAGAACGTTACGTACTCATTCATCGCGATCGCCAGGGCACAGTTTGCGCTAAGATCGGCACGTCGTGCCGAGACGGCACATCTCAGCCGACTGGGGTTTTCCTCAGCCAATTCTTGCGGTCGCGTTCTCCAATCTTGGGAAATAGTGGCTGGGCAACATCTAATTTGATTGTATTTTGCTGACGCGTTCAACTTGCTAGCGACTCTTGGGTGGTATTTATTCGGTTCGGATGCGAGGCACTTCCCACACTTGGTACGATCTATCACGTCATATTGGTAGTAATCGGGGTTCCTGCCCATCTTTTCGCAACTATAGGCTTTATCAAAGCTACAAAAACATGGTCCTGATCGGGAGAGCGGTTCCTTTTTCACGGCCTGTGTAGCAAGTGTTCATCGAACTCGCATGAGATGCCTGGGATATGATATTCTCGGTCAAAGGGCATGAACCCCGCGCGATTCCATCAGCACTTCTTAATCCAAACCAAGCCTATTCTCGTGGCAGACCGTTTTGTAAAATCTTAGAGTCCGTCTACACTGTGAGAACTGACATTAGGCTTTCGGGGATGTAGCAATGGCTATACAAGATCGATTAACAAAGCAGAGGCAATGTCTTTTGGCAAAGCCCCAAGTCTCACGTATCGGGTCAGTGAGATGATGTCACCCCCATATGAGCTACCTTGAAACATAAACTTTCGTGGGCACCGTCCGCTGCTCATCCCTCGACAGGCTGGCTCTGAGGGTGTTTCTGAGGCGGGCACAGCCGTCATTGTCTATAGCTTGGCTTGCGACTGCTTTTTTGCTTCCCTTTCCTTGTCCCTGAGCTGCCTTCGTAGAATCTTGCCACTAGGACTCTTTGGGATGGTATCGATGAACTCGACACCTCCTCTAAGCCACTTATGCTTTGCCTTGTGCGTCTCAACATGCTGACAAATGGCACCAACAATGTTTTCATCCGAAAGCCCATCACATTTCTCAGATTTCACCACATATGCTTTGGGAACCTCGCCTGTCCTATTATCCGAGACTTGTATGACAGCACAGTCTGACACAAGGTCATGTCCAAGTAAGTGAGCCTCCAACTCAGCGGGCGCGACTTGATGGCCCTGCAAATGCATGAGTATCGTATATTAGGTAGCGAAGCGAAAATGAGGGAGAAACGAGACAGGAAAACTCACGTTGACCTTGATCAGTTCCTTCAACCTGTCAACAATAACGAGGTGCTCGTTTCCGGAGGCAGCCTTGCGTACCAAGACTTCATCGCCAGTCCGAATCCATCGACCATCCGCCCGCCAGATGAACGTTTCGGTAGTTGCCTTTTGATTATTCAAGTATCCCAAGGCTAGGGATGGGCTTTGCACGAGGAGCTCCCCCGGCTTGTTATACTCTGTGATTTCCTGGCCAGTCTCAATATCCACGAGCATGGCTCTTGTCCCAGGAACTAGAGAACCGGAAGAGCCGTCATCGACGTCAAGTTCGCTAGTCGTACAGACTACTGTACAAGTTTCTGTGAGGCCTGCCACTGTTAGAAACGTCCGGCGGCGATAGTATTGCTCTACACACCGTATCCTTGACCAACGCGCCACTTTGGGTACTGCCTTCGAACTTCATCTACGACTTCAGAGCCTAATGGTGCGGCGCCGGTATAGACATATCTTACTGAGCTTAGGTCGTACTTGGCACATAGAGTCTCGTTTCGGATAATCCGAATGATAATGGGTGGCACCTTTTACAGTCAGATCCAAGGTTATGCGGCAGCTATTGTGATGATGAAGACTCACCACGAACAAGAGGGCAATTTTGTACTTTTGCACTGCAGCCAGAACCGCCTTGAAGTCGAATTCAGGCATGACAATAACTCCATCGCCTCGAAAAGTGCTGGCGTAAGAGATGATGAGGAGACCATAGATGTGACTAAAAGGAAGCACACCCAGGCAGGCTTGGGTTTTGATGCCGAGCTTCTGTCTTGAGACGCTATCAAATGCTGAAATCTGTAGGACATTGGAAATAACATTGCGATGAGAAATCATCACAGCTTTCTGTCGGGAAGAGATCAGTAGGCGAGTCAGATACAACGGGGATGACAGACTAACGGGAAGACCTGAAGTTCCACTGGAATAGCAAAGGTAGGCAACTTGTCTAGCACCCTGACCTTTCACCCACTTGAGACTCTCTAAGGCTGGTAAAGCCACGCCTTGTTGAATGAGCTCATCCACTGTGGTCAATTTCACCCCTTTGCTGCCCCCTGGAGTCTCTAGGAGGAAAATGTGATCCTTGGAGATACCGACAGCTTCAGCAGCCTTGACAGCCCGATCTACGAGAGCGGTGCAAGTGAAGAGCGCCTTGGCACCAGACGATCGCAACTGGTGCTCAAGTTCACTTGCCGAGTAAGCGGCACTAGCAGGTGTGACAATTCCAGAGAGTCGATGAACAGCTTGTGTGACGGAAAACGTATCAATCTAAGAGATGTAAGGCGATTCTCTTGGCCATTTGAGGAGCGGTCGACCTACAGCGTTCAATGAAAAGATAGCAACGACCTTATCCCACTCAACGCCCTCGTTGGGCGAGAAATCCAGTTTCCTGGCAATGGCGCGGGCCAAGAAGTCAGCACGCTGACCTGCTTCCGAGGCAGAATACGTTTTGCCAGTGAGGCCGCAAGTGAATGGGTTCCTGGACTGCGAAAATGGTAGCCGGCCGAAATTCTCGGTTGCCATGAAGTCGTGGAGAGATATGGAATCGGGAGGGTCTGATTCATCCTTTAGAACAACCAACGATGATCCTTTCATTTGTGAGATAATATACCGATAGAGAGCTGAGGCACCCATTCTGGGGATGTAAAGACCATCTTGGGCGCGGGCGTGATGGGGTAAATTACGTCGTAGCAGGAGACAACAGGGGGGGGGGGGCTCGATGGAGATGATTGGAGATGAAAACCAAGCAAGCAATCGAAAAGGTCTATGCGATACTTATGAAGAGTCGGTAAGCGGGTAGAGTCTCAGCCGGCACTCAGAGAGCCCCAGGTGCGTCCCCTGAGTCAAGGGCCCTGACTAAGATGATCAATTTGCGGGGATGTTGCATCGGGAATTGAGAGCGGCAAGGCTTCCCGCGCCCTCCGAGGCAATTCGAAGTGAAGATTCGGGCCTGATAGGCCCCAAGCTTCTCCGCAATCCCTCCACAATCCCCAGATTTGAGATACACTTAGGCCAAGATGCAAGTGGAGCTCGGAAGGAGAGGGTTTGAAACCCGAGGGTGAGAGCTACTTGGCGAGGGGCGTCGGCTCTCAAACGCGAAGCCAAACCCGAGTGATGCCCGATACCCGGGTTCACGTTGGAAATTATTTACGAGGCAGATAGTCCTATTACGGCTTCAGACGACCTTTACGATCCTATCGAATAGCTCTGTATTATGGTATGATTGAATTCATTCTCACATTGATCGGTCGCCTAGGAACGATTTCCCTTTCTTCTGAATTGCTACATAGACCTCACCTCACGGGGTGATGGAATACATATATCCTCCTGCACATCTAGTGCCCTTCTCTATCGTCAAAGTAGCCTTTTATATCCGACAAGGCTTCTTTCTTTGATGTCTTGGGCTAGCCATTTCGTACACCTAGGCATCTTATCTAAGCCTGTATTGTAGATTTGTACCAGCCGCCCGGCGATAACAAAATTGGGCAAAGACCCCGATCACTGGCCACTATTGGTGGATGCAGTATCATCTTTTTCCAATGGAACTGTGGATAATGCCAAGTGTTCTTGTTGGTCTTCTGATGACATAGTGGGCTGAGCATGCTGTGCCGCATAAGCACAGAACATGAGAAGGCTACCAGGCAACGATGCAACTTGCGCGCTTTCCACCTGACAATACCCTCAATATCCTGTCTTTCGCTATTTTTCGAATCTTGACGCCACATCAGATCTGTCCACCAGCTCCTCGGCCTAATGGCCCCATCACTGTTCAGCGTCCTTGCTCTCGCAGCAGCCTTGCACGCGATTCCGGCATATGGGCAAGGCGAGCAGCAGCCGCTCAACGAGGCTACCAGAGGAACCTACCACGATGCGTATCCAGAAGCGCGGCCTGCCGAAATCACCATCTTCAATGACCCCAAGTGGCCTTGTGTGCCAGAGACAGGCCAGCCTTCGGTTGATTTAGACGTTCCCCTCAACACTTGCGTCTCTGCGAACTTCACTCTCGACAGCAATGTCCACCTCATGTCCCCAGGATTATGCCCAGGAGGCAACAAAAGCCCCTACATATCTATTTACCCAAGCCCGAGTTGCACGGGTGTATCCAACCACCCAACTTGGTACGACAGACGCGTCGCACTGAATGGTCCCGGTTATTGTCTCGGCAAAGCCGTTTGGGGAAGCAAGATCACGCCTCCAGAAGGGCAATGGTCGATGGAATTTCGATGCGATGGCACGCAGAGCGACGAGCCCATGAGATTTCTCCATGTCACACTTCCCGAACCGCCCGCGAAGGCCGAGCCAGAGCCTGCCCGTCCGAGACCCAAAACAGCTTCCGTCTCCGATTCAGCCTGTTACATTTCTGGGATGGGAATGGCCGGCGCTCCCAAGTTCATCTTCCAACGACCAGAAGCCGATGTGTGTGTCAACGTCGCCCCAAAGCACAGACTTAAGATCTACCGGAACGCCTTGTGTCCGAACGGTACCGAGGCACTTTTCGCGCGTTTCGGAGGAAGAGGTTGCAAAGGTAGCCCCATCGAACTCAAGGAAATGGACAGGGGCATGATGGCGACCAACTCCCCAAGTACCTGTATTGACATGGGAGGAGAAGAAGCCAGCAGTTATACCTTTTGGTGCACAGGTGATCTCCACCAAAAGGATGTGCCTCAAGGCCTGTTTCCTGATGATGGTGATGATGATGACGATACTCGGGTCCGGTTACACTACACGTATGGAGCCCCTGCCAGAAGTTCAAACAACAAGTCAAGCGCCCAATCATTGAGGATGTCGATGGATTACAGACTCATGGGGTTAACAGTCCTGGCGGCTGTGCTTAGTATAGTGGTCAGGTAATTGACCAGCAACGGCCGGATTGACAATGTTGGATTTTATGAAGTTTCCTTCGCATGCTGTACACTCATTCATTAATTAATACAACCGAGTATTCTACCTATCAGTCGGCTGCCCACTCAGACCCAGAAGCTCAATTTCACTTCTATTCCTTGCACGGTCATTTGTGGAGCTACCATGTGGTTCAACGGCTTGCGAGTCGTGTTTGTGT
The DNA here is from genome assembly GCF_023522795.1 of Fusarium solani. Lineage (NCBI taxonomy): Eukaryota > Fungi > Ascomycota > Sordariomycetes > Hypocreales > Nectriaceae > Fusarium > Fusarium solani. Next base: position 1,086,191 of record NW_027072149.1, read on the forward strand.
TGCGATACTTCTGTCGTGCAGATGGCGCCCCTGCTATGCATTGATTCAATGTCATGAATCTCGTGGAACTCGCTGTCATCAGTCCTCACAGGCCTTGGGATTCTTCCCGAGGATTCACCACTGTACTTGTTCGTTGACCCTCCGTTGCGTCGAAGAAGTGGGCGCAATGAAGGAAGACACGCAACAATGAGACCAATGTAAGCGTCGAGAGCACTCCATAGTTCTGCCGATAACTCCTGGTTACCACAAGAATTTCCCGACAAATATGAAGCACTTACCGATCATAGTTATAGATCTGAAACCGTTACGGTCTCCCAGCTGCACGTTGAGAAAACGCGTGAGGGAAAAGATCAAATCGATGAGGCCGATTAGAAAGACCCCATAAACGCCGTTTTTCGTTCTTCTATTCATTTTGAGGTCATGGAAAATCGAGAATGGTAGTAAGAACACTGAAAGTAGGCTTAGCAAAGATGATGTTTCGAAATTACCGAGTGGAGATTGAACTTACACTGGAGACTCCCAAAGAAATGCAGCCCCCAAGCGATCTGAAAGATCATAGGCAGCCACTTAGGGTCACACTCTTCAATTGGTCTTGTGATAACCCTCGATACACAATGAGCGGAATGCCAGCATGGGAGATGCTTAAACCAACCAGTGCCTTTCAAGGGGGAGGCATGAAAAGAGCTGCAACCCCAAGGTAGTGATGTACGCCAACAGGCAGTAGACGGTAGTAGCCCACAAAAGAGCCCTTCTTTTGGCCATGAAAATTGGAAATATTTGGAAGTATGTCGTGAGCAATGATGCTTTGCATAGATAGAATGTCGTGAAAAAAGGGAAATCGCCAAGCCATGACACCTTTGAAGAATGTGTGAACATGTTTAGTCCAACGGGGATAGAACGTGTCCTCAGGGGGGCCAATCTGTGAGCTAGACATACCTTGAATAAATACTCTATGACCTTCGGGTCTTTGTCCAAGGTCGTAAAGTCATATGTCCGCTGAGGCTCGAGCGCGCCATTGACCTTCATCACAACATTGACTGATGCACACAAAACAGCGGAACACCATGCCGCTATCATAAAATAATCGCTTGCAAGGAGGCGATGTCTCTGAATTTTCAACCTCAGATAGATCCGCGCACCGATAATTACGGCTGCGAGCCCGATGAGGCTGTAGATAGTAGCCTGCCTTTGTTAGCATTTGAGATATTCTCGAGGAACCTACGTGTCCGCTAGACAAAGGCGAACTAATATTTCTGGACAGTGGGCTACTCGACACTTACAATCACGGTTGACCCGGACGGCGGTGCGACGGTCATTGCTGTTGATGCATCGCAAAAGTCGCGTGGGATGCGGAGCCTACGCGTCAGGGGAGGCTCAAGTTGGGATGAGTGCCTTGAGAAATGAAATGCATTCGTAAATCGATATCTGACCTAAAAGCTGGACTAGGCAATTTTAGGTATGGTCCTCCATTCCTAGCAAGGTAGATGAAGTCTAGATGCCGCTAGGGATCTGAGGGCCCTGGAATGTTGTCGTGGCGGTTCACCTGGACTCGTTGCTATATAGCATGAAGTAAGACAAGCCCAGGAGATAATAGCCCAGATAGGAATGCTCGAGATCTCCCCCGGCGATGTTTTCAGGCTCTGCAATGCATTCAAAGCGCCGCGTTACTACGTACATTTTGTCCGCAAACGCCGGAACTCCCATCCCCAGGCCTCCATCAAACAGCCACTTTTGACAGCGTCTAGTCACTGCGCCTTCCGGGTCTCGGCACGATTCACCAATCTCAGAAGCCCGGCCTCGACTTTCACTTGGGCACTTGAGTTTATTCTTGAAACGTTTGTGCGTTACTAGTACAAGGCAACCCAACCTAACATTATCAACTACGTTGTCTGAGAAGCCTAGGCACTGTTCGAAGTCGGAGATATATCTTGATCGACCAGAAGTAGTTCAAATAAACAGCAATAAATCAGGAATTCATACTCTCTAGAATCCCTGCATCGCTCTCTTCCCATGGAAACACCTTCTCAATGGATCGAATTAACTTCTCATGGTGAGGTGACCGTGGCATGATGGTAGCCTTGAAGGGCTCTGGGTGGCTAACAACGCCCGGTGTAAACCATATCTCCGGCTGAGCCACTTGATCATCCCTGGTGATATCAAAGACGGCCAGAGACTGCGCAATGTTAAGATACAATGAATTGTCGGCCAAGATGCGACCAGGACAAATGCGACGTCCAAAGCCAAAAACAAAGGTGTGAGGGTCCGGTGCAATCTCTTTTCCTTCATCTGGCAAGAATCTCTCTGGCTTAAAGGACATCGGTTGGTCGTAGACCTCAGGGTCATGTGTAAAGTGCCTAAAGCGTAGACGTTTGTTAGACATGTCGCAAGCATCAGCGTAGGCGCACTTACCAGACGTTGGCAAAGAGCATGGAACCCTTCGGGATAAAGTACCCTTCGCACACATCATCCGCTGTACTCGTATGAGGCAAGCCCATGGGTGCCACTGGATGCCATCGTAAAACTTCTTTGACGATTGCGTCGATGTACGGCAAACTCGGGCGGTCTGCCAAGGTTGGCAAGCGGTCCTTACCAATGACTCGGTCAATCTCGTCCTGCGCCTTTCTCTGAACATCTGGAGAAATGGACATTGCCAAGAAAAAGCATGCGAGAGCTGATACAGTCTATACTCGTCAGCATGGCGCCAAAATTAGGGGGGAAGCACTTACTGTATCAGCGCCCGCTGTGTAAAGCGACATGGCTGACCATTTGTTGGTGAACTTCTCTTCAGTAGTCGAGTCACCAGCCTCTAATAGTCGTGCAAGAAACGAATTGTCATCTTTACCCTGGGCAATCTGATGTTTTACAAAGGCATAGGGCTTCTCTGTCACGTTGTGCAACTCGGCTTCCCATTGACGAGCTGTCCTCTTCCACCCAGTTCCGGGCACCCAGTCTGGAAGGTATCTCACTGTGGTCATGAGCATCAGTCATCACAGCGACTTAGGCCAAAGGGCACTTACAGAATGGCATCATGTCAACCATAAAGGCACCCGGAACACCGGCACGTGCAAACTTGTCCATGGCGTCGCCGGCCATGCTGACCAGAACATCATCCTTGAAGGGCTCCGCCGTGTATCCATATGCGATCTTGAGAATAACCGCACCGGCTTCCCTACAGTTCAGTCAGCCACAGTCCCTTGAAAAGATGTTGATGGGGGTTTGGGGAACAAACTTTCTTATCTGATTCACCAGATCCTCGGGGTTGTCCAGCACGTGAAGCAGAAAGTGCCCAACTTCAGCCTCCTGCAAGGTGTTGTACTGGGCTGCTGCTGTCTTGGAACCAATTATCCGGCTCATATTCTTGCGGTAGGTCCGAAAACGGCCATTGTATTGTGAAAGGCCCAGAGAGTTCTCCCAGCCCAGCCTGTTCCAAGCGTTGTTAGCCCCACGCAAAACATGTTGAGGGAGGATGTCAAGTGAGCCATACATTTCACCTGCAAAGATCTGTCGAGGCCTAGAAGAGTGCTTTACAGATCGTTTTTCGAGCAACTCAAATGCAATTTGAGCGTCGTTGATGATTACCAGAGTTTGTCCCATCACGGTGACAGAGCTGATTGGACCTGCGCGGGTCAGGTTTCTTGGGGAACCTTCATGTGAGCGGGAGTCAATGCTGGACATACCGTATAGATCCTTGTGTTTCAGCCAATGGTGAGCTTCAAGGACACCGGGTTTGGGCAAATCGTTGAGATTCCCAGCGAGAGGAAGGCCTTTTGGCCCTGGGGGCAAGGGAGGGTTTCCATTCGCCGTGCTAAAAGAACGTTTGAGGATTACCACAATAACGACGCCGATTGCTGAGCCAAGAATAAGCGTTGAGAAGTCAGTCATGGTCGCATTAGAGACACGTTCGCAAAAGGAACGTTGGAAAGCCCAAGATGGAGAAGTCGAGGAGCATGAAGAAGGACGCAACCCTCGCCTTCGTTCACAAAAAGTCCATCATGCTTGGGGCTCCAGGCCGTTTTGAATCCCTGCTGGAGCCACAAGACTGATGCAGGCGCCTCGGACGTACTCCGTTCGCATTATCAAATCAGGGGTGGTGGATTAGCTACCGCGGAGGCATCTACGCAACGTTTTCCCAGAACGGAGTCGGCTTCGCAACGATTGTAGGTTTCTCTGCATTTCTCAAGTTCACGCGCGGCATTTTTCATCATCTCCAGTGCCACCGTTGAGCGAAACAGGCTAACAGGACGCCGGCATGCATGGCTCAGGAGAAAATGGTACCCCCAAACCCGACAAGTGCGCGATCGACGGGATAAAAAAAGCAAGTCTGGGGGTTGGATGCTACCCTCTCGATTTTAGCACCGAGCTTGCAAGGCCCTTTGTCTGCGACGTGTTGGTTCTTGGTCAATCATTTCAGAATTTGCAACGCTAAAGACTCTTGTGTTGCATCTCTTTGCTTTTCTACAACGGATGACGAAGAAGAAATGGTCTGATGATGGCGTTTCGTCAACTTCATGATATATCACCTCCTTCAGGGCTGATGGGAACCCAGATTGTTCCCCCACGCCCCAGGCCCCCGCTACATCTTCCGCACGTTTGGGGTGCTAAAATTCGTTTATCGCCTCTACACAACAACTAAAGTCACTGCCAAATTCAAGCCGTTGAAGACACTGAACTTGCAAACATACAGAGTCAAACCCCAGATTAAGTTGTATTGAGCACCCCTCATAGACCGTAGAAAAGCAATCATTCGGTGGCTCCAGGCTGATCAGCTCTCGTTCCGGACCTTCAAGACTATCGCCACCAAGTTCAAGCAGTCCGAGGTCTCGTCACACAATGAACATATTATATATGAGACATTTGAAGAATAGGCGAATTGAGTGAAGGTCCACCTCCCTACAATAGTCAAAAACAAAATGATGGGAGAGGAGAGATACCGGGTTGTTTGCCGACAGTCGCTCCGAACGACGACTTTGTCTTCCAGGGCCATCGGGCTGCAGTTTTGCTTTTTACATACAACCTGCCTGGCCACCCAGTCGCCGTTGAAGAAGCCCAATGGGGCTGAAAGACCCGCAACGGGAGAGGTCTAGGCTTTCCAAAGAAAGATTCACCTGCAGTAGTCTATACACTAGACAACGGCCTGCCGGGGATTCCCAGCGACAACCACCAACCAAGCGGGGTGCGCGGCATGTTGTCTCTTTTCTCGAGACGGGTTAAAGGCACCTTCGAAACCCTGTCCTAGTCAAGTACGGCCCGTTTGGCCCTTCCAAGAACATGTGGCTATTATTGCTCACAAGATGAAAAATTCACAATGCCTCTGTGGTCAGAGGAACTGAGGACAGAGGCTGCCTACGGCACAGATACGGATCCCAAGCTCCTCGATACTATGACACTCATTGAAGTTGGTTCTTAAAACGGTTCAGGTAGATAGATGAACCGGAGATCAAACACTTCATGTGACCGTTCTCTAATGTAGAAACCCAGCCCCTTGATGTCAACAGGGCCGCATGTTTGGGGAGCCATCTGAACCAGTCGTTGTGAAATCACGCCTCACTCCACCGATCGTTTCATCCCCACCTCTTTCAAGGTCCTGGGTTGCAGGCCACAAGTTCATTGTACTGTGCCGTGGTCCATAAAGCCGGTAACGGCGCCCCCACGGGTGATCCGGATCTCGATCGGACCTGCATGATTATAATCAATGAGTCCTGCATACCTCTTCGAACCGCAGCTGAGAAGTCCGATCCTCTGGCTTAGAAGTTCACGACTCTCTCAAAATCCTTCGACCTGGAGACGAATGAGGCCGTCATGAGAATCTCCCTGATTCTTTGTCTCGCTGCTGCCATGCTAGGCAGGGCAGCAGCTCAAACTGATCTTCTGGCTACCCTCCCAAACTGTACAGTACGTATACGCAGGTTAGCGCTTGATGGCGCTAGCATCATTTCCACAAACTGACGCTCCGTCCTTAGGTCCAATGCTTCCAGACGAGCATTTCCAACACATCCTGTTCGCCTTCAGATATTCCATGCCTTTGCGGTGATCAGGCATTCCTGGGGGCGATCCAGGGCTGCCAGGCCCAGAGTTGTACCATCAAGGAGGTCTTGAGTATGTAGCACCTCCCTAAGTGCGTATTCTCAGCCAGACTGATCGAGTACCAGCATCAACAAACGCAACACTAGCAGCTTGTGGCGTCCCTCCAGGGGATCAGTCCGCCACGATCGTTGGCATTCCGGCATCCTTCGGCTCCCTCGCCATTCTTCTAGTCCTGATTCGTATATTCGGGCGTCTCTGGATTACCAAGGTCGACTTGGACTGGGATGACTACTTGATTGTCCTCGCGGTGGTGAGTCTGGTCCGCAACGGCGTTTCATGCTGCCACGTTGAACCGCATACTGAACTACTAGATAGATATCTGCCTCGGTACTCAATTTTGTCTGCTATCCTAGTAAGCCAACTCTCTGTCGCTGCCCTAACTTCAGGCTAACAAACAAATAGTGGCTCATCTTGGAATGGGAAAGGACTTTTGGACGATCCCGTTCCCTGACATCGATATGACACTCAAGGTACGATTTTAACACGACACAAGTCAAAGCTGGAGCTAATCGCATTATAAAGCTGCTTTACGTTGCCGAAATCTTCTACATGTTTGCCGAGATGTTAGTACAAATGTCCCTTTTGGCATTTTACATCCGCGTCTTCCCAGAGGCTTCCCTCTTCGTGAGACGATCGTCTTGGACTCTGATCGCCATTGTCGCGTGCTTCGGAATCGCAAACACCTGCACAATGATCTTTCAGTGCATCCCAATCCCCTTCTTCTGGTCTGGTTGGGCTGGTGAGATGACTGGCAAATGCATTGACATCAACCTCTTCTCTTGGATTCGTGCCGCAATCGAAATCGCAATCGATGTCGCGATCCTTTCCTTACCTCTTCCTAGTGTCTTCAAGTTGCAGATGAGCTGGAAGAAGAAAGCTCAAGTCCTTCTTATGCTTGCCCTTGGTTTTGTGTGAGTCATCTTGCGCTATGCCTTGCCGGCTCCAGAACAAAATAAGAGTCTGAGTCTAACCTGTGTATAGCATCACCGTTGTAAGCATCCTGCGCCTACAATCCCTCATCCAGTTTGCTAAGACATCCAATCCCACTTGTAAGCCACCCTTCTTCCATTGTTGCGCACTTGGCAAGCCGTTGCTCACAAATATGACACAGATGACAACTCGCCGGCCATTTACTGGAGTGTCCTCGAATGTGATATGTTCATCATCTGCGCCTGCTTACCCGCTTTACGATCGGTTCTCTCCAAACTCGCGCCCAGGTTCTTTGGCACGACTCGCAAGAACAGTTATCCATCTGGCGATTACTATAGACATGAGGGTTCAAACCAGGACTCTGAGCGTCAGGTATCCTCGCATCACCTGAGAAGTCTGGATAGTTCGGGGAAGATTACGAAAAGCGTTGACGTGGATGTCACGCAGGAACAAAGAACGGCATCCGATGAGGATCTGGTCTACCCACCACGATCATACTACTTATCCGATAGCTAAAACTGGTCTTGGCATGAAAATAGATTTAGCTAAATGATAGATACGAATATTATAGACACATGATGCTTCCATTTACCACCTGTCGATTTTGACCCTAGACGTCGACATCATACAAGCAGATTGATCATCTGATCCGTATTGAGTACCTAGATCTATAATGTGTCTCGATCTTTACATACATACAGCTTTCTTGCCCAAGAAAAAACCCTAAATCCTTCCTTTCGAGGCGAGAGGAGGCAGAATATGATTTGTCTAACTTGAAACCAAAGACATCAGAAAAACGAGGTTGTGTATTTTCCCCACAGTCCTGCAAGGCCCAGCAATCACTTCAGTGAGTCAAAAAGAGACATCTTGACTGTATCGAGCTGCTGCACAGCTTCGATCTCATCATCCAGACTATCCAGGAATCGCCTCTCGTCCCACTTTGGCTTCCACCCAAGCTTCAGTGCATTCTCGGGGATAAGGTGCCCACTTCCAGCAGTTAGTTTGCTAATTTTATCACATCTGGGGAATAGCTCACCTGGAAGTGCCAATAGCTCGCATATACAGGCGCGGGAACCCCATGGTTTCGGCGGCCTCGTCATAACTTGGCCATACCTGCACCTCTGGTTCAGTCACAAGCCCGCGGGAGTAGAGACCCTTAGCGAGGCCATCCATCACCTTCCACCAAGGAGATCTATGAGCCAGGGCGAAGTAGTAACCATTTTCATCGCTTGGAACCGGCTCTTGTCTCAAGATCTTCTCCAGGAGGAGGAGATAGAGTGAAGTCAAATCAGATATATGAACTGCAGCTGGGCTCTGTGTTGCGCCAATGAGAAATTGAGTCCACAATATGAGAAGGGTCCCGTCGAGTGATCGTTGGGGGAAAAAAGAACAAGGGAAGGGAAATGGTGAAACCTACGCCATCGACGTCGAATTTGTAAACAGTCTTCAGCTTGATGCTAGTTCTGACGAAAGCGGGGATGTTGACAGACAGCTTTCGACACTCACCAGTGCCTCTGCCATCTGTTAAATAATTAGACCATCTTCTTTCGATGTTTAACTTTTTGCAGTCCGTCGACACTTACAGACCACAGGGACGACAACGTTCAAAGTCGTCACATTCTGTGCCTTGCCCTCGTCTGCAAGAAGGATGTTTGTCTGTACTTTAATTAGGCATCCCTCTCGTTTCAAAAACCAATCCCGAATACTTACCTGTCTAACCGGGTTTTCAGTGCCAATCTCTCTCTCTTTGCTGAGGAGAGGGTCGGTATCCCTGACTTCTCCGGACGGCCATCCACCCTCCTCTGTGAACATGGTTGCCACAGATGACTATGCCAAGTTTAGTGAGATTTTCAATATTAGGCGTTACTAACTCACATGAATCAAGTAAGTCTTGTTTCCACTGTCTCGCTGGCGTTGACCAAGAGCGGCGACGAGGTTCGTGGTCATGGCAGGGTACATGGAACCCGCAGTGTGGATTACAATATTGACTCAAAATCTCGTCAATATCCTTATCTTAAATATTCCGGGGCAGCACATACTCTCGTTACGAAGCACGGCTTCTTCGACTGCTGCCTTGTCGTTGAGGTCAACATTGACAGCATCAATCCCGAGCTTCGATACGCTTTCGACTTGGTCCTGTGCCCGAACGGCAGCAAAGAACTTTGCGTCCTTGAAAGAATCATTAGAGTGAAGGAGGAGATCTGCTAGAACAGAGCCGCCACTGTAGGATGTCAGTGACAGTGTGGAAGGGGCACAGGGATGCTTACATGTAACCGGCAGCGCCTGTGATAAGAACGTTCTGGACCATGATGTTGATATGGGTATGAGAAAACAACTAGAGTATGAAATAGGTGTAAGATGTTTGTTTGCTGTACTCCCTTCTCGTAGAGGAGAGGAACAGTCCTACTTATACTTAATATCTACTCGAGCCGTAAAGGGGAGGATGAATCGCCTCGGAAAGCTGATTGGCTGCTTCAATCGATGTGGACCCGCACTCAATCCTTTCGGAAACCCGCGCGTTTGCGGTGAATTTGTAATCTCACCAGAACAACCCTCGATCTTACGCCCAGGGTAGATGGGAACACTGTTTCCTAACAAACTTGCCACAAAGATGGAAACCCGCGGGAATCCTGCCGACGGAAAGTCCTATAGTCGCCCGGCAATCACTCGTCGCTCAGTACGTCCTCGCGGTGACACTTGTTATTGCCAGGATGCTGACATGTGCGTGTTAGTGTGACCAATGCCGCGTACGAAAGGTGACTGACCATGACCTAAGCCTACACGATGGGCGTTGGCTAATGCCATGTCTTTAGGTCGGCTGTGATAGAGGCTCTCCTTGTTCGAATTGCTTATCTGCCCGTGTCGAGTGTACTCATAGTGCCGTCACCTCGAAGCCGGCTACTGGCAAGCAAAGGGTATTGATTTCGACTCAATAGTGAGGAATAATGACTAGAGTCCCGTGTCACTGGGTGATCTAAGAACCATTTGTAGCGAGCGCAAAATTGACAGCATTGCTCGGGATATTGACGACATCAAACTTCTTCTCCGAGAGTTCAACCTACGAGGACAACAACCAGCATCCGCGTCCCAAGTCCAACAGCCCCTCCCACAAGCGACTTCAAATAGTCGTGATAAGCCCATACCTTTGAATATCACAACAGCTGCTCCAGCCACAATTGCACAATGGGATCATTCCTCGCACGTCATCGACTTTGTGAGAGCCCTTGTCGAGGACAGATCTGGAATGAACCGCGATGGGCCAGGGCCAGACTCCGAGTCAAGCCAGGTGATCTCGTCACTGAGAAATCTGCTTGATGCTCTAGAGAACCCCAGTATCACTCGAAACTCACATCCAGATGCCTCTAAAACTGCAGACCAACAAGCCAGCGCTTCAATGCCCCCATTGGAGTCTGTTGTAGGCATACTGCGATGGGCCAAGGGTATGTTTCCCTGTGAGTAAACAACTTGGATTTCTGCTGATGATTCAGTGCATCAAAACTCTCACAGACTTTCTTGGATCTGTAAAGTTCTTCCTTTTGACAAGTTTGAAGAGATCTGTCGCAAAGTATACTTTGCAGTCGACGATTACACCAAAGCAGAGTTCATTATCGCCAATAGTTTCCTATCATACATCTTTGCAGAGCATGCTGTGATACATGGGGATGCTACCTCGCAAGAGTATTGTAATCTATGCCGATCAAATCTCGGCAACGCGATATCGCGTCTCCCTCTGTTCCTACCCGCCTCTATGGAAATGATTGCTGCACTAACACTAGGAGTAAGTCTTCAGAAACGCAGAGGACAAAATTCACAAGCTAAACATCTCAAAGGCTTTACATTCGGTTGAAGACTCCAAAGCTTCAAGGGCTTGGACTTTGCTCTCGAATGCCCTAAGTCTCTGCCAAACTCTCGGGTACCACCGCCTCTGCAACTCAAGAAGAGGCACAGGTGCAGCCCAAGATGCCCAGAAACAACTCTTCTGGGCCGTCTTTGGTTACGAAAGCGGGCTGTCTCTCAGGCTTGGACGGTCTTCGGGTATTCGGGACGGTGATATTGTAACACCTATCAATCCGAATGAGCCACGCTTCATCAAAGTTGCACGAGTTCAGAGACAGGTCTATGATCGACTATATAGTCCAGCTAGTCTTTCTGCAAGTGCTGAAGACCGTTATCAAACCTGTCAAACACTCTCTCAGGAGATGCGAGAGACAATCGACGAGACCCATGTCGAACTATCTGTATGGATCCAACGCCCGTATCTCCTTGGACCTTGCTGACAAATATCTCAAGGAGGCGACAAGTAAAGCCGAGGCTGGTGACTCTGATGTAGATCCTATGAGAGTCATCTATCTTCAATGTGACTTCGTTTGCCAGTCCTCACTTCTCGCCTTGATCCTCAAGGCAATTCCTCCGGGGCAGTATACAGATATTCCCGACAATTGCATCGGAGTTGCTCGCAGCACTTTGGATATGCATGAAACATGCATGGAAGGGATGCGACGTTGTAAAGACCCGTTGCTTGTCCGGAAATATGTCAACTGGTAAGTTGAATGCCTGGTGGAATGTGGATTGGAGTTTTTTTTTGTATTCGATGATGCTTCTCGAGGCCAAGGTCATTGTCATGAAAGACTAACTATTCTTCAGGGCGCTTCTAAACACTCCATTCGTTCCTTTTAGCATCCTCTTCGCACATGCTATTGAGAAACTTGACATGGACGACTTCGCTCGCCTAGAACGATTCGCTGCCTCGTTGAAACTTGAGGCTGCTGATACCGAGCCACTCACACACCCGCATCGACTATACGAGCTCCTTTGCAAAGCTGGTCGTCTGCATATCAGTTCCAACACGCTCTCATCTCAACTCGGCGATGCTCTTGATCCTAACATGCTAGCTACTCTGGCATCAACTGAGCCCATGGGTATCATGACGGAAACGGGGATGGCGATGCAAGGCCCCGATTATTATGGGGATTACATGTTGGACCTTGGTGGCTGGTACCATGATAATCAGCAACTGATGAGTTTATTGGATGAGGATTTCATGTTTGAGTAGGTACTTCGTTTGAGGTGGTTCTTGCTGGTCGGTCAATCCTGGACCTGGCATGGCCGTGAGCTATTGCTCTCCTTCACAGTATTGCTCCCTTGTGTCTTCCCCACAACACACCTGTTTGCAACTCATTTCAATATCGTTTAAATAATGAACACCGAATGCTTTGTCACTGTGTCTCATTCGTATTCTGATTGCTTCTGTCCAGTGCGTACTCCACCGTCAGCCCAGCATTAAGTGGCTACCGACTTACCCTGAAGAACGAAATATCCAGTTGTAATAACTTCAAAATAGCCTACTTGGGACTTACACAAGTCCCGAACACATGATTACAGATTTTATCAGCCAAGGCAATCTTTATAGTGTTAAAATCAATGAGGTGGGTTGAGAACAAGACATATATCCGAGGGTATGTCGTTGACGAAGTAAACGTCAAGTCCCAAGGGGTGAGAGCAAGGTCCGTCTCAATACTCGGATATTGCCGCTATAGATGAGCTGCACCTTCTAGGCCCTCCTCAAACGTACCCAAGCTCTTGAGTGCCTCGGAGCCGACTCATAATCAAGCCACTTGCTGTGGCGTTCACGGCATGAAGCCTCGAGATGAGGGTCACATGTGCCAAAGGTAGTCGGCATGTTCTTGAGAAATGAAATCCTCAAGGAAAGTGTATTAAATCTAGTAAGGTAAGGGTGATTATATCTGATATCTGTTCATGTCTCATCCATTCCCTTCCTATCCACTGAGAACCCTATACCCAGCCCTCATCCATCCTTGCAAGCCGTGATCAGGCGCCACTCCCATGTAGTCTGTAACCTGACACACTCTTCTATAATCTCAGGATCCTCCCACCACCATGTATCAACGGTGATATACTCTCCCCAAACCTCCATCCAGAGCATCCTACCGACTATATTTCGGAGCTCCTGCTTGATGGTGTCTTCCGACGGATGGCTGTTTTCAGCTGGTGTGAGCTGTTGCTCATCGAGCGGCACAGCAGAGAACTGTGTGCTCGTAATTCTACCTTCAATATGCAATGATGCATTCTCCAACCAGATCGGAAGCAATCTGCTCGGGTTCATGCAGCGAAAGTTTGTTTCTAAGTTTAATAACAAGTTGTGCTCGATCCACGCTCGTAACAATGGCCCCAGCGAGCTTGTAAGGGGGAGCGGGTCGACCAGCACGAGATGCAAAGCACCGTTGGGCTTGAGGCATCGGTGTATGTTTTTAAGGACGCCAGGAATCTCCTGGGATGGTGTTGACAAAGGAAGACGTAACGAATAGACTGCCTCAAATGACGATGGCGCCATAGGAAAGGCTGATGATGACCTCACCGGCACAAGGACCGGATGAATATTAGGAAAGAGAGTGTGAGAGAGTGGCGCTGGTGACAGGTGGTAAACCTGCTTGTTGTGGTGCACAGCTGCTAAATATGAAGTCGCAGCTACGAGTCGATGTTAGTGAACGGGGCATGACAAGAATCCGGCCAGAAGAGACTTACCTGGTGTCTCGTAAAGTGCAAGAACCTTCTTTGGTTTATCTGAGTTCGTATCCTGAGCAGTGTCTGGTCTATCCTCCTCTTGATCTGCCGGCTGGTCCATGTTGTATAACGCGGAGAGCATCCATTGAGTCTTCTCCACCTCCAAGTCTTTCCATGAGTTGGGGCTGCTCAATGTGCCCCATACTCCCTTGAGGCGGAGAAGGCGGATGCTGTTGGATTCAGACGCCAAGCGTGTTACTTCACGCTGCATGGCATTCTGCTCCATCGGAAAAGTTGACTCTGGTGAGCTTGGCTCTTCAACGGGATCTTCCATGGTTGACGAGAATGTCTCCGTTGTTGGGGTGCAGGCCCACGTGTCTGGCGGCTTCCAGCCATCAGTTGGCTCACTCCTCAACAAGGCATTGCATGATGGCACTCGTCTTGGTGTGCTGGGTAGAGGTGGTAGAGGTGCGCTTGGGGACTTGCTCTTGAGCGCCCGCAAGGATAAAGTCCTATTGATGGTGAGATGAGATCAACAATGACACTTGGGTACATACTGGCCACCCGAGGACCGTGGGCGACTGAGAGACTTGCTCTCTGTGTTAGCGGTGATGGTCACCTCGGAGCTCAGACCAAATTGAGGGTCCGAGGGCGTGCGTAGTGAGGTTGTGACTTCAGTGCTCCTAGCTATGTAGGAGCCCTCACTAAAGGTCTGGACGATATGGCATGGTTCTAATGCCACCCGCTCGATAACTTGGGTGTCCCATGGAGGGGAAGGAGGCAGAGGATACTGGTCGTCATCCCCTCTGGAGTTGGTGTTGTAAAGCTCTGGAGGAGCCTGGCCGTCAGTAAGTCGAGTCAGGTCAAAGTCGTAGATACCTGCGTCTCGCTTTGACAGATTCGACGAACCTGAGGAGCATTCCAGGATCTGTTCGTGAACAAGAGTGTGATCGGTGGTGGACTCGAAGCTGTGAGATACTGTGTCGGATATTGTTTCGTAATTATTGAGGGTGAAGTTTGAGGCTCTGTCAGCCTCAATGTCATAGTTGTTGGTCGAGGTGGTAGTGTGGATGGAGGATGGCGTAGGTGACAGAGTTGCAAAGTCCCTGCTGCTGGTCTTGCGTCCGGGATACCCAACAAATGAAGGACCGTCGCTGGATGATGTCGAGCCTCGACTGAAGAGTGATCTCGCCTTGGTGGAACTCTTGTCGCTGCGCGGCTGTCTGGCCTTCCTTTCGCGATGTTCCTTTCTGGACTCCCTCTTGGGGTCTGTCCAGACGACGTCCCACATTTTGTGAGACCGACGAAGACGACGCAAGTAGGCAAAACTTGTTGCTGGTCTGAGAAATCTGGGCAATGTGCGGCTTTTCGGGAGAGGGCCTGGTGAATCGGGAGTTGGCTGTGGAGATGGGGACCGTGTCATCGGAACAGAGTGCAACTGTGTGATCGATCGAGGATGACGTGAGGCAGAGCGGAGAAGAGGGCCGGAAGGTTTGGGTGTGTAGGGGCCCTGAGCAAACAATGCCCTATCCTTTTATTTGACGGCCCCCTACATGAGGGCACGGCGACCAAAAGGCATGGCTATTGACTCTAGCAGGCTGGCGAATGTAAGGCTGAACCTAATCGTCAGGGTGGTGCGTCCATCCCGTCGAGAACGAACAGGCAGGGGAAGAGTGGCAGAAGGGCGGGAACCCGGCACCAACATTGGCAATTTCATGGAGTTGAGCGCCATGCCATATATCAAGGGGATGTCAAAGCACCACCGCCGGATCTTGCTCCCGCCGGACTCCTGGGTCCATCCAGCTGACCTCACTTTTTTCCTTCCCGTGAGCCGATGCCCTTGTCACAGAGATCAGATTTACAACAGGCCCCTGACAAGACATCCCCGCTCGCCGGCATCACACCATGCATGGGTCTGGATGCAGCCACGGCACTTGTGTGGCTGATGCTATCGACGCCATCACCAGCTGGTTGGTTGCTCACGTGGGGGACACGGCCCTTGCCCATGGTTTTTGTGTGCTTGTCCTCGGATACTCGCTCCTAAATAGAGGAAGGCTACTCGGTAACGTTGAGGGCTTGATAGCAGCTGCATGAACTCCCTCTGCACGGCCGTTTACGGTTCCTGAGATGGGCACCCACGATGTGGCAATCACTGGCGGCGATTGTTGCTTAATACAATCACCAAGGCAAACGCCATGGTTTGGCAAACAAGAGGACGTGCGCCCTCGGAGTTGGCAACCAAGAAGCTCCTCTGCCCACAAACATGCACGCAGTTCGTCCAGAACCAAAGCTACGTCCGACGTGGCCAGTTCCAAGGAACGGAAAAAGAAAGGTGAAAACCATTGTCCGATGCCACGGCCGCGGAACATTTCAACGCGGAACTGTGGCGTCCTGGTCGGTAGCTGATGGGATGGCCTCGAATGCCGTGGCTGGTTCTAGACCGTTTGCGGGGATCATCGGAACACTCTCCCTTGCCCACATGAAGATTGATCGATTTTTAACACCCTTGACAGGCTGAGATCTCGATTGGTCTCAGCTAAATTGAAAGCATCTGGGCCACTCGCGGAAGGGGTTATTCAGGCTGTCTTATCCTTTCAGCCCCTTGATGCATCACCACATGCTGTTCCATACAACCGGGTCGCCAAACCCACGAGGCGGAGAAGCAAAACGCGTGGCCTGCAGGTTGAGTTGTCTTAGCTTTCGAAACTCTGTTAGCGCTTGCGTCGGTAACAAGAAAAGCAAACAAATGTTCCCATTCGCTCCCAGCGGCCGAGCCTGCTTTCTTCTTGAATTGTCAGCAAGCATCAAGCACAGCACGTCAGGACCAACAGTCGGAGCCGCCGAAAGTGCATTACGAGGGTGAGAAATTGAAGGCTTTTTTTCTCGGCATCTCGACCTCCTCCTTATCAAGGGACAGGGAGGCTAGAACCAGGCGGCAGAAGTCAGACAATAATGTGTGAGATGCTGCTCGTGCGGGAGGTGGCTTTCATATGTGCTCAGACAGACAACCTTTACGACACTCAGCGAGCCTATCGCCACTTGAAGGCAAACACAGCACGAGGCAGACCGTCAAGGCCTTCCCTAATGCAGAGGACAGTCTCTTGTTGGGGAAGTGTCATATCCACGTCACGTACCTGACAGGTGGCTGAGCTAGTGGCAATCGTCTTGCTTTTGACAGCCCCAGCTGCCCAGCTATTTAGTGCCAGGGGCTAGCTGAAGGTGATTCAGCTGGCAAGAAGCTCGCCAAAAGCTCAAGTCAATCGGACCTGGCAGCGATTCTACCCGGCCCCTTCTCGTGCACGGGGCTCGAGTCGCGTGTCGCATCCCGCTGCTTTGACCCCAGTGCGGCCCGTCTCAGGCGATCTATTGGTGCTTCTCCGTTGACGGGGAGAGATTAGCTTAGTGCCTCTGCAGGGCCGTGGCTTAAGGTTCAGACCTGGAACGGCCGATCGGCTAACTCGACCCGTGGATGGGTTCCTCCGCGATAGAGGTCCATCCCTGTTGGCCATCCGAACCTCTCTGTCCTTAACTTGCAAGCCTCCCCTTAGCACAAAGGCATTCTGCCGTCTTTGTGCTCTAGGCAGCTCATCTTGCCAAGTAAAACGCCGTGAAACTCAGAGCCACCGCTGACGTCTGGTGTTGATGCGCGCTCCTGGTCATCATGGACAGCGTCAAGCCCAAGTTCCATGGCCTGTCAATGGCACTCGACGGATTCAATAGCCGTGTCTCATCTTCAGGCTTTGGCCGTTTTTTCAGGTTGGAAGGCAGTGGCCATGTACGTTATTTGGCCCCTTTCTGCCATATTCCTTGCTTTGTTTTGCTGACAGCTTCTCTAGCCCAAGGAGATCCCTGGCTCATCGCTGTACAATGAGATCCGCGCAGGAGCAACCACTTTCGCAACGATGGCATACATCATTGCCGTCAATGTACGATATCCGACCGATTATGCAATTGCTTGCCCAGGCACTAATCAATTGGTATACAGGCCTCCGTTCTTTCACAAACTGGCGGCACTTGCCCATGCGATGAGGAGAATCGGGTGGACTGCGATAATAGCGTCAGCTACATGGCGTGCAAGGAAGGTGAGGCCACATTTTATGAGTCCAGTATGCGTTTCAAATGGCTAACATCCATCAAGAGGTCAGAAGGGATCTCATTACTGCAACAGCCGCGATTGCAGCACTCTCCAGTTTCCTCTTTGGTCTCTGCACCAACCTCCCGGTTGCCCTGGCGTGAGTCTCTTGATGCGACAAGTAAAACCGGACACTAATGGGAAACAGACCTGGTATGGGCATGAATGCCTACTTCGCGTTTCAAGTCGTCGGCTACAATGGATCTGGCCATATTCCATACGGCGTGGCGTTGACAGCCGTTTTTACTGAAGGTCTCATCTTCGTCTTCCTAGCCATGACGGGCATGCGACAATGGCTCGTCAAACTCATCCCAGCCACCATTAAGACAGCAACAGGAGTGGGCATCGGTTTATTTCTCACTGAGATCGGATTATCCTACTCGGCAGGCATCGGTGCCATCACCGGAGGCTACAAGGCTACGCCTTTGGCTATCGCAGGCTGCCCCATTGAGATGATTGACCCTCAGACTCAAATGTGTGATGGCGG
The DNA here is from genome assembly GCF_023522795.1 of Fusarium solani. NCBI lineage: Eukaryota > Fungi > Ascomycota > Sordariomycetes > Hypocreales > Nectriaceae > Fusarium > Fusarium solani. Next base: position 1,104,346 of record NW_027072149.1, read on the forward strand.
ACTCATGTCAAGTCCCAAGGTACTTGCTGAAGCTTCCAAATACATGCGAGTTACTGACGACAACACAGCTTTGGACAGGCATCTTCGCAGGAGGTATTTTGACGGCCTATCTCATGGCTTTTCGCGTCAAATACGCCTTTATCGTTGGCATTGCTCTGGTCTCTATCGTTTCTTGGCCGTGAGGATATCCCATTCTCCCGGATCCAAAGCACATTACTAACAAGCCATTAGACGCGGGACGAGCATTACCTACTTCCCGCATACCGCAGAAGGAGAGTCGCGTTTTGACCTGTTCAAAAAGGTCGTCTCTTTCCAACCCATACGACACACCCTGAATGTTCTCGAGTGGGATGTCGCAGCCCATGGGTCTCAGTTCGCGCTCGCACTCTTCACCTTCCTCTACGTGGATATCATCGATGCCACCGCGACGTTGTACTCTATGGTTAAATTCTGCGGCGTTGTTGACGCCGAGGATGGTGATTTCCCTCGCTCGACTATCGCATATTGCTGCGATGCCATCTGTATCTCCATCAGCGCACTTTTCGGCTGCTCTCCAGTCACCGCCTTTATCGAAAGCGGTGCCGGCATCGCTGAAGGAGGGCTTACTGGGCTAACTTCTATGGTGACTGGTCTCTGTTTCTTCGTTTCCGTCTTTTTCGTCCCAATCTTTGCCTCTATCCCACCGTGGGCGACTGGTCCAACTCTGATTCTTGTAAGTGGCTTGAGGAGACTTTCACCCTCTGCGCATATTCTAACAGAATCTACAGGTCGGTTGCATGATGGCTCGACAAATGACTCAGATTAATTGGCGGTACATCGGCGATACCCTTCCTTCATTCGTCGTAATCGCTTTTATACCATTCTCATACAGTGTCGCATATGGCCTCATTGCGTAAGTTGACACCAATTATTTCCTAGGCACTCAACTAACAATATCTTAAGGGGCATGTTCCTCTACGCCGCCATCAATGGATTGGTCGGATTAACTGTGCGGCTATCTGGCGGAAGAATAGAGCCGCGTGAGTACGATCTCAAGGAGTACTGGACTTGGAAGGCGCCGGGAAGAAAGCCCTGGTTTGTTCGAGCTCTACGGAACGGAGGCTGCGTTAGCAAGGAAGATAACGAGTCGAGCACGCGGAGGTTTGACAACAACGGCTCCGATTGCGAAATGTTCAGAGTGGCGTCCACAGAGCGAAAGAACGAAGGGACAGATGTGGCTGTAACGATGCCGATGAGGACACTATCATCCTTTTCACGACGATGAATAGAACTAGATTCGGGGTTGTCTTTTAAAATTTTGTTTTCGGCACGTCTCTGTTTACCTATCTAACCATGTTGTTTGAGACTATTAACCCTGGGGGGCGAAGACATGGGCCGTTTGTTTTGGCAGCCTTCCCGCCCACTTCCACGGGCCAAAAGGATTTGTCCTCTCATTCACCATCTCCAATCTACCAGGTGAACTGGCTGGCATCACTTTAGCATGAAGTCTTGATTAAATGCCCGATACTGGTCGCTGATTATGTCTTAACGAACGACGCTCCAAGCCGTTTCTGGCTTCATGAAAGCGGAGTCGCAGTCCATCAATGGATCCCAATCCTCGAGTCGATGACCCTGAAGACAGCGGTCAAGAATATACTGGACAATACCACTCAACCCAAGAGCCTGAGGTCCCCCTCCTACCTGCACAATCTCAGCAGCTCCTAGGACGTGCTTGATGGCCATTGAAAGATCGCCGAGCATAATCTTCATAGCCAAATCAGTCTGTGGCTCTACTTGTATGCGTTGCTTGAAATCTAAACATAGGCCTTACCTCATCAATACTCAGAACCAATGCCTTTGTCACCGCCATGCGGCCTGAGGCTGGTCCTGTTGCCGAAATCGTCTCCCGGAGGCTCCGCACGTAGTTTAGCTTGTATTGGATCGCAAGCGGTCCAAACTCCTTCTCCAAGTGGACTATGTATAAGTGACGACATGCTGCGAGAAGAAAGCCCTTGAGAAGTTCGATTTCGGTTGAGGAAAAGAGTATCCAATTTTGTTTCCTGTAGTGGTAATCTCCACCGAGGTGTTTCATCACTGGACAGTGAAGATCCAGATAGGGAACGACGACGTTTACGTCTTGAGGCAATGTTAGCTTGGAGTTACACTTCCAAAAATCAGCAATGGTAACACAAAGAAGGGTCGCTCACAGTAGTCAAACATAAAAACCTCTTTGGAATCCAGCGATCGAATAAAACTTGCCAGGGGTTCATGTTCGAAGGCGCCAGGGATGACTCTCGGGACCTGCGGCCTTGTTTCATCTAAGCTAGCTGAAGAGTGCTTATTCTTAGTAGAAACCGCTGATATCTCCTGTGACACTTTTGCGTTGTTCTTTTCGCGCATGTAGTTAGCCATCCGTAGCCTTCTAGCTCGCGCATGGGCGGTTCGCGCAGCATGAGAGTGGATTTGTCGGCTTGAGCCCGCAGACGAAGAGGGTTGTACTGGGGGTCGAACGTTGATAAATTCCATCGTTTCAAAGAATTAGGTCACGAACAGTGGATGTTTAACCACTACCTCAAACCAGTCGATTTACATATCTGCTGAGATGAGAACACTGACTGCTGGGTCCTCGTCAACACGCCATTTGTCAGCGCTCTTCAGACAGAAAAGTGACTAAGATTTTCTCGGCAAAGTTGCCAAGACTTGCTCCTACTAGATACGGCCTAGTTCACTCTCGCAGACCAACCCTGGCTTACATATGATACGAGACCTGGTCGCCAATTTCCTCGTACACGGCTTCCAAAGCCGCAACCACGTCATCAGGCAGCGCGCCCTGCTCAATCATGTCAATGTTTGACTCAAGCTGCTCCGGGCTCGAAGCTCCGATGATGATGGCGTCCCCGTGGGCCTTGTTCAGCTGGCTGTGATACGCCGTCCACCGAAGAGCGGCAGCATGGCCACTAATTCCATGGCCAGATGCGATCTCAAGTGCCTTTTCCGTGGCGGCCATGATCGATGGCTTCAAGTAGAATTGAGAATAAATGCCACCCAGAATAAGCTGCAGAAAAACAGGGGAGGTTAGTTCAGAAATTCCGCTTGGTGGGCATAACGCACCGCTTTATCATATCGCCCGCCTGCCTTGACCTTCTTGTGATTGCCAGCAAAGAATCCAGCAGCGGCAGGACTGTAGGCATAAAAGGCGATGCCATTTTTTCGCAAGATAGGAAACAGTTCCTTCTCACCACCCCTCACAATGAGGTTGTACTGGCCTTGGTAGACGGTCGGCTTGGCAAAGCCGCGTTCCTCGCAAATTTTGAGGATGGCCTGGACTTCTTCGGCCTTGTAGTTGGATAGACCCCATTGCTTGATCTTCCCTTCCCTGTGTGCTTGATCCATAGCTTCACAAGGCTCCTCGAACTTGGTGGCCCGGTCTGGCATATGCAAGTACTCAATGTTGATCTGTTTGATCTTCAATGCCTCCAAGGACTCGTCGATCTCCTTCAGAATGTTTGCCTTGGAGTGAGTGCCAGGCTGAAGCGAGTTGACCTTGGTGTCAATGACGAATCTGTCCCCCGCAGCAACTGCCCCCAACCTGGGTTCAGAACTGCCCGGGGCATGAGGGGAGTAGGCGCGTGCGTTATCAAGCTGATGATAGCCACGAGCAGCGAAGGCGTTGATGAATCCATTGACCTCATCAGGAGTATTAAAACGAGCCATGGGGTCGATCGATGTGTCACCGACCTGTGAGGTTCGTTAGGGATATCATCTGAGCATACCCCTTTTCGTGTGACCACTTACGTTTGCTGTCCCAAGTACCAGCTTGATGGTCGATTCCCCAGTAGAAGCCATTGTGCTTGAGATGATGGACAAAGAAATGGGAACTGTGGATAATTGCCAAAGAACGTTGAGAGGAAGAGATTTCAAGAGGATGATGCGTATTTTCAGTGTGCTTGGGTTCGAGGAATTACGAGGATTTAGAGAGCCTTTTATGCTTCGATTGTATCATACTCATGCCAGACAACAGTCTCCCAAGACTGCATCTCGGACTAGGTATGGTGCTCGCAATCATCGTTGGATGCCAAGAAATGCGCCTACTCTTTTAGGCAATTGCCTAGGTCCCTAGTTCAGCGCCATTAGTCTCGCCCCAACATTCAACGGCGCTGATTGAATCAGATTGTATTTGTAAGGGCAAGGAACCGGCTTGGCCGGCCCTTTTTGCAAATGTCTGTGTAATTGAGTAATCACACAAGTTCTTTGCCCGTCCTTGAGCCATTGTCCCGAGCCGATTCGATGTTAGGGCACTAACGGAGGAGCACTGGGGTTCCGCGCAAACCCGATGATACTTGATCAGAGCAGACACACTAGCCGTAATTGGATTAGCTCGCTGTCCAGGATAACACTTTGTGCGCAAAAAGAGATCAATCACTTTTGCTTGCCCTGGACCGATACAGTACCTAAAATCCGAGAGAGAATCACGGGGGAAGACGCGTCGTGAAAGATTATTCTCCATGACGGTCCCATGCCAGTAGGTTGGAGTGGACGTCCCGGTGAAGGGGTGCAGTGATTGCACGAGCTTGGCCAATCATTAGCGACGGAACACAACCCAACAAAAATGGTGTCCCGGCCCCGATTACAAAACAGAAACCCCAGCAACGGGCTGGGGATAGCATTCAAAAGGGGTCAACCGGGGCCAAAAAGACAGCCCCGTTCTTCTTCTATAGAGGCAAAAAGCATAGACATACAACAGCGGGGATTCGCTGGTCGTCACCGACCCAACTACTAATCCGCCCCTCACCGGCTTATCTATGGGAGAGCGGACGGGATCCCGAGTTCTCCGGTGGGTATGGTCGTATGTACCAGAAACCCTGCAGAACTTGAGTATATGCAGAAGGGTGATAGCAGACTTCCTTCTTTCCCAGCACAACGATACTTCACGCTGCTCGTCTTTGGCGCTAAAGACAAGGGGCGAAATTCTTGCCCGAGGGTTAGATCATTATTATTATTCTCCAAATGGGGGAGGTCGTTATGAGTGTCGTGTTGGATGAGGGCAGATGTGGAAGGAGTGTCGCGGGTTTTCTACACAGCTCGAGCATACCTCGAACATCCTTCGCAAGAAATCCACGGTAGGCTCCCCTACGCATCCTAAACTTATATGACACATCACTGCTAGCTAACTCAATAATACTGAAGTTGAGATAATTGATTGCTTAACGGTCGATCAACAGCAATGCATATGAAGCCAGCTGGGGTACGGAGTACACATGCTTTCACCGTTGAACGTTGCTAACCTGGAGCGTGGATAAACACCCGAGGTGAGGAATCCCAGATGTACACCGAGATCCGCGAGAACCGCTCAAGACAGTTCCATACTGTGCTGGCCCACGTCAACCTCTCCTCGCCTAACAGAAACCAAGCCACGCAAACAAGACGGGGCAGTGGAGCAGCTGAACAGGGAGTCGCAAGCCACAATCTTCCAGCCCCCTGATTTCCCACCTGCTTGCCCAATGTTAGGCGCTCATCTGACCAGCGAGAATGCTGGCGTTGCGGTGGGAAGTCGCCCTCAGATTTCCCACCGGAATTATTGGCCCCGTCGTGCACAGATGGCTGCTCGGAAGCAGTCATACCCCAGTGGCCAGTAAGGAATCACCAGTCAGCTCAACGAAGTGTGAGTTCACCCCACTTTGAGGAGTTAACAATCAAAGCAAGCGAGTGCGATGACGATCAAGCAGCAGTCAGAAAAGGAGCCAGGAGAGAGGCATTGTCATGGGGGTAGGGAGGACGTGCTCCCAGAGCCATTCACGCAACCCATGCTCTCTCCATGAAAGTGGAGCGGCGCCTTCATTCCCATCTGCCTTGACTCCTCAAGCCTCTCGCATTCCACGGACCCTTCCGAATTCTGAGGACATGACCCGTCCACGGCGGCATGCCACTCATCGAACACGGGTTCCGTGGTCTAGTTGGTTATGGCATCTCGTTAACACCGAGAAGGTCCCCGGTTCGATCCCGGGCGGAACCACATTTTTTGCTGTCCACTCAGATTTGGTGTGGGGATCTTTTTGTCCGATGGAATCGTTCTTGGAGGAGACCTTGGTAGAAAAGACGATGCGAATCGAGACCCTCTTAGGCGGATAGCAAGTTCCAAGTTTACGTTGGCTTTTCATGCACTTTGGATCATCTACATCCCCTTTTTGCAGCGCTAGCGCCTCAACACCACGTCAACCAACACATGATTCCGAGTTCCTTTGCGGCAGGGGATGCAGGTAAGCATCAGAACAATGGGTTATATTTGCTTTGTATAACTATCTATTTACAATTGCCTGACCGTTGATTTTCTGGCTTTATTCCAGCAGGTATTCAGGAGATTTGAGATCAACCCATCCCAGGTTTGGTTCAGATTGTTTCCAACCCAGTCGGTCACGAACAAGTTGCGAGTACGTTTTGACCTCCTCGATTGGATAGCTAAGAAAAGGAATTTCCTGGAAATGTCAGCGAAGCCACACCGTGCATCAATTTTTGTTCCTCACCTCTTGACGATGTACGCCGCTGCACATGAACATGATGTGCACAGTTCTGCTACCGGCTGGCAGGGAGTACTCTCCCGCGCCATGATAGAGACTTCCTAGCATGACAAAAGCTTCTCCACGTTTGAGCTCAACATCGACAACACCAGTATCACCGTTTGGTCCGAAATCGGGTTTGTCATCTCCCCAAAGGTGAGAGCCTGGAACCACACGAGTCGCTCCGTTGGCTTTGATGGTGTTGCACGCGGGGACAAACAGACCCAATAGCATGTCTCGCCCCTTGGAGTACTTTTCGGCTTTTTCATGTCTTGCGTGGTGATTTTTATCGTCTCGGTGCAATTTTTGTGCACTTGTTCCCGGCTGCGAGTCCATTGTGATGGAGATGGAGAGCAACGGGTGGGACTTGGTGACCGACGGCTCACTTCCATACCAACACGTAGTCTCGAGGCAGATGAAATGCTCCGCAATATCCTGCCCTGGTCAGCCGGGATATGGATTCAAGAGCTAATCTTCGGACGAACACATACTTGATACAAGGAGTCCGAAAAGAACTTCTCTCTGACTGTTCGACTCCTCCCGATCAGACGTGTGCATATCGCGGTGCCGCCATTTAAGGCGCCAACGGTACTTCCGGCTGCGGCCTTGGAGGCGTCAAGATAGGGTTGGACCTCTCTCTGTGCCTCATTTAGGGATTCTGAATCTGCAAAGTCCTTGATGATCACACAGCCGTCCTGTTCTATGGCTCGGATAAACGCATCCAGCCCGGCTTCTCGAGAAATCCTCTGAATCATGGCGAGTTGCGTTGATGAAACACAACAGTCTTGAAATAAACACGGACAGTCTCGTCACCACGTGAGGTTTGATTGGGATGGCTTGCAGAAGACGAGACCGTCTTATCACCGGCTTTAAATACCGATACCATATCCGTATTTACGGCAAAGATAACCAGAAAAGGAAGCCATCAGCGACAGATGCGGGGTAAGTGAGTTGATATCAAAGGATGTCAACGTCGGCAACCGAAGTAGGATTTATTACGGGGGCGATCCCGGTCATCTTCCAAATCCTTCAGCGGCCTGATCCTATAATCACTCAAACTGGTGCAACATTCCACTCGAGAAAGGCCAGCTGTGACCGAAAGATACAACAAACATGAAACTCCTTTCGTATTATTGATGAATAGCTAAGAGCAGTAAACGATATAGGCGTTTTATTACTCTCATTGTCCCAATCCAGGCAAATCAGTCTCACGCAACTTCACATCTCGCAGCCTCCAGCTTCACCAGCTTCGACCTATCCGCACTTCTGGGTCTGATATCGCACGGAAAGGGCAAAGGCCGTGGGTTCGGTGTTGGCTCGTACTTCATGTCGATGACAACAGGCTTGTTGGTTTCCGGATCGATTGGCTTCTTGACTTCACAAGCCCATGCGATCTGGGCCACCAAGATGACCAACGTGCGCTCTGCAAAGTCGTACCCAGGGCATGCTCGGCGACCGTACCCAAAAGGAGTGAAGTTTTGACAGTTGGGGTGCACAGTAAGTGGCTCCTTGTATGTTGGATACGAAGGTTCAAGCCAACGGGCTGGGTTAAATGGTTGTTGGTCTGGGTATGTGTCCTTGTCCATGAGAATGGCGCTTTTGTGGTTAGCTGGGTTCTTTATGGGCAAGAGGATGAACTCACGCATAATTCGCATGAAACACGGTGTCTTTCGGGAAGAAGTAGCTGTCATAGATGTCATCTTCCTCAAGTCGGTGAGGGATACCAAGCTCTGCCATTATCGAGCGATACCGAATGCCCTCTTTGACGACTGCCCTGACCATCGGAAGATTGGGGATATCTGCAAAACATGGGAGTCGATCAGGTCCGATGACCTTGTCAACATGCCTCTGCAGCTTTTCCTGCCACCCGGGGAACTCCATCATGAGGCACAGAAAAGTCAACAATGCGTTGTATGGTGACCTGGTTCCGCCACCAATCATACTGTCGAATGCGTACCCAGCTTCCTCATTACTGATCACATACTCATCTCTGTTTTCAAAGAAATGCCGATAAGTGCTGGGGCTTGCTGTGCCCTTCTTGACGGAAAGCTCGATCTTTTTCTGAAGTTTGAAGATCTCGTCGTACGCCTTGTTCTTGATCCGCTCCATATTGCCAAGTGATGGGGCCAGCCAGGTTGGCAGGTAGCGCAGAAACGGAAAGACGTTTCCAGGATACTCATCTGGGCGGAAACACTTCATTGCTTCGTCGATGAAGGAATCAGTCTCGGTGATGAACGGGTCGTCTGCCGAAGACACACGGAAGCCCAACATGGATCTGGTAAGGACACCAAAGGCATAGCGCTTCATGTGGTTATCGAAGTCACTGGGGTCATCAACAAGATCACGCATGGTAAGCTTGGCCTCCTCTTCCATCAGCTCCAAGTACTTGTCGTTGGAAGTGATGGAGATTGCGCTATGAATCAGTTTTCGCTCTCGCCTCCAAGCCTCTGATGGGGTATTAGCAGTGACAAGGTCAGAAAGATGGAGTTAAAGGTACCGTTCTTGGGCATCAATGCTGGGTTGAGGTCCCTGGTGATGTACGCCATCGCATGAGGTGTGCCTCTGTCAGAGTACTTGGGGCCTCGTTTCACAAACAGCTCGTGTGCAATCCTGTCACTAGACAACACAATCTGTTTCTCGCCCAAAATGCTGAACTGAACGATGTCTCCATAGATCTTGGCCCATCTGTTGAAGATAGGAATGAGGTTTCCATCCGAGCTGGCGAGCTCAGGGGCGTTGCCGACAACCGGCCACCCTTGAGATGATCGTTGGTAAGTTTCAAGGTATGGAACTTGAACGCTCACCTTTGGGTCCTGGAGGGGCTTTCGCGCCTTTCGCTCGCCGCCTGGTAGAGGCAACACGAAAGGCGTAGATGGAGATTACCCCACGATGGAAATGAGAACTAACTGTCCGTATGAGGCTGACATGTTGGTCTTTGTAGGAATGATTGCAAGGCTTCACGAAATGGCCGAATATTGCTTTCTCTTATTTATGTTGCTACACACGTTCGTAAATATGCTGCTACCATTACCATAGTGTGTAAGTGAGTATGATCGTCGCTTATTGCGGGCGTGGTATGGCACAGTCAGCTTACTACCTGGTATGGTGAAGGCAGTTTACTCGCCTCTGATTCAACGGTTTGAACTCAATTTCCAGGACTAGCACGTAGACCGCATTTATAATCTCTCCGCTTATGTCTCCGATCCAATCGCCATTTTCTTCGACATCGGAATGTTTCAGGTGTCGCTTGTCACTACAGTAGACTGCCATACTGCCGCCTATCGCTCGTGTGCTGTGAGCTGCTGGACCATGTTTCGTGCACCCATTGGAATAATGTGGTAACATAAAATCCAATAAACAGGCCGAGAGTGAGAATATGGTAGCTGTAGGGATAAGAGAGAGGGGTGGTCAGAAAGTACTACGCAGGCAGTTTGCTGAGGTGTCGGGCTTAGAGGCCTCGACACAAGCATCAAGGTGTCAAATAGAAATGGCCCCAAGACATATGCGTCGGGACTTCCCCTCAGAATTTTGACTCAAGATAAAAAGCAATAAGCTGAGTATACGGACCTTTGCCAACGTAACGACCCAGGGTTCCTATTGCCTGAATATGGAGGCGAAAGTGTATTACACGTTGGACCTGCAGAGTGAAATAGATGTCGTCATTAGGATATTGCTCTGATAATAACGGAATAGGCGTTATGTGCTAGTTAGTGATACCTGGCTTGGGTATAAGATGACACACGCACCTAATCTCGCTTTGCAGACTGCGCACTGGCTAGATGTAGACGACTCTCTTCCATACTAACGCATATCTGGTTCCTCCTTCGTCATATGTAGGAATAGTCCAGTGGTAAGTTACACTGATCACTAGTTACGTAGCATGAACGAGTTAAATATGTCAAAAGAATGCGAGAAAAATTGTGCCTGTGTCTAGCTAGAAATAGCCCTGGTGAATATATAAACCACTCAACTCCATTGCTAATTCCTCTTGTCCCTTGTAGCAAAGCCGCTCCAACTCTACCAACCCCGCAATATCATCGTCCACAGTTGTCACTATCTCTTGACAACCGACAACAGGCTCATCATGCTCATCCAGATTTTGGTCAACGTAGTAGCGTTGCATTTCCCTTCGATTGATTCCGAAATTCGCTATCTCCTCTTGTTCTAGCAAGTGTCGATGTGACTCTAGACCATGCTGAATCTTGGGAAGACTGACGGATATATCCATGTCAGCCCTTGTTGTCAACGGCTCTAAGACCGACATGATTGTGCGCTCGTCGACAATAGACCAGAACATGTCGCTCTGATGATCTAGCCAGATATGAAGCCTTCGTAGCTCTATAGGTGGAGAAAGAAGTGATGCTAAATGCAGCCATGCAGCTGCTTGTGTTCCCCAAGCATCGATGGACTCGTCCAGATCGGGAGATGTTTCAGAAGCGGTATTAGTCTCAATGATATCCTCAAGTTTTGCCAAAACACTGGCGGAAGCCGGAGTGTGAGATGGAGCTCTCTAAAGCAGAGAATCGAGGATGCCAAAGGACTCAGCAACTGAGAATTGATTTTGAAAAAGCCGTCTGGCTTCTGTAGCACCTGGATGAGGACATCTAGGTCGGTAACATGAAGAACCCGGTTGTGGATATTAAGTTGAAGAACTTCGAAGTAACTAGAAGAAGCCATATTTTTGTTATTGCAGACCTTTGGATCTTAGTTATCATTGACTCACAGCTGCTTGCAAGTGAAAGCGATGGCCAAGTCTACACGAGAGACTGGCCTTTGAGCTTTGTCCATGCTCAGAGCCAGCTCTTCGCACAGCCAGTGAGGACCCCATGAGGACGCTAGGCGACGCGCCCACACAGTGTCAGACATTGAGTCACCCGTCGTCTGTCTTTCGGAGCCGTCTTCATCGTCGCCTGAGGCTCCGACACAAGCGGAGCAGCATAGCCCTGCTCCTTGCCTGAAGACATGGATTCCATGTGGCAACAGGTGCTCATAAATGATGTGGCGGATTTCGGCTGGTGCAAGAAGGAGTCGGCTCCTGATCGCACCGGATTGAGGCTCTGATGAAGACAACCAATGTGACATCTTGCGCAGAAATCAGTGAGAAGATGAGTCTGGGAGAAGCAAGAGTGATGTTACGATGCTGACGTACGCTTGCGACTGCGTGAAACCGTGGCGGGGTAGCTATGTTCGACAACGAGCCAGCCTGGAGGTCCCTGGCAAATCGTGCGTGGAGTGCATAACAAGCTGGGCAGTTCAATACTCATCCTGAGTACGTCCTGCTCTTACTAGGACTTAAGGAGTACCGTTAATGCTTCTCGAGACATGACAGAGACCATTGATTAGGAAAAGGAGGGTTGATTAGGAAGATACCTTAATTTAGTAGGATGCTCCACCTGATCGCAAGTATCTCTTTAATAACTCTAGATTGGGTTACGGTCGGGTACATCGTCCCCATATTAACTTGTATGTGGTCCGAGGTATCTTTCCATTTGGCACCAGCTTGTCCATAGTTGAAGGCTGGCATCTTGAAGGGGCTGGGAGCAGAATGTCTAGACGACACGTCCAAAAGCGTACCGGGAGGCTAAATGTCATGACAACGGCGGTTCCTTTTTCCCCTTGCCTCGCTGTGCGCCAGCGACGATGCTCGTTGTATCATCAGTCGCGACATGTGTACTAATTGGGAAGCGGTGCCGCCTCAGGGTGTCACCTTTAGTAGACCAAGTCGGCCAACCTCGTGCATTACGCAGAGACGATCAGTCCTTGTCTGGGCAATTGAAAATCACCCCGCTTCAGATCTCATGCACTGATATCACGTCAGCCGGGCCGATTGGCAATCAATTTGGAGTACAAATATGCACAACTGAGACAACTATTCAACGTTGAGTTGGTTCATGAATACTAGGACGACACATATAAGGCCCTCTTAGACCCCTTCATTGAATCATTACGCCCGTTGCTATGATATCTCATGATACAGACAAGACCGACGGAGTGAGACATCCAACACCCCCCAAGCCCCCGTCTAATCTATCGGAGAGCATGCATCCTCTCTACTGGTTACTCAATCTTTGCGCTGCGCCAGAAATATGTAGTGGCGCCATAATTGAAGCCAACACGTCTAGCCAGGAGCCCCTACCTCCTAGCCAGGACCCATGGTACACGGCACCCTCTGGGTTCGAGTCCAAACAACCCGGCGATGTTCTTCGTATACGATCTGCACCAGGAAACCTCACAGCCGTTATTGGCAATCCGTCTGCAGCCTACCATATCCTCTACCGCACTACCGACTCCAGAGACCAGCCCTCTTGGGCTGTGACCACACTATTCATTCCTCCATCTTTCTACTTCTCGCATTCAGGCAAGGCGGCGTTGCTGTCCTACCAGTTCGCCTATAACTCAGCCAACCTCGATTCCAGCCCATCCATTGGCCTGTACTGGAGAATGGCCCAGAGGGAGCGAAATCTTGGTATCAAATCGAACGCTGATTTCATCAATTACATGCTCTCCTTGGGCTGGATTGTCAACACGCCCGACTTCGAAGGTCCAAAGGCGTCGTTTGGCGTGAGTAAACAAGCGGGCCATGCGACTCTCGACAGCCTACGTGCGGTGCTGGGTTTGATAAACCCACACGGCCACACTGAACCCAACACTGCTATATGGGGGTATAGCGGTGGTTCCTACGCTACCTTGGCCGCAGCTGAGTTGCAAGCACAGTATGCTCCCGAGGTTAAGATTGACGGAACAGTTCTGGGTGGCCAGACCGATAATATCTCGGCTAGTTTCGACAACTTGAACAAGAGCCCCATTGCCGGGACCTTGATCGCCTTCTTACTGGGCGTGACTTCGCAATATCCTGAAGCAACAGCATATCTCGAGAGCCGCCTGGTCCCAGATACGAAAGAAGAATTCTTATCAGTGCGCCACATAAACGTTGCAGACGCGGTGAGACAGTTCTCAGGCAAGGACATTTACGCCTACTTTAAGGGAGGGGCCGCGGATCTGCAGAACCCGGTTCTGAGAAAGATATATGACGAAGATGTCAAACTTGGCTATAGAGGAGTGCCAAAGATGTCAATGTTTGTGTACAAGGCCATTGCAGATCAGTTCTGTCCAGTGGGCCAGACAGATGCGACAGTGGACCGGTTCTGCCGTGGGGGTGCCGACATCACGTACGAAAGGAACACGGTGGGAGAGCATGTTTCCGAGATTGAGAATGGGAAACCTAGAGCATATAAGTGGCTCTGGAGTGTGTTTGATGAGTCTTACGAGCCATCCACTACTGGGTGTAGGATTCGGAATGTGACTGTGAAGGTCGATTCCGAGACTCAATAGAAGTTTTTCGTATGTTTCGCTCCAACACAAAGTTCTACTTGAATCCGAACATGGTTTCTTTCACGCATTTAGCTGAGTACATTGCCTCGTCACCTTTCCCAACAGGGCCACCATGAATGACAGCACCACAGCCGGCTTGCCTGAGGGCGCAGGATTGAGCCCATCACAGGAGAAACAGCTTAATGGCTTAATGACTCTATATTGAGATTAGCTTCCACTAGGCGACAATCTCTACGATGTTGTGGTGATGATCGGTTACGGAGGTAGGTTGGTCACTTGGCAAAATGTGGTCAAGACAGAGGCCTGCGTTTCATGTGATTAATATTCGTTCATATTCTAAACAACGCTCAAAGTCTGGCTATGAATTCCCCATTCCCAATAAATCATATCCTCTTCTAGAATCTAGTCGTGTTCTATCCCAACTCCAAAGTGTGCATTCGCGTCAGGTGTCGTCTAGGGGAGAGCAGCAGGGGCGTAGGACTGGTCAGGCTTAACAACCTTACCACCAGCCAGCTGTTTGTCGGTGTAGGCGGGGTAGATGATCTGCTTCTTACTGCTGACAACAGACAGAGTGGTGAAACCCTTGTCGGCGCCGAACTGGCCGCTCCAGCCGGAGGTGATGGTGAAGGTGCCGCACTTAGCAGGGCCACCGTTCGCCTTAGAAGCACTCTTGCCCTTGACGACGTACTTGCAAGCAGTGGCAGCGCCGCTGCCGGTGTTGATCTTGAAGTTCCAGGTGCAAGTGGTGTCGGGCTTATCGCATGAGCGGCTAAGGCCCTGGATGGTCCATTGAGGCGTGGCAGCCATCATAGAGACGCTGTCGGAAGAGGCGGCCGGGGCAGCGATGGCACCGGTGGCGGAGAGGAGAGCAACGAAAGCGGCGGTGAACTTCATTGTGATGGTTGAAGGATGTCGTTGTTTGGAGATGCGGTTTTGGTGTGTTATTCAAGTGTGGGTGAGGGATGATGTAGAGAGGAAGTTGTTGTAAGATGAGTGTGTTGATGAGTGATGATGATGTCCTTCAACAGCCGCAACTCTCTGGTTATATAGTTCTTCAATGAGTAGCAGAAATGTATTAATAGGACCATGACTTCACTCAGGAACTCAGGAACGGATCATCGGCTTCGGAACTGTGAATGACCTCACTAGATTCAGTTACCTCTTCGCTTTCGCCGTCGCCGTAGCGGCACTCTAAGCAGAATACGAACGCCTCAAAAGTGCTGCTCCGGGGATTTTCAGGGCCTAGAACGATCTGCTGGGGCAGACAATAAAAGACGGCACTGTGACACCAAAATTTGCCAAACAAGTGCTGGCTTACTTTTGAGCAATGGCTCGTTCGAGAATGGGCGATGGCCGTCAACCCCTTGCATCTAACCCTACCAAGCTTAGCACAAGTGTGTACTGAGCCAATCGGGCACATGATATTTTTAGACATTTCCCCGTTTGTCTCAACGGGCGGAAATGCTGCCAAGAAAGGTTAAGGGTATGACCATTCCCCAGATGAATACGAGCTGATGGTCTCGAATATTGCCTTGTGCGTCCCCATGTTCACCAAGCGTCGGTCAAAAGGCCTCGTGATGATGTCAGCCACATGTTAACAATGGGGTGATCTACATATTGATATTGCTCTCACCGTCAAAATGTGCCGTGGGAGTGCGAGTCAGAAGGATCATCGTCTCATGGAATGGTCTAGTGTAGCGTAGCGGCGGATGATCATTGTCACTGAGCGACTTCTTAAGTTCACTGCAAAAGCAAGGGCTATGGACTAGAAACCAGTGCATTCCGAGTCGCAGGGTAGGTAATGTCTAGGCGCTCAGCGTGAAGGCCAAACTGTGATGATGATAAGAAGAGATGCGCACGACATAGTGTTGGGCTTAGAACATCAATTGATGGAGACACCTCCTGTCGTCGAACCTAAGCTGCTTCTGGAAAAGAGACGTGAAAGAGAGGCTAGATTGTCTGCCAAAGCCGAGACGATAGGCCCCAAAGGGATGATTTTTCATGTGGTCGAGACTTACCACTATACCCTGGAGCAAAGAAGTGTTGGTGAGGAATACCGTAAAGCTAGACGTCAACACTTGGATTTCGGCATAAAAGATTGCGTAAATCCTAGGAGCATGGTGTCATTTAATATGACTTTAGATTTCCTTCAATTGTTTCCGTAGCAAATCTCATCCGAAGGGCCAAGGAAGTGAGTGATCTCAGCACGATATAACCTGCAGCTGTGGTAGGTATCTGTTGGAAGATATCTTCAAACCTTGCTGCAATGGTTTAACGACAAACTCTCAGTAATCCTAATTATTCTTAGTGATTTAACTAGCCCCTACTGATTGGTTTGATGGTCTTGAGTAGCTTTAGTTTCCTTTTCTAACGCGTCTATGTTTTACATTATGATTCTCAGTGCATATAGAATACTGTATAATGGGTAGACATCCATGAATTAATGTTGTTGAAAAATATAGGTCCTTGGGACCAAAAGCGTTCACAAGTGCGGTCCTTTTTGCAAACCTCTCAGGAATGATCTCGTCTTCGGGCCATGGAAAACTGACCATTGAAGATAGTGAAGGAAATCGAAAACAGAAGGAGTTGTGATATCATATTAAGGTTGAGCGAGTAGCTGTTAGTAGAAGAAATGCTTCGCCTCACTCTCCCACCATCTCTATAGAGATACCGTGAAGAGCAGAACTCCGTTTCTAAAAGGACGAAGAAATGAGATCAGACATGAATTCAATATCAAGATGGAAACCTTATTCGAAAATTCAACGAGGGCTTGTGGTAGCCGAATTACCCCGGAAATGAAAGGTGAGAGAGGAAACGCACAGGGGTGTAGGGCGTAACATGCTCCTGGTGCGGCCTCACTATATCACAACAAACTCGTGTCACAGTCTGGCAGGGTCAAGTTCGGTAGAAGGGGCAATTGAAATAGAAAAGATGAAGCTTACTGGCCAACCTTAATGTCAGCCCCTGACTGCTTCACTTTGCATTCCAGTGCAGGTACACCACTAATTCTCTGCAAGGCCTGGCCTTTCCCCTTCCCTCACAAGGCCCTCTTTTTACCTTGCTTAATTATCTGATTGGAGTAGAAGTAGATGTTGTGTTAGCGCTGCGTCGTAAGTAATTAATTAGGCGTGTTGTAACTGTTGTCACTGCAGAGTCATGGTCAACTGGTTCCAGTCGGTTAGCTGACAGCTGAACACCCTCAAGCAAGTCAGATTACAGTTACGCGTCCTTCTTGAAGTGCGGACTCAATATTCCCCCGTCTTTTGAACTTTCAATCACGCCAACAATATCTAGCACAGCTACGATTGGACTAATCTCGTGGCCTGCCTCAAAGATGACGGTTGTCAGACATCGGCCTCATGCATTGGTCGCGAGATACGTCACAGCTGACGTGGTGGGTACCAAAGGCGCGGGTTGTCGAGCAACCGACATGCATGCAGGACTGGGCTCTCATGATAGGTTAAGCAACAAGACTTCTAAAATAGAAGCCGGGTTCGATGTTTTGGATCGCGCGGCTGGCCTTTCATGCGAATCTAATGCGGTGTCGAGGCGCGGCAGTGAATAACTATAAACTGTCCGTGTGGACGCGCGTCCTCGAACAACTTTCCCCTTTTGTAAATCTACAGCCTCTCTTGGATAGCGTATAATATTATGCAGCGTTGAGTTGATAGAATAGTAGTTTAACAGCCTCCTGTTAATTTATAAGACTCCACGAATATGTAGTGCCCATCTCCTTGACGCTCATCATCTTATCTAGGCTGCCTTACCTTAAGCCTGAACCCCCGACTTCAGTCTTATATCCAATTCCTTGAAAAGTCTCCATACTAGGACACACAGCTCGACCGGTCAACCGTCGTCATGCCTTCCAACATCTCCCGTCCATTGAGCCTGTCTCCAACGCATCTCTGCATGCTCGGCTTAGGCTGGGTCCTTCTAATAATACGAAAGTCAGAAAACCAGCCTTCATGGCTTTCCATGCCTCTTATATATGGTGCTGTCCCAATGGAATGCGCTATTTGGAGCATCTTGGTCCTACACCTTATGCTCATCGACTTGTAAGGTGCCTCACACATGATCTTGGAGGGTCCGCTGACACTGATAACTAAGCCTCGATCAAATCAAGGGTGAATGAGGCAAGAACGAAACCGAGTGCTTGCCCAAATGGGCAAAAGGTGCTGCAAGTGATAACTGAAATGGACTTGACTTGAAAATTCAGCGCCAGGCAGTCGGCTTGTGTTTCTCTTCACCTTGTTGAAGCAGAAAGATCTCATGGCGTATTCCGACTTGCGCAGTACTTACTGGATTTAAAAAGGTTAGTCCACAGGCAATGGATGGGATGATTGCCAGACTGCAACATGAAGAGGCGTTTGTTGCCACGTCTGGGTGGTTTTGTCTGGAGCTGACTAGTTAGAGCACGATATCTTGTCAAGGCGTCGGGATGTCCCCTAGTGTAGCATTCTCGAGCAGAATTTGAGTCTATCATCGTCTTCTACATCTCTCTTGTGTCTCATGGTATCTCAATTGGATTTAATAATGGAAAGGTCCGTTCCGGCAAATGTTGAAAACTCGCCATTCTTGATTATGGCTAGTTCCTCCAATCGCAATTGGCCGCCCTACGCCTTGATCTTGGAAGAAAGTACGTTGCCCAAAACCAAACCCATGTGGTTCTACATGATTTTAACCTTTTGTAGCAGCCTCTCTTATGTAGAGATGAGAGTCATCCTGGCTCGCATTATATGGAATCTTGATTTGTCCTTGGCCGAAGAGAGCCAGGACTGGGTTGATCGCCAGAAGGTATAGACCTTGTGGGACAAGGAGCCTCTGATCGTCAACCTGACGCCGCTTATGCGCAGCCAGTCTGCCAGTAGTTAACTGGAAGGTAGAGGGTGACGTCACTAGATATCTTGAGTACGCTTTTGGACTCGCTTCGCACTCTGTTGTATGTAACAAAGGTTAATGTCAGCTGATCAGAGCCTTTCGGTGGCCGGTAACTGTCACACCTTCTCCCACTTTCCGATGATGCAAGATTTCTCTGGATAATTTGTGTGTATTTATCAGCTGGTCAGGCTTTGAACTGGCGAATCCTTGGGTCCTTTTCCTTAGCGCTTACCAGCTGTTTCAACAAGCGGGTTTTTCTGCCCTAAGAGCAAGGGTATTTCGTCCTCCGCCAATCTGTAATCGTAGATAAAAGGATAAGGCTGGGAAAGACTTGGCAAATACCAGGGTTCTCTAACCGAATGTTACCTTCATTATGGGCCTTTGCGGCTGGAGCTGTTTTATGCTCCAAGGCTGGGCCGTATCACGGAATGGTACTGTACCCGGAGACACAATGAGCCTGAGATGTGTTTTCGCTTTGCATCAGGACAAATGCCTATGGTTGTAGAAAGAATCTCCGACGTCGTCAAATAGTATAGAACTAAGAATCCCCAGAGTGATAAAAGAAAAACCTGTCAGACGAGGACGTCAAGCCCCGTATCATGTTGAAGACAAGGCAAAACTCCTCAATTCTTGCTTGTCAATACGGACATAAGCCCCCTGTCCGTCACTTTATCCCGAAGAGGTCACAAGTCCGCCCTCGACCATATTTTTTGCCCCCACTCCGAAGGTGATCGGGCACTGAGTTGCTGTGGCTCTTAAACAACTTGTCCATCCACTTCCCGTACTCTCTAATTTCCCTAGGTTGACCAAGTATTTTCCGCTGGGAGGGACTGTTCATCATGACGGACAAGTCGAACCCAAACATACAGCCTCATTATGAGCCTGTGAGCCCTGACGAAAACCCACTCTATCATCAACACTACCAATATGGCGGCTCTTTCAACTCGGATTCCCCCGATCAACCCAAGACCAATGTTGGTGTATACAGCTTCGAAACTCCAGACAAGCATCGCTCTGTCCAGCCCTCGAAGTGGCGGTTCAAGACGCTTTCAAAGAAATGGCGGTTAAAGGCTATCCTGGCCTCCTTTGAAAAGAAGGATGAACGGCAAGTCCCAATCGTCAAGGACAGGCTCACTGCCACACTCACCGCGATGATCCATCTACCAGCCATTGCTGGTATCATCACCCTCAGTTTCTACATTTTCAAGAACTACTACATCGGCAAGGAACTAGAAGGCAAGCCAGGCTACGACGTTGAGAAGAAACTCGGCATCCAGTTTGCCTCCAAGCTCATGGAAATTTTTATTGTCCTTTCCCTTAACGCCATCGTATTTGCAATGGTCCGACACGAATTCACCCTTGGTCAATCGGTTCCTTATGGTGCTCTCGTGGCCGGTCAACAGATTTCGGAAATCAGCTTTCTCTGGTCGGACGAGTTTAAGAGCATCTTGACCGGGAAGTTCTCCAGAGGCTGGAAGAAGTTGATCTTTATCTTTACCATTTTTGTCTGCACCATCATGGCACTGGGCGCTTCATCTCTCAGTGCCGTGGCAATGATGCCGCAGGAAGGCGACTGGAACGCCGGTGGAAGCGTCGTTTACATCAATGCTACTCACGACGAAGTTTTCCCGGCAGTTCTCACAGACAACAACACCCTTGGCGATGCCTGCAAAGTCACGGGAAACGAGCTGTGTCCTTCTTGGCAGTGGGAAGTTCTCAACACCCAGATCATCTCCAAGTTTCCTTCATCCGGCCAGGTGGATGATGGGTTGTTCGCCAGACGACCTCCTCGCGAAATATATGTCTCCGGCCCCTTGACGACTTTGGTCAACCTTATTGTGGATATCCGAGAGAAATGGTTCAACTTGAACAGCCCCAACCACACAGTCGCCATGATGCCTCACTTTGCACCCGCTGAGGCCTGTGTTGTCAGCTCTCTCCACTGGGAACAGGCCGCGGGTAACTCTGCTAAAGCAAAGCAAACACGATTCAGTCTCTATAGCAAGATTGAACATCGCCTGGAAAGTTCCATGGCCATCAGCCACACCAGGTGTGAAAGGATCTCGACAGACTCGGACAAGCCCAAGACGGTGCTGTTCCCTGACTTTGTGTCTTTTCCTCCCTCGACGCTCAATGTCACCGATGATAACATCAACGACTGGCTGTCAGAGACACTACCCGACCTGAAGCAGCCCGAGGTGTTTTGGTTTGATTCCGGTCCCATCATCGCAAACACTTCAGTCGGTGCGGTGGTGGCGATGCCTTCCAACCAGTCAGACAGCTCATTCGATGTTTACGGCTGCATGATTGATGCCCGATGAATCACGACTACTTTGTCAGGCGACGCTGTTGCACTTCTCAGCAAGGGATACGCCCCATTTTCTGACTCCATCGCCACCTCCCTGGCTGGATCTTGGATCGGTAACCCTACTTACGGCCAGCGCGTTCGCATCGAGCCGAGCTTTGCGGAGTACCTCAATCCCCAGGACTCGAGAACTAAGCGAACCATTATCCACGAAATGATCCTCAGCAGTGGCGTCTGGACCTCCGATGTTAAAGGGTCCAGGTCTCCGGAGCACCTGGAAGCAATCCTGGGAGGCTTGGCTACAAACGGTCTGGCACGATCAACTCCAAGAGCAACCCCTATCACAGCACTCGCCGACCCCAAAGGAGAGTGGTGGAAGAGCTTCATGCCACAGGACGGCAACGTGTTTGGCCCCGGTGGAAGCCCTTACGCAGTGTCCACTGAGGATGCGGCCCGTTTCTACAAGACCGAGATGGAAACCTGGGTGACTGGATTCGCGTTTGCCGACAACAGCCTCACGATGCGAGGGGCCATGGCAGTCTTCTACTTCTACGCACTCTTTGTGATAGTGTATTCGGTTTGGTCGATATGGTCTGGCATCACTTCGTCATCCTGGGAGTCAGTTCCAGATCTTCTCGCTCTGGCACTTGCTGACAGGAAGCCACTCAATGGCTCTAGGGTATTGGAAGACGATGGATTCAAGAGTACCGATATTATGAAAGAAAATTATTGTATTTCAGCAGACGGAGGAACTTTGAGACTTCGACCGACGCATGACCCAGTGCCATATGAGAATCGTGTCAAGCCAAATGAAGCCTATGATTGATAGAGATGAAATACAGGCTACAGGCCTACATTTTTCTGCTCACTCGTCCTTTAGAATTGGATCCCGCCGGGAAGCTCCCACGTGCTATGTCCTGATCCAGCGCAAGTTTTCCTACTGTTCACCATTGGACCCCCAAGTCGAGAGCACTCCGTTGTTCCACCGTAAGCCCGAATCAGAATCTTGAGATCCTCAAGAATCTTTTTAGCATTGCCTTCCGCTTTGTCCTTGCACATAGGAACTAGCCTCCTGAGGGGTCCATGGCGGATGAAGTCAAAGCCAAAGAAGAACTGCTCCATGACGTAGAGGACGCGCTTCGTAATTCCCTTTGTATTGGCATCAATTCCGATAGCGACCATGTGCAAGCTGGTGGTAAAGTCGTCAAACTCGGAAGTAAACTGAGACCGAGTCAGCGGATGAGAAATGGATCGCGGAGCTCTTGTGGTACACAGACCTGGTCGAACTTGTCGCAAACCTCCTTTTGCTCGTCTTGATTGAGCTTCTTGATGTTGTCGCTGCCCTTTTTCTCATAGAACCTCTCTACGAGAAGGACGCACAAATCCAGCATTTCATTCAACTTATCTCCAATGACCTATAACACAAGCCGAAAGGTTAGCATATGATAGACATATTTAGGGGATGGGTCATGTAAACTTGCCTCTGCCGTCGGTTGGGCACTGTCAAAATCAATGTTTTCGATGATACCTGTTGTCTCGCTAAAGAGGGAAAGAAACTATCTAAGGTATTGGCGACGCTCCCGACGCCGTTACCTGCGTTGGTCGTAGCTGGCACGGCAGCAGCCGGGGCTAGGACGAGGCCAAAGATAGAAAAGACTACTGAACTCTTCATCGTGACATATGAGAATGCTAGACAGATAGGGAGTGTGCTAGGAGTGAATGAATTGGGTGATTGTAGGCCGAGGATGGCACCTCATCACCTCCTTATATCTTTGGATCCCTTTTTCAAGGAGCCGTTGTTCACTCGTTTTCTCGAAACTCATGAAGTGAAACATATGGAAGAAAGGGTCCTATCGGCCCGGATCGCGGTTCTTAATCTCTTGTCTCATTAGTCTCCCGCCCTCAATCACCAGTGTCTCGGCCTTTTCTTGCACATGTGATGTGCTGCCATACTTTTCGCAATATCATTGGCTCCATTACGCTATGTTACGACTGAGTTTCAACACCGATATGTAATAATCACCGTTTTCTTTGCCACTGTAGCCAACACTCTCTCTGGCAACACAGAAATGCCACCATTAACAACAATACGACCCGGTTTAAGAGGTACTTGTTGGTCTTTTTTCACCAAATATGCCTTCCCTTGTCCGAGCTGCTCCGTGTGGATTCAACAAGGTCAAGAAACGCTTAATTATCTTAGTGGTTGGCATAGATAGATGCTAGCAGAGTATAAAACAATTGCTTTGTAGACCTGATGCGCGAATGGGCGTTGATACTTTCTCTTTTTAGCATGATGAGGGATATCATAGAAGTATGGCGGCACAGCAGTTCCAGGGAGACATGGAATAAATTCATTCGTCAAATATTTTACAAGACTGCTGATTCCAAGACACGGAAAGTGTTACTTTCCGAGTCAAGTTCAGCCAGGGTATCAAACGGCAGAGTAACCATCGGCGTCGTATGTCCAATATCAACATTGAAAAGAATAGGAAACTTCCTCTCAGCAAGACGCCCTTCACACAAGAGCTCCTTAATAACACCCGTAAACTTCTCCCTCTGCTCCGGGGTGTCATACCCAAAAGGACGTCCGATGACAAGTCCCGCCGCCTCCTCAAATGCTCCGTAGGCGATCAGATCGGCAAACCCCGCTTGTATACGGGGCAGAAGAGGGCCCGAGGCGTCGTCCTCACCAATGGTGGTTTCCAGAAAGATGATTCTGCCTCGCCAATCTGGAACAATCGCAGGAATGCCATGCAAGCGCACAGCAACAGTGAGACATCCGCCAAAGAGGCGGCCCTGGGCCTTGCCGGGCCGAAGCCACGTCCAGCCCGAGTTCCGAACAAGCTCGGGCTTTTTGGTCGAGGCGGCATCGGAAAAGCATGGGGCTGCCTTGGGGGCGTAGAGGGCGGCTGCTGGAATGTTGCCCAGAGGCTCACGGGACGCGATGGCGCGGAAGAGATTATCCACACAAAAGGCCAGCGGTGTCTCTTTATCATCAACTGAGTTGGGCTCACCAAGTTCAGGGATGGCACCGGGTCCGTAAAAGGTGCGCAAGCCGGTGAGGGCATGCAGGAACCAATGCAGACCAGTGATGTCCGAGAAGCCCACCACGATCTTTGGGTTGTTGCGAATGATGCTGTGCAGTTCCGTATCGGCAAGGAGTGCAGGGATCAGTTCGGTAAAGTGTGTGCCGCCGATGGTGGTGATGATGGCAGAGATGGTTGGGTCTGAGAAGGCCTCTCGGATTTCCCTCAGACGGTTGTTGATGGACGACTGGATGCCTGTGTCCTTGCTGAAGAAGGCTTTCACCTGGTATCCCTTTTCAGTGAGGACTGAAGTCGCCCGCGACATGACATCAGGAAGTGCATCGTTGAGACGTGCCGAGGGGGAGATGAAGGCGATCTTTGCGCCGGGCTCTAGGGACTTGGCGAGAACTGGCGATGGCATCTTGATGGTAGTGATAGGAAGGTTTGGGACTTTTGGAAAAATAGTCGAATGCGTCGGAGTACGTAACTTTCTCGGCGCCAAGGCTCTTGGATGTAGTTTTTGAGGCTTGGTTGTGGATTGAGGGGTTTGGCCATCTGGAGAGGATTATACGACGTCAACCACGCCCTTCGAACCCATGCCACGACGACGCATAATGGGGCTCAAGGAGTCGGATTTTGTTATCTCCGCCTTTTTCAAAATCCTTCATCGTCAAAGGAGAAGATAATGGCGTGATTGGTCTTAGTTGGTGGAATAATTACATGTGATCACGTCGCTCGGGTGTTGCGGCTCTTTCAAGGGGTCATATCTTGATCGCGTGGCATCGTCAAACCCAGCCGTTTCCCATACTAGGCCATTCGCCAGGCGCACAGTAAGAGAAGAATTTCAGGCTTTCAGATGTTAGGAAACGAAAGAAGACAGGTCTTTCCAGAGAAACGTCTCGCTTCATGTCAAATCATTGCCCATGACGTGTGTGTCAACAATTGGGAAGAGAGACATGGTGGTATCGAACGAGTCGAACCAGAGCATGTTGGGGGAGATGCCGAGGATCTGATCGGTGGCGTTTGCAACCGTGATCTCTGCCTGCTCTTGTGCGTCTGCCGGGTTGATTGGCTGCCCGGTCGCGTCAACCATCTCATGGTTCATAGCTGATTCCGGTGCTGGCATCTGTCCCTGGACGTTCTGAGATGACCCAATTGACGAGAGCCGCGTAACGGGATCCAACTGGGACGGGTTGTGAAATGGCGATCTTCCAATGGCATGAATGCTACCGAAAAGACCATTGACAAGATGTCCTTGGCGTTCCATCCTCAGCCTCGCTCGGTTCTCCATGTAGATGTCGCAGGCACTCTGTAGATGATCCAGAATCATCAAATGACGCTTCGCTACAGCATCATATCGACTGAAGCGCTCAAGAATACTCCTCGTCGCAGTCAGACTCTTCTGAAGGGGGAACGAGTTGTCGAAATCGCCAAAGATGGCTGCGCCCAGCACAAGTCCAGATACAAACGCCGAGTTTCCAACGAATGGCAAGCGTTTGGGGATCGTGTCGGTCTTGACGAACACTTGAAGGATGTCAACAGTTCGTACCGCTGATTCGAGACAAGAATGCACCAAAACCTCGTTGGAAGATGACGATGATGGCTGCCTCTCTTCTCCACGGAGTGATGTTTCGTTGGCCTCGACATGCTGAGATACCGCTTTGTGAAGAAACGGGAGGGATAGCAACATGACGGTCCAGTAACCCGTCTGCTTGAGATGGATGAGACCAATGTTAGGCTGCTTGCCTCCAGCTTGGTCATCGATAAACTCATCTTCTTCGATGCCATCGCTCGCAAGACCATCAGCACATTGAACCGTCCAGCGGCGTAGATGCTTGCTGATGCGTTCCAAGACCTCGGGAGAAATCATGCGTTTAGCATAGACATCTGTGAGGATGGATTCGAATATCATGGAGAGGTCATTGCAAGCGGAGTAGTCCTGGGGATTCGCAGTGTCTCGGAGTTCTGATGTTGACGGTGGACGACCAAGCGATGCGCTCATGAACAGGTCGAGAATCCGTATTGCTTTCCAGAGGCGTTCTCTGGTGCGACACTCGGCTGGTGAAAGAGGGACGAAATATCGTGTCGATGAAGGCCAATTGCGTAGGCAGCTCGCACGCCCATGCCGAGATACATGAAGGCAGCGTTGCGACGTGAAGCACCGAGCAAGTACATGGCGATCAGGGCGAAAGCTTGGATTGTTGTGATACCGGGATCTTCCATCAAAGTCTCGACTGTCAAGTAGCGACCATAGTTGAAGAAGATCTCAGCGAGGTCGTCCTTGTCTTCAGGTCCGGTCTGCGCTCCAATGGCAAAGACAAGATAGTACACAGAACTTGCAGGATCTGCCATGTCCTGCCCATCCTCCAGCCACTTGTGGATGCCACTCTCTAGTTCCTTCTGGTCGAACAAGAGTAGCACACAATTGGCAGATTGCATGTACCATCTCTGAAGATAGTCCACCTCGGGCGCAGACTGCCTCGGGGGCGGGTTTTGGGCGCTCGATAAGATCCATCCTCGCCGTGTCTCAGGCGATGCCTCCACAATGCCATGTCGCAAAGGATCGTCAACGAGGGAGCAATCCCCTATGCTGCGTCGTACGATGCGACGGATGTTTTGAAGAAATGATAGTGTCGCTGAGTCCCCGATGAACATATACTCTCCTCTCGTGTCTTGGATGAGCCGTGACATCCGAGGCAATCGCTCTGGTTGTGTGTTTGAGAGGAGCTGTAACGTCTGTCCATCGCCAGCGTAGGTCTCATCTATTGATGCCAGGGCCGACGCTCCGCTGGCAGATATCGGACCCGAAGTTTCTGGGGTAGCATGTCCTGTCGTGTTGCTTATCCGATCTGGATCAGGACTGGGTAAAGAAGACGCGACGATGCGTCTCTCACCAGAGGTGGTCGTTGACTCCTGGCAATCGAGCTTCAGGCCACGCTTGATACAGCGGGCACAAGGCCTCCGACCGTCACATCTCTGCTTGCGGCGCTTGCAGTTATCGCAGGCCTCGGCGCATCGCCTTCGGTCGCAGTCCCGGACCCTCCTGGTAGGCATTGTTTGAGTTGAGGGCTTCGTTGACCGCGGGCCGCAACCTGTCGGATATGGCCCTACCTTTATTGGTCAACTTTGGGCGTGTGATGGGGCTGACTGTCAGGTCATGGCTGACGTGGAGAGGGGCTAAACGTTCGGTCCGACTTTTCCCTTAGCCGACGCTGGAGGCATTTGCCGACGGTGACTTGGCGTTGACTCCGCTAAGCGACACCACCTTGGAGGGGTTTGGCGCCAGGTGAAGCAGGGGATGGTCAAGCGATCATTTCTCTATTGTAGGGTATTCTAAATGGTGGAGATGAAGGCTGTTATAGCAGGTATCGTGTCAACCGGTATGGATGACCTGTCAAGTTGAGTTGATCGCGAATAGTGGTGAATTAGTTCCAATCGCTCAACCCAGTTTTGAGACGAAGTCCTCCAGAGCTGAACCGACTTCATCCGCAGCTTCGATACAATGCCAATGTCCAACACCGGGGAGAATTCGAATGTTCTTGGCCGCGTTATCGCATCCCCAGCTGGATGAATGTTAGTAACAACATTTGTGATGAAACTACATGAAACTCACCTGGCCAACATCGTTTCGGAGTCAGGAACTGGGCTTGTTTTATCCTCCTCGCCTGCAATGATGAGCAAAGGTGAGTGCGCGTCGGCATATGATGGTCGCTCCGCCTTAGCAATGGCATCACACAGAGCGATGTATCCGTCTGTCTTTTGAGAAAGGAGTAGCGTTCGAATAAAAGCCTTTTGTGTCGAGTTGGCCTTGGAACCTGTGGCTGCAAAAGGAATTGTCTTGGCCATTGCCTCCATCCCATCTGCACCTCCCGTCAGTGATAGGTCTCTCGCTTTGGCTACATGTGACTTACGTTCTTTCACTGTCTCAATTCGAGCGCTGAAGATGCCTGCCATTGCCGGCTTGGGCAAAACTGGCCCAATTAGGACTGCACCACGAAGATTGTTCCTTGACGCAAGTTTGGCTACAACAATACCACCCATTGAGTGACCGACGGCAACGACATTCTCGACGGGGATGTTCAGCTTTGAAACGATACTCTCGACATCTTGAGCTATCGAGTCAAAAGTTGGATCATCAGTGCCTGGCACCAGCTCAGAGAGGCCACTTCCTGATCACATTGTCAACGATTCGAATCACATAGTATCAGACAGACGAGCACGAACCATAGACGTCAAATGCAACAGATGGATATCCTGCAGCCGCAAGATGGCCCATCACGGGCGTATAAAACGAATGAGATGAGCCGAGTCCATGGATGAAAACCAACACTGGCGATCCTGCACGAGGGGATTCGGCTTCCACCTGGGTGTAGAAAAGCCGCTTCTTCTCGATCTCCAGGCAGGGCATTGTGTCTAATGAATAGGGTGTAGATGAGGCTGAAGCTATGCGGATTGGTCGCGCAATGCAGCATCTGCCTTCATTCTAGTACGATCAGTGCTTCCAACCTTGAAGTGGCTTGGTCGGACAAGAGCCGGTGGCGGGAGCGGATGCTACGGTGTCGGAAGTCGGTCGGTGGAGGCTTCGGATGCATCGGCTACAGGGTTAAAGCCATATCTGGCCGGCTCTTACCGCTCACAGCAAGAAGAACAGCATTTGCCTGCCTCGGAGCTCCGTAGAAAAGATGGACATTAATGCAGCCATATCACGCATACTTTAGTCATTCTTATCGAATTGGTTATCCTGGTATATCACGCAAGCAAGCAAGCATCTTGATTCCTGCAGTGAATCAGGTCAGATCCTGGAAAGATTCCTTATTCCCGACAAGCCCAATCTCGGGATTTCCCCGAAATTATACGCAATCGACCACAGATTGTATAAAATACTCACATAATAGCTTGCTTTTGACAGGCGCCTTGAACTTGAAGTATTTCGGTACCAAGAAAGGTGAAAGTCGATGAATATGGGTAGCATTCAGCCACAAGAGTACTCCTCGCTTGAGGAGACCAAGCGAATTTTCGACTACCTATGCACCCAATTTGATGCAACCTCTCTGCCACCAGCTGTCAAGGATCTCAAATCACATGTCGAGTTCACATCAACACGCGATGCCCCTTATTTCCCCATACCTTTCAAGGAGACGGAGACGAGCGCAGCACTGAAGGCTGTTGAAGGAGGTGTTGCAAACCTCCTAGCAGACCTGGTCGAGGGTGAAACTCGCCCACGGAAAATTACTGTCAATCTTGAAAAGACGACAGCATTCCTCTGTCAGGCTTACTTGGCCAAGGTTGGTGGACTGGGCAAACTTGACCCCGGTGTCAAGGCCAAGCTCAAGGGTGAGTGATAGGACAGGAGACGGTTCAAGACGTTGTGACTGGGACTTACACTCATTAGATACGGATCTGCTGCAGGCTCAGTCAAATCCCTATCGGCGCATGTCGGCAAACCTGTATGAGACCAAGGTTCCTGGAGAATATTATCATATTCACGGATCTCTTGAGGCGTCTACCACGTTGCAGATGATTGGCCTTGAACCTTTCAGACCTGAGTTGCAATCCCACGAAGACATCGTCGCAGCCATTGAGCCCGCCGTTCGCAAGTTTTCTATTCAAGAGCTTGAGGCCCTCAACGCCAAGAACCGCCAGGCTGGCATCCCTGCCCTGAAGCACGAAGACTTTTTGCAAACTGAACATGTAAGTATTTTAAAGCCGTTCTAAGATCATGTTCAGGGCTAATGTGTCGGGTGTCTATAGGGAAAGGCGAACTTTGCTCTGCCTCCATGGTCGGTGCACAGTCTTGAGACCGAGACACCTAAATGCCCTTTGACCCCCAGCTCAGGGCAGCGAACTAAAATCTTGGCCGGTGTCAAGGTTCTTGAACTCTGCCGCATCATTGCTGGGCCTATCATCACACGTATCCTTGGCGAATATGGCGCCGACGTGCTCAAGATCACGAGTCCCAACTTGAGCGATGTTCCTTTCTTCCAGGTTGACGGTAACATGGGAAAGCACGCCGCGGATCTGGACCTCAAGTCTCCCGAAGGACGAGAAGAGTTCGAGCGTCTCCTTGCGGAAGCAGATGTGGTCGTTGATGGATATCGACCCGGAGCCCTCGAGAAACTCGGCTACGGCGCAACGGCACTGACACGCATCGCCAAGGAGCGTGGCAAGGGCTTCGTCTATGTCAACGAGAACTGCTTTGGCTACGAGGGAGAGTGGGCAGGTCGCCCAGGATGGCAGCAGATTGCCGATTGTGTAAGTCATTGTCACCCCAAGTGCACCAAAAGCGGGAACTAATTTTGTCATAGGTCAGTGGCATTGCATGGGAGCAAGGTCGCTTCATGGGACTCTCAGAACCTGTTGTGCCACCTTTTCCTATCTCGGACTATGGCACAGGGTGTATCGGTGCTATCACTGCATTGATTGGTCTCTATCACCGAGCCACTCAAGGAGGATCGTGGCACGGCAAGGCATCCCTCCTCCACTACGATCTGTTGCTGTTCAAGGTCGGACAGTACCCAGAGGAGGTCAAGCAGAAGCTGAGAGAGGATATCGGTCCTGGTTTCCTTGCACTGCGACATGCCCACAGCGTCGACCAGATCTCAGGTACCGCACTGCTCAGGATGAGGAAGAAGTTCCCCGAGCTGTTTGAGGGAACTCAATACGTCGAGAAGTGGTACTCGACGGCATACAAGGCGGAGGTTCAGGCCGTGCCGCCTGTGGTGAACATTGAGGGTGTAGAGGTTGGATTTAAACGAGCGAGCCGCCCGAACGGCACAGATAAGCCTACTTGGGACTTTGGCGATGAGCCAGACCGGAGGCTGTCGGATTGATGATCGCATTTGTTGTTTTTATATACATTAGGTCTTTGAAACGAATACACATGGTAGCACACTGTTTTTTATAATCCCCAGTGTCCAATTGGACAATTCACTTTCTATCTTGTCGAGATGTAGCAGTGGCCACGTACTCAGTAGCGACGAATATCGATACTCTTACCCAGTTTGTCCCTGTCATTGCCGATCATTAAGGTCACACAGCAGCGTCTTTGACATGGAGGTTGTGACCGCCTGCCAATGCCTGCCATGAACCCTCCAAAGCTGGGCATCACCCTCACCTGCCTCAAAAACCGCAGTCTCCACGGTTGTAACGGGTTTGTGTCGGAGTTCACCGGCAATACGACCTCCTCACGACCGGCAGTGACACTCTCAACCGCGGGGAGCTATCGGAGAAGGGGTCTGCCCCTCCACAAGGTGCACATCCGACCGGGGCTGTCCGGCATCCGATGGTGTGTGGGCCGATATTCCCCAGGACCCGAAACCCTCTGGCGTAATTACCAAGCCTCGCATTGGTTCGACTCCATCCCCCCGCATCATGGCTTGCCCTCCGGACTTTCTGCCGTCTTCCCCATGGGCCTTGATGCCACCCATTCTCTTTGCGGGCGGGGGAGTGAGCCGACTGCCTTTGTCCGGGAGCTCCATTACCGCCCGTTCGCTTCAAGACTCTTGCGATTGTGTATATCCGAGTGAAACGTGGTCGCTGACTCCTGATTATGCGGGGCTAAGTCATCTGCTGCCGCCGAGCTCAGTAGGCGCTATAAAGAAGTCTGAGATTTCTCCGCAAAGAGCTACGGCCAGTCCACACTCTTCATCGATTCGATTGGTAGTAGATTTTGAAGTTTATCTTGTCTTAATAAGTTCAAAGCGCCCAGTCCGATTGCCACTTGATCCCATCAACCTTCACGCAAAGATCATAATGGCAAATCCCACCACCGAGACGACCAAGCCCACCAAGGCCAACGGCCAGAATGGCAGTGCTCCTCAGGAGGAGGGCCTCGGCCAGGCCTTTACGCAGCAGGTCATTGACTCTTTTGGCCCCAAGACGGACCCTAGACTCCGCGAGGTCATGTCCTCGTTTGTGCAGCACATGCACGACTTTGCTCGTGAGACTCAGCTCACCGTCGATGAGTGGATGACGGCGGTCAAGATGATCAACTGGGCCGGTCAAATGAGCAACGAGAAGAGGAACGAGGGACAGCTCATGTGCGATGTGATCGGTCTTGAGAGGTAACTTGCCCTGTTCTATGTTAAACAGCTCTCGCTAACGACAGTCACAGCTTGGTGGACGACATCACACACCGCGCAGCGGCCAAGGATGCCGCTTCAGGAACTGCCACTGCCATTCTTGGCCCTTTCTGGCGAGCAGACACTCCTATCAGAGAGAACGGCACCACCATCACCTTCGACACTCCTGAGGACGGCATCGTCGCCTATCTTTACGGCACCGTGACTTCGGCTGCTACCGGAGCCCCTATCCCCAATGCCTCTGTCGAAGTCTGGCAGGCATCCACCAACGGTATGATTTCTGATATTTTTGTATAAATCCTCAACTAACACGTGATTCAGGCTTGTACGAACAACAAGATGAGAAGCAGCAGGAGCACAACCTGCGTGGCAAGTTCATCACAGACTCTCAGGGTCGATTCTCCTTCTACTGCCTGCGGCCTACACCGTACCCTGTGAGTATTTCCTTACCTCTGGGTATTCGAATAATGAGCTAACTATTGATGATTAGGTTCCTGATGACGGTCCTGCTGGTAAGCTCCTCCAGCTTCTCGACCGACACGTCTACCGCCCTGCGCATCTCCACTTTATGGTACGTTTCCCATTCTTCAAACCCAAAAGATGTATCACTAAGAAGGTCTTTAGGTCATTGCCGAGGGATACAAGTCCGTCGTGACACAGATCTTCGACTCCGACTCGGGGTATCTCGACAACGACAGTGTGTTTGCAGTCAAGGATGGGCTGACAGTGGATTTCGTGCCACGAAAGGGAGACCCTCAAGCAAACTGGGAGCTTGAGTATAACATGAGCCTCGGGACTGCGTGAGAAGGCTATTTGTTTTAGTAGTTGTGCCCATGAGATACTAGCGAAAATGCAATTCACGTCTTCTAAGAATTTCGACATGATGCTCACTGACAACTTGAAATATGTGTGATATGTTTCAGCCATTACCGTGGATATTTTTTCAGTCCCATTTTCATATTCCTTAGTTTATCTATTGGGTTCTGTTTTCTATGAATATGTTTTCCTACTCGAAAGGCCAAAGAGAACTCGGCGCAGCCGCAAGGACACAATTTTCATCACAACCAGAGTATTAACATCATTATAGTAATAATATCTCATGCCAATAGTTACCGCATTAGGAAACTAGCTAATAATATCATCTCATCTATTATCCTTAGAAATCGCTTGATTAATCCCAGTCGAAGAACCAGAGGAGTCCAACAGAGATAACACGGAAATATCGTAGAAAGCCCCGTACGATTCACAGAAGGATCCCTAAGATCTACAGCCAGTGGAAGTTACTGTTCCATTGCAGGGTTTCATTGATATCATGTCTTGACTTCGATCCACACAGGCGCAGTATCCAGTGCTGATGCAGATACAACCAATCTCTGAACCTCCATACAGCTCACCACAACAATCTGCAACAATACGTACGCTTTCATTGGACGTTACTTGGACCGATCTTCGCTCCGTTCATGGCTATGCTTTACGTGATTATTCATTTCTTACACAAAGTTATCTAAGATCACGGCTGATGCAAAATCTTCGTTGCCCTGCATCCGCGTAGCCGGCGGGATTATTACGTCGAGCTCCCAGTCCGACTCTGACCTCGGGCATCATCAACCTGCACCCGAAACTGAATTAGGTAATAGACGCCATGAGGTATATCCGATGGTCAACCCTGTAACCCGAAGGCCCTCACCCCTCGTGGGGATTAGATACGCCTCTTCGCCAGTTGGTCGCTGACAGCTCTGAGGATCAGCCAGTTCCCTCCACTGGACCGAAGGCGAGGAGCAAGGTGCCCACCAACAGGCATCCGAAAGCTCCGAAACAAGCTGCCGACGTGTCGAGGCCAGGGATCTCCCCACACCATGCCCTTCCCCCACTAGCGGGGGACAAAATACACGAGACTGAATTGGCTGTGCCCTCACCTCCCTGAGTCTCGTGTTTTATGTCCCCCGCTGGCCCCAGTGGTTTCCCCCGCCTTCACCCCGGGTTAGTTTGCGGGGTCTAGCACAATCCCGACGCACTGGAGAGTGCAGATCCACTCAGTGGCCACGAGTTTGTCAATATGACTCGGCATCTTCGCCAAGGTACTAAGCACGCTTGGAGGCGGTGATACAAACGTAAGGGTTGCCCGTCTTCCGAAGCAGTAACCGATGGGCGATCTTACAGCCCTGCTAGTTAGTCAGACCTCAATCAGCCTCACATCCACAACTACCTATAAGATGTTGAACAACCACGGCCTGGTCTAAGCTCAACACCTCAGCTCATACAAGTCTTTTCAGGCCACTCAACGCACATCAAAACCCTCTTCTACCCCTGCGCAATCATGGCCGTTGGCGCACAGACTGATCATGTTGACGTCCTCATCGTCGGTGCCGGACCTGCCGGCCTGATGATGGCGACATGGCTCGCCAAGTGCGGCGTCAAGACTCGAATCGTGGACAAGCGTGGCACAAAGGTACAATCTCGCTCTTTACTATCACTGCAATCCGTTTTCTGACCAGAGTACAGGTCTTCAATGGCCAAGCAGATGGCCTCCAATGTCGAACTCTGGAAATTTTCGATTCGTTTGGCTTCGCTCATCGAGCTTGGATTGAGTCCAACCACATGTTGGAAATCAGTCTTTGGAACCCCGATGAGAAGGGCGTCCTTCGAAGATCTTCACGCATCCCTGACACCATCCCTGGCATCAGCCGCTTCCAGCAAGTCGTCCTCCACCAAGGCCGAATCGAAAGATTCTTTCTCGATGCCATCAACGAATTCAGTGAAGGCAAGGTTTCGGTTGAGCGTGGCGTCATCCCAACCAGTCTGGAGATTGACGAAAAGACTGTCGAGGACGCTGACGCCTATCCCATCACTGTCAACTTGCGTCATCTGAGTGAGGAGGAAGCCCGACCCAAGCAAACGGCCACCTCCGTCAACGGAACAGTCATCCAAGACGGCCTGTTCCGCAGCAACCTCTCTCCCGACGACACTGCCGAGATGATCAAGGCAGCTGAGCTCAACCAAAAGGCTGACACAGTAGAGGTTGTCAAGGCAAAGTACATGTTGGGAGCAGATGGTGCTCACTCATGGGTCCGCAAGGAACTTGGCTTCAAGCTCGAGGGCGAGTCTACCGATTACATCTGGGGTGTCCTCGACATTGTTCCCATCACCGATTTTCCCGACATTCGTATGCGCTGCGCCATCCACTCCGCCAACTCTGGAAGTGTCATGGTCATTCCGAGAGAGAACAAGCTGGTCCGTCTGTATATCCAGCTCACCACGACGGAGAAGATTGGCGACCAGGATTCTCGGGCGGATCGCTCATGGATCACGCCGGACGTGATTCTTGAGTCTGCCCAGCGAATCATGGCGCCTTACAAGCTATCTTACCGAAAGCTGGACTGGTGGACAGCGTACCAGATCGGACAGCGTGTTGGCTCAAGCTTCTCTGCCCACGAGAGAGTGTTCTTGGCTGGAGATGCTGTTCATACTCACAGGTTCGTCTCCCGAAGTGTTTTCGCGTTCAGGCCACTAACGAGTTACTGTGCAGCCCCAAAGCTGGTCAGGGTATGAATGTGAGCATGCAGGATTGTAGGATACCTTTCCCTCCACAACAGACATAACTAACGCTGAACAGCTTTCAACCTTGGATGGAAGATTGCAACCGTCGTCAAGGGACTTGCCAACCGCTCGATTCTGAAGACGTACGAGTCTGAAAGGAAGGGTATTGCGCAAGCCTTGATCGACTTTGATCACAAGTTCTCACGACTTTTCTCTGGTCGACCAGCGAAGGACATTATGGATGAGGAGGGCATCAGCATGGATAAGTTCAAGGAGGCCTTCGAGAAGGGCAACATGTTTGCCAGTGGCATTGGTACGTACATCTTTAATGCTTTTCAGAAACACAAACTGACGCGGTATACCCATAGCTGTTGACTATGGTCGAAGCAACATCGTTTCCAAACCGGACCCGGATAACGAGGCCTCTAAGGCCGCCAAACTCCAGGCTCTCGCATCCGAGGTCAAGCTTGGCATGCGAATTCCAAGCGTCAAGGTCCTCAACCAGTCTGACGCCAGACCCTGGCATCTTCAGGAACTTCTCCGAAGCAATGGCACTTGGAGAGTCATTGTATTCCCCGGAAACATTGACCAAGAAGGACAGAAGAAGCGAATGAACAGCCTCTGCGACAAGCTCTCGGGCCCATCATCCTTCCTCAAGCGTTTCACACCACCATCAGCAAGATACGACTCTGTCATCGAAGTCCTGACAGTCCATGCCGCCAAGCGTCAAGACCACGAGATTTTCGATTTCCCCGAGGTTCTACGACCATATGACGAGGTGGACGGCTGGGACTACAACAAGATCTTTGCGGACGATCAATCCTACCATGAGGGTTATGGCCGTCTTTATGAGACATTCGGCATCTCTCCCGATCAAGGCTGCGTGGCCATTCTCAGGCCGGATCAGTATGTGTCGTACATCGGCGAGCTTGATGACTACGAGTCTCTTGATGGTTTCTTTTCTGGTTTCTTGATACCACAGGGGGAGGCAAAGGAGGCCAAGGCCTAATGGTGTGGCGGTAGAAAATGTGACAAGCCTTGTTTATCCATTCCAAGTTCATTCTATGCCTGATCTCCCATGTTGTCGGTGATCCAAACCTACGTGCTAGTCATGATCTACTCACGACCAATGGTACAGCCATAAGACTCATATCAAGTGATATAAGTATTACAGAGAAAACTCCCGTCTCGGTATTTTGACAAACACCTTAGAGCATTTCCGTCACGGCCGCTGCCACGAAATGACAGTTACAACCGACAAACCTGTGGGCAGTGCCCCCAGTTGCTTACAACTCCCTATCCTATTGTCCGGATATAACCTTTTAAAGAAGGTATATAAGATGACCGGTCATCTGACCTACCTGTCGACGAGATTGATGAACACCCACGCACATTCGAAGTTACTGCCAGCAAATCATCCTGTCCAAGTCTAGGGTAGTCAAACACCCTCACCAAGGTATTCCCGTGTCTCATTCCAAAGATGAAACGTGTCCAGCCCAAAGCGAAAGTCTCGAGTGACTAATGGTTTCGAATAAATGCCCGTTGCAAACACAATGGACATACCCGTTGGCTCATGTGGGGCTATCGCCCCAGGCGAGCCAACCTAGCAAGCTAGGTTGGCCACAAAATTGTGATACATTGTGGGGCCCTGATTTCCCCCTGAAAAGCTGCTTTTTTTATCCTCTGAGTTTTGGAAGCTGTCGAGAGTGATTTTTAAAGGTCAAAAAGAGCGGGTTGAAGCAATTGGCGATGCCTGATGTGATGATATTGATGATATTGATGATATTGATGATATTGATGATATCTATGATAGAAGCCGGCGCCTGAGCCTCTAAGGCTACCGCCTTTCTAGATGCTTCGCCATATAAATTTGGCTATGAGACCGTCTCTTTAGCCCCCCGGGCTGGCTTCTCGTGCGGCTCTTGCTTCTGTGATGATGCTCTTGATCCTCTGTATTCCTGATATGTGGTGTTGAGGCCGTATTGGGCACGGCGTGGAGGGGGGTTCAGGTGGCAAGGATAGCAGCCGCGGCGATGAGGCTATAACCGGCGGTAACGAGGGTATCTCGGGCAGATATAGAGGAGGTTTAAATAGAGGGAGGTCATTATTATCTTCTTTCTCCTCTTCTTTTTCTTCTTCTTTGTTAGGAGGAGCTAGATTAAGTTAGAAAGTAATACTATTATCACTTCTTGCGAGAGCGGTCTAGTCTATCGCGCTAAGGGGTTTTAGGGTAAAACTAGCGTTATAAATAGCCTCATTAATTTCTTGCGGTAATTAGGTATCTATTATAAAACTATTAGGCTTTTAGGAGAGGATCTAATATATAATTAAGCGTTATATCTCTATAGAATAATACTTAATATCCTTCCCTATATATTTTAGCCACTAAGCCTATAATATCTTTCTTTTTATGCTATTAATTATAATCTTTTTATCTTGCCGCTAAAGATCCTTTATCTTTTTTATCTCTTATATAATAAGGCTATAAGTAAACTAGACCTATGCCTTTTCCTCCTTCTACTAAGTTTTTATAATAACCTCCTCTTATTACTCTTAGATCTCTTATAGACTAATATTATAACTAAAATCGCTAATTAGTTTTACTTTTTTCCCTCTCTTCTTAATATTATATCTCTTCTTAATTTAAGCCTAGCGGTTATTAATATAAGTAGTGATTATAGACTTAAGGATTATAGCCTCTATAATAACCTTATATATCTAATAGAGCTTAGTATATATTAAAGAGCTAAAGGTATTGCTATAGCGCTCTAAGAGGTATTTAGTGATATTTACGGCGGTCTAGAAGTAAGAGTTATAAGGAAAGAGTAAGGCAAAGGCTAGGTTAATAGCTTGCTTTAATTAAAGCTACTTTTTAGGAAGGTATATTATTACTAGCTTAGGATTTAATAGATAAATACCTAACTTCTTAAACCCTAAGATAATATTATATATAATAAATCTTTCCTTAAAGACTTATTATTTTATAATTTAATTTAGTAATTATATTAATATTAAAAGAGACTTATAACTCGCCTAAAAGCTATAAATAAAGTTAGTATAAGAGAAAGAGATATTTCTCTTTTAAAGCTACTTAGTGAGATACTTCTAATATATATTTTTTAATAGCTAAAAGACTCTAATATCTATTAGCTATAATATATATATAAAATAAAGAGGTAAAGAAGCTATAATAATATAAAATTTTATATAAAATCTTTTAATAATAAAAACTTTATATCTTATAAACTTATTAAAAATAATAAAGTATTAAATTATCTTATTAAAAGTATAAAAAATAAGAGGAATATTATATTAAATATACTTATAAATAAGATCTCTAAGGAACTTATTATAATTAAATTACTCTTTAAAAGTTACTTTATAACTTTATATTATAAAGGATTTAGCCTAAGAATATTAATTAAAATATATTATTTACTTAAGAGTTATTTTATTATTAAAGAATATTATATTTAATTAAGTAAAGTAAATATTAAGATTAGTCTTTATATATACTTAATCTAAGATAAGAAATATCTTAAAAATAAGCTATAGCGGTATTATATTACCTATAGCGCTACTTATATTAATAAAGGTATAAGTCTTATAGTTAAAAAGAAAAAAAACTTATTTTTTTATTCTTTATTTTATCTATATAATAAGGACTTTAATACTTTCCCTAAGGATCCTAATCTTAATATTAGCCTAATTAATATTTTAGCACTTAGAAGTATTAATCTTATAACTCTAAATAGTCTTAATTAGGCTTTTAAATTATTATTAAAGGTTATAAAGATTATTAGCTTCTTAGGACTTATAAGACTATTTTATTACCTTAAGAAATACTTACTTAAGCTTAAAATAATTAGTATAGAAGTAAGAATATTATATCTTATTAATTAGATTAGCATTAGGATTCTTATATTAATAGAGGGTTATAGCGATATCCTTAATCTTAGCTTTAAAAGTAAGAAATCTAAACCTTTCTATCTATATAATAAAAGCCATAATAACCTTATCCTCTTTATCTATAAGGACTTACGGTTTACTAACTTAACGAGGCATAGATCTAGTCTCTAGCCTTCTTATAATCTTCTAAATAGAGGCAAAGGAGGATCTAGGGTGGCGGGCATTAGCGGCATAAAGTGAGAGAGGTTAAGTTATGCTAGTAGAGGTGCTGCGATAGAGGCCCTGGGTATACCGCGTATATGATGCTATGACTTCCCGGGCAGCCTTAAGATTTATATCACTTGGCATAATGAAGATAGATAGAAGAGAGGTATTTTTTACTAGTTGGTATTATAAAAAACGGCTAAAATAGGTAGTAATTGCATGTAAATGAGGATATTACCAAGTGCGGGGTCTATATCACAATTTTGTGGCCATATCACAATTTTGTGGCCAACCTAGCTTGCTAGGTTAGCTCGCCTGGGGCGATAGCCCCACATGAGCCAACGGGTAAATATTTGTCAAGTTAGTTGGTTAGTGTTGTGGGGTGTGGGGTGAGGATCCGCCAACGGTGTTGATACCATGTTTTGTGGGCGCAAAGAGGCAGGACGAAACAGAGTACGAATGCCCGAGTCTGCTCACAAGAAAAACAAACAAAAAATGAGCACGAAGCTGGGCAATTGCATTCTAAATTCGCCATTGAGTAGTGGGGTGAGAGATCAAAAGGCTTGGCTCTGCTGTGACGTGCTTGAGCGACGCGTGAAACGCTCATCAAGGTGTGATGGAGCTTCCCCTCCCTGCATTACTACGAGGACAATGAGTAAGCTTGACTTCCTTGCACCTCAAGCCCCCGAGAGCGGTGAGTTTAACCAAGAGTTTCGCTCTTCCACGCGAAAGGTGTGAGTGGGATTCACACAAACACAATTACAATTGTTCTCATTTTGCTAGAGGTGTCAAATACTGTGCCGAATGCTGCTCTCAATGCCATGCTTTGTGTTTGTTGGGATGTTTTCTAGCGGGCGCTTGCTGCATGACGTTCTAGCGGTATGGGGCGGGTTGTCTCGGCATCCGGGGTGTTTGGGCGAAATTATGGGGAAATCTCGGCCACGTGACCGGTTCGGAGACCGCTGCCCGACTCCATTCGGAGCCGGGACCGAACAACCATGCAAGCTAAGCTTCTCTGATTGGCTGGTCAAACAATATTCCGACGCCACTAAGCACCAGCAGCCGACGCAGCCAATAACCTTCGACCTGTTAGAAATGTGCCGCGACACCCCCTGACACCGCCGATTGCTTGCTTATCTTTGTGGTATAATTCCAAGATAAGTTATCGAAAACTGTCTTCAACTTTAAAAACAGTTCAATTCAACCTCCTGCAATGAATCGCGTGGGGATGCGGCGGCTTTCGCTGCTGCAGGCGTCCGGGCGACGCGTCTTGTCGTCTGTATCCCTTGCCACAACCAGAAGATGGCCAATTGCGTCGACAGGGCCCGCTCCGTCTCTCTCGCGGGTGCTAAGGGCGAGGCCATTGAGCACCACGACACCATTCAGAAACGACGGTCAAGACGATGAGCAGACGGGCTCATACAGCGAAGCTGACCACGAACATGCCGTCATTTCAACCTTCGATCTCTTCTCCATCGGCATTGGCCCTTCTTCCTCTCACACTGTCGGACCCATGCGCGCTGGAAACATTTTCGTCAATGACTTGGTTGAAGCCAACCTGTTGCACAAAGTCAACAAGATTCGCGTCTCCATCTACGGGAGTCTTGCATTGACTGGTGAGGGCCACATGACGCCCTCCGCTCTCCTCCTTGGTCTGGAAGGTGCTGATGTCGAGACTGTCAACACGGGCTATGTGCCCACGCGATTCACCGAGATCAAAGACACCAAGAAGATTCATCTGGGCCGCTGGCTCGCGAAAGATGGCAACAAGGGAAAAGAGATCGACTTCGACTATGAACGCGAATTCGTCTGGGAATGGGGCCGTAAGCTGCCCATGCACAGTAATGGCATGCGCTTCACCGTCTTTGACAAAGAAGGCTACGTCTTGGCGACCAACGACATGTTCAGTGTTGGCGGTGGCTTTGTCGTCAACGGTGCACTCTCCATCGCACCAGAACAAACCCTCTCACCAAATGCTCCAGCTCAGCTCGAAGCGTCCGATCCGCAGGCGGAACCGGCTGGAAGGCACCCTGCTGACTTGGCCGAGAACATGTACTACAAGGAGATTCGGCGCTCTGATGCCGCCGGAGATCGCAAGACGGGTACCGAGATCAAGCCCATTGATGCTGCCGTTATTGAGCCGGCCGCGCTTCTCGGCGATGACTCGACAAACACCTCCGAGGCCAAGACAGACATTTCGACAGACGTCAAGTCCGAGACCAAGAGCACCACTTCTCCGCATCCGCGGTACCCGTTCCGGGATGCCGCTAGCTTGCTGTCATTATGCCGAAAACACAACCTTACCATTGCGCAATTGGTGTATGAGAATGAGAAGAGTCTCGGCTACACAGATGAGGACATCTACCGGAAGCTGTTTAAAATTTGGGGCGTTATGGATGCCAGTATCCTGGAGAGTGTTCAAGCGCCCGCGGGCTCGAAATTGCCTGGCTCTCTCAAGCTCCATCGGCGAGCACCAGCACTGTACCAGCGGTTGACGAGGGGCTTGTATCCCTCCTCTGCCAGCGACACGACAGCGGCTCGTCTCCAAAGCAAGTGGGCATCACCCGAGCCACAAGAAAGTGATGATGGAGCATTGCCTTCCCCGACAGCTGTATCCAAGACATCTGCTTCTTCCAATACACCGGAGCAAGTGAAGAGCATAGGCATCCGCAAACGCCACCCCCTCGTATTCACGGCTCATTGGACCATCCGATCGCCCCGTCCCCATCACGCCGGACTACATTCCCGACCATGGATTACTTGGCTGTGTATGCCATTGCTGTGAACGAGACTAATGCAGGTGGCGGCCGGATCGTCACCGCCCCAACCAACGGTGCTGCAGGCATCATTCCCGCTGTTCTCAAGTACACGATCGAGTTCATCAGCGATGACCTGGAGCGAGACATTCCCACGTTCTTGCTCACAGCTGCTGCCATCGGCATGCTGTACAAGCGTGGAGCTACCATCTCTGCTGCCGAAGGTGGATGTATGGCTGAGGTGGGCGTGGCTTGTTCAATGGCTGCTGGTGCATTTGCTGCATGCATGGGTGCAAGCCCCGAGACGATTGAGCAAGCTGCCGAGATTGGTATCGAACACAACCTCGGACTCACCTGCGACCCTATCGGTGGTCTGGTCCAGGCTCCCTGCATCGAGCGAAACGCCTTGGGAGCCACAAAGGCCATCTCCAGTGCCAACTTGGCTCTGAGCAGCGAGACTGGAACCCAGCGAGTGAGGCTCGACGATGCCATCCGGGCCATGCGACTCACGGCCAAGGGAATGAGAAATGAGTTCAAGGAGACGAGTCTGAGCGGGTTGGCGACCAGTGTGCACATTAATATTCCTGTCAGCGTGCCTGACTGCTAGAGATTTCCTTGCGCGATGCTTAAAAGAACTGGGACTTTGTTGCAGTA
The DNA here is from genome assembly GCF_023522795.1 of Fusarium solani. Lineage (NCBI taxonomy): Eukaryota > Fungi > Ascomycota > Sordariomycetes > Hypocreales > Nectriaceae > Fusarium > Fusarium solani. Next base: position 1,147,561 of record NW_027072149.1, read on the forward strand.
TCGTGTTTACTGTGACTGCGCATGCATGACAGACCTGGTTGACCTGATTTGAAACCGGCTTTGATACCGACCTCAGTGTGTCTTCGACCGGGGAAAACTGGCGCTTTGGGTATTGTTGCTTTATAAACGGCTCGTCGTGCTGCGGTCTCCTAGTTCAAAGTAAAAACGAAATGGATCAGGGGCACTTCTTGGGAGTGAAGAAGTAGCATGAAAGCGAAACTAGATTCATTGCTGTTGTGCCTGGCACTCTTGTATTGAAGAGAGGCCACTGCGTCCACAGTGGGAGGGAGCATACTGTGCGGCCCATCACAGTTGTGTTGAAACACTTTCCTGAAAGTAAACACAGGCATGTGATCACATTTGTTATTGGCTTCACTGCATTTTTAGCAGCCCTCGAAGGCTCGAAGGGCGGAGGCGACGTGGCCATATCCTCCTCCCTTGATCGGCAACCCCAAGATTGTGCATGCGGTTGAGTGTTGATTGCCATGGGATTGGCTAAAAAAAGAAAAAGAAAAAAATCCATGACTGCTGCCTCGTGCTTGTCTCAGCTCATTTTCGTCCTTGCTTGCCATCTCACACCTACTGAAGGATTGCCCACGTTCTGAGCCCTCACTCAACCCGCAGAGCCTCAGCCAAGCTACCCACTTGCTCGAACGCTACAGCTGGTAAGCCTGCCTTCTATTTAACCAGTCAAACCCAAGTAGTTTGAGGTGGCCGTCACCGAGTGGAATGTACTAAACGAACCGATAGCATAGGAGCCCTTTATACTGAGGGGGAACAATATACCTATTCTAGAAGTCAATGTAATGTTAACTATTAACACCCTCCCCTTGGATATTCAGAACAGATACTCGCCGTATCAGGCGGCTCCAAGAGCCCCGATGGAGGGAGCCGGGGTAGAAGATGTGCGCGTGGCCGTTGCACTTGCAAGCCCGATGGACGACTCTAGGATGAACGATATGATGATTGCGACCAGGGGCCGCCTCAGGATCCATCAAGATATGGCTCCTAGCAGACCAGCGGCTTGGCCTACTCCAGGGATGAGATATCGAACGCTCGAAAGTTTCCTGAATTTCGAAGGAGAGTCCAGACCTTTGGAGCCTACTGACGCCAACGACTATCCTGAACTCAACGCGGCTGGCTGTTCCTTCGAGGACTGGAATGAACACTGGGAATATCCGAAAATAGACCCGGAACTGTGCGATTGCAACGGAAATTCTGCTACCAACTCTACGGAAGATGGGGAGGATGCCCCCGGAGACCCCGAGCCACCGTCAATGGGCACGAACCATGAGCCCAATCTCCAAGCGACCTAGGCATGGATCAGAAGACGATGTCAATGAAAATCCAGATGAGCCTGTCATCAAGCGTCAGAGGCCAAATAGAGGTACTTCGCCTGACGCTTTGGCGTGTCCCTTTTTCAAATACAGGCCAACCAAGTTTCAGGAGTGCCGTTGCCGCAAACTCACCAGTATCAGCCGTGTCATACAGCATATCTCACGTGCCCACAAGAAACCCCCTCTCAGACATTTGATAGCGACGATGCTCGCGATAAACATCCCATCGAACGAGCGTGCCAAGTTGGTGAACATGTTGTACCGGACGGAATCACACGCTCTCAAGAGGACGGGCTTCGGTCGCGGAGTGGCACCAGGAATATGTCGGTGAGTGACCGGGACCCCAAAGCCCAAGTCTATATATATCAGCGATTGGAAAGCTGAGGTGATCGAGGCCTAGACCTAACTGATATGTATGAAGATAGATGAAAGAAATACAAGAGAGCGATTGGGCAATGCTGCCCATTTCGAGAGAATTGCCTGTGTATCCTGCATGCTACTATCTTTGTTGAGTATAGCACTCACAAAACTCAAGATCTTGCTCACAGTCTTTGAGATTGACTGTAGCCGCTGTTCTCTGGTGTCAATCTTATCCGCCGTAGCTTCAACATCGCAACGGCGCCTTTTTCATCCCTTCCTGCCCCTTGCTGAGCAGCCATTTGCAAAAACTCCACTACCTGCTTCTTGTTCTTCTGTTGCGCGAGATCCAACGCAGTCTCCCCGTTCTTGTTTTGCCCTCCTATATCAGCCCCCGCATCCACGAGAACGCGAAGAATGTCCATGTTTCCTCTCTCAGCAGCCATCATGACAAGCGTACACTCGTCATGTTGCCAGCGGTAGTTGACATCGCCACCGTGCTGGACGAGCAACTTGAATAGCTCCGCGTTTCCGCAGTACAATGCCCAGTACATTGCATTTCGGCCGTCATTGCTAGCATGGTTTGGGTTGGCGCCTGCTTTGAGAAGTTCTCTGGCCACCCCGAGGAAGTGATTGGCGCAAACGCCAATTAATACGATTTCACCTATAAAAGGGTTAGTGACGGCTGGAAGCTCCATGTTGGTGTACCTACGATTAGAGGTGCTGAGAACGTGATTCGGGTCGGCTCCTAGTTCCAATAACAACTTGATCATTTCGGCATCGTTCATGACTCTCGCCGTTAGATGGAGTGGAGTAGCCCCTTGAGTAAGGGTTTTTTGTATCTCTTGTTGCCTTGGTAAGCTGGGGCTCAGTTTCGGTATCGTGCTTGCAAGAAGCCATTCGTTTAGATCGGCCCCTTGCTCCGAAAGAAATCGTAAAGAAGGGACATTCTGATGTAATAATGCGTAAAAGAAGAGCGACAGCCCTAGATACTGTTAGGTTTTGAAGCTGAATGACCACCTTGGGTTCACCTACCAGTCTCGTCCTTGAACTTCGGGTCAAACCCCGAGTCAAAAAGAATTTGGAGGCTTCTTGTATCCCCTGCTCGAATCGCCGGATGCAGAAAAGTGCATTGATCGGATGGGTTGAGTGTCCTAGAAAGTGCTTGAAAGAGACCAGTTCGCCCAGGGATTTCGCCCTCTCCGGCTAGTAGTCGCCTCAGCTCCTCCACGGAGTCACCAATATCACATCCACTGTCGACAAGCAACTCAGCAAACTCATAGGAGGGCAATGACATAGCCAATCGGAGTGGACTTCGTAGGTGAAAATCTTTGGTGTTGAGCTGGGCTCCATTCTTGATCAGGAGTTGTCCCATGGCCACATCGTTGTCAAAGGCGCAGTAATGAAGGACGGTGAATCCTTGTTTCGACCTCCCCGTGAGACCCACGCCTCTAGAAATGAGGGCACGGACATATTGCTTATTCTGGCTGCGTACGGCGTCGAGCATGGCTTCGGGGTTGTCCATGTTGAAGAGATCATCACCGCCTGCTAGGGTATCGGAAGTGCTTCAGTTGGTTAGCATGATGTTTACCCGTCTGGTTGTTCTGCACTTACTTAGATGCCCCAGCTCCCTGACCAGGGTATTCGATACCAGGTGTCTGATCCATAAAGTTCCTCATCACGAAACCGGCGTCACTCTGGCCATCTCTGACCGAGTCATTGTCGACATCTTTCTCGATCTGTTTTCGGAACTCCTCTCCCCGGACGATATCTTTGAAGTCAGACATGATTTTCTCGTAGAGCTGGCCTATATCGGACTTGATTTCGTCGAGTTTCTTCCCCTCGAGGTACCTGAATGAGTGTCAGCGAAAAATCTCATCGTCCCTCAGTGTCTTCTTCACTTGCCCATGCAGACTAGTTATCGTCAGGTTCAAACCAGCTTTCCCTTCACTGAGCCTTCCTCTCAAATCACGAAGCTCGCTCTTCTTCAGATTCCACTCAACCATTCTGATAAACTTATTTCCTCCCGATGCCTTCTGGACGAGAGGATTCAGGAAAGTCCGAATATCCTGCATAGACTTTTCGCAGGTCCCGAGTTGCCCCTTCAGCGCCCTCGTTAATGATGGGGCTTCAACATGTTGGTATTGTTCCGACAGCTCATGCGTCGTGTCTAGAACGGCGGCAAGGTTGGCAACGTCATCTTGGAGGTGGAGGATGTCATCTGGGGCATCGCGAATGCCTTGGACGAGGGAGTTGAGTCGGAGTGCAACTGTCGCAGTGATTTGGATGATGCCGATGACACTTCCGACGATTCCAAGTGCCTCTGCCATGCTGATGAGCTGTCTCTCCCAGTCAAGTTTGAGTGTCCGGGCTGCTAGATTGGGGTTACGTAGAGCTGTGGTGGATCGAAGAACTGCGGAGAATCACTGATGAAGCGGTTCCATCGACAAGAGCAGCGATTTATTGTCGCAACGTTCGCAAAGTTGAACAAAGAGGTAAACGGCCGCCTGGGGGCTGTGCAATGGCGAGGCCCTGCAGGGAGTTGGAGAGGCCTGCAAGTTTTGGACGCTTGGATTGGCTGGCTGCAGGCGCAACGCCAGGTTTCCACCCTTTTTCTTACAGCCTGCATCTTTTCAAGTTGATCCCTGCCGTTGGTGAATCTTCAGGCCTCCAAAGCCATCTCTGTCTCAATTTGTGGTAGGTAGTGATACGACGTCGGTCCAGACCCTGGTAGTGTAACGAGGCTTGCTGTAGATCCTAATCATCTGCCTTCCGCACCGTTTTCGCCCCCAGCAGTGTCTCACAGTCGCGCACACTTATGCAACAGCTCTGTTGGGGGAGAAACCAGCAGACCAGAGCTTAGAACAGAGACTGCCAGGTTCTGCTCAGAGTAGGCTATTTGCAAACCTGACGCTGACTGGCCGTGCTTTGGTTGGCATGCCTTTCAATGAACGGTGAAGCCTTGACTGGATCTCGCAGCTCTGATCACTTTCAATCCTTTGATATAGATACCTTACTTAATAATCATTCTGGCTGAGCTTGAGATTTCCGAAGCCTCAACTCCTCTCGCACAGCCTTGTGGTGTCTCCTTACTGATACACAGCCATCCCATGTTTATTGGCAATCCGAAGATCAAACATAAGCACTGCTAACCACGCCATACAATATTCTCTTACTTAATCCTATACATAGCTCATAGCCTTTCGATGTGTCGGCGCGATGAGATGGCTTCCAGCCTGAGCGCTTTTAGGAGGTTTTCTTCCAGACCCCATGCAAATGAACAACGTTTTCCAAAACATGGCGTTCAAAGTCAAACGCCAAGAAAAGCAAGAACTAAGACACCGGCTGGCTCTTTTCCGACTAAGCTCTCGTTTACTTTTAGACGCCCTCAAAAGATTTCATTCAGCCGTTTGCATCCGTCCAAACTTTTGTTCATGGACGGTCCACTAAGACATAACGATGTTGGTGATGAGTGGATATTTTCTAGGCATCACTGGGGGCGGCAAACGAAGAGCAGACTGCGACAGGGGCGAGGATCGATATTAGGCTACGGCTACGTACCTATCCGCATAGTAACGCGACATCGGCCCTGGGCATTGAAGCATGAGCAAGCCAATAATACCTAGTCAGGCAGGGATAGGAGACCCATCGACCCTGGCCAATTCATCGCAGACGCGGTCACACACGTATTGAAAGCCTATAGCAAACATGTTGGGAGAGATGGCTGGTAGCAAACAAATCTCACGGCCAGTCAGCAGGGTGCTTACACGAGGAGCTGAAAAGCGGTGGGTGCAACCATCAACGCCACAACATCCCGCATGCTGGGATGCATAACCCTGTTTGCTTTCAACCCATCCCTAATACCCACGGAGCATGAGACGATGGAGTTAAATTGGACATCGACGAACTCGAAGACGCAAAGAATTATATTGAAACTGATTCTCACGGGGCTAAAGTCTCCTTCAACACTCCCAGGAAGCCCCTTAGAATTTGGAGGGCCGGTGGATGTTGTGTAACCTTTGGTGGAGTCGGCTTGTTTGTTTGTGCAGCCTCCAGAGCACCTTGCCGCTACAATCACTCTAGCGTGCATGATTTGTGACAGATGAGCATTTCTCATATGCTGTGGTCTCTCAACCATCGACTCATAAGGTGGCTGCACCCAGAACCCCCATCCATCTCACCTCCTCCTTCAACTATCTAAAGCTTGTTCACCCAATCCCATCAGGCAAAAATGACTGGCCAATCACCCCAGTCACGATCCCTAATCCAGCGTATCAACATAGAGACAGAGAGATGTTTGACAGTCCTTAACAAACTACCACGGCCGGCCCAAAGAAACGCACGCGCATTGCACGCTGTTGAGGCCAAACTCGCCGCGGCAGACACAGAAGAAGAATGCCAAGTTTTACGAGCGGAGAGGAGACGACTCGTCCGCGAGAGAGAGTCAGGTCTGGAAGAAGCGACAAGGGACTGGCACGACGAAACTAATGATGTCGTGGAGGACCTAGTCACTATCATCCTCAAACCCATTCTAAGGAAAATTGAGTCTCACGTCGCCAAGAGTAGCCGTGATACTACTCAATCCGACACCCCCAGCGGGGTTGATCAAATTGCAAGCCCACGTACACCGACAATGCCAGCGACACCGGTGTCTGAGACCAACGAAGCGCAAGGCCTATCCACCGCCTCCACCATCCTTGCTGCTGACCAGGTTAGTGACATACTCCGGATGACCTTCTGTGACCCGAAACTCACGATTATAGCCATCCAACAAGAGAAAGGCGAGTCCTAGTCGCCCAACTGCTCCGAAAAGACAACGACGCGGGCGAGAGAAGAATACGATAACATTTGCCGAGGTCTTCCGTAACGGCAATGCACCAGTCAAACGCATCATCGTGCAATATCCTCCCGATTACGGTAAGTGGTACATCATACGATGCCAGAGGCACAATGTCAACTTCAAGGAGAACCCTCTCAAAGCAGCATCACGCCACATCTGCCAGAGCAAGCATCCCAATATGCCACGGAACTATGTATCAGTCATCAAGACGATGGGATATCAAGTTTTGGATTGTGATGAGGATCTCGCTGAGCAGAACAATGCTGTCGCCAGAGAGGCGTTTGGAATTCGCAGCCAACCTCGCTCTGCAGATAGCATTGAGGTGGGGTATGATACTATCGCCCCGGTGCCCGAGAGGCCATTTCGCGATGATGATGGCGATTATGAAGAAGAAGGTGGCGGTGAATATACACTCGAAACCAGCAGCTCAACTCGACGTCGGAGCTTCATGGTAATCACAGACCCGACACCCGGGGAGGTCTACCAAGTCTACTGGAGAATGTTGAAAAAATGGACCGCGGCGATTGTCCTCCCACTTGAGAACCTCGAAAGATTTGGTGTCGAAGACTCGATCGAAAGCCTCGGGCTGCTCAAGAGCCTCCCTTCATGTTATACGTACGACTCCTTGGCCAAAACGTTCCGGTGGAGCAAAGCGTACGAGACCGACGGTAAATATATCTCTAAGCGAGAGTTTCCCGTCATGTTCTTCAATGGCGCCCCATTTCCTGACATGAGCGAGGTTGCTTGGGTCCCAGCCAAGGATTTAAAACCTCCTGAGATATGCGCGCTGGAGCCTGCTGTTCAAAGGCAGGTTCTGGATTTTCTGGCGGCTAGAGAGGCTGAACAAGAGGGAGTTGGCGAAGACCAGTCAGAAGAGAGAAGTGTCGAAGAGTGGTCGGAAGAGAGAGGTGTTGAAGAGGGGCCAGAAAGAACAAGTTCTGGGGAAGAAGATGGTAAGCAACCCCTGGGCAATACTGGATGAGCATTACTGACACGACAAGATCCTCGGCAAACAATCCAGCAAGATGGATCCTTCCAGTCGTCAGCTCAGACTGTCCCCATGGAAGAAGAGGAAGCAGAAATTTCACAACCTGCCCCGAATGTGGAATCCAGAGTTACCGCACCCATAGTCATTGACCTGACTGAGGAAGACTCAGAGGAGGACGAAGAATCTGTCCTGGATAAGGATACCCCATCGGATCAGGAACGGTCGGCAGATTCTGCTATTAACGAAGCTATTACGGACGAGGAACCAGTAGCTGCGGAAGACCACTCTCAAGCGGAACCTGAAGATAGGGATCTTTCCATGGACACAGCGCCCAGCACCGACAGCACAATTACGGATCCACCAACACCTGTGGTGGGTCAGTCGCCAGTTGCTGAGCAGGAAAGCATCCTTGGCCTTCAACCGACACCCTCAATGACTCCGGAGGCGACTTTAGTCGCGCAGCTCGCGTGCAGAATGGTGGAACAGGGAGACAAGAACATCGAGCCTCAACTTACGCCGACACAGGCAGATGCAGAGCTGGCCTTGCAATACTCTCGCCCAGAGAGACCTCAAGAAACCCCCCACATCACGCAGAGCTCGCCTAATATCCACAGGGATCAAAGACACCATGCTATGACTACTGTTATCCAGGACAGGCCGAGACACGCGCATTCAGTCCACCCCATCCCTCGGCCACAGACCGTGGGTCCAAGTTCAGGTCAGTTGCCTGAGCTCAGGGTCCAAACGGACCACCAAGAGAAGTCCGCCTGCCGATTGCCATCAATTCAGAATCTACTTGAAGGCCCTCAAATGGGTGGCTTGGACAATAGTCAGCCCGGAAAAGCGATCCAGTCCCCAATGATGCCACCAAGCCCATACACTCCGGGATCCTCTATCCCCAATCATCTGCGCCCTGATGAAACACCAGCCCATCCGACATCGGTCATGACGTCGCCCCAGCTCACACCTCAAGCGACTTCTTTCCGCCGCTGGAATTGGCTTTCGTGCTTCACCCAACCTGTCGCGGAACAACTCCAACTAGCAAGCGGATCGCCTGCTCCTGCGAGTCCCAGAGACTTCATGGACCCCATGGGTCGCTTGCAATGTCCATTTTGCAGGATTCATGTGTTGCAGCTTGATCATTTCACTCAGCACTTGCAACACCCATGCTGAAGCATTCTGGTAGGGCAAGCTTCCCCGAATATGTCTGCTACTAGAAGAGGATAGGTGGAGTGGGAAGGCCCTGTCACGGTGTTTAGTCGCAATGGGGTGTATTTATTCTACACAGAGAAACAATAGGGAATGTGTGAAAAGATCAAAAGTGTTGATTTGCTGTGGAGGACATCAACATCTTTTTGGTAGCTCATGGTGTGAAAGGGTGGGACATTAGACCCGTGGACCTGGACATGGATCTATGTCTTTCGAAAAACAAGGGCCCTATGACATGGCTTATTCTTTCAATTGGGTGCCAGGGCCGAGACTAGAGTCTGAGCTATGTCTTGACAAGCTAACATAGGCTCCCAAATGATTCGTAGATTCTCAGTCAACAATGCTCTACTCGATGATGTGTTCCATAGCGCCTCTTTCTCAAGTTTCCTCTCTCGCCCTATGCCCTCCACCATCTTCCACCTATCCTAATTTGAGCCTGGCTCAACATGATCCATCTTTTTATTTTTCTTGGGCTTGATGAGGAAAGATACGAGAAACACAACCCCCGCTAGGGATGTGTAGAATGCCCACATGATACGCAAGCCGTCCATGTAGTCTTGTTTATCAGTGGTAGCAGATCCCTCGTCGCGTGAGACGGACGTCAAGTTTCCACCACCGACAGTCCTCTGGATCAGCACTGTTCCCACAACGATAGAAATCGACGTGAAGAGACTTCGTAGAAACGTGTATGCCGACATTGTCGCCGTCAAATCTTTGTGGTGGACATGACTCTGCAGGGCAATCATGGGGTTCTGGAACAGCACTCCAGATCCCATACCAGCGATAAACTGGAAGACTATGATCTTGGCCCACTGGACAGTCTGAGAAAGATCAATGAATAACCCGGTGCCTAACGTCATCAGGCCAGCTCCAATGGTGATGAGAATCTTGAAGTTGCCTGTCCTGCGGACGATATACCCTCCAAGCAGCGTTACAAAGGACATCGGAAGGATAAGGGCAAAAAGCGTGACTCCAGATATAATGGGTTTAAATCCAAGAATGACCTGGAAGTAAAGCGGGAGGAAGAAGTCGTAAGAGATAAAGATGAACGAGTGTAAACACGCAACCGTGAACGAGGCGATATTCGTCGTGCTCTGAAAAATGCGGAGGGGGATGATGGGCGTTTTGGCAAACCTGGCTTCCCAAGCCATGAATAGAGCCAAGAGGGCGACTCCAAAGACTATCAAGCAAATGACTAGAGCTGAGTTCCAGGGCGCAAGGCCACCAGATCCGGCCTCGAGTCCGTAAAGGAAGCAGATGGTGCCCCCGATGATGAGGACGAATCCCATCCAGTCAAGGCTGCGCAGTCCATCCACAACGGACTCTTTCTCGATGTCGATTTTGAGCGTGAAGAAGAGGACGACCAATGCGACGGCATCGAACGGCAGATTGATGTAAACTAGTCTGACATCAGCTTTCGAGTCGGGGTATTAGGTCAACAGGTAACTCACAGCACCATCTCCAACTAACGGCTTGTGCAAAGATGCCACCTAGCACAGGTCCAACAGCACTGGCAATTCCGAAAACAATACCTGTGAGGCCGTAGTATTTCGCACGCTCTGCGAGGGCAAAGAGGTCGCCAATGATGATGGTGATGAGCACAGTGGAGCCCCCACCACCAAGTCCCTGGACCACCCTCCCGGCGATGAGTGTCGTACTTGAATGGGCCAGGGCACAGACAAGACTGCCTCCCATGAATATTGCCGTCGAGACCATTATGGTGGGCTTCCGACCGAAAATGTCTGAGAGCTTTGCCCAGACTGGCGTCGACGCCGTCGTGGACAGGGTGTAGCCACTACCGATCCAGGCATATTCTCGAGCGGTGACACCGAGTTGATTGGCGATAGTCGGCAGTGCAGTCGAAGTAATGGTAATGTCGAGAGCTGAGAGGAAGAGTGTCAGACAGAGCGAAAGCATGATCAGGCGACGCCTCCATGTCCCTATCTTGGGGGGCTGATACGAGGTGCCAGTCTCGACCGGCTCGAGACAGGCCCCTGTCACATCCTTTTCCTGCTGAAGTTGTGAATGGTCCGCCATGATTATCGTGAGCTTGACAATGAAACGAAAAACCTCGATGGATCATGCTAGAAAAGCTGCAGGTGATCGGTCTGTTGACCCTGTTTTCTAGCTTCGGTTCGTTTCGGTTCGGCTAAGGAGGGTCTTGCGATTCGGCCAACCGAGCCTGTTCCACCGCTGGCAATAACAGACGATCGTGATATAATTCAATGACTCAGGAAAAACTGTATTCTTACTTTCGCTTTGTTTTGACGCATTCGGGTTTGATGTGTACGCCCAGTTTGTCGCGCTCGGGTAAGACCATCGAGATAGATGTTCGGAGGGAGGGGGGAGGGAGTCTAGGGGTCCAAGCTAACGCAGCTTCATTAGGACTTAGGTGATACCGTATCGATGCTAGGTAGCTAAAGTCCCGGTGGACTCATCGAGTTCGTCTAAACGAACAAAAATGATGAAGGGCTCCACACTCAGGGAGCTACTTGAGTGATCCTACGACAGTTGTGTGGCAAAAAGAAATGCCCAACTAGCCTTATCTCGAGAGTGAGTTACCACCAGCAAAAGAATATACCAAGCCAGGTCAGCAAAAGAATCACAACAACTGTAACTATCAAACTGGTCTTTGACGGTACACCAGGGACTCGAACCCTGAGCCTTAGTCTTAGGAGGACTACGCGCTACCATTGCGCCAGCATACCTGAGCGATTCTAATGGCTAGTCATTGACTGCAACGTCGCCGTAACGCGTCTCAAGAGTATGACCACTCGGGCCAGCCACATCGCTTCAAAAGCGTCACACTCTATTCGCGACGCATAGAAAAGTCTTAGGAAAGTTACGATAGCTGTATCTATACCAATCTCCATTCAGGAGCCACAATGACCGACAGGGATCAAGTATGGAGAAGGCTATGTGGGCACCAGTCAAGGACTTTCATTCATGGCCGCGTTCACTCTAAGGATGTCAAGCCTGTGTCTATTAACTATCATCTATAGCTCAACAAAAGGGAGAATGACTCTGCTAGGATAATCACCACCGAAGTGAACAGTATGGCGGCCCTTGTTCTTCTCGCTATCCGGCCTGGGCTTGGAAAACGCAGTCACTTCTGTGAACCCGGGATACTGCCCCAAAACATCGAACTGGATGCTCTCCCCGGCCTGATAGTCAACACCCATGGCCCAGATACCAATCTCCAGCTTGACAACCTCACCCTTTGGGATCAACTGCGCCTCATCGTGTGGGTGGAAAGGGAACTGTGAATGCATTGAGCGGGTAGAATCAATCTTGCGATGAGAGGCTCGAAGAATTCCCATTGAGCCGTTGTGCAGTGTGAGGCTTATACGCTCTTTCTCGGACATTTCCTCAACTGTCTTGACGGGAGTCCTCTCGATGGGGAACTGCAGGTGGCTCAGCTCCTTGCCTGTCTTGTCAAGCTTGCGTAGCTGAACAAATACAACCATGTCATCTAAAGCATCGCAGCTCATGTACAACTCTGCCTTAGGAATGCCCAAAATCCGTGTGGGCTTGTCGAAAGTGTATCGGAACTTGGAGATAGACCATCGGTCCTCAGAATCGTGAGAGGTAGTACCAGTGGAAGGGAGCTCGTCGAGAAGACTGCCATCAGATCCAAGATACAAGGAACGGTAGTCAGTGTTTGGCGAAGGAAAGTCGGCCAACTCGATGTTCTCCTCAACACGGCCTTGGTCATATTGGAGGGTCGCCCAACGGACTCGGGGCGTCTTCTCCCAGTCGTTGTCGATGCCTTTGAGATACTTGTCAAAGTATTTCTGAGACGATGTTAGTGGCGGTCTTGACAAGAGATGCTGGCATAGAATGCTTACCTTGAGCTCTGGGTAGCTCTCCCTTTCGCCATAGAGCTCAAACCACTCCTGATGACCACACCACTTGATCCACTTCTTATCACTCTTCAACTCCATCCAGCCTCGCACAGCGCCCATAGTATGGATCTGGCTGAGGTCGGACCCGGTGATGAAGACAGGAATGTCAATCTTGCTGAAATCAACACGCTTGTCGTTCCAGTAAGCATTGGCAATGGGGCTGCGGCGATACATCTCAGCAAAGTCTTCCACACCATGGTTGCCCTTGATCACCAGCGTTGTGATGAGGTCAAAGTTGCTCATGGTGAACCATCCACCCCGGCAAAACTGCTCTCGGAAAATGTCCCCGCAGCCCTCCCAAGGCGCAATTGCCTTCAAGGATGGAGGCTTCTGGGCGGCGGCGTGCCACTGCATAATGGCCAAATAAGAATTACCAGCCATTCCCACGCTTCCATTGCACCAAGGCAGCTTCGCGAGAGCTTCGATGACATCATGTGCATCTTCACCCTCTTGAGCACCCATGCAGACAGCGTCACCGTCGCTGTCTCCAGCGCCACGGGCATCAACATTGGCTATGGCGTAGCCTTGGTTCACCCACCAAGCAGGGTCGAGGCCTTCAAACTTTTCCAGACCGCTGACATCTTCGCGTTTGAGGCAGCATGCCCAGACGCAGACATTGAAGATCATGTCGAGTGCAGAGTACTTTTTGCCATAAGGAGACCATGAGATGATGACAGGTACTTTCTCATCACCGGTAGGACGGAAAACATCGGCGTAGAGCCTGCAGCCATCGCGGACAGTGATCTCGACGTCGTGGTCAACGCGGATGTCCGAGTCAAGTGCCCTGGCTTTGAATGGCGCTGAGCCTTTCTTGAGGACTTCTGACTTGCCGATAGTTGGCTCAACGTAGCCATTGACGCCCACCTCTGGCTTGGTGAGGGGTTTGAATGCAACTTGAACGGGAACGGGCATTGTTGCAAGGTGGAATGACAGGGATGAGTAAGGGGGAAGAATAAGAACAGCCTAGAGGTTGAGTTGACTAGGTGACTGGCTGATGAGGGATCTGAAAGTAAACTAGGAGGGACAGGATGAGGTTCGGTCGATTGATACGTGGTACCTGGGTGGGAGTTGACGTTGGCTTTAATTAGTTGATGATCATGCATCAATTGCCGTGTCACTAATGCCGACTACACAGACCAGAAGAAGTCGAGACCTCTCCACATCCCGCCTCGTGATTACAACTAAACATCATTGTTTGGCCGTGTCATCTCGGTTGAAGTTATCCCCACGGGGTAAAGTGAGGGGGAACTTGCGGGGTGTGTAAGACTCATTTTCGGTTCGATCACGAACCGAAATCCGAACCGAACGGAAACGACCCGAAGGAGGAGGAGTTGAGCTTACCCTTGCACTATCTCCCTAGGATGCTTGCCGATACCGACATTGGAGAGCCCCGAACCGAGTGGGCCACATCGGAGGGGCATCTTTAGCCTCAGATCTTGACTTTCTTGGGTTTCACGACCGAGATATAACTACCTTGAGCCTCATGACCTGCATATTCTTCGCTTCTCATCAACACACCTCCACACATCTTGAACATCACCATCTTCAGCTTGCACTTACCCCAAACCATTCGTCTTTCAATCTCTCCCAACATGTCGACCACAATGGCAATGACCCAAACCGTCGCTGCGCGGTTTGAGACCAAAGACCTCGTCGACTTTGACACCAGTGTCACATACGGCGACTGGAGAGATGAGTTCCACAAGCACGGCTGTGTCCTCATCAAGAACGTCATCAGCCCCGAGCGAGCTCAGTACTACTGCGACAAGCAGATCGAGTGGCTCAAGAATTTTGATCTCGGCTTTGATGAAAAGGATCCCAGCACCTGGACCGCTGAACACCTCCCCGTCAGCTTCAAGGGTGGCATGTACTACTCGTACGGTGCTACGCATGAGAAGATGGCTTGGGAGGCTAGAACGGAGCCCAAGGTTGTTGAGATCTTTGAGAAGCTCTGGGATACTAAGGAGCTGCTCTGCTCGTTTGACGGCCTCAACGTGTCCATGCCTAACCGCAAGGACATCTCTTGGAGCCCTTGGCCACACTGCGACCAGAACCCTGAGCGCAAGGGGTAAGTGGACTGCGACCGGCAGTGGATAAGACTAACTAGGTGTGAAATAGTATGCAAGCAGTCCAGGGTCTCTTGAACTTTGCCCCCAACGGACCCAAGGACGGCGGTCTGATGCTAATGAAGGGCTCCTCCAAGCTCTTCAACGAGTTTTTCGCCCACAAGCGCGAGTCAGCTGACCACGAGGATGCTCCTCCTCCCGAGATCAAGTACATGGATCTCTTCATCTTTAGTGAAAAGGACGTCAAGTGGTTCGCGGACAAGGGCTGTGAGATGATCAAGGTCAACATGGAGCCCGGTGACTTTGTCCTCTGGGACTCGCGCACGATGCACTATGCGAGATTTCCCGAGGGTGATCAGATCCGACATGTGCAGTATATCTGCATGACTCCTAGGAAATTTGCTACTGAGGAGGCTCTCGCGGCCAAGAAGTACTGTTTTGAGAACTTTGTTGGCACCACCCACTGGCCTCACTGGTACGTATCATGTTCTCCAGTTCGATTGCGTGCTAATATTTGCCACAGCAACATCCGCATTGCTCAAGAGAAGCCTATGAGGAATGGCGAGGTCTGTCCCAAGTACAGGACGGAACCTTTTGAGAAGCCTGTTGTGACGGACCAGGTGCTGCGACTGGCGGGTGTCAAGCCTTACACGGAGTGATGGAGGATAGAGGAATGCATCTTCAGCTGCTTAGTTAGAAAAGCAAATTGACTCTGTCTTGATTAAACTACTCGCTCTCTCTGTGTGTCTTCGTCCCTCTCAACTTTCAAGAGTAAGCCGATCCAGCTGTGAGCCATCTGCCATGGGGCCGACACGGAGTGCACTACTTAGGGCATGTCCGTGATGTTTTGACGACTGCCAAGAGATTACAGCCACTCGCATTCGATAAGATGCTGATGAAATTTGATCATGACATTAGAAATGCAGCGTCCTGGATAGGCCAACCCGAACATGGGGACACCAAAAACGCGGGGGACGCAACTCGTCAGCCGAACGGTGCTCGGTTCGGCTCTGCTACCCCGGATTCTCTAGTGGCAATTTCGGTTCGTCCTCTTATCAAGCAACCAACAAAGCTTAGTTCCCTCTCCATTCGGGATGTGGCCCCCTAACAATGCGGGGAAGCCAGAGTTGTGGCGGGCTAAATGCCACCTAGCCAAGGGCGGAGGGGGGCTTCAACAGATTCGAAGCCAAGGAGAGGACTTTTTCACCTCCTTGGCCTTGGCCTTGACTTGGCCATTTCGTGTATAAAGCCAGCGTCGTTGGCATCGTTGAGGGATTCAGGACAAGACACACACTGACAACGAACTCGCGACGCAACAAAGGTTTTTACAATGGGTAGCGAATCTCACCCCATCGACATGAAGCAAGATTCCAGCCATGTCGAGAACGTCACTGTTGACGACCTCGAGGCTGTCCATGTTACAAAGTCCAAGGTCACTGTCAGCGGGACAGTGAAGCTCACCGAGGGAAAGATTGTTTACATTCCCACGCCTACAGCTGATCCTCGAGGTAAATACAGTTTCTGACAAGAGAAAACTTGCGTTGACAATTTGGAGATCCTCTCAACATGAAGATGTGGCAAAAAGCCATGGTTCTCGTAACCATCTCCCTCTGTAAGTCGCCTCACAGTCACAAACCATCCGCACCGCGAGTGTTGACAACAAAAAAGTCTCAACAATCGGTCTGGCACTCGTCTCCGGATTCGGAGGTCTCCTGGGCTTCTACATCCCCGGTTACGCGGCCGTCGGGAAGGGCTACGATGATATCACGCACTTGATGACATATCCGACCTTGTTCATGTAAGAAACTCGCTTCTTCTTGACTTTAACATCGCTAATCGCTTCAGGGGCATCGGTAACCTCATCGGAATGCCCCTCGGTATCGCCGTCGGCCGTCGAATCGTCCTCCTCGGAGCTACAGTCATCATGGTAGCCAGCGCCGGCTTGTGCGCTGGGGCGAAAACATACGAATGGCATCTTGGCGGACGCATCGTTCTTGGGCTGGCTGCTGGCCAGAGCGAAGCTCTCGTGCCCATGATCACGCAGGTGTGTGACAACCTGGTAACATGTGACTTCCAGGTTGGAACTAACTCCTAGATAGGAGATTTTCTTTCTGCACGAGAGAAGTCGATGGTTGATGGTCCAACAGTCGATCCAGACCATTGCCACAGCCGTCTTTGTCCTCTTTGCTGGTCCTATTGCCGGTGCCATCACTCCTGAGTGGTGGTATGGTCTCGGCACCTGTCTTGCTGGGCTCTGCTTTATCCTGGCTGTCTTCTTTGTCCCCGAGACGAAGTATGACCGCCCCGCATCATCATTCCAGGAGGCTGAGAGTGACGACACTGCAACCTCGGAGGATGGCAAGACTCTGACGGTCTGTACGGAACGCCCAGAGCTTGACTTTGTCAACTTTGAGCCGCGGACCTGGAAATCCGACCTGAGACTCTGGATTGGAAAGCCTGAGTGGAATAAGTTGTCCGAGATCCTTCTCGTGAGTATCTCCTTCTCACCAAGGTACACGTGGCTAACCATGATCAATAGCAAACCTTTGGGCTTCTCCTCTTCCCTAATGTTCTCTGGGCTATGTGCCTCAACGGTCTCACCATCGGAGTCAACATCGCTATTGGAACGACCTACGGAACCATCGTGACCAGCCCTCCCTACAATTGGCCGCAGACCTCGGCAAGCTACGTCAACGCTGGACAGATCGCCACATCTCTGGTTGCCTTGCCGCTCCTTGGTCACGGCTCTGACAAGCTCATCACCTACGTTGCTAAGAAGCGTGGTGGCATTCATGAGCCTGAGATCCGCATTATCCCTCTCATTTTTCCAATCATTGTCGGCATCTTCACCGCAGTGCTGTATGGACAAGGAGCCGCTCATCCAACTCAGTATCACTGGTTCGTTTACGTCTGGGCAGTGGCTGCATACTTCTTCACCTTTGTTGGAGCAAACATCGTCGCCATCACCTACCTCTTGGACAGCTACCCCCAGCGTGCCGGCCCGCTTCTTGTCATTATCTGCGCGTTCCGAGGCATCATCTCGTTTGGCGTCAGCTACGGTATCAGCCCGTTCATCGAGAAGAATGGCTACGATGGGGCCTTTGGAACCTTTGGAGGTCTGACTGGTGCCCTGGGACTTCTTGGCATTCCCATTTACATCTGGGGCAAGCAGATTCGCAGGATCACCGGACGGTACTGCATGGATAAGGAGAAGGGTGAGTAATTGCTAGGGGTTGGCGAGCCCGTGTTGGGATCGCTCTCGGATGTGTGGCTGTGAAGCCTTCGGGAGTGGCTTTGAACTGCCTAGGTATCTCATTGCACGCAGAGAACTAAGGGGCTGCTGAGAAGGGCCAGGATGATGTTTGAATTGGCTTGCTTTATTAACTTTCTATGAATCACATTAATTACTTGACGCTTCGTTTAACATTCATGAATTTGTCGCCATGGCAGCGAGCGTGATCTTGTCTTGTTGAAACCCCCGAGTATCAGCCTGTGGCGGAGAAACCGTCGTTGGCGGCGTGAACCCAGGCGAATGGCCAGCCGGTATAGGTCTTCCAAAGCTAAGGTCTTCGTCAATAACGACCGGGAACTCCCAATTCTGGTCATCAAGCAGGAGTCGGGCAATCTCAAGTCGTCCCTCTATTGACAGGGCTCGTCGGGGTATGGTGAGCTTGGAAGACCATTGGTTTCCGAGGCAGGAGATTATTCCACGAATCTCGCGGTTTCCGATGCCTATTGCCCACCAGATTGTGTCCATCAACTTTATAAAGACGAGATAGTGGGCGAGTATAATGAGGGCACGGGGTCTCCGTTTGCGGCAGAGTTCGACATAGGACTCCGGTAGGTAGGTGAACCAAGTAAGGATCCTCAAGTTCATGACAGGCTCAGAATTTTTAGACAGGTTGAAGTAGAGGGAACCGAGATAGCGTAGGGCCGCATAGTAGGTGCCAATGCTTGGATGGTCTTCATCCCCAGGCTCAATCGAGGCCACCACGGAGAGCAGGTGGCTGGGGATGTAAAAGGCGGATTGGTTTGGGTCGACACAAGGCCTCAGGAATAACTCAGCCAGTCCAGACTCCCAAATTCTCCTCGGGCTCACGAGATCTATGACGTGACTGATGCCTCTCCAGAGGGTCATCCAATTGATGATGTACAGTTGCTCAGCCCCTTCTTCGCGAAACATGTGAGATGCAAGGTTCGTGAGAAGTATAGAGCATGCAATAATTGCCGGGAACGTCTCTGGCTTTGCCTCTGCGATGGCTTTGCGATAACCGTGGAACGCGTGAGAGCGATAGCGGACTGCGCGACACATGTCGACGTCTTGACCCAGAAGCTCGAGTTGCAGTGCCGAAGTGGCGAGTAGACAATCCATCAAGAACGGGGACGAGAAGGCGATGCGTGGAATGTCAACCTTCAAAATGTTGGTGACGCGCGCCTCTCTCGCAGGCTCAATGATGAACGTTGTGCTGCATGCTTTACTGGTGTAGAACCACAGCAGCTTCATGTCGACGGCATCCCGCACGGGAGACTGTACAAAGAGGGGCTCATAAGGAATATCCGAGATAGGTGATGGAGCTCGGGGAGGTGGAGGTGGAGATTGTTGGGGGTAAACACAGACGGCGTTGCGCATGACGCAGCTCCGACATGCCGGCCGAGCCTCGTCACACTTGACCCGACGCGTCTTGCAGACCTTGCAGCCATTTCTCGACTTGGTATGGGTCCTCTTAGTGTGATAGGGTTTTCGCGCCACGATGTTGGCGGCGCTGGGAGGCTCCATCTTGTGTTGGAGTCAGGGATGAGATGGAGGTCATGGAATGGTCAGGATACGTCGCCTATCGAGAGATGAAGGAACCCAAGTTCAATTGTCAATGGGTCATTAGCGAGAGAGAACTGCCTCATTCGCATTCTCACCGCACGGACCAGGCCATGCGCCTCACTCGCTTGTTGGCCGTTGAACCAATGAGACAGGGTTGAAGGATCATGATGCTGGTAACATCTCCAGGAACGAGCCAATGATGCTTCATCTCTTTCGTTAAGCATAAGCCACCCAAGGATGGAGCGAAAGAGAGTACGCATCCTCCATCTGTAGGATCGGAATAGAAACTTGTGGTTGATGGCTGGGGCATTGGCATAGATATCGAAAAGAAACGAGATGTATAAGAATCTTGCCAGATTACCGACAACATGGCCATCTCCAATTCCTCATCGCTTTCTTAGTTCTCAGCCTTTTCACTCTGCTTTGTAATTCCTAACCTTTGACACGATATAGCATGGATTACGAAACAGCAATGAAGTCGGGTATCAACCCGGAATACCTTCATGAACTGCCGAATGGAACATGGGTCCACCGAGGAATGTTCCAGTCTTTCGGCCCTGGGGCAAACTGCACACTCGATCTCTGTCCCATCGAATGGACCATCTATCAGTACCGCCCAAGCCTACCAGCCAACATCACTTTTATGGCCTTATATGTCATTGCCCTCAGTATTCACGTCTACTTAGGCGTTCGATGGCGTAGTTGGTGGTTCATGGCATTCATGGCCACTGGCTGCCTTTACGCCATTATAGGTTACGCGGGACGAGTCGTGCTCTGGAAGAATCCTTGGTCTTTTGGGGGGTTTATGCTTCAAATGGTTTGTGTCACTGGAGGACCTGTCTTTTACACGGCAGCCATCTACGTGACGTTATCGAGAGCGTAGGTGCCCTGTTTCGCACTCACCAAGACGAAGACTAACAGCAATGGCATATTAGCATCCAGTTCTTCGCTGCCGAGATCTCCCGTTTGCCTGCCAAGATGTTTTACTGGATCTTCGTCTCGGCCGATATCACCTGTCTCATCCTCCAAGCCGCCGGAGGTGCACTCTCCTCATCTTCAAGAGGTGCTTCACAAACGGGTATCGATCTTGCAATGGCTGGTCTCATCCTGCAAGTCATTGTTCTCGTTATCTTCTGCGGCTTCTTTGCCGACTACATGATCCGCTTCGCCCAACTGCAGAGATCCCGAGGTTCTAGCCTTAAGGCGGCCATCACTACTCGCCAGCAAATATTCTTCGGGGGACTTGCTGCAGCTATCTTGCTGATTCTAGTGCGCTGCATTTATCGTGTCGACGAGCTCAGCCAGGGGTATAGCAACTCGGACAAGATCACCGATGAAGGCCTTTTTATCGGGCTGGAGGGCGTGTAAGTATTAACTTGCTGAATTGTTCCTCGCGTCTTGAATAACAAACTGACCTCCAGCAGCATGATATATGTTGCCGTGTGCTGTCTTTTCGTTGGCCACCCCGGCCTTGGGTTTCAGCACGTTGACTTGAGTGGGAGAAGAAGGATCAACCAAGATGCTGAGGAGATATCGATGGAGTACAATGGTGGTCAGACTGCATCGAAGCAGTTGCTTTCGACACCCGCTTATTCGGATCGACCCCTGTCTTGACGGTTCGAACCCGTTCAGGTCTAGGGTACCACCAGCTGCCTTATTGACGAACGAATGGAGGGTTCTGCCACCTTTGCAGAATAGTAGCTCGCAAAATAGAACACCATGATTAACGAAATATTGACCAACTGAAACTATTGCTTCACATTGTTTCCTTGTTTGTGTTCAATAACATGAGAAATGGCCAATGTGTGGCCGATATTCCCTCCGATATCGCTATTATTAGCGAGTTCTGCAACCAGCGTCGAATCCACACGTCCAAGCGGTATTCTCTTACAAAACCGAGTATGGTATCAGCCCAAGATGTAGATTTACCTGTTTATATCTACTATTACCTTCTTCTTATCCCGTTGTCAATATATGCATCAATGTGACATGCAGCCGACCACCATTTCCCACGGCCTACGGCTCCATCGGCCCCACGTTACGGCTAACGAGGGTAATCAGCTCGACAGCCCAGACAGGATGTGGCCGCAAGCAATTCGTCGTTCTCACCCAAGTCTCCTTGAGTGGTACCGCCCAGGCTGACAACTAATAACTTCTTATAATGCTTTATTACCCTCAGCCGTTGCCCATTCTGGCCCTGACCAAAACCATGTCCATAGCCGTGAACCGGTCCCGGGATCGCCACCATGTGGGGGAACTCCGCACAAGACGAATCATCTCGATGCTTATTGGCCGCATCCCCAATACCCCGGATGGCCCATGACCCTCTAGACCACTTGAGCTCTAGGCCCGAGTCCGTGGGGGGTACAAATGCGTTGTCGGGGCCCTCTCTGCTGCATCACTCCTGTCGCGGACGCTTCCTTGTACCTTTATTGACCAGAACTACCCTTTGACCCTTGATCCCGGTGATCTCAGTTCCATACGACTCTTCCATCATGAGCAACGTCGGTGTAGCAAGCGAGGGCGCCTCACCCCTCGCCCACCGCGCTCTAAACGCAACCGCCTCTCCCTCGCCTGCACCCAGTGTCGCAAGCGCAAAGTCAGATGCGATGCCTCTACACCAAAGTGTCGCAACTGCGTTCTACGAGGCGATGACTGCGAGACGTTTGATCCTCGACGCCCTAATGGTCCAGCGGTCAGGAGATGGCCGGCTAAGGCGCCGCAGGGGGAACAGCGCGACGGCACAGCTCCATCAGCGAGCATAGCTCTCCAAGCTCGCTCATGAGTGTTCAACATGAGCGAGCAGCGTCTCTAGCACGGAGTGGTCCTAAAGAGAGGCATCCGTCGTGGATTGAGAGGGCGTACCAGGAGAGTCAGACCACTCCTGATCACGTTACCGATGGCCAGACGAACGACAGCCCAGACGTGGTGATGAACACTGACGACACTTCGCACCGGGTCAAGGTTAGCGATTCTTTGCGCCATTGATCCGCGCTGCTGACGACTTTTAGTACATGGGATCCAGCAGCATGCAGTGCCTCTGCCAGTTCATAGACCTGTGCTTCGAGAGGAAAGGCCTAGAAGCAATAGGCCCGTACTTTCGATGGGGCATGAGCTTCACCGAAGAGTTTCAGTTACCTTTGATAGCTTATCTACCCGACTTGCCCGACATGCCCCTGATGGAACCCTTGATCGAGGTCTTCTTCAACCGCACACATCCTCTCGTGCCCGTGCTGGATCGGGCGTCATTTGTGGCTGAGGTAACGCGGCTGTTGGAGCTTCAGCAGGCACATGAGAATGGGCTACAGGCTGCCATATCTTCTGCAGACGCTCCAGCTCTGGTAACGATATACAGCGTCCTGGCGCTTGGCATGGATGATTCTGAAGGGACGGTATCAGCGACGGCTACACCATACCTCACTGCGGCTTACTCCTTGACCAGTCACTGTCTCAGCCTCCCATACACGAGCTCAGTACAAGGTCTGCTTATGTTGGCCATCGCGTTACGTGCAAGAAGTAAGCAGTTGCGTACTGACCCGGAAGACTATTCTGATATCTCTCACAGGCAAGGAGGGACAAAGTTGGCATCTCCTGGGTC
Organism: Fusarium solani; assembly: GCF_023522795.1. Taxonomy (NCBI): domain Eukaryota; kingdom Fungi; phylum Ascomycota; class Sordariomycetes; order Hypocreales; family Nectriaceae; genus Fusarium; species Fusarium solani. Next base: position 1,170,677 of record NW_027072149.1, read on the forward strand.
AGGCTATACGGATCGGCCACTCACTCGGCTTCCATCGGCAGATCGTCTCCTCAGAGTCTACCAATCATCCAGACCGGCGACTGCATTCCAGGATCTGGTGGGCATGCTATGCTCTGGAGAAGATGATGCAACTCGAGACTGGACGACCATCAGTTATAGAAGAGTTTGACTGTGATCAGGCCTTTCCTGATAGAAGCAGTGGCCTCAGCCCATATTTTGTCCGATGGGTGTCTCTATCTCAGATCGTCGGCCAAATCGGAGAGCACATCTACCGAAGGAAGGCGACTAGTTCTCTTGGTCTCTTGTCCGAGATTGCAAGGCTAGATCAAGCGCTGCTGGATTGGGTCGAGGAAGGCTCAGAAGGACCCAAGTCGGCACAGAGGGCTGGCTGGGATTCGAGAGTGACCGAAGAGGAGAAGCCACTTGCCCTCTTTCTATCATTGCAGTATCATCAGGTTAGTGGGCGCTGACTGCTCACCCCCGACATCTCATCACTGACCATTGCAGGCGCAAATTACTCTTCTCAGAGCATCACTTATCTTCCCAGAGGCTTCGTTTACCAGAGAGGTCAACAGTCACGGATCCAAGCTCAAAGGTGCCGCACGTCTACTACAAGGTCAAAACACATGCGTGGAAGCTGCAAGATCCATCATCACCCAGGTCGCCGAGTTTGCCGACTCCCATGCTCACTTTATGCTTCTCACGCCAACACAAACATTTTTGGCTGCCGTCACTCTTGCGCTCCACACTTTGAAGAAGCCTCACAAGCGCATGGGTCGTTCTGATGGAGAGCTTGTCAGGACAGCCTCGGATTACGTGGCCGATTTCTACCGCCGAGTTGGACAAAGTGAGGAGCTTGTCAAGGGAGTTCTGGAGCTCTCGCGGAGGATGAACCAGGTGCTCTCTGGAGAGGGGGTTGTGGCAGAACAAGCACCGAGAGTATCCTTGCAAGAGGCCCAAGACGCAAACCCCGTGCAGAGTGCGATGTCCCCGAGTCAGTTCTATGATCATGGGATGGAACCTCTTACCTTTGATCCAAATGACCAGTTTCAAGATCCTTTTCAGGATATGCCACTGGATCAGTTCTGGGCGATCATGGAGGGAGAGTTTACTACTGTCAGCGGCCAGAATTTTCCCTGAAAGGAGGCAGTCATTTAACAAGTCAATTATCTAAGTAATACCCCTGCCTTGATGATGAACGAGAATTCTACGTCCAGGCCTTGACGATCCAAGCAACCGGCACATCGTCAGGATCTTGAGGCTTATGCCGCAACACCAAGCGAAAAAGATTCAGTGCCTGAGTTCCCAGAGGCAAGGGAAGTTTCAGCCTCTGGCCCTCTTCAACTGCTTGCTCTAAATCCTTGGCCAGCGCGCAGAGTCCTTCCTTTGCTTCCGCTGGCTGGCCACGGAGAACGCGGATGATGTCACCACCGATGACCTTGAGCATAACGCTCCCTCCCGCAGCGTTAACGCAGAGCTCGAGGACCTGGCCCAAGTCTAGACCGACATGGTGGGCAAAGGACAGGGTCTCCGCTGCTGCGCATGTATGGATGCCCTTGAGCAGGTTGACGACCAACTGGACCTTGGCATCGACCGCTATATCTTTCTCGAGCACACCAAGCCTTGCACCCCCTTCGAGATACAGCTGGATCAAATGGCCGTCATCATGGCTTCCGAGACCTTTCCCGAGACTAAGGAAGTACATTTGCTCAGCCGTGCTGGTCATGGGCGTCGCAAATCCGTACCGTCTAGCTTCCGAAGTGATGATGCTCGTGTCCTTCAAAATGATGGTGACCGCGCTGGCAAGAGGCACCGCGGCGTCCAATATGCGAGGCAAGCGATTTTCCAACATCCAACTCCATCCCTCTGAAGAAACCAATTGCTTCCCCGCCTCGGCCAAGTCCAGGCCCAGGTGGTGGGCAAATCCCAGACCCTCGCTCGCTGAGAGGATCTGGTTGGCGGCAAGCACCTGATGGCACATTTTCATGTTGCTGCCGGCTCCAATGCCTCCGTCGACGATGTAGAGTTTCTGAGGGTCTGAGAGAGCTTGGAGTAGGTCGTAGCCCTTTGATATGGCTTCCTTTGAAGCTCCAGCCATGATGGATAGTGTGCCGTCGGCTGCTCGTATTGCGCCCCCAGAAACGGGACAGTCAACGAGGAGGATGTCACCCCGCCCATGTTTCTCAATGCGCTTCTGTAGATTCTGGACGAAGCCACACGGCACGGTCGAGCAGAGTAGTAAGACAGCCCCCTTGGCCAGCGCAGGAATTGCTGGGTTGTTCCCATCAAGGAGGACCTGCTCAGCTTGTTGCGCCGTGGCGACCATGCAGACGCAGTACTGGTGATCGCGAACAGCATCGGCCGGACTCGATGCAATCTTTCCGCCAGCTTCTTGGAGCTTCTGCAGAATTGCAGCTGAGATGTCGAAGCCGGTTAATGGGTAGCCTTGCTTGAGGAGCTGGGTGGCCATGCCAAAGCCCATGGCTCCCAAGCCAATAAAAGCGACGGGCTCTTTTGTGGGAGTCATATCGTGTATTGAATGCGTATCAAAATGAAGTTGCAATTGAGAACTGAGTACCTGTGATAGCTATGAAAAGGTGATCTGATCTTGTACTCCAAGATCGCCGGTTAATCTCAACTGTTTACATGCACATCAATGCACCCATCACCCCGTAAGAGTAAACCGAGCCGAACCACCCCGCTCCTACTACGTTCGGTACTTAAAAGACCGAATCTGAGGGGATGAACCGTCATCGGGCATATCACCGAGATGTTTTCCGAACCGGGGTTCCGGTCCCGGCCGGAAAAGATGGAGAAGCCCGAACGGGTAAGCCGAGAATACGGGAAAGCATTCAAGATGAGCGTTGCAGGTCGTGGAGTTGATGAAGATCCCTGCAGAAGCTGTATTTACCCCTCAGTAGAGATCAAGACTCCAAGAGCAATCTCATCAAAGCATTGTTCAGAGCAAACACCATGCCACCTACCGCCGACTCCAACAAGACGCTCCGCATCCTCCGCGATGCCAAAGCCGGAGGATACGCAGTGCCCGCCATGTGCTGCTACAACCTCGAAGGAGTCCTCGCGACCGTGAGAGCAGCCGAAGCTTCATCCTCGCCTGCCATGGTCCTCTTGTTTCCATGGGCCATCACATACGCCGGCACGTCACTTGTGCGCGCTGCAGCCGATGCCTGTCAACACGCGAAGGTCCCGGTCGCATTGCATCTCGATCACTGTCAGACGCCAGAGCTGGTGCGTCGGGCTGCTGATATGGAGAATGCGTTTGACAGCATCATGTGCGACATGAGCCATTACGACGATAACTTGGCTCTCACAAAGGAATTGGTTGCGTATTGTCATGAGAAAGGCATCGCGACAGAAGCCGAGCCAGGTCGCATTGAAGGTGGTGAGGATGGTGTCGCCGACACGGTTGATCTGGAAGGCATCTTGACTACACCCGAAAAGGCCCAAGAATTCGTCGATACAGGCATTGAATTGCTGGCCCCCGCCTTTGGAAACGTCCACGGCGAATATGGGCCTCGTGGGATCAACCTCGAGTACGACCGCCTCGAAGCCGTCAACAAAGCTGTTGGCGACCAAGTCTACCTCGTCCTCCACGGCGCAGATCCCTTTGACGAGGAAATATTCCAGCGATGCATCAAAGCCGGCATCACCAAGATCAACATCAACAAGGGCATGAACAGGCACTTTCTGGGCGTCATGAAGGAAATGTTGGATAAGCCGTTAACGAGCATCATCGAGGCAGGGACCGAGGCCATGCAAAAGGCCATTGAAAGGTACATGTTGTGGTTGGGTAGTGCTGGAAAAGCTGCCTAAAGAGACAGCCAATACAATCATCTTGTTGATGTCATGTCCTCCAATCATACTGCGTTGTTGTCTGTTGTGTTGGTTGCCTGGGAATGCCTGTTGGAGATGGTTTCAGGCGGTGACCCTTTTCCCCTAATAAAATGGCGCCTTTCTTCCTTTCATTGACCTCCCCAACTTCCAACCTTAGCCATGGATACTCTACCTCAAGACATCATCGACCACATCGTCACGTATCTTTTGGCCGATGGGTCCAAGCCCCGACAACCTTACGCCTACCTCCACCCTCGCTTATCCCGCGCAGCTCTCGCGACCGTCTCACGCCGCCTGCAAACGGCCGTGGAGAGATGGACATTCCGAGACATCAGGATCAACAGCGATGAGTTGGAAAAGTTGATCGGATTGCTCACGCCTGCGAGACGCACATTCCTCGCTGGTCTCGAGTTCGTTCCTATCCTTCGACGTTACAAGGATGCTGCTAGCGCCCGAGCTGAATCGCCAGCCGATCGCGCTGCCAATGATGAGAGCTACACGCGAGCCGTGCAGTCTTTGCTTGAAACACTCAAGGCCTGGGAAGAAGAGAATCCTCATTCGATCAATTACCGTCTGAGGCTGTCCATCAACGTTCCACAGTCCCGCAGTGACCGTGTCTGGCCAGGCATCTTTCCTCAATGGAAGGCCTTGCTGCCCAAAGGGAACTGCATCTACGAGGGCCGTTACCTACACTCTTACATAGATCTCCTACGCCCGGAGCAGCTACCAGAGGTCCATAGAGTGAATCACCTGGTCATGATACGTCCGGATGAGAAACGCATCCACCGGAATGTTTGCCCCAAGGTGCCGTTCATGTTGGCCTCCAAAATGCCAAACCTTGAAACCGTTGATTTCTCCGTGGATGATTCTGAAGAGCGTTTTCTTGACTTGCGGAGACGCAACCGCCAAGAAGCTGCAGATGCCATGAAAGGTGTGTCTCTTCCAGAGCTCAAGAGCGCTCGTCTTGACTTCTGGCACCGGAGATACCGCAATGAAGCCACTGTACCGCCACATCTCCACGGTGTAAACATTCCAGATCCGCTGAGTGCAGTCGTCTGTGACTTTTCAATGAGCCTCGTGAACCTCGAAGTGGCGGGCATCTTTGATCCCGACCTGCTTCGGCCACTAAGCCAAGCTCCATGGCCGAACCTCCAGACCTTCTCCATCGAGCTTGAGCCTATCTCGCCGTCTGGAGAGTGGTACTTTCTCGAGAGCCAGCCCCCGTCCCAGCCTCCAGTGGATAGACCTTCGTCCGAGTTTAGCTACAAGAATCTCCACCAAGAACAATTCAGCTTCCGACGAGAGGCATCGTACGCTAGCCAGAGACCAGCTGATGCGTTCCGTGGACGAGTTAACGAGAAGACTCTGGCCCCATTCATTGAAGCCTACGCCAATGCGCTATCAGTTATGCCAAAGCTCGTCTCGGCCAAGCTTGTATGCAATCTGGACTTTCACAGTGAGACTCTTCCAGAACCTCCATCATTCCAGATTGCCTACTTTGCGCCTGGGGCATATTCCAATAGTGGCTTGGTAGACCTCAACTACAACACCCGCCAACTGGTAACGTCCTTACTAGGATGGGTACCCAGCGCGGATTTAATGACCAAGTTACGGGGCATTCAAGATGCCTATCGTATTGAGCCTATGAAGGAGATGGATGTTGGTGACTCGTTTGAGAAGCAGATGGAGGCACTCCAGATTTAGGTGACGGAGTTTTAAGGACTTCATCCTTCAGTATAGGTAGTGTGACAGATTTCCATACTTATATTTCCAAATTGTATTGGATGAAATGAAGTACACAGCACTCATCGTTTCCATTCCACTAGACTACATATATTCCAATTTGAAGACCGGATCCCAACGTTCCACGCCTCATGCAAACACAGTCCATACTTCCAAACAAAGATATGCTACATTTCCAATATCTCACTCACCCAAGGAATTTCTACCCGCTCCTTTCTTCTGATACTGTTCCAAAGCCTTGGTATTCAGACGTGATCATCTTCCACTCGTTGACGGTCGCGCGTCCCACCTTGAACGCGCGTCTCCCCTCGAACAGCATTCTGGGGACGTGCAGCTTGGAAATGGTTGCGCTGCTGAGGCATTTGTAGGTGGCTTCTTGTGAGCTTTCGAGGCTTCCCAGGCCGTAAACATTGCTCGCCCCAGGTGCATCGTTAATGTATGTGTAGGTTGCATCTCCAACAGGAGCTGTACTAAGACGATGGGTTCGGGGAGATAGTAATGGATCTAGCCCTCTTTGTTTGGCCGAAACTGGAGTTCTGACAATCGAGGAACAAGAAGAGTCAATAATCGTGTATGTCTAAGCCAGAATACCGAGTGCTTGTTTCTGGACACGAAGGGTTGAGACCAGCCAAGTGGAACTAACAAATGTCGATGACTCGGTGTTTAGCTCCGGCTTTTAGTGATGACACCGCATTATCTTTCTCGGCAAACTATTCGTACTACTTAGCCGGGTGACGCTCCGGCGTCCCCGTTGTTTGGCAATTCACTTGATGTCGAAACCGAGCTCGGTTCGGTTCGGCTCGGTCAGGGCAACACCCAACCGATCGACCATCCTACACCAGATCTAGCTTGGCCACTTTTACCCCAGATTCCGACCGAGCGGGACCGAGACGGCATGTACTTTGTGGACCAGCCATCCTTTCATTATGGGTTAGAGACAGATAAGAGCAGGCAGTCTCGGAAGCGGTGTCGAGTTGAACTTGAACATTCAACCAGACAAGACTGCCTATCATCACAGATACCAGTAACCTCCAGTCACTTACACACAAAGACACAATAGAACGACCAAAAACCAAAATGGCACCATCAGCGACTGTGACCACGACAGAACAACACCCTGTTCTTACCCTTCGATCGGATGGTCTCGAGCGAATCAAGCTCGACGGGACTGACCGTCGTTACGGTGACTGGAGAGACGACCTGATCCGCGATGGATACGCAGTCATCAGGGGCGCTATTCCCAAGGAGCGCGCTCTGAGCTACGCCAACCGCATGTATGGCCTTGTCGAGAGTTTGTAAGTACACCTCGCTCATTTCTTTCCAAGCTTGTGCTAACAGCTGTCAAGCGGGCAAGGATACAACCGCAACGACCCGTCCTCAGTCCACCCCGACAAGCTCCCTGTTATAAACGAGAAGGGCATGCTGCTCAACTACGGGGCAGCCCATGAGGACTTTGTCTGGGCTATCCGCTCCGAGCCAGGCGTGGTTGGCGCTTTCGAGAAGGCTCTTGGAACTGAGGACCTGATCGTGTCGTTCGACGCCATCAACTATGGCTTCGCCAACCGAGAGAACCTCCCTGCCAATAAACCTTGGCCGCACCAGGATCAGGACCCTGATGTTCCCGGCTTCCGATGTCTGCAAGGTCTTGTCAACCTCCTTCCCAACGGCCCCAAAGACGGTGGCCTCATTGTCGCCAAGGGAGGCCACAACCTGAGCAAGCAGTTCCATGATGAAATTCGGGGAACGGAGGAGAGGATCCCCGCGTGGACCAGAGAGTGGTACGGGTTCACCGACAAGGGCATGCAGTGGCTCAAGGACCACGACTGCGAGTGGTACAAGGTCGAAGCCGAGCCCGGCGACCTGATCGTCTGGGACTCGAGGACTCCTCACTACAACGTGCCAGTGTCCTCAAACCAAGACAGAATGGCAGTCTACACATGCTACATGCCAGTTTCCGAAGCTTCTCAGGAAGATCTGCTGCGCAAGAAGAAGGCTTTTGAAAACCGTCTTGGAACTACCCACTGGCCGAACGCTATGCACCTTGGCAGCAATGAGGCAAAGAGGAATGGCAAGCCTGACCACATCATTCGAGGCCGGCCTCTTCATGAGCCTATTCTGAGCGAGAGGGCGTTCAAGCTGACTGGAATTCCCTACATCAAGGCTACCACTAGCTAGAGGGGGAAATTGGATGAAGGAGAAGTTATACTCTTGTATAGTGACATGTGGTGGGAACGGAAAGTTGTTTGAACTTGAGACATTGCAATTGTTGTATTCGGTAGCGCCCATAGGAAGCCACTCGTTAACAAAACGTGATTTACCACTGAAGAGCTATTTCTTGTGTGATATCAAGACGCGCGGATACAGAACCGAGCCTTATTTGTTTAAGTCTCAGCATAGAAACGTAAAAAATTGGCATGGATTCGACGAAAAGGTCCCAAGATCCATCCTCTTCAACATCAAGGATACGCTGTTAGTAAGGGAGGCAGAACAAGCCATGAGGCAATAACTTTCAATCCAACCAAAAACGACCAGTTCCAAAGAAGCCTCATAAATGACTAAACAGTAACAACCAACAAGTCTACAAGTAGCAAGACCCAGGGGTAAAATTGAGAAACCTCCATGGTCACACCTGGTATCGGTTGCCGGCTCTCAAGGCCCCACTCAAGCCACAGAAGCCATTGTTCTCGGTGAATGAATCCCTCCCGTAGTACTCTCATCGGAAAGGCACTCGGAAATGAAATCGAGTCTGGACTTTTGAGAGCAGAGCGACCCTTGGCGGATGACCACTTTCCGACGGCTTCAGCCTTCGGTTCGGGGCCGCCGGGTCGGTTCGCGGGGAACGACTCCGAGACAAGAGTGTGGTGTCAAGCCAGCCTATAAGGATGTCCCCATTTCATGTACAGGGCTTACTACCATCATTAATCTCTGGATACATACATTCCAGATACCAGAACTATGGGGAGCCTGCCTGAACTCCACGTCGTCATTGTTGGTGGTGGCATTGCTGGCCTAGCAGCCGTAAGTCCCTTCCGCCCAAGCCTCGGCGCCCAGTCGCACCCATAGCTAATCCAACAACAAGGCAATTGCTCTCCGGCATCCAAACCGGCGCATTACCGTCCTGGAACGCTCTCGCATGCTTCGCGAAGTTGGTGCTCTACTCTCCCTACAGCCCAATGCTAGCAAGATCGTCAGCAAGTGGAGTCTGGACAGCTTTCTCCAGAAGACAGAGCCACTAATCGATAGAGGCTTTCGGATCTTTGATGCTGATGGCAAGTGTGTGAGGGAGCTTGCATTCGAGACATCTCAGTTTGGTGCGGATCGCATCCTTTATCACAGACAAGACCTACAAGCAGCTCTTGGAGATGCAGCAACAAGTGAGCATCTTCCTGGGAAGCCAGCAGATATTCGAACCGCGAGTCAAGTTGTGAGTGTCGATTGCGAAGAGGGAATCATCACACTGGAATCTGGAGAGGAGATCTATGGCGACGTGATCATTGGCGCAGATGGTATTCACAGCGTCGTGAGAACGGCTGTTCTAGGTGAGGAGAGGGGAGCCTTGCCTACCGGGACGTCTGCATACCGCATGCTCATCCCCATCGAGAAGCTTGAAGGCATCTCGGCTCCTGAAAAGCTACTTGATCCTCACGATCCCTACACCGCAATGGTCATGGGCCACGACCGACGTGTCATCATGGGCCCTGGGCGAGGAGGAAAGCTGTACGGCATCGTCGCTCTGGTCCCAGATGAGAAGCTTTCCGAGAAGAGCTCGGATAGCTGGGTCTCTGCAGGTAGCATTGACAAGCTTCTGGAAGCCTACTCGGATTTTCCATCTTGGCTACACAACATATTCCGAGCTTCACCAGACATTGCATTATGGCAGCTCCGTGACATTGACCCTCTGTCACGCTGGGTACGCGGAAGGGCCATCCTCATCGGCGATGCGGCGCATGCCATGCTCCCTACCCAAGGGCAAGGAGCATCCCAAAGCATCGAAGACGCAGAGGCATTACAGGCCTTCCTATCAGACGTGCAGTCTAGAGACCAAGTTGGAGCAGCCTTGAACAGGGTCTTTGATGTCAGGTCCGAGCGGGCGTCGCTGATACAGAAATTCAGCCGGGAACAGGCAAGGCCAGCGACGGATGGGGCTTCTAGAGAGGTGAAGTTAGATCCGGCTCAGTTTCTCAAGTACAACTGCGACTATGAGGGTGCAGTAGATTGGGAGGATAGGCAGAAAAGAGGAAAGGACAAGCCCTGAGAGAGGTGGTTGTATCAGCGGACAATGGGATATGATATTGCAATCCGTTGTGAAGGAGTGCTATGCTAGGTAAATAAAGATAGCACATGATGAGCAATAGCACAATTCTTCATCCAAGTTTTCAAGAGTCATAATACAACTTGACAGGGACTCCGTCTCGCCACACTAGATCGCCTCGGTCAAGGGCCTGCCTGGCCTTACCAGGATGTGATTTTCAGCCTGTTCTGGGTCAATCCCCAGAAGTTTTTCTTTACACGCGGCTCCAAGATATAAAAGCACGGCAAGATTGGATTGAAGCCTATTGAACCTCCAGGATTGTCGGTAAAATCTGGATATGCGCCGATGCAGGGTAGTTGGTAGACAGATACACTTCACCACAACTATATATACCTACTACTTTTTTTGTCTACGCGCTTAGATACGTTGTGATGCACAAACCTCTTGGCGAGTAGTCACCCCAGAATTGGTGAGAGAAATTGCATCATCGCCTACACGACATCTCGTAACGACTTGGTCTTGGCATTTACCGTGTTGAGCTGGACAGGCATCATCACCCCCGAGAGTATCTCTCAACTTAACCGAAGGATATGCCGAAGAAGCCGACGAGCGTGGGGTGAGATGCATCAACGCATTCAACTGCAGCAGACAAATTGAATCATAGTACGACACCAGCCACTTGGCAATATGCCCAAATAACAAGATGGCGCGGCAGCGGGCTCCTCTTCTTCGAGCATCGCCAAGTTGAGCGACGCGGAGGAGGGTGAAGCCGCCTCCGAACACCGGATCCAGAACTGGCGTGTTCGTCTTGCGCAGTGACCACTCGTCTAAATCGACTGACTAAAAAAAAAACCCCTCGGTGAGGGAAAGTTGTGGGGGAAAGGTTGCTTGACCTTGACTCCAGAGTGTCCTGTGCGTCCTTGCATCGCGAGACGGCTGGTGGTATGTTGACGTAGACAGCCTCTACTAAGAACGTACTCGGTGTAAGGAAGGCGAGCCGAGATGACGGCGGTTGGCGGAAAGCACACGACTCTGAGCTGTTTGGAGTAAAGTCTTAACCCACCGAGATGACCTCTGTGAGGAGGATTCTCGCGCACTGATGATGAGAGAGGCCAACATGACATGTTTTCTTCAACACGGGGTAATAAACGTTATCAGTAACCATGGTCATTGGCGAGGGCGGCAACATGGCCAATGACGATGTGGTGGACGAAAGCCGTGACAAGCCAACAATAGGTAAATGGAATGTCCATGTTGACGAATAAATGCCCATGGCGCAAACGTGTTACAATCCGACAATAGGTAAATCAGATCTCGATCTCGGCAGTGGCCAATGGGGGCTCGCCGTTAAAAGCCCAACAGATCGACTCTGGTTCCTCTCACGAGATTGGATGGGCGACGCGTGGTCCGGTTTGGAAGCAGGTGTCACATCATTCGAATATAACAAACATTCCACAGGCAATACCGTGATGTGAGTGCCAAGACTTGCTGGGGTCTTTCTCCTTTGTCAATCTTATACAACCCTGTCGAGCACCCCCTAACTGAAGTCCCCAAGGTTTGATACTGTGGGGGAGCGAGAAGATGGAGAGGGAAGCGATAGATAACGACCGAGGGGCGATATCTCTCGACTTCCCATATCTACTATCATCTTTCCTTTTTCCTTCTCATCTCTTTTTCCTTCTTTTTTTTCGCACGTCACCTGAGCAACCCTATTACTCCATGCAAACCCCAACCCCGCAGACTGCAGCCAAAGATCCCGGGGGAAATCGGGGCCCTAACCATAGACTTAAAGGCTAGATCCCTGGACCCATGCACTCCATTAGCTAACAGAATGCCCCGTCTCACACCAGTCCTGCGACGATCCAACACCTTCTTTGTTTTTCCTGCAAGTCAACCGTTTCTTCCTCAAGCTGCTGCAGAGGTGACGAGTGGGCAGACAGACACAAAAAAGTACACTCCGGGGGTCCCAGACCTGGGGTGTGCTCATTTCTCTCTTACACTTACGCCGAGGGCCATGGGCTAACTATTACCTAACAGCTCGACGGCTGCGCCGGGAGAAAATGCCGCTGTGAGCCAGATGGGTGATAATTTATAAGAAGAGCGAGGGTGCCAAGTCCAGGACGAGTATTCCCGCCCACTGTAGAGCAGAGCATCGTCGTTGGTCTCAGAGTCGTTCAAGCCAAGCAAAGAAGCATATTCGTTCATCATGGCCACCAAGAGTGTTGAAGAGCTTCACTCTCCCGTCTCCCACGCTCCCAGCATGGTCCATCAGATCGGAAACCCTGTAAGCAACAGCTGCCCACGCCTTTGAGCTCCAGAGGAATCATTAGAGGACACTCACTTACATGATAATGTGCCAAAGTCGCCCATGGCTATGGGAACGTTTGCCACGACCCTGTTGACCCTGTCCCTATCCATGATGGGATTCCGTGGGGTAGAGACACAGACCGTCTTCATTGCCAATCTGTGTTTCGCTGCTGGACTTGGAATGCTCATCTCCGCTCAGTGGGAGATTGCCAGGGGTAACTCGTTTGGCTATGCCTATCTGAGTGCCTACGGTGCGTTGGAACCCTGCTATCCTCTGCCCTATTTGTGGGCGTAGACTGTGGGGGAGCCGTCGACTAACAGCTATACAGCTTTCTTCTATGGCGGCTACGGTGTTATCCTGTGCCCATCGCTTGGCGTCCTCCAGTCGTACGGTGGAGCGACCGCAGAGTACCACAATGCTCTCGGATTCTATGTTCTCAGTAAGATCAAGACCCTCATATTCTCCGAACGACAAGCTAATGCGTGGCGTAGTCTGGGCGGTGCTATCCCTCTTCTTCATGCTGGCATCTGCACCCACGTAAGTCTTCCCTCTCCACGGACTATAGATCAAATACTGATTCCGTAGCAACTTGGTCTCGTTCGGCATCTTCACCACCATCTTCTTCTGCTTCCTCTTCGACGCCGCCTCCAACTTTGCCCTCGCTGACGGCCACGAGAGCAACGCCAAGGGCTTGATGCAGGCGGGAGGAGCATTTGGCTTCATCTCCGGCCTCCTGGGCTTCTACAGCTGCGCCGCAGGAATGTGTGCGGATGCTCTACCTTTCACCCTTCCCGTTGGTGACACTTCGCGCTTCTTCAAGAAGAACCACAAGAGCCTGTAAACAGCTGTAGCAGCTGGAATCAGACCAGGCCCCCTGTGAGGGCAGTGAACAGAGTCACCGAGGGCTCCGAGGTTTATGTACTTTGGGCCAACAATGGGTAATGCAGGAATGAATGCAAATGATTACAGAATTATAGGAGGATTATACCAGGGAGCGTATGATTTAGCGAGCTGGCTAGAATTCTATCTCAAGCATTTACAATTGATACGTACAACGGCCGATGAATGAACGTGCGGTGTTGTCGTGAACGCCTACACAGTGGTGATGAACCAGCCCCAGAGATCGACATGCCTCCACAAACTCGGTGAACCAAGAGATGGCCCTAGCAGTAAGACAGCCTGTCGTTCAACAGCTGTGACACGCAAGCTGCGTTTCTCACCGCACGCCGTCCTCGGCTGCTGGGGCCACTGCAAGTATGGTCACATATTGACACATACATTGGTTCTCATCCACATTAATTTACCTTGCATCTTTCCGCGTTCCAACCATCAACGGCCATGCCTTGCATCCCCCGGAGTGGAACCTCGAGCTCAACATTGCTATAGCCGGTCCCGCACCGGCTCCGTCTGGGGGACGCCTGCAGCCACAAGTGCCGACGGCATGCGAAGGTCTAACCAGTCACTAACGGCGTCAGGACAATTATTACGTACCGCATTGTCTCTACAAACGCATCATTACATAAACTGTGTGTAACCGCGGTGCGGAAAGGTTCTGCTTAGCCGCGGTAAAGGCAGTTGAGGTCTGTCTGACAAGGGTGAAAACTCTGAAGGGAGATTACGAAAAAATGTTGAGATGACAGAATAAGAAAGGAAGAGCAGGGAAAGACGTAAGAAGAACTAGAAAATTGGGAAACGGCTCCGCATTATCTTATTTAAGATTTTTAACGTTTGCAAGCCGATCTTCAAACTCCCCGGATTCTTCCATGGTCCGGGCCTCGTCCGGCCGGAGCCGAGCGGGTATAACTCCGCGCCGGACCGGAGGAAGGATTCGGTGTTGCAGATGCTGTTTTTTCTGTTATGCAATGCGAAGACAACACTGAAGCTGTTTGACGTGAGATGCACTTCAGTTATGTCGGGCTCACATGCATTGCATATGGTCACGAGTTGAGAAGCAGTTGGACTTCGCAAATCTGTGGACGTAAGATAAGTAGGTGTCCAATCATTGTTCCATGCTGCATATGATTTCCTACCAAGCTTCCTCGCTACAAAGACCGAGAATGCGGCCTTGGTGCACCTCGGAAGCTGGGTAGTCTCATTAAGTGAGGGAAGCCGAGGTCTGTCATATTGGCCAACATCACAAGCGATGTACGGCTCGGGGCCTGACAGATTTTCCAGCAACAGATCTAATGACCTTATCCTTGTGGCCTGGACTTGAGATAAAGAAATAAATACAGCCTTGGGCTTTTTCGTGAGAGGTTAGGAGTCTGAAGGTTCATTAAAAATGCATTGAGGGTGTGAGCAGCCAGTGGCCGCACACCCTCAGCACTAAGCTTGTGATAACTATCATCAGGAGAAGAACAGTGCAATCATCAACAATACAAGAATCGTACAAATATATATGCCGCCGGAACATCATAGAGCTCATATTCATGGTCTATACAATAGAGCACATGGATGTAAGAGCCGCTATTGCTCTTCTCTCCTGTCTTGTCGTGTGCTGTATCACTCCACTTCCATGTTCAGTCGATTAGGCGGAGGCAGGCGCCAAGAAGCTGGGCTTTCTCAAATAGGTGGTTACATCAAGTGCTAACATAGGGCTCGCAGCTTTCTAACAAGTATTTATCGATAGGATGTTCAAAATTCTGCCATTTGTCTCAAGAAACATTCACTCCATATACTACTTTTATCAACACCCAGAGCTTCCTCCATGTGATAGTGAGAGTTTTATCCCATATCAGGTTTCCAGAGCAAATATTCGATCCTAATCGACCCTTCACTGGTTTTCTAAGAACTATCAACTGGCGAAATCCATTGAGGGTCCCTGCTGTGCTCCACTGGCCCCAGGTTGAAGTAGGCATGAGCATCAACGACAGCTTGGTTCAAGGATATCCATCTGAACAGTGTAAACAACATATCTTAGTCAACTATTAATCTGCAAAGTGAATCTAGACTTACCCTCTTTTTTTTTTTTTTCAACTTGCGTTGGTTTCATGTCGCCAATTATGCTCTCCTTCAAAGACCTCAATTATCCTCGCTTGCTGTGATGACCCTCATGTATCCAACCACGATAAGCGACTCAGCCAATTCCACCAGTGAGAACTTCTGCTGACTTCGGACTTCTTGGCATCTTATCTCCACCGGGGCTCGGACAGCAACGAATGCCGCCTCGACTTTTGGGTCTGAAAGGCAGCAATAAAAAGAACAGGCAACAATATTTCCTCTCATACAAATACGGAACAGCTTACGCGGCTTCAGATGTCTCCAAACCCGTTTTCAGCATGTACCGCATACTTTATATCCCTTTGGAGCTCATCCTGCAAATCCTGGAGGCTTCCTTACCCCCGGGAGGCCCAGGCCGAGTCTTCAACCCTTCTTGTCCAGATGGCCAATTACTCGTCGCCTGGACTCAAGTTTGTCGTGCTACATATCAGCCTGCAACACGTCTTCTCCGACAGCATTTTGTTTACATCGACTCTTTAACTCGTCTTCGAAATTTTCTACAATGTGTGGCCGACTCGAATACGTTGGAGCAGTCCACCCTCCCACCAACTATGCCCCTGTCATCCGTCTCATCCATATACTTGGGACTTGACAGAGCAGACATGGAGTCCCCTCAGATTGCCTCACTTGTCGGGGATCTTTTTAAACATCTCAGCCAATCTCTTAGCCGCCTCATCCTTGACCTCCCCTGGGGCAGAACTCCCCCAAACGACATTGTCAACACGCAGCTCAATCACATGTTTTCGGAGAGCTTCACAGCCCTGACAGGAATCGAAGAGCTCATCGCTGTTGGAGGGTTGCCAGCCGTGGACCGTTGGAGCCATGTCCATCATCTTTGTCAGCAGTGGTCAAACCTGCGGCGGTTGGCGGCATTCCAAGTCAACTTGGCTGAGCAGGGGCTGTGGCATAATATTGCTAGATCACACTGTCTAGAGCAGTTGGTGATAGCCCAGCCTTTCTTGCTCCGTTTAAACTCATGGAATATCAAGGCTTCCATCCACGAGCATTGGGATCCTGTATTTGGAGGCAACTTGACCTATGCCCGGCCTCTGAGCATCACAATTGCCAATCATGAGTTCAGTCCCCCAATTATTGATACAACTGATGATGCTCTCCACGACCCTCAGAGGTTGATCAACGTCTCATCCCTCGATGTACCTATCGCGGATACAACAAAGGCGAGGGTTGACTACATTTGCCGAGACTGGCTCCTCGAAGAGGCGAAACAAGACACGCTTTGGGGCGATGCTGGGGCTTAATGAAGAATGGTAGCATAAATGACGTTGGCTGACTGGATGAGTGACATGAGCGAGCGGTTTGGGGGATATGATCGACGGCTAGAGTTGTGATAAGAGCAGGCGCTTGGATAAGTACGTGGATAAGTCGTTGGAGAATTCGCCTTAATGAGTTGTCAAAGAGTAGGAGTTTTGGGGTAGCTTCAATTCAGAAAATCAACTGCTCAAAAGCCCTTTGATATCCATATTTCTCATTCATCTAGTATTCATGTTGGACCTGTTGTGAGATATCTTCTCCACTGATCTCTCGTAGTCGCAGATCATTCCACGATGCGCATTCAGCCACAGGGGGCTCATCGGGCGCCCTAATGGAACCCACTGGCAAGGCTCACTACGAGAATTATGCCAGTGGCTGTGTCTGCTTTCTGGGTAAGGGATTGGCGGGTTGGCCAGCTGGGCCAATAGTGGTCTTTCGTATCTCGTATGATGAGTAGGGGTGGTGATCCTTCAGGCAGCGACATTTTTTACGTCGATCTGGGGGTTTTGTTTTTCTCACGGCTACAGCTTCGGTGAGACAGATTGTTAAAGATCTCATTAAAAATAGTCGACAAGGTGCTCTGGTATTAAACCAAATGCCGCATGACACGATCTGCGTGGAAAATGAGCCTTGTTATTCCCGCGGCCATCAAAGACTTAGCCTGTTGGTTTCAGCCTTCAAGGATCAGGCAGCACCACATGACCTATAAGAACGTCGCATCATGCATTGCCACACGGCCATGTCGGCGCTGCCAACAAGAATAAATAGACACAGAGCCAACATTTAAATCCCAGCGTCTCGCTCGTCCCACTCTCATTCACTACACAACATCCTTCTCACCGCCAACATGTCTTCATATTGCTTCACCGAATGTCCACCGCCACAGCAGGCTTGGTACAAGGATGAAGCTCTGTACGAGTTCACATCCAGCGACCTCTTTTGGCTTATGGCCATTGCTATCATGGTCAACTGCTGGTGGGTGGACAAACAATTCGAACCGTCCGTCGAGCTTGCGAGTGATCCAAAAGAGCCCGAAAAGGCAGAAAAAGAGGCCGATAAGGTCCTCAATGAGCCAGATAGCACTGAACCACCAAAGTCCCCCGCCTCACGACATGTCTGGCTCAAGTCACAAATCACATCCGAGCCCCGCAGGTGCCTCGCAATGGCCATCTGCACCCTCGTCTTCCCGGTTCAGCTCCTCCATGGGTCTTGGGTGCTCAGAACACTCTGGCGCTGGACGGCTGCCCTTTTCAAGGCCACATATCCTTCGATAAGGCCGCGGCTCTTCGGGTTCATTCTCTATTCGCCTGTCACCTTGCTCATACTGGTTACATGGGCCGCATTTCTATTCACAGGCCTGTTTATTATCGGTGCACAGTTCATTTGCCTTCTCAACATAAACGAGATGAAGTTGAGTGTGCCGTCAAAGACGAGTGAGAAGGTTGCTCAGCAGGTTGATGATGAGGAGTGGGACGAGGTCGAGAAGAACAATGAGCAGGGAGAGGTAGACAAGGAGAAGAACAAGGCGAAGCTGGCGGACTAAACACTGTCATTTCTGAAAGGCAGGGTGGTGTCCGTCCCTGCGGTTATTTATGGTCATCTTCGCGATATAATCAACGTTGATGTTTACCCCAGCTAAGATGCGCGCCGCTTCGTGGACCAGAGTGCAGATGGCCTCACGTCGCTGCCAGGATGTTACCACCGGGTGAGAAGGGTTATATAATCGCCTCAAAACAGCCAACACACGAACTTTTGAATTAAAAGCGGGCGACCTATACTTGCAATAGACATTAGAGAAACCAAAAGATATCTAACCATACCCAATGCGCTCTACTCCCGACCATCACTGTACGCCTTGATGTTTGCCAGTAGTTCCCTGATAGGTGCTCCCTTATTATACATACGGTCTTTGACCGTAGGTCACGTGGCTAGACAAGTCAGCAAAGTTTAAAAATAGGGCGAGTGAGCTTACAAATTGAATAGTGCGTGAAATCCCATGCTCTTGAGTTCTTTCGTGACCTTTGCCAAAAGATCCAGAACATCCTCTTGACTCCATCGAAGCACCCCACAAAACAACCTCAACGAGAAGCCATCAAGACCGTCTAGCGTTTGTGCAAGATTGCACATGCCGAGGTCCTTCATTCTTGGATCTTTCGCCCAAGGTCCGATGGGAATCTTAAAGACTTGGTGTCTCACGTTCTGGAAGCCCGCGTTCTTCACCCATTGGTGTTGTCGGGGACCAGGACATGGATCACGTCCAAGAGTTCGCGCTGCACCGATGAGAGTATTGATCCATTCGAGGGTCTTGTGTTCTGTGGTTAATGAGCCGTCATCTGAGTAGTATTGTAGGTCGTAGTCCTGGAACTCGGCCCAGCCGCCTGGTTTTGTATTACTATGCCCAGATGATTAGTTGGTACGATCATTAGCAGGCTGAGTGTAAACTTAACTTGTATATCCTGCTGATTAATGTAGGCCAGTCCAGGATGCAACATGTCATGTAACGGCAGAAGATAAAGTCGAAGGGATGGTGATGCGTCCACGGACTCTCGACGTCGTCGACCTCGAATCTGACATTTGGTGGGACCCTAAGTCATCAGTACTTATGGCGAGATAAAGACTGGTAACGTGTAACACACCACATCGGCTGAATGGGACTGAGATCGTTGCCCAAGACCTGCATCCATTAGCAACTGTTACTTCACACGGCAACTCAACTAACCTCAGCGCCTGGATATGTCTCGCCCATTTCGATAGCCCCTAAATGAGTCAGTGGATGAATCAAGCTTTGCCAACACGCCTAGTTTACAAATTCCTGTTCCCGTCCCAATATCAAGGACCCGCTGGAGCCTGGGGCCATCCACCGGCGCAAGATACAGCTTGTCGCCAATGACCTTTGTCATGGTAGCATGGTTCAAGTCGAGCCTCTCCATCTCAGACTGCATCTATAAGCAACAGATCATGACAGAAAAGCCAAGACTCTCACCTCGTCGTTGGGTAGTATGTAAGCTGTGAGACGTCAGTATACGAACCTGCACAGAGTGGAACCTTGCTGATTTACATCCACCGCGGAATGCATGATAACGCCGGCCATGCTCGTAGGGGTAGTCGACCACACTCGAAGTCAAGGATGGCGTGTAAGCCGCACTGCATGTTGAACAATGAGATCAGATCAGGTCATGTCCCGGACCCGGGGATGAGGAACAGGTGTCACACACAGCTGAATGTCAATGGCCGAGTCGACATCGTCAGCCAATGGCTGCAGCCTGATTAGCGATCCACCACGTTCACGGTGAGAAGTTTACTGACAGTGTTGTCAACCTCGATATGCGTCTCGTCTGCTCTCTCATCCATGATCCAGGTTCCAGTCTCCAGGGCCAGACGAGACGAGGGTTCAGCAGCGATGGATCTTGGGAAGGAGAACGGTTTGTTTTGGGACAAAGAAGCGGTTTCAGAAACCCCGCACCCCGTCACCCCACGCAGATCATCTGACTAGGTAGTACATGTACTCTTTGGGTCTTGGCGATTTATGCACGCTCTGACTGGAATGTAGATCACGCCTCGTCCCGCAACCGACCACTTCCCCGGGCTCTGTAATTCGGTGAGTGTGGAATGTGCTGCCGCGGTCGATCTCTTTCTGCGTGTTGGTTCGTTATCCAGGCTCTCGGGGCTGGCGTCTGGCCAATTGGCACACAGGGACAAGCGAACCCACGTTATGAACCGTTCATAACGAGTGCTGAACTGCAGATGGTGCGCTAGCTGGATTCACAAGATGCATTTGGGAGCAGCATTATGAAAGCAGGGGTGATTATGTCAAGCCAGTGCGATGCGATAAGAGACATTGTTCAGCCAGCCATGTCCATCTTGGAAGCGGCATTTACGCGCATCCAAGGTTGATGATCCTGGTCTATAATGTCCACCGCCTCCCTCGCTTCTGTTTGAACGATCTTCGCCGGCATCCTCCATGTGACGGTAGCAGTTGATGCCACCCCGCGCCGACTGGTTAGGTCTCCCAACTGCACTTTCGCAACCAACTCAACTTTGATGCCAGACAAATCGGTCAACAAAGACTTGGTCATTCATTTGTAAATCTCGGTATTTATTCATACCTCGACTCCCTACAAGATCAATGAACTCACTGCTCCGGCACCACCAGAATGTCATCCACGTTCACAGCCTGTCCCGTCGCAATGGACCTGTTCGCAGCAATTCCAGTGAGAATCGACGCAGCACCGTCCACATGGCTCGCCGCCCTCATGTACTCATCCGACACGGGCTCACCAAACAAGTCATTCAACAGAATCGCATCACCACCACCGTGAGCGCCCACGCTCTCTTCAATCTCAATCTCTCTGGGCTTTTCAAACAGCGGTCGCAGCACAATTTTGCGGCTCTCGAGTGAACCTTCGAGGGATTGGTCCCCGCCGGAATTGACATAGCTGTTTTCCACAACTTCCACCTCCAGCCGTCCACCTGTGCCGTTGAAGCTGACGCGAAATCCTTCCCAGGGTGCATATGCTGTGAGCGAATAAGTGAGGCTCGCGCCGTTGCGATAAGTCACCAGAAGATTCATCGTATCTTCAATGCTAATGCCATCGCCAAACACGCTCTGATCGCGGTAGTAGCTATCCTCATGCTCCGCATCAAGGTACATGGCCTTGAGCTGAGGATTCTGGTCCAAGTGCAGCGCAAAGGGATCCGACTTTGCGGCCTCGCTTCCATGAGCACGAGAGTAGAACTTGGTCTCGCCGCGCTTCTCTGCATTTTCGCGACCGTAGAAGGCGAGGTTTCCTGTCGCGTAGACAGTTTGGGGACGTGTCTGAAGCCAGAAGTTGACGAGGTCAAAGTGGTGGGTCGATTTATGGACCAGAAGGCCACCGCTGTTGCGCTTGTCGCGATGCCATCGGCGGAAGTAGTCGGCTCCGTGGCTGGTGTTGAGCATCCATTCTACACTCAGGTTAGCCGTGAAAGTATGTGCGCTCCTTGTTTACTCACCAAAGTGCACACTTGTAACCTTGCCGATGGCTCCAGAACGCAGGATCTCAAAGACCTTGGTGTTGTGAGGCGCATAACGATAGTTAAACGTCACACGGACTTTCTGCCCAGTTCTTTCAACAGCAGAGAAGATCTCTTTGCACCTCGGGGCGTCAATAGTCATTGGCTTCTCAGTAATGACATTGCAGCCCAGCTCCAAGGCTCGAACGATATAAGTGTTGTGCGTCCTGTCCATGGTCGTGACAAGAACCTCATCAGGTTTAGTCTCTTGGATCATCTTGTCAAAGTCGGCAGCCAAGTAGGTCGGGACCTCGCCGTGTCCCTCAGCCTTGAGCTTCGAGTTGGCATAGTTCATGCGAGTCTGATTGGTATCGCAGAAAGCAACGATGCATGAGGTTGCGCTGTAGTCGGTGGCGATGGCCGAATAATAGAAGCTGGATCGGCCTCCGGTGCCGACGACGGCGTATCGTTTCCTGGCTGCGCTCTTGTCCGCCATGATGAGAGACTGGTGGATGTAGATGTCTGGGTTGTGGTGAGGTTGCAACAAGCCCAGGTGGTTGGAGAGAACGGGAATAAGAACGGCCGTTGCACTGGATACCCGAAGCAAATAAGAAGCAATCCTCCCCCCTCAAGAAGAGGAGAAGCTCGGTATCTGTTATCCCGGCCCCCAACATCAACCCCCAAACTTGTCAGATCCCCGCTCTTGGCCATTTGACGTGGCGGATCAACGCGGGGTCGGGCAACCTTGTTGACGAGAAGCATTGGATTTTCGGATCGTGAGACCCCAGAATTCCACATTGTTTCTGGGGTGCAGGTCCCTCATTTCGGCCGAAGTGAGCCATTGTTACCGTAACCTCGGGGTAGCTTGGAGTTCTGTTCTCCAAGCAGCCGGGATGCAGGGTCGTGGCAATCATGGCCCGAAGCATGTTAAGTTATATCTTTCTCTTTCTCGGAAAACTCTCTCCGCTCTGTATCCATCATTCTCAAAGGTAATCGCCTCGCGAATTAGCAGTGTGCTGGTTCCCATCAAATCCATAGCGCGATGCCCACCGTCGCCAGCGTTATCCCCTCAAAACAGCCATAATCAGTCAATTTCACGAGTCCTCGGCGGGTCCAAATAGAGTTCTTTTGTTCTCTGACGACTGTAGTCCTGTTTTTTATGCAAAGATAAAACATGATGTCCATTTTCTATCATCTGTCTGTGCTGTTTGTCATGAAGTCGATTCCATTCCGCACGACTTCTCACGGTATTCACAGGTTGACCAACAAACAAGAAGACAACACCCGATAAGTCAATTTTTAGGCCATTTTTTACGATTGACGCGTTTAATCGCTCACAAAATGTCCACCAGACTCATTTTAACGCGCTTTATCGCCCCTTTTCTCTTTGTTGTTGTGAAAATACGTTCAAGTCTAGGGTAGCCTTCTACCCCTTGTGCGTCATCAAAACACCAAGAATTGCTTTTCCGTGGCTTAAAATGACGTAGAGTCGGGCTAATCAAGTTCCATTCCCCTGTATATCAAGTCGCCCCCTCGGTCGCGACGATCGAGACGCGTCACAATTACCTCGTCTTCAACATCTTTTCAAAAATGCCACCCAAGACAACAAGAGCCAGGAATAAGCGTCCTCTCGAGGAGGGAGACGATAATGCGCGTCAGTCCAGGTCCAAGACCGCAAAGACTGCCAAGACATCCGGCGATCAACCTCCCAACGACAATGGCGAGGGTGCTCAGACTCAACAGCCCTCCCGGGTGCGCCGGATCGCGAGAGGGCCCAAAGGAGAGACTTTCCTGCCTGAAGTCATGCCACAAGAGTGCGCAAATGTCATCAAGGATATCCCCATGCCTGGGGGCTGGGTTCGCGGCATTGATGCCATCCCCGATCGGTCCATGACACTCAACTCTCGCGAGTGGTGGGAGGAGTTCGGACCTTGGTTGGAGCAGCACAAGAAGAAGCTCAAGCTCTCTGCTGCCAACTGGAAGAAGAAGGACGAGGCCCTGAAGAAAGACCCCGAGCCCGTCCCTGACGATGAAGGGAATGACGATTGGGATTTTATCTGCTGTTTTAAGCCCAGCTTGGAATCTCGACGAGACGAGTACGAGGAAGAGGAGGAGGATAGCGAGGATGATGAGGATGATGAGGAGGAGGAGGACGATGAGGAAGAAGAAGATGACGACGAGGGCAATGGCAAAGGCAAAGGCAAAAACAAAGGCAAGGGCAAGAAGGACGCCGAAAAGAAGCCCATTGACAAGCTTGCTTCTCTTCACCCTGAATGGCCATGGGTCTTCACCGTGCTTGGTAGGGACAGGCTTAGATGGTGGATCCAAGAGGCCACGAAGCGTGACCAGGACAGCTTTGGACTACACTTCTACAACGACTTTACTTGGTATGGTGCGCTCGAGGTCGTCGAGGCCATTGTAAGTTTGTCCACTCATTGGCTTCGCCCATCTGCTGAAGTATGGAATAGATTTCAACTTTCGACGCCGCATTTAAGCCCAAGGCGAGCTATCGCGACTGGTGGCCCGAGGTCGAGGGTCTCATCCTGGGTCTTTACAGCACCTTTCTCGAATTCGAAAGTGAGAAACCTAGTCACTCATTCAATGTTCCTTTGCTCACCATACATAGTGTGCGACGACGGTCAACGCACCAACAAGATCATCGAACTGATCGGCTACATGGTCGTCGCAGCCATGGAAGCCCTCAAGAAGGAGGGAGTCTTCAAACCAGACTCGGAGATCCGTAACCTCGGCCTCGTTCTCGCCATGTTCATCCAATTCGGCCATGGGGAGATACAGTACGGGATTGATGAAGAGAACTGCTCGTGGGCATACAAGCTCCTTGACATGGCTGATGAAGCCGGGATTGATCTCGCCGGGCCACCTAGGTACGAAAAGGCTATCAAGAAGATTATCGACGAGAGGGACCGCAAGGCCAAGGCCATGAAGAAGTGGAACAATGTGAACTGGGCCACCAAGGTGAGTGCACTTGAGCGGTGAGGTTGCAAAGACTGACACATGCCAGCTGAGAGGTTACACCTTGAAACACGGCGGAAAGACCCATTTTGGAGGTCACCAATACGACATTACTAGAAAAACCGCCGCTGAGAGAAAGAGGCATTCATTGGAGTACGTGATAACATCGATGATTATTCGTGTTGGAGACTAACCTGTAATCCCAGCGCTGGCGGAGGCTGGGACCTGATGTAATTTCGAAAAGTGGATTGCACAACTCTGTCAGTTGTGCCAGGGAGAATGCCTGAAGTGTGTACTATGTTGGTGGTCTGGAGGGTAGGTTGACGAGTTTGTTGGTGGTAGGGATGAACTGGGCTTGGTTGAGTTGAACTGTTTGTACGAGGAGACTGACTGTATGATAATTCCCGAAGGATTGATCCGTGTCTGTATTGTTTCTGCACTTGAGCAACACATTCTTGAGCAGTTGACAACAAGGAAGCTCAGAGATACCCATCTAGAGAATGTATCTAAAGTTCCTGTTCTGAATATCCGTCTCATCAACATCAAGCAGCGTTCCGTCGGTATGGAGATCCACCTGTCGGGTTTCCTCTGGGTCTCTCTGCACGCCCTGCTCCTTGTCTCGGCGGTTATTCTCCCAAGCGAGATAGAATCGCATGGCGACGACGAGAACAATGGTGATAGCGAAGCAAGCTAGGATGGTCGTGTATGCAGTCTGGGAGAGTCAGTGACGTTGACCTGTGAGATTGAGCAGCCGGACTTACGTGGTAGCTTGGGGCTTCAGTGCTGATAAAGAACTGGGGTCCACTCAGGTTTCCAGCACAATAACCCAAGAAGATCATGGCCATGACAGTTGACTTCTTGGTGAAGCCTGCGATGTTGCTTGCAGACAAAGACATCATCAGCGGGAACGCCGGTGCGACGGCCATGATGAGCCAGAAGCCAGCAAGACGAGCAAGCTTCTCCTCGTTTGGCAAGAGCTTGATCATGAGGATACCGCCAATGGCCATGAGATAGGTCAAGACGAGGGCAATGTGGCGAGACTTGCGCACGTATGAAGTGAAGATGGCGACCAGGAGCACGGTCGTGAGCTGGAAGGCGGAAGCAGGGAGACCCATGAGGATGGTCTGGTATTCATCGTAGCCGAAGCTCTTGATGACGATGGTGCTGAACTATTATAGAGTCAGATTAACAGCACGTAGTCAGTAGGGTTGATGGGATCTACACTGGTCGTTCCTCCGTTGGGCACGCAGATGACGAAGGAAAAGAAGAAGAACCACCAGGCCTTGACATCCTTCATGGTCTCGATGAACTGATCACGGTCCCACTTCTTGGTTTGTGTCGTTCTCTGGAACTTCTTGGGACGGAGGGATGCAAACTCGCGTTCGGAGGGTGTCAAGAACGTGGCATTAGAGGGAGAGTCTGGGAGAAAGAAGTAAAGAAAGATGGACCACGCAATTGTGATGAGACCAAAGATGAGGAATAGCATCTGTTCAGGTTAGCAAGGCATCAACTCGAGTCGAGAAACTTGACCGACCTTCCACTGCGCAAAATGTCCCTCATAGCCCAGAATGCCATACGCAATCATAGCACCAATAATACTCGCCGAGGCATTTCCGGCAAACCAGAAAGAGTGGCGAGAGACGTGTTCGTGAGGCGTATACCACATGCCGGTGATAAGAGAGAATCCCGGGCTAATGGCGCTCTCAAAAACACCGAGCAACAGTCGAAGAACCATCAGGCTTGCGTAGTTTGACGCAATAGCGTGCAGTGTGAGAACAACGCCCCAAATGAGCCTGTTTGTGGTCAGTGTTATCGAGTCAAGTGGGTTCCGGCAT
The DNA here is from genome assembly GCF_023522795.1 of Fusarium solani. NCBI lineage: Eukaryota > Fungi > Ascomycota > Sordariomycetes > Hypocreales > Nectriaceae > Fusarium > Fusarium solani. Next base: position 1,196,907 of record NW_027072149.1, read on the forward strand.
GGTTCCCTTACATTAAGATGCTGAGATACTTGCCAAGGGGAAACTTGACGAAGCCGAGGGAGATGGGGTAAGAAGCAACAAGGTAGCCGATGTAAAAGATACTGGAAGCCCAGCTGAACTGCTGTCCCTTAAGGTGCTTTGTCGTGTCAACTGGGTACGCCATTTGTGTGAAAGGAAGATAACTCACCAGCTCTTCGTAGTCCCAAGATGGCGCTGTATGCCAGACTGGTCTCTGCAAAATGTGAGTCACCATGACGGATCAATAGCGGCTAAAAACGTACTGTCGAGATACTGAAGGCCATAGCTGACAATTAGAAGAGGCATGAGTCTGGTAACACCGTTAGCCCGAGGCGATTTCAAAAGGACTGAAGTTTCTTACCGCAAGTCGATCTTGCGAACCAATTTCTTTTCATCCTCTGGACTGAGTGTGTCCACAGTACCACAACCATGCTTATCACTCATCTCGTAATCACCAGGAGAAATCTTGGTGTCAACCTTGTCGTCCATGTTGCAATTGTCGACGAGTAGTCAAGAGAGCAATGTTGATGTTGAGTGATCCTTCAAGACAACCGATGGGGCCACACCAGTAGTTATAGCCCATCACGAAAGCATGAACCTTATCATCGGCCACGCTAGATTCGAATCTGGGTCTGATCACCGGTTCAAAATCTGGGGTCCTTGACTCGTTACCCCAGACTTGACCCGCCTCTTGATTGGCCAGTTTAATCGACGAGACGAGATACCAGGATAGGGGCGATATCCGCTATCAACACCTCGGTTATCAGCGATTATGCGTCTTATTCAGACCATGATTCACATTAAAACGTTCATATGGTACAGGGAGAGTTAGATATCATTATGTCCGCCACCGACTAGACGTCGGACCGCCTGCATGGTGATTCCCGACGACCCCTTAGCCGACAGGACAAGCTGAAAGATGCCCTTGATTGCGGGATCTGAAATACTCGCCGAGATCCAATCTCTATGAATGGGATCATGCGTTTCGATCCCTGCAATCAGGAGCGCCCACTGGAACCGCTCAAGGAGCTGCACAGGCCCAGTCGCCACCGTGTAATACGCCGTCGTTAATAAGTCCTTTAGAGCCCTTTGTACTTCGGAGGGGATGGAAGTTCCCCAAAAGCTGAATCTTTACTACGAACCAGGTAGATCTCAAGGGCGTGGAATATTGTGACGGCAACAAGTGCCATTAGTGGCGTGGTTGAAGCACGCTGGGCTCCCTTGGCCGCCAATTCAAAAATGAAAGATTGTTCCTATGGCCATGAATCAGTGCACCGTTCAAAAATTGAGGGAATGATCACTTACTTCCCGTATACGGTCGAGATTCCGCTTGATGCCCAGATCCATACCCAGTGTTTGGGCTTCACTGCCTTGGCTGTACCGGTTGATCTCGCGCTGGATGGTGATAAGCGCAAAGTAAACATCGAGAATCATCCTGTGAGGGTTCCTTGACGAGGTTTGAAACCCTGGCCACATGGTTCTCTGGTCATTAGAGAAAGGCAGCCTCGAAAGCTGCCAGATCCTTTGCCTTTTCTCATGGTTCTCATCCACATAGATGGCGAATACCTCCCCACATCCAAAGAAGCCGCAAAATACATCTCGATCATAGATGTAAGTCAAGATCCGGGATAAAATAACCGACTCGGATGTCCTGCCATCGGATGTCCCACTGGCGCACAGTTCATCCAAAGCAAAGGCCCTTACGTAGACGAGGGCTGAGGCGCTCAGCTCTCTTAACCTTTGCACGTCGAATGGATGACGTCGCATCCAAAACATGTATAAATACAAGAATGAGAGCATCATGGCAATGTGATTTGGTTGTGCGAATGCCTCCAGTTGTTGGGTGAATAACTGGGAGCCGTGTTGGAAGTGAAGGTACGACTCCAGCGGAGGCCGGTCACTATAGCCTTGATGAATCGCTAACTCGCTGTGAGAGAATGCAAGGAGAAGGTGTAATGCCATTCTGTTCTGGATGGCGAAATCGAGGAAGAGCGTGTGCGATGATACTGCAGCCACTTGTGTTGACTTCATGGGCGCCAGCACAGTTCGATGGAAGGCAACTGCTTGGGAATCGCTGGTGCCGATTGAAGGCGCTGGATCCATGGGGAGGGTGAAGGAGATGGACGATAAGGCCGAGAATAGACTGAATGAGGGAAATGGGAATAATGTTAGTTGAGTGCTCAGATCAATTTCGTCTTGGTGGTTCTGTTGCTCTCGACCGACGTCGATAGTATCATCTGGCAGCAGGACAAGATCTGAGAGGTCGGCAATAGGCGCGAAAGGCACTATGGGCGATGGAATGAGTGACAGGCCTGCCGAATCTGAACCAGGACTTCCCAATGGATGATCTAGAGGCTCACCATCTAGCAGAGCAGCAGGTGATAGTTCAACTTGGCTGGGCGGTTCGGGAACATCCTGTGTACTCTCTTCAACTTCTTTGGCAACGATATTTGGTGGTTTCCAACTGGGTCGGTCCTTGATGGGCCCGAACCCCCGTCTTCTGGACGCAAGCGACGGTTTCGAAGAAGCCCATTCACACTCGAGATTAAGGCGAATACAGCGACCACAGTTTGGGCGTTTCTCATCACATTTGACTCTTTTTGTCAAGCAGGTCTGGCAGCCTACATGAACTTAGCAGGGAGGGACACAATTGAAGGGCGCGCGCTTGGCCTTGGACTCACCTTTCTTGGAGCGCCCGCCTCGTTCAATACGTCGGCGCTTCTTTGGCTGGGTTCTCGATTGATCTTCCATATCACCACCTGCAAATCCGAGAGGGATGACCTGTTCGTTGCGGGCGGCGAAAGACTCTTGTTCCTTGGGCGGTCCGGCGGAACGAGCGCCGATCTTTCCCCCGCTCCGACCAAACTCACGTCGATTAAACTGACGAATCAGAGGCGAGACGCTATCAACCTTCGGCGCACAGATGTTGTCAGGGGCACCTGATATCGGCGGACTGCATGAGTCCAAAAGGTCAGTAAGGTCGGGTAAGGGTCTTGTGCGGATCTTCCTCCTCTCGTTTGTCCCTTTGTTTCCTTTTCCCAGACTTCTCTCCTCTTTCGCCTTTTGTTGGCTCATTCATACCTTATCAGTCGCTATGGGCAACTCCATCTCTTACACCACTTCCGACTGTCAAGTCGACCTTCTCAATAATGCCGGAACTCTCAAAGGGCTTCAGTTTGACTCCAAATCCCGAAGATTTGCTGGAGTTCCCTATGCTCAACCTCCTGTGGGCGATTTGAGATGGCGCAAACCTCAACCATTCCCCAAGCACCACCAGTACTCGGCATCAGACGGCGCACCATACGATGCTACCGTCTTTGGCCCAGTGTGTCCTCAAGCCAACTACTCCAAGACAGTCAGCGAGCATGTCCCCAATCACATCTATAGTGAAGACTGCCTCCGACTCAATATCTGGACGCCAGTTCAGGATCCCAACATCCCCAACCAAAAATGGCCCGTAATGGTCTGGTTCCATGGTGGCTGGTTCCAGGTCGGAGACCCTAGCCAAGAGCAGAGCATGGATCCAACAGAGCTCATCTCTACTGGCAAACTCAATGCCGTATTTGTGGCAGTTGGGTACCGACTGAACGTCTTTGGCTTCCTCGCCGGTCGCGCCCTGCTAGAGGAATCTGGCGGACAAGCTGTCGGCAATTACGGGCTTTGGGATCAACGTCTCGCCATGGACTGGGTGTACAAAAACATCGCAGCTTTTGGCGGCGATCCAGAGAACATTGCCTTGGCAGGACGAAGTGCCGGAGCTTATTCCGTCCTTGCCCAAGTCTTGTATGATTTCCGAGGCAACGAGTCACAGAACGGTTTCCGGCGGTTAGTCATGTACTCGAATGCTATTCCTACGCAGCCCAAGACCCCAGAAGATTGCGAACAACAGTTTGATGAACTGTGCGAGTATTTCGGTGTACCAACAGATGCCGACGGGTCCGAGAGACTGCGCAAACTACGAGGCATTAGCTCCGAGGATCTCTGTGCAACCATCATGGAGCTGAAGAACCACACTTTCCGCCCCGTCACAGATAATGTCTTCATCCATCCTGGAATCTTTGAGTACTACCGAGACGGATCTTTTGCTGCCGAGTTCAAGAAACGCGGTCTCAAGATCCTCATCGGCGAGGTTCTAGATGAAGACACTCTATACGCCGTTACTAACCCACCAGACCCGAATCCTGCATCTCTTCGACTGCAGATTTCCAACTACTATTCACCCGAGACGACCGACCGACTCCTGAAGCACTATTCTTTACCTCAAACGAAAAACAAGCGAGACTGGCAGCAGATGTTTGGGCGCATCGTCGCTGATGGCCAAGTTAGAGCCCCTTCTCGGGATCTCGTCAACAATCTCGTACAGAACGGGGTTGATATTCAGAATGTCTGGCGTTATCTTATAGCGTACCGTCTCTCATTCATCACCACCGAGGTCGCTCCAGCTTCATTCGGTGTAAGCCATGCTATGGATCGACCTATATGGAAGTAAGGCTTTCTCTAATCCTTTTGTTTGCTTGCCCCTGGCATGATGTTGACGAAACATAGCTATTCTATCACACACGGCCCGACGACCGCAGAGCGTGAACTGATGGACGACTGGATTCGGGACTTGTGCGCTTTCGTCAGAGGTGAAGCAGGCTATCAATATGGAACGACAAAGCCAGACGAGTACAAAGTCATGACCCCGGAGGGAACCATCAAGATACAGAAAGACCCGCGATGGGGAGAGCTCTTGGAGTTGGCAGGTACTTTTTCCGGCAACAAGTAACGATCTGGTAGATATCCTTTAATATCAAGCAGTAATAGACCTCGGATATTTAGTAAAGCCCATAATGCTCTTGACACGGCTTAAGTGACAGTAAAGTACCCTCAGATCTGATGTTGACACGGAGGAAGCGGCCGGGATGAAGATGTCGCCAACCAATCAGGGGCGGCCCTCGGCCGACGGAGCGGAGGCATCAGACGAATCAACGACGCCCATCGGCCGAGATGTCCGTCTTCCAAGCGATGGAGAAGATGCTCTTGGGTATTTAAATATCGGCCCTTCATCCCCTTTTGCCAGGTCAAGTCGGATTCTGTGCGTTATCAAGCTCTTGAGGTGAGTGCACTTACAACCCCTGTGAGCTCTCTGCGGCCCCGCCCCTTGTCAAGTCACAAGTCACTGAGCTGCTGTCTACATGGCAAGCAGTCAGCCGAGAAAACCTGAACTTGAATCTTTTCGACATGTCGCACCACTCTTTTGAAGTACCGCCTCACGATCCATCGAAGCCCCGGTCGGACGAAGAGAAGGCTGTGTCGACGGTGGGGAATGAAGACTCTTCCACGACAGAAGTCGAGAAAAGCCCAAGGGATATCCACGGGTGGAAGGTTTGGAGCTCATTCATCTTATTGTCTGCGTCGAGCTAACGAGTGCAGTGGGCTCTCTCTTACACGGCCATGCTCTCCACTACCTTCCTCTTTGCTCTGGACAATACTATTGTACGTGAATTCTTCCCCAAGCAAGTACTGGCATCCAAATTAATAATTGAATATTTCAGGTCGCCGATATCCAACCTGCGATCCTCAAAGACCTCGGCGCCATTGAACTTCTACCATGGGTCGGAACCGGTTTCGCCCTCGGCACTATGGCAGTCTTGCCCTGGAGTAAGGTGTACGGCATATTCTCCATCCGAGAGATCTACCTATTCAACATCCTCCTATTCGAGATTGGGAGCGCTCTGTGTGGTGCAGCCCCAAACATGAATGCCATGATTCTCGGCCGAGTCATCGCGGGTGTTGGCGGATCGGGAATGTACTCGGGGACATTGACCTACGTGTCGGTGTGTACAACGATGAAAGAGAGAGCGTTGTATATGGCTGGAAGCACCGTTGTTTGGGGCATTGGAACAGTTCTTGGCCCTGTCGTTTGTTGGTCCCGTCTTGAAGATTGTGTGGATGCTGATCAAGTTCCAGGTTGGAGGCGCATTTGCGGAAAGCAGCGCAACTTGGAGATGGGTTAGTATCACTTCGAGCCTCCTGAACTCTTGTTAATTATCTAGGGATTCTACATCAATCTTGTCGTCGGAGCAGTGTTTGCCCCGGCGTACCTCTTCCTCTTTCCCTCGCTCAATCCGCAACCCCAGCTGTCTACGAAACAGAAGCTCAAAAACATGGACTGGCCAATGACCTTCGTCTTCCTCGCCGGCTCGGCGTTCTTCATCGTGGCCATCTCTTTCGGCGGCACCCTCTACAGCTGGCACTCTGCGACAGAGATTGCGTTTTGGACCTTGTCAGGCGTGTTTCTCGTTGTTTTTGTGGTTCTGCTGAAGTACCATCCCGGCGCCTCCAAGGAACACCAGCTTTGGCCATCCCATTTTCTCAGGATGCCGGTGGTGATGAATATGCAACTGCAAATATTCTTGTCAGGCGGCGTCATTCTGGTGAGTCAATTTCGGGGGGATGTGAGCGGTGTTGACCCTTTATAGACAATCATCTATTATATTCCCCTGTACTTCCAGTTCATCCGTGTAAGTAAAGTGACAAGTACTTGAAAACACTACTGAACTTCTTAGGGAGATGGCGCTCTGGATGCTGGTGTCCGACTCCTCCCACTGATCATCGCCATGGTGGTAACATGCATGGTCAGCGGGGTGTTATTGCCGAAGACACCGCGCTTCTCACCATGGTATATCGTTGGTAGTGCCCTGGTCTTGATCGGAACGGCCCTGATGCGTACGTCTATTTCATCGATGACGGATCAGCCGAATAAGCGACGCTAATCATTTATTTAGACACTGTTAATGAAGCCACCAAGAACGCCAATATCTATGGATATAACATCTTGATCGGCGTTGGGGCTGGCTGCTATATCGTTACTGGCTTTACTGTCGTTCAGTCCCTTGTGCCAGCCAGAGATACTGCGAACGCTGTCGCGGCCATGACAATTGGTAAGCAGCATCTGGCCATTTATAGCATTAACATCACAAATGCTGATCGTTAATAGCACAAAATATGGGAATGGTTCTGTTTCTCTCTGTCTGTGGCACTGTTTTCCAGAATACCGCTACCAAGGAGGTTGGCCAGGCTCTTCCCCATTTGTCTTCTGACGAAATTGCCGAGCTTGTTGCCGGGACGAGTAGCAAAGCATTCCAGACCCTATCTCCCTCAGAGAAATCCATCGTTGTTATGAATATTACTTCTGCCATTAGGAACGTCTGGTTGCTGTTTCTCGTTACTGCGGCCTTGAGCTTTGCGTTGTCTCTACCCCTTGCAGTAAGCTCTTCTTCTTCGAAATCAACCGTGATCCAACTGACCGATCTACCCATGCAGAGGGTCCGCCTCGGAGCCCACCAGAAATGATGCATTAAACTTGGGCCTTGAGTGAGGACTGGTGTCATCATCTGAGTGTCCATGGCCGGGGGTGCTTCTCAGAGGATAGGATATAAGGACAAAAGGATGTGTCGGTAGTGAAAGTTGGCGGTAGTGGTGCTTGGAAGAGAAGGGTTCTTATCTTCATTTTTTAAAACTTGAGTAGGTTCATTTTAGAAGAGCAATGGCGGGCATCGATTCAATAGTTTATGTCAATTCCATGTCGAGGTACTTATCCAAGTCTTTCTCTCTGCCACAGAGCACGTGGAATCTCCGTGGGGACGGCTGACTCATCTCCTCATGCAGAGGGTGATCCTTCGCTCCCCTCAGATGTCGACCTCTCCACTTACACACTCTTTTGCCAGCAGCAGTCGATTGCTTTGACACCAGCATCAGTCTCTGCCCCCCAATAATCATTGATCAGGCTTCATTGAGATGGGATAAACCAGTGGACAGAAGTAATCGGCATGGGATCGAAGCGCGTTCGACAAGCCTGCACGGTGTGTCGAGACCGCAAGGTCAGATGCGATAGGGTCCAACCAAGCTGCGGGAGATGTCTACGCCTTCACGAGAGATGCAGCTATGACTCTTCATCTGGACCTACGGATCTTTCACGTCAAGTTCGGGAGCTCCAGGCTCGTTTAGGTACAAGTCTAGCGTCTGGTTCGATGTAGATAAAGGACTGACGTTCGAATAAGAGAGAGCAGAAGAAAGATTATCAGCAAGCAGACAAGGCAGCCTGGAGACTGGAAATCCGTTAGCGGGATCAGGGGTACCACCCTTAATGCCCCTTACAGAGAATATTGACTTCCTATCCTTTGTGCCTTTGGCCGACATCAACTCCGATGCCCAGCTGCAGCCTCCTGCCCCGACAGGGTTTCTCGACCTTTTTACACAGCCTAACGCAGAGAGCCTTTCTCAAGAGGCATCATCAGCGAATATTGGCCAAAGGCAATTCGATTTGATGCGCGATGCTGAGACTGCAGCGGCCATGTCTGAACTGCAATGGTGAGTTAACATCCCCTCTCTTTTGCGCCCAGTGACACTCGACTAACAAACTGAGTGAAGTCCGGTGGGATCTCTGCCAGTCGATTCAGGGCCTATGGAAGATGGTACGACGAGTGGCAACGGACAACGTGGGGCATTTGGGCTAGAACCCCTTGATAAGGAATGGGCCGTTTTGTAAGGCATTATCCGAGTGCCGTCTCCAAGGGGGGCTAACATTCCAGTAGACATCACCTCTTCTTCGAGTTCGTCTATCACTCGCTCCCAATTCTCTATCAAGATCGGTTCTTAGAAGAAATTGCTATGCAACCTCATCCCCGCCCTCTACTCGCCTTGGGTTATGCAGTAGCCCTTGTGAGTGCGGCCATCTCATCACCCCATCAGCATCTGCAGAAGGCATACTATGCCATGACGAGAAAGCTGCTGGAGGAATGTGAAATGGAAGGGGATGGGGCAGAATTTGCTAACCTCAACATCTTCCAAGCCTTGCTCTTCTTGCTGAGATATGAGATCATGGCAAGTCAGATCACTAGGGCTTGGATGACACTCGGCCGAGCAATCAGACTTGCAAGCGTTTTGAACCTTCAAAAGATGGATGCTCGAGACCTTGCAGGCGGAATCGTCCCAGGTCTTCACGTGGAACTCCCCCAAACAGAGGATTCCGTCTTGTTAGAAGAGCGAAGGCGCTCATTTTGGTGTCTTTTCATACTCGAGACGTACGTCAAGACTCGATCAGGAATGCCCTGTCAACTGGGTCACGCGGTAGTAAGTACGATGATAATTAACCCGGCAGATGCTTCACTGACTGGTCTTTTAAACAAGTCGTTTGACGTCAACCTACCGTCGCCTGGGCTGCTCAATCGAGGGCTCACACCAACCGACATGCCATTTCTGCGAGATATGGCCAAGAGCGACGAGGAACTCTCCTCTTACGCTGCCTGTGTCATCATGGTAGATCTCGCAATTCGGGCTTATGAACACGGAGAATTGTCACAATCACAGGCTCAGGGGTACTGGGATCGGCACTTCGCCATGGTGAAACTGATTCAAGAATGCTCCGCAAAGATGGGGAGCAATCCAAGCAAAGAGGCTGCGGTCCATGACCCTGTTTCTCTATCGAATCAGCTCAACTTGGGCGCTATTAAGATCATGGTGCACGAAACAGCTGTTGTCAAGGGGCGTGTAAATGATCTTTCGCCGTCGATGATTGCAGAGAATGAACGGAGCTGCCAAGTTGCGGCTCAGACAATAGCCGACACTGTCCGAGCTGTGTGGGAGAACCCGTCTCCTGAGGTAGGAACAAGTCCTTAATTGGACGCTTCTAGCGAAAAGTTTATTACATCTGGAAGCTGACCACGTGAACCTCCACAGAGAAACCTCTTCACGATTCAAGCGACATTTACTGCTTGGCCAATAGCAAAGGCGATCAGCACTCTTGTCAGAGACAGGGCAGATACGTGTAACCTTCCGTCGGTTCAACGAATGAGTGACCTGAAACTACTGTGCTCTGTCCTGGACTATGTGGAAAGAGAAGGAGGCTATTGGCACATTCTGATAGCTGATGATCTGGTTCAAGTGAGGGAGTGGGATGAGGGAATGGAATCTTAGCGTAGACGCTGAGGATTTGAATTGTTGGTTGAATCCTAAGATGTTATTGACAGGACAATGATGGAAATTGCAAGCTAGGAGTTAGGTCGTCACTGTTGGGCTGCACTCAGGTTTGCCTGATACTTGTCAATTGAGGATGAGTTCTGTCTCAGGAGGCACATTTTTATCCAACCAACCAACCGCCCATTCATCGTCATGCCTTCATTTCATGTTCATGAGCACTGTTCATTAACCTGGCTCTTAAAGGATGCAGTCAACAACATCGAGAATGATGCCAATAGGGCTGTACCATGAGAATTTAGCAACGGTTCGTCATTCAACCATCCAGGCCAGGGCCGATGGTAACTTACCAGGTAGCCAGGCCAACCAGCTGGCTCAGAAGAAGCGTGGTGGGGGGGTTGGTGGGATCAAGACCGCCGAGGCTGGGGACACAGCCGGTGATGCCGGTGATGCGGAGGATACAGGTGGGGTCGACGGGAACGCCGGGAAGCTGACGCTCCTCAACCTTGGCAGGAGTGGCAGCGGCGAGAGCGAGAGCGGGGAGAGCGAGAAGAGTAGCGGGCTTCATTTTGGTGGTGGTGGTTGTTCAGATGATCTGAAGTGAAGGGTTGTTGTGTTGTTTTGGTGGATGAGGATGATTGTGAGTGAGTGATGATGAGTGAGTGATAAAGGAGGAAAGGGGGCCTTATATAGATTTTCGAGCCTTGGAAGCGAGAGTATCGTCAGCTCGACTGATGCTTCTGCCGGCCTCTCTTCTGGCCTCTCCTCAGTGGCTGCATGTTGCATACTGAGTGTATCACGACGTGTCGACGGCTTGTGCGATGTGCTGTTCTCGTCAAAGACAGACAACCACCCTTTGGCATGATGCGATCCTCCCCCGTCCTCACTATGAGGCACATATATCATTGGTCTCTATCAAGTTTGTTTCGCTTCCTATGTGATAACCCCCTCAGACAGTGTTGACCGTCCACGCCTCCAACGTTCTGGTCCGTGTCATGTCTCAACGTTACGTGGCAGAGACAAGAAGCGTCTGGTATGTGATAGTCCCGCTTCTGCAACGGTTACTAATGGTAATTACTCTCTGAGACTTGAGGCTGTGCCATGTTCGAGAGGGGTACACAGGAGATCGAGTTGCAACGGCGCGTCAACTGCGTTGGTTCTGACTGGAGGGCCATGTCTCGGACCTTGACTGATCATCGCTTTCAGCAATGAATCCTCCCTGTTCTCCGATACCATGGTTGAACGGCATGAAAGTTTTGCCGATCGTTTCGCCCTGATTCAAAACTTGGAATACTCGCCAGAGAGTTCGTTCACTTGCCAAGTTGTCTCGGAAGCCGCACTCGGGTGTTGATCTTCAGAGTTCTCTCATAAGCCACCATGACAGCATTGGCAACCCGCCCGCATATTGAGCTGCACCTCTGGAGTGAGCACATTGCGGAGCCCCATCAGACAGTGCGCTTAAACAAACGCCTGCCCTCCTTATTGCCCTCCAGCCGCATGCCAAGTCTAAAGGAGCGCGGCATTAGGCCTCTACGAAGAATTTTGATTCTAACCCGAGAGTCTAGAATCCTCGGCATGACTCGCGTGACGTGTTGGCGTGTTGTTTCCTCAACTAGTTACGCTCAGCATAAACGTTCATAGGCCAAGAGAACGGAACGGGACGGCCCTCAGATTAATGGTTGTTAGTCTGTGTTGCGACACATACTAGAGCGATGATCTACAGTCAAAGCTCAGGGTAATAAGCTCGTTGTACAAACAGCCTCATCTCTGTACCCTGCATTCCACGTATCTCGAAAGATCGACATGACAACCACCTCCCTGGCACCCGACTTGAGACGGGATGAAATCCTGCTCGATTTGACAGGTTCCGTGTTGCACAGACCCTCAAGCAATGCCACGGCCAAGGCACGGAACCCTCATCCGAGTCACATCACATTGCTGCGAGGTTCGTCACTGCATATCAGTCAAACGATGCTCATGCCTTGAAAGTCAAAACAGGCAACAATTAACATGGCAGGCTGTACAGTGCCTGTTTCCCCAGTGGGACAAACCAACAGGCCAGACCCCAATGTCTCACTGAGAACACTTTAAGTGGCTCGGATGTCGGTCCGCCCCGGAAGCTCCCTTGCGGCATCCCGGAACTCGCAGCTTGGCGTCGGGGGGAAAGGACAAATCTGACTGCAGAAAAGAGCTGTCGATCTAGATCGAGCGGCCCGAGGCGTGCGGGACTCATTGGCCTGTCAGAATGCCACCCCCGTCATCCCTGGCGGGCCGTTTGATGGACAGCGGTTGCGGCTGGCAACTCTGACAAGTGGGAGGGCTCTCAATCAAACGCGTGAACACGTTGATTCAGCCCCTTCGCTAAACCTTGTGATGTGAAAGGCTATTATTGTACGCACGCTTTCTGTCGCATGCTCAACAGGGTTTAGATCACTTGAAAGTTGACGCGAAGGATGGATGCTTGAGTCCAAACTTAGAGAAACGCATGGGGGCATTGTGTTACGATGACTTGACGAGCACAGCATGAGGGAACCATGACGACAGTCCGTCAGGGTCCTTCAATGAGACATTACGCTCGGGCCCAAGTTTACTCGCCCCCAAGTTCACTCAGCTCCGTGGCAGGGGAGAAGATGCATCTCCAGCCCCCGCGTGACTTGAAGACAGACAAGATTCAGATATGCCAAGACACGGCTCATCGTTGGCGTTTCTCTCCACCTTTCAACCTTTTCTCGACTCCACAGACGTTTGCTTCTCGGAGAATGTCAAGCCTCCTTGGCGGAAAGGCTAGACTCAACTTTAATGGATAATCTCCCGATGCTCTACCCACAAGGCGTTGCTGACGGCTCCTAATTCGGACAGGCAGCCGTGGTTATGCTAAACAAGTGGGATCTCAACACACGTGTATGTCTAAACAAGTAAGTCGAGTCGGCCTGCCATGTCTCTTGTTTGACTCGGATGGATGGGACACGCGGAGTTGGTCTCGAGGGGACCGGGGATCAGGAGAGTGCTCAGTGACCGAGGGGGGAGGGAGCTAATGATAGACTTTTCATCTCGATCGTACCTAAATGTGCACAGCAAGATGAGAGATGTCACTCTGGTGTTCCCTCTTGTTCCCTCTGGAGATCTTGTCCGACAGTGGCTTGCGCAGGGGAGAGAATACACAGCCTACCTCGACGCGTCTGAGTCACTCTGCCCGAACGAAGAGAGAGCATACACGAGGCGTACAGTATGGAAGTTCTTGACGATCAATGTCTCGTTAGTCGTTGATCGTCGCGGCCTCACCTGGGGATTCGTTCAACCAGGTTACACAGAAGCTGTCAGCGAGCGATCCCTTGTCCAAGTACCACCCCACAAACGCCATGTCTCCAGATCCGTGGTAAGCCTGTTTTTTCCTGTGTCGATCACTCATGTCCTGATACTTTCGTGTATCCCCCTTAAAACTCCGCTCATCTCCGGGTGAGTAACGGTACCACTTGTCCCCATCGTTCGCGCATGTTTCCTGTCTCGTGACGGCACGTAGTGGATCAGGACGATATGATGAGAGACTGGATGTCTTAATGCTCTTCCGGCATTGTCTCCCGAACAGGGCTTTGAAGGCAATACTGGACTCCGCATTGAAGCGTTATTGGTGAGCCCACGACAGTCCTGTCCGGAAGATATAGTTTCTTCCGACCTCTTTCCTACATAGAAGCGCGTAATGAAGTTAGTACTGTAAGCCAGCTTCGACACGGATACCTTTGGGTTTGTTTAGAGTGATGTTCAACGCCTGGGTAGTCGTAGCTATCAGCTTTGTGTCTTCCGACAAAGCAAAAGCTAGCTTTGATGAGTGTTATTATATCATCAACACAGTTCGTCATTTATAAAGCAAGCACAAGAGATACATTGAGCCTTTGCACAAGCATATATGTCCTTTCTCAAACGTACGACGGCTCATTGACTCCAGTTGGTCTCTGTGGCGTACTTTCTGGCGAGATTGCATAAACCCTACGGATGTGTATGACATGTAAGTGGCGTTTCGGTATGCGCTTTACGAGTTGACAGTGTCGCATAAGTATATAGGGTAAAGTGCGAGAGAAAAAGGGGGAGGATGGGGCATGGATGCGTGGTACTAGAAGTGGGAACATGGCAGGGCAAAAGGAGACAACACTACGTATTGATCCCCTGAAGGCCGGGATTTTGGGATGATTTTCTCCAAATAGAACTCTTATTACTGGCAAGTGAATTGGCCGAAAGCACCGACGGACGGGGACATGACAGAGAATCAGCTTCGCCTAGGGAGTTGCAAAACAGTCACTCGCTCATCAGGTAGGGGGTCAAATGGAGTATATCAAAGAAATAAAGTCTATCAAATTAAATGTCGCTAATCTCAAACAACTTTTATGGGCCTTTCACTTTGAAGGCATCTCCCAAATTATGTAAACGACTGCCTCGTGTTGACGCGGTCAATATCGTAAGGGTTACCCTCATACGATCTCCTCCTCTGAGAAGCCCGAGTATGCGTCGTATGTGTCGAAGACCGAGTCCTGGCCATAGAAATAGGAGCATAGACTGGCTCATCAACTTCTGTAGAAGCATCGTCGTTGAAGTCTTCCTGCTCTCCAGGACGGGTCTCGTCCTTTTCGGTCTCCTCGGCGGGAGGAGCCTGGTCGCTCTGGAGCTTGCGCATAAAGGCGGCGGACTGGGCGGCGAACTTGCACTTTTCGCGGATGGATGCGCCGTACTTGTAAAACAGGAAAGGGAAGGGCACGCAGGCCAGGGCGAGGAAGGCTGGGATGGAAGAGGCCCAGTGGATTCCGAGGTCCTTATACATGTAGGATGTGAACAAAGGGAAAGCAGCGCCGAAGCAGGATCGGAGGACCGAGTTGGCGGCCAAAACAGAGGCTGCGAAGATAGTGTAGGCGTCAATGAGGTAGTTCATGACGCTGAGGAAGACGAGGACCATGCCGAAGCCGAAGGGTACACCGGCGGCGATACTGGCCATCCAGTGGACGTGCTTGTCGTTGGTCCAGGCGAACCAGAACAGACCGATGGGGAGGGCAATAGAGCCGACAAGACAAGGAGGGAGACGGGCTTCAGGCGGGGCAAAGCCTCCGTGTTTCTCCTCCATCTTGATATATCGCTTGTTGGCGGGGATGGTGTAAGCAATGGCAAAGAGCATGCCGACCATGATTCCAAGGAAGGACAAGCCACCAACACCCTGGTTCCATCCGCGGTTCTGTTGGTAGACGATAGGGAATGCGGCGAAGAGCATGTAGAGGGTTCCGTAGATAATAGCCATGTAAATCGAAAGGAGCAAGACGATGGGCTCCTTGAAGAGCAGGATCCAAGGTCGCGACAAGGCCATCTTGAACGACTCGGCGAGAGTAACCTTTCCACGGTCATGGTCGATCTTGCTGACGTAGACCTTGCCCGTCATCTTGGAGAGCTTTGCAGCGCGCTTTCGAAGAAGAACAGGCGCGTACGTCTCGGGGACAAGGATGGAGCCAAGGATCCAGAGAGCACCAGAGAAGGCGGCCAGGAAGCCCATGACCCAGCGCCAACCAGCATTCATACCAAGGAAACCACCAATAACAGGACCCAAGACGGGGCCGAGGAAGGGAGCGGCAGCGAAGATGGCCATGGCCAGACCTCGTTGAGATGCGGGGAACATGTCGGCAATAGCTCCACCGGCGTTGGTCAAAGGCGACGAGCCGAAAGCACCAGCAAAGAAACGAAGAATGATCAGCGACCACGCATTCTGGGCTCCAGCGCATCCGGCGTTAAACGCGGTAAGAGCGGCATATGTTCCGATAAAGAGAACCTGTCGACCAAACATTTCGCTGAGAGGAGCCCAGAGAAGAGGACCGATGGCAAAACCAAGCACGAACAGCGACACTCCGAGCGTCGCAACCTCTTGGCTAATCTTGTACTCGGTAATGATCTCGCGGATACCTCCAGTGTAAGCCGATGAAACGAGGGCGACGGCGAGGGTAGCGATGGCGACGGTCATTGTGATGAACCATTTTGTAAAGTTGCTAAAGGTCATGGGGTTTCGGGGGTCGTTGGGAATCCATTTCACCTGGTAAGGATCTTCTTCGGTACCGGAGCCTTCGTACTTGAACTCGGCGACGGCAGGGGTGACTCCAGCTTGGTCGATGACTAGACGCCAGTAAGGAATGTTGGCCCTCGCAGGGGCTTCGATGTTGTCGAGTTCAGCCATTGTGGGAGTGGCTTTGGATGGAATTGAGATCGACTATGATGATGTGCCAAGGACAGATCAGATCCATGACAAGGGAACGGGAACTATTTAAACAAAAGGAGCCTCGGCATGGCCAAGATTCTAGAAAACACCCTCGTAAAGAAAATCTTTTGTCGGGCCCGCCGACTTCCCGATACCGACAAGGTCGGAGGGTCTTGACATGAATTCCGGCCCTTGATGATATCACCGGTGGCCACTTGACAGGGGCTACTCGGTGCGCTCGAGTCGTGATAGGTCAGGACCCCGGCCGCTACTGACAAAAAGCTTGCATTACTAACCGGTTTGGATCTGTGCCTCGGCCCAGATTACGGCTCCCATCTCCATTAAATCTCCGGAGTCGGGTCCGTGTCGGCCATTTCGGCCGTTACACAACAAACTCCGGCGTGTTTTAACAGCGAGGCCGTGTGTTCTTGTGTGTGTCAGCTGGTTAATGCAGTCAGCAACTAGACGTTTATCTACGACGAGTCGGATTCTGAGGCCATCTTAATATCTTGATCTGTTGCGTCGGTGGTGGGGAAGATCATCTCTCCGCGGACTATCCGCGGGAACTCCATGGAGCAATGCAAGATTTTCGCAAATTAGCACGTTAACTCCGGTTCAAGCGTTGGGAATCTCGATCATGCGATTTGATAAACGAAAGTCTAACATTGCAAGGGCTACGTAACGCCTGAAAAGAATTACTAAACAAAGCGGTACTTAATATAAGGGATGAAGTTCTTGGAGTACTGGATCTTGGTAGGTCCCCACTCGCAAGACGTGACCTCAGTCCACGTGAAGGGAGCTGAGGGCCATCCATTGAGCGTAAAGGTCTGTGTCTTTTCCTGCGCGCAGGGGACCTTCATCTCATGCTCGCTCCATCGGGTGTATGGGGCAGCACCAAAGCTCCACTCCAGCTTCTTTGTGGTCAGGGGGAGCTTGTCAAGGGTGATTTGTAGGGCGTCAATAGCCTTGATGAGGTTGTACACTGGCGTCCTGAGGTCGTTCTTGACGCTCTTCCGGATGTTGATGAACCCATCGCGCACCTTTCGACCTGCTGCAGTCTTGGCGAGTTCCTTGTTCTTGGACCACTGAACACCAAGCACATAGTCAATCTGTGTCAATCCCGTTCGGCCTTGTGCAGCATACTTCTTGATGTCGCTAATGGGAACCAGCGAGTTCTTGATCTTTTCTACAGCCGGGGGAAAGTATTCAGTCACCTTGAACGCCTTTGCAAAGTCACGGAGCGTGCTCATCTTGAAGTTCTGGAACAGATCGGCGTAGTAGGATCCTTCTGCGGCACTTTTGGTGTACGAGAGGGAGTTCTTTGTCAGTGAAATCATGCCGGGGATGTTCGTGGTTCCTTTGTCCGAGAGACCAGTGACGGCCCCAAGGCCCTTAACGGTCGAGAGCATGGTAGAGACTAAACATGTAAGCAGGTATAGGCCATGGTTGCAAGTTGAACATACTCTTGCCAAAGTGCGCCGTGACAGTCGGGCTCTTGCAAGCTGTTCCCTTACACACGCTCGCCTTGGTGGAACTGACCTTGCCATTAACAGTGGCGAGACGGGTTTGAACAAGCTTGGAAGCCTGTTTGACAGCAGCAACCTGCTTCTTGAGGGTCTCAAAGATGGACACCCAAGTATTCAGCATGCGAACAAACTCGCTATCAGTAATACCCTCGGCATTGCTAATGTAACCCGAAAAGAACTCGCGGAGCTTGACAGGATCGCAGCCGTCTAGCTGGCAGGGCTCCATAGCTGTAGCGAGCTGGCGATACAGGGGCATGCCAACCTGAGGTGTGTCAGCCACGCACATTGACTGGCTTGTGTCCTTGTGCCTACATCTGGTCCTCGAGCGACGGTCCAGCCACGTGTATTAGAAATTTGGTTCTGAATGATGGTCGCTCGGTCGGTCTTGATTGTAATCCCGTCATCGGCAATACACTACAATTCAGTCAGTCAATTATTGCTCCTCAGAGACAATTTAGTAGATCATACTCTCTCAAGGCTATATATGGATCGGAAAAAGTAATCGCCCAAGGATCCAATAAGTGCACCTTCATAGTAAGGCTTGTAGAGACCGTTCTTGGGAAGGTCAATAGCCTGAGGAAAGCACTGGCAGTTCCTAGAAGCATGGTTCGCAAAGTCGCCGCTGCCAAGGGCTCTTTTGGCGGCCTCGCACACGTCGATCCTCTCCGTGATGACCTTTGTTCCGCACTGCCATCCGAAACCACCTTTATTGCCCGTCAGCGGTGAGTAACCCTCGTTAGTCGGTAGGGTGACTTGCATAGGATCCTTTCTGTGGTTGTTGGGTACGTGAAGAATTGAGAGTTGCACTGGGTGATGCCGTAGACGCCGCCGCAGGCTTTGTCAATGGGCATTTGCACGGCCACAGCGTGCTGTGCTATCCAGCTGAGGAGGATGGGCAATGAAGAGGACCGCATGGCGAATGGACGATCGATGCAACGGTAATGCCAAGAATGTTGAACACTGAAAATGGGCACAAGGGGGGGCATGGTTAATTTAAACGCCAAGCCGAAGGGAGATCCCAACGACGTTTTCCCCTGTTTATCAAGCCACAGTCAGTCCAGACTCGCGCTATCTACGCCTTGCAGAAGTCATCACATAACGAGCGCTAGAAAAGCGACGATCTAGGGAACACGTCCAAGAAAAGATTCGAGATTGGGTAGAATAGCGAAACCGCACCGCCACGAACAAAACCCAGGCATCCCGCCCCTTAATCGACATCGCCTGTGGTTACTCAAAGAGGGTTAGAAATGACGCCGCTTAGTAGGGCTGAACCAGGGCCACAGCCGTGATTGGCGAAAGAGGTCACCGCAGAAGCTTTAATTTATGGTTATTGAACGCCCGTCACCACTAAGACCTAGCGCACAAGGCCTCCTGGGTTCTAGACTCTTGCCAGGAGGCAGATTTGAGACTGGAATCGGCGAGGCTGATCTCACTTGCGGACCAGATCTCCGGGTCTTGGGCTCACATGGCGTGAATTAGGGCGCGCCTGGAACAACCGTGACAGGTCATAAAGACGACTGGGAGTGCGTTGTGGTCTAGGTTGATAACCCAAGCGTGCCTAGGCCTAGCGCTGTCTACATCTGCTCATGGGAAGTTCAAAAATACCACGACTGCCCAAATTTCGCCGACACTCACCCCAAGATCAAGTACTTGTAGGATTTTCCATAACCGATCAAAGTATTTGGGACTCACAGTTTTGACACGACACGCAACGAAGGGAATACTCGGCCTCCCATCCCGCGGGAATCACTGCCTGCAGCAGCCCGCCAACTTTGGATACTGTCGATTGGGAGAATGCCAATTTTCCCATGGGCAAGAACTTTGACAGTAGCATTGCCAAGGCGTTTTTCGAGGCGGTTAAATTGCGTGACCTCACACGCGTTGATCGGCCCCTCTTTGGTGTTCAACCATGCCCGTGCCTTGTAGAACCTATGCCAAGCCAAAGTCATTACCAAACAGATTTCTGCACTAGACAGACTTGGCGTATTAGCAGAGTGTCTCGCTGTCACCATGCAAGTGGTAGTCCAGCTTAGCTCAAGGGGCGCGAAACATCAACACCTTTTCTGAGAGAACTATGCTGAGTTGATGCACTATATCCCCTTATGCATTGATGGCCCTTGTAAACCTGGGTTGTTTGGTATATATCATGCGATGGCGTGGTTTTTGAGACTGAGAATACGGAAACCTTAAAGCTCGAGGTTGGCGGCCGAGTGGGATAGAAATTGATAAGCGCATGCGCGGCTCATTGTCTCAAATGGGAAGTTGAGTACACTATCAGGGATCCGGCAGTTGAAAACGGCAATATGTCCCTGGTGTTAATGATGACTTCCATAGTTGGTGTAGACCTGGCCTCTTCAATATCCAAGGAAAGGGTCGAGACAGTACGATGCACAGCCCCTATAAAGCGGGTCAGGAGTACGGAATAAATATCAAGCCATGGTCTCCGCGTTGTTCCATGGACGACTTTATCACAGTACTATCACTTATAGCTTTTCTTTCACCATGACTCGATTTCTAGCGGTCTTGCTGATCCCTGCCATCTGGTTTTCCACCAGCTCCGCGTTGTCGATGCCCAACGATGCAACAACTCGACACCTTAGCCAAGGAATTACCACCAGACAGACCTTAGTCGCGCCGCCGCCTTGCGTACCGATTTATCCACTGCCAAGCGAGTTTGAAACCCAACAGCGGTTCAGTTGTTTCGCTCACGCCTTCCTTGTCACCAAGAACTTGACCGAGGCATTCCAGTATATATCCGAGGGCTATGTTGTAAGTGCTTAGACATTCGAACCGGCTTCCTAGCTTTGTATCTATGACACAATTTATCTTGCCCCTGTGGTATATTCCGTCACACAATGCTTACTTGGCTTTGCATAACAGAACCACAATCCATTCGTTACTCAGAACGGCTCTCAAGCTGCCTTTGACTTTTTGGCACCCATCTGGCCGTCTACCAATATAACCTTCCAGCGGAAGCTCTTCAGGGGCGATATGGGGTGGGTGAACTACAATAGCTCTGCCGCCGGAGAAATCATCGACCGATTTCGGTGGGAGGCCGGCTGTATTGTTGAGCATGTAAGTGTACCTGACTTTTTCAATTCATCTCGGTTAGCTAATAGATATGCAAGTGGGATGTTGGTGAAGTGTGGCCGACGGACAAGTAGCCTGTGAGTGGCTACTGGAGGCAGATAACAATGGATTCTTCCACATGCAGCGAGGTCAGGAAAGAGCCTGGTCATCGAATTGCAGGTTAAAACAGGATTAGAGCACTAGCCGTACGTAGCTTCGATATCCAAAGAGTCTAGAATTTCTAGCACTACGCGACGATTGTATGGCATGTATCACGTCTGGATAGACCGAGCTGGAACTCTTAGCTATGGAACAGCTTGGTTATGAACTATAAAGAGTTATCTTTGTAATTGTGTTACTCCTAACTAGTCTTTTTCTCATCGGCCTTGATTCAACAGTCTGCTTGGGTTAGATCAACCTCGTATTGTCCAAGTTCGATAATTTACTCGGAGACCAAAACTCATATATTCCGGATCGTCCGGAACTTGTCTTATCTTACGTCTGTAGCCCCTGAAACTCTATTTCTATTTCTAAAATAGGATAGAGTCCCCTACACCGTGCCATAGATTATGAAACCATCGCCGCCTCAGGATGGCGGTATCGCCGAGAGCGTCAAACAGGGGTGAGCGTACTGGTCCTTCCAGATTAGGCTTACCGAACAAAGTAGAGTTGCCATCGTATTGGCTGGTCAAGTTCTGGTCGAACCACTCCTGTCAGGTTATACTCAATGCATTCCCGTTTATAACCAGGTGCTCGGTGAAGCATTAGGTTTTGGATCGTGGCTCACATAATGCTTGCACAGCCACATCGACCATACTGGTTCCAGAAGCCCACGGAGCAAGCTGAAAGAGTAAAGTTGAGCTTCATACTCATTTCTTGAAACGAGACAAAGACCGGGCGCAATTATCAAGCTCGTCACCGCTAAAACCTACAGTAGCGCCCTGGGCCTCCTGGGTTTTAGACTCTCAGGGGGCAGATTTGAGACTAGAATCGGCGAGGCTAACCCCACTTGCAATTCAAGTTTAAGATCTCGCGACTTAACGGACCAGATCCCCAGATCTTGGGCTCACATGACGTTCATGTGGCGAGGCCAAATCCCCAAGTTCGACGGCGATCCGTTCCTTGACCCATGATCTCCGGGGTATCAACGTTTCAAGCCCGTCGACCGCCCTCATCCAATCCCTTGGTGCCATCGCCGTCTAGAAAGGGGATTCAAGACACTCAAGGGAGCTTCTGTGGCTCATGCAGTAAAAACAGTATCGGTCAATCGACTTCTCTATCGTTCTTCCAGTAGCAAGTTCACCCCCTAACGCCACTGCTAGCCAAACATGACGCCGCTACCGACCGAGACAAGTTATTCTGTGGCAACCTGGTTATCTTGATTCTCTCAGCCCGTTCGCATAGGCAGAGCTGTGATCTCAGAAATGTCATCCATATCAAGGTCCGCAGGCAACCGCGCCGTATAGACCCCGAGCTGTCCCCTATCCCCTTCCCAGAGCACTGGCTCCCCATAGAGCTGACCGGTCTCTTCCTTGGGAGGAAGGTCACTGCTCGACGTGTCACGGGACCAGCCGTCGACGAATGCCTCAAAACGCCACCCAAAGGGTGTAGCTTCAGCTACATCACCTGCCTCGCTGCCCTGCCAGTCAGACCAGAATTCAAGAGGATCTTCCCCGTAGGCTTCCTCTCCGTTGCGATGACGAAAGTGCCACTTCTCGGTGAGGAAGCCGTGGCCTTTGTTTCCAAGCACTTCCCAGTACCAAATGCGACCCTTTTCGTCACGACCCCAACCCCACCTAGAGCTTCTGAGTTGTCTCATGACGTGATCATCATCTTCGCGTGCGTAGAATGGCCGCATATCGACATCTTCATCATCCTCATCTGAGAATGCGTCGTCGTCAATGATCCTCTCAGGCAGTACTTCGCAAGTGTCGTTTCGATCAACTGCAAACCTGTGCAATGGTCCAGTTGAGGCGGTGCCTAGGTCTCTCCGGAGACCCAACTCCCAGTCCCACACTCGTTCGTTCTTCACAGCCCAGGGGTTGTGCTCATTTTCCCGCTCGCTCTCATAGCTCCGTCTCTCTGGTTGCAAGATCTCCTCATCCGTCCTGGGATCATACCAGACTCCATCGCGGTCAACCCACAAACCTGAGGCATGGTCGTGCACTCGGCATGGGCCTAGCTCATGTGTGAATCCATCCTCGTCTCTTCGCTCATCAGCCTCGTCGTCGAGATCCATTACTTCCAGAGGTTCATAGCCGCGTGTTCGCCATCCTCGCCGTCGCGTGTCAAATACCGCTGCGGTCGGCCACTCATCAAAACCCCAAACGGCATCATGCGTACACACCGGATCTTGGTCATCTGGCCCAAAGTCGGGTTCGAGCTGCTTTCCATTGGCTCTCTTGTTGACAAAGCCCAGGATGGTTCGTTCACTAGTTGGCCAAGGGTTGTCTTCCTCCATATCTTGACCGGGAACAATGATGAATCTTTCCAGCTGCAACGAGTTCAATTTGTGCAAACTCAGCAGCATCCTTCTAGTAACCTTTGAGGAAGTGATGCGAAGTTTGCGAAGGGTATTCGCATGGAGCCGAACAAATTTCACGAGTGCCGAGTTGTCATCATCAAGTAGTTCCTCTGGCCAAACGAAATCGGTCTCCTGTTCCCCAAGCATGATATCGTCGAGGCGCACTTCCGTCAGACGAGGCAGCTTTGGAATCATCTGCAACAACCTAGGAGACCTTTCGTCCTCCTGGTAGGCAGCTTCTCGACAAAGGTGAAGATAAGATACGTTGGTCGCACCCTCGAGGCAAGCTCTGAACCCTTTCATTTGCGACTCGGAGGGGGCGGCGCCAGAGATGCAAAAGTCGAGATATTCCAACTTGGAAAAGGCGAAGGGCACATCGCTCGGGAGAAATCTGAGAGCAGTCTCCTTGGTAGTGGTTTCATCAGCAAAGAGGAGCCGAGTCACCCTATTGCCGGGCTGTCTTGCCATATGGACAAGCGCTGGTACCAGAGCAGCGAGAAATCCCGTGTTGAACGTGCACCTCTCTTGGTCATGATGAATGAGGCGTTTGATTACTCTTGCGGTTATCGGGTAGCCGGAGGAAACTGCTTGTACTTGACGTTCGTCGTGCATGGGCTTCGAGACAAGGGTATGGAGGTTTGGCATTCTGTCAAGCGCGGTAATGAACTGAGGCAGGAAAGCGGCAAAGGCCTCTTGGAAGTCATCTGGCTCGCCCTTTGTTGTGACCCAAAAGAGATCTCGCATCTGAGCCACTATCCCAGCCAAGACTGGCAATTGGTCCGAAGAAAACGGTGAATACCCCCCGGAACGGTCCCAATATTGGGCCTCGAATCTTGTATGGTCTCCGTTCAATTCTTCCCAGACGACTGTACAAACATGGCGAACAAGGTGAGGGGAGTCGGCAATCTTGAAGAAGGCATCGCGATCAGCCTTGAGAGTGGATATCCGGATGCTATTGAATAGGATAGGAGTCGCTTTGTCGGCGAGCAGGCGAGACGCAAGTCTGACGGATTTGACATCTTGTTTGGGGAGGAAAGAGAGAAGTGGCTGTAAGACTTCAATCGGCAGGTTGGGGAGGTGCGCAAATTTCCAGCCCGAAGAATCGACTTCTTGAGCCATGATGTGCTCTCTGGTGTTGAGATGCGTGAGGATCTCCAGGCAGGTTGTGAGGCTAGGCAGAAGGGAGGGGTTTGAAGGTGGCTTGCACACGTGTGACCGTCACGTGACCCGCTCTGACAAGGCAGATTCCATGAGAAGAGGATTCAGGGCCGGCATTTTAGAGATTTAGTGGGAATTTTTGATAGGGCTTGATAAATTTGTGAGCATTGGAAGCCGAGAAATGCAGCATAGGGCGTGAATCATTGACACGAACAATGTTGAGGCATCCAAACGTGTGTCTTCATTATCCCACCATCCCTCCCCCAACCCAAGCTAGCAACTACTTAAAAACACTTGCAAACGATTATCTATCACTCTCCCTATATTTCATACTTGGTCGAAATTTCCTATCGCCACGAGGACCCTTCCTCTTGTATCTGGGCTGTTGAACCTCTCATAAGCCTGGTTGCAATGTTAGTGGGTTCACACAGCACGGAGATGGACGGGGGACTTGCCTTGAGAGCATCCTTGAAATGAAATGACGAGTCAATAAACACGCGCATTTT
Organism: Fusarium solani; assembly: GCF_023522795.1. Taxonomy (NCBI): domain Eukaryota; kingdom Fungi; phylum Ascomycota; class Sordariomycetes; order Hypocreales; family Nectriaceae; genus Fusarium; species Fusarium solani. The sequence continues at coordinate 1,221,888 of NW_027072149.1, forward strand.
CCCTTCTTCCGCAAGCGAGCCCAACCGCTCTGCATTTGCGCCGGTTAGAGGAGCACTAAATGTGATGTATTTCCTGGGAATGCCGCCCAAGAACGAAGGCTGGTGAGTATTTCTGAGAGCTTGGAGAACGAAACCAAGCTGTCCTGTCTCTTCATTACCCTCACCAACGTTGACAACAATTCCATCTGGCTTGAGGTATCCAGGTGACTTTGTGAACAACTCCTGTGATCCAACTGTGTCCAAAATGGCATCAAACAGGCCCTTTCCATATGTTTCTGTCAGGAAACCCGGGACGGACTTGACTTGACGATAGTCGACAACCTGGTTTACCATCAGTTGCTCGTCTTGATTGCAATGTGTGACCAAAGAACCACTCACCTCGTCTGCGCCAACGCTCTTGACAATACCCGCTTTCGATCCCGAACACACAGCAACGACGTGTGCCCCGAGATGTTTCGCCAACTGGATAGCAGCAGTCCCAACAGCTCCACTACCTCCATTGATTAAGATGCGATCTCCTCTCTTGACCTGGGCTTTTTGAATCATCCCCATAGCGACTTGGCCAAGAACACTTAGACAAGCGGCCTCGGCAAATGTCATGTTGGTAGGCTTGATAGCGATGCATTCAGAGCCGATTAGGAGGTATTCTGCCAGCGTCCCGTGACCCAACACAGCGGTGGCATACTTGGATACTGTTCCAAAGACTGGCGTTCCAGGTCCAAGTCTAGGAGGGACATCAGGGCCGGCCAAGACGACACATCCGGAAAAGTCGAGTTCTGGGATCGCGTTTTTTCGAAGTGCGGACGGCACTACCATCATGAGGCTTTTGCCAGCAGATGACAGGGCGGCATGTGAGATTCGGACGAGAACTTGGGACCCTTTAGGTTTGGGAGGCATTGGCAATGAAGAATTCAATGACAAGATCTGTTCTGGAGCACCAGAAGTGCTAAAAGTCCAAGCTTGCATGGTAGTGGGAATGTTGTTGTCCATGGTGAAGTCGATTTGACTGTACCTATATTGACCACATGTTGGCAATTTATGGCTTGGCGCGATTTATATCTTGCAATTTTCTAGCTTATTACAGTCTGGAAATTGATTCCAAACTCGTTGCTTACGATCGATGTTGTGGTTTGACCCAGCCACAATGTCACTGCTCCGCCATGTTTAGCGCTTGGTGTTGAAGATGAAACTCCGCAGCGCATGGTGGCCGAGTGTCTCTGCCAGCATAGGTAGGTTTAATGGAATGAGTTTCCCATTAAACACGTCAATTGAATAATTATTTATCGCTTTTGTATGATAAGTGTTATCTCGCTAAAACGTAAGCTGAACAGAGCTGTGGGATGATCAAGAGAGGATCTGCCAGGGCATCGTTCGTCATGGCGTAATCTCCGCCCGAGTTTAAAAGTCCGCAACCACGGTCTCATACCACAAAGTAGATCGGAGTTTCAATCGCATGGGTGCCCGTGGTGATTACCAACCAGATTCGACTTTAATGATTACTGATTTAATTTCCCTATGTTCGGTAGCATCGTGGATATGCTAACGTGGATGGCTGCTTATCTCCGCATCGTCATCAAACTTGGGCATTTTCGTATCTATGCCGGCTTACAAGGGCAGGCTATAGAGCTTTATCGACGATGATTTCATATCGAAACCTCTTTGACACAGGTTACATTGTCGTTGGCGACGAAGAGACAGCAAGGGATAGACGCGGTTGGTGTTGAAAATGATTGGATTTCTCTTCTCAGCGAAGGAGAGTGTCAAGCACAGGACCAAAGAATGCAAGAAGCAACTCAGTAAACTTGTTGCTATCCATTATTCTCGTTGAATTACCTGCTTGTGCAAGCAAAGAGATGGCCAGTCAGCCAAGTTTACCTGATGGTCATGTAGTGCTGAATGGCCTGCTGTTGAGAAAGGCTGTTGCAGGCAATGAGGACCTAACCTATATCAGCTTAAGACTGATGGTTTGCTGTATGATGCGCGATGATGGAAAAGGCCAACATGAAGACTCGGTGCCAAGGCGTTACTTTGCGCATTTGATTCTTTTCTAAAACGTATATTTGGCCATTTCGACTCATCCTGCGTCAATTCCTCATCTCGCAGTTCAACATCAAGTGTGAATCGAAATGACTCATGGACGCCATGTCCCGTTTGGGTTGATCTGCTTTGCATAACTTGGCGTTGGCTCGCGATATGATTAGCCCTTGGGGATTATGCATTCATAATTACTCTCAGCCACAGAAATGTAACCTCAACTCGAGATATTCAACTACCCCTTCTTTTCAACAAAATCAACTTTTTCTATAAGATATGGAATCTCCTCATCGCCATGGAACACACAAGAAGATCATCGCATTATCCATCAGAGGCCTCAGTCGTAGCTTGGAAGCATATTCTGCTCTGAGGCTCGACAATGACACGCTCGCAAACCCCTTCGGGGGGCGACAAAACAATTGGTGACACTAAAAGCATGGAACAAACGAACGAGAAAAATATCATCTCCAGCGACTCTTCTTCTACAAGATCTACCTCCAACACCAACATAAATGGAGCCACTCCCAAAGACGACGATGAATCTTCGACGAGCGAAAAGGACGACACGACTACAGAGGAGTACCCTACGGGTTTCAGGCTCTTCTTTATTCTTCTTGCTCTCGGCCTCAGCATTTTTCTAGCCTCTCTTGACATGGTACATTACTCCACCTCCCAGTAACCAACCTTAGCTAACCTCCATAGACAATCGTCGCAACCGCCATCCCTAATATCACGGACGAATTCCGCGGCCTCGACAAAGTCTCCTGGTACAGCACCGCCTTTTTTATGACCAACGGTGGCTTCCAATCCTCTTGGGGAAAAGCCTACAAGTACTTCAACCTCAAGTTCACGTTCCTCGCGTCCGTCTTCGTCTTTGAGCTCGGTAGCCTGATCTGTGCCGTCGCCCGCGACTCGACTACGTTTATCATCGGACGAGCTATAAACGGCCTCGGGGCCGCTGGCATTGGTACCGGTGCTTATACCATCATTGCTTTTGTCGCTGAGCCTCAAAAACGTGCTAGCTATACGGGTATTATTGGTGCCTCTTATGGTATCGCCTCTGTTATCGGACCATTGGTTGGCGGCGTCTTTTCCGACAAGGTATCATGGCGCTGGTGCTTTTGGATCAATCTCCCGGTCGGAGGTCTTGGTGCCGCCATCATCGTCCTGTTCTTCCAAGCCCCCAGCAGTGCGCGCCCTGTCGCTGCGAGCTGGCCAGAGAGGCTATTGCAGATGGACCTTGTTGGTGCCTGCATTCTTGTCGGCGCGACGCTTTGCTATCTCTTGGCCCTTCAGTACGGTGGACAGAGTCTCCCCTGGGACGATAAGACTGTCATTGGTCTACTTGTCGGCTTTGTCACCATCGGAGCTGCCTTTGTGGGATGGGAATGGCGTCTGGACGAGAGAGCCATGATTGTCCCTCGTCTGTTCAAGAAGAGAGCTATCGGCATGAGCACCATGTTCATCTTCTTCTTCGGTGGCCCATACTATCTGACCATCTACTACCTACCAATCTACTTCCAGAGCGTGGGTGGTTCGACTGCTATTATGTCGGGAGTCAAGAACTTACCTCTTATTCTCGCAGTCACAATCTCTATGATTGTCTCTGGCATCTTCATAAGTGCCACGGGCCATGGCGTTCCGGTCATAATCTTTGGCTCGACTCTGGCTGTCATTGGCGCCGGGCTCTTGTATACTCTCGACGTTGATTCAAGCATGGGCGAGTGGATCGGATATCAGATTCTCGGGGGCATTGGTTGGGGTGTCGCCCTTCAGGTCCCCATCATCGTTTCCCAGGCCAGTGTGGCCGCCCAGGATATATCATCAGTCACAGCAATGATCTTACGCAAGTCACCACATCAAAGAAAGAAGGTCTAGGCTAACTTTATTCAGTGTTCCAATGCCTTGGCGGCACCATGTTCAATTCTGCCGCACAGGCTGCGTTTGTGAACAGCATGATCAGGACCCTCCCTAGCGATGTCCCTGGTATCGGTGTTCAAACCGTCGTCCAAACTGGAGCAACCGAGATTCGCGACGTCTTTTCTTCCTCTGAAGTCGTTGGCATAGTTGCTTCGTACATGACGGGCCTCAAGCTCACATTTGCTATTGCTATTGCAGGTGCTGGTCTGGGTGTTGTCGCTAGTATTTGCAATGACCACCAAAGGTTGGGTAAAGAGGCCGTGAAGGATACAGGGGCTGTGGCTTAACAGGTACCACAGTCATCGAGTACTCACACAACTTAATGTCTAGATAGACCAGCGTGCTGCTTTAATGTCAAACCTTTTCCTTGGAATCTGTCTCTTCTTTGAGAACCTTGGTAGGTACCCGGACTTGGTGATGCAGGAGTACGCACAAATCTGTCGTAGAAGTGGAATAAAGCGAAAATTATGGACCAAGAATGTGATATTTACGCCCTTGAACAAGGGTGAACTACAAAGTATGCTGTAAATAAGACTATCTAGTGCGAGAAGTACTTAGAGTTAGGCACTGGAGCTCCCTCCAGCTTAAAGTATCCCGGCTGCAACACCTGGAAGACCTGCTGAGGATCATACTTCTTCGAGATACTCTTGAGCTTGGCCTTATTCTCTGCACCGTAGTTGGTGACGACATCCTGGAACTGGCTCGCGTAGTTCATGTAGAGATAATCGTTGTCCACACCTCGAGCCTTGGACTCCTCCTTGGTCTTTCTCATAATATCCGACATCCATTTGTAGATGGCCTCATCGTCGGACTTGTTCAGCCACATGGCGCAGAGCTGAACAATGAGAACGGGTCCATCCTTAACATCAAGACCGAGTGCGTTCCCTCCGTTGGTCTGCATCTTCTTGAGTTGAGGAGTGGTGATGCCCTGAACAACGATGTTGGGGAAAATTCCAGGAATCTTCTCGACCTCAGGAAGCTTGTCGAAGAAGAGATCCTTGAAGAAGTCGACGATGCCGCTGTCAACCTTGGTAGAGATGACATAGTACATCTCCCGCAGACCGATAGGCGCACCCTCCATGTTCTCCTTAGCCCACGCACCAAGATCCTTGTTCCCAGTAGTATCAGAAACAGGCGTAATTGCATCAATCTCATCCCAAATCTCTGCGTCACCACCATCAGGCTCAGCGTAGTAAAGAGTAGGAAGACCAAGCTTTGTGCCGTTCAAAGCTCCCCAGACCGCCCAGAATCCAGCCTTGGGATCCTTGGGAGAGTTGTTGACGAGGCCCACGACGGCCTTGGTGAGTTCAGGGAACTTGTCCTCGGTGAAGGCTCGATTGCCTCCCCACATCTGACCACCGGGAAGGGGAACGGTCTTGAGGTTGAACTTGACGACGAGACCAAAGTTGTTGCCGCCCCCGCGGAGGGCCCAGTAGAGGTCTTTGTGCTTCTTGGCACTGGCTTTGACAATGGCACCATTGGCAAGGACAACCTAGATGATCGGTTAGAATCAGTATTAATGTGAGCAAGCAGGGCCTCTTACCTCGTAACTGTCAACGTTATCGCAAGCCCAGCCGTGTAGGTTGGAGAAGTAGGAGATACCACCTGCAAGAGATTAGTCAAGGTCCGACATAGAGACGCGAAGAGCCATACCTCCTGTCGTGAGCCCTCCAACACCGATGTTGGACAGCCGTCCTCCGATAACAGTAACGTCCGACTCGGAAAGCTTCTCAAACACGGGACCCCAGGTGTTTCCAGGCTCGATAGAAGCAATCTTCTTGTCCTTGGAGAGGCTGATACCCTTCAGGTTGGTGAATGAAATGGTGATGCCGCCCTCAGCCGAGGACGCGCCAGCCATGGCTGCGTGGCCACCACTCTTGGCCGCAAAGGGACATTGTGTCAGGCGGGACAGCAGAACAACGACGGATACATCTTTTGCTTTTGATGGTTTGAAGATGCATTGGGGATCGACATCGCCTTGGTTTGCGGACCAGTATGAGCTTGTGAAAGCCTCATACGCGACTTCACCTTTTGTCTCTACAGCCGCATCACCATAGAGGAATTTGAGTGATTTGCACTATTGAAGTTAGATAAGACGGGCATCGTGGTACTTTTAATACTTACAGCAGCAGCACACCCAGCGGTCGATCGCTTTGAGTCCTCTGCCAAGGCAGGGATCTCATTCACATCGACGCCAAGATCAAGAAGTGCATCAGCAACATCAAAGTTCTTAGGCTCCAGAACAGGGTCAGTGGCAGCCCAAGCCGTTGACACCACGGCACCGAAAGCCAACAAAGAACTAGCGGAAGGAGGAATCATGTTGGCTGAATGGCAGTTGAGGGCCTAGAACAAACACCCAAGAATAGGGCATCCATGGCTTTTGTACCATCCTCTCTCAGAAACAATCCAGGTAGCAAGCCGGGACCTGGTTAATCTCACAGCGTAGCAATGCCCCAGAAGGCTTGCAGGAGACAGAAAAGCCACTCAGATTTGTGGCCCAAGCGCTTTCCCAATGCCTCTCTTAAGATCGCCAAGGACATGCGGGAATTGTCCCAGGGACGAAACGTAATTGCTTTGCCTGGGTGAGTTGGGGGCCAATTGCCATGGAACCTAGATACTCCGTAGGAAAGTTGCGCATCCCTTGGCCAGCCCTACGGTAATCTGTCCGAGTACGGATACGGGGTAAAGCTGATGACGGGTCTTCGCCATTTGAGCTCCGAAAGCCCTGCAGAACTTGAAGCACCGGCTTGGCTTGGCGGGTCGACCGTTGAGCCCGCCACACCGCTAGCTTCGCTCCGCATCGACGATAACTGGCTCGATGAAGAAAATGAATTGTTACACAGGGATAGGCTTACCTGCTGGTGTCACTTAAAAATGTGAGCTTCTTGATTCAGCTGGACTGGCATTATCGTCGCCATCATGAGGTAGGACAGGGCGCTGAATACCTGATCTCAGTGCCGCAATGGAATGCAGATCCGCCAAATCTCGCCTTTCGCCAGCAGGGATCACCAAGCTGGCTGCTGACTGCATCTCTAGCAATTAAGCGGCGATTCGGAGACTAGGCAAGATTCTGCACACGGCCCTACCGGAATAACCTTGATCTAGACCCCTGCAGTAAATCCTGCGCTTTGCCTGACATAGAAGGAGTACGAAGCAAAGTGTCAGCAGCCTGGACGATAGGTTGGCGATGCGAGCCGCATTTCGGACTCCGACTTTTGTCAAAACTGCCGCTTTGGCCCGTATGACTGGTCCGAAGATCCTGAGAGATGTGAGGAGAATCGTATGTTGCCGGAAATGGCTACGTGGAAGCGAATAGAAAGCCTCGCCCTGCAAACTCATCTCTCCAACAGGTAGCATTGTGACTTTCCAAAACCACTTCTCCTTGTCATCCATGTCTTATAGGCTGGCCATTTAATAGCACAGCTACACAAGCGGTCTTCAGTAGTAGAGCTTCCCTGTTGATTGCCATAGAGGCTGGATGTCTCACGTGCCATAGAGTTGCGACAAGGCCTTGGTATGTGCAAAAAACAACGAGATCACAAGTCAAGATCCCATGAAGCCTCTTGGGGTAGTCCATGTAGAAGAAGTTAAATACATTTACTTATACAACACCCCTCAAGGATCAGTCCCTCTGTCCATCGTGTGATACCCGTGATAGGCGTGACCGTTGCCCATGTACTCATACACAAACCAGCGACAACATGTCCCCGTTCCCAAACAACATGATCGAACTCAAAGACCAACTACCAAGCCTGTCCCACAATCATTCATCATCCGAGCCAACCTCTGTTTCCCATTCACTGTCTGAGCCATGTTCCGAGCAAATCTTTGGTACCGGATCAACAGATACCTTGACTCCAGAGCCCTCGAAGCTCTCCTCCAACAAGTCCAGTACAGAAGCCGCCCTTTTCCGCACTGCAGGCCTGGCTGTCTCGTTGTCGGGGCCGTACTGTAAAATGACGTGGACAGTCTCAAGGGCTGGGAAATTCCCATCTACTGCTGCAGTTCCCAACCAGAGGATATCGTTCAGCACCGTGCGAAGATCGGAATCCATTCCGATGGTGAGGTGTTTGACAGCGGGAGGAAGCATATGATGGATGCAGTACCAATCAATATCTTCAGGGGTGTCCAAATCATAAAAATCAACGTGCTCGCAGAAACAGGTCTCGTCCAACCGGAGCGTGTGAAGGCTGTGAAAATGTTCGAGCTTGGATCTGTCAACCATCAGGTATGGGTACGTAGGGTTGCTATCTCCATAGTCTGTCATGTCGTCGGTGCTGATTTCGATGGCTTCCAGGGTTTCGCATCGGGGGCTGAGCGCCTTGAGGAGGTAGGCTGGGGGTATATGATCAATTCCATCATCCTTGATGCACGAAAGGTACCGAAAGTGCTTCAGGTTCTCGGCCATTTCGATCACCTTCGCAAATGTCCGGTATTCACGGCCATTCCAGTTCTGTTCGGGGCCATCCCAGTCGTACTCGATCTTGGAGTTGATAAGCTCCAACGTGGTGAGATTGCGCAGTGCTGGCACAAAGTTGTTGATGTAGAAAGGGCGTGGAATATGACGATTCCCGGTCCACGACGTTCCCACGAGAACGAGTTTGCGCAATGCCGGTGCTGCGCTGAGAATCACCCGAACAGCAGGGTTGCGGATACTGAAGGAATCTGCTGCATAGCTGCAGAGAGTAAGGTGCTGTAACCTTTTCAGCTTGGCAGCATCCTCAAGGGATCCCAAGCGTTTCGCAAAATGGTGCAGCTCTGTCGCCTCGCCGCCCCCGTTGCAGTCGGTAATGGTCAACAACATGGTCTCAACGTTGGGGCACAAGGCCATCGTGACTTCGTCATAGACTTGAGAAATGGCGAGAGAGAGCTCGAAACGACTTTCGAGGGCAAATTTGACGTCCCCGTCATCGTGAATACCCAGGTTGAGACCGCGGGAGACCTGTATGGCGTGCACTACCTGAGATGATTCCCACCGCCCAACGTGGCCCAACTGCAATGTCTTGACAGACTCTGCGAGCTCCCGGTCGCGGGAGATACTGGAGAACCATTCGAAAAAGGGTACAGTGCCGCCGACATCATGATATAGAATGGGCCGGGCAATAGAGCGCAAGCGACTCGATGTTCGTGACAAGGCGTGGAGAGCGAGGGGCGATCGGGTTCTGATTCCGGATGGGTTCGATAGGTCCGTTGCGGGTTTCTCGAGACTGCAGTGATCGCAGAGAAGCTTGCATATCTCCAACAAGACCTCTGCAGGGAGCTTTTCGAGCGCCGCTGGCGAGGCGTCCTTCTCGGCGGAGGCCATGTCAAGAGCCGTGGCTGCTGTGTGTCGTGAGAGTGCGGAGATGAGATGCAGAAGTAGCCTGACAAGAAAGAGAGAAGAAAAGAGAGGTTTGTTCCGGTGAATGTTTGCGTGTTTGTTTTTTTTCGGTGGGCAGCTGCATCACGGCAACAAAGCGCTGGCACTGTCAACGGCCGAACCGACCACTGATTGACGTAATTCACCACAATTCGACTAAGTTCATCCTGTATCTCATTGTCACTAGACATTAAAACAGAATCATGTATTAAAACGTGGTATCGCGCAGAACGTTTGCTTTGCTGTCCCTGATCAACTCCTGCAGCCACAAAGGAAATCCAGTGAGGCCGGCTAGTAAAACGCCGTAGGCAGGGAGCACGACCCGTCCGCTCTTACATTCCATCACGTGATCGACAACAACTTTGGCAACCTTGTCTGGCTCATCAAGGGGGTCATGGAAAGTTGGGTGCGCGGTGAGGTTTTGGATGAGAGGTGTGCGGACCCAGTAGGGGTAAATGATGCTGAAATGCCGTGAGCGGAGACGCGGGGAAGGAATAGCGTCATGCTTACCTCGTAAGAACGTTCCTAGTGTTGTATCTATGCTTCAAATCTTGCGCCAGACCCTCATGAAATGCTGTCAATCCGGCTTTCGTGCAACTGTAGTCGACATTGCTAGCAATCGTGATGAAACTCGCGATGCTGGCCATGGTGACAACATGACCGTGCTGCTGCTTGATCATTGACGGTAGGAACTCCTGTGAAAGCCAAAAATGCGCAAGAATGTTGACATCGAACATGTGTTTGACCTGATCTTTGCTGCAGCTGAGGATATCCTTGCCGAGTACAACTCCCGCATTGTTGATGAGGACAGTCGGCTCGCCAACATCCCGACGGATCTTTTCTGCCGCCTCGTGTATCGCATCTGGTGAAGTAACATCCACTTCGTAAAAGCGTGCGTCGGCTGGTAGAGCATGCTTTGGTGGTTGGATGTCAAACGATACAACTTGGACGTTCCTTCGAGCAAACTGATTGACCATGTGAGATCCCATTCCACCGCTGCCTCCCGTGATTAGAACTATCTCTTTCTTCCAGTCCCATAGATGGGCGCCTGTTCGTGTATTAAGGACGAGTCTGTTGAGAAGGCTATTAAGGCCGTAGCATGTGCCAATGATTGCTAGAGGTCCGAGGATACGTCTGAGTACTGTATTTTGCGGGATGGAAGCCATGATAACGTCAGCGATCCCGCGTCCTTGCCGCAAGAGCGTCTGTAGAAGGCGACACAGCCCCCGAGACATGTTGTGTATGGTTGATTCCTGCATCTTGGCATTTGACTTGAAGCGGAAAGCAGGGCTAAATCGAGGTAATGAAAGCACAGCCGACGAAAACAAGAAGTGAGAGACGGGAGGGCCGTCAATGTATTTATCCGCCCCTTGTCGCACAACCTTCTGTCCACCAACACCTTGCCCCCACCTACCAAGGTCCCTTTCCAAGCACATCCCTTGAGCTGAGGTGTGGATGACCCTGGCGTGTCTAGCCTGTTCAAGGCACGACAGCCAGCCACAACGCCAAGCGAACCAATAAGCCCAACTGCCACCCCGTTGCCGATATCTTGAATCACATTGGTGTCAGATATTGGTTCTCGACTTCTCAATAGCCTACCTCGCGTAGAATTTTCTGATAAGCACTTGAACCAACACGTTGCAAATCACATACCAAGACGGCAAAGAGAGCGGCTTCCCCGAGACATTGCGCGGGATGGGTGAGACAGGAATTTGTGATATCCACTTGCTATGTGACACGGCATATCCGAAGGAAGCCGGTCCGACTGGGGGAGTGTTTTCTCTTGTACAAATGAGGAAACTGCGTGAAGCTCTCACACAGAAGTAGGAGGTTGTGTCTTGGCACTGCTGGTATCTCCACGATAATTGCAGCCCGCGTACAACACGGGGTGTTGGGCCTCCACATTGCCGCCTTGCCGTGTCGCCTATCCCGCATACTTGGCAAAAGGATCAGCCGTAGAATCCGTGTTGCGTACATATTCCGAGCCGATCGCCGTATCGTCCGCCACAGTCTGTCCGTACTGTTTGGCAATAAAGGCGAAGATCATGTCGATGCCGGCCGAAATGCCGGATGATGTCCAGATGTTGCCGTCCACAACCCATCTTGCTTCCTTTACCCACTTGACGTTTGGTCCTTGAGACACGACCTATTGATAGGTTAGTGAAGAGGCCCTACGAAAGAGTATGGGCACTTACCCAAGAGAACGATCTCTTGTTTGACGTTGCCTCCCTGCCATCGAGGACGCCCGACTGTGCGGCGATAGCACTTCCCGTGCAAACCGTCAGAAGGTATCGCAACTTCGGATACCTCTCCTTGATAAACTGTCTCACTCTGGTGATGTTCTCTGGGTCTCTCGTTCCCATGCCGCCAGGCACCAACAGGACCTCAATATCCTCCGGCGCGGTGTCATAAGTGTGCGTTGGAACTACACTCTGTCCGATTCGCCCAGGAGTCGAATCAACTAGCGTCGTGACGGGCTCGAGTGAAGTGTGAAGTATGGAGAGTGAGAGTGGCTGGTTCCTCGACATGTAGTTCAAGGCATCTATAGGGCCAAAGACGTCGAGGGCTTGGAAGCCCCGGAAGAGAGCGACGGCATATTTTGTTGGAGGAGACATGATGACGTTGCTTGAGTCTGCGAATAGTCACAAGTATGAGAACAGTTCTCAGCTTCTTATACTCGTCCTGTTTTTGGAGGGCGTGAGGCTTGAGCACGTTTTATCTTGACGTGAGGGGTAGATCGGGCTAGACTCTTGGTAAGGATATCTTTGCTCATTGGATGTTGGTTGGGCACATGTCAATATTTGTCAGCAAATTCCGGTGGTGATCGGAACTAAAGTTGCGTGGGGTGTATTGCGAAATACGATTGATAAGATGCTTGAGTAATGAAGCTATTCCCAGCTGGATTGACGTGGTGGCTTAACATCTGAGACGCAGTCATTAGTGGGATGTGACGACTACCCACGCGCCCGTCCTAAATGGGCAACCTTTGCGTTTAGAAGTCAAGACCATTGTGTTGGTCCAAAAGTAGAAGTGCTCAATTCACGGGCCCAACATCATGCCAGACATTGAGCAGCCCACTTTTCTAGGCAGCAGATCCCCTTGTCCGTCTCATTCACGCTCCCTTTTGAAGGCGTGAAACAAGACTTGAATTATACATCAGCACGCCGCTCAAACAATTGTTCAAACTCTGCACTGGCTGCTACAATGGACGACGCCGCCATCAATCGCATCATCAGACAGCTGAACCCCGGCGATCGTGCTGCTGGCAGACAGAGAGCACTCGATTCTGCACGTCTTCCCGGAGTGTGTTCATGGTTTCTTGACCTCTCAGAGATACGAGGTTGGCTGAATGGAACGGGTCCCCGGCTCCTCTGGCTCGTTGGTCCAAGTAAGAGTGCAGGATTGATGGTTATGGCTGATAGTACTGACATGTGACAGCCGCAACTGGCAAGACGTTCCTGAGGTGTGTCATCGGAGGCGGGTGTCTAATATGAGCATTGCATCGCTAACCTTTACTCAGTTCAAAAGTTGTCAACCACATTCAGTCAAATGAGAAGTTCCGAGCAAACAATTCTGCAGTTGCTGTCGTCTACGCCGAGAAAAGCTACGAACACCGCAATATCGCCGATTGGAACCTCCGACTGTCATCCGTTGCCAGGCAGCTCGCATCTCAACTGCCAACCTCCTCCCCTACTCTAAAAAGGGCCCTGGCCAAGTTCTCTGACACTGATGACGACGAACTTCATTCGATCCTGAGGACACTGGCCTCCGAGTTTGGAACCGTCTTCGTTGTCTTGGATGGAATTGGCAAGGCAACCACCAAAAGTTTGAAGGCACTAATGCGTGTCCTTGGTGGAGGCCACGAAGAGAGGGCTTCGTTCCAGGTGTTGATAACCAGTCGTGATCCACCTCCCGATGCTTTCATGGCTCAGTTCGAGATCTCTATCGTGGAGGCTGGGGCTGATAGTGTTGACCTGAAAGATTATGTGACCTCTGAATTGCGAGATGCCTTCCAAGAGCTCTCTCCCCTGGAGCTCTCCAAGATAAACGCATTACTTGAGGCCGAGAGTTCTCTCACCTGTGACGGAGTGTAAGTATCCCTGCCACTTCTCACTGCATATGCTCATGGTTCTCTTAGCTTCCCGCCTCTGCCTCTGCCTCACCTGTGTGCCAGACCCTCAGAGGCGATTGAGAGTCTTTCTACAATGATCGCGTCAGCTCACGGGCAGTCGACTTCTGATACTATGCAGCAAGTTTGCCGCAGAATAATGGCACAAATCAAATCAAGCAAATGGGGAGACATGATCTGCTGTGTCCTCTACCACCTGGTCAAAATCAGCGAGTTCGGGTATGAGTTCACGATACCAATGGCAATAGACGCCCTGAACGCTTGGAAGATATTCCATCAAGACGGATCTTCATACACCGCCTTGGAAATCATTGAGATTTGCGCTGGGCTTTATTACTTTAGCGATGACAACCAAACTATTCGCATTCGGTCTCCTATTCTAGAGCATTATCTTCGGCATGAAGAGTTTGGCAGAGAATACGAAGAGCCTTGCACGGCAGCACAGATGCGTTATCTATGCAAGCCTGAATTCTTCAACGGAGCTTGTGCATCCTCGAATGAGCTCCGAGATCGCTTGACAAACAACAGATATCTCTGGTACGCCGCAAGGATGTTGGCTCCCAATCTCCATCAGCACATCCCCAAATCCTTCATATCCGAATTTATGGTACTTTCATCCAACCAGGGGTCAATCGATTCGTATCTACAAGCAGCCAACGCTTGGCCATACCAGGACAAAGTCATCTACGACGAACTGGAAGAGAGTTTTGAATACTGGAATTGCTTCACACGCGGCTTTCGACCTCTCCACCTCGCCGTGCAACTATCAGACTCGGCACCGCTGATCCACATCTTGGCAGAACGAGGGGGGAGCTTGAAGGGCGTAACAATGATGGCCAAACTGCACTGCACATCGCTGCACAAAGCCAGGGAGAGTGCAATACCCTCCGTGCTCTTCTCGCCTGTGGCAGCGACGTGTCTGCCGTGGATGAGAATGGCGAAACACCACTGTCTCTGGCGATTGTGTGGGGGAGCGTCGAGTCTGTTAAGTTGTTATTTGAGTATGGTGCGGATATCAGCACCGTTGATGAAGAAGCTCTCGAAATGTGTACACAAGAAGAGCCAGAGATTGCCAAGTATTTGTCTGAGCGTGGTGTTGAGATGCCGGCCAACGATGACAACGATGACAGCTCAACAGTCTCTGAATAGATGGAACTGTTCATAGACGGTTATCACTGCATTCTAGACTTTGAGATACTAAGTTGAATAACTGAATTCCATTTCTATTTTAACCAAGTCCAATCTTATCCGCTCCTCAGGCGGGATATCGTAAAGCGATGATGACGGCGAGCAAAGTTGCAGCTCACGCAGTCGAGAGGTTGCCCAGTTCTCAACCCCCTACTTCCTCGCCCTCTTTTGCATTCCCCCTCACTGGGATCCAGATTTATTAGGCTTCCACACATCCCCCAATCCGTCGATGGCAGCTTGGACGTTGTACAAGCACAGTGGAATGTCCCTGGTGTCGCAACGCGAATTGTCCTCGATTCCCCAAACTGCCTGGCGTAGTCGTTCCAAGCCCCTTCCAGACGTTTTGACTGTAATTTGCAGGTGGTTAATCACCCTGTGAGTACTTGTTACCAACTGAAGCATCCCCTCAAGTACCTTTGCCCGTTCCGTGGAGTCTTTGTCCTCGCGATCAAGACTCGTCTCTTCATCACGCAAGAGTTCTGCAATGGTTCGCAGGTGCGCGCCGACCGTGTCCAAACTGTCCAGAAGACATGGCCTTTGCTCCTTGAGATGTTGAAGACGCCCGCCAATCCTGCGACCTTCTTGGCTTAACAGCCCGCGTAGTTGTCTGAATTTTCCCATGAGGTCGCCCACATCCTTCCCTGAAGCCGTGGTTTTTAGGACATGATTGTTCAAATTCTGAACTTCGTCGACTGCCACCTGAGCTACGTTGTCCCACGCGACAAACTTGCTGATCACTTCGTCGGTATCGAAAGAAAAGGCCTGCATTTCGTGTTCAAGACTTTGGCGATTGTGCATGTCTGAATGCTTAATGGCGGCCCTCATGTGCGTCATGGTCGTTTCGCAAGATTTGAGAAGTTTTGGGATGTCTCCATGCTCAGTGCTAATGCCATAGGCCTTCTGCCAGTTGCTATGAGACGTGGCAATATCGCTGACGGCACTGGCTGTGGGCCATCTCGGAGGCGTTTTCATGGAGTCATGAGTGACAAAACAAGCAAAGGCTGCGCATGCACAAAGAGCAAGAACCAGCGCGATGATAGACCAGAAGTCGTCGTCTTGCTGTTTTCGTTTCTCCGTCGTTTGGCAGCCAATCTGGGGCGCTTGGTGGGACTGAGAACTCTGGCGGGCCGAGACCGGCGTGTTTTCAAATCCATGGCTGCTAGAGGCCGTCGTCTTGGTGTTGGAAACTAAAGCTGCGAAATTGGGCACAGTGTCCTTTCTGCCGTGAAGCGTCATCTTGATTGGTGAAGAGGTAGAAGAAAGAAGCAAGTTGCGCGGTATGAGAGAAGCGGTTGAGGTAGAAATTGGATTGGAAACTGAACATCCATGGGGCCTCTCAGCTTATTTATGTTCAATGATTTCCGGTCGAATGTTTTTGGCGTCAGTTTACATTGAACGTGCAGATGCAATGAGAAAAAGCCAGGCGTGGTGAAGGTTTGTAGGCAAGAGTAAAGACTAAAGACCCAGCGGGTGAGCCAGGCGAAGCCAGCAGAGGCACAGTTACACCTTAATTCATGACTTTAATGTGATATACCGTAGGCTTGGCTTCACTGCGATACCAATCTTGCATTGACAGCTGACGTTTGCGGCTGTAGCCTAAAGTCACTTGAACAATCCCAGTGGCCTCAACAAACCTTGTTTTCGAGTTCCTCTCGACCATGGCAAGTGATGAAACGTGTCCCCATGCCTCTGTGTTCAAACACCATTTACCCAAAGTCACAACACATGGTGTCTCCAGTCACGATGCAAACCGACACAGTGGTGATTGTCACGTCGGTGAACAACGGCGTGATAGTGAGCCCTAAGACTGGGCCATGAGAGCTTGGTAGTATCTGCTGCCTATTCCGGTTGTTAATAAGCTTACAATAATGCGTAAGGTTTTCACTTGCCTTCTCTGCAATAGCATATACAGTTGCCATTGTATGCACAGCAGGAAGCAAAGGCATAACGCTGGCATCAACTACTCAGAGGCCTTCTCCTTGTGATTGTTACAGTAATACTGTGAGTTCGTGGCTTATCTATCAACAAATTCACTGCAGAGGCCCTGGCACCAAATCCGGGATGTCCTCTTAATGTCATGGCGTAGAAAGTGGAGTAGCTGAATGGGAAGGGCACATCTAGCCAGATAGGCTATACTTAAACTGTCTTGGACTTTTGTTTAGACCTCTAGGGATTGTTCCTAAGCTATAACGGATTGACTGGCTGGAGAATACGTAACGCCTTGCCGAGGAACACTTAAACATTAGCCATTAGAGCACGTTTATCCCCAGGTGAAACCCCTCGAATCTTAGAGCCTAACCTAGCACGGCCATCCGCGGGCGCCGCAGATGCGGGGTTGAATGTTGAGAATACTGGGGTTTCACTGTGACGCAAGCTAAAGCTGGATTACCCCCCTGTCGGTTGTATGAATTGGCGAATTAGAATGGCCGACGGACGCCTGGGTTGATTTCAACTTCCGATTAATAAAATCTTAGCGCGTTCCACTCTTGTCCCGCGGACACCGAGCGTATGGCAGCCTCATATATCTGCTGATATGTCTTGATTCTCTGACACTAAAGAGATGTAATAGGTGGCTCTTTGACACTTTACGACACTTATACTTGGGAAGAATGGCATCACAGACACACTTGATCACCGGCGGCAGCGGCTTTATCGCCATCCATCTCGTCCATCAGCTCCTGGAAGCCGGATATGCGGTGCGTACTACTGTACGCAGCTTGAACAATGTCCCAAAAGCCCAACCGCTGCGAGGGTTGCAAGAGAAATATCCCAAAAAACTAGAGCTCTTCGAAGCAGATCTACTAAAGCCAGGCTCGTTTGAGACTGCCATGCAAGGTTGCTCGGTAGTTCATCATGTTGCTTCCCCATTTCTGATGGCCGAGAAGATCAAGGATGGACAGAAAGAGATGGTCGAGCCCGCTCTACAGGGAACCCGAAATGTGTTGAACAGCGTGAACAGCACGGAAAGCGTCAAAAGGGTTGTCTTGACATCGACTAGTAAGAAGCCAAGTTTTGCAAGCCTAATGTTGTTTCAGTTTACTGACAGACCTCAGTTGGCGCAATTTTTGGGGATTATATCGACGTAAGAAGCATGAAGGATAACATTCTACATGAGAGCTACTTCAATGAATCAAGCTCTGCTACTCATAACCCATACCACTATTCTAAAGTCCTTGCCGAGAAGGAAGCGTGGAAAATCCAAAAGGCTCAATCACGCTGGGATATGGTTGTCATCTGCCCGGGACTAGTTCTGGGGCCGTCACTGACAACTGGGTCCGATTCTGGGAGTCTCTTCTTGCTAGATGAACTGTTTAGCGGACAGCTTTGGTTTGGCGTGCCCGATTTGAACTTCTGCACCGTTGACGTGAGGGAGGTCGTCACAGCGCATATCAGAGCGGCAGAGAACGCATCTGCGAGTGGGAGATATATTATCACTGACAATCAGATGGCAAGATTTATCGACATCTCCAAGCACGTCCGATCGCATGCCGAGCGTCCATGGACCCTTCCCCGTCACTTGCTACCAACTCCACTGGTGCGAATCGTAGGGCCTCTATTCGGCTTGACACCCAAATGGATGCGCGCCAATCTTGGAATACGGTTCTCCGTTGATAATGAACGGGGTGTCAAGGAGCTTGGAATATCATACCGCCCACTGACCGAGACATTGGACGATCACTATAAGTCATGGGTCGCTCAGAAAGGAAAGCAAGCGGCTAAGTTGAAGGAGAGTCAGAAGTAAATATTATTTACTATTTAATAATCAGATCCTCTTATGCTCTTACTTTTACTTCGTGTCTGAATCTTTTCTATCCTAAATAGTTAAGCACAACCTTGTTCCCACCCAAGTACCACTCCCCAGCAACCTAAAAGCCTTCTTCCTCGCTATCAGGTTTCTGCATCTGTCATGGTGGCATTGCCTTTTAAACCTCATCTGCTCCCATCCGTCTGGCAAGAATGATCCGCTCAATTCCATCCTCAGTCTGCAAGAATGTCTTGCGGCCTTTGATAAACCAAAAGGCAGTAGCAACAACAAGCATTATACCAAAAATGGCAATTGCATAATTCATGTCGCCAGTCGAGGGATTCGGTGTCCCCGGGAAGAAGAAAAACACGATAGTGATTGAGCAGTAAATAACCGCGATGGTGTTGACCAGCAGTCCGTATTTGCCCAAATGAAAGGGACCGGGCGTCATTGTATCGCGTCCCACAATCAGAAGGGACATGATGGGCATGATATAAGAAACCGTGAGGGCGATGGTGCTAACTGACAGGATGGCTTCAAGGACCGTATTTGCGAAGAGGTACAGCAGCCCAATGGCAGTAATAATAGCACACTGGAGCCATAGAGCGCGAGCAGGAACCTTCCAGTAGGTATCGATGTGTCCAAAATATGTCGACCAGGGGAGACCAGCATCGCGGGCAAAGCCCCAGGTTAAGCGGGAGCCTGTCGTGAGCACGCTGATGCCTTGGCCCAGTCCATTGAAAATAAAAAGGCCAATCAGGATGGCGGAGCCCTTAAGACCAACGGCGTCTTGGACGAGCTGAATGAATGGGAGGCCGGTTGGGGTGTTGATGACGGCGTCAATGTCCTGAATACAAAAGAGACAAATGATCATAAAGATCAAGCCAGAAACAGCGCTGCAGACAACGCTGAGATAGATTGCCTTTGGGGCATTTCGACGAGGGTCTGGAATCTCCTCCACCATATGAATCACGGCATCGTATGCTGTGAGGCCGTAGGCGGCCTGGACGAGTCCAGTAAACCATGTGACGCCGTCGGACCAGCCAGTTTCGTTGATCCAAGTTGCAAACACGAAGTGAGATCTGAGATGGCTTGGTTACACTCTCGATTTGCCAAAGCCCTCAGGTGCAGCCGTTAATCCGTCACCTGCTTGGCTTGGCAC
Source organism: Fusarium solani (assembly GCF_023522795.1). NCBI lineage: Eukaryota > Fungi > Ascomycota > Sordariomycetes > Hypocreales > Nectriaceae > Fusarium > Fusarium solani. The sequence continues at coordinate 1,241,425 of NW_027072149.1, forward strand.
ATTCCTCGACGAGAGCACTCAACTTGCCATCACCGTGGCACCAGGCTCACAGGGCGAGCTCCTCATTACATATGCAGGCTATCCCGAGGCAATTAGTCTCACGGGTACAAACCATGGCGAGTCTCGGGATATGCTTGCGGCGGTCAATGATGACACGCTCACAATTCAACGATTGGAGGACAATCGAACGTTGAGAGCCTCTCGGCTTTCCCGAACCGAAGAACCTGAGACCTCCACAATTCAGGGCGTTTATCGATGTACAGAGATCGACTCGTGCTTTCACTGTCACACCCAAGGTGGCCTGCTCTTCGGCTCATTCGATGGATTCCTGGGCCAGGGGCCAGCCCAGATGATGAGGCATCTCGGGGATCATGTCTGGGCTTTGGCATGTCCGCGTGGCTTAGACGCCCCGGCGCCAGGGGATTGGACCGTGTGCTTCCACCAGAAATGTGATGGGACCGTAGGCAGTGTCACAATTGGGTGTTGGCTGGCTCGGAAATTCGAGTTTGCGAAGAGTACCTGAATGCTTGCTGTATCTTGCTGCGAGCTAGCTTAGACTATCCAGCTCAGGAAGAAAAGCAAATCCAAGTCCATGTCAGTTATCACCATGTAAAGTTTCCTTCAAGTCACCGTAAGTGTCATCTGGTCTCTCGCGCTTCAGCAGGACGCACAACCTCTGTGACAGGTAGGATGCATACATCCGTGACCGCCACGTGTGACATGGCTATGGCGAGTCAGGGGCTATCTCTAACTCGGAAATAGTTGCCGGCAACCCGGTGAGCTACCAAGTCCTGCAAATGGCTCAGTGACGCCAGTCTGTACTAACTGTAAATGGCCATTGCCGCTCATTTTCATGATCGCCGCCCAGACCGTATCTCTCAGAGATTGATCGGGGTGGCTTAACCAAGGTCGGTAAGGTGAGAATGAAGCCGCACTCTTGTTCACCTGCTTTGCCGGGTAGGCTCTGATTGAGAACTGGTCGAGGGATCGGTACTGTTGTTGCAAGCCGGCTTCGGCATCTGGGAACCGGGCCGGTCATGAATTCCAGGCCCTGGCAGTTGTTATAAATCCACGCTTGATGCTATGTATTGCAGTCAGCCTGTTGATCTGTTCCAAGGAAAACAAGCAAATCATGGGTGTAGACGACATTGTGATCATCGGGTGAGTGTAAGAAGTCCTTGTCAATCGCCACAACTGACGGCGCGTCGCGCTGGTATCATCGGTCTCGACACGGCTTTGGTGCTGAGTGAGCAGGGATATGGCAAGCACATTTCGGTCGTGGCCGAGCACCTCCCTGGCGATACCTCTGTTACATACACATCCCCTTGGTAGGTTTCTTGCTTCTTCGATCAAGTAGACACATGGCACTGACACATGACTAGGGCTGGTTGCAACTTTTCCGCCATCTCAGGCGCCGATTTCAATGCTCTCAAGTGGGACCATGCCGGCTATCTTTACTTGAGTAAGTTGGCGGACAATCCAACTGAGACATTCGTGCATCGCACGCCATCTACAGAGCTTTGGGATGAAGCTGTGCCGCATGACAAGATCAAGGCCATGTCGGAATACCTCGAGGACGTGTGTTACCCTACAGCCGATACCTATGCTGTCCTGACTTTTCTGACTTCCGATTTAGTTCAAAATTGTTCCTAAAGAGGATCTTCCCGCCGGAGTGCAAGCTGGTGTCTCATTTACGACTCTTACGATTAATGCCCCTCGACATCTACAGTACCTTGTTGAGAGGCTCAAGTCGCAGTATGGCGTGCGCTTTCTTCGTCAAAGGCTACCCTCTATCCACGCTAGCTTTAGCAGCTTAAACACGAGCATTGTCTTCAATTGCATTGGCAATGCGGCTTTGTCACTTCCCGGGGTTCAAGATACGAAATGCTACCCAACAAGAGGGCAGGTCTTGCTGACGAGAGCACCCTGGGTACAGTCAAATATCATGAGGCATGGAAAGAACTATGAGACCTACGTGATTCCTCGACCTGAGTCGAATGGAAATGTTATCCTAGGCGGTTATATGCAGAAGGGTTGCAGGTAGGTCAGCTACCAGAGTGTCGTCCTGGGAGTATGCTGATTTATTCTTTAGTGATGGCTCAAGATACTCGTATGAAACGGATTCCATCTTGGAACGAACAAAGGAACTGAGTCAAGAGCTTGGACAAAGGAATCCTGAACTGTTGGCTGTTTTTGCTGGTTTGAGGCCGTCGCGCGAAGGTGGTGCACGGGTGGAGCGAGAGCATCTGTCCATCGCGGGAAAAGATCGAATTGTTGTTCATAATTACGGTGCTGGCGGGACTGGGTTTCAGGCAGGCTATGGCATGGCCTTGGATGCTGCTGAATGTGTCAAGGATGCTTTGCAAATGGTTGGCAAAGGGGGAACATATCCTCGGTTGTAATTAGACGACGAATTCTTTTCCAGTAATTCAACCACAACCTGTTTTGCAACGCTAATCTCCTACATTCTTAATACTATAATTAGCATGAATTATAAATCTATGTCTCATCCACTAGGCCTTTCTAACAACCTTCTGCTTCAGGAAACTAAATCGTAAGGATAATATATTAGGTAGTAATTTCTCAGGTAAACAGCCCGGCCGGTCAGATCTGATTGTTGAGACCTGTGTGATGATAGGCTAAACTTGGCAGCGTGGAGTCTACAGGGAGATACGTAATCTAGTCAAAATGCAATTTTAAGTCAAGGCAAAGGCGGGAGTCTTGGATGGAATTGCGGTGAACCGTGTAGCTGGCTTGACTCGTTTCTGCGGGTCGGAACTTTGGACATCATATCTTCCGCTGACAACATTGTAGGCCCCATCTAGATCCAGTCCTGGTCCTCGGCCCTCACAACGTCGCATTAATAGGAATGTTAAAAAGACTATTCGGCGAATACTGAAAAGCGCCGCTTACATACCAATGTCTCAGAATACGGTATTAGGGTGGGTAAACTTGGCTAAAATTAAACATGTAGTGGTTGATTATGTTAGATACTTAGTAAACACGGAGAATTTTGGATCTGCTTCCGCTCTCGGATAATCCGACCACGCGACGAGCCTCAACTTGCAAGATGAAGTGAGGATCGCAATACCGCTCTGCAGAGGTTCGCAAATATAAAATCCTTTACAATGCCACTAGGAAATCTTGATCTTGCAACACGAGTATCTCCTTTACATTTCTTAAAAGTTAAACTACCCTCAACCCCCATTTTATTCCCCCTTCCTCCGGAAGGAAGTTGAATATGCAGTTCAAACTTTTGTTCTACGCCATCCTTCCCGGATTAGCGGCTACCAACCATGGTATTTTCCATCGAGCCCTCAGCTTGAGGCAGGAAACTACAGTCACGTCTAGCTTCGACGCGAGCAACGCGACACTGGCTGAGTTCAACTCGCATGCGCGCGAGGTAGCCCTGTCGCGAATTGGCAACTCGACTAAATGCACCAAGGACAACGTGAGGGTTCGAAAGTTGTTCGAGAGTCTCACCAGCGATGAGAAGATCGCTTACACGGATGCGTTGAAGTGTCTGATGGACCTGCCAGCCAAGACTCCGTCGGATCTCGCTCCTGGGGCTAAGTCGCGATACGATGACTGGGTCGTAACGCACATTAACCAGACCGAGACGATTCACTTGAATGCGAATTTCCTCGGGTGGCACCGGTGGTATATCTGGGAGATGGAGCAGGCCCTACGCAACGATTGCGGCTACACCGGCCCCTTCCCTTACTGTACGTTCTTTCCTCTGCATAAGAAATGGCCTAGCTCTTGAGAGATTCATCCAGGAGCCAGAGAAACTCTTCAGGGTGGCCGCGGGAATTTTTCCTTGACCGAGCTTGCTAACAAAAGGTGGTCAGGGGACTGGTCGAAAACGGAGAAGGAGACCTTTGAGAAGTCAGAGGTTTTCGACGGGTCGGCAACCTCGCTGTCAGGCAACGGAGCGCCGCTTAATTACACAGACTCGGATGTGATTGTTGTTAATTGGCAATGGGACAATATGGAAGTCGGTAAGTCGAACACATCCCCAACTACCCCCTTTCCCTCGACCAACAGGAGGCTCAGAAAGGTCACTAACATGTATATGTTAGTTCTCCCTCACGGCTCAGGCGGCGGTTGCGTTACCAGTGGGCCTTTTGCCAACATCACCATTAACCTCGGCCCCGTTGGACTTGCCCTTATCGGCAACAAGACCGATACTTCTGGCGAAGGATACAAGTATAACCCCCGCTGTCTGAAGCGTGACCTCAGCTCCGAAATCTTGCATCGATATGTTAACGAGACGAGCGTTCTCACGCTCATCCGGGAGAATAGCGATATATGGACGTTCCAGACAGTAATGTCGGGTGCGTGGGGAACTCGCGAGATCGGAATCCACCCAGGCGCGCATCACTCGCTGGGTGGCGACCCAGGCCGGGATTTCTGGGTGAGCCCCGGGGAGCCGGCTTTTTGGGCGCACCATACGAATATTGATCGAGTCTGGTGGATGTGGCAGATGCTGGACCCGGACGTGCGTGCAGCGAACGTATCGACTGCGGTGAATGGCCCGATAACCATGTATGACTTGTACGAGCCGCATCAGAACGCAACCATCTTTGACCTTCAGAATTTGGGCTACGTGGCCGAAGGGAAGGAGGTGGCACTGGATGAGCTCATGTCGACGACAGAGGGGATGTTCTGCTACGTCTATGAGTGAGGGTGAGGAGATTGTTGAAGGGAGCTGCTCCAAGCCCCTGTCCTATCTCGACTGGGCTTCAGTACAACACGCAAGTTTTTGGACATAAGTTGATACTGAGTTGGGGGAAAAGCGTGCTAGGCTATTTTGGGCCATTGGGAAATTTCCTGTACGTAGAAAAGGGTCAGAGGCGGGCTCGTCTCTGATCATCATCATCACCTCCGTCACGGTCAACGGGAAAGGAGCAGCTTTTTGGGCTCTTTCCTAGACCAAATCTTCATTGCTATTAATTGATTAATTGCCCTTACTATTTTATATTGTATTTGCCTCACAGGGAAGTGTGTAAGATCTCTCTTTTGAAACTTCCCTTAAAATTGCGAAGGCGTTTTCCTCTGGCTTTAGTTGGGTGTGTTCTGTTTCTCCAACAAAATACACAATAGAGGGATCACTTATAATATACGTGTTCAGTTCCTAGATCCTACTTCATCACCTTGCGTTGCTGTGGAATGTTAAAGTTAAACGATCTTAACGACTATTTTTATCTAGAGGGCTTATGAGCTCACGGTCAGCTAGTTACCTCTTGCGAGATTATTACTAGCGGTATGTAATTAAGTAGGCCGAGGCGATTGGGTCACCTCCGTATCCGTACTGCACCCACTAAATGCCTTATGATAGCCCAGCTCATCACTCTCATCTGAGACCTGCATCGGGCTCATCTCTTGTTCCTTAAGCCATAGTAGGCGATCCAGCTCACCAAGAACCACCTTGTATACTGCCTGATGCAGAGGAGATCTTGACAGATCTTGGCCTCAGCGTCGCCCAAAATCGCCAGTCGCATTTCAGGCAGCGTGAGGTATCGCGACTCAGCCCTTGGGACTTCTCTGGGAACCGGTAGCGTCTACGCAGAGACACTTATGGCCTATGGTCAGAGCGAGGATCTCGCCGTTCGCGTGCCGCCACTTCCTGAGGGGGCTAAGTCTGGTGTGCCGTTCGAGTGCCTGGCTTGCGGTCGTAGTATTTCAATAAAAAACAACTCTGTATGGAAGTAGGTCTTTCCGACTGATACTGATAGTCTCAGCAAATCTTACTAATGCGTGATGATCAGGAAACATCTTTGGCGAGACCTCCGACCTTGGATTTGCCACGATAGTGCGTGCGACTTTGGCAACGAGCCTTTCGCTTCTCGCGAAGACTGGATTGAACACCTCGAGTTCGATCATGGCTTTCAACTTGCGTGGGGTTCTTTCGAATGTCCCCTCTGCCACGAGGAGACTGGCAAGGGAAAGACTGCCATAATCCATCATTTGGCTCGCCATATGGAAGAAATCTCACTTGCGGCTCTCCCTAGTGGATACGATTCCGACAATGATCTTGAAGAGAGCGATGATGAGGATAAGGACGAAGATAAGGACGAAGACGAGGACGAGGATGGGGAGAAGGATGCAAATGGCGAGATTATTCAGGTGAAAGTTTCCGAAGTCTCTCAAGTTGTGGAACGTCTTCTGGCAGCTGGTGCTGTCGTGACAGCTGATGAGCAATCCGTTGATTTTTCGGCGTTTGTCTCCCCTCGGTGTACTTCATTGACTCCCAAGCTAACTTGACCAACGTAGTCCAACCGACCTTTCCGACGTCAACCCAAGGGACTACGATCCATACCCGGGTGCAGCTCCTCACAAAGACGGTTTTTACCATTGCCCGTGGGAAGGTCAGCCAGACTGTAACCACAAGCCAGACAAGTTGAAAGCAAACTACAAGTAAGCGGTATTGAAGCGATTGTCTAGCTGAAGTGATCACTGATTTGGATGTGTAGCAAATTCATGGACTCTCATCTGAATCCGTATCGATGCAAAGTCGCCTCGTGCGAAGGCGCTGTGTTCTCTTCCACCGCTTCCCTCTTGAGACATGAGCGTGAAACCCATCGAATGTATAAAAATAGCGACAGGCTTGTGTACCAATGCGAAGCATGCGGGCGCAGCTTCACTCGAAGATCGAACCTTAAGAGCCACATGGAAAGTTTTCATAATGATAATGCTTAGGTTACGGCGTTTTACGATATTGGGTTTTAATGCCGTCATGTATTAATGACTGTCTTTATTGCCGTTCTGACTGATGGGCTCTTGCGGACTCGTCATTAAAAATAATAATAATACTGACGATGCTATTGGAGGGCATTGGATCCTGATAACTTAAGTGAGGTAGGCATGCAGGTTATAGCTGGGGAATCAAATTTGCATAAAACCAGTGATGAATGCAAATCTTATTTAATTGAAAAAACATATACAATAGAATTAATTAAAAATTACTATAGCTTCTATAATTTCCTTCTGGCAATTTTCTCATTGAACACTAGGGACGTTGACGGTGGACAGAGTTAGCCCTTGTTTACTATCTGCGGAGAGCGAGGAGAAACATGGGATCTTAAGCTAGTTTCATCCATTCCCTGAGAATCCGCCCTCACCCGAGAGTCTACACCGCAGTAGTGTCTCAAAGTTGCCTAAATACTCCTCGTTGAGCCTGATCCTTGAGATAAGACATGCTACGCCCCCTGAGCTTTTTGCTTGGCTTCTTGTTCCGCCTTGTGCTTGCGTTCTATCTTGCGTATAATCTTGGCCGGGTTTCCGGCAACAACATGGTACGCCGGAACATCCTAGAGAAACTTATTAACATGAGCTTCGCTGCTAAGAAGCGTCTCACTTGCCTTTGTTACAACACTCCCAGCTCCAATAGTGCATCCATCTCCAACCGTGACACCAGGTAGAATCATGGCACTTCCTCCTATCCAACAATCCTCGCCGATAATCACGGGACGGCCCAGCTCAGGCCCGTTCGTTCCATTGCGCAGATCAGGATCAAGGGGGTGAGTGCCACTAAAGAAAGAGACGTTGGGGCCAACGAGGGTACGGGCTCCGATGGATATAGTGCAGGTATCAATCATAGTGCAGTTAAAGTTAATAAAAACGCCGCTTCCAACTTTGACGTTTGTCCCATAGTCGATGTTAATGGGACGCTCTATCCAGGGGTATTCGTGTAGGACTGCATCGTCTTCGTCCTCTGTTGCTGCAGGTGGAGGCAGAGGACGGTTATCGTTCGTGATACTGGTCTTTGTCAGAGGCGCCATCAATTGTCAAGGTTACAAGTCAATTACTCTTTCCAATGCTCTGCAATTTCTCTACGGGTCAACTCCCCCGCTGTGTTAAGTCGCGCAAGGGCCTGCTTGCAGCGCTTCCGAGCAGCCACAAGCTGTGGCGTGAAAGCATAGTACAGATCCCCTCGCCGCATACGGGCAAGATTATCTTCCTCGTCGATATCAAACACAGTCATCTTGGTGCTGGGGGGTTAAAACGTAAGCAAGTTTTGGTATCGCAGGTCCAAGTTTGGGCAAAACAGAAGTCTCTTGGCTGTGAGGAGCCGCCAAGTCAATAACGCTATGCCTTTCTTGGATCTCACCAGCAGTGGTTGAATTCATGTCCTACTTCCAGACTACGGATTTACGAAAAATCCGGCTCATCTTTCCTTGGGTAGGTACAGGGTGGCTGAGCTTACTGGATCCCATCTTCACCTCAAGCATACATTGCGTACTCAATTCATCAGATGCTTTGTGAAAGTAGAAGGTAGATTAAGTTTCTTCATAAATTATCAAAGTCTAATCTTCCACAAATTCAGCATTGATATAACATGCTTTATGTTCACGGCTTGCTTTTACTAGCTGAGCTCTCTGAGATAAGTCAGAATAAAGTTGAGTTATTATCGATCTGACGATCCACCAGCCTCTCCAATTGCAGGGAACTAGTCACAATAGCAACGGGGCCATGTTGCAATGCAAGTTTTGCATCAAGACGGAAAAGTTTGAGCAAAACAGTCGGCCTTCACTAGAATGCCATGATATTCACGCCTTTATGCCGCGTCTTGGCTCTCAGAACTAACTAACTTAGTAATCCTACATCGGAGTGATAGTCAAAAGTGGCCGGCTGTCAGGCTATTTGAGTTCAGCGACCGCTCTTTCGGACCATCCCGTCCCCGTCCGGGGTGCTTGGCGACCATCGGCGAATGCTCCGTCGGCGACTGAGCGCACCTAGCAACATCAAGATTCAAACAACATGTGATGTCTTTGTGTTATTTAAACTCCCTGATTTCATTGTAATCCTTCTCTCATTATCAAAAACGATATCCCTCTCGTTCTGCATCTTTACACAAGCCAGTCATACCACCCTCACCCATGAAGATGTCGTCCCTCGCCCCTGAAGATACCACACCCGCCAATAGCATCTCCAATGCCATCGACTTGATCGGAGAAACTCCCCTCATCCGCCTCAACAAGCTACCGAAAGCTTTGGGCATCAAATGTGAGGTTTTGGTCAAGGCCGAGTTCTTCAATCTGGGAGGGAGCACCAAGGACCGTGTGGCACTTCGCATGATCGAAGAGGCCGAAAAGGCTGGCAAGATCAAGCCTGGTGATACCTTGATTGAACCGACTAGTGGAAATACGTGAGTGACCCTTCCTTAAGCTCTCCGCGGCTTATTAACTCGATATAGTGGCATCGGATTGGCTCTTATCGCTGTCTTGAAGGGCTACAAGACCATTATTACTCTTCCGAGCAAGATGTCACTTGAAAAGGTGACAATTCTTCGTGCCCTGGGAGCCAAAATCATTCGGACACCTGATGACGCAGCTTGGGATAGTCCTGAGTCACATCATCAACTCGCCGCGTGGCTCCAATCAGTTCTTCCAAATTCCCATATCCTCGGACAATTTGGAAACCCCGAGAACCCCCAAGCACACGAGGAGACAACTGCCCAAGAGATTTGGAGACAAACGAAGGGCAAAGTTACCGCCATCGTCGCCGGTGCAGGAACAGGAGGCACCATCACCGGACTCGCGAGGGGTTTGAAGAAACACAACAAGAACATCAAAGCTATCGGTGCTGACCCACAAGGAAGCATCTTGGCAGCCCCAGATTCTCTCAACAAAGATCATCTACACGAGCCGCACCAGGTTGAAGGCATCGGCGGCGAATTTGTCCCTGGTGTCCTGGATCGAAACATCGTGGACAAGTGGTACAAGACGACTGATCGAGAGTCTTTCTATCTTGCGAGACGCCTTATTGCTGAAGAAGGACTCTTGGTAGGCGGAAGCTCCGGCGCAGCGATGGCCGCCATGTTTAAGGCTGTCAAGGACTTTGATTTCAAGGAGGGTGACAAAGTGGTTGTTGTCATGCCAGACGGCATCAGGAACTACTTGTCCAAGTTTGCCAATGACGACTGGCTCAAGGCGAATAATCTTTTCCCGCTCGACGGGAGAGATCTCCCCTTTCCACCATCAAGTGGCGTCGAAAACACTGCGGTGACCTCAAATGAGACGGACGACTTGACTAGCCAGTTACTCTCGGCTCAGGTTATACTTCCAATTCGACCTCCTGGCTCATGCCGGGAGAAGACCGAAGTGGCGGATGAGCATGCGCATCACGACTTTCACATTGTATAATGCATCCGCGGTTTTTGATGCGTAATGGGTTTTTGGTTCTGGGTAGGGTACTGAGCGAGATTGTCTGGGATTTAATATTTGTAACTTGGCGCTTTTGAACTTTCGATAATGGCCCAATGGGACACCGGAATACCGTATGGAAGGGTTAAGAGGGTCAAAGGCAAGATTAGATGGCCTTGATAATAAGAAACAATGACGAAATTGTCGGCCATTCGTATGCTAGTCCAGTTACCTTCCCAAGTCAGGCATGATTGCGAATGCGATACACATGTGCAAAAGGACCAGCAGTTGGATCCTTCGAGGTCTAACGCGCGGCGGTGTACGCACTTCGCCACGTTCGCTTACGCACCAACAGGATCATCAGGCCACGTCCCAACCCCTTCTGCCTTATCCTTCTGGGTCAATTAACATCTGATAGACGATCCATACGATTAGGCTATTATAGATCTCCAGTCTCCCCTGAATAAAGTCAAATAAACGGGCTTTAGCTTTCTCATCACTTTAACATCTTTTGCGCGAAGGATCAAGACCCCCACTCTTCAACATGGCCGAACAAACCGACAACCCTGTTAAGTATGACATCAGGGAGTTTTCAAACTCCGATGAAGACTTTAAAAAGTTGTCTCACATGTGGGACATCATCTTTCCAACTTGGCCAGTTGAGCGACAGCGACTGGAAAAGTTTCTGCGTATCATTCCCGGCCATCACTATATCCATGAGAATGGCTTTGTTATTGCCTATCTCTCAGCCGATGTTGGCCAGATAGACGTCCTTGGTGTGCTTCCTGAGCATCGAGGAAAGGGACTCGGTACTGCACTGTTGGAGAAAGCAAAGACTGCGATGAGAGAGGCCAATGGAGAGGATCTCAAGTCTTTGCAAATCGGAAGCCAGACTCCTCGATTCTGGCCGCAGATGCCAGTTGATTTCCCACAGGAAGTAAAGGACTTTTTCATCCATAGAGGTATGCACACACATTCGCCTTTGAATAGAATACTCACCGATCTATAGGGTTCAGTCGAATGGAAAAGAACTCAGCCATAGATCTCTTCAAGGACATCCGCGAGGGTCCCATCGCACCGCCCGAAGTCATGGAGAAAATCTCCAAGGTCAATGTCAAATTCTGTACATGGTCTCCAGAACTCGAGGAAGAATGCCTCACCAAACAGCGAGCCACTTTTGTAAGTAACAATGGCTTTATCACGTATAGTCACGGAGGCTGATACAATCGCAGAGGTGGTACATAGGCTACGAAGCCCTTGCTGCTTACAAGCAGCACCACGAAGCACTGGTGGCCATTGACCCAGAGACAAACGAGCAAATCGGATGGACATTCATGTGTTCTTTCTCTTCTGTTATCAGCGACACCTACGCCTTTATGCCGCTACTTCCGTCAAAGGACAAGACAGGGCTGATCGCCGCCGTTGGCGTAAGCGAGTCCGCAAGAGGCAAAGGCGTTGGATTGGCCATGGTTGTGAAAGCCATGGAGAACCTACGAGAGAGAGGAATTGAAGGGATCTACATTGATTCGGTTTTTATCCGGGGCTTTTATGAAAAGTTGGGCTTTGAGACTTATTGGAAGTACGAGGGTTATGTTCAGGAAGGGTGATTAGAATCTTAGCTGCTCTCAACTGGATAGGAGGAAGTAGCCGAAAGACATCACATATCCTTCAAGATGAGGCTGGACTGTGGCTGGCATATCTTATGCAGGATATAAAGTTAAACGAAGAATGGAATGCATGATGCACAAGGTTGAGAAACGAGGCTTATCTCTCGACCAGCCCGGTGAATGCTTGATCGGCGATCCGTCAACCAATCACATCGCTCCGGCGACCAAATCACCCGCCAAGTCCCCGATCCCCCGATCAGACCCTTCAAACCCCGAACGCACCAGGTGGCACGACTCCATCACCATCCCCAGACACAATGGCAGCTCCCAGGATCACCAAAAGCACCGGGCTCGCATCCCTCGCTTGCACCGGATGCAGGAAACAACATCTCAAATGCGACGGCAAGAAGCCGACGTGCTCGCGATGCGTCCAGAATGGGACACCGTGCAACTATCAGCCTTCGCGACGCGGGGGACGCAGAAAGCCAAGGGATCTTACCGCCGGGAGAGGACTTCAACCGCTTCGGCCTTCGATTGGACCTGGAGATGATGAGAGTGTCAGTGCTTCTTCTCCGACTGTGCCAGAGGTTCCTCGTTCAGAACCGTCTCGCTTATCAGCGACGGATGATGCTCCATCGGATGGAAATGTTCTCTCCTACTTTTCCGGGATAAGCACCGATCACCTTCTCTGGCCAGGCCTGGGACCCAAAGACTTTAGCAACCAGGGACAAGTATCATCGATAAGCAGACCCCCAACCGACAGTGAGCGGTTCATTCGGATGTACTACGAGAACTTTCACAATGCTCACCCGATCCTGGTCCCGGCATCCATGTATACCTCACGAGCATATCCCACTTATCTACAGCTCGTGGTCGACTTTGCGGGATCTCACTTTGTCCAACTGAGCCCATCCGAGCAGCTTAAGACAAAAGTTGCTACCGAGCTTTCTTCTAGTACGGATAAGTCGGCTTGTATGGTGCAAGCATGGTTGATCTACGCGATTGTGTTATTCTCACGGGGCGACCTTACCGAGGCACAAGACGCCTTTTCACACTGCACAACCATCGCCTTTGATATCGGCTTACATCGCGCTGATTACGCGTCATCTCAACACCCCGAGAGATCCATCGAAGCCGAGAGTCTACGGAGGACGTGGTGGGAACTCTTCATCACCGACGTCATCATGGCGCTTCCTCAGAAGACCATCTCGTTTCGCTGCAGTGCTGTCTGCCCAGAAGTGCCTTTGCCGTGTGAAGAGTCGCTTTACACGGGCACACATGACATTCCCGAACCACGCAAGATTCTTGACTTCAAACGCCGGGTTCTGTTTGAGGAGGATATCATCTTTTCGTCTTTCAGCTATCGGATCGAGGCCATCAGCATCTTGGGCCGAGTCCTCGTGCTGAATCGATTACGAGACTATCATCGTGATCATCTCCAAGCAGTCGAGAATGCGCTGGTCAGTTGGTCAAATCACCTACCCACCAAGAAGCTGGATATCGTGGACTCGTACGGAAACATCGACGAGATCATGTTCCAAGCACATGCAATGATTGCGTATGCTGGCATGTTACTACATCTTCCACGCAGCAGCTATCACCCTCATCTATGCAGCAACGAGGACCCATTCTGGCCTATGGCGCAAGCCCAGTCGTTGTCAAGCTCGACTCGTTTGGTGCACAGCATCAAAGCAACTGAAGCTTCAAGGCGAATATCGGATTACATTTCGCTTTGTCCGAACATTCAGAAGCACACACCTTGCATCATTCCAGCGCTGGTTCTTTGCGGATTGATACAGCTGGCTACTTCGAATAGTCACTCTGACGAATGCTTCGACCACCATTACAATCGGATCACACTGATTCTCGGATGTCTAAAGAACTTGAAGCGGACCTGGAACCTGGCAGATTCTGCATATCACCGTGTACGATCATGCGCCGCAACTCTCATCTCAGAGTCCATGGACAGGTGGAATTCTGAGCCGTTGTCAAAATCCATCGCCTTGACCACATCAACGCCGAGCGAATCTGGACAGGCGAGTAATAGACCTGCGGACTCGACGGTAGTCCAAGGGGCACAAGAAACGACAATACCAGAACTAGACCCGAGTTTCATCGACCGGTTATGCTACAGTTCTTCACTATTTAGCTCGCTTCCTGATTTCGACATTAGCTAAACACCTGGTTTGGTTAACGGCGTATGTTTGGATATTGGTGCTTGGGTTGGGATAGGGAGACATCGGGTGTAGCTTGCAATGGTAATGGCGTGAGGATGACGAGATATTTTCTTCGGTGATAGACATTCATGAACCTGACGGTCTCAACGACAGTCAGATATGAGAAGGCGAAGTGGGAGTTCATCCTCTCACGTCAACGAATACCTACGGCTCATATAGATGACTTTTGGGGGTAAATTTGTTTTTTAATTCTCCGTTATAGTTTTTCATGGAACTAGAAACCACGATCCTACGGTTCCAGAAGAGAGTGTTCACTCAAACCGCGTTATTCATGGCTCATGTGAAGGTGCAGCTCTCACTATGCCTCCCGTTGTGTAGGGTTGCCTAGGCATGCTGATAAGCACGCAAAGAGACCAGTACCGTGCAAATATGTGTCCCTTGACTGTACACCTGTTTTTTTTACTGTGCAGTCTGTGTTGGATGTGACTGGTTCGCGGCCCATGTTCAGTGACTCAACGTAGTGGGTGAGACGCGTCGCGCACGCGTAACACGGCACGTCCGTCGTGACGCGTTATCCCAATCAACGCGTGGCAGAACCAAAGTACCTGTGCACAGAACGAGAAGTACCTTTATTTGCTTTTGTGCAGGACCCGCTCTGGCCTCTTATCGTTCTCTAAGGGCCCAGCTTTTCTCATTCGTTGTCCGTGTCTTGCGATAACAGCTAGGGGTGTTTCTCCCCTTCGGAACATATAACTAACTGTGTGAACCTACCGTGGATATGGGCGACGAGCCAGAGCCGAAGAAGTGATGCATAGGCTGCGCTGGTCATATAGCACTCGTGGGCATGAGAGGTTCATCGAACTCATTTTCCATGCAAAGTAATGTTCGGAAGGGACAGCATTGCCACTGTGGAGGTTTGGTCCGTCATTGACTCATTGGAGACTGCCCTCAAGCCCCTCTGTGCCCTACTCATCAAGTTAATCACAGAGTCAATTGGTCTCAGCGACATTCACTCCCAAAATCGGCTACTCAACTGCTGTATATCCTTCTCCAGCCTCGCCACAACCGCCTCATAAAATCTCTGGCAAAAGTCCTCGTTCTCCAGCCCCATGATCCCTAGCACGCTCTCAGTCTCCAGACACCACTTCACCGCCGCCATGTAGTTCCACCCCCCGCTCTGCAGCACCTCATCGCTGAACGTGCCGCCCGCCTCGTGCTTCTCTAGCATCGCGTTGAGGTCCATGTTCGAGTCCGCTGCCATGTCGAGCACTGGCACCGCCTGCCCGATCATCACCTGGATCAGCATCGCGCCAAGAGACAGCACCGTCAGGTTCATGGCCTTGGATGGCTTGCGCGGTTTGCTCTGCTGTGAGGCTTCTACAGGTGCTGCCGCATCGGATTTTCTGACGAAGTTCTTAGCTATGAAGGGCCTAAGGGGAGAGTCTGGATGGGATGTGGCCTTCTGGCTTTCCCGAAGGAACATGACGTCGTCCAAGGTCAAGATTCCCGCCAACCAAGGAGTGTCGTATAGATGGAGGATGCTCATAGAGATAGCCAGCGCGATCCTCAGCTTTTCCAGGAGGTCAAGCTCCTGAAACTCGGGATTCTTTCCTTCTAACATCTGCCGCAGCGTGACGGCCGAGCTGGATTCTGGATGACGATGCTGTGGGTAGAGACTAAACGTGCGATGCGGGTCGGCGATGTACCCGCAGCGCTCTGTCGCCGGCTCCCTGGGCTCTTCGTGCCATGTGAATATCACTTGGCACAGGTCCGACGTGAGGACGGGGGGCAATGCCTCTATGGGGACTGGCGTTGTCGTGACGACCAGGTTCTTCCCTGAGACGATGGTCAGAGTCTCTGTTGATGAAGACGTCAATTCCCGCCTAGATATGAAACCCAATGATTCACGAAATCGGACTCTCCGGCGTGGAGATGGAGGCCTGGGGTTGCTAAGAGGAACACTCAACGACGAAGGCGACTTCATGTTAAGTTCGCTCTTGGGCTCAAATTGGACACTGAGACTGTCCCACCGGGTCGGTCGTTCTAGAGGCTTCACTCTCTTCTCATCCTGGCCCGAGCAGTCAGTTTCAGCACTAGGGCTCTCATACGACCCTAGAACTACGTGAAAGTTGAGGTTCTTGGCCACCTCGTCTTCCACATCGCTGGGCACCAGGACAGCCTTCCTCGGCACCAGCTCGAGACACACGTCGTGCGACTGGACGCAGCGGCACGTTGCTGCACTCCTAAGGGCGTCGAAGATGCTCCGCGACAGGCCACGGATGAGTTTGGTGACCCTGGCCTGTGACCGCCGGCGCCGGCTGGGCTCAAGGTCGCGGTTTTGCCCGGCGAGGTCGCGCAGGACCGAGTTGGCTGTCTTGATTCGGGCGATAATGCCCTCGTAGTCCTTCTTTCTTAGCGAGAAGGATGCCTTTCTTCTAAGCTCTTTCATTATTGCCTCGGGGCTATTTATATTGGTCTGATAGAGCGTTAGCAGACTAGTACATCTAGGTTTGAAGTGTGTGGTGGCTCTCGCCTTGCCATCTGCTTCCATGTATAGCTTCTCCCTCAGCTCCTCGGCCGCCTCCTGCATCTCCTTAGCATGCTCCTTGAACTTGCCCGTCCCCTTCCACAGTCGCTCCCGGATGTCGTCGCTGAACTGCTCCCACTCGGGTCCGAAAGGCTTCTCAACCATGTCGTCGATCCGGGACAGCGGCGCGATGCCGTCGAGGAGCACCTCGCACGTGGTTTGTAAGCGGACCTGCTCCGTCTCGAGGTCTTGGACGAGGGCTTTCAGGTCGCGGTCGGCGCCTCGCACCCCCGATAGCACGGCCCTGTAGCCTTGGAGGGCCTTGATGGCCAGTGGCAGGATGCCGAGGACGAGGCCCACGACCTCGATGCCGGACATGACGTGCTCTCTAAGCCGTGCGTTTGATGAGAATAAAGCACTCTTGGAGCAGGATTCACTCGGGAGTTGTGAGCTCGTCGTGAGAATAAGGCCAAGAGGGAGGCTGTCAGCATGCGAGCCCCGCACGCTCACAGCTGAAAACAGGGACTATATTATCCACGCTGCGAGGACCAATGATATATCGATGAATGGAACTGTGAGCCATTTACGGTGCTCCCTACCCTCTGGAGGCCACTCCCATGACCAGCTCTGCCAGCTGCCTGATGTTTGGTGAGCGGGGCTTGCTTTGCTGACTATTGCCCGTCTATCAAAGTGATGAATTCAGCAGCCGACACCTTCAATCTTCACTAGAGATTACTTTGGCCTTTACCTTCACATTGTCAAGAATGGCAGAGGTGTCTCGGGCCGTCTCGGAGCCCCAAATCGCCGCCTTGGTTGCTCGTAGCCTCACTTCGTTCAAGGCGCTCACCTCGATGCTGCAAGATGACCATGCCCGAGCATCGCAAGCTAGTTCTTGCTTATCGAGATTTAAGCTGTGGGTTGGCAACCTAGGAGCCCATCGCCAATCCGGGAGTCGCTCGCTTGAGTACCGTCTACGCGACGCGTCCAACATCCGCAAGTTGGTCATCTCCCTGCTCCAGGATCTCTGCAGCTCCATCGAACAAGGCACAGCCGCCCTTTCCACTATTGAGAGTAGAGCGTTAACAACAAGCCAGGCATCCTCGTCGCCAACGGAGGCAGCATTCTCGACACAATCAGTGAGGGCCATGATGCGGTGGAAGATGACCTGGTCGACTACTTCAACGAGGATGGAGACTCTGACAGGTCCGAGGTTGAGCACACACTCGATGAGATTGCTCACGTGGTAGACTGTCTTCTCCGGCTATCTGTCACGATACGCAATCCAGCGCCTCACGACCAGTTCCTGTCTCGGGCGGGGGAGGGCCTCGTCAAGGAATTCGTGTACTGGGATGCCAAGCACGTCCAGGACAAGTTCCCAAATGTGGAAAAAGACCTCGCAGATAGACTCGGAAGGGCTATGGCCCGCAGGCGGCAGTATTTCAAGTATCGGGAGGAGCACAAGAGCCGCCTGGCCGAGGGCTTGGACGAGGATGAGGCCGAGTTCGGAGGGCGAGCGACGACAATCGCTTCATCTCTCCCCGAGCATCTAAAGGAGGCAAGCAAGAGCACCGAGGCTAGCGAGGCTCAGCTTGCCATACTTGATGATGGCCGTTCTGATGCCTCGGCGACGTCGTATGCCACCTCAAGTCCTGATTCGACCCAGCTGCGAGTCCCGCCAATACCGAAGGAGCACATCGACGGGTCGTTCAAGTGTCCGTTCTGCCACATGATAGCTTCGATAGATACGAGGCATGCCTGGAAGTATGCTTCCCTCCCATATAAAGTGGCTGATCAACCTGACCCGTTCAATAGGAAGCACGTTTTTAGGGATCTTCGACCATATGTCTGTCTCTCAGCGGCCTGTCAGACACCAGACCACCTCTATATGCGCCGCAACGACTGGAAAATGCACATGAAGCGGGAGCACTGGAAGAGCTGGCACTGTCCATTTGGATACGATGCAGAATTCGACAGCGCCAAGGGCTTTCAAAATCACATCAAGACAGCCCACGAGCAGAATGTATCTCTCGAAAAGATACACGCACTAGAGGGTCTCAGCAGCCGTGCTGACGTAGCGAAGGCCAAAGGTCGATGCCCTCTGTGTTATGATTTCCAAGTCGGGTCCGAGAAGCAGTATGAGAAGCATGTTGGGCAGCATCTGGAGCACCTTGCACTATTTACCTTGCCCGACACAGGGGAGGAAGGCGATGAAGACGACGAGGGGGATGAAGACAAGGAGGACGAGGGGCTCGACGATGGAGATGAGGATGACGAGGACGAAGAAGATGAGGAGGAGGATTGGCTTGCAACGGACGACCCTGGAAGCAAAGCTGCTGAAGAACAATTGAAGGCTGAGGCTGAAGCCCCCGACAAGCGAGAAAGAGAGGCACTAGCCGAGGCCATGGCCAAGCTTGAGGAGAGCGAGAAGGCCGAGCAGGCCCCGATCAGATTTAAGGACGCTCTCGGTCGGAATTTTTCCTTCCCTTTCCGGCTTTGCGCGACTTGGCAGGTATGGACTAAATGGATTCTGGCAGATCACTGAACTGACATAACTAATACTACCACAGGGCATGGAGGACCTCATCAAGCAAGCGTTCCTACAAGTTGATGTCCTAGGGCCCCGTGTCATAGACGGCCATTATGACCTGATCGGCGCTGATGGCTATATTATCCTTCCCCCTGCCTGGGAAAAGGTTGTTCAGCCGGGCTTGGCCATCACTATGACAATGTGGCCGATGGACAAGGTGCCTCCATCCGTCACCCGCTGGACTCATCGGCCTGCACAGTCCCCGCGCCCGGCTCCTGGGGAGGAGGATCTCGAGAGGATCCGATTGGTGGATGAGATTGCCGCCTTCAAGGCCATGGAGGAAAAGCAAAAGGCTATAGAGAAGCAAAAAGAAGTTGAGGCTCAGATCCGCAAGGAGGCCGAGGAGGTCTTCCGTCGCCGGATGGAGGCAATGAAAATTGCTCAAGAAGAGGCCAGGGAGGAGATCGAAAAGGCAAGAATTGACGCTGAAAGGGCCGCACGCGAGAGGATAGAGGCTGAACGAACGACTGAGACCAAGGCCAGAGCCAGAGCTGAAGAAGAGGCTCGATTGATGCTTGAGATAGAGCTGAGGGCTGCCGAGGCAAGGAGGAAGGCGGACGAGGAACAGAGTGTAAGGTCGGCGGAGGTGGCTCAGGTGATTTACGAGCTAGAGCTGAAGGCTGCCATCGGAAAGGGGAAGGAGGAGACTGAAGAGCGTGTCAGAGCGGAGAAGGAGGCCTGAATGAAGTTCGAGGTAGGGCTGAGGGTTGTGGAGGAAAAGAAGAAGCAGATGTTGGAAGAGCGTATCAGGGAGGAGGAGGAGACCCTCAAGAGGCTCGAGGCCCGACTCGACGCAAAGCGAAGGGTTGCCATGGGAAAGAGGGAGGAGGAGGAGGAGGACCGGAAGCGCGTCGAGGAACTGACTCGTGTCGGCTTGGAAAAGGCCATGCAGGAAGAGAAGGAGGTATGAGCATGACTCTGAAATAACTATACGTCCGTAAGCTATTTATCGTGTCCGATACGCAGATTGTGATTTCTCGTGACTGGAAGCACTGTTTCTGGATATTTCAACTCTCTTTGATATCCTCACTTCGAAATCAAGAGGTGCACATTGCCGGTCAAATTGTTAGGATATGCTCGAATAAGTGCACTGGTAACCCTCATGCTACCTCCCACTTATCCTACAACAAACGAAAACGATCACGCATCGTAGACCAAAAGAAATAGGATAAAGAGAGTTGGTTGCGGTACAACAGGCGCCGCAGCCTGCGAGAAATGACGACTTCTGATATTCAGCACTCAAGACGAGCGTGGAATGAGGCTGGAAGGCATGTCTGCAGACGCTCGAGGGCCATGGCGGTTTGGTGACCCTCCACTGCCCTACACTCGCGGTGACCTTTCTCCCATTAAATCTTGATGCGCCACGAGTTCTTCCATCTGTGTCTGACTCAACAAACTCATCCACGTATACACCTGATCCTGACACCAAACCTCGAACCTCTTCGGCTTTTGCCCTGTGGGATCGTCAATCATCTCCATCGCAATCAACCTCTCATCGTCCCAAAGACCAAAGCCGAGAGCCCGGAACGGACCAAACATTAAGCCTCGGCTTACGCGAGCTTGTCCCCTTGGGAATAGTAGAGGTTGCGCCCAGCGTAAGCCTTTGCAGCCGACAAGGACTTTATGCCGATGGTACGTGGATGCATCTCGTTTGTCGATACAGGGAAAATGAGGAGGAGGAGGTGTTGGTGATGGCCAGGCTGGCCTGACCCCTTCCGCGTTGATCAGTCGCGGGAGACTGAGGTGTTCATCTCCTAGCGGTCTGAATCCCGTGTTGAAGAAGGCGCTCATTTCATTGTGAATGCCGCTCGTGTCGCTCGCGCAAGGGCAACCATCCAACACACCCTCGAGGTGTCGGATATAGATCAAGGCTGCCCAGAGGGGTTCTTGGGCAACCCAGATATTGGACTTGCCAAAGTTCCCCAGACATGTTCCAGATCCCATGTTGCGTATGGCTGCAACATCGCTGTCCGTCCAGTTAAGACGACCCTCGGATGCGGCATTGCTGAGCTCGTAGCTGAGCTGCAGACTCCAGAACCCAAGAGTGATGCGCTGCATCTCGTACCAAGATGCTTCTCCGCCAACGTCGATGGTGTATGGTTGACCCCAGGGAAGCCCATCTGGTCGCTGGCTCCACGGGAGCGGCGTAGGTTGGAAGACTTTGTCAAGAAGATGGGATGGAGTGCAGGATTTGATGCGATCATGGAAGAATTCGAAGCACGAGCCTGCGAGGTTTTCGATACGTCGGGCGAGGAATATCATTTCTCTGGGTGAGAAGCACGAAGGCTCGGCCCGCATCACATCGCGAAGCCG
Source organism: Fusarium solani (assembly GCF_023522795.1). Classification (NCBI taxonomy): domain Eukaryota; kingdom Fungi; phylum Ascomycota; class Sordariomycetes; order Hypocreales; family Nectriaceae; genus Fusarium; species Fusarium solani. Next base: position 1,262,784 of record NW_027072149.1, read on the forward strand.
GATAAGCGGGATGTTTTCACACTGAAGATCGGGAATACCTAGGCCCTGGTTGGATAGGAAATACTTTGCAATGAACGACCCGAGGTCAGTTGCGGGCTGATTTGATGGAGCAGTTTGCCGGGCGAGGGCGACTAAGCGTAGCATGTACGGGATCCATGTCGTTGATGTGAAGTCTTTGGACACTGGATGGTCGAGGACGGACTCGAGGACGTTGGCACCGAGGGTGCTCCCCATAAAGTGGAATACATACGGCGATGATACGGTAATGCTATAAAGGCTTTTGAGATCTGGCAAGTCGCTGAGGATAGGAGCCAGCAGCTCTGGCGGCAGTGTTGAAAAGACGTCCATTTTGCTGACCGTGATCGAATCTGACGACAGCACAGAGTGTGTTCTTGCCCAAGATTCTACCCCTCAGCTTGATGTCGGCATCACATCTCATCATCACGTGTGCAGTTTTTGGTTCCCCGGGTGTCTTTGCCCGTCTGGTCTTTGTGAGGGTGTGGTCACACGGCCAAACGGTTAAAGGAGGTTTCCGAAAGTGAACTGGATCGTCACGCCGTGAGGGGTTCCAGATGGCCGATGACGTCTTGTGACGACGCCTCTTTTTCCATCTTTCCATTGAATGGAGATGCAGTCAGACGTTAGAATCGCGATTGAGATCGATAAGATATCGATGTCGGCATCCATAGTTCCGATGCTTGTCGCTTGCTGCTCGTCGTGTCTGTTTCTAGCGACAACAAGCGATCACCACAGCGGGTCGTTCGGCGATCTTAGCGGTCCGCTGCCTCGGCATAGCGGGGAATGCGTACCCGCCCGCCCTGGAACTTGACCAATATCATGGATCTCATTATTAAAGGCGTGGAAGGTTCTCATCCCACCAAGGTACATTTCTTCTGAAATGACCTCTCAAGACGGCTCCTCATCTTATCCCTTTCGAGCTCTCTCAATGATCTGAGCAGCCGCCATCACCAAATTCTCACGTAGCCGGGGCGCAACTACCTACCTGTACTCCAACCAACATCCCTGCAGAAGTCTCAGGTGAGTAGGCTTCAATCTCATTTTTGGGCACGTAAAGCTCACCCAACAACTCCCCGCCCATGTTGCCCTCACCCACAAGAGATGCAGCTGGAAGTGCAACAGCAGGATACACAACCAGTTCCAAATAGCTGTGTAGCCCCAATACTTGCTGGTGCCAGTTGGAGGCGCGGTAAACGGCGTGATAGAACACAGGTGATAGGACACATGACCACATCAATGTCTTGGCTTCTCCAGTGAACCGCATAGAGCTGTCTGAACCTGTCCCTCGAGCTTTTCCGCTCCTGAAGAGTCGATTCAACCTTTGCGATGTTGACCTCACACTCGTATAACATCCATTCAGTGAGTGGATCGAGCGGTTCGGATCCCTCGTAACAGATTCTGTGGATATCGGCGACAGTATCCTCAAGGTATTTGGCCGTGATAATTTCCCAAGCCTTACCATATTGACAATGGTTGAAGGTTTTTACTGTTATCATGGAGTTGCGTATTAGACGCGCGGTTACCTCGTCCACCACGCGGCGTACGGGGCGTAGAGGGGGTACAACGCCGTCGTCGAGTAGAATACTAAACGGTAGTCGGTCCTTCAATATGCAACCTTCTATTTTCAACCCACTTGTTTCAGCCCAGCACTTATCGTTGCACATTATGCCCAGTCGCCGCGTCTGTGCCAACAGTCCAGCAAACTCCCCCTTCCGTGATCAGAGGTGTGTGCTTGGCACGTGGCTTGGATTCTCAGCTGAAATGCAGGATCAACGCCACATTCAGACTCGGTGAGCATTGCCGCGAGATGCCTCGCTGACTGAGTTTGTGTTTACCAAGCCAGAAAGGAGAATGGATAATGATATGGGCCCGACGGTTCTAGTTTGAATCATTTTATATGCTCTCAAAATTATCTTGAGACCATTCATTATTTTAAGACACAAGGGACCGATGTGATACAAATCTCACGGCCTATGTCGATTACCAGGCTGTGCACACTACATAGAGAATTAGGCTGTAGAAAAGGGGCTTGCAGCCAAGTCGATCTGCCAAGCTGTACAGCCGCTGAGTTTCCAACACCCATTGGAAGGTAGTGTCGTAGAAAATAAGTACCTACTTGAGGGGGCCGATTCCCTTCAACGCAGTCGCCTCACCCATTCATTCTACACCAAGAACTTGACTAGACGCAACAAACACGTTTCGATATGGAGATCCCCTCCAGGTCTACCCCTCATGCCCTCGAGTATCAAGCCTTGAGCATCTCGAGTTCAGATGAAGCACAGTCAGAGACGCCACCCAGAAAACGCGCCAACGAAGACTCTCATGGCCACTCTGCGGTCATGAGGAGAAGCAACCTCGGGCCGGCGACGATTTTAGCCGATTTTGCCAGTATACTCTGCCCTCTCGCACTCCTCGGCTTCAGCATCGTCATTCTGCAGACAGAAGGTCGCGCAATTGATGAGACATATTTCAGCTACCAGAACGCCATAACAACGGTTAGTTGTATATGATATGTTGATGCGAAGTGCTAACCTTTGATCTCGCTTGCTACCGCGTTCCCTATCATCTTTGCTGCCATCATGGGTCGTCTGATGTACCAGCTGTCGCGCTGGATGCTCGAGCGCGGAGCTACAATGGTGACGCTTGAACAGTTAATGGGCAGTCGGACCCTCGGCGCAGCTTTCTTAACGCAAGCTGAGCTCGGTGCCTTCAACCTTGTTGGTCTTGTCATAGTGTTCACTTGGATTTGGTCACCACTTGGGGGTCAGGCCCTGCTTCGAATGCTTGATTCAAGGCTAGACACCATTATTAGCCCGTCGACGGTCGTTCATTTCGACACAGATGCAGCGCCACAGTTTGAGGCCTGGTACGAGGTATCCGTCGTTCGCACCAGACATAGACGGAGCATCGTTGCCACACCTCATTCCATGTACAACGCTGCTCTCCTCTCACCAGACTCCATCAGGAATGATAGCCAGGATCTTTGGGGAAACGTCAAGATACCTATCTCCCATCATACGGCGATCTTGGTGACTCTGGATGGCAGAGAGTCCCTTCTTCTCCCACCTTTGAATACTCTGCATTGGTCGGCATCCCTATCAACAATATTTCGGTAGGAAACTCAAGCTTTCCCATTGAGACCACCTACGTACATCTCGACTGTTTCAGTTTGAAGAAGACATTATCCCCAAACGGAAAATTCATCGACATCAAGAACACGTCACTTGAAGGCCTGTCGCCTTCACTACCCAACGGCACCTGGCAAGGCTACAAGTCGAACGATGCAAGCTGGACTCTTGCTGTTGATACTTTTGCCGACATCATGTGGGAAAATTACTCCTTCTACGAGCGCCGCGGGCTCAACCGTTCGCAAATCAACCGACCATCCATGTTTACCAACGAGGTTGGTGTGGAAGCCAACCCAACTACCCTACTTATGCAAGTTGAGTACCCAAGAAGCGGCATGAGGCCGTCAGACTGGTTCTCTGCAAAATGTGGCGTGGTTCAGCATTACGTCGAGTCTCGCATCAACTGCTCTCTGGCCAGCCGTAATGCTCTACGAAATTGCACTTTCGTTGAGCAACGACCTTCGCAAAAAGCACACGCGCCTAAGGATATCTCATTCCTTTCGTTTCCAATTATCTTCCGACAGCTGTCTCTTCAGATGCCAGGGGTTGCACAACATGACAGCGAAGTCTATGGGTTGGAGCCTTCGCTGAAATACCTCCAAAATCCATCCACTGCCAGCATGGGCTCCGACCCGTTGCCCGCGCTGGAGAACGTCACCCAAGAACTGTTCAGCTATCGTCTAGGTCAACTGATAAACTCTTATCTCCTGATCGGACAGTTTTTTGACAGTATCTTGAGCGGAAATAGTGATCCCGATGCTGTTTTCGAGCCAAATATTACAGTCGCGGTGGAGGTGACGAACCTCTCGGAGCTTTATCATGTTTCTCGGGCGTGGACAGGGACCTTTATGTTCTCGTGTATTGTGTTTCTTGCGGGTGGTACCCTCAGTGTTGTCTTTGTTCACTTGGCAACTAGTCCGGATGTGCTGGGATTTGTTTCGACTGTTGTACGTGATTCCAAGCACATTGATACACCACCAGAGGCGGCAAAAATGGACGGCCTCGATTGGACAAAGTTGATGAAGATGAGGCGGATTAGATACGGCGTTGTCCACAGGGCTCTGGAGGCCGAGCCTTTGTTTGGAGTTGGATCCGAAGAGGCTGTTGAGAAGCTGAAGAGACTATAATGATAGAGGCGTGGGACCAATAGATGTATCTAAAAGAAAACTATCATCAGACAAATTTCGAAATTTCCGTCCAATAAATCAGAATCAAGACGTTCATATACTACGCACTTTGTGATACGATACACCTAACAGTGGCGGCTCGGAAACGGAGGTCTAAGGAAAGCCCAATGTCAAGAGAACCGAAGGCAACCGAGGGGGCTGATAAAGATCTCGGCCAAAGTTAATCCGGGCTGAAAGAAGCAATAAAAGCGGCCATTCGTGTAGGACCGCTTATCTCGAGCATTAATTCATAGCATCCCGTCGAGCACCTCACTAACATCGCATTCATACAGTCTAACATGCCCCAGTCAGGTGATCCATTCCATCCAGACATTCTTCGTAAATCATGCACTAAAAAAATCGCAGACTTCATCCAAGACGCTGTCAAGCTTATCACTGCTCGTCCAGGACTACCAAGCCCAAACCCCACTCAAACGGCATGGCAAGAACCCCCTCATTCAACCGTCTCCAATGCGCAGTCTCCCGAGTTGCCAAGGGAGACTGATGTGGCCATCATCGGCTCTGGTATCACAGGTACTGCTGTCGCACACTACCTCTTGAATCATGGCGGAGATCTCCGGGTGACGATGCTGGAAGCTCGCACGGCTGTTGGCGCCGCAACTGGAAGAAATGGCGGGCACCTTGTTTCTGATAGCGACTCACTATTTCCGAGCCTTGTTAAGGAGGTTGGCATCGATCAAGCCATTGAAACCGTCCGCTTCAGTGAAGCAAATATTCGTCGCCTTCGAGACCTGACAGCTCAGCTCAACCCTGAAGATAGGGAAGCCGTCGAATTCCGCAACGTGATATCGACAACTGGTCTTGAGGATAAGAGTCTTTCGAGGAAGCGGTTGATGGATTGAATCAGCTTCTCAAGGCTGTCCCAGATGGCGACATCAATTACAAAGTCTGCAAGAAAGAAGATGCAAGCAAGGTGCGTAAATAGATGATCTATTCGACAGAATACTCACCGCGCAAACTACAGATCTTTGGCTTTCAAAATGTTGCAGGTGTCGTGGAGCAACATGGCGTTGCAGCCCTGTGGCCATATAGACTGGTTACGGCAGTCCTGGCATCGTTGAGGAAAGACTTCCCCTCCCGTTTCAACCTCGAAACAAACACACCGGTTCTCTCCGTCAACCACAAGGAAGAAACATCTCAGATACTCCCTTACACTGTCAGTACGCATCGAGGAGTTCTCCGCGCCAAATACGTGGTCCATTGCACGAATGGATACTCGGGTCACCTGATACCTAATCTCGTGGGCAAACTCTACCCTCTACGGGGAACAATGTCGACACAGAAACTAGGGCCTTCATTCCCTCATGTCGGCGACAGAATGTCATGGTCTCACATATCCAAAGGGACGTATGACGGTGAGACTGGTCATATCCACCTAGGGCTCTACTACGCTCAACAGAATGCCAAGACAGGAGTCATGTTTCTTGGCGGAGAGTCCCAAAGTTTAAGTGGCCTGCTGACGAGCGATGACTCGTTCGTTGGTAATGATGCACGCGATACTCTGACCTCGGCAGCACCGCGTATCTGGAAGGATGCTGCACCTGCCGAGCCGCTCAAAGTGTGGTCTGGAATCATGGGCTTTACGGCGGACGGCATGCCCCTTGTGGGCCGTCTCCCAGCGGGCCTCACTGGCCGGTCAGGTAGCGGTGAGTGGATTGCAGCTGGCTTCAATGGAAATGGAATGGATAAATGCTGGCTTAGTGGAGAGGCCTTGGCTAGGATGGTTCTTGGAGAGGAAGTGGTTCCTGGCTTTCCAAGGGCGTATCTTTTGACTGCCTGGAGGATTAAATCCTGGACTGCCGAGAAGGCAGCGGAGACGCTGATGGACCATATAATGCTGGGTGGCACAGCTCCTACCAGCCAGATTTAATAGGAGAAAAGCTCAACATATGTATTCATGGTCACTTGATGTTGAAGAGGCACCACCGTAGGCAGAGTTCCCAACCATCGCAAGGGAGCAACCTTGATCATCTATGAAGTCTATCAAACTTATACTACAAGCCAAGCTCCGCGTAGTCTCGAACCTTGAGCTTATCGCCAGCTTCTCGCAGGCCTTCCACGGTTGCCACAATTGTCTCCTCGAGCGTAGTCCAGCCAGGACGGCCCAAGTCTCGCAGTAGCTGCTCCGCCTTGGCACGACCCTCATACTCATTCGCGTCTCGGCCTCCAGCAAAGTTCTCGGGGAACGTCTTGCTTGGCTCATTCTTTCTGAGGACTTCCAAAACTACATCCCAATTAAATCGACCGCCGTATGCAAAGATGCGTTGACCCTTGACGTGGTCTAAAATTCCGGCTGCGACATGTAGTCTGCCGGTGTCGTCGACGTCGACGAAATATTCTATTTGAAATATCAGTATCATTTGGAAACGATGGCGATGGAGTATCACATACGAGGAACCACAAGGCGGTGGACACCGGTCACCAGGCCGTTGTAAAGAAGGACAGGTAGGGCAGAGCTGCTCGGGTATCCCTGGTTTACTGGATCAATCGATCGCCCAAAGTTGAAGTTAGGGAGCACTATAAACACGTTAGATAGCGTACTAGATACTATAAACCCAACTTACCGGTGTTGACGACAATGTCAGGGCGCTTGTCACGGTGCTCCTTATAGTACTTCCACACCTCTTGCTCTGCCTGAGCCTTGCTAGCACCATAGGTATCGGCGGCTCGCTCCATGGTATACGGAGGATCAGCCCAGGCCTTCTTGATAGCATCCTCATTCCACGTCTCCTCTGTCACATTGATGCCAGTCTGGGAAGACTCTGCAATGACGGTAGCAGACGAGGATGATGTGTAAACGAAGCGCTTTACGCTCGGCTCCGCATATGCGGCCTTCAAGGCGTTGACAGCTCCGGCAATTACACCGGGGATGACATTGTTGGGGTTGGGGTCCAGAGACATGTTGGAGGCTGAATGCACGACAACGGCGACATCTGGAGTAGTTGTCAGCAACCGGATCTACCTCCGCGCCCTCTTGTTCACATACCCTTGACGGCCTCAGTGAAAGCGCCCTCAGCGACCATGTCTGAAACCTGAAAGAACTCAAAGCGTCCTTGCCCATATTCCTTATCAAAGGCTGCCTTGAGCCAGGCGTTTTTCTCGGGGTTACGAACAGTTCCACGGACGTTGTAACCGAACTCGAGGAACTGTTTGGAAATATGAGAGCCGAGGAGACCATTGGCTCCCGTAACAAGGACAGTGGAGCCCTTTGGCACGGCGAGGTTGTCAAGAGGAGCCATTGTTGCTGAGTCGGGGGAGAGGAGTATGGATGATGATGACAGGTGTGTAATGAGGCAGTTGGGAGAACACACGGGATACCCTGTGACTTTTATAACTCACGGTCGGGGAAACTCATTTCACATCCTTCAAGGACCGGGGGAACTGCTTAATCATCCTTTCAAGATCGGGTGAATTCAATGTCGCAGAATAATGGGACTGTGTTCAGCTGGTTGAATGGTCCGCACAAATCCGCACCAACTCCGCTCGCTGATACTTCAAGTCCGCAACCACATCCCAACCCTCGTGAGAATCGGTTTTCAGCTGCCGCGGACTTTAATACGACCCGCCTTACCGCCGTAACCTAGCGAATCGCTCTTCAAAATAGACACCTGTGCCGTCAAAGGATGCAGAACCTTGACCTTGGCGGGCGGACTGGGTCGTCATGCCATCATTGATGGCTAGTCTACCAAGATTCATTTGAGTTCACAACTCCGCCTCTGCTGACCACCCAATCGCATAACAGTTACCGCTTCGGGCAGCCCTGCAAGAGCCTTGTTGGATAGATCTAGGAGTGATCTAACTCTCAGTTCTGGCGAATTACCCATAGGTTGCGACCTTTTATGCCACCTTGGCTTTTACTCCTGCGTCGTTGCAGCATGTCGAATAATGCGTACATATTCGGTACTAGCGCCCTCTACACGTATTACGAGATTGGCTATAGTAAAGCGAGTTCACTCGCAAGATTCTATTTTAAGACCTTACTACCTGTCTTGCGAGATAATCTATCATGAAATTACAAAACTGCCAGCTCTCGCAGTCACCTCCTGGTCTTTCTCAATCCCTGCCAAAAAGATACCCGACGCGAGATCTTAAGCACTCTGACGCCGACGTAAATGTAGCCTTCATCTGCGCCATCTTGGTCATGTCATCTAGACATGCCACGACAGCAGCATAATACTCGTACTCGGGATCGGTTGAAGGCGTGTTTTGCAGCTCATCTTTCAAGTCTCGCACGCCGCTCCAGGTATGTACCTCAGACTGGTAAAAGCCATGTTTCAACAGATATTTAACAGTAGCTAACCTCTGGTCGCGGGGAATTGGGTGTTCGCCGCTCCCCAGGGGCACTACCGGAGGATTGTAGTATAACGGCCCGAAGATGGCGTTCTCTAGGAGACCCAGTGAACCTTGTGAAGGCTTCTTATGTGGGCGAATATGGCCTGACAGCAAAGCCCACTCAATGTATGGTAGGATGGAGAACTGAGCAGCCAGCCCCGCGAACGTGTTGTCCGCGTCGAATCGGGCTGGGGCCCAGCAAGATCTTTTCTTCCAGCGGTCCTCCCCTCCTAGCTCTCTGCATGCCTCTCCAAGTGAGTTTAGACATTTAATGACCTTTTTAGTATTCTGTGGGGTGAATGAGACTTTGCTGGCGTGCCAAAAGCATCCATTACTGCATTTCGCAGTTGGGCGTCAAACTCTGACCATGTGGGACTCCTGTAGGACAAGGTAAGTGTATCTGCCTCAAGGAGATAAACATGAGTATCGAAAGTCTCCTGTGATGCATTGCAGATGCGTCCCCATGTCTCGGGATTTGATGCCCATTCCCGGGCTGTGCGGTGGATGAAGTCGACGAAGCCGTTCCCCTCTGAGTTTAGCTCCAAGATGCCCTTGGTGCAGTCGACAAGCTGTCTCTTCCATTGCAGCTTAAGAAGAATCTTGGCGTTAGTGTTTGTTTGAAATCCGTCAATATATCTTGGCGGTAGCTCAGTTGAGTATGGCTCAACTTGGACCGAGCACTGTTTCAAGGACTTAACAAGCCACATGGTCAAGAATGACACGGGGCCCCTTACGGCCCTCATAATTCGCATCATGAAGGAACCCATTGGCAACTTATTGGGCTGAACTCTAGCCCAGATCTTCTCATAGAGAGCTCCCAGCTCCGAGGGGAGATCTTGGAGTACCTGTTGAATGTCGACAGCCTGGGTTGGCGATTCGCCATCTGTGAGGAGATCTAACAGGAGCCGAACAAGAGAGACCCATTGAAAGACCCCATTCGCCTTTGTGGCAATGTCACTAATCAGCTGAGAGGTGGCTTGGGGATTCAGAGCCAGATGCTCGGCCCAAGCCTTGTTCTCTTGGAAAATTCCAGCGACAAAGTTGATCATGCCATCGTGAGTGACCAGATGCATCTTAAGGACGGGGCCTTGGCCATATTCATCGTTGAACGCGTTGCAGGGCCGACTTGCCACACAAACCTTGAGCCTAGTTGGGCAGAGCGCCGTCATCTCCCGAATCTGATGTACAACGTCTTTGGGCGGCGTGTCGAACTCGCCAAGGCCGTCTATGAACAGAACGAGCTTAATAGTCTTGCCGCATTGGGATAACAGAGCCTTGAACGCCTGCTCAACTTCCCATGTGTCCCAATGGGGAAGAGAAGAGGTGGTCCTCAAGACTTGACACAGAAACCATCGCCTTGGGGCCAGCTTGAGCGTTAATTCGGGGTAGAGATCCAAAGCTTGTGACATCACCGTTCTTTTGAGGCCCTCGAAGGATTGATGAAGAGTTGTTCCCGCGTTCCAGGCGTAGTATCTCACGATGAGGAGACGCAGGTTCCCAAGCCCCCTCGAGAGGTGGCTGCGTAGAAGTAGCTGCTGAAGCAAGAACTTCAGCATGGTTGATTTGCCAGAACCGAGCTTGCCAGTGACCCAGTAGACAGTGCTAGAACCTTCGGCAGGGCATTGCGGGAAGCTTCCCCACAAGGGCTTGCCATCTTGCTGGGGAGGTTGGGAGTCAAGAATCCAACCGTAAGTGTCCCCATAGGGTTTTGAAATGGCTGCTTCACGTGTATCGGTGCCATCAAATCGGGCACTGGTGCTGATCCCGTGTGCAACAGTGGCGGTGTCAAGGTTGGGTGAAGTCCCAGTTGCGGAGACACCTGGTATGGATATGTCCATCTCCCAGTCTTGTCTCCATATGACCTCCACCAACTCATTGCGAATGACTTGCGGGATTCCTATCCCGGTGCCGAGAGTCTTGGTAATGTCTTTTCCAAGTTCCACAAGTGAAACGGATCGTCTGACTTCAATCAGCAGTAAGATGGCGTCTCGAACCTTGACTCTGTCGACGCTGATCTCAGCATCGTTATGGAGGCCGTCAAGAGCCGCCGCCACAAGGCCGCTGTTGTCTCCTTCCGGTAATCTTGTCTGGTTGGTTAAAGTTGAGGATGTTGTTTGCTTCTCAATATTCTTGAATAGGCTGATAGCCGTGTTCAGCAGGGTACCAAAATGAACTTCCCGTTGCTTGGCCTGTTTGGAATTCTCCCTATGGCAGTCACTCCATCAGCGACACGCTACTCGAAATAGCGTCGTGTGGTGAATAACGTTAAATGAGGCGTGAACTTACCAGAGACAGAGAAGAATCGAGCCCATCGCCTGGCTCCGAACAACCTCACGTCGATTCTCCATTTTCTGAATCTCTATGGACGTCACCCAGCGGGGGACCTTGGGCTCTTAACGGCAAAACAGTGGAAGTGGCCGACGTGCTTTGCGATTAGCCTCACTGTTCGGTTCAGCGACAAAGCGATCGGCGATCTGACCAATCCTGGCACTAATCTTGTAGCACTCGGATGCTGCGTTGGTCAATTGCTGTTGGGCGGGCGTCGCAGGATGCGAAGCAAGACGCTCTGTGAAAGGGAGTTGGGCCTCAGAGAGAATGGTGAGCCTACCCACTCTCTTCTGCAGTTCACACCTGATCCTCTCTTCTTCTTTCACCCTCTGGAGCTCCTGGTATTTATCCCAGCAGCCGACAAACGCCTTGCCTCCAACATCCAAAAACCGGACGACGGCGGCAGCGACAGCTAACGCACTGAAAGGATCCATATCTACAGGTCGTACCTCGGTCCTAGAAAGACTGAACGATAGCAGTGCTGCCTTTCTGGTTTCTCTGGATGGCAAATGCTATGTCTTGTCGTGTTGCTAGGCGATCGGAGAGTAGGAAAGATCGTAGTGAGGGCACTTTCGGGTGGAAGATGCAAATTGGTTTGGCAAACGAGAAACGCGGCCGGGAAGAGGGATGATCACCTAACAGCCACAGTTGTCACCACAGTGCCCTGTACTCCGCACTTGTTGGCTGGCAAAGATCAGACTTCCCCGGTCGCAGCTACATTGAGGCACCCTGCACAAAGTCAAGACACCCCTGTATGTAGACGAGCTGCACGACGCCCTGGATGGGACAGATGTAGTGTTGCGGACATTTCACAAGGTCTTCGTCCTGGATGTGTTACGCTGCCACTTGGAGGAAACATGACACGCAGCTTTTCGACCTGATGGAGAGGTAACTGAAGAATAGGACTCGTTCAGCAACCTGCGTTCGTGCCTAGTGGGTCACTTGAGCAAGAACTCATTGGAAGATATTTCATGTGATTCAACCCCGAGTTGTAGCCGGTGACTAGAGAGATCTGAAGCTATCAAGTACGAAGCAAACACGACACGTTGGCTTCTTCTACACAACTTCTACAAAATAGACGTCTACGTTGTCAACTATAAGCGAGATACCTCAATTTACATCATTTAATGCGGACTCAATGCCATGACTTCATGCCCGGGATTCCTAGATTGTATGAATCCCTTGATAGATCACGCAGACTCAGCCCAGATCCTTGTGCTCGCTCGTGAAACTTCCAAGGACTTCTCTTACGTCTTTGATTCAGGTGAGAAATATCTCTTCTCTCCCCTTACTCGCTGCAGAACCTTGATACAGCTCACTGGATGGTCGCACTGAGTTACTTTATTAGAGTAAGCTTAGTAGGTAGTAGCACTAACTTTACAGCATTGAGCCTATTGTAAGGTAGCACTGACTTACTTTACAAGATTGAGCACTATATAGTACGTAGTTGAAACCAAAAGGTAGAAAAACGCAGTACAAACAAGCCATCTTGCCCGAGTCTATTTGAGAGACTCTCCATCCCGTCCAGGGAAATCATTCCATCTAAAACAACACGCGCCATTTCTTCTAGGACTGAACCGTCGTTCATCTTTCAAAATGCGAATCGGAAAAGTCATCACCTTTCTCTGCCTCACCATGGGAACCTCCTCATTCAAGATCCGTTCCTTCAAACGCCGAGGCTGCACCGGCGAGTCCGAGGTCTTCAATGTCTGGGACAACACCTGTGCTACCCCGAACTACCTCACCCAGTCCTTCCAAGTATTGGCCTACGGGCGTCATCGCCAGAGGGCTTACTTTTACAACTCGAATTCGTGTTTAGGTAGAATTTGAGATTGGTGGGCGGATGGTGGGAGTGACACGTTCAAGAAGGGACGGTGCATCAACATAGGGAATACAGCTAGGGCCTATGCCTCATGGTCAAGGTAGAGGGGGAGAATCCTTGTGCAGTAGAGAGCATGGGATATTGAAGCCGTGTATCAGTTCAGTCGCCATGGTCTAGTTCCTCCACGGACCATTAGATTGTTTCTGGGAAGATGAGGCTCAGAGATATTCTCCTTCTATGAGACTCGTCAGTGACGGAGAATCACAACCGTGCCCACTTTCTAGTTAGGATAGCGGGGAGCAGCCTCTATGCAGCTGGAACATCTGAGAGCAGCATGTCAGAAGGGAACGAGAATGCATCAGAAGAGCTGGGGATGAGCCAGTACATCGTTAAATCGAACCGCAGCTCGGCAAACTAGGATCACCGAGCACCGAAGCCCGAAAGCGAGGATCCTGCCCTCGGGGAGGGGCCAGTGTCAGCCACCCGATCTCACGGGCCACTGCCGACTCTCCCGGGGGGTTCGAATCCGCCCCACGCCGTCAGAATTCTTTGATACAAAACGCCGAAGCGTCCTGATCCTATGCACTAGGTGGGCCGGTCCATCTGGACGGATGGTATCGGGCCATGGTGATCTATCTAGGGTTGCCTTGGAGCCCCTGTGTACTTTCGCTGAACTTACTAGTGGGCAAGTAAGGCCGAACTTTGGCACCTCCCTACATACACAGAGACCCGTGGACTGGACAAACGGCATATGGGGCTCGAGGGCAACCCATCTATAAAAGGCGTGGCTTGCGCGGTCCTTCTACATTCATTACCCTCAAGCCCAATATTTCTTCCCTTGCATTGACCATCTATCTCATCACCACCATCCTCACCATGTCCAGGCGTTCCGTTGACGATATCCTCACTGAGCTTGAACCTCTGACAAGCCAGCTGGATCCCAAGGATGTCATCACTCAGTCTCACCCGGACTACGGTGTCCATGTCACGACCTTCTCGACCAAGAAGGATCTTCGCCCTCCAGTAGTCTTTGTACCTTCCGAGACCGAGGCACTGTCCAAGATCATCCGTTTTCTTTACAAGTCCAAGCTAGACTTTCACATTCGAGGCCATGGTTTTGGCTCCCCGTCCGCTCAGGATGTCATGATCAGCCTGCTCCGGTTCACCAGCTTCGAGTATGACACGACGAGAAAATTGGCAACTATCGGAACGGGGGTCACCTGGATCGAGGTCGCCAAGAATATGCGGGAGGTTGATCCAGAATACAGTGGTACGTCGTAGCGGCACAGGCCTGCCTTCCCTCGTCGCGGGAATTTTCAGAGCACTAAAGACAATGTTTTTGCAGTGGCTGTTGCGAGAACTCCGAGTGTCGCTGTCGGCGGCTCCATCCTTCATGGCGGATACTCTTGGATGACTAGCGAGTTTGGATGCATCTCTGACCCTGTGAACTTTGTCGACGCAGAGGTCGTCAAGTACGATGGCACGATTGTCATGGCTTCTACCGAGCCAGACCTCCTTTGGGCCCTTCGAGGAAGTGGTGGAGGCTTTGGAGGTACGTGGGAAAGCCCAGAGCCTTTTATGCCAAAGCAAACTAAGTCCCCTTCCTAATGATGGGCCAACGAGCTGACTCAGATTATCTAGTCATGACCAAGGCTGTGCTCCGTGCACACCCGTATTCGACTGCAATCTGGTCCGGCATTATCCTGATCCCTCGCAAGGACCTGCGAACCCTGGCACAGCAGATCCTCAGTTTCATTTCCAAGCCTCAACACCCGAAGGTGAACTGCCTCGCGTACCTGGTCCAAGAGTTCATGCTCTCCAAGATCCTGGACGAGGACCAGCTCCGGTCTGTTACCGGGGATATGCTCGGGGTCCATGTATTCGATGGCTGCGGCGAAGCTCATGGCCGTGAAGCCTTCAAGTGGGCACTCGAGATGCCTGGCGCCGTCGACTTGACCACCGTGACAGACATGAAGGGCGTGGTTGACATGCAACGTTTGTTCCCCCAATTTGCCCCGGTGACCTTGCGGTTCTCTGACGAAATGCGTTCTGTTCAGAAAATGTTGCCACCCTTCGAAGCACAATGACCAATTTCCGGGCTCTGCCTCTGGCGATGGCAGACCTAGATGAGGACACGATTGTCCGCACTATCGAGTGGCATGACAGGGTGCGGGATGTCGACCCGCAGATTCACGGGTTGACGATGACGGTCTTGGAGCTTCTTGTTTTTGTGAGTTCTGTGGAAGACGAGTCCCCTTTCCTAGGAAATTCACCGATCTAACAGTCTTGTCAGGCTCCACCTATTGGCGGCATCTCCGAGGTCGCCTGGCCTCGTCCGCTGGACGCGAAGCATTACCTCTTGATCATCACTGGCTGCCCAGCAAATGGCACTGATGAGCAGGAGGCAAAGGCCCGGGACCTGATCCTGAACGCGCCGCAGGAGATTCTAAAGGACCATGAAGCTGATGCCATGGTTATGCCCCCCGGATTGGATGACCTGCAGGACCCCAAGAAGGTGAGTCTCATTCCAAATTGCCCTTGGAAATATTGTTCCATGTACTAATCTTGCTAGTCATATGCCCTGCATTGGGATAAGTTGGTCGAGCTTAGGAGGAAATATGACCCGGAGCTGAGATTCAAGGCAATTATTAACCCCTGAAGAAGGAAGTGATGGCCTAGGCATTGTCGAGGGGCTCGTGAGCATACACTTAGATGGTTTCTATCGGACTTTGTCGTGATGTTAGAAGGTGATCGTCGTGAGGGTAGACGAGGGAAGGAGGTGGGATATCACCAAGTGATGGGGTCTGGTTTTGTCCTCAGCAGCATTTCTTCCCCAATGCGCATCTGAAAAATGAGCAATGGCTACAACATCCATGAGGAACCCGCATCAATGTGGTTGTAGCCAGAAAGCTTATGTATATCCTCGAGACCCACTGACAAGGGGGTTGGGGAAGAAGTACACCTTCCCAGGCCGCGAGGTACCGTCCGCGAGTCAGCCTTGTCAATTGAAGCTATTCCAACGTAGCATTCCGTGTTCAAGAAACCTGGTTCAAGAACATCCTAAGCCTCTTGGACAGCTGCGCATGCGTTCAGTGTCGTAGCGATTAGAGTCCTTTTACCGCATCTCGCACCTCGATTGGGATTGCAATCCGGTAAAGAAGGAAGCTAAGCGATAAAACTAAGCCCATCCCCCGATCTTTAAAGTTCTATGGTCGGCAAGGGTGGTGGCCAAGGTGTGGTCAGGGGCGCGATAGACAGGTGGAGCTAGCTAGATAATTGCCTGACAAGCTGTGTTGGATATAGGAGTCCAATCCTGTTCCTAGAAGATGCCGGGTTCCTAACGTACCAAGATCAGCTAAAGAATATGCTTCTTCCAGAAGGCCTAGTTGGCGATGACATGTATACTGGCCGTTTCCAACAGGTTGGTGGGCTTGCGGGGTTGCTTGAACATGGCTTGGAGAAGATCGTGCGCAGCCCTGGACGCCAGGGGAACCTCTTTTGGGGATGAAGCCGGAAAAGCCGATGAGCGAGGCGCTGCTGTAGGTGTCCGTTGTTGGCTGTCAATGTCCTGGTGGTTGTGTGCGGTTGCTCTGAGAAGAAGAAGAAGAACAGGGCGTATTTCGAGGTGGTGTGCACCAAAGTCCAGCTGAACCCACTAAACCCTGTCCCCGTGTTACTAGTGAAGTCGCTGGTGCAAATGATAGTAAACGGCCGTTGGAAAGAAAACCTAGGGATCGGCTACGTAGGGTGCGCTACAGAGTGGCCTGGACGGAGGCCCAGTCCGATCAGATAGCAACGAGGAGGAAGGGTGGGCGTGTTTCTCAATAAAAAGACGGGATGAGATCCCCCGGCTTCTGTCCCTGCATGAAGTTTTGATCGTCCGTTTCTTCCCACATGGGATTCGCCATGGATAACCCAACGCTGCTCCACCTCTGACTCTTCAGCTGCCTCGCCCTCCTCGTCATAGGGACGAGGCTCGTCTGGAGGAAAGTCGCCAGACAGCCGTTCAGCCTGGGCGACTACCTCACCATGGCGGCCTGCCTTTGCTATATCACTAGGCTAGCCTTGGTATACGTCGTGCTAGTGTAGGGTCAAAGCCATGCAGCAGGGGGCGGGTGAAGGTAGTATTCTCAGCACCCCAGTTAATGCCCAGGTTTGGGCCTCCGGTCTAAGGCTTGGGCGCCTTCTCAGCCACCTGCGTATCGTATTGAGCTTTGGTTGAAGCGGAGGGCAGCACAGTCGCCGTCAGCCGCTCGCCGGCAACTAGGAGGAAATTTCTGGAGGAGCGGCGTATCTAATTTGAGCTTCCTACGGCACCCAACAGCTCTCAACTCCCGACGGCGAGGACATTTGGTTGATTTACAGATTTGGCTGGATAATTCTGCCCAGCCAACACCTGGGTACTGAAAATATCAAGCGTTGGGAAAGATATGAAGCTTGGGTAAAATAACCATACCGTTCATGATTCGGTTGACGATGGCATGAGATTTCTTGAGCAACTGGAGACGCCAGGTTCATTTCTGCGCCACAACTCATTGAACAGAGTCATTTAATAGGAAGAGCGACCCGCTGTCGAGGGCTAATAGATTTCTGCGGCGGAAGCGGCCGGGAGGCGGTCGGATATGAGCGAGAAAGAGGCCACCGCTGGACTTCCCGTGAACAGCGCTGTTGAGGCTCGAGGGACACGCCGTGCTGGGCGACGGAGGCTCTTTGCAGAGGCTCAAAGTATGAGAGCTCATTGCTTTCCCATTACTGCGAGATGTCACTGACCATGGATTGACTCGTTTAGAGACGTGACACTCAAAAACACTCCGCTGAGTGCACTCTCCTCGTCTTAGTCTCTTAGCTTGCTGCTATTCCAAATTTCACACCATCTCCTTTCTCTTTGGCAATAACTTCCCCAAATGCTGCCACGACATCATGCTCGGCAATCCAGTATGGATCCATCCTGTCAAGTACTCTCTGGCGAAGCTGCTCATCTGTCTCAGGTTTCCCGTCCTCCAGCTTGAGCTTTTTGCCTGCAACAGCCTTATGAACAGCACCCAGAAGTTTGTTCACCTGTGGCTTTCTTGTCGCCTCATAAAGCTCAAATATCCTGCCAATCTCGGCTACCGAGGGCTTCCGGATTGATGAAGGAGGCCAGACGTGGAGAAGAGCTAGGGACAGGGCGTGGGCGTCATTAATGGCTAGAGATCCTCCAGCTGCAAAAGCACCGCCGTGACCATGTGCGGCATCGCCAACAAGGACAACCCTATTCTCGAATGACCAGGTTTCAAGGGGGTCGCCGGTGTAGTTGGGAAACTGCCTGATGTAGGGAGCAGCTTGGGTGAAGGCACGAATAGCAGGGTGCCAGTCCTAGGAAAGAGGTTATCAACCTAAAGTGTTCCAGGCTTGGTAATAAGCCATTTACCTTGTACAACCCCCTGAACTGTTCAACATCACCCACGTCATCCCATTTGACGCCTTGTCCTGGTGTGTTGGGGTCGTTGGGATCAGCGTTATACCCCCCTACCACGGTGAAGAGTCCCTTGCCTACGAAGTTATTAGCAGAAATATCGAGTAGTAAGTCAAAATACAGAACAATCACCTAGCGGAGACTGGAAAAGGTGTCTTCCGTGACCAATCTGTGCAGGGTGAATAAGTCATTAGTCTATTTAGCTCTTGTCTTGTAGAACTCACCCAGTGAGCAGCGTCTTCAGGGTAATCAATACCATCTAGCAAAGAAGCGTCGTAGACGGCCCGGAGTGCCACCCATCCGGTCCAGCGAAGTGTATGCGATGGTACAAAAGTCTTGCGTACGCGCTGCAATTATCAACACACTGGCCAATTCATGGACGGATTGAGGACTTACAGAATGCACACCATCTGAGCCGATGCAAATGTCCGCTTTCGCAACTGTACCATCTTCAAATGATAGAGTTACGCCTTCTCAGCAGTTAGTCTCAATGTTAACCGTGTATTCACTGGGAAAGCTGCTAACCTTCGCGCGCGTCCGCCTTGATGCCAGTCAACTTCTTGCCAAAATGGATAATCTCGCTTGGAAGGTTTTCGTAGAGAGCCTTGTGAAGATGGGCTCTGTGATAGCGCGTAGTGAAGTGCCTCTTGTCCTTGACATTGTGATGCTCGTCGTGATCGATAATCTCTCCAGTTTTCCAATGTCGATAGATCATCGGCCAGCCGGACTTCTGTCGATACAGGATGTCTCCAGTAAGAGCATTTTCGACTCCGAGCTTGTCTAAAGAGCTCAGGCCGTTGGGCCCGAGTCCAATACTGGCACCGATCTCAGTCAATTCCGGTGCACGTTCGTAGATCTGAACGTCGACTCCGGGATGTTTACGCAAGGCGATGGCAGTGATAAATCCGGCAATGCCACCACCTGCAATTGCAATGTTGAGTTTGGGTGCCCCATTAGAGCTGGGGGAATATCCGAGCTGGAGTTTAGCGCCTCTTGACCCATGGTGGAATGTGTATACCTGGGACGAGATGGTTGTGCAATAGTCGTGGGATGCCCCTCTCTGACCCAGCACTCGGATCTTGATGACGATTTGGCACTCACAATAAGTAACACAAGATTGTAGTTCAATGTCAAGCCTCAAGTCCTCCGAAATCGCGCGCAATTCTCGTCGCCGGAGCTCAACCTGCCCTGTAGTCGCAATACTCCGACAACTCTAACCGGAACAAGGCCTTCGAAAGGGACTAAATCCTGGGGTCGGCATCCACGGCTTATTTCCGTCCCAAGCGCACCATACCAATCCTCGGCTATAGATTCGGCGTTGATGGAATAGTGGTCCCTGATCGCGCAACTGGCGCATACTCAAGCATCATTTGATGCCATTGCTAAGATTACTAATGAGTATGCCTGCCGATCTGCATCCCGTCCCCGTTTATAGCAACATTAGGCATCTGTCCTAGTCTGAAGAAAGCACATTTTCTGCGGGACTTTATCTTCAAGCTTAACGTTGTGTCGGGTACACGGCACAGGATCCATTGCGTGATAGATGCTACCTTACGCGTGCTAGGATATTGAACCTTGACACCATCTGATTAGGCGAGGAGATGATTATATCCTCTCCAGGTGGAGTGGAATCTCTCAAACTGGAGATAACGAGCTCAACAGGGGTTATTGCTATGTCGGACGTCCCCCGCTCAGATGCTATCCCACCCGGTATAGGGTTATTCGCAGATACGCAGCTAATCCTAATCTCCGCGGGCATTCGAAGCGTGATAGGAAAGTATTCTGAGCTTTCACGCACAGCGATGGGAGTGGTTCTTATCTGACCACGGCTCCCTGCACATCATCCGAATAGCTGGCAGCCCTCTCCCTTTTCCTGTGCCATCATACCGCTCTCTCCCCTGCAATGGGTTCTATACCGCAAGATGGCACAGCCGCCCCTTCAACTGAAGCACCGACCTTTGGTCAAGGCACCCGCGTGGCTGTCATTGGCTCCGGGGTAAGCGGTATCTGCGCCGGTGCTCACCTGCTCAGGCAAGGGGCCAACGTGGTGGTGTTTGAGCGATCAGGTGTATCATCTGGTGTTTGGAACTTCGATCCGAGAACGGACTCCAACAGTGTGGTATACCCCAGCAAGCCAGCGTCGCTAGGGGATTATGCGACGTCGGTCCCTGGCCAGTTTCTCCCACAACAACTGAGCAAGCAGCACCATCCACTGAACACCTCTGATGGGGATGCCCTCGAGGTCGCCTTTGCTCCTCCTGGACCGGCATACTCTGGGTTAAAGAACAATGTCCCGACCAGTTTGCTGTACAGCAACCTCAAGCCCTGGCCAAAGGGGACTCCCGAAAACGTGAGCCACTGGGAGATTGCGAAATACCTCCAAAACCTCAGCACCGAAAATGGCCTTGACGAGGTCACTCTCTATAATACCCGAGTCGAGAGTGCTACAAAGTCGCTAGACGGATCAACGTGGATCGTTCGAACTATCACTTTGCTCGCAAAAGACGGTACGCCGCGGGTTGTTGAGAGGTCATGGGATTTTGATGCCATCGTCGTCTGTTCTGGTCACTACAATCTCCCTCGCGTTCCTGATATCCCAGGGCTGAGCCAGTGGAAGGAGCTGTTCAAGGACAGGATCAGTCATACGAAGGAGTATCGCAACCCGAACCGCTTTAGAGATAAGAATGTCTTGGTTATCGGAGGCGGTACCTCGTCTCTCGATGTTTGTCGAGAGTTGAGCGACGTGACTACAGGCGTCTATCAAAGCACTCGAGGAGGTCAGTTTGATCATCCGACAGAGGTTCTACCCGAGATCGTCAAGAGGGTCGGCGGTGTGACGGGGTTCACACTGGACTCCAACGCTATTCCCAAAGGTGGTCTCGAGGAACAATCACCTATCCCGGGCCAGATTGTCTTGAAGGATGGGCAAACCCTCAGAGACATCCATCACGTCATTGTGGCTACGGGCTATCTCACCTCGTTCCCGTTTCTACCCCAATATCACAATGACAACGTGAGCCCCGACGATGCTACTCCAGAAGTGTTGGTCACCTCGGAAGCAAACATGGTGCATAACTTACATAGAGATATCTTCTATATCGAAGATCCGTCTCTAAGCTTTGTCGGAATTCCGTACTATGTTTCCACCTTCTCCGTCTTTGACTTTCAAGCACAAGCCATTGCACGCGTTCTCACGGGGAAGACACGCCTACCAAATAAACAAGCTCTCCAAGACGCCTACAACAAGAGGATCAGCCTGAGAGGAAGAGGACGAAACTTCCATAGTTTGGCAGAAGAGGGTGCTGAGCTTGCGTACATCAAAGATCTTGTGGACTCTGTGAATGGGGCCGCGACGGGTTCAGATGTTGAGCCGATGCAGGGCCACACGGAGGAATGGCTTGCAACTCATAGAGCATATAAGGAGAGGAGAAATTTGTTCCGGCAAGGCAAGATCAAGACGTTGATACCTCTAGACGAATTCCTGCAACTGAAGTTCTAAACGACAGATAATACCTGGGTTGCCCGGGATTGAATACGAAACAGTTCCGTTTCCTGCTGTCCACTCTACCTCCACGTTATAACCATATCTCATTAGCTACGTAGAAATCTTAGTCGTATTCTAGGTAGACTCGTCACTGTTGGCTAACAGGCACCTTTCATGATAAGCGAACATGTCAACTCAGATCTCAAATGGTCAGCACCACATTACGTGTTGGCACTTCACCCCGCGACTGTTGTCCAATAGCCTGAACATGTTAAACAATGCATCTTTTGTCGAAGAGCTTGAGGTTCAAAGATTTTGACGGATTTTGCGTGCGGAAATAGCTCAATCCAAGTGATAAATCGTCATCAACCCCCACACATCCAAGATAGAAAAGGCAAAATCCCCAAAGATCGGAAGTGCCCCGACGCCAGCATGCAGGGTACTCGAACTAGTAGTATCCATGCTCCTTCGGATACAGGCTTCCTATAGCGTGCTCAAACCTCTGGCCGAGTTGGCTCAAGTTGCCCCCTTGTTGACCCATGTTTCATGAGCACGCACTCAGTCCTGGAGCTGATGCAATCAGATATCGCCTCGGGTGGATAAACCCCGACTAAACCTGACCATGCTTTGGTTTTCCTTTTTATTGACACCTTGGCTGCGTCTTGTACTGGCTTATTGGCTTTTGCATCGGCTTGGGGACATCACCTGCAGCTCTTTTGCAACATGGCGACCGATATTATCCAGGCACACGATGCCTCGTCTCCATCAAGCTATGACCGCGACAGCAAGACGCCAGTTCAGACGGTACTTGAGGACAGCGGCTATGTCGACCCAAAAGAAGAAAGGGCGTTTGTCTGGAGACTTGATCTTGGATTCCTGGTCATCGGGTTTCTGGGGTACATGTTCAAGTACATTGACCAGACCAATATTGTTAGTGGCATCGAACTTGAAAGGCTCATTGAAGACTAACACATCTCAGAGCAATGCCTATGTCTCGGGCATGAAGGAGGATCTTTCCCTCTATGGGAATGAGCTGAACTTCTTCACCACCTATTTCAAGTAGGTTCATCAACAAGATCATGGTCATCAAGATCTCTACTGACCGTCGTTAGTATCGGTTATATCATAATGCTTTGGCCATCTTGCATTATCATCTCGCATATCGGTCCTTCGAAGTGGCTGCCCACCTGTGAGGTACGAAAGCAAACGCCTATCAGCCCATTGCCTATTGCTCCCTTCTAACACAACAATAGGTGATTTGGGGAATGTTGACATGCTGTCTATCGGTAGTTACCAACCACAACCAGGTTTGGATAATCTTTCAATCTACAAATTCCTGCAAACAACTAACCGTGTACCAGGTCTATGGCCTTCGGTTCCTCATTGGCTTCTTCGAGGGAACTACCTGGCCTGCGTACTTCACCATGATCAGGTATGTTCACTTTCCTCTTCTGCAATTCTGCGTAACTAACCCTTTTCTAGCCAATGGTATCTCCCGCACGAGGTAGCTCTACGGATGAGTCTATACAACATCGCTCAACCCGCTGGTGCCATGATCTCTGGCGCCATGCAGGGAGGGCTGTCAACCAACATGGAGGGCGTTCTGGGCCGTGCGGGATGGCGTTGGGCCTTTATCATCAATGTGAGATAACATCAGCATGAATGATTTCGTATCGACTGACTGATTTCTTAGGGAGTCTGCACGATTGCTGTCGCTCTGGTGGCCTTTTTTCTGCTCCCGGGATACGTAAGTGAGGTAGAAGCTTGGAGTTGAGTCGGCACTGACAGCTCAATAGCCCGAGAGCCCAAATCGTCTTGCAAAGTTCTATCTTAAGCCTCGCCACATCGGTAAGCTCCTATATCTGAGATCCGTGGTGCGATGTTCTAACGTTTCCTAGAAATCGCCCTTGCCCGTGCTCGTCGAGTCAACCGAAAGCCTCAGATAGGCATTACCCCAAAGAGCTTTTTGCGATGCTTCACGTTCTGGCAACTGTGGGCGATCGGGAGTAAGCTACCCATGGGCACTTTTCACCCCGTATCTAACAAATTTCAGTCGCGTGGCCCATTGGTGGCAATTTCACTCCATCCAACTACTACAACCTCTGGCTGAAGTCTCTCAAGAACCCTGACGGGACTAAGAAATAGTTGGTGCGCCTTTGAGAATCGCAAACTTGAAACTGACATGGCTTAAGTACTGTTGCGATGCTGAACTATCTGCCCATTATTGGACAAGCGGCCCAGCTGGCTGCTGAGGTCATTTATAGCAGTGCGAGCGATTACTTTGGCAAGCGTCTACCATTCTTGCTCGTACATTCTGTGAGTGAACATCGCTTAATCTTGACGCGAACCTCGTCTGACTATGGGAGACTGTCAATATTACGTCCCTGGCGATTCTCATCGTCCGACCCAAGAACGAACACCTGTACATGGCTGGCTGGTACATGAATTATACAGGAGCGTGAGTATCACCATTGGCTGACCATTGAATCCTCTTTACTAACGTGAGCCAGGGTGTCGATGATGCTGCTATGTTCCTGGGCCTCGGAGAACCTGCCCCACGAACCTCAAGTCCGGACAGTGCTCTTCGCATCTGGAACTCTATTTGCCTATCTTCTCAGCGCCTTTGTCCCTCTCGCAGCTTATCCTGCATCTGAGGCACCAAACTGGCGCATCGGTGCCAAACTCTACGTCGGGTTTGCCACATTCGCCGTCTTCCTGTACATAGCCATTTACTTCGGGTTTAGATGGGAGAAGAAGCGAGCCAAGAAGCAAGGGCAGCTGACTTCTGGTACAAACAAGGATGATGCTGAGCCTGGGTCCGAGTAGATATGGTTTGGATAAAGTTTTGAACGGTGGATGGATTGTGGCTTATGGTGTCGATAAACTTTCGTGGCCTGCATGCATGCGTCAAGGTAGCCAATCAAGCATCTGGGCACGTCACCATTGTATTAACTTTGATGAATGATATTATCAAGAATCAGAGCACTTCCCATTAGCCCATGACCTCGGTGTGGTAGCAACTACACTACAAAATCGTGCCCAACCAGCCATGAGACTGTATGTCATCCCCGCGACTGCACCCCATCTAAGGCTTCACCGGTTGCAAGTGCGGCTGAGCCAAATCAGTGAAGAAACTGGCTCCAAGAACCTTGGTAGGCGTAGCAGCATCAGTAGCGTTGCAGATCTTGGCAAAGTTTCCGTCCTTCCTGAGTCGCTTCTCCAAGTATTGAGCATACTTCTTCACCGAGCAAGATTTTCCCGGGCCGTCCTGGCATGAGGGCACAGGATAGACAGCGTCGTTGATACGAACTCGGATAAAAGTGTCTTTCTTGTTGCTGGGCTTGTGAGGGTTTCCCTGCACTGGGCAGCTGAGCCGCTCAAAAGCAATGGTGCCTCGCATAGGTGAGATGTTGGAGCTGCGCCAGAGTCGATCCTTAGGGGCTTTGTCGAGTGGAAGAGGCTTCTGCTTGTCAAAGACGCCGGTTGCTACAACCAGTTCGTTCAACTGGCCGTCGTTGAGGAAGCTCATCAGTAGCTTGGGAAGCTTGAAAGGACGGCCCTCAAAATCAACGCCCTCGGCATCAGGACCAGCAACGAATCGCTGCACCAAAGCATTGAGGAATGGAACCATCATCTTCGACGCCACATTCGCTCCAGGGCCCACGCCGTAGTAGTATCTTAGGTCTTGTTGATACTCATACTGCTCAAGCTCCTTCTGAGTGAAAGTGTTACAGAAGGGCGACAGGCGACCGGTAATCTGTGACTCAAAACCACAAATGTAAGGGAAGTCATTCCAATGGGCGTCATCCAGCTGAAGATCTCCCTTGATGTACTGAGAAAGTCGCTTTTTGAACGACGGCAGCCAAGTAGCCCGCCAGGCGGACTGCTGCTTGTCGCTGTCATCCTTGAAAGCTGGGCACATATCCGAAGGAGCAAGCGTGTCACCGAGGTGGGCGGGCATGCCCTTGCCAGTGACGGAGACGACTGTTCCCAGAGAGGAGTTGGTTCCAAGGAAGCCGTGGACGAAGAGCTTGGCGGTTTGGAGAACGCGGGTGTAGTTGTTAGCCCAGACGTAAAAGCTGTCGCCCTCTTGGTAGAGGTCAGGATATCTACACCAGTCAGAATAGTAACAAGATCTCACAGCTTGGATGCATACCTGATGCGCAGAGTGTATCCCATATCGAACAGCTCCTTGTAGCCAGTCTTGCTGAGCTGAGCGATTTGCATGTCAGGATTGGTCAGGGGGGTTTCCCAGGTGTGGAAGAATGCCAAAGGTCCGGTGGCAGTGTATTTGCTCTCTTTGAACTTTGAATTGTCAGAGTGTGTAGCATATGCCGAGATTGGGGCGACTTACACGACGAGCCATTTCAACCCATGAGCTGTGAGCGCCCGAATCTGGGTAACGGGATCCGTGTCGGGATACGTAGGCAGCCTGGTCGACAACGCAACTGTCGGGGATCTCAGAAGAGATGCCAGTAATATCAGGGCCTGTCAAATGATAAGACTTCTGCGCAAATGATGATCAGATGCTACTCACCGATGTGCCATGGCCCATTGGCTCCAAGATGAGCCAGAGGGTTTCTCGCTCTCTCAGCATCAGGAAATAGCACAGGCTGAACTGGATCAAGCAAAGTTCCAACATCAATGTACTGAGCCAAGCTGCTGGAGCTCAAGGCAACCAGACCGAGACCTTGGATCTTCATGATGAGATGAGTCGAAAGACACTCAACAATTGACAAGACCGAGGTTGAGGAGTGAAGGAATTGCGCTGCCGGCTTCCACGATGCGAACAAATACAATGGCTACCATGATATATAACTACTTGTCTACTAGCAAGGAGCGGAAATGAAATGCCATGTTAAGCCCTCGTTCGCCGACGCCAAGCACTAAACAACCCTGAGGAACGTTTGTCGAACCATTGGGGAACCACTGCCAAGTTGAGCGTTCACGGCGATAAAAAGAGGAGAAGTGATATCATGCAACCACGTGCAAAAGCGCGATTAATCCATTCGACAAATGCTAGAACCGGATAATCGACGGCGTAGTCATGACCCATGCCTCGGTCAAGGACTAGGTTACTGTATTTGGCAAGCGGGCCGCGATGGGTGTCCTTGGTCGCTATTCCATGCGTGATTCCCATTGAGGATAAAGATGCTCGTATTCGAGGGATAACGGGTCTTGGGCTCGGTAGATATCCTGAATTCCGATAATTGAAGAGATTCACAATCAAGAGCGTCAGTGAGAAGTAAAGAATTGATTGAATAATAAAACTAACACCAAAACCCCAACACCACCCCTGACCCATTCTTAATCAATTTCTAACCCAAACCCATCATCACATCAGCTGTTTTGACAACTTCATGGAGTATTTGGGTGATGAAAACCCGAAAACACCTTCCAAACGCCTTGCTTTCTTATACCTCTCAACCCCCCTCGCTTCTCAGGACCCTTAGGCTCCTCGGGCCATGGGGTATAGAATTGGCTTGGGGTCTTCAGACTTCTTGGGCTCTTCAACCTTCTTAGTCTTCTCCTTTTTCTCCATCTTCTCTATCTGCTGAGGCTTCTTAACCTCCTTCGGCTTCTTCATCCCCTTGTGCTTCTTAGCCTCCTCGGGCTGCTCAGACTGCTCAGGTTCCTCAGCCTCCTCAGGCATCTTGGGTTCCTTAACCTCCTTAGGATCCTTGACCGCCTTACGGGACCAGGCGAAATCAACACGGACGGGGGCATGATCCGACAAGGGTGAGTTGTATTTCGAGACAAAGATCTCAGACTCGTAGTTGAACTTGACGGCGTCTAGGTTCACAAACTTGCCAGATCGATAGCTAAGAAAAAGTTAATCTTTGCTCAATGACATCATGATTTAAGCAGCAACTTACAAAACCTTGTCCACAACCTCACATGAGTTGTTCTGGGGTGGGTGGGCGCACCCGTTGCTCTTCCCGTTGTTCTCGGGAATGGTGCCGTTGTGATGGAGCTTGACCCAAGCATCGGTGAAGCCGGCATCTGTCAGCTTGTTGATGGTGCGCTTGGGGTGGGTCCACACGTCGTTGAAGTCACCGGCAAGGATGACGGGTCGGCCATTTGAGTGCTTCTTGATGTGGCGAAGAAGCTGGTCGATTCCCTCAGAGCGAGCCAATCGATCGGGCCACTGATTTCTAAGGTGATGTTAGCCATTATCCACTAATACTTTGCAAAGTACATACCCAGCGTCCGCGTGGAGATTGTAGAGATCAACCTCCAGACCGTCAATGTGAGATGTCATGTATGTGAAACCCTTAGGAGTCAGGCAGTCGCCGCCATTGATAGCACACTCCTTCCAGGTGTAGCGATCAAAGATGGAACAGTTGTACCAAGAAAGTGTATTGAGGCCGTCGCCGTCCATGACATCGCCAGAAGAAAAGGTCTGGTAAGTGTGGTTGTCGTTGGTAGTGATGTGGTCGTGAAGATGAAAGTCCTCTTGGAGGTGGACAACATCGTATGCCTCCTCACGAAGATGCAGGCCAATATAGGCCGCGGCGAGCTTCTTGTCCTCAATTCCGTTGCGGTTGATGATTTCTGGGAGGCCGGCCACGTTGTAGGTGAGGAGGTTGAAAGACGAAGCATTCTTGCAGGGCTCCATCTTGTGCTTGGAGGATGCTTTCTTGAATGCGGTGTAGTCTACTGGCCAACCCAGGCAAAGTGCAGGGGCCATGATGGAAAGGGCAACAGAACTGAAGAACATTTTTGAAAGTGGGAAGTGGTGATGGTTGAAAGTGATGATGAGCGAAAGCTTCGATGAGCAAGCGGTGATAAGTGAAAGATGTGATGAACGTTGGTATTTGTTGTTTGTTTATCACTTTGATTGATGTTAATGAAGGAGGGAAAAAGAAAACAGAGACGAGAAGGAGAGGCGGCACTCTTTTATGGATGAAAACATGTTAAGCTTTTTCATTCTCGTCAACATCTCCCACCAGAATCTTCCAACTCTTCTCACCTAGATGTCCCTGTGAGGCAAAAGTGAGTCACCAAAATCGAATGGGGCTGAGGACGACTCTTTAGAACCTTACTTGTGCTTAAACTAAGTTACATCTGTATTGAGGCGAGCAATTGCGAGCTCAAGAAAGCTTGTTCTTGTGATTTACCTTTGCCGTTGCAGATAACGACTAGGCATAAACGTTGGATAAACCAACAAGGCGTAGGGTGCACCACTTGCATTGATTCGTATCAGTTGTATTCGGAGTGTTTTCTATTTAGGTTGTAATGTAGTCATGCATTAGGAACTGTGTTCTTTGTTACTATGGTGATGCCCGGTCCGAGTCACAACACTTAACATGCCAGCAGCGGATGCAGCAAGATCGTCTCCATTGAAGGGGTGTCCTCATAACCTCAACAAACATTGTTCCTATCTCTTAAGCTTCCCCTTGCATAGATACGTAGGCAGGATAAGACTTAAACCAGGATGAGTGATCAGCAGGGCGTACGGCTGGTCGGGCTTGAAGGAAGAGCAATTGATGAGACCGGCTTGTTCTACCATAATAACTTCGACTCAGCAAACTTAATTCATCTTTCACGTTCTCATTACATCTCAGTATCAGTTTAGACTCGAGGTTCTATAACTCTACGTCAACACCACTTTCACAATTACACACAAGCAATGCCATTTGAACAAGTGCCTAAAGAGTTGATTCAACTATTGTGCCTTTTTGTAAGTATTAACAATCCCTCACGCTGCATCCAACCTAGAGCAGTTTTCAAGCCAGCTGAGAACTATAGTACAGGTCGAAAGCAAAGTATATACAGTGATGAATAGTGCAAAAAGACAATGGCCGAGAAACACCACTCTCGACGTTGCCACCCCAGCTTTAACGGTGGCTATCTGCTTAGCAGATGTTCTGCTTGGCGTTGCCGGTGATTGACCAGCTAATGTTCTCACCGCAAGGCGACTCGCGTACTGAGTTGTCGTTGACTTCGAGGGTGACAGAGATGTCACGGTTGTGGGGGAACTCGTCACGAGCAGCCAGACGAACCTCACCGCCTCCCTTGACAGTGCCACCGTTAATCTTGACGTTGTAGCAGTTCTCGATGAGAATGGCGTTGTTGCCGTTGTCAGCCAGGTCGACAGTCTCGATTTCAGCGGCGCCGGACTGGGAAACGCAGAAAACGCCACGGCCACCACCACGGGAGACGACTTTGTCGATGAAAATGTTTGTCTCATACTCGCCGTTGGCGCCCTGGCCGTTGTTATTGGCGAAGCGGAGGGTACCGTATCCAGTACCTGCACCGACGTTGCTACCATCAACGAGACCAACCTTGGCGTTAGTGGTCTTTTGGATGAGGAGGCCGGCCTCGCCGACATCGCGGGCGATAACTTGGTCGATCTCGAGACCATCAATATTCCAAGTCTCGACGGCGTGGCTGCCGGCACCGGTGACACTGATGGTGCCCATCTTAACGTTCGAGTTGGCGGCCTTGTCTCGGTCGAAGCGGATACCCAAGCCTCCGCTAAGGTTCATCGTGATTTCTCCGAGCACCAGATTCTTGGTACCGTAGAATCGGAGGCCAAAGTAAGGAGAGCCAGTCATGGTGAGGTAAGGAATCTGAACATCCGTAGTATCGAGGGACTCGATAGCGCCGTGTCCAGCCCGGTTGGTAGCGTCAATGGTACCACATCCCTCAAAGATCTTGCCGCTGTCGATGCTAATGGTGCCCGCACCAATCGAACCCGACGCAATAACAGAGACACGCTGGCCGCTGCTGATGGAGTCGATGGCAGCCTGGATCGCGGCGAGATAGTCGGAACCCGAGTAGACCTCTCCAGACCCGCTGGTAGCTGTGAAGGAGCCGTCGGAGCCAGTCACCTGGGCGTCGGGTGTGCCAGCACCACACTGGGCTTGGACGCCTCCGATGAGGGCGAGGGCAGCGGTTGGGATCAAGGCTCGGACCATGGTTGCAATTATCTTGGGCGATGTGGGGATAAAGGAATGGGACACAGTCCTGCTCCTCTAAAGATGGAGGAACGGGGACAAGCTATTTATGTTGTTTGGGGACGCATATTGCGATGCCCCTAAACCGATGATCTCTCTCAAACAAACATTGGCATTAGAGGATCACGTTGATCCAGAACAACTCTAATTCTGCACCAATCCGGGGACAGCGTCGTTGCGGGAGAGTCGGGTGTAGAATGGTAGAGCCCCGGCCATTCTAGGCGAGGAACAGGGGATGACCTGTTTCCAAACAAGACCTGAGGCAACCTGCAAGAGCTTCCCCAGGCATTCAGGAACCGAAGGCGCGATGACCTGCAAATAAGCTTCCTTGAAACACATTATGCTTAAAAGGTGGCCAGTGTTGCGCGACGGATGACATTTCTAATGGAATTTATGAACACCTTCTTCGGCATCGTCAATTCTGACGATCCCTCCGGACACCAACATTTTTTTATTGCGTCATCCGGCCATTCTCCCCAAGGCGATGAATTCCGCCATCTTCAAGACGAGATCTTAACTGCCGGGTTTTAATTTTCCGGGCACGTCACGTCACTGCTATAATTGGCTTAGGCTGCAGCCCTTGAGACGGCCAAGATGTTTCAGTTGATAACCCCTTATCGGCCATGTCGCAGTGGCCCCTTGCTTCGCCGAAACGCACGGAAGATTGCTGGAAAACATGACGGACGGTGACATGCTCATCTTTAATCTGACCACAAGTTTATTCCGGGCCTTATAGCTTATTTCAGCCCGACGCCTCTTGTGGTCACGTTCCAAACTGGGCTCCGTCGGAAGTCCGGTCGGCGGCTCGGCCCCACATCGGCTTTCCCCAGCTCCTGTCTCGGTATCAGCAGAAGGAATCGGATCCGGAGATCAAAGACACTGGCGAAAGATAGTATGAAGTTCATTCTTTTTTCCCATTATATCTGCTCATGTTTTCCCGCTTGTCTATTACCATCCAGTTAGCTGGTAGGCCGACGAGGCTCTGATCAAACACTGAAAGTAGAGCCACCCTAGACTCCAGGCTCGACACGTATGATCGCCCATAAATAGCTTCTATAGAACGATCAAATGAGGTCTCTAGTGAGATATAGCCCTTTGAACTGGCATAGAAGGCCTCAAAATCCAGTTAACGCTTAACCCGACCACTAGAAATGGTGTCGATGTTACCAGGCAGCAATACTAATTCCGGGCCATAGAGACCATTTGACGATCAGCACAGCGTTGTCTTGAAACCGAATCCTTGCTACATTGCCAAGCCACGTCTGCAAGCTTGTCTTGACGAAGCACAGCAGCTCGAATTGTTTTTCTATTTCAATCTGTTCATCTGCATGTTGGTAGGCCTGGCGCTTACTGGCACGACCACCCTTGTAGGTGCATGAGCATCTGTCTTTCACAACAAATCCATGCCTCCCAACAGTGGGGACATAATCCCGCAGGCCACGACAGACATATCTACCGCGCGCTAAGCAACAGCATTGGTTCTCAGGACTGCAGCTTAGATGCTTTTTGAGAAACGTAAACCACTGTATTAGCCGCGAGATGGATCCTACGATGCAAGTGCTGGGCTAACTTGGGTCGTCAGTTGGGGGCTGGGTCGATTATCAGATGATGAGCGACGGGCATCTTGGGAGTTAAAACCCTGGCTGGGGCCCGAAAGCTTGTTCTGTTTGTTCCCCTTGGCATAAAATAGTAGCTGGTAGTTGAGCGTTGTTTCACCCCCGATTTCAACACCGAACACCGTCCTTGAACCTCATCTAGAGATGGCCAAGAACCAGCCTCCAGCCATGGTCCGGTATGTACCACTTCTCGCCCGACACTTCAACTTTACTCGTCTTCCATAAATTCCACTGTTCATCAAAAATGACTACTATTCTGACTACGATGCAATCGCAGGCCACCGCCAGCCGCCAAAACCGCTGCTGCTAGGAGACCCGTCCCCTGCAACAACGCAGTTTTATCTCAGCCTGTGATGCCTAAACGTCCTGCTGCCCCTGTCCAGCGCCCCGTCGGCCTACCTCAACACCCCAAAGTCCCACAAAAACACCTTTCAAGGCCTCCTCAACCGGCCCCCAGCCGTCCTCTCCCAAATCCTCCTCGCCCTAGCCGGCTCCCTACAGCACAGCCAACCAAGCAACCGGCCGGATACAAGCCTGTCCCCCCTCCAAAGGCCACACCTAGCTCTTCTGTTGTCAAGAAGCAACCTGTACCGAACAAAGGCATGCAAATGGATGATGTAAAACGCATCCAACAAGCTGCATATGCTCAAGGCCAGAAGGCGGGGCGCAAAACCGGCCAAGCGCAGGGTTTCCATGCCGGGCAAGCTCATGGATACCAGGCGGGTGACAAGCATGGCCGAAAGGTTGGTCAAGCAGCTGGAAACCGCGAAGGCTTCAGTAAAGGGCAGAAGCAGGGTTACACACAAGGTCACAAGAGTGGTCATGCCTCGGGACAAGCACAAGGATACGCCAAGGGCCAGAACGTGGGCTTCAACGCTGGACATAACAAAGGCCAGGCTACAGGGCAACACCAAGGCTATGCTCGGGGCCAGAGTCAAGGATACGACGCTGGACACGCAAGTGGTCATGTTGAGGGCCGGAAACAAGGCTTTGCACAAGGCCAGAGCCAAGGCTTCGATGCCGGACAGAGAAGAGGCCATGTTTCGGGGCAAAAGCAAGGCTACTATCAAGGTCAACATGTCGGCTACTACAAGGGTCAACACGCTGGCTATTCTCGAGGTGAACATTTCGGTTATCACCATGGATACCAACAAGGGCGCGATGAAGAGCATGAGATCAATAAAAAGGCTGCTGTAGGCGGTGTAGTAGCGGGCGCAATGCTTGGTGGAACCTTTATGTATCTGGGCCACGAGGCACTGGACCCTGATGGGCTCTCACAGGTCACCGAGGAAACAGAAAGCATCAGCACTGAGATGGAAATGAGCGATGATGGGTTCGCTCCAGGAGAGCCAGTTGAGGATGAAGACTGGTATGAGAGACACAGAGTGGAGTGGGATGGCGATGAGGCCTATGCCCCATCTTATGAGGGGGTTTCAGGGCGTGGAGACGAAAGCTTCTATGAGGGCGGAGGCTATATTGGTGGTGGATATGAGGGGAGTGATGGGTATGACACGAACCAGGATGTTAGAGACGACAGCCAGGTTCACTTGAGTCAGGAATATGAGGCCCATAGGGGAGGCTTCGCAGGAGGTGAGCATTCTGGAAGTGCTGATGATTTTGATGAAAAAGGTCGGGGAGAGGAATATTGTTGCGAGTGCGACAATTGTTGTGACTGTGGTGACTCTTGGTGTTGTGGGGGTGGAGATGACAAGAAGGATAACGGTTCTAGCTGTGTAATTATGTGAGCTCTCGGCTGTGAGGCTCGTTAACGACTTGATGATTATGGACCTTGTTGTAATATCAGACTGAACGTTTTATTGACTCACGGTGTTTCGTGTCGTGTCTCAGGAGCCGACTTCATCATGTGACTGCGAGCCTGTCAGCTGATTCGGTTCCACTATCTCGTCGAGGCTGACGCGTCTTATCATCTACAACAGACAATCATCACGATGGAACAAGACTGGGAAGTTCCGCCGCAATTCCGTGACGACGCATATGCTCGTCTGAATCTCAATGATCATACGCTAAGCGGCAATCTACCTCTACTCTAGCCTAAGCCTGAAAATGGCCAGTCCCGCATCCCCACGCCCTGCGCGGCATCCTTAGCGTTGAGACAGGGAGCTGGATTACCTGCAGAACCTTGTACGAGAAACTTTGCCTAGACAGATGCGAGACCTGTAGGGACTTTGGCGGTTATCTCTATCTCATCACTTGCAAGCGCGTTTGCTTCCTATGTCTGTCAGAGAACAGACTTTACCTACCTGTCACCCCTCGAAAAGCTTGCCGTGAATTTGGCCTGAGCAGTGACATTGCCAAACCACTGCCTTGGATGAGGGTCGTTCCTGGAATATACTCGCCAACTGAGAAGAAGGCCGTCAAGTCTATCCTGGTAGACCACAAATCTTGCCTCGATCGGCCATCGCGTTGCACGGATCCTTGACCGCCATGCGCAAATACGTGTCAGACATGGAGGCCCGCAAGCTTCAAGAACGCCGGGCAGCGGGGCAGCAAGCTGGATCCGATAGAGTTCAACCTTTACAAGCAGTCCCTATCGATGGTCGTTCGGGTAACCCACTTCGATTTGTGGCAATCGTACGTATGCCTTGGTTGAATAAAGAGTCACAACAGTTGGAATGGGGCTTTCATTGCGTTGGCTGCGAAAAGTTGAGCCGACCACCCCTTCATTATAGACGGCAATTCACGACAGCCTCATTTAGGCAGCATCTGGAGCAATGCGGCGAGATTCGAAACCGAAAGCACGCTCGGGCTGATTTCTATACCTGAGGGAGATCCAGCACAATAAGGGGCGGTTAGTCGAAGCACCCACTTGGCTCGTCGGTATACCACTATCGACAGAGTCGGGTCAGCTGTCCTCAAAGCTATCAGCCTTTTGACACCCCGTCCTTGTCCTGCCTGCCAGCTAAACATCCTTATTGCCTCGCCTCCCCTCGTCTATCCAACTCTTCAAACCATCCGTATTGACGATCTCGCTCCGATCAAGGTAAGACAAGACTTTGGTGAACTCCTGGACGAATTCAGAAGCTCGGCGCGAGACGTGCTCGTCCATGGCCAAGGGGCAGCTGAGAAGCGAGCTGGCAACGTCACGGACTTTGTATATCTTGATGGGCGATTAGCTCAAGATATGACGAAATGCTGGATGCTCTACTTACTAAAAATAAGCCATTCGGCTCCAGATAAGGATGTGGAATGCTGTGAAGAATGTGAAGTAGCTGGCGACAGATGTCTTCGCGTTCCCTCCAGTTTATTTTAAGATGAGACATGGCTGTCGAGGGCTGCAAGCGAGAACTATCCATCTCTTGAATCACACCGTCCATCCTGTCGAGTAGAAAATTTTGGAGCCACAGGTGAGTGATGTGCAAGTTTACCCGCGTGACTTCATTCTGGGCATGCACAAGGTGCACCTCCCCAAAGGGTTCCTGATCAATGCCACCGTCATTGACACTGTTGTAGAATCGCTTGTCGGATGAGTGGTAAGTATCCCCGGGCCCCCATTGGCGCAAATGTGGAGGAAGACCGTCGAGGAGATATCGTAGCTCATCAAGTAAGTCTCGTAGTCGCGAGAGACGTTCTTCTGGTGTTCTTCCAAAGCCACAGTCACAGCCATCGTTAAACATGGACTCTCTCATGCCTTTAAGAAAAACGCGAGAGGTGATGATAAAGGCACTGGTAGTGTTGAATGATTCGTCTTCCGCATTATTGTGCAGCCTGGCAGGTAGGACAGCTGGTGAACAGCCTGCAGCTCCTGTCTCCAAGATATGTTCGTCGAGGAGGTTGAGAGGCTCCAAAGCATCAAAATCGACTTCTCGTAGCATGTAATTATCTAGGTAGGTGACGTGGTTGCGCCGCCCAGGCTGGATTTTGGAATGCCTGGTACCGGTCAGTCTTGTATCCTGAAAGAAGGATATAACGTTCGCTACTCACGCAAAGGTGTATAGCTGAAGCCAAAAAGCCTTCTTTCGTAGCTGGGTCTCTACAGCATTGAGGTCCTCGTACTCCGAAGTGCGATGAAGTTCCAGCAGCCGGGCTATCTGCATCGACTCGGCCTCAAACATCCGACTCTGGTTTGTCTGACCGGTTTGGAAGACACCCATGGAGAGCGCAAATGCCACGGCCCATTTTCGATGACTGAGGTGGTCCCAGTAGTCGGCTGGCCGAAGGCGTAGACACATCTGAGAACAGTAGTTGATCATCGCGGTGCGAGTTCCGAACCGACTGGCAAGAGCGTGGTAGGCGTCGAATCTTGAAGGTAGAAGCCCAACAGTCAGAGCTGATAGCGCTATTATGAGGCACAAAAAATCCAGGTCGTTGACGTCGCGGTTTGCCGCAAGGTCGGCATGAAATGTTGGTAGATGGATAATAGGAATGAGTGGGTAGATGCGTTCACTAAAATCTGTCATGATGGACATCAGGAGTTCCCGGGGACACAGCTCATCTGTGAGAAGCGAACGGTGATAGAACCCCGACTCATCCTCGGCCAGAAAAACACCTGGGGCTGAGATACTTGAACGGCTTGGCGATGGATTAGTGTGTGGTGTATTTGATATGATGCCAAGCTGGGCATTGTGTGAAACGGTGACATCGTCATGGCTGGAACGATCTTGCACTCGCTGATAATCAGATGGACTATCAGGCTGGAATTCCGGAGATACAGGGATTGATGGCTGCGGTCTGGCCTCAGTTAAAACAAGATAAGTTTGGGGAAGAGAGATAGAAACTTACCTCTTCCTCTTTGGCCCACGCGGTCTTGTAGGTATCGCAAAGCTACATTGAATATGGAGTCTGGAGCAGCCAACACACTGCGACGCTGTAGTCCCATCGACTCTGGGGAAAACACACTTACGTCTCCTAGCACGACAAGCGTCGCAAGCCCGACTAGCCAGTTCCCTGGCCTTGGGTTGTTCCCCGAACCCAGTGTCTCGTGGCGTGCTAGGATCAACAACGTCCGTCATGGTTCATGAGTTTCTGGGGAACAAACGCTTTAGGGGCTGACGAGGCGGAGAAATAGGTTGGGCTGTGGAGACGGGTCACGACAAGGATGCGAGTCATGTGGTGGTTGACTTTTTCTGTTCCTTGTGTCCGACGGACGGAACCGAAACTCTATTAGATTGACGTCAGATTCATCTGGTGATCTATATCCGTTTCTAGCTTTTTCCGTTAGTCTACATGCCGTCCTCCGTTGCCGGCTCCCCATAGAATCCATACGCATGGATGCATACCCCAGATAGTTGACCCTATTCGGCCCTATTATCCCCGGAGTCCTCTCCAAGCTGTGGACTTTTCAACTGTAAACGACTGTTCTAGGAAATCACATCGGCTGCTGGTCCCCACAAGGACCGTGTAATCCCCGGCCTCACTGCGCCAACAATCCTCCCTCTCGTCCCAGTAACTCGTCGCTCGGAGCAGATCTAGCTTGATTTCCGCAATGGTGTTGGCACCTTGCTCGAGATGGACCTTGGTAAAGCCCTTGAGCTCCTTGCTTGACCTCGTAATTGCGTCGCGGGCCGAAGCTGTGAGAGGGGTTGCTGATGGCGGCTTGACGTAGGCTTGTAGAACAGCGGCGCCTGCTCGAGAGCCAGTGTTTGCTACCTTGGCCCAGACAACAACCTCTTGCTTCTCTGTGTCTGGGATGACACTGATTTGAGAGAGCTCAAAAGTTGTGTACGACAGACCATGGCCGAACGGGAACAATGGCTCAATGTCCAGAGTGTCGTACCAACGGTAACCGACGTGCACATCCTCGCCGTAGAGGACGCGACCACCTTCTGAGCGGAAGTTCAATGCACTAGGGTTGTCGGCAACGCGGCGGGGCATTGTGATGGGGAGCTTTCCAGCCTATTGAAAGGGAACCGTCAGCTCAAATTGTTGTCAAAATCAGGGTCTTAGAACTTACCGGGTTCACGACACCAAACAGCACGTCAGCAATTCCGTTACCAGCCTCATTGCCACCGAACCATGCCTGCGCGATAGCTTTGGCTTGGTCAACCCACGGCATAGAAACAGGAGTTCCGCTCTGGATGAGAACCACCGTGTTAGGGTTCGCCGCAAGCACAGCGGAGATGAGCTCGTCACTACCGGGAGGAAGAGACATGTTGGGTCTGTCCTGTCCTTCGCTTTCCCACTCGCCGCTCGTTCCCACGCACAGTACAACCTGGTCCACAGACTTTGCGAGCTCAACAGCCTCGTTCAAAGCTGTGGGCTGCTCAAGTCTGGGGCAACCTCCCAGCCGCAGACCTCCTTGTCCAAAGTCAACAACGCCAGACACCTTCAGGTCGGACGTCTTATCGCATCCCCAGCGCACAAGAAGGTTGTATTCCTTGCCGCCCTCCAGCTCCTTAGCACCTGTCTCTTCGATGGTACCACAGCCAAGGAATGAGCTTCCTGGTGTCTGATTAGTAACATTAGAGACAACCAACTCGCCGTCGATAAAGAATTCGCCGGTGCCGTGAACGGAGAGGCCAAATTCCCATACGCCAGACTTCTCAGGAGTCAGGACACCCTCAATCTCTGCATACCAGACTTCGGCCAACTCTGGATTCTCGTAATCCACGAACCAAACGTTGGCATCATCAAGGAATCTCTCCTCAATGATACGCCTTGTGTCATCTCCGGAACTAGGCCTTGGTTCATTGTAGACTCGCAGAGCGAATCCTTGGCGCTTGCCGTCAACTGTCCGCAAGATCTTGCCAATTTGAGGCAGTGATCGGTGTCCGTAGATACCCTTGGAAAAGACGACGTCGCTCGCGAGACCTTCGATACCCTCGAGTGGAGAGACAGTGTGGTAAGCTCGAAGACTGGCGCTTCCACCTCCGCAGTAGGCGCTCATGTCTGCATTGGGGCCAATAACAGCCACCTTCTTCTTAGGGTTCAGCGGCAAGATGTTGTTCTCGTTTTTGAGAAGAACCACAGACTCTGCGGCGGCTTCTCGCAGCAGACGGATGTGCTCTTGGCTGTTGAGCTGGGTCTCGGGCGCATTGGGTGGAATAGAAGTCTTCTCGATAGAGTGCTTGACCAGCTGCAAGATCTTCCGTACACGCTCATCCAATGTTGAACGCTTGACCTTGTTCGATGTAACTGCATGAACAAGGGCACCAGCGCGCCATCTGCTGGGACCTGGCATCTCGAGGTCCTGGCCGGCGTTGATACCCTCGGTGGTGCTATAGCTGCCGAACCAGTCACTGACAACCAGACCATCCCACTTCCACTCATCACGGAGGATTTCTTGGAGAAGATGCTCATTGTCAGGTGCATGGGTGCCGTTGATCTTGTTGTAGGCTGTCATGAATAGCCTTGGGTTGGCCATTTCCACCGCAATCATAAAGGGGAGAAGGTACACTTCTCGAAGGGCTCTCTCGGTGACTTGGATATCCACAGCCATGCGTGCACTTTCCATGTCATTACAGGCAAAATGCTTCATGGTGGCAGAGACGCCTGAGCTCTGCAGACCCCGAACATAGTGGCCAGCCAACACTCCAGAGAGGAGAGGGTCTTCAGAGAATGATTCAAAGCCTCTTCCACCAAGAGGACCACGCTGGATATTGACAGTAGGTCCAAGCAGGACATGAGCACCCTTTGCATGGGCCTCATCTGAAAGCAGCTGACCCAGACGATGGATCAAATCCACATTCCAGCTGGAGCCTAATGCGGTTCCGCATGGTAGGCAAGCAGATGGCGTGCTGTCAAAGAAATGGGTGCCTCGAACACCGTTGGGTCCATCGGATAGTCGGATTGGAGGGATGGCCAGGCGTTCAATAGCCGCTGTGTGCCACCATCCAACACCTTTTTGACAAATGAGGGTTAGCAGTGGCTACGATGGGGACCAGGGTGTTGGCCGACTTACCGGCTGTGAGTTGGACCTTTTCCTCTAGGGTGAGTTGGTTGAGGAGGGCTTCAACATCCATCTTAGCGTTCAATTATGCGTCTGATGAAGAGGAGAATCGGGGGATTGTGAAGGATGCCAATGGCTTCGTTTAGTGAATGAATCAGACTGTTAGGAAAAGCCCATTTATCAAGGGAGCAAGTCAGGAGAGCTGCTCATGGTGCCAAAGCGTGAATTAGTCAGGACTGAAAGCGTCCTCATGACTATCCGCTTCATAAGATTTAATTCTCCGCAACATTTTCGCATTTACGAGTGCGTAATAAACGCCAGACAATACGGGCCGTTGACAATATCTCATTATGCACCTGACTGTGAAAAGTGGGAGTTTACGGAGATGCGAGGCGGAGAATCTCGACCAACCCCTGAGCCAGCTCGTGCTTATTTCTCCGCCTCGGATATCCAGGATTCTAGAACGCGCTAAGACTATTACGCGACATTATCAAGCACGTCTCGTGACTGATGGATCTTGAGACGGCACGCGGCTTAAAGAAAAAGTAAGACGCCAGTACAAAGGTGTTATCAGATCATCTTGGTCAAAAGAGAAGAATAAAAATGCAATAAAATCATGGGGATCGATACTGGCTTTCGGATTCTTAGAGCGCTTAACAGCATTTTTGTTTACTTATTGGCATATCTCGTGCGAATATAATTATGATAGAAGCCATAGCATTCGAGAAGACTTAGACGGCGTTGCTGTTCTGGTGTTGTGGTTCAGGATCCCGATGTCTCTGAAAAACGCCATCAGCCGTTCTTCTGTGCCGTTGATTTCTTGCCGCGGAAACGGGTCCTAACTGTCCTCTGATTCGTCCCTCTATTTCTCCGCCGCTAACAGGTCCACTAATCCTCGCTTGTGCCCAGTTCGCGGCATGCACCACGAGGTTTACCGGGGATCCATCAACAACGTGTGATTCCCCATGGGTGCCCCAGTTTGAAGTCCCGGGGGCCCAAAGTCGGTGACACTGATCGGCGGATACCTTTTTTGCTGGGGTTTGGGGTAGATATTTAACCTTCTTGCTCATCCTCACAAGGATCTTGATCATCACTCCTCTCCACTTGTCAACACTTTCAACATACTGGCTTAACAACTCGCACAGTTGTCAAACATGGCCGAAATCGTTCATGCCGCCTCTAATGAGAGGCCGTGGTGGAAGCAGACTCACCTGTTGAAGCTCAACTCCATCGTCTTATCGCTCATCTTGTTCTGTACGTAACCCCCTGCCCCAGCTACGCATTAACTAACAAGTCTCAACTGTAGCTTCCGCGAATGGCTACGATGGTGGCCTTCTAGGTGGAATCCTTGCTCTTGATTCATGGAACGAATTCATGAATCATCCGGCCGGCGCCTACCTGGGTTGGATCACAGCGATCTATTGGCTCGGCAACGGCCTCACTACGCCCATCGCAGCCTGGGTTTCCAACCGCTGGGGTAGAAAGCTCGGTCTATACTTTGGATATTTCTTCCTCTTTGTCGGTATCGGCATGCAAGCAGGCTCCCAAAACGAAAAGACCTTCACATACGCTCGTCTCTTCATCGGTATCGCCTCGGGATGGCTCGGAAACTCAGCTCCCGTCCTCATCAACGAAGTCGCCTATCCATCGCATCGAGCCATTGCCAGTTCTCTCTTCATGTGCGGCTGGTATGTCGGCGGCACGGTCTGCGGCTGGGTGACGTTTGGCTGCCGAAACATCGCCTCGGACTGGTCGTGGAGAATCCCTGTTTTGTTGCAGGTTCTCCTCCCTCTCTGTGCTCTACCCGGACTCTTCCTATCTCCAGAGAGTCCCCGCTGGCTAGTGAGTGTCGGTCGTGTAGATGAAGCCACCGAAATCATCGCCAAGTATCACGCTGGAGGAAACAGGGACGATCCCATTGTTAGCACGCAGATGCTGGAGATTGAGGCAACCATCACAGCTGAAAAGGAGGCTTCGGGAAGCGCTTCGTACCGTGACATGATCAAGACGAAGGGCAACCGCCACAGACTCTTCATTTCGGTTACTCTGGGCTTCATCTCGCAATGGGCTGGCAACGGTGTCGTGTCCTACTACCTCCCTCTGGTCCTAGACTCTGTTGGCCTCAAGACGGTGACGGAGCAGACTCTCATCTCCGCATGCCTCAACGTGTGGAACCTGCTTTGGGCTGTCGCAGCAGCCTTCAGCGTCGATCGCCTTGGTCGCCGATTCCTGTTCCTCTCGTCTGCCAGCGTCATGCTTGTCAGTTTCATCATTGTTACTGGACTCAGTGGCTCGTTTGCGAACTCAGGGTCTTCTTCGGTCGGTTTGGCTGTGGTCCCATTCCTGTTCATTTTCTTTGCCGGTTACGACGTTGGATTGTAAGTCTATTCACGAACTGTAGCAGTTGACCCGTTACTAACTCACGCCCTCCAGGACCCCCTTCCTTGTCGCGTACCCTTGCGAAATCTGGCAGTTCAGTCTCCGCTCTCGCGGTCTCACCGTGGCATGGTGCACAGCCGTCGCATCCATCTTCTTCAACTCATTCGTCAACCCCATCGCCCTCGAAGCCATTACATGGAAGTACTACATTGTATTTATTGTACTCCTGTTTATCTTTCTCATCGTCGTTTATTTCACGTACCCTGAGACACGCGGCCACACCCTTGAGCAGATGGCGGTTGTCTTTGATGGAGAGGATTCTGTCCCGGCCCAGGCTGTGGCATTGGAGAAGAAGATGAGCATTGGTCATGTCGATAATGTGGAAGACTAGATGCCTTGGTTCCGGGATTTAGGGAAAGATTTATACTATGAGCGCAAAGGTAGCGATATTGAATCACAACTTCAGTGCTGTCACAACCACAGCAACTTGTCGCTAGTATTTTGCACAAGTGAACTGTCTCCCGTTTGCACAACCATGCTCCAAAGTGCATTGACAGATGGGCTTGTGCTCAGTTATATACTCAAAGCAAGAATAATAGAGCCAGGTTAATACTTTTGAGCCAAAAGGTACAGCTGAGTGTACTTAGTCGCTGCCACGTTGAGCAGTTTACCCTGGACTCTAAGGTGACTCGGTGGAGACCCGGAAATAAGCGGAGAAGGCGGAAAGGCAAAAAGAGATGTCTGAAGAGCAAAAGATTTGCGGGTGGAGAGGCTCGAACTCTCGACCTTTGGATGTCCCTGACCTTTGGCCAAGTCATATTATGAGACCAACGCTCTAACCAACTGAGCCACACCCGCTTGTGATGATCAGATGGTGATCTGATTTCACGTGACTGAGTTGGTGCAAACAAGCGTCATGTCCACTGACAGCGTCGTCCTCCAACCTCATAACATCGCTTTAGCTCCAACTGGCTCGATGGCAAAGTATCGGTTAAAGACACGACCTGGGTCGTATTTGGCCTTAAAGAACCCAATCAGCTTGGTGTTTGTACTTGATCTCAAATCAGGCTTACCTTGATTCTCTGCAACCGATGATAATTCTGGCCCCAGACATCTTCACTTTTCTCTTTCGAGGAGCAGGCGTTGCCGTTGACACCCAAATCCTTGGCATGTTTTCTCTGATATGACCGGGCGACTTCAATCATATCATGAACCCATGATTGTGCACGTTCGTCACCAGAAATATCGTTGTGTCTTGAAGATGTTAGCTGCTGAAAGAGGGTGAACCTTAGTTCTGCCTTACTCCTCACTGGCCAAGCATATGAAGTGCTTCGGCTCATGAATGGGGATGCACGTGGTTTCCTGTAATAATTGTTAGAAGCTGAAAACATATAGAACCACGTGGGATTTCTAGACTTGCAGGCCTGAACCTCTTGCTGTTGTGAAACT
Source organism: Fusarium solani (assembly GCF_023522795.1). Classification (NCBI taxonomy): domain Eukaryota; kingdom Fungi; phylum Ascomycota; class Sordariomycetes; order Hypocreales; family Nectriaceae; genus Fusarium; species Fusarium solani. The sequence continues at coordinate 1,306,791 of NW_027072149.1, forward strand.
CAAAGAAGTACTTGGTGTCAACGGCGTCGGGATTCGCATCTGTGTATTCGACATATCGCTTCCAAACCTCTTCTGCCATTCCAGGCCAAAGACCAGTGAAGGGAGTGCCACCAACAGCCTTCCTGGGAGAGCCTTGCAAGAGGATTTCGTCTTGTACATGACTAAACTCTACCAGGGTTGGGCAATCAACAGAGTGGTCATGAAATGGTTTCGCGGCCCCAAAGAAGTCGTCAAATACGGCCTTGAAATCCCCAACAGCCCCGAAGCCAAAGAAGGTTACCACAAAGAGAGGCTAGTATCGACATTAGCTCTGTAGCAGACAACTGGCCATGTAGACAAACCTTATGCTCGGGTCCAGGCCCACGGACGTAGTTGAGAAACGCCATGATTGTCTTTTCTCCAAAATCTTGTTTGAGGAATTCCTATGTGGGTTATCAGCATGAGTTTGCTTGGCCAATTCGGGGTTGTTTTACCTTGAGCTTTGGGAGAACCCTTGGCAGCGCCTCGCCTTGATAACTCAAGGAGCGGAAGAAATAGGGCCCCTTTTGGACTTTAGTGTGTATGCTTTGTTAATAATGCTTACGAACTCATCTGGGGAGGGAAGGTCCTCAAGACGAATTGCACCACCACACCAAACGATGAAGAGCCCCCTAGCCATGTCAGCAACGAACAAGGCAACAGAAGATTGACGAACCTCTGATGGCCCAAAACAGATCCGAGTTTTCAGACTCGCTAGCTTTCACAACGCGTCCATCCGCGAGGACTACAGTGGCTGAGATGATGTTGTCGCATGCTGTTCAATCCGTCAGTACCTCTTCTCCTCGTCTTAGCTTGACAGAAGGATGGACATACCCATGCCAAACTTTTGCGACAACGGTCCATAGCCACCTAGAAAGATCCAAGTTAGAGAGAGAACAATTGATAGCTTCAGGATTCTCACCTCCTGTTAGATGGCCTCCGACACCGACAACATGCACCCCGCCTCCTACACACTCGAGATCATGTTCCCTCAGCGCGGTATAGACGTCGCCCCAAAGGCAGCCGCCACCAATAGTTACCCTCATGTTTTCTGTATCAACCTCAACACTATTGAGAGCCTTCATGTCGATGACAACGCCACCCTCGACACTACTAGCAGACGAGAAATGATGGCCACCACATTTGATTGCAATCTCCAGATTTGATCTACACATCTGTTAGAGAGCTTGCTCTAGCGTTCGCTACCGTCCATACTGACTTCCTGGCGAACTTGATAGCAGCCTGAACATCTTTTGTGGATATCGGGAAGACAATGAACTTGGCCTTGCGTTGAGCAGCGACGTTGGCTCGGGTCAGAGACTCATCGTAGTCTGGAGATGAAGAGTCGAGGGTTCGACCAACAAAGCCAATTTGTTTCAATTCACCGATAGTCATCTTGAGTATTGGAGATAACCGATAAAAGGTTGGTGAAGTACTAGCTAAGAGAGCTGGCACATGATAAACCTGACTTATATCGACCACAGTAGACAAAGATGGAGTTAGGGACTCGAGGATGTTATCCCCGTCCGGATATCTCCACATACCGCATCTGGCCAAGAATCCATCCGACACTTGTGATCAAAGAGGACATTGGATTGGGATGGTTGAACTGTGGGGTGAATATCTGTTGCAGAATCAAGTTGGGTTTTTCGCGGCTTGTCTGGCCGGAAGATCAAATAACCATTTATCGGGCTCGGAACATTTCCACTTCAACTAGATGCGATCTTCACTTAGCTACAGAGTTTAATTCGCAGGCCCAAGCTAATTACTGCAATGCAGCATCGAGCCGACGTGATTCAGTCATGGGGTGTGGTGGTCGATGTGGAGCCGAGCCGAGTGAGGCTGGAGTTGAGTCGTGATATTTCACCCACCCAGAGTTGGAGTCAATGATGCCCGGCCCCACGCGGAATCGGGGAGAGATGTATCAGAGGGGTTGAATAGAGTCACGGAAGTAACGGAGTTAGCACATCGCGATAGTAGCTCTTAAAGACTCAATTCGCTGGCTGACAACTCCAGTATCACAATAGGTCTCATACCATCTTGATCACATCAGCACTATTACAACCTAGACGCAAAGATGTCTCTTCGTATCGCCAACCTCGACGTAACGGTCGCACCGGTCATCACTCCAGGGACCAAGGAGAGTGGGCCTTATGACCCTCTCAACCCTTCAACTAGGGAGCTGCCCAAGGGCCACCAGCGGACTCCAGAGAACAAGGCCTTTGAGACGGATACCATTTTTGAAAAGGACATTACGCTGCCTATGCGCGACGGTGTCAAGCTGTATGCTGATGTCTTCCGCCCGAAAGGTGCTGACAAGGTTCCTGCAATTATCATCTGGAGTCCTTATGGAAAGACAGGCAATGGTGAGTAGTTTCTGTGGTTCCATGTCTCAACGAGTCCCGGATAGCTAACTAGTGTTTTAGGACCTCATGGCCTTGACATGATTCCTGGCCGATTTGGCGTCCCCAAGAGCGAAGTTAGCGGCTACGAGAAGTTTGAAGGTCTTGATCCCGCTGTATGGCCTGCCAGAGGCTATGCTATTGTGAACGTTGACCTTCGAGGCTCGTGGGACTCTGAGGGAACCACTGCGTGAGTATTTCCGTTTCGGCCCAAGAACTTGACTAACTGGATATAGTTGGCTTGGAGAACAAGATGGCAAAGACGGCCACGATGCTATCGAGTACGTCGCCAAGCTCCCCTGGTGCACTGGCAAGGTAGCCCTTGCTGGAAACAGCTGGCTCGCCATGGTGCAATGGTACATCGCTTCCCAGCAGCCTCCCTCCCTGGCTGCTATCGCTCCTTGGGAGGGTGCTGCGGACTTTTACCGCGATACGCTCTGCCGTGGTGGAATCCCTTATCCTTACGACACTATGTGGAAGCTCCTCCAAGATACCATGGTTGGCCGAAATGTCACAGAGGCTCCGATTCCCATGTTGGAAAAGTATCCACTGTTTAACGAGTACTGGGAGGACAAACGATCTAAGCTTGAGAACATCAATGTTCCTGCTTATATCCTTGCGAGCTACTCCAGCTCACTTCACACGACGGGTTCTATTCGTGCCTACAACAAGATTGCATCCAAGGATAAGTGGTAAGTTCGCCAGGAAGTGCGTTGAAAGAGATGATTGTAATGACTTTGCAGGCTCCGGATCCATGCTCGACAGGAGTGGTCTGATCTTTACAACCCTGATAACGTCAACGATTTGACCAAGTTCTTCGACTACTATGTCAGGGGAGAGAAGAACGACTGGCCCAGCACACCCAAGGTCCGGGCTTCGCTTGTTGGTTTCAACCGAGTAAGTCCTACCCATAGAGAGCATACTCTAGAACCGGCAGTCTAACCGAGTCTCATAGCCCGCTGTCACCAACCTGCCCTTCCCATCCTTCCCCATCCCCCAGCCAAAGTTTACCAAGCTTTATCTCGCCCCTGACGAGAAGTTCTCCCACAGCCCCGTCTCAACAGTTGGAACCGGTTCTTACGACGCTTCGTTTGTCCCCAAGAATCCCATCCTTGGCGGCGAGGAGCTCTTTTTCAAGCACAAGTTCACCAAACAGACCTGGCTCCTCGGATACTCATGGGTTGTTCTCAACATTTCGAACGATAGCCACGACGACATTGATGTGTTTGTGCAACTTGGCAAGGCAGACGCTTCCGGAAATCAGCTGATCAACATGAATGTTCCTCTGACAGAACTCATTCCTCCTGTCAAGGAGGTCTCTGAGGCTGCGGACACATGCTTCCTCAAGTACTCGGGACCCACCGGTTCTCTCCGCGGAAGTCACGCTGTTAGCAAGGTGACTCCTGAGCCTGGAACATTCACCGGCGACTGGCCTGACTACACGCATACCACCAGAAAGCCCATCCCTGCTGGGACCGTCACTCGACTTGAGGTCCCGATTTGGCCCACTGGAATTATCTTTGACGAGGGTGAATACCTCACGCTCAAGATTTCTGGTCACTACATGAGTTACATGGAGTTTGACTTCCTATATGGAGTTTCTCACAGAAACAAGGGCCGGCACACTGTTCATTTTGGTGCAGAGTTTGACAGCCATCTGGTTGTTCCCCTGCTTGACCCTATCAACTAAGCATATCCGGAACAGAGACTCCATAGAATACTAAAGATAGATTGCCACTTGAATTACGAGTTTAGTGCTGCCTTGAATTGCTTTGTGCGTCCCACTCCCCATTAGCCCATGGGCCTATCGAAGTGATCGATGCTGGTGTGGGCTGGGACATGGTCTGAAAATACCGTCAATCTATTTGGAATCCATCTATGCGATAGTCACCGGTTCAGCTGGACAACTTGAACACGGATGATGTTGTTTTGGCTCATGTCCCCGTTCGGAGTACTATCATAGTGATCAGCAACAATCACAACATTCTCGATACAAGGCTAGTAAAATTTTTAATTGAGGGTTTCATAAATAGCCACATGATTCATAATGCCTCGGCATTATCTCATGCCAGGGGCACAGCATGCAACCCTCATGCTGTTGGTCCGTACCTAGTCACCATGGGCCAATCAAACACAACTTTGAAGCTGGGAATGCAACATTTGGCGTGCCCTGCCATTCAGCGAGCAGTCGCTATTCGTCCGTCTTGCTCCCGGCTGAATCCAGGCCGCATGGTTAAGATGTGATATGATATCCGCCCACTGCAAACCCCATTCCTCTCCTTCATCAACTCTCCCCCTCTTTCCCCACGAGGCTTTTTCTCTGGCTTCATGTACGCCTCTCGAGTCTTTAGGGTTACTTGACGCAGATCTAGGGTCAACTTCACCATGGCTGAACATCCTCCCACATCCGATCCGACTCCATCGGCAGAGGAAAGACCCGCAAACACCAATGTCGATGTAAGCCAAGCATTGCGGGTTATCCGGTATTAATCTGACGACTTAGGTTGACTCCGACGACCACGACTCTGCATTGGACGGGGTAAGCACAACATAGCTCATACAGACTGTGACAAGATATCTGAGCTAACGGGGCCGCCTAGATCTCCGCCTTTAGTGAAATCGCATCTCTTGCATCCAGTATCGTCAAGTACCGGGTTGAGAATGGCCGCACGTATCACGCCTACAAGGCTGGATGTGAGATGGCCTTGTCACCGTCTTCATACAAAACTAACAGAATCTATTAGCTTATATCCTCCCAAATGACGATGTGTGAATCTCATTGTTGAGAATTTCTGGGATACCTTGTTAACTCTTGGATCATAGCAAGAGAACGACCGTCTTGGTATAACCCTCATTTAGCTCACCCTTTGATTGAGACGTCTAACAATTTCTAGATCAGCAGCACCACCTAGCTCTCCTCACGTTGAACGGCCAGCTCTTTATCTCACCTGTGGGTAAAGATAAGAAGATGAAGCGCGTTTTAGACGTTGGATGCGGTACTGGAATCTGGTCAATGGACTTTGGTAGGCCCCTTATCGCACTGGTCAGCTTTAGGTCTAACAAATACAGCTGATGAGCACCCGGAAGCCGAGGTCTGTGGTATAATGCCCATGAGTCTGGCTCATCGCTCATCTACTCCAGGTCCTTGGTGTCGACCTCAGTCCTATTCAGCCAACTTTGTGAGACATTGGGCTCAACAAATGAGATATGAGACGCTGACCGCAACTAGTGTTCCACCGAATGTCTCGTTTTTCGTCGATGATGTTGAAGAAGAGTGGACCTACGCCAGCCCATTTGACTTTATCTACCTCCGTGCCATGACAGGGTCGATTCGTAACTGGCCCAAGTTCTTTATTCAGGCCTATCAGTGAGTGTTCTTGAAGAACTATCATATAAATACGACTAAATGGGCGAAGGAACCTTTCTCCTGGTGGGTTCATTGAGCTCATGGACCCTATTTATCCCGTAACCAGCGACGATGAAACGGTATCAAAAGACACTGCCGTATACAAGTGGAGTAGCTTGATGAATGAGGCAGCTACAAAGATGGGCAGCGGCCTTGATTCCGGTCTGCGCTACAAGGATCAGCTCATAGAAGCTGGCTTCGTCAATGTCGTGGAGACGCCGTACAAATGGCCAATGAACACTTGGCCAAAGGATAAGAAAATCAAGGAGCTAGGTTCTACCTCTTTCGCTTTGAAAGCCTTAGTCCATACTAATAGAGATCAGGAGCTTGGGGGAATGTGAACCTTGTGGGAGGAGCTCAAGGGCTAAGCCTGGCTCTCTTCACCAAGGTGCTGGGATGGAGCCCGGAGGAGCTCGAAGTTTTTCTGGTCGACGTTCGAAAGGACTTGTGCGATAAGAAGCTTCATGGGTATTGGCGAGTGTAAGTGTCAGGAAAAGCCCATATGGAAGAGGGTGTGCTGACTTCATGAAGGAATGTGGTCTACGGGCAGAAACCTGAGTGAAAGAGAAGCATAACTCTATTGGAAGTATTCATCTCCCCGACTTGAGTTTATTTCTTTTGGTTAAGTTGAGTCCAAGGAAAGTTCATGTCTTTCTCTTCAAGTAGCGCGTGTTCCACACTGGCACACAATCTAGCCATAAATCACTTTATCCAAGGTACCTAAGAGTATGAGTTGAGGGAAACATCAATCTTCAAACGCGTCTCGGACTATATATATCTCTTCCAAATGCAACATGAAATGTATGCAACTAGCTTCTCAAAATGGCTTCAATGGCTGCTTTCAGCTGCTCTCCATGTCCTTGGCTAGACCTCAATCCTCTCCAAGCAATGAAGCCATCAGGTCGAACAAGGATCGCCTCACCAACCTTCAAGCGGCACTTCTCCTCCACAGCCCCCTCCAAGTCTCTGTACGGAGCGGAGGTAGCGTTCAGAGTGTGGACATCGAGCGTAATGGGGCTTTCACTGGCGGCTTGGATCCAAGGGGAATCAGGGTCGATGGTGACGAGCAAAAAGTTCCTCTTGACGAGGTCGATAGTCGAGATCTTGTTCCCAGGATTGGTAGTGTCCCGGAGAAAAACGTGTGGGAACCTGGATCCTGGGACAGCAGTTGGTTGATAGGGATCGTCGTACAGCTCCTTTGGAACTTGATGGCCCTCCTCTGGAACGAAGGCACCTTTGGGATATCTATAGCCAAGCTCAATAGCAACATCTGGGGCTTCGGGGGCAGCCGGCTGTTGTACGACAACTCGATTCTGGAACCGGCTGTATGCCTGAAGAACAGTAAACTCGTCTATGGGCTGCCTCTCAGAGTTGTATGAAGAGAGCAGAGAGTGCGAGGCCTTTCCGGTCAAGACATAGGCGAGCTTCCAGGCAAGATTGTGCGCATCCTATACAAAACAAGTCAGTAAAGTAACGCAGAAGAAGTCGAGAATATTTACCGCAATTCCAGTGTTGCCGCCGAGGCCTCCCGTTGGCGGCATAATGTGAGCAGCATCGCCAGCAAGAAAGACTCGCCCACCCTTGCTATTGAACCGGCCGGCGGTGTACGCAGCCATGGTCCAGTAGTTCATGGTTTGGAGCTCGGGAGTTATTTGATCCGGTGTGAGACCCGAGCAGTCGTAAAAATATTGCTTTGCCTCCTCCACAGAGACAGATCCTGGTGGGAAATCGCCCTTCGTGCCGACGTTGTTGACCATGAGAAGACCCTGCTTGCCTTCATTCTCTAAGCGGAAACCTCCGCCAATCTTCTCATTGGCAACGTAGATGACACCATGAACCATCCTCTTGCCGATAAATGGACTGAGATCGGACTTGAAGCTCACGCTCAGGCTGTTTCGCAGAATACCTGGCCCCTCCCAGGAGATGCCCTCCTTTTGTCGGGTTGGGCTTCTGTTTCCATCGCAAGCGACGACGTAAGTTGCTTTGAACTTCTTGATATTCCCAGAGCTGAGTTCCTTGACAACGACAATGACTCCATCTTCTTGTTCCTCATAGAGAAGCACCTCGTGTCCATGGAGTTGAACACTGTCGTACTTGTCCGCATTGGCGCCGAGAATGGGTTCAAACATCCGCTGCGAGATCCAGACCCAGCTTGATGGTGTAATGTTCTTGACCTTCTCGGGGTCGTGTTCCTGAAGATGCTTGAGAACCTTCCCCCCACGAGCTTCTCCACTAGGAGCATGCCGGCATTGAGATCAAACTCCTTTCCACTTTGCTGTAGAGTAAACTCTTCAAGACCTAGTTGACGGAGAATCTCGCTGGTGCGAAAGTTCAAGCCAGCAGCGCGAGGATGAGTTCCGGCAGCGGCATGGCGATCAAACGACATTGACTTGATACTGAAGGAATCAGCTTCACCGCTCATTAAGGGGCCTAGGTCATTTACTTACCCATGATATCCGAGCAAAAGGCCGAGAGTCTTGCCAACCATACTCGAGCCAATGATGATGACAGGCCATTCTTCTTTCTCCAAGGGAATATCGGAGTGGTCAATCTTGGTAAACTTGTCCTTCTCCAGGTTGGAAGACGAAAACGTCTCGTCGACTTGACGCGCATTGGCGGCCATTGTGATTGTCTTGTTTCTTCGCGTTTTTGTGTTCGAAGGGTTGTACTACAGCTCAACAATCGATATGTGATGATTTGATCTCGGCAGCAATTATACTCAGCATCAATTATGAGATATAGGAAGCGTGATGATAACAACCCATCAAGCAGCTTACAAACTCACGACAATTCCCCCACCCACACACTTGGCTAGAGCCACCACCTCCACAGGATGGCCTCTCCTTGCCTAATATCCGGTGGGGTACCGATGACCCGAAAAGCCGGAAGAGCAACTAACACCATTCCGATGGGCTCGGAGTGCGGGGAGGATGAAGATGTTGGCTTGAGGTTTCCTCAACACGTCAAGGTGCATCCGAACGCTGGATTTCATCGATGGGTCAGCTGAAGATTTCTGGAGCCATCCCTAGAGCTGACACAGATCGATTATCTGAACCCAAGCTTGAGTTAACGCCCCCGGGTTTGCACTGCGTCCTATGCTGTATGTTTCTAATTTGTCAGACAAGCGGCGAGCAGATGTTCCTGAGTAGACGTGATCTTATCAAGGGTTGCACGATGTGTTTGATGCTACATAGGTGTGGACCAACCGACGAGGTCATTGCTTTGGATGGATTCCAATGCAATAAAAGAATGTATGATGTGTAAACTTGAGTTTGAATACAGGTTGCCAAAGAAATAGTCCATATTGACATATGCTATGCTACAATCGACACTTTGGGGGTCGGCCAATAAGCCCTTCTCAGTCCATCTCACGACCCTGCAGTCAATTCTTTTCAGCCGCTCGCAGTGCCTCTTGAGCATCTTTGACAACATGGGAGCTCCAAGTATACTCAAACATATCGTTTGGAAGAACGGCACCAGGCACGTATGATCGCAATTCGTCCATCATCTCGCCTCGCCTCTCATCGTTGATCCTCGACATGAGCATAACCGTGACGGCTCTTCCGTAGCGAACCTTGTTGTAGAGCTCCAGCCTTTGCGGGATTTGGTCGACTGTCGTGTCTGCCGGGAAGAGGGCTCCGAGGGCAGCTCCGTCTTCCAAGGACTGCGCGCCTCCCTGTCCTTGGTCTGGCTTTGTCAGGAGACGTGTTACTACTATTCAAGGATATACCACTTACGAGGAAGCATGGGATGAGCAGCGTCGCCGATCAGAACCGTCTTTCCGCGGTAGAACTTCTTTGGTGGATCTCTCGTGGCCAAGCTCCAGAGTTTCAAGTCCTCAGCCAGACTGCACATCTCCACAATCTCGGGCGAGAACTCGGCATATGTCTTAAGGAGATCTTCCAATTTGCCACCCGCAAGCCACGAAGAGTCGGACTCGAGTCCAGAATTCTCTGATGGGTGCATGGCGACAATGTTTAGGAGCTTGCCATAACGACAAGGGTATACAACGAGTCGACGATCGTAGGTAGTAAAAACGTGTTGGCAATCGAGACCGAGTTTGGCAAAGAAGGGCCCGGTAAGAGGGTTCGAGTTGATCTTTTCGATGGGGACGAGGAATCGGAAAGTGTTTTGCATTGTGCTCTTGCGTACCGTCTTCTCTTGCGTCACGGCTGTGACGACCTTGGACTTCAGAGAGGTTAGTGGCGTATAGAGCTAGAGTATCACGAGCCAATACTTACGTGGACACCATCGGCTCCAACGAGAAGATCAGCCTTGTGCTTGGTTCCATCCTCGAGGACGATCTCTCCGGCTTCCGCATCCTTGGCGCAAGAATGTTAGAAGTAGGGTCACAACAGGAGTGGAGTTGGCGAAACCAGGCGAGACTCACCGCAGACATGACACGGCTCGAAAGATGGATCTTGAGATTATCTCCATGCGTCTCATGTGTAGCCAGTTTTCGTAGAGTATTGTGCAAGTCGACGCGGTGGGTGAGGAGCCATTCATCCTTAGTATTTACCTTCTTCTGAACGATGTCTGTTGCCTGAGGGTAGTCTGTTAGCGCAGGCGCCTGACCGTCCTCCTTGTGTCAAAACGTACCACTGGCACAAAAATCAGTTTGCCTGTCTTGTCATATACTTTGATGGCATTGCAGAAGACGGCTTGTAGATCATCAAAGTCACAATCCCACGACTTCAACACCCTCGTGGCGTTTGGAGGGATGTGAATCGCGGCGCCAATCTCGTTGAGGAACCTGGATTGTTCAAACACCTTGGCAAGTCAGTTCTTGCTCATCCTTAACTGACAATCTTTCGACCAACCTCGACTTTATGGCCGGCGCGAGTAAGGGCGATGGCAGCACCTAGGCCTCCCAGACCGGCGCCGACAATGATGATTTTGAGAGGCATGTTGGATGGTTTGAAAAGTCAAGGTAAAGCCTGCAAGGATACTTGAAGGAGGTTATTCTCGCGTGCCGATGGCGAAGGGAGCTAACGATATATGAACATCGAGCAGGCCTTGTGACCTCTGCCCGTTCCGTTCAGCATCTTTCAATACCATCCTTCAGTCACCAACCCGTCAACCGTGGCTTGCTCTACGGAGTGGCTTGAGACGCCACAATCGCTCGGTGACATGCTGCCGAGGCTCTCACTCCCACAGCAGCTCTTCGGCTCCACCGGGTGGTTGAGCTTCCCCGGCTTCTCCACACGGCCAATAAGCTGAAATATCTGGGGAAACGTGAGCGGGCTCGGAACTATGCTCCGAGATAGTTGGTTGTGTCTGTTGTCAGCTTTCTGTTAAATGCCTAGGTTACTTCAACTGTCTGGTTCTTCCCCGCTCGACAAGTCAATCTACGCAACTCATTGTTAGCTCAAAATTTCTCTTCATATCCGTCGACACTTTCGAAATATTCAATATGGTTACTGCCGATCATATTCGTGCCATCTTTGAGCCCATCGCTCGGGGTGATATGGCATCTTTCTGGCCTCACGTTGAACCGGATGTGGACTGGACCGTCAAGGGTGAGTTGATGCCAACCCCGCGTCCTCCCACGTTGTCCTAACAGCAAAATTGCTAGGCGCTCACTGCAAGATCTCTGGACATTACAAATCTGTTGCAGAGTTCCAGCAAGGCACGAGGCCTCTGTCCTCGACATGGGCTGGGCCGTTGCACTTGGTTGTTCAAAACATCATTGTTGACGGCAACCAAGCGGCGGTTGAGCTCAAGGCCGTGGATACGACAACCAAGAGCGGAGATCCGTTTCCTAACGAGTACACATGGGTCCTTGGTTTCAACGACAATGGCAAGATCGCGACTGTTCGAGCTTATATGGACACGTGAGTAGACCTTTTTCTCGATATTATCCTTCTTGAAGACTAACTTGGCCTTTCAGGGACCTTGTGACCCGTGTTATCGAAAAGAACTCATAGGTGGTGCATGTGGGCCATGGCAATGAGGATCTGTCAGCTGGCTTCCTTGCGAAGTCCGGTTGAGGCAAGGTTGGCCTGCGACATGGGTGATGGACTATAGACTTGAAAGGAATCATAGAATTGAGTCCGTTTCTGCGATACAATGTGCCTTTGCGTTCCCTGTGACCTGAGCATTTCCTTGGTGGATGAGCGAAAGAGAAATGTCCAAGATAGCACATCGGTGTGCCCAATACTCGCAGTGCTTCAATGGTCTTAGAAACTTCAAGTCAACTGATAATTTTGGGCCATGTCTCACCATGAATTCCTCAATGGCTTGTTCCTACCTCGTGCAAGGTTGGAACCGTAGCAGGCGCATGTCTCTGTTAGTGCGAGCCCCCATTCTAGTTTTGGCGAAATTGTTGGGCTCTCAGTATCACATAAATCATCTAGTATTCGATAATTTATATGTAGATTATCCAATCTTCTAACTATCTAATTCCCTCTTTAATGCTGAGGAAGATATTTCTCGGGGACACCAACTTCACCCACGTCCACGCCGTTGACAGTCCTTTCAGACGCCAAAAGAACAAAGATGACCCGAGCGGGCCTATCAGTCAGATTGTTCCATTGGTGCATAGTCTAATATGCTAAGTTAGTTCATCGACAACATCAAGAAGTGCAACCACTTACGGCTTGCTGTACGACCAAATCTCCCGCTCGGACGATGGTACGCGAGCCGTCTTCCAGAACCAACTCCAGTTCTCCCTCGAACACAATACCGTAGTCGAGCGACGCAGTTCTATGGTTGTGCCCCTTGGAGTTTGCTGGGAAATCCACAACCCGAATGAGAGACCCAGGAGTGTAGATGACCGGGGTGGGGCCAACTGGGTCTTTGTCGACGAGCTCAGCTGGATACTTCGAATTCTGCCAGAGAGTCACTGCGTCACTGGCAAAGGCTGAGACGGGCTGGAGCTCGGTGTCGGAAAACAGTGCCGAGGTGGCACCTTTGTGGTAGGTGACCACTCGTCGAAGAGGAGTTTTGGCGCCAAGACCCATGTTGTCAGATGTTTACTATTACTGTGGTATGTGTTTGTTGGTCCCTCACTGACTATTGAGACTATTCCGTACCATCTAGATATATGTCTAGTCCATGCCCGACCAAAGGAAGTGTTTCTATGGTGTGGAGTGTGATAGCCGTCCCAGACCACAGCATCCGGCTTGTCCACACGGCTCCACACAGGAAGACAGCTACTCGGCACGAAAGGGCTTCATATATTGCGCCTAGACTATTTATTTCAGAGTTCGGAATTGGGATATTGCTGTGGATATTCCCTCAAAAAGTTGGGGCCGACGCGAAAAGACGCCCTTCGTCACCGATGCTACTCAATCCTCATTCCTTCATCTTCGATGTTGCTCATTATTGTTCCGAAGGTTCATTTTGAGGGCTTAAAAAGGATTGCAAATTTGTAGAATGGTGCCTGTAATGCCTTAATCTTGGGATACATCTCGAATTCTTGGTCAACAGCAACCATCTTCCATGAGACACAAAGGTGATTAAAGATGAGGGCCGCTCAACTTCTAGAATTTGTCTCTAAGCTTAGACGTAAAGAAACCCAAAATCTATTGAAGGTGACTGCATAACGCTGGGTAGAGATTTGATATGTATATCACACAATATTCTAAGAAAAGCACTTCTCATGATATCTTCAGTGTAAGGTAAGGGCTATAGAACCAGGAAATCACACTCGCTTAAAGAAATGCTGACTCGCACGATGAATGCCCATCGAAGTCCCTGAAATGGCGACCAACGTCAAGGCCAACCCAACAATCAGGCCGCGCTCAAAGTAGCTTAGTCTTCCTCCCTTGGGCTGCTTGATCTTCCCGAGCCGTAGAGTCTGGGACATGAAGGGCCAGAGAGCTTTGGCGCGGGTAGCAAGCTCTCGCACAGGCCGGAGTGGCTCTTGAAGAATGGGCTTGTTCACGGAAAAGTCCTCCCTAGAATACAGCGACAGGCTGTCAGAGACTGATGAGGAGGACGGCGTAACAGCGACTAGAGTGGAATAGCGGTTAGTGGTGCTTCGGTCGTATCATCTGGTGACGGTTCTTACCAAGTGACCACTGGGGGATGGTGTTGATGAAGACTTGGAGAGTCTTGCTAAAGGCTGCGACGTAGAAGGATGACTTGGCTGCACCAAAGATGTATGTCGCCTGAGAGGGAGCATTGTCGTTTCTGTTACTGTCGTGTAAGGACTAGCTGAAATCAAGATGCACCATTCTCCTCGGAGACTTACAGCTTGCTCAGTATATCAATACCGTGATCCAAACTTCGAGTTGGGACCAGTAAAAGGCCGTTGTGGCTCTCAGTCAGCAAATCTGCCACTGGAGAGATGGACTCGACAGTCAATGGGCTAACGACACACGAAAATGTTAGAAATGTCATATGAGGGATGTCGGGGCTTGACTTACTCGGAGCTGCTCAATGCGATAACGGCAGGAAGCTTGCCAGAAGATTTCGTAGCTGCCCGCTTCGCGACGGAGGGAAACTTGGACTTCAAGGCCTTGCTCAAAACCTGCACATTGTCCTGCCCAGTGGTCAAGGTCAACTCATTCGCTTTTGGGCCTGCGCGGCTCAGTAGTCCTTCAAGTTCAGCGATGAGTGTTTCGTCGACAAAGCAAAGCCTTGGGACCCTCAGCGGATTGTGGCGGGGACTGTCGATCGCTGCGTGGTAGAGATGAGTCGAGACAGCCTCCAAGTCCTGAACGCTGCGATCGACAAACGCGGCAGAGACTCCAGAAGGTGGCGACAGAATCTTGATGAGTGGGTTCTTTTGGTACAGCTGCCTCAGCATGTTGGCCCTTTCTGGCAAGTTTTGCAGAACGGCAACGCCGAAAAACTTGGTGCCGAGCTGATGTCGCGTGTCGGCCGAGTCATCGTTCATGACGGCGATGGCCTCAATGTCCAAGCTCTCTTTGACGAGTCTTTGTAGCTCGACAGTGACCACAGGAGCAGACCTGTTGGCCAGAACGACCGCTGCGCTTCCAGCGGCGACGGCTGCGGCCAGTGGAGCAAGGGTGCTGGCAACAGGGGAGTAGGGAGATGGATCAATCAGAGTCGGTCCCAATGCGACCAAGTTGTCAGTTGCGCTGGCGCCTCTCTTGACTGAGACCTCCTGGGATATGGACTTTGGGAAATCAAGGCTATCGTAGAGGGTTTTGATCGTATCGAGCGTCAGTTGAAGCTCCTCGGCCGCGCTCTTGTCGGTGGTTTGCAGATCTAGAGACTGTCAGCAATGTCCGCCATAACAATGTGATTGGCTATCGCATACCTTGTGTAAGAGCTCTAATCAAGCTAGCTGATGACTTCTTGACGTTGCTATGCAAAGAAGCAAGTTCTTTCTGTCGCTGAAGGACATTTTCAAGCCGGCCCTCAGTCCACGCTGCGCTAACGGTGCGATACAAGTCCAATGCTGAAGCCATTTTGACTCGGTATCACGCAAAACGATTATGAACGACGAGTCTCCATGACGAAGAAGCTATCTACATGCCTTTTGATATGACTCTTGATGCGTGCTTTGATCAAAACACGCCCGAAACTTCCGCGACAGCGAGGAGGGCTTCCTTCGGCTCGGCTCCACAGCGGGACCGAAGGACGGCATTGAACGTCTTCAATCTCGCATGGATTGACTTCAAAGTTGGCGGATGCGACGGAGCTTCGTGAAGAATAAAATCATTTCCCTTTCATGGGCTATGGCGAAATTTTTGTATCATCTTTACCCATTGAAGCTTGATTGAAAGCTGTCAAAATGGGAAGTCTACCAACAACTAAAAGTGAGCTGCGACGATGCTTGCCAGGGAGGATGTAGCTAACCACGCGGTAGCAGCGCCAACTCCGGTGTTTCTCTTCGCCCATGGCTCGACCATGATGCTGGGCGAGGAGTCAGAGCCGGCCAAAATTTGGGAAGGGGTGGGCAATGAGTGTCTGCGTCGGGGCATCAAGAGAATCGTCATGATGGTGAGCACAGCTTGTCAATTGGCCAGGCCATCCACTAACGTTCACAGGGCGCTCACTGGGATGCCCCCTACGACACAGTAGAAGTCAGCATGAACCCAAACGCGCAAAAGGACCCCGTGGGCAGCGTCACAGAAGCGCGATACATGCCCTACAAAATGGTGCCAGACCTCGAAGGCGGCCAACGAGTCATCGACATGCTCCAAGCAGCCGGCATCAACGCCAGAGCGAACCGCAAATTTGACTGGATCCACGACACATTTCTCATCGTCATCCGCATGTTCCCACATTGCGTTCCTCTGCCGACAACGATTGTTTCCATGAATGCGCGATACGATCCACATATGCATCTCAAAATTGGAGCCGCACTACGGCCCTTGCGGTTTGAAGATACCCTCATCATAGGCAGCGGAGGTTCGGTCCACAATCTTTACCGCAATCACTGGCAGTGGATGATACGCTTCAAGGACAATTTTGCCCAACCTGTTCCCCCAGGTGACTTTGCATTGGAGTTCCGGCAAGCTGTTGAGGATGCCGTCACGCAGAACACTGGCCCCACGTTGCGAAGAGCTGTCACCAGGCTGATGAAGCACCCGCGCTACAAGGAGGCCCATGGAACTGATGATCATTTCATGGCCACCATGTTTGCTGCCGGCGCTGCGGGAACTGAGGATGACGTTGGTCCGAATACGTTTATGGGGGAGTGTTGGGAGTTGGTCAACATGTGCAATAGCCAGTATCAGCTCGGGTCATGGGATTAGGTCAGAGAGGGTGCATTCAAGTCAGGGGGCATCGTGTAAATCCGATATAAAGTGTCATTTGATAGAGTCGAAGCGAGAATTTATGTTTGCTGTTCTAGTCAAAACTGCCATCTTTTTTTTTCTTTTCTTTCGCTTTTCTTGACATGATATCTCGGGGCGTAACTCGCACTTTCCAGCCATGGTGATGATGGTGACGGTGCCATCCTGAACTTCTCTCTACATGTGTGCCATTGGCGTTGCGTCGCGGTCGTGTACTGTAGGTCAGAACACATAGTAAGTAGCCAAAGAACATAATAAAATGCGCATTGGAGAATAAATTCGTCCGCAACGGTCAATCCGCCTTCCACGGTCACTTATTGATGTCTATAGTGACAAGTGCGCGTCCCTCCATCGCCCAAATCTACCACTCGCCTCCAACTTTAGAAAGCCCAATATTCGTAACTCTTCCAGCAGTGTTCCTCCAAAGCTGGGCCCAGTTCTGTAAATCACTGTCAGCCACTGTCACCAGGTCATCTCCATTGTCACGTACCGCCATGAAGCAACATCCCCAGACCATGACCCCGCCGACGACTGTGAACAAGGGTGACTGCCGTCGCTCGTCCCAGTCGAGATTTCGATTCACTGGTCGGTACTCGGGAACATTTCTAAAGTTTCCTGGCCACCATTCGGGGTTGGAGACTGGGTACGGGACTGGAGGATGGGGAGCCAAAGTGGAATCAAAGTCGCTTGGTTGAGCTTCGCGTCGAATGTTGCCGGCGACAATCACTGTCCCAGGTTCCCCATCTCTCTGACGGTTTGCGGGTGATGAGGAATGGTGAATCTCGTAGTCTTCCAGTAATCTACTGGTAGCCGCGTCCAGTCGAAGTTGTCTCGCCTCACTGGCAGTCGTCGCTGTCTCGGTCGCCATATCGCGGGTGGTAGCCAGGCGCGAGTAAGTGAATCACGGTTGAACAAAGGAAATTCGAGAGAATCGGAACAGTATTTGGTCTTTCCGTTCCTCGCGATGAGCAAAGATGGCGTGCTTCAGTTATTGAAGCATCTTTGTTTACATCGTCAACGGATGCCTCGGCTGCGTGTGGTCCCGAGCCGACATTGCCCACGCAACCCTCAAATTCTCGATACCGGCAATTCCGTGAAACATAGTAGTTACAGCATAAGTAAATCATATTAAAACGATGAATTTGATACGAGATACCAATTCATCTTTCAATATTTACGTCATCGACAGCCCTAGACTTTACTTAACAACATGGCTGAGAACAAGTTCCTAGAGATCGACAAGGACAGCTTTCCTTATGTCTTTATGAAGAATGTGGACATTCCTCTCAAGACATACGAAAAGGGCGCCCTTAGGGCGAATGTATTTTTACCCAAGGATGCCGCTCCTTACGGATCAAAGACTTATCCTGTCATTGCCACCTACGGTCCTTGTAAGCGATAGTCGTGGGCTAGACTTGTGACCAACTGACTGACAAGAACAGATGGTAAGGATGTTCCATATGGCTCATTCTACAAAAAGAGCTGGGAACAGGTCAATCCCGAGATGAAATCTGCCCACTCAGCTTGGGAGACCCCTGACCCGGCGTTCTGGACAAGCAAGGGCTACATCGTCGTGAGAACCGACGAGAGAGGCGCAGGCCAAAGCCCAGGGCTCCTTGACACCATGTCCCGCGGTACCAGCGAAGCTTTCTTTGATGTTGTTGAGTGGAGCGCTGAACAGGAATGGTCTTCTGGTAAAGTCGGACTTCTGGGTATTAGTTACTATGCCGGTACTCAGTGGCGAGTTGCTGCTCGAAAGCCAAAGGGGCTAGCTGCTATTATTCCTTGGGAGGGCATGAGTGATTACTATCGTGATAGGGTCCGCCATGGTGGCATTCTATCCGATAGATTCATCAGTGAGTTCATTCAGCCGCGTTACCACCAACCTTGACTAACACTCTTGCAGAGTTCTGGTGGAACAACGGCGTCAGCCCAAACCAGTATGGCAAGCCTGGCCGTGCGGCCCGGAAATGGGGCCAGGATACCTTGGAAGGTGACCTCGATGAAGAAACACTCCTCAAGAACCGCAGAGATCAAACGATAGATACAGCAGTTCACAAGTTCCGCGACAAGGAATACTATCGCACGCGGGACTTTGACATGGAGGCGATCGAAACTCCCCTGCTCAGTGTGGCCAACTGGGTAAGCTCTCCTTTTCATACTTGGAAGAATTGCAGCTAATACTTGTGTCAAGGGTGGGATTCTACTGCATCTACGAGGAAACGTCCTCGGTTGGATGCGCGCCAGCTCCAAGTACAAGTTCCTCCACTTCATCGTCGGAAGACACGACCTTCCCTTCTACTATCCCGAGTCAGCTGAGCTTCAACTCTCCTTCTTCAACTCGTTCCTCAAGGATAACGACACAGATGGTTGGAAGACGGGGAAGCAGCCGAGAGTTCGTCTGTGCCTCCGCAAGGGAGAGGCTGGTGTCGATGACCCAGAGCGTGAGAGGAGTTTCCCCAGCAGAGACGAGGCAGACTGGCCCTTGCCTGGAACTGAGTATACCAAGTTCTTCTTGACGCCGGAGAATGCGCTCAGCAAGTCGCCATCAGCCAAGTCTGGATCCATCCAATATGATGCACTGAAGGGGTGAGTCTACACAGACGATTCTAAAAATCTACAGCTAATGGTCACTCTCACAGCGAACCTATCACGTTCAAGTACACCACCCAGTCCAGTCTGGAGATTACCGGCCACATTGTCGCCCACCTGACTGTGTCGGCATCGCGCAAATCACCAGACTCTGCTCCACCATCTGACATCGACCTCTTCGTCACCCTTCGTAAGCTGAACAAGGGAGGCAAGGAAGTGTTTTACACGGGCACAATGGGAGACCCCGTCCCCATCGTCAAGGGTTGGCTCCGCGTTTCTCTCCGCAAAGCGGATACAGAAAACGAGTTCCACAGGAGTTTCCTGCCCTATCGTAATTACTACGAGAGCGAGGTTCAGCCTGTGGAGGAAAACCAAAGGTACGAAGTCGATGTCGAAGTTTGGCCGACAAACGTTGTCTTGGAACCCGAAGAGACTCTGGTATTGGAGATTGCAGGCCATGATACTCAGGGTGTGGGCAATTTCTCTCACGATCACGAGGATGATAGAAGCCCCAAGGTCTTTGATGGGCTGAATACTGTGCATGTCGGTGGGGAAGCGAGTTGGTTGACCCTCCCGGTTATCAACGGCAGTAAATAGACAGACAGTACGGAGCAGACCACCGCAGCAATTCATCTTCTTTCAAGAGATTCTTATTCACATTAGAAGCATCATAGAATTCTATGTCTTAGAATTGAGTTGTCTCGGGCAGTATTTCACCCTCTGGGACTCTGCATAATCTTAGATACTGCACGGTCAATCCATCCTATGCGGCACAATGCTTATCATTGTCATGTTCCTGCAGAGCCAAGCCCGCAGATAACTGATAGTGGCGCCTCGACGCCTCTTTACGCCCTGTCACCATGTCAAAATGTCAAGCCCCACGTCAACCCCTCATCGTGACGTCCAAAGAGGGCGCATTTAACCCCGCCAGATGTCTTGAGATGTTGCAGCTTTCAGATCCTCCCATAAGTTTGTCGACTGTCGGATTCTACTCTCAAGTGACACTTTCAGTATGGGTCTCGTCATTCCGACGGCAATTGGGGCCCTGGCCTTGCTGCTCCTCTATCATCATGTCCTGCACCCAGCCTTTATCTCACCCTTGCGAAAGCTGCCAGCAGCACATTGGACATGTCATTTCAGTTCCATCTGGATCCTAGCAGCCCGGTTATACAGGAGAGAGAACAGATCTCTGCACGAGGCACATATCAAACTCGGCCCCGTTGTCAGAATCGGGCCTGCAGAAGTCAGCGTCGACGGTGTCGAGGGTATGAGGGTCATATACCAAGGAGGTTTCGAAAAGGGCTTTTGGTACAGCGTCTTTTCCAATTACGGGTCAGTACTATCATCAGGACTTCCGTTCCTAACAGATAATCTGACTTGGCTCTTAGCGTCCCCAATATGTTTTCCACCGGCTCGTCCAAACACCACTCGGCCCGAAAACGCATGGTTGCAAACGTCTATTCCAAGTCGTATCTTCAGTCGTCACAAGCGAGCAAGGCTCAGATGACTCACATTGTCTTTCAACGGCTCCTACCGGCGCTCTCTGGACGTTCATCCAAAGACAAGTTGGCGTCTAGCAGCTCAGAGAACGTCACAACTGCAGCTCATGCAGATGTCGAAGTCTTTGGTCTTTTCCTCGCCCTTGCCATGGATGTCATCACTGCATATCTCTTTGGCTTGTCCAATGGCACAGACTTCATTCAAGACGAACAATACCGTCAATCTTGGCAGGAGATGTACCTTGCTCGCGCCAACTATCCGTTCTGGACGCAAGAGGTACCCAATTTGACCGCTGCTTGTGCGCGTTGGCTCCCTTGGCTCAGATTGTATCCGAAATGGGTTGACGAGTCAAACGCCAAGCTCTCCCAGTGGAACTTGAATCTCTGCCAAGGAGTGACCAAGAAAGCAGAGAAAGATACGACGCAAGGCCGATCACATCAAGCAAAGTCCAGCACGGAACCATGCGAAGAGCCTGTTGTGTTCAATGCCCTGCAATATGGGATCGACCGCGAATGGCGAACCAACGGAGAGAAGAGCATCCTGTACAAAACCAGTATTTGCGAGCGTGAGCTTGCGGTAGCCTCTGAGCTCATGGATCACTCGCTGGCAGGTCATGAGACTACGGGGATGGTTCTCACATATGCAACATGGCATCTTTCAAGATCTCCGGATCTACAAGAACAACTTCGTTCTGAGATCATTTCCATCGGGCCCTCACTTAAGCTTGGTCGGTCATCCACAGTCGAGGTTAACAATTCCGGAAATACAACATCCGACCCAAGCCTGCCAGACCTAAAGGTCCTGGACGCGCTGCCACTTTTGAACGCAATCGTTATGGAAACTCTTCGTCTGCATGCACCTATTCCTGGACCCCAACCACGCGACACGCCCAAGGACGGTTGCAACATAGCGGGCTATCACATCCCTGGAGGTGTAAGAATCGCATCAATGGCTTACAGCCTTCATCGCGATCCAAAAGTTTTCCCACAACCCGAGTCATGGAAACCGGAGCGATGGCTGCCCCAAGATGGCAAGGACACAGAAACCAGTCATCGTGAAATGCATCGGCAATTCTGGGCTTTCGGAAGTGGAGGTCGTATGTGCGTTGGATCCAACTTTGCTCTGAATGAGATGAAGGTCATTCTTGCTGCTATTTACTCCAATTTCCGGACAACTGTTTTAAATGACGATGGAATTGAGCAAGAGGACGCCTATACGGCGAGGCCGGTTGGGGAGCAGTTGGTCTTGAGGTTTCACCCATTGAATATCTAAGTATCGAGGCCTGGTCCATGAACTCGAAGTTCATTTCCTATGAGTACATAGCTAGGAGAAAACCCTCAAAGTGATAGGGTCATCACCAGAGGGCTATTAGTGGGATGTGAAGAATCCCCGAAGATGATGCTCCTCAATTCAATTGGCAAACACTGTAGATCCTTAAACTACCGAACCTAGGTTTAGTGCTTTTGCGTGTCTGCGATCCACGACAGCTAAAATCTCGTATTTCAAATATTTTCATCATAATCACTAAGATTTTCATTGTCATTTACCACCACTTTTGGTCTAAAAGACGTCGTTCCCCAGGGTTCTCAAGAAGGTATAGGGTAAGCCAACTGGCGCCGAGCCGAAACTGTGGGGCCGGCTTTGCCGATGCCCGGTGTGGAGACGGCTTCTGGAGATGTCCTCTTAAGCCGACACGGAACACTCTTCCCAAGTTAAGTGTGATTTTCAATGCTATTACGTTGAGATTGCCACTTGACCGGATAATTTGCGAAAAACAACCATTGGGAGCCGAGAGAAAACGGGAAAACAAGCCCCAATGGCGATGCTCCAGTTCTTCCTCAGCTATAGTATTGCTCTAGGCATCGCCCTGTCTGCTGTCTACGTATGTCTAAGTTTGCAGAGGCCTTTTACTTCTTTCGTATCTCCCCATACTGCTTTACTAAATTTTTAAAGATTATTTCCAAGGCAAAGCTTTCTCTTTTCGGGCCGTTATCTAATGTCCCAGGACCGATCGTTGCACGATGGACGAACCTGGTGCTCAAATACCACACCTTGAGGGGTCGCCGTATACAGTATTTGGACTCACTGTTTTCACGCTACGGTTCGTTGATCATGGGAAGATACGTTTTGATTCACAAGGCTAAACGTGTGTTATCTAGGAGCCGTGGTTCGGGTGAGTCCCAATGAAGTTGGCATCAATAGCCCCGATGCAGTCCGGATCATACAAAAAGTATCCGGTGGCTTTGACAAGTCTGCCTGGTACGATATGACTGGTCCAGGCATGCTTGGTATGAGAGACCGTGAGAAGCACTCGCGACGGCGCCGGCTTCTGGCTCATCCTCTGAGCAACTCATCCTTGCCCGCCTTTGAGCCGCTTATCCAGGCCAAGGTGGACTTGGCCATGGATCAGATGGAAGTTGAAAACAGAAAGCTAGGGTACACAGATGTCCATAAATGGTTCAGCTTTATGGCTACGGATATTATTGGTGACCTGACCTTTGGCAGTTCCTTCAGAATGCTAGAGCAAGGAAGAGTGAGTGTCATTATTCCACATATGGCTGACTCAACTAACAAATCCTTAACAGAGAAGCCAGTACGTGGAAGATCTCCAAGCTGTCATGCCCACAGTTCACAAACGGATCGAGCTTGCACCATTCTTTGACATGCTTTTCTTGCTTCCGCTTCCCCAGCTCCGACAGGTCACTGCCAGGTTTGAACGCATTATGAGCTACGGGAGAGAGTCCATCCGTCGCCTACAGCTCGCCCAGCAGTCCGGAACGCTGAACACGCCATTCTTCTTTGACAAGATCATGAACCTAAAGGACAAGGAAAACGCCTTAACCGATGTGGAGATGGAGGAAGAGGCTGCGGAGCTCATGGTCACTGGAACTGACACGACGTCAAACACATTGACTTACTTGGTATGGTCGGTCCTCAGGGATCCACCGATTCGGAACAGGCTCGAGGCAGAGATTGAAATACTACCTCCAAAGTATAAAGACTCTGACGTTTCTAAGCTGGCTTACCTGAACGCTGTCGTTCAGGAGTCCCTTAGGATGTACGGTGCTGCTTCTGGTTCACACTCGAGAGATGTTCCACGTGGTGGTTGGGAGGTTGCAGGCTACTTGATCCCAGACACGGCGACAGTTCTTACGCAAGCATACTCGCTGCACCGCCTTCCTGGGATATTCCCCAACCCTAATATGTAAGCTGACTCTCGTATTTTCCTCTAACAAACCGATTGGTTGACATAATCTCAAGATTCGATCCCGACCGCTGGCTGAACGCTACGCCCGAGATGCAAGGGTCTTTCATTCCTTTTGGTGGAGGACCTCGAAGTAAGCGGACGTTTTTCAAGGTTAAGGGGCCGCTTACTGATAATCACAGTTTGTGTTGGCATCCATCTTGCATACATGGAGCTCCGATTGATGACAGCCGCCTTCTTTCGGAAATTTCGAGGCGCGGCCGTGCATCCATCTCTGACAGAAGGTGACATGGATCTGGAGAATTACACGTTGATTGCTCCGAAGGCGCACAAATGCCTCATCAAGCTATAAGTTCTGACATCAGCGAATGCTAGCCCAAGATATTGGGTAGCGGGACGTATCAGATGCGGTAAGATAAGGCACATGGGAGGAGACACATTGGTGGTCAGTACAGTAAATGTGTTATTTTCACGATCCCAAAGATGGGAAACTATATCCTGTTGTTCATGTTAATATAAGCTCTTTGGACTGTATCCAAGATGATGGGTAGCAAGAGTACAGAGGAGATCGAGGATGGTTGCCCCTACTCGTCGTACATCATACTAGCCAAGCCCAACAGCCAGACACACCTGGACCAGCCGTCGCCATTCAACCGAGAACCCATTCTGTTGCAAGCCAGCAGACCCGCAAAAGCAATGATCTACCCAGTCCCACCCCGCAATCTGACCCCATGAGTTGGTCATGCTTGGCCAAGCCGCTCGGCTCCACGTCAACGGCTGTCGCGGGGAAGCTCCACCACCGCCGGGACTGTTCCGAAGACAGACAGGGCAGGGTCTCAAGGCGGGTTTATTTCTCAGCGTTAAATGCAGTACTAGGCCCTTTTGCCTTGATGTTATTTCTACGATAAAGAAGCCATCCCCATCAAATTTTGTCGCGAATCGGGCATTCTCTTTGTAACATTTACACATCAACGAACTTCAGAGCTGCCAAGTTAACAAGATGGGCATCAACCGTGTTGTTCAGTTTCAGTTCAAGTCTGATGTCACTAATGATGCCATTGACAAGGTACAGAGTCGTCATCCTGAGTGTCTACGATTTTCCACGGCTTACAAAGTTGAACCTAGGTTTCATCCAAGATCCTAGCGCTGAAGGACGGTTGTCTCCATCAAGAATCCAAGAAACCGTACATCCAGTCCATCCAAGGCGGCGCAGACAACTCCCCCGAGGGACTTCAGGTACGAACGAACACTT
This sequence comes from Fusarium solani, assembly GCF_023522795.1. Lineage (NCBI taxonomy): Eukaryota > Fungi > Ascomycota > Sordariomycetes > Hypocreales > Nectriaceae > Fusarium > Fusarium solani. Next base: position 1,331,881 of record NW_027072149.1, read on the forward strand.
TTTCTGGGTCTTCCTTATCATGATCTTTTAGTTACGTAGCTGACACGGTAAGAATAGGGAGGAATCACTCATGCATTCGTCATCCAATTTGCAGGGACCGAAGACAGGGACTACTACGCACTCAAGGACCCCGTCCACCTCGCTGTCGTGGATGAGCTGGGCCCTATGGTAGAGAAGGTTCAGATCATTGACCTCCCCAGGAACGATTAAGCAGAGATGGGCGGCGACTCATTATGGGAGATGTTCGTGGATGCAAGTAGAGCCTGATTAGAAACACGCGACAATAGAATAGCGCCATTCAGATACACTTGTCCAAATCCCTATTTGTACTTGAGTCCGTGCTATACTCTCAGTCTCACACTTCCCAACCAAACAAGTTCAACAACAGGGGGCAACGAAGCCTCATGGGGAGGGAAACCTGGTCGAGACAGTTTGAGGTATCGCCTACTCATACGGGGTGTCACAAGAGGCCCAGACTGTCATTATTTCCCAGCACCCCAAAGCCTCAATGCCAAATAGCGAGAAAAATGATCAGTAACCGGCATTTCAACCGGTTATAGCGTCGGAATGTCGGAATGGCGCGGGGTACAGGCAAACGCATCGACACTCGGCTCCACGCCAGGGATGTGCAAGAGAGATCAAACCCGAGGCTACCTATTCGCAGGGATGACCTCGATCGTGCGGGGAAGGTAGATCGCTCTAATCTGTAGAAAAGAAACCTGTCTGGCATATTGGACTTTTCGAACGAAACAGGACAGTCTAGCATTGAGGATATCCGACACCATGGCGATCATCACAGAGATCACAGGTCTCATCCGGGAACACCTCCCCATCATAGCCGCCGTTCTTGTGCTGGTGCATCTTGCCCGCAACTGCTTCACCCGAGGCGTCTCTGAAGTTCCTGGACCATTCCTCGCTAGGTTCTCTAACCTATGGAGGTTCATTGATGTAGCCAGAGGAAAGGCGGAGGAGACGCATCTCAAGCTACACCAAAAATATGGACAATACGTACGTCTTGGGCCTAACCTGGTCAGTGTCCAGAACTTGGACGCGTTGAAGGTCATCTACGGAGTCAACAAAGGACACACAAAGGTAATGTGGCATGTCTTGGCGTCGAATCGTTGATTGACAATTTCCCAGACGAAATTCTATGAGCCGCAGCAACAGCTATTCAATGGAAATCCCACGCAAACTCTTTTCACGACCCTGGATGAGGACTTTCATGCCAGGATCAAGCGTCCAATCTCGTCGGCTTACTCCATGAGCACATTAACTGAGTTTGAAGTATTTGTGGACAAGACTATCCACACCATGATCGGTAGACTCGATGAGTTTGCTAGAGATGGTCGTGTCTGCGATATGGCTACTTGGCTGCAGTACTGTATGAAAGACCCTTTAGTTAAAGAGACCGGAAGCTAAGATGTCGTTCTAGATGCCTTCGATGTCATTGGAGAGCTCACCTTTGGCAAACCTCTCGGCTTTTTGGAACAAGGAAAGGATATCAGCAACATCATGCTCTCGCTGGAAAGAAACCTAGATTATGCAGGCATGGTATGTGAACAAGGCCTCTTTCCGCCACATGTCTTTGCCCTCCCACTAACAGTCTTCCAGGTTGGACAGATGCCCTGGCTGGACCATCTCATCGTCAAAAATCCCATCAGACGCATGATGGGCGGTAGTGCAACTGGAGCCATTGCCAAATTTGCCCGCGAATGCCTGGACGAACGACTGGGGCGCGGTGATACAAAGTCTGAGAAACCTCTTCGACGGGATTTTCTGACTCGCTTCCTTGAGGCCAAGGTGACGCATCCGCAAGTCGTCACCGATCGACAGGTCTTTTCGTACACCCTTAGTAACGTCAATGCTGGATCTGATACAACTGCAATCTCACTTCGAGCCGTTCTTTACTACCTGTTGAAGAATCCTCCTATTCTCGAAAAAGTGTACAAGGAGATTGAGCACGCGCACAACGAAGGCAAGTTCTCTATCCCGGTGACCTGGAAGGAGAGTCAAGAGCTACCGTACCTTGACGCGGTCATCAAGGAGGCTCTTCGTCTTCATCCTGCTGTCGGACTGCTCTTGGAAAGAATCATACCTGAGGGTGGTCTCCAGCTACCAGATGGTCCTTTCCTCCCCGCCGGAGCTGTGGTCGGCATCAACCCTTGGGTCATGCACCACTCTCCCATCTTTGGCGAGGACTTGGACTCCTTTATACCTGAGAGATGGCTCCAGGGTACAAAAGAGACAAAGCAGCAATACGACGCCCGAAAGTCTGAGATGCTTGGTGCTACTTTCACGTTTGGCGCGGGATCTCGTACCTGCATTGGCAAGAACATTAGTTTGCTGGAGATTTACAAGGCCATACCGACTCTTCTCTATCTCTTCAAGGCAAGTATTCGTTTCCAAAGTTTTCCTTATGCTAGTTCCAGCTAACATAATTTCTAAATAGATCGAGTTGGATGAGCCTGAGAAGGAGTGGGAGACGTGTAACGCTTGGTTTGTTCGTCAGAAGCATATTAATGTTAGGTTGACTAGAGTGAGGTGATGAAGATTGTGAGAATATTTTTTGGATTATTTCTACCTTCACTTTGATAGTTTTGGTCAGCCACAATTTCTTGTAGCGTGAGGTTATGAGCATCCTTGTCAATCATCTATGTGGCATCCTCACTACCTATAGAACGACTCCCAAACCTTCACCACCTACATGCAAGAGCTCCCCTGGTTCATGGTAGTTTTAATGCTTAAACCCACCTAATTATCATGTTCCAGTATTGATTTGTCATCATAGTATAGTTCCGGCATCACCAAGAACCCTTGACAAATCGTTAGAGGGAAACCTCTGGCCGAACGCTTTGAGTCATCTACATACAGGACGCCATAGCTGTAAATTAGAAGTTTTGGTCTTCTCCTTGATGCAGAATTGTTTTATTCTATCTAGTAACTCTATTTAATCAAATCTTCCTTGCGAGAATACTTCGAGAGATTCGTCTAGTGCTGCAACTGGGCCAGTCTTTCCGCAATAACCTTTGATGCCTTACGATCACTGACTCGCTTCCACCATGCTGTCACGTTCTTCCGCGAGTCAATCAGGTCTGGGAGCTGGAGACGGTCTTTGATGAAGCCAATCCAAGGAATATGGAAAAGGTCCACCAAGCTGTAGTTCTGTAAGTCGTCGAGTCAGTATTGATGTCAAACACCGAGACTGGGGATTGCCAACCTGGCCAGCAAGATAATCCTGCTTCTCCAGGATTTTCTCGTAGTAGTCGAGAACCTGGGCAAGCTGAGCCTTATGCTGGGCTACGATTTTCTGATCTGTCTCCCCCAGCGATAGCACCCTTGGTCGCGTCAGTGAGTCCATGTCAGAAGTCCAGGAGAAAGAGGGCATACTTTTTGAATATCAGTTCAAAGCCAAGAGTTGAAACGCTTGGCTCAAAATACGCGTATTCGACACTGGCAGCCTGCTCGAATGCTGCTAGCGCTTCAGGGTTGGATGGCGGGCCGAGAGGGGACGAGTGCTTGTTGGCGAGATATCGGCAAATGGCTCGTGACTCGAAGATCTTCAGATCACCATCTTCGTATGCCGGCACCTTGGCAAATGGATGGTGTTCCTCAACATAAGTTGAGCTCTGTGAGTACGTGTGAGCCTCCAGCTCTTGACAAAAGCATCATTTTCCAGATAAACTAACCCGATGCTCTGCCTTGGCGAAGTCCAAGGTTTTCAAGTTATACTCAACTCCCAGCTCCTCGAGAAGCAACAAGACTCTGCGAGCTCTGGTAGAGGGAAGGTTTCCGTAAACGGTGGGTGACATCGTGAAGGAGCTGGAGTAAACCTTGTATGGGCAAGTGGTGGTTGCAAATCAGATCTATTTGGCTGACCGGACAATATACAAACCTAATATGAAGCATTAACCTAGATATACATGGAAGACAATTACCTGTATTCGTCGATGTTTACTACGTGCACGTGAGCTCCGGCTATGGGGTTTGGTCGGAAAGTCGTGGAGCCGGTGGTTCCGAGCCGGCTTGTGCAATCTCGGAAAGGCCTGAGGTCGGCTATGGTGATCCTAGGCATTCGGTATCCCACAGATCCTGACCTCTCCCACTCGGCATGGGGTGCTTTGTGAATAGTGGCATATTTGGGCCATGAATCCTCGCAGATAGACCTCACTTGCTACGTCAATGAGACGATTGTTATCGCTTCAGGTGCCTGCGCCATCATTGAGCATGCAATGTGGCTGCACATACCAAATGAAGAACTCTTCACAGTCCAACGGCTATCAAATCAAGTCAGCCTCTCTACCTAAACCCACTTTCCTTTTGCATAATTCAACACGATCTTGGCCAAGGGTAAACATCAGAGTAGAGCTATCAGATTAGATCTCTTGAGTTTAAACCCTATGCGTTCGCTATGAACCAAGCCTTACCAAAGCATTCAACCTTATCTACCTTGTCCTTTCGAACGCTGACGCCTCACTCGCTCGAAGCCTCATGAGAATCTGCGAATACGTAGAACTAATACCCCATCCCTTCAACGACTTCATCAGCATAACCCCATCATCTAGTAACTTGCCCCGTCCCTCAGCACAGAGCAGGTTCCCGATGCCCGGCAGCTTGACTCGGCTCCACCCAATACCAATCCAACTATTGTTGTCCATGCCCTCCAGTGGCTTCGGCCCCAGTACCACAGCCGGCGCCGGCCGCGGATACAAGAACCCTTCCTGAGAGCGCTCAGACAGTGCAGAGTAGAGCCAGAGAACCAGCACGGCTCTGAGAAGGCTTACAGGTGTGCCAAAGTGTGTACAGTGACTTGATCGTACGACATGGAGTATCCTCGCTGCATAGAAGCACCCCAGTCTCCCTTGACTTGAGGAACTCTTCCACCGCTCTCCGATCTGCGCCCACTCTGCATCGTCCACTTTGCCGTAGATGCACCGCACAACAGTGGGAAGCAAGTTTGCAGTGGGCGTATTGTGGGTCATTAATGCGCTCAGGGCCATGATCTGGTGGGTTGTCGCAGCCTTCACCTCATCTATGGACTGCTCAATCTGCTCGTTCTCGGTCAAGGTCAAGAGCTCGTTGAGGACGTTTGCTGCTAATAGCTTATCATGATAGGAAAAGCCCGGTACGCCAAACTGGCTTGAGCTCTGGTCTTTTATGACGTCTGACAGATGCTGGAGCATAACCTGCTTGCCAAGCGTGTTGGTCTTTGACCAGACAGATTTCCAGGTGTCGTCGGCGACAACTCTCTCCATGGTTGGGAGCCCACCAGAGCCATTATTTTCTACACAATCAGAATTTCTTCAAAGGAAGAGAAGCTTGCAGAAAACTTACCGAGCATAGAAGGGAAACTTGCCCAGTTTTGGGCAGTTGAAGCACCCCAACGATCATCCGGCTGTGGCAAGGAGATTTGCAGCTCAGACAGTCTCATCAAACGACTGAGGTCAAAGTGGGCATCAAAGGCCGAATCAATAAGCTGCGGTCCTGTTAGCAATGGCATATCGAGAGGTAGGCCAACTCGAACTAACCCAGACTGCGAATCCCGCTCTCCTTCGTTCTTCATCAAGAAGCCAGATCTGCCACTTTTGCGTCCGCGGAAGCTGCAGCTGGGCAAACTTTTCCATGGGAAACATATTTGTAAACAACCTCTTTCGTCTTCCAAGAGTTACAGGCAGAGCCTGCAAGAACTCGGCGATCTCAAGAGATCTTCGCTCGCCGCCGTACATGATGCCGATGTGGTTGAGGAGAATGGTCTGCGCCATCCAGAGCTCTCTGCCGTTGGAGTTTTGGTTCTCGCACTGGAACTAGGTCAGTATGATCGTGGACTCGAGTATTGTGTTGGCACTTACCATTATAGCAGATTGTCGACGGCTAAATTCGTGCATCGCCCTGGAGCACTCATGCGCCCCCTTAATGCCGGAGAAATGAGCACCGAGAGCAGCCACCGTGAAGATAAGCAGCCAGTGTCTTTTTGACGCAGAAAATGTTGACTTGTGCAGAATCGGCAGCACCGGGTGGAAGAACTCAAAATACAGTTGTACCCAAGCATTCAGCACCGGAGCAGGCGGAATGGCTATGTGTCTGAACCGAGGATAGCTGGCGCTGTTCTGCATGTCCAGAGCTGCTTGAGCCGCCTTTTTACTAACTTCTTCAGGGACCTCGTCTACGTGAGCGAGATTCTCCTGGTCGATTTCCTCTGCCGTCAGATGGGACAGATCGGGGAATGCGAGTTGGGCGTCAACTTCGATATTGATAGGATGGTACTGTCTCGGTTCGACGGCGTCTCTGTCAATGGCTGGCGAGTGACTGCGGCTGTAGAGCTCTGCCACGGCTGATTGATCGATCATGGAGGTAGGAGTTGGGTTTGCCAGAACAGTTGGCTGCTGCATCCTAAGTCCTGCTTGATCGAGCCAGAGTTCGTTGATGGCGCCTATGGAGGGCTCATTTTGAAGGAAGAATGGTGTGAATTCTTGCTCAGTGCCATAGTTGAGCCAACTTGTCGGTTCAAAGGCATCCCCAAAAAGCAGCGAGGGTGTGGGCATGTTCTTTGTCGGATCAAAGTCGAGAAACATGTCATTTCCCCCAAATGGCATATCCGGTTGAGCCATGGTATTCACAGGATACTCGGGCGCTGAATCTGTCGTCATTTCGAGAAGCGGATCGATAGGCTGGACTTCAATGGTGAGATCGTCGGCCTTGGGCGGCTCAGCGAACTGCGCTTGAGCAGGCGAGACGTGCATTTCCGACTGCGTTATCTCATACGAATTATCGTGAACAGTCGCGGGCGGTGATAGCGGCGAGTGAGTGGCAATTGAGGTGGCGGCATTCGAATTGGTATTGTGGTTTCTGTGCCGCTTGGCCATTGTCTTGTCTGAGCCGGCCTCTGACATCTTGCGCTTCGCAGAGGGCTCGTAGTAGCACTCATTATCCTGGCGTCGGCATCGTTGACACGGTCGCTCTCCATCACACCTCACTTTGGAGGCGCTGCAGGGTTTGCAGGCCTGAGACACGCGACGGCGGTCATTCTGGCGGTCACGGTTGTCCTGGCGGTCTGCACTCAGATGAAGGGCTGTATGGTGACGAGCAAGCGAGTCCCTCGAAGGTCTTGTCAGTATAAGGCAAAGAAGAAGTCAAGTTCAACTCACACTCGGCCGAAGCTTTGCCCGCATTCAGAACATGAGAATGGTTTCTCCTTTGTGTGAGTGCGTAGATGGCGTTGGTAGTGTTCCCTGCGCTGAAACGGCAGATTGCACGTCTCGCACAAGAAGTCTGCCTGTGAAGTTCGTGGGGTCATTCTTAGCAACAGAGAGGGTTATGCGCGAGAGTTTGCTTTGGAGTAAGAAGACTCGGTACAAGAGCTGCTATGTCCCTTTCTCAGCTTCAACATCCGGCAAGCCGTTGCAACGATAGAATCACCAGCGGAACTCGGCTTGACGCGCACGAGTTTACCCATCCCTCCTCCTTGTCCGCTGCCTCTCTACCCCGCCTTTCTTTCTCCGCGAACCCCGTGTGGAGTGCAGCCATTACCCCGGAATGTGGGCAACGCCACGGGGTCGAGATCGTCAATAGAGTTTCCGCTATTGGGTGGCTTCATCCAGAAGACGGGGAGGATGGACGCTGTTCATTGAGGTGTTGGATGGTCGAAATGATGGCTGTTGCTAGAGCAGGCCTTACAAGTACTCGGGCGCTTTTCTGCGTCCATCCTGACGTTTTCCTGCCCTCGTACACACTGTCAAGATGTCTTTCTTGAAGAGAGACACTCACAGCTGACCAAACCATTCGTTCCCTGCAGCAATCGGCTAAGTCCATATGTAGTAAGTCAAATTGCTAACACCCATGCTCGAAAATGCGACAACTTCCGAGACGCGGGCGACTCGGGGAGTTGCCAAGTCCCGAGACTAGCCATCCTCGGCGTTCGGAAGCCATTCCGAGCATTCGGCGCTCGCTTCTCCAGATGATGGGATCTCATGACTACATCGATCTTGGCAGATCTATCAATAGGAAAGAAATATGCCTGCAAGTTGAGTTTCCCGATCCGGGAATTGGCAGATTGAGCCTTGAACGGCATTTTCACATCAGCGTTTTCCCCAGGTTAGGTCTTAGCCACCCAGCCGTGACAGCCAAGACGTGACCAAGGAGCAACTGAAGTGTTGGCATGCATTGCCAGGGTTCTTATTTGTCGGTGTCCCCTTGAACGGTTGGCATTTTTAAGTCCAAATCGAAGATCCAGACTTTGGTCAATACTTACCCCCTCCACCATCGAGAAAGGGCGTTTCTCCTGACCGGCCAGCGCCTTCATTCGACTGGAACGGATATTAGAGAACACCAAAAAGCCACAATAAAACGCTTTCATTCAGTCCTGCCGCCAAGCATCGCTTCCCTCAAGATGGCCTCTTGAAGTGCGGCTTCAGCCCTGACCAGCTATGTTCACTATACTCAGCCTGAACCTTCTGACATGTCTTCAATCCCCACTCCGTAAGACCCAACATCAAGCTACTCTCAAACATGAACGCCATGCTCCCCTCTCCAATTTTCTGTGGCTTCAGCTCTGCATTGCTCGCCCTCTCAAAGCTGTCGGCATCAGGTCCATGAGCAGACATGACATTGTGAAGACTGGCACCAGCTGGTTGGAAGCCTCCACCAGTCTTGGCGTCGTATTCGCCGCAGATGAGGCCCATGAACTCAGACATAGTGTTGCGGTGGTACCATGGGGGCCTGAATGTGTCTTCTTGTACTAGCCAGCGTGGAGGAAAGATGACAAAGTCTGCTACGGCAGTGCCGGGATGATCGGATGGACCGGTCAAGACGGTGTAGATGGATGGGTCAGGGTGGTCAAAGGAAATGCTTCCGATGACAGAGAAGCGGCCCAGGTCATACTTGTACGGGTAAACTATCTTGTGGTCAGTTTTTCCCTCTCAGCCGGGGTTCGTTTCCAAGTCACTTACAACTACGAATGTGTTAGCTCTGGGTCACATAGAAGTTTCATCACAGGGGATAACTCACTTTCCATGCCACGCCACCACATCAAACGGTGTATGGCCCTGCTTAGCCACATACAGCTGACTGTTGTACTTGTTGATGATGGTCCAAGTCGTGTTAGTGTCTTCGTCAAACGCCGCTGTGGGAATCTGAAAGTCCCTTGGGTTCGCCAGACAGTTGGATCCAATTGGGCCCAGCTCTGGCAGGGTAAAATGTCCTTGATACAACTCAAGGATATACCCTCTCACAGGGCCTGCAGGCAACGTCACGCGGTACTTGATACCACGAGGAAGGATCGCAATCTCGTTAGGACGAACAAGCAGCCGGCCTAGCTCAGTTTGGATATCCAACACACCGTGCTGCGCTACCACGAGCATCTCTCCGTCGGAAGAGTACATAGCTGTGTTTGCGTCCATGTCACGTCCAGCAGCAAAGATGTAGATACCCAAACCAACCTTGATAGTAGGATCCCCAGCGCCAGAGACGAGCTTCAAGCCTCGAACCCAGTCGACCTGGTCATCAATCTCAAAGGGATCCCATCGCAGCTGGTTTGGCACAAAGTCCAGTTTGCCGTTGATCAGTGGCTCAGAGACTTTGTCAAAGCGCTCAAAAGACGAGTGCGCAGCTGAAGGGAGAATTCTGTATAGCCATGACTGTTGGTTCTCATGTCGAGGAGCCGTAAAGGCGGTTCCAGACAGCTTCTCAGCGTACAGGCCATAGGGTGGCTTCTGGGGAGAGTTGGCGCCGATTGGCAACGCACCCTTGATGGCTTCAGATCTAGTGGTAGTCTAATTAGTAGCCGCTAAGCATCATTCAAAGGGTATAACTTACTCGTGAAAAGACCTGAAGCCGTTGAGGTACGTGTACTTCTCGGGGGTTACAAAGTTGGTCACAGGCATGTTGAGCTAGGGATGACGGAGTCGCTCTGATCACGGTGTTGTCGATAACAGCCCCAAAACATGCTTCAAAGCTAGCGATCTTATAATACTCAGATCTTCATCTGATCACTCGTTCATTGTCGTTATCCGTTCCCCATATCCGCAAGTTTCCGCTTCCCCGCCTTGTCATGCAGGTCTGCGACATTGTGAACTCGGAATGCTCGGAACTTTGTTTGACGCAATCCAACTCGGAACACAAACCGACGAGCATTTCTCATCACATCTATCTTGAAGAACATTTATTGAGGAATAAACAAATGATCATATCCCTTCTCGTTCAAAATCCCACGGCTGCCCGTTGTTGATTGAACCCATCCTCTTTCACCCATCCCTTACATCTCCAATTTCTCCCTACCTCCCTCAATATGACTTCTTGGTTACCCATTCCTCTGGGAAGTCACTTTTCTCTGGCCAATATTCCCTTTGGAATTATTTCAACAGTCAGTAAGCCAATCAGACGCCCAGCTATCGCTATTGGCAACCATGTCCTTGATCTGTCTGTCTTTGCCAGCCAAGGCGGCTTCGCCAAGCTTGTCGATCTCCCCAAGGACAAGCTCAGCGTCTTTTCTCAGTCAACACTGAATGACTTTGCCAGCCTGGGTAGACCCCTACACAAGGCTACCCGAAGCTATCTCAGAGATGTTTTCCGCCAGGACACGTCTTTCCCAGAACTCCTCAAGGACAACGAAGCCCTGAAGAAGGAGGCTTTGATCCCACTTTCTGAGGTCGAAACGCATCTTCCTCTTAGGATTGGCGACTACACAGATTTCTTTGCTGGCCGCAACCACGCTCAAACTGTAGGCGCCTTATTCCGAGGCCCTGCCAACGCGCTGCAGCCAAACTACAACCACCTTCCGGTTGCCTATCATGGACGCGCCAGCTCCGTCGTTGTGTCAGGCACTCCGCTCCATCGGCCTTGGGGACAAGTTCTTCCCAACCCGAAGGCGACAGAGCCAGTCTTTCAGCCATGCAACAGACTGGATATCGAGTTGGAGCTCGGCATGTTTGTATGTAAAGGCAATGACCTGGGAGCTCCAATCCCCGTTGATGCTGCCGAGGAGTATATCTTTGGCTATGTGTTGATGAACGACTGGAGCGCCCGAGATATTCAGCAGTGGGAATATGTACCGCTGGGCCCGTTCAACGCAAAGAACTTTGGCACGACCATTAGCCCATGGGTGGTTCTCGCAGATGCGTTGGAGCCTCACAAGACAGCTGGTCTTGTCAATGAGGTTGACCTGCAACAATACCTGCGAGAGAAGCGACAGGACAACATTGTCGACATCAACTTGGAAGTATCTCTAACCAGTAAGTCAACACCACCTCTATCGACAATAGTAGGAGCAGAGTTAACATAACTACAGCCGCCAAGGGTAACACAACAACCATCACCCGGACAAGCTCCAAGAACCTCCTGTGGTCTTGGCCTCAGATGCTCGCCCACCATTCAATCTCTGGCTGCAACATGCGAACAGGAGACCTTCTAGGCTCTGGTACCGTGTCTGGGCTAGACGCCGGAACACAGGGCAGTCTGCTTGAGCAGACTCAGGGTGGCAAGGCTGCGGTTCAGCTGGAGAACGGCGAGGAACGAAAGTTTATCCAGGACGGTGACACTATTACTATCAAGGGATGGGCTGGAGAGGCCGAGGATGGTTTGATTGGATTTGGGGAATGCTCTGGTACGATTCTATCGGCTGTCCAACGCGGTTAGAGCGAAATGAATGGAATGATATAGAACAATGAGACTTCAATAGACTTCAAATTCCATGGCTAAAACGCGACTCTCTGGCGCATAGGACGTGAGACTCTTCGTATTCCGGGCCCAGGACTACATACGAAAATTTCTGGAGCTCCCAGGTGACTTGTGCTACCACTGTAATTATTTCTTGCATGGCAATGCTAATTGTATGGTCAACAGCTGGGTAAAAGACAGAAGACAGAAAGTCAATGAAAACCTGTCTGATCAACATGTAAAAAATCAAGACCTTGATCAATTGGTTGAGTTGAGGGACCCGAGTCCGCATTCAATGCTATTCGTTGATTCTCGAGTCATGCACACTTATGCGCGGAATCGGCTGTTGGGATTCCGAGTCCGTTGATCCTAAAACTGGGTACATGCAGAGGGGATGCAGATTATTCCGAACTTGATCTGTAGGGTTTATTTAAATGCCGATTCCTTCTTACTCTGACCCCTACAATTCAAGTCATTCTTTCACACATTATCAACCATGGCAGGACAAATCACACGTGTCACCTTGTTCAAGATCCCCAAGGAGGAAGACCAGCAACGGCTGCTGGATCTCTACAAAGAGATGCCGCAAAAGGCAACGAAGGTTCGTGATCCCATTTCACACATCGAACCGTTCTCTAATCAAGGGCACAAGTAGAATGGGAAGCCATACATCGTTTCAGTCAAGGCTGGAAAGGCAGCGCCTGATCAACGCGCCCAGGGCTTCACCGTCGTTGCCTTGTCCACCTTTAGCTCTATAGATGACTTCAACTACTACGACACGGAGTGCGCTGCTCATGGGGACCTAAAGCAGTTTGCCAAGACGGTCAATCAAGGAGTTGCCATGGTGTTCTTTGAGAATGTGGTCGTGTAGAAAGGTTGATGATACAAATTAATGAGTCATGACAACGCATGAGTTGCAATCGAGACAACAAGATAACTTCATATCAAGCCCTGAAATCTCCGTGATATCTCTTCGCCTTCTTCCTCTGCAATCGTAATCTCCTGCCCTTCAGGATACTGGCCCGTCATGGGTTGAAACAGCGGCTGCCCCTGTCCAAGCGCGTCAAAGAGACTCAGTAGATCGTCCCTCATCTGATACATATCCGGGACGGAATGGTTGATATCGGTATCAGGAAGCATCATCTCCCCCAAAGGAAAGTCAACGTGATCGTGAACCGGCAAGTGGACATGCTCCTGGAACTCCTCACCGTTGACGTCTTGAGATTCAAGCTCCTTGTCTCCCGCTTGTGACTCGCTCGTTTGGTCTTCCCCCAAATGAGGTTTCGCCAGGCTTCTCATACGCGGTATCAGGCCACGAATGGATTTCCATAGTCTGCGGCTGATGATGCTGTGCCGAGAGAGGCCTCTTACTAGGTCCGCTCCGTCAAGGAAGGTCTTTCGGCAAGGGCCAGCAAACGTCTCAGGGGCGTGACAAACAGCAAGGAATAACACCGCCAAGGCACTGAGCAGGAAGTTGTTGAAAGCGTTCTGCTGCCGCGAGTAGATATCCGACGTATTGTGAAGGTGGACAAGGACCTGTATGGAGTCCTGGGCGATGTCGGCAACCAACCACGCAATGCGAGGACTAGCAGCAATACTCGCCGCACTCATCAGGTGGTGTCGGTAGATCAAGATCCTCACGTAGTTCCCACGGAGGTACAACAGGGCGCGAAGCCGATGTAGTACTTGGGGCTGTGAGCGCGGTGCCAGGCCAAGACGGGGATGCCGCAGCTGGAGATGAGGAGGAATAGTCTCCAGCCAGTCTTGAGCGCATTGATCAAGAGCTGTTGCAGTATCATCGGGAATAGTCTGTGAGGCAGATCCAAAGGGCGGGATGGCATCCCAGAGTTTGGAGCAGAGCTCAGAATAGCCGACCATGCACCTGAGATATGAATACTCATCGTCCTGAGACAAACCAGTTAGTTGACCTTTGCTATATCTGGTTGAACAGGGGGACTCACTGGCTTGGGAAGCTCAGGATCGATATCCTTGTCCACAAGAGCAAAAGACAAGCTGTTGCCAAAGCTCCATCGCCGATCAAGCACGTAAACGCACCAAAAGACGCGGGTTGCAAGACGACGACAATCAGGGTCCTTGAAATTGTCGAGAAGACTTCTCTTTCGGTGAAGGCCCATCTCTATGGCTTCACGTGCAGCAATGCCAACGAGGCGCCAAGATATCAGCTCCTCGTCGCAATGGAAGTGGTAGATGCTCTGTGCATGTCAGTAATACAGCCTTGTTTGGGGATTAGTCGACTTACCAGCATACAAAGCAGTTGAATCTCTTTCAGATCAACCTCAGGGTATAGCATGCATGAGACGGTCCCCTCGACAGAATCGATGATAGCGGCGCTCAGGTCAGTTTTTTCATGCTCCTCCAGCACCATGCCAGTAGCGACGGCAATCTTGACAATATCAATATCCTTCCTAGACAGACCCTTCATCGGTGTCTCTCCTTTCGGGGCGGTATACTCGGGAGCGTTACCGCTGCGAATGGCGTCAAGGATCTCCTGTGACCGAACGACATACTCGCTAATGTCGATGATGGGATGGACTGACTCGACTTCCTCCTGGAAGACGATGAGGAACCTACTGATCTCGCTGGCAGTGCATTGATCCCAGTAACCCAAGTCGGTGATTATCTTGGCGGCAGCTGTTGACTCTATAGGAGATTGCGCACCGCTTGGAGGAAATGACTCATAAGTTGGTATGCCCATACGGTTCAAAGACCGTTCTCCAACAAGAATACCAAAGGCAGACCGTGTAGGTCCGACAAACTGAGGTTGCTTGGGTACATCGCCACGATAAGTGCTGAGAGGCGACTGGATATGGATAGTCTCGCGAGAATGCGACGACACGGTATGTGCCTCTTGAGGCTGGTCCTTGAGCTCTCTCACGACGCCTACAAGGTCGGCAACCTGCTGGCGAAGTTGATACAACTCTTGAGTAAGGCCTTGTAGATGCTGGCTCCTATTCCCTGTCAGCTGCAACAACTACCGAGTCAACCGGGGCCACTCACTGCTCAAGCTTAGCATCCTTGGGAGGCTGATTGGCAGCCGCCGCAAAGACACAGGTCAACCCACCAGCAATACACCTCTCGCAATTGGAATCACCCGAAGGAATGCACTTGAGCTTCCGCTTCTTGCATTCATCGCTGCACAATGGCGTCAATATCGTCGATAACCGTACGATGCTTCTGACACTCACCATGCCATGGACGTGTATTTTCCCGCTTGGCGCGTCGGGCTGCCGACCCATCTGCCGGAGCCTCAGAGCCGGTAGGATTCCGCTTGCGCGGCTTGGAAGCCGACTCGGCCGCAGGGGCGACAGTCTCAGCCTCGATTTCCATTGCCTCTCTTCTGTGTCGTCGAGTTCCGAGATGAAAGCAAGAGAGGGGAGGGGCTGCCTGGGGGTTATGGCCAGTGGCCGGGACCTCACTCGGAAATGTTCCGCAGTTCCGAGCAACACTAGTCGGGGCCTCGGATGTGGTCGATCCCCCGCATCAACCGAAGGGCAATTGAAGCCAGACAAAGTAACTTTGAGGTGCGGAGAGTCATGGCTACTCGCGGATATGCAATGACATGCTTCCGGGCCTTGTGTGGTATATAGAGAGTCCTCTCTGAGGATGAGTAAATCTGACAATCAAGCCTTCTTGGACAACAACGCCTGCAAACATGACCATCGCCAACCTCCTCGTGTCTCTAAACGACAAGGTCCAAGAGAACAAGGGCCAGTCTGTTCTTCTAACTCTTGTCATTGCTCCATTGATATACCTCTTTATCAACGAACTCGTCCGACACAATGCACGCATCAGCAATCTCCAAGGACCCTCCGGGCTTCCGTTGATCGGGAATATCTGGGATATTCATATCAACGCTGCTGAAAAGTATCGCGAATGGTCTAGAAAGTATGGCAAGGTGTATCAGATCCAGCTTGGCAATATCCCCATTGTCGTTGTCAACTCGGCCAGCGCTGCTAGGACCATTTTTGGAGCCAACGCCCAAGCCCTAAGTTCACGTCCCGAGTTCTATACTTTCCACAAGGTAGGTGCACAATATCATACTCTATAAGCCGACTACTAATTCATTGTCAGGTCCTCTCTGACACGGCTGGAACCACAATAGGCACGTCTCCCTACAGCGACTCTCTCAAGCGTCGTCGCAAGGGCGCTGCTTCTGCCCTCAACCGACCATCTGTGGCCACTTACGTCGATCACCTCGATATCGAGACTCGAGACTTTATCAAGGAGCTCTACAACTATGGAGAGGCTGGCAAGGTCCCCGTCGACCCAATGCCCATGATCCAGCGCCTCTCGCTCTCCCTCGCTTTGACACTCAACTGGGGCATTCGACTCAAGAGCCAGGAGGATGACCTTTTCAATGAGATCACCCACGTCGAGGAAGAGATCAGCCGCTTCAGATCTACAACTGGAAACCTGCAAGACTACATCCCTCTCCTCCGTCTGAACCCCCTCAACTTGTCATCCTCCAAGGCTCGCTCCATGCGTGACAGACGCGACAAGTACCTTGGAGATCTCAACCGCGGCCTCGATGAGCGAATCGCCAACGGGACTTACAAGCCATGCATCCAAGCCAACGTCATCATGGACAAGGAGGCCAAGCTCAACAAGGACGAACTCACATCCATCAGTTTGACCATGCTCTCTGGCGGCCTCGACACCATTACCACGCAGGTGGCCTGGTCCATCGCCTACTTTTCCCAGCACCCTGAAATCCAAGAGAAGGCCAAGGCGGAGATTGAAAAGTTCTATGCAACCAACCAGCCCATGTGTGATGAGGATGATGATCAGAAGTGCCAGTACATCGTTGCCCTCGTGCGAGAGTCTCTGCGATACTTTACCGTGCTTCGACTTGCTCTGCCTCGCGCCTCTATCAAGGACGTTGTCTACAACGGAGTAACCATTCCCAAGGGAACTGTTGTCTTTTTGAACGCCTGGGCTTGCAACATGGGTAAGTAACCAATCATCAATACGTAATACTTATAGCTAACACCTCCAAGACGAACAAGTCTGGACCGATCCCGAGGTCTTCCGACCAGAGCGCTGGCTGGAGCAACCTGATGCCCCCTTGTTCACATACGGTGTTGGTTATCGCATGTGTGCTGGATCCCTGCTTGCCAACCGAGAGCTCTATCTCTTGTACATGAGACTTCTCAACAGCTTCAAGATTGAGAAGCACGATGACATCGACTGCGATCCCATCACAGGCAACTTGGATCCTACAAGTCTGGTAGCTATGCCTCGCCGTTACAAGGCCGTTTTCACGCCCCGGGACCCCAAGGCCTTGAAGGCAGCTTTGGCGCAGCAGGTTGAGTAAAGGACATGGAATGCATATTTTGGGGATAGCTTGTTGCTGCTTTAGTGTCCAGTGCTGTCATTATGTTCTTTGCTTTTGTGCATGGCACTCTCTTGCGAGAACAGTGGAAGGGTAACCAACACCAACGACGGCAATGCATATCTTAAGGGGATGGAAGGTGTAGGATAGTATACGATTGAGGTGGTCGAGACCACACTGATGCTATACGCCGATGACTGAATGTCTGCATTTACATATAATAACACAAACATATAGAATGCATAAACGCGCGCCAAATGCTATGATAAAAACTTGCCCTTTCAATCCTCCTTCTGTTCAGGCTTCTTACCCCAGATAACATAGACCGGAATGTAGAGGTGGATGGTTGGGTCGTTGAACTGCTTGCGCACTTTGGCGATGAGCACCTGGATCTCCTCGTCACTCCAGCCGAGGACTCGGGAGAAGACGGCAGGCGTATATGACTCGGCGCCTTGGATTTGCTGGATGAGTTGGTACTTGCCGAGTTCCTTGAGCTTGGGGTCCTTGGGCCAGCCGCCGATGGGTAGCTAGGGGGTATATCAGTACCTGAATCCGCCACTGTGGATAGGGGAAATAATTTCAAGTCACAAACCTTGAGAATCTCCTGCTGAACGTCCTGGAATCCAGCCTCCTCCAACTTCTTCTTCCACGTAGGAGCACCATCTATAGGCTTTCCAAACTTTTCAATTCCCGCGACCAGTTGGCTGCACCAGGAGTGAACATCCGCAGCCTTCTTGGCAGTGTCGTCGTCAGAGAGGAAACGCGTATAAGCTGCCTGCAGCTCAAAGTAACCGCCGGGGTTCAGATGCTTAAAAGCCTGGGCAAAGAGCTTGTCGTCGTCGGCGATGCAGCCCTCGAGCTCACGGCCGTGGATGAAGTCAAAGGGTCTCGAGTAGGGCCATTCGGCTTCAAAGTCGTCGACCTCGAAGAGACAGTTAGGAGGGGTCCTGTAGTCAGGTAAGTTGAGAACTAGACCCTCAAGTGTGAGGGTGTCCATACCATCCAGGCTGAATAGGGCTCAGGTCGGTTCCAATAACTTCCGCGCCAGGGTTTTCACTATCAACCGTCAGATATGCTTGGTCGGCTGCCAGATATCACATCATACTCTGCAAAGTCCATAGCCCAAACTCCAGTACCAGTGCCCAGATCAAGCACGCGTTGAGGGTCCTTGACAGGAGAACGGTGGAGTTCACCTCCGAGAGCCAGGTTGTAGATGTGATGCAACAGGTCCATTCGATCTTGCTCCTCCTCGTCATTGGGCTGTCATGTCTCAGCCTTGTTTCCGTGGAGTGCCGAGTAGATACGTACCATTAGGTAGGAACCTTCCCGGAAAGCATGGTATCGGCGGCCATTCTATTGTGGGATTAGTCTTTGTTGGATCAATGGTCCCATGTTTCACGAGCCTCGTATCTACAAACCCGGCCTGTCAGTAACAATTTCAACATCAAAATCCCCATGTCGCGTACTTGTAGTTAAGAACACTCGAAGCTAGGGACGTCTTGAAGCTCCCTGAGCCTGCTCTATCAAAACGGTCAGACCTGTACTACTACGCAAGACGCGTCAAGACATACGAGGAGGCGTAAACGGAATCATCGTCACGTCGGGCGTCCTAGGCACGTCAAAACGAATCCCATTCCTCTGTCGACATCAATGCTTACGTCCGCCTGCAGAGGGTTCTCAGCGAGGGCCTGCTGCAACTCGGTCGTCTGTTCGTCTTCCGGACACATGGTTGGAGGAAATAGGTACGTGATGGATGTTGGTTGAGAGGAGCAAGTTGGGGGAATACCAGCGGGAATTTGACTCTCTCGGTATGTGGGTGCCATTTTTTCTCCCCGCTTCTGTCATCTGACCCAAAATTTCACTCTGGCCATATTACATAACGCGTCAGGTCATGAACGATTTGGCGACGAGGGCCAACGGGCATGGGATGCTAGGCCAATGAGCTGGTGAGACGAGCAAGCCTTCGAACCGAGACATGGGTTATCACAGCATTCCTACGTGGATATTATGGGTCTCTTCAGTTGGTTCCCTCGGGCCGCTTCGATGGTTCTTGCGCTAAACCGTTCCCGCCTGCTAGACTGGCTCTAGCGGTGATCCTTGGCGCGTTAGGTTCTGGCTACCACGTCCTTATCGCGAGGTTACGAGCTTGTTGGCGTTGGACCTTGATGCTCTTGATGTCTATAAAGAGGTACAACATGTAGAATAGCCACTGATCAAGTCCAACTTGCCCTTCAACCCCATTCCCACTCCAAGGGAACCTCTAACTGCCCACCCCTGTCTTCCACTAGCCCCCCATGGCTGCATATTTCGCGTTCTTGGGTGAGCCACCAACAAAGTCGCCCAACCAACCCCGCCCCATTCCCGAGCTCCGCGGGCTGGGCGCATCAGGCAAAAGCCAACGGTGGAGGGTGTGATCGCTGCAGACCAGGGAACAGAATCCAGTTGTCTGTAGCGTTGCGACCCTGACGACCGTTACTCGCTTGGGCTAATGATTGGCTGACGGAAGAAAAGCGCGTCAAAGGCATCTGGAAGCGCATGGTCCAGGGTTGCGCAGACTGTGTTGGGAGGTGTCTCACGCTTCGCAGCGGGGTGTGTAGGGGTCAACCATGGTAATGGTGTCTGCATGATTCTGACATGAACCACGATGACGGTGTTAGTGGTCTGCTCGGATAATTACAGCAGCTGGCAGTTCTGACAATCGCAGTTTGGGGGCCAAACAGAGTCAAAATGTGGCCGCAAGGTTCAAAGTCCGACGCCACCGATCTCGTTGTTTGAGGGCTCGGCCAATAGCGAGGTTATCCACAAACAAGCGAGCGAGCTAACGGCATGTCAAGCCTGAACATTTCTTCATACACCTGCATACTCCCAGCCTCAGGTACCAGCGAAACCCATCTAGGCTGACCCTGAATCTAGGGCAATACCAGGAAAGACACAAAAAGTCTGGAACCACGAAGGACAAGATGTATCATCGCCGCGTCCATCGCAGTGGCGCATGGAAGGGTCATGTGCTCAGCATGTGTAGGTAAGCTGATTCGTAGGCCAGACGCCCGATGAGTTGTGCTGGCTGCTTACCTGTCAGCGACGAGCAAGTTTCTGAGCAGAGTTCTTCCTATGTCTGTCCGCTCAAAGATAAAACACCCTTTTGGTTACTTCAATTGATCGATAACTGTCTAGCAAAGGCCATGTGCAACAGCGAATAGGATAGTGGGAGTCATACTCGCTCCCTGTGGAACACATGGTTGGCCGGCGGCCGCTACTGCAAAGCTGCGGCGTGGGATCGATCGTGCAATTCAAACTTACATAGTGGCCGAAACAGGTTAACAGCTTGTTCTTTCCCTTGTCAAGTATGAAACCACTTGCTGGAATGTTCTATCCAGCTGCCCAACCCCTCACGACGAGGGTGAGAGGGACGGAACTAACTAACCTAGACTCCAACTGTCGATGTCTAGCTAATGGATGGCCGATTGGCTCAGCGTGCAAGTTAGATCCGGACGTTTCAGTTGTTTAAATTTGTGGATGAACTTCTCTTTTCGATGTTTCATGCATCAAACTAACGTCCGCCGCTCGCCGTACTCACCACCTAGTGTTGGTCCTATGTTCCACGGCGCTAGGTAGTGCGTATATCCATATTACCCAATCGTCGGTTTCCAGTCAGCAGAAAAACCTCTCCATACTAAAATCAGATGGGTTCAGTCGCCACAGACGTCCGACAAGGCTCCTCGCGGTGCAACGGAACGAGGCTTACGGCCAGCAAGAAACCCTCATCAGGTCGCCCTAGTCTGTCAGGGATGGGGGACTTTTTGTCAGGGCTGCGCATTGTTGTACGGAAAGCACCCAGGACACATACAAATACTTCTTCTATAACTCTAAAACAAATCTTCCAGCTCTTTGGTGTTCAGATATTGGCATGACCGCCCTCGAGGTAGTTGTTCCGTGTGATATCTTTATTAGACGTTGATGCTAGGCACCTTGCTACCCCTGAGGTGAACAAAAGATCTAAGCATCACTCCAACTAGTACCCAAAAATCGGAACGCTACTGCTTAGGCCTATCGGGATACTAGCATCAGGATTCATTATTGAGACACTCACATCCAAAGCGAATGACACATTTGTATAGTAACTAGAAGGTCTACTGGAATGCCACATAACCAAGGAGAGAACTTCTTTGCGCTGACATTGACACACACAAATATTCCGCCTTGAGAAATATTTCATATTCAGGCTGATAGGGAACTTATGCTAGAGTCAGGTCTAATAGTTGTCAATATTCTTCCAATGCTCATAGATTCTGCTCCTAGAAAGGACTCTCGGGCTGAACATTAAAGAACCGATTTTTTTTATCATAGTTGCGATATGAAGCCCAGATGTCGTAAAGCATTATAACAGCCTTGGGTGAATGATGAATCTCCCATGTCGCTACGCTTTTCTATGAGTCCAAACATTTAGCAGTGAAAATCCCAAACCTGATTCAAGATAGTGTACAGAAGCCACCCGGGATTATTTTTCGGTGGTTTTTTTCTTTCTTTTCTCTCTCCTATGTCTACGTATGATCCTATCATCCCGCAAAACGGTCTCAGTCGGTGAGGAAGGAAAAGTTCGGCGAATTTGTCGGTAAGTGGAAGTCGAGGCTACCATGTGGCGTTGAGCAAAAAGTAAGAGTAACTCCGCGGCTAATACAGCTTCGCAGCCTGGCTTTTGCAACTGTTTCTTGAAGTTTTACATCTTGCATAAAGATGAATCCCCTTGGATTCCATCGTCCAAGTTCTCGATGCTCGGTCTTTGATAGCCCGTGCCCACTCATTCTCGGTGATTTCGGTTGAGCACAGACCGAGATTCGACGTTGCAAAGGAGAGAGTGACGGCCAATTTCCTTCCCACGAGAAAATTAAAGGTAAGATTAAGTACGTACAAGGTAAAAAAACACTATAATGTCTCTTGATGAAATATTACTCTGATAGAATCCTCACGACACAGGCTGACCAAGTGCCGTTCCTGAGATCCCCCAATGTTGCCATTCGCGGATAATCTCGACGATCAGACAACCCCAGAGCCAAGCACACCTTGTCCCATTTCAGACCTCAAGCCGAGGTAGATCCTTATGCGCGCCAAACAGACCCCAGCCGCTGAGGTGATGCCCTCACCGCATCTGCCACCCGGAACTCAAACCCACTGTGGGGGATCCTCGACAAAACCTTGGAAGACGAGATTTTTACCCCACGGTTTTCTTGACAGCTTGCGGGGTCGTGGGGTAGGTCAGGTATAATAAGGTTATGGGCGTGCGGACTTGGAGAATTCTCATGTGTTGCTCTGTCACTTTGCTACTCGTGTCATGATGTGGTCAGGCGTGTATCGCCTTCAGGGCTTGCTTCTCTGTATCTCGCTCTTGGTCTCAGTGGTTGAGTCTATAACCGTTCATGCAAATGGAGTCAGATATGTAGGCGTCCAGAATTACACGTCCAGGTAAGCGTCTCATCACCATCATCAAAGGCTGCCTTGACTAAGATTTCTCTATAGGATCAACACCTTTTGGGGTATCAGATATGCTGAGCCTCCCGTCAAGGAGTTGAGATGGAGGGAGCCAGTCCCCTTCAATACTAGGTGGCGAGGTGTCAGGCACGTCAGGGCGACAGAACCTCCCCCGGCTTGCTGGCAGAGCACGCCCGCCTGGCGCCCCGATGTACAGTCTGATCTCTGGCAGGATGAAGACTGCCTGCGACTTAACATCCAGACACCGATGGATCCAGCACCTCACCGGCTACCTGTGTTGGTCATGATCCATGGCGGAGGTGAGTTCCCTCTTCGGCTTGGATCTACACGATGCTAACATTTCCGAGGCTACCTGGCCGGAAGTACGCAGTTTACAACAGGAGACAGCCTGGTCCACCAGTCCAACGGGTCCGTGATCTATGTGTCTGTTCAATATCGTCTTGGTGCCCTAGGCTTCCTAGGTGGAGATGAGCTGCGAGGAGACGGAACCCAAGGAACATGGAACGCTGGTTTGCTCGATCAGAGACTTGCTCTCGACTGGGTTCGGGATAACATCCAATACTTTGGCGGCGATCCCACCAGAATTACTATTACAGGCAGCAGTGCTGGCGGAGGCTCTGTAGCCCTGCAGATGGTCATGTACGGCGGCAGACCAACCAATCCCCCATTTCAAGCAGCCATCCCAGGTATGGCCTCCACCATACTTACCCTCCTCTGCTAACACGTTACCAGAGTTTCCTTGGTGGACACCTATGTATGGAAATGATTGGGTCCAGGACCAATACACACGTTTCCTGAAAGCTGCCAACTGTGATTCGATCGGCTGCTTAAGAAAGCTACCAATCGAAACAATCCAAGCAGCGACTCGGACTGCCAGCGAGTCGGCATATGCCGACAAGAAATACGCCTTCGGTACCTTTTACTGGGGTCCAACAATTGACGGCCGAATCATCGAGGCGAACCTTCAGGAAGAATTCCGGCAGGGGCACTTCACAAAGGTGCCTATCCTCGTAGACCGGAATTTCGACGAAGGCTTCATCTTCTCCAATACGTCCGTCACCACTGATGAAGACGCCATGTCTGATCTTGCAGCTCTGTGGCATGATGACACTGGCTATTACGCTGATACTGTTTGGAGTCTATACCCAGAGTCAAGCTACAACACTTGTCACCTCAGTAAACTGCCGGTTTACGACCTTTTGAAGAAGGCGGGTGCCATCAACAACACCCTCACAAACAGCTTCATCAGACGATCAGCGCTTTTCGGTGATGCACTTGTTGGCTGTCCCACCACGTACATGGCCCAGGCGGTGGCTAAAGCAGGCATACCAGCTTACAAGCTGATCTTCAACTCTGGATATCAGTTCCATTCGGCAACTGACAAGTTTGTCTACAGTAACTACACTAACGGTTCGTGAAAACCCATTCGCTCAACCATTTTGTCCCGCTAACAGTTTGTTACAGCTGACGGGTCTCGCATCGCCCAGGGTGCCCAAATTCCCGGCAATGCCACTGTGGCCACCCTTTTGAGACAATACATTCTCTCATTCACCATGTTCCATGAACCAAACGGTCTTGGTCCTGACAGCCGTTATGTTCCCGAGTGGCCCAGGTACACGACACAAAAGCCAAAGGCTTTGTATCTGGCAAATACAGGTGTTGAGGTGGTTGATGACTTTGAGTCTTCTGTCCAATGCCACTTCTTTCGAATGGGACGTGGAAACAATGCTGGCTTGTGGCCAGACTGGTAGCTCACCTCCTACGGAAGCCTGTTGGAAGGTTAAGGCTACAAGAAATTATATGATGGAAGCATTGAGTTGTCCTGCAATCAGTGTTGTGGGCATATGGTAGCTGCACTGTAAGGCAGAGCTCGTCTGCAAAATCATTACTTCGGCTCTTGCCTTAGAAATTAGGAAAGACAAGAAAAGTCTTCGTCACACTTCAGTCAGGGGCTCAAGTTTGGTTACATGTAACCTATATTAAGTATTAAGTATTTGTTAGAAGTACGCAAGGAAATCCAAGAGAGTGTTTGCTGTTAGTATAAAGAGATGTAGGAGATTGTTCTTTTGTCTATGAAAAGTGAATAAGTCCAAGTCAATCCGATCTACCAGATCAGAGGATATCTATCAAGTCGCTGTCAATCAAAAACGCTCCCAGTACATACCGTACCATGTCTATATGCCAATGTCAATATCTATACCCATTTCTAGAATGACCCCAAACTCCGCTTAAGTGCCTATTCCCTACCCGCCTTTCCCTCGTCGCGGTCAGCAGGTGTGCTGATGATAGTTCGACTCTCGCTACCGTTAGGTAGGCTCTCTCCAACTGCAAGTCGGTTCGCCTCAAGGTCACGGTCAGACGAGGTTCGGCCATTTGCAGCCCGAGAAGAGATTTGGTTAAGCACAAACTGCTCGCTTTGCTCAGTACTGAAACGAACAAACTTGTCATGCTGCGCCTGCTCGTTCTGATGTGCTTCCGCCTCAGCCAACAAGCACCTCTTGCGGACGGACCAAGCGCTGGTTACATGAGTGACCAGCCACCAGGAGAAGAGGATGGGGAGCGTTGTGCCGATATTGGCCCGGCAGCCAGACCAAATCCCGACAAGCAAAAGGTAGGCGTTGTGCGATGGCAAGGCCCATGACCAGTGGTAGAAGCCGGGCGTGAGCTCGAAGGGGTAAACGACGGAGGCGATGTTGGTGATGATCCATGTGAGAAGGAAGAAGGCAAAGAACTGCATAGGAATGAGAGTTCCGACTACACTGTCGATAGTCAGGTAGTTGATTTCCATGTAGAACCAGATGCACATCCACGTCTCAACAAATTGGCCGGCTGTCACACCCCAGTCCTCGCGGAAAGCCCAAATGTATCCGGCCATGCCCAAAGAGGAGACAAAGGTAAAAATCTTTCCAGTGCAGAGTCGGAAGACGTACACGTCCCGTTTGGACTGGCCCGCAAGCATCTTGGCCCCGCCAGTGATGCCATTCAGACCCATCTGGAAAAAGAATTGCATGATGATAGGCATCACCATGGACACGGTGTTGAGGAGCATTCGGGCTCCTTGGTTGGTAGGCATGATGTCCCACTCGGTCGCTGTGAAGGGGTTGAGAAGCGCAGAGACTGAGGCCGGGCTCGTCAAGTTGGCGCCCTTCAGCACATCGGGGTTGGATAGCGGATAAAACTTGGACGCGGCGGCAACAAGAGACTGAAGGCTACCCTTGAGAGAGACATGAAAGCGGATGGGTAGTATGCGCTGTTGTAGATGTAGGTGACAGCATCGTTGGGGTTGTAAGCGGTCGTGTTGTCGCCTTCAATGGTGCTCAGGAGTCGATCGGATGCGCCAGAGTGTGTATAGACGGCACCCCAGTAGCCATGGTTGCAGACGGCATCTCGAAGCGATTCGGGAGTAGGATAATCGGAGGACTTGGCAAACTTGACAGTGGGAAAGTGCTTCGCTTGCAAGGCACCGTAAGCACCAGAAATGGACCTGCCAATGTCTCCATTGTCGTAGTCGACGGCGAGGATCTTGAGGTTATGCAGGCGCGAGGTGGACTTGAACATGCTACCAAACAGGTACGACATGTTCCCGAGGAAGAGGAGTTGTATCAACAGACCAGTCATAATGACGGGGATGATGTAGGCCTTCAATTTTCCAGCCCAGGCCGAAGAGCTCGCGGGCTCTCGGTTGGTGGATCGGGGAGGTATTATCGTCATGGTGGTTTCGGTTTGTGAGTTGCAAGTTGATGATGACTTGTTTCTTGAGGGATTGTTAACACGAGTAATCCATCCATCTTCAAGCGGCGGAGACGAGTTCATATGTAAAGGATCTGGACTGAGGTCGGCGGTTCGCCCCTGGACGGCATCGGGGTTATAGTCGCCGTGTCGCCGACCCCCGTGTTGGTTGTAAATCTCGGCAGCCGCATGAATTGTTCGCCTCTTCGGTCTTCGGAAGTCAGCCCGGGCCTCAATGAGGCTTAGCTATCCATGATCGTAGCTTAAAGCAGACCACTCGGGCTGCCCAAGCGATGGGCTCTGGGTTGTCGGGTCAAAGCCAATATTGCGCGTGATTGGTTGTTATGCTTTACTAAGCGGCAGTTCACGGGATGTGGGTGGGAGCGACTTCCGTGTGTGTAAGCACGTGCACCCCTGCAAAGCATGGATTTACGTCATATGCCCCATATTTAGCTAAAGAAAACATTGACAGCTCAAGATAATCGTGTCTCAAATATTTATCTTAGTATCTCGGCCTTCGCGACGGAGATAGACCCGGTTTCCTTCCGTGTCGGTGTTGCGGGAAACTACTAAACTGCCGCCTTTCTTAATAATGACTTGGCCACAATCTTGCCGTGTTATACTGACGTGACGCATGATTTTTTTTTAGAGCGTCTTTGCTCAGCACCTCTCAATGCCTCTTGGCCCCTTGACCCCTTATCTACTCACCCCCTTTAGCTGAGTAGTATGCCGCCCAGCAACCAGAGAGAGCCCGGCTTTTGGCATGCCGACTTCATTCTTGATTAATATCGTGCATGAAGCCAACTGGTCTGGGCCGTGCCAGGGTCAGGTGGATGATACGAACCTCCTTTTCCCACCAATTGACGATCGATCCTCAACACTCAAACTACCGGTACGGTAATGGAAGTTGAACAGCCCCATTCTTATTGTACACGCCTCTAGCGGTGCTAGTCGACAACAGCGTCAAGGTGACAACGACAACAATGCTCAACAGTTTTTATGGGATAATATCCCTCCCAGCAATGCAACTGACACGGTAGAGCTACCTAATCTTTGTATTCCACCCCAAACTATCATTCCAGGAACTCCAAGAGTTTCTATGTGAGTCGTTAGCGCTTGATTCCACTGACAGGGAGCAAGAAACCCGCCTTCCACCGAACTTCGCCAACATTTTCAGATTTCGCCTCCGCCGTCGAGAGAGACTCGGCGATCAATTTCATTTTGTGCATTTGAATCCATTTAACGTACTGGCGATACGAAAGTCAGCACCGACTTCTCTGAATGTCATGAGTCGCTCATGGCTCGGGGGCGTCACCAATTCGATCGAGTCGTTGACAATGTATCTCACAACGTCGACATCCTGTTGCTGCCCGATGCGGTGGACACGGTCGATGGCCTGGGCTTCTGCCATGGGGTTCCAATGGGGCTCGATAATGTGCACCGAGTTTGCACAGACAAGATCGATCCTATTCGACGATCAGCATGATCGATCCAAAGAATTATGACAAGCAACCCGCACCCTTCGCCGACTGCCCCGATACTCGCCAGCATGATGTTACACTCTGGATCATTTCCAAATGTTTCTATAGCCTGTTTACGCTGAGACATCGATGACTGTCCGTCAATACGGCAGAATTTCATGCCCTTATCTTCGAGAGCAACCCCGATGAGGTCGAGCATCTTGGTCCAGAAACTGAATATTACGCTGTGCGTAGTCAATACGGTGCCCTAACCTCGAAATTGGTACCGATGTGTGAGTATATATACCTCTTATTGGGTTTTGAGTTTTGTCCGGGTCTCTGTTGTCTCTCTGAGATGTTCCGAAGGAGCGCCTCGACCTTGGCAGATGGAGGGTACCGTGGTCTCAAAGGGCTTCCAAATGCAGTCCGAGACAGCGACAAACCAGAGCTGTTCCCGGCTGGAGGTGACATGGATGCTGTAATCCCGCATTTGGGACACGGCAACTGGCTAGCAGAGCCTCGTAACTTTGCGGCGCAGTCTCCACACAAGAAATGGCCGCATCCCAGCACCTCGGTAAGCGATTCTGCGGCACCGAGTTCTTCGATCTGGCAATCGCAGGAGACACACCGCTTGGTAGTGGACTCAAGCATCTCCCAAGTGAGTGCGTTCTCATCTCGTTTTTTCCAGGCCGTGAGAGCCGAGTCTGGAAGCAGGGCATCTCCGTGATCGCATATGAGCCGAAGCATGGAAATAAGCACCAGAATATTTGTAGCCGCCTTCTTTTTATAAGTCTTGTCGAGACCGGCGGTGTGGTATGAGAAGCGCTTGAAGAACTCGTAAAGCCGTCTGTCATTGCGGCCCATCTCGACCCTCTCTATATGTTCCATCTTCCGCGGCAGATTCAGCATCTCCGCGTGGTCTGCCTTTGTTCTGCGCAAGCAAGTCACGGCGACGACTTTTCTGAGCATGACTAGGCCTTTACCTTTTCTCTGCCTGATTGGATCAGCAATGTGGCTATCGAACTGATCCCTGTTCTCAAAGGGAGGCACTCTGATGAAGCTCAAGAGTGAACCGAAATCATCGAGGTAGTTTTGGATCGGGGTACCCGTGAGACACCACCGGGACTCAGCCTGTAGTTTGCACACATCTTGAAATATCTTAGAACCTCGGTTCCTAATCCTATGGGCTTTTCTCGAGTGGTCAGCTCTTGGGGAAAAAACATCGCAGAATGCCTCCAGTTGACAGATAAGTCCTCACCTTCGTCCAGGACTATTCTAGCCCAATCTTTTTCGAATAGAGGCGAGCTCTTAGCCCTGTCAGATCTGATTGTGTCATATGTTGTCAAAACTATATCGTATGAATCGACATCGTCCCAGACCTCATGTCGCCTCGACCCGTGGTACGTGATCCAGCGGATCTTGTTAGGGCGAATATGACTATTACCGCCTCAGTGTAAGTTAAATCAACTGCGGCACAGCTCGAATAGATTTACATACGTCTTGATTTGCTCCTCCCACCCGTAGATAGCTGCCAGTGGTCAGCGTGCTCAATATGAGGCCCACCAAGTTGGATCTTATTAATCATAGGTGTCGTACTTGACTTGGGAGTGATGATGAGCGTAGTTTTTGGCATACCCTGGGTCAAGCTCGGGTCTTTCTCCCATTGATCCAGGGAATGGCAGATGAGTGAAAGAGCCGAAAGGGTTTTCCCCAGGCCCATTTCCTTCGACAAGTCAATTTGGATGCTTGGAGGTGTCATTGAGGGCTCTACCGTACATCTGCAAGTATTCCACCAGCAATTGGCTGAGGGCGCGTCATAACGAACAGCTCTGTGACGATGTTTTGATAACTAGTTAGGGACACTGAGTTAGAAACATGGGTAAACAGAGGACAGGGAAAGGTTTGCAAAAACATGCCGGAATTCCCCATTGGGTGCTTTGAATGGCTTCCATATGGATTTAAAATGAGCACCTTCATACACGCCCGCTTCTTTCTCTACCATCATGACAAGTGCCTCAATCTGGTGTCTAATGCAGCGAGGTCAGCATAATTATGCCATCAGGCTAGAGACTTGGGCATACCTCTTTAACTTTGTTACCAACCGTGGGCTTGGTTCAATCGTCGCCATCACTCCTTTCTCTTCGTAGGCCGTGTTGAAGATTTTGAAGATTTGGCCTTGCTCGTGTTCCCCAAGTTCGTCCCGCGACGCGCCGGATTTAGCTCCCCGTCCAGAACAGCAGCTGTATATAGAGAGTTTCTCAATATCAGGGAAATCTTCGTCAGGCGGGAGGAGATACTGGGGATTCAGGTACTTCACTGCTCTATCGACCTCGGTTAGACCGGGGTGCTGAAGGAACAGATCACCCTTTGCGAGTATATCTGCAACATCGTGGCTCTGCTGAAGAAATCCATAACAAATGATTCTGAGAGAGCATACTTTCATGCCGGCTATCTTGGCGATGGCTCGTTCTGAGGCTTCTTGAGCATCAAACACTCGCTGCCTTCTCCCGCATGCGGTGGCAGTCAAGGTGACGGCGAACTCGTTGACCAAGCGAAACAGCGCGTGAGAAAATACGACCGCGATGCGCTCACTTGAGTCTTTTGAGTAAACTCTCAGAAGTCTCCCTTCGAAACCCAGCGTGACTGGCGAACATTCAGAAGGCACAGTCGCATTTTCAGTGCACGTAGCCTGCACTAAAAGCTTGTGTTTGTTAGATCTCTCTTTGTTCTGAAAATCACATGCAAGCAGTACCGTACCATCCCGAAGCATACATCGTATGGTTTGGCAGGTGTCGTAGCTGTCGAAAGAACGGGCCCTGAAGCGGCAGCATTTGATTTTGGCCGTGGGGCTGCAGTGCCCTGGGTATTTGTCGCTAAGGTCTTCGGCGGTAGAAGTTCTTCGTCTTCATCAGAACTTGAAATATATATCGGTTCCGAAATGCTGTGCCCGCACACAGATCCGCCGTCGATGACTGATGCGTCCTTGGCACGCTGTCGATGACCGCTCTCTGATGTTATCTCGCCTGAGTCACCGTGGGACAACTTGGTCTTCTTAGTAATCCCCTCTCTGCCTTTTGGTGAATGAGGTCGTTTGTCGCGCACTCGCGCCATGGCGATGATAGTTAACCCTCCAAAACTAACAACGAAGCTCGTGATTAGGGTTCAAAGGGTCGATCATAAAAGACAGACAGTGATAAGCGTCAACTTTGGAGTTATGGTGTGCTAAAAGATGACCCAACCGGACCCTTGGCTTATCTAGACGGAACAGCATCAGCTGAACTGTGCCGCAGCTGTTGGCCTCTTTTGAAGGCCCTGTAACCAACAGAGTGGCGGGGTTGTCGCGGCCGCATATACGGCCACATACTCGGGGGTCCTTCATGTCGATCATTGGCTAGCCTGTTGGTTGACCTGAGACGCTGCGGGCGGTTGTCTGCCTCCCGAGTTGCCATGGCAAGGCCTTTTCGGGCATTCTGATCTTGCCTGGAGGTTGCGGCCTTGCCAGGCATCCGCAGCTTGCAAGGTGTTGGCTGGTGAAGGATGCTTACAGTTTCTTCCAGGTTTCATCTTCCAACCACGTATCATGACCGAACCTCATCGTCCACAACATTCACAACAATTGCTATTTTCCCTCTCATATCCAAAATGTCAACCGATAATCCAGTAGAGCAGTCATTCGAGGAGGCGCAGCTGAGGTTCCAAAGGGACCTCCGTGGCGATCCAAAGCTGTACGAGAATATCTTGACGGCAAGGACAATTGATGAAGTCTACAAGGCAACATCCGACATCCAAGCAAAGATGGCGCCGCAGGGCAAGATGCGACACTTGGCCAAAATAAAGCCTTTGCTCGACCGGCTAGCAGAGTATGCATTGGTGATCGAGGTCTTCATGCAAGTCAAACCTGATGTGATTGCCCTGATCTGGGGCCCCATCAAGGTCATCTTGCTATGGTCCAGTCAAATCAGCAACGTCCTCGACAAGATCGCCGATACGCTGGAAAGCGTCGGACACGCCCTGCCACAGTTTGCGGTATTGGCGCAGACGTTTGACTCCAATGACGTTGTCAAGGACGCATTAGCCCTGTTCTATTTGGACATTATGGACTTTTATCGCATCATATTTGATTTCTTTCGCAAGACTCGTAAGTTTACCATTAGGCAGAGTGCAATTGGTGGTCTATATGGGTCAATCGACTAACCCTTCGATGATAGGCTGGAAGAAGTTCTTTGACGTGATATGGCCTGGACATCAGCAGAAACTGGACGTCGTAATCAGCAACTTCCAGAAGCATTCGAATTTACTGCGGAATGAGGTGACTGTCCGGGACATCAAAGAAGCAAGAGAGGCCCGACTTCGTTCATCAGAACACTTCTCAAAAACAGAGGCCTTTCAGGAGCTCCAAAAGTATCTTGGTCTGAAATCTCGCCTGTCTCCGAGCATGTACGACAATCGGCTGGACTGGCTGCGCAATAGAAGGACTTCTGGCTGCGCGACATGGCTTTTCCAGGATGAGAAATTCTGCGAATGGCTCGACGCCTCGAAAAGCACCATCGTTTGGCTCTGGCTACAGGGCATTCCTGGAGCGGGAAAGACGTATCTGACTGCTGCAGCTATTGAGCACACGAAAGAACAGCATCGAGCCCTCTTCGCGTTCGCCACCCATGCAAATCACAACAGCGTGTCGGCGTTTTCGATTCTTCAATCCCTCATGTTTCAGGCTGCTGAAGATGACAAGGACTTTCAGACCGTCTTGGTTGAATCACAAGAGCGTGAGCTTGGAGGAAACACTGGCTATGTTGTGGGTTTGCTGAAGACGTTTCTTGGGACTTCGGGAACTACGTACATCATCATTGACGGGCTCGACGAAATGGAAGAGTGTGAACGCCAGATCCTTCTGCACCGATTAACCGAAATCTCCAATGAGTGCAAGGATCTTCGACTTCTCATTTCGAGCCGATCCGAAGACGACATCTCAAGGAGGCTCGAGGAGAAGGCTACCACAATTCGAGTCGACGATAGAAACTCTGGCAGCATTCAGATTTATGTGGATCGGAGGTGTCAAGACTGGATGGCCAGCCGGCATTTCAACCCAGCTACAAAAAAAGAGCTCCTCCAGTTCATCTCACCGCTATCGGCAAAGGCAAATGGCAAGTCTCTTCTTGTATCCAATACCATAACAATATCCTAACATATCTTGCGTCTAGGCATGTTCTTGTACGCACGGATTATTCTAGACAACTTGGAGCAGATGAACAGTATTGAAGAGATTCGATCCGAGCTCAAAGCACTTCCCAATGACTTGGAGGGCGCGTGAGTCAATTGGATGTGGCTAGTCCACGATGTGACGCCAGAACAGTTTCTGACCCTTAATGGTAGATACCACCGCATTTTCCGTCGCATTAACAAACTGAGACCCCAGCTTCGAGCCAAGTGCCGAAAGATATTGGGCTGGATTGGAAGCGCTCCAGTCCCTCTAACGGCGCTTGAGATGGAACAGGCGTTATCCATTGATCCAAACCCAGAAGAAGAGCTCAGTGAACCACCACAGCTCGTCACAAATGTCAGCTTCGTCCAGATGTGTGGCCCCATCATTGAGGTTGTCGATGAGAAGCTACAGTTCGTTCACTTCACCGTCCATGAGTATGTGCTAGACCTTCATCCACTAGGTCACATGCGATTATTTGGCTAATTCAACGATAAACAGGTATATATTTAGCAGTGACATTCGGAACCACATTGACATAGACTCTTCTGCCCACGAACTGGCTCTGACATTCCTGGCCTACCTTGGCTCAAGCATTATGGATGTGGACCTAGACGACGAGGATATCCAAGAGAACATTCTCGCCGGGAAATACCGACTCTTTCATTATGCAACCTTCTTCTGGTGCACCTTGATCTACAAGACAAATGGCCAAGATCGGCGTTCAAGCCAGCGTCGAGAGTTGCTAGATCAGCTGATACAACGGGGAAGAAACTATCGTTTCAAGACTGCCGCGGAGCATTCGAAACCACTCTTCAACAACTCTTATCTGCAGAAAAAGTCCCCGGAAGCCTTCGCGATGGTCTGCGAGGCCTTGCAGTTCCATTTGGACGACAAGCGATTCGACTGGAACTGGAGCAATAGTAAGATACTCTCCTACGTGCATACCATTACTGGCACAAAGTAACAGCGTGTTAGGCGAGTCATGGGTCGACCTCGATCCCCTGACTACTTCACAAATGCTAGTACGGATCCAAGAACAGCATGAGGCTCTGGCACTCAACCCGACGCGTGTGACATCACTGCAATCTCACTACGGCGCCCGCCTTTTCAGATGCAGGTTTGCGTTTTGCGAGCACAGCTACCGAGGCTTCCAAACCAGCCGGGATCGAGAAGATCACATCAAAACTCACGGAAGGCCGTGGAAATGCACCATTCCCAACTGCGACTTTTCCACCATTGGCTTTTCGTCCAAGGCGACGCGTGACAATCACTGGCTGAAACTCCATCTACCCAATCTAGACCAACTCCAGACAGGCCCCAACGAATTCGATAGCCTGGACGTGGTCGAGGCCCAACCCATCCTCTTCTTCCTTGTCGCCAAAGGCGATGCCGACGGTGTCAGGCGCCTGCTCTCGGCCCCGGGCGGGAAACAGCTCAAGGCCGAAGTCATCGACTCTGCCCGCTGCCTTGCGGCCAAAGAAGGCTCCCTGGCATTAACACAGCTCCTTGCGCCGGCGGGAGAGACTGGAGTACCCCACGCCATCGTCACGTCTGCCATCCAAAGCGAAGACGTTGATTTCGCCAGGTGGGCCATCTCGATGGCCCAGCCGCTGGACCGTGTCAAAATCATGAAGGTCGCGCTTGGTTCCAAATCTGAGGAGATATACACCCTGTGGGAAGATCACCTCCTCAATGTGCTAAAAGGCGTGCCCGGGATATCAAAACATGACGAAAAGGGCGTGGTTGAGATATATTTCAACCGGACACTCTTTACTGGCATCAAGAACGACCCTCTGAAGGAAGCCAGAGTGAAGCACACGTTACGAAAGCTAGCAGATAGGATGACGCCCGCTCTACTAGGATCTCTCCTCGTAGGCATCGCCAAGTCAAGCTGCTCTCTCTCCCTAGCCGAGGAGCTACTAGCCCTGGGAGCTCTCATCGACTACCCGCAACCTTCCAGGGGAACAGGCATGACGGCGCTGCAAATAGCGGCCAAAAAGACCACCAAGGAAGCGGCCCTACTCATGCAATGCCTCATTCTCAACGGGGCGGATCCAGACCCGATGACGTGGACACATACCCGCACAGGAAGAGCAAAGGGCGCCTTGGGTATCGCCCAGTATGTGGGCAAGACATGGGACGAGCTGGTGGAGGCTGGGGATGAAGCTAGATCGAAGTTGGAGCAGAGGATGGATGAGGTTTTACCATGAGCAGAAGATATTCTCAAATGATCCACACCATGTTTAGCTGGGGGTGATCAGAACAAAGAATGGAAGTATCCGTCTGGCTTAGGGATATAGCAAGGGCAACTCGGTTTATAGAGCAGGGGCTCAATTCGAGAAAAATAGCTTCGTCCGTTCAAGTTTCGTGTAAGCTCACAGATATCTCGACGCCATGCTGTGGCTTCTCATATGCGCATCACATCAGCATTACCAACAATTCCACATCCCATCAGTGTGAATATCAGCATAGTACAGGCATGAAAGTCATCCCCGACTGGCATCCACGGCCTGGAAGCAGAGGTGTTCTATCGCTGGAGTAATATCTCGGGGTCACAGCAGGGCTTGGGCTCATCTCTCTGGGAATTACCCCTGGAAATACTGCTGGAAATGGCTGGGGATAAGCCAGTGGACAGAGTTTCGGCCTCGGTTACAGCCTTATCGGGAGCTTAATCTTGCCCGCGTCGATAGTTCAGTGCCAAAACTTTGGAGGCGCCGAGCGACGCGTCACTGGGCGCACGGGCTCGGTGCATGATTGTTGCAAGGAAATCAGAGTTCCCTCGTCATTTAGACTTGATTGGTGGCTTCATCTTGCCCTTATTATTCAGCCATTGACTGGGCGTCGAGAATGTACTGTTTGTTGATCCGGACTGTTCTGGAACTGAAACGGAAGCACATGCTCGGTGGCATTTGGTCCCTGCATTGATGGCATCCACCTTTTACTCTTTTTATCTACTTAGCTATTGACGGAACAAAGGTGCATGGGCATATGGCAAGCATCACATGGCTTGTTGCAAGCTGAGTCCTGTCTCATTGGAGTAGAGGAGAATAAAGGCGTGACCACCTAGTTGATGGACTCTTTGACGCAAGAAAATCGGATGAATATAGATGACTACTGTTGGTCAAAGTTCATGCTGGTCTGGTATCCAGTAAAAGCCCGGTAAGCAGGGCAATTGAAATCATTTTTGATCTTGCCATAGGGTAGGTCACCCAGATCTCCGTGTCGGCTTTGGAGGCATCCATACAAACTGGCGGGTCGCCTCGAGCGAACTCGTGTAAGTGTGTCATCGGACATACTACGTGGGCCCTGCAAAAGAGCTGGAATGCCTCATTTGATTTGTACTCTTACGACAGAGAATGAACGCGAGAGCAAAGACACATCCCTTTCACCGGTTTGAGGTTTTGGGGTTACGAGTGCCAATCGCGTATCAGCGGCGTTACTCGCTGATAAAAGATACCTGGGAATTAGCCACATATAGCTGGCATGAAAAAGTACTCGCTAGCAGGCCGCAACGGGAACGATGTCCCACACAGCAAGACAGAATCAAATGGATCCATGAATAGATAGCTGGGAGAAACTCGTTGCCCAGTTACCTCAATAGCCCGCCAGCACCCATGCAACTCGCTCACTGTTCTTGATGCCGTCGAACTCTTCCGTTGAATAACCGTGATTTTTCCGCGAGGAAGTGCTTGAATCATGGTTCACACCATCAGACACCATTTTCGTTCCAAGATCGTGAGGTTCGAGACCTCCCACCAAACGAGTCATACTAGTCAATTATAGTCATATTACATGCATTAAGGTAGTATAGGTAAGTCTATATAGTTCGCTTTCTTACGGGCATCCAACTACTCTATTTACAAAGCAAGCTATTCTAACCGCTTGTTTAGGCGACAGGACCAAAGAAGCTGAACTTGCCACTAGGGTCGTACTTCTTCTTCAGGCTCTGCAGACGCTGCTGCCGCCACGACTCGCTGCCATACCACTGCTTGGGCGTCTCGTCACCGTAGGCATAGTTGACATAGGCACGCTTCTCGGGCAGACCAGAAGCCTTGTGGAGGATGTAACGGAGCTGGTTACCGAGCTTGGCAGCCTTCTTGTCCAGATCAGCGCCGGCGGGCTTGTAGGTGATGAGAGGGGCAGTGAGGAGGTTGGCATCACGGAAGGCAAAGGCGGCCGACTTGCTGTCGACAGCGCGGAGACCTTGGGTGGAGTAGCCCTCGAACATGAAGAGAGAGTTGGCAAAGGGAGAGCCAGACCCGACGTTGGCGGCGAAGTGCTTCCAGGCCTTCTCCATGGCCTTGATGTCGTAGGACTGGAGGTACAGAGGGAAGCGGGGGTTGACAAGGCCATCCTTCTGGCAGGGAGCAGCGTCGAGGCTGATGCCAGTCCACTTGGCGAGGTCACGGTAGTCACCAGAGTCGGGCGTGATAGCGAGGGGACCAATGTCGTGGAAAGGCTTGGAGATAGCAGCATCAACAGTCTTGACACCTTCCTGGATGATCCAGAAGAGGATGATGGGCTGGTAAGCGTTAGCGACAGCCATGATGGTAGACAGGCAGGTGACTTACGTTGTTGGGGTCGGCGTCAGGGTTGTTGAGCCAGTAAGACCAGTTGATGACACCCTCAGGCTGCTTCCTGAGGAGATGGTCGTTGGCAGCCTGGTAAACCTCGGCGACCTGGTCACCACTGTAGACGATGGTCTCGATGGCCC
Organism: Fusarium solani; assembly: GCF_023522795.1. NCBI lineage: Eukaryota > Fungi > Ascomycota > Sordariomycetes > Hypocreales > Nectriaceae > Fusarium > Fusarium solani. Next base: position 1,369,473 of record NW_027072149.1, read on the forward strand.
AGTCGCTGTGCTCAATGTCATAGATCTTGACAGTAGCAGAGGTGACGATACCAAAGTTGTGGCCAGCACCCTTCATAGCCCACCAGAGGTCAGAGTTCTGGTTGATGGTCTTGATGGAACCGTCGGCGAGGACGACGCGGAGGGACACCCATTGGTCGGCGATGATACCATGGTGACCCTGGAGCCAACCGTGACCACCACCAAGGGCAGGGCCCATGTAGCTGACACACTCGCAAGTGCCAGTCACTGTGAAGAGTCAGTACCATGTGTCGGATGGAAGGGAGGTAGACGCACCAGTCTGCTTGCCAGCGGCCCAGAGGGTATCGGTAACCTTCTTGGAGGGGGCGCCACCACCGATCTTGACGGTCTTGCCGTCCTTGGCGACGGTAACACCATTGAGCTGGTTCAGGTAGATCTCGATGCCATGGTCCATACGAGCCAAAGTGGTGATGGCTCCATGGGCAGTGTTGTAGGCAAGGAAGGGAAGGTTCTTCTTGTTGGCATATTTGACCTAGCAAAGTTATTACAGGCCCACGCAATGCCAAGCAAAGAACTTACCGTCTCGGAAACATCCTTCTCAGTGCCGGGAACGACAACAACATTGATCGTGGGGGCACCCAGAACCGACCATCGAGTGGTGGCCTTGACAAAGTCATCAGAACCAGGGAAGTAAATCTTGGCAGACTTGGACAGCTTCTCCCCAAGCTTTCCAATGTCACCAGGGCACTTGCCCCCCAAGCTCCCGCTGACAGGAGTCGTGGCACAGACAGAGGTGGTCGCCCAGGCGGCGAGAGCCGTCAGGAGCTCGAGCTGAAACCAACGCATTGCAAGACCAGAGACGCCACAGGGAGCGGATCAATTTCAAGGGGATGAAGTGTGGGAGTGTCTGCGGCCGTTTTGGAGGAGAAAAAAACTTCAGCTGCAGGAACAAGAGTCTAGTCTGGGCTGAACGAGTATTTAACCTGCATGCGGGGTTTGGCACCGTCGCCTCACGACTCGCTGCATCAAGGATATCCATGATCACATTAAAAGAAGCCCAAATTCTCCCCTGGTTCTAGCGTAGTCAATTTCCCCATGCTTCTTTCCGGTGAGAGCAAAAAAAGCTCAAAGCCACCTTGAACCCTGCGCGTCTGTGCGGTCTAGATGCAGATTTAGCTGCCTTAGCCCGCAACGGTTCGAAATGGTTCAGGCATGCTAGGGCGGACTACCCGGGTGGACCGGCAAATGAAGCCTATTGTCGTCCAGCGGAAATCCTTCCGATTGAGTCAGGAACAGGGATATACCGGGTGGTCCTCCACGGCCTGACGGCTAAGGAGGATCATCAACGGGTCCGTCAACTGTAGTCCAAGTCCAACCCGGACCAGCCGGATCGACAAGTGAGGTAGCAATCGCTCCGCTTCAAATCGAGCAAAGTCGTATGACAGCTGGCGCCCGTAGAGATAGACGAGATCTCACAGAACGGGATCTCGAACATCTCAGCGCCAGGAACCGTTCCCCCGGGGACCCTGTAAAGATGTAAAGAGCCCCTTGAATCGAACGATTGTGGCTTGCACCAAGACGTCTCCCCCTCCTGAATGGTACAGTTACACTGCGCAAGTGGCGTCTCTAGCTGCATTACCTTGTCGAACTTCCGCAGCACCTTGGCGCGCCATTTTCAGCGACCAGCTATTGTGATTCGGTGCCCTCTCAGCTTGAGCAAGTTCTCCTTCGGGAAGCTGCTGAAACCAAGAACTCTCTAGCCTTGGCTTACTCGGTTTATTTATTTATTTTTTACAATTCACTCTTCCCTTGTTCCGTTAGGGCCAGGGGCGCAGCAGGCTGGACGTTAGAGACTTATCGCGTCAACGAGTCCGTTTCCTTGGTTTCGAGTCGTGGAGGATCGAGAGCCTTGGAAGACTCTGCAGACTGGCCAAGCAAATACATATGGGGGCCCCATTCCGGAGCCAAGGCGTCGGGCCGTTCCTCTTTAACTTCTCTCGTTTCTTGGAGACGCTCGTGATTTGTTGTTTTTATTCGTTCTTTGCCTTTCCCTTGTTGTCATGTCTAACGCTGCCGAGGCGGCTCAAGCTGCGGCTGCGGCTGCAGCAGCCTTTCGAGCTTCGGCCATTGAGTCTTGGACTCTTTACGCCATTGGTGTTCTCTCGACGTTTCTCCGATTTTATGCTCGCATGAGGGTTGCTGGCTTCAGAGGTCTCCAGACTGAGGACTACCTCATGATCCTTGCTATTGTTTGCCTCCCTGTGTTTAACTCCCATCCACAGCTGTTGACTTTTGTTAGTGCTTCTATACTGTCCAAACGAGTCTGGCCTACTGCATCGGAAGCCTTGCACATGGCTTGGCCAACAATGGCATGACCGACGCTGAGCGTGCAGCCCTGTCACCAAACGACCCCGAATACCAATTCAGGTTTGTATCCTGCCGACCAAGAGTAGAGATGCAACAACTAATCGTCTTTTTAGAGTCATCGGCTCCAAGATCCAAGTCGCTGGCTGGACCATCTACTCGGCTCTGATCTGGTGCCTCAAGCTGTCAATGTTGTTCTTCTACACTCGACTTACCGTACGACCTCCCGATTATCCCACTCGAACTCGACGACTAACGTGCTTCAGGATGGACTCGGTCGGAGATACGTCATTCGGATTTACATTGGATTTGCCCTCGTCATCGGTACCTTTGTCGCAACAATGATCGCCGTGTTTGGAGGATGCCGGCCTTTCGATAAGTACTGGCAGATCAACCCCAATCCTGGCAGTACGTCTTGTTCCTTCCATCATCAAGCTGCCTAAGCTAACCAACGACTTCAGCTTCCTGTCAAGCCGCCATCTCCAGGCCCATCGTGTGGGTGTCGTTCGCCGCAAACGTCTCGACCGATATATACCTCATCGCCATTCCTCTTCCCATGCTGTGGGGATCCAGCTTGAAGATGATAAAGAAGATTGCATCCACCTTCATTCTAGGTGCAGGTATCTTTGTCCTTGTTTGCGCCATTCTGAAGAGTGTCTTCGTCCTGGTGGTAAGTCTACGTGCTGTCACTCTAATTTAACCTCACTGACCCTTGAAACCAGGACCCTGTCCATGGAGCACAGCTTGCCGGAGCATGGGGTACACGAGAAACCTTTGTCGCCGTCATCACGACCAACCTTCCTGTTCTCTTCCCTCTTTTCAGGATATGGCTCACCCCGTTTTTCGGAAGTGTGCTACGGTCGTCTCAGAAGACGTACCAAACGCCATCAGGGTTCCGTACCATTGGTGGCGGCGGCGGTCGAAGCCGGAGCCAAAGCCGTCGTGGTCCTCCGACCGCAAACCCCATCTCCGCCAACCTTTCTTTCAATGATAGCGAGGAGCGCATCGTAAAGGGAGAGGCACACACTTTGAGGGAGTTCCCATCACCGGATTCCAGCAGCAACAACAACAATCCCTTCAATGGCATTGTAGTGTCGAATATTGTCGAGATAAAACACGAAAACAAGGAGGGTCGGACAAGCAAGTACGGTGTAGACCCACCAGGTGGATGGTGATTCATACGGATATAGAGGATTTGGGACGGTTATGGGAAAATAGATGGTATCATATTAGATCAGCCTAAGTTACGACCTTTCTTATGTCATATTCTACTGTCTCTATGCGATAATACGAGCGATGTTCACTGAAGTTGTTTTTCCTGATGACAGAAAACGCTTCGAGGCCAGGGTTTGTCGCACTACTCATCACCACTGCCCACCAAGACCAGGGGTCAAAACTGGCATCTTGTCACCATGATCGGCTTAGTGTCTCGTAGTGCCTTGTTTTGCAATCACGATATTATACAATTCAATCCAAACGCCGTTATCAGCCAGAACCAGCCACCAATGCCCACCATCACAGTCAGCTTACATGTCTGGCAACAAGCTATTGAGACTAAATATGCACACTTGAAAATGGCAAATTTCTCACCTGAGCTACTTGCCTTTTGCATTCTCTCGGGAGTACGGACCGAGATGGTGCATGACAGGCCCCCACGATGAAAAAGCAAATCATCCCTGGCTTCAGGTTGTGGACTCTGCTGGGGTAAATCAAGTAGCTCACATGTCACCTCGGTCTCTTTTTTGCTTTGAACAAGGGCTTGCGTTACGAAAGCCGGCTGGAGCCTCCTCTTCCCGAAGGCATCCCTGCATTTCAACTGACAGGCATCAACCAACACTCGAGCACACACCATAATCTCGCATAAGTCCAAGCTCTCACAGAAATGGAAGGAGGATTCTCACAATGCACAGCTGGAGCTGATCCTGTAATTAACTGGGTATGGGCATCGAAAAGGTCGGCCACATGATGGTGTGAACTATGGTCTCTCGCGGACTTGTCATTGCAGATAATCATGGTGTGAACTACGAACATTCATTGCCTCTCAACCAGGCGCATATCTTGGCTCTTCTTCTGCTCGATTAACGTCCTGGTCAGCTCCAGATAAATGCAACGACGTCAAACCTACTCGCTGGGACTTTGGTCGAGGTGTGGGCTTGTAGCAGCCAACTAATTACCAAAGCCCATTGTGAGAAGACAGGCCCTCGATTGTGGTATACATCACTGTGGCATAAAAGAAGGAGAAGTTTAGGATCGATGTCTTAACGGCAGCAAACTGAGAAAGAGGGGGACTCGCTTTGCCTTGGCTACCTAGCAAGAGAGATAGTATCCCTGAAACTAGCAAACTCAAGATTTGTTGCCTTCTACAACCAAAGACAGCGTTTTGGAATCAGGTATGATGTTCTAAACGTTCTGTTTGGATCTTATCACTCTGCTGAAAGCCTTGCTCTTTGCTGGTATCCCTAATCCCATCGGCGTCTTTATGCACTGAGGAGTGCACGCAGAGTGATTAACAACCGAGCATATACCAACACGTCAGCATTATCGCTTATTCGGTGTGTAATATAATGTGGTTCTACCTTGCAAAGCTCATCCTACCCCGGGAAGTTCATGCCGGCTTCAGTGTTCCCGATCCCGGGAGCGCTAGAGTCACACCGAGCTAGCTCATTGCTTAGAAATATCAGTGCCCCATGGCCGTTGCAATTCTCTTCGAGTGTTATTGACACGTTCATCTTGCTCTTTGCCGTGGGAAGTACTCACATTTGTTCTGACCTCAGATGCGGTTCAGTTACTCCCAGAATTCAACAAAAGCATCGCTCGGTGGCCATTTGCGAATAGCCGTGTCAACTTGAACTGACAAAATAAGGCCTGGGCAATAGTCTGAATGTTTCTGCTCAGTGAAGGGAATACGGTGCTCTTGTAATATGAACTCGAGCCTTGTTCCTATTCATCCATCACAGTCGCTAATGACTTTTCGTCGCATCATAAGTCGGCATGCCGGCCACATAGAGATCATTCAGCTGTTTTCAACACTACTCCCCTACTGCAGATATCAAGATCCCCTCGTTCCTCTAACTGGACTCCTTCACCTCCCAATAAACTCGGAGCATATCTCAGCTCCCGATTGCGATACTTATCAGTCTCATCCATGTACAATGAGATAGTAGGTAAATATCAACTAATTTTCTCAAGACACTACAACAAAGATCTCAGAGTTAAGGCTTTTCTAACCGCCTAGTATGTTTATGGTGTCTTAGAATCACGTGGGAACGTGGCAACCCCATAGCCATGACTCTGATACACAAGAGACATGGAACGCACAAGACACCTTGCGACTAACAACTGAATTAGAAATATTAAGGCTTATAGTCATAATGCCTCTTCAGATTACAGTTTGTCCGGCATCACTGTCACTGGGGTTGTTGTGTGTGTCAGACATCTCTCTTCTCGCAGGTACACCCTAAACAGTTACCACTCAATACAGAAAGGGAACTTGAATGTTTAGGTCTGAGACATATCGGTACCATTGAGACATGAATGAATGCAGGGCTCTGATAAGTGATTATTGCGATATATTCAATCGACAGATAGCATCCACCTCGAACTGACATCGCGTGAAGAGACCTTAACCGAGTAGTTACATCGTGGGAAAACTTTAGATGGCTATTGACCTACTGGCATTATTTAGTCTTCTCTTTGAAGTATCAGGCATAGTTGCTCACGGCATACTTCATAATACAACATTTGCATAGCATCAAACCTAATGCTGCAGAAGACCGAAACCGGTGGTCGTCCAAAGTTTCCCAACGCGACTTGGCTCCCCTGCATAGTAACATCACCTTAATAGAGCGAGGTCGTAGTGAAAGTAACGAAAGTTATATCTGCAGTCAAAGGTTACACTTCGTATAGCAGATCTTGGTGCGTTGGTATCGGAGGCAAGAATTACTTGTCTCCCTGAACTATGACCAGTCAACGGAAAGCCTTAACTTTAAAGCAATGACTACTCTCCGGTCAAGTGGACTTCAACGAGAAGCTAGTAAGGAGCGACTGTTGACATTGACCAGGTAGCATTCCAGAATGGTCGGCCACTTGGTTCGTATTCGAGAAGTGGCAGTTGAGAGTTTGTGGGCTCGCATGCAGGAACAGTTACATCGCCAGGAACAGGACCTGAACTAGCGCAGACTCTAACATTAAAATGGAAAAATGAAGCACTCCACCAAATCCCAGGTACGTGGTTGTTGAGTCTTCAGAGCGTTGCGGGAAGGATGCAGGATTCCTGAATCCTTCGTTCAGCATGGAACTAACTGCTCGAGAACGCCAACGCACAAAATGACGAACTAACTATCAATTGACCTTGCCAGGGATTAATTCCAACTAAAAAGCAACGACAGAGGGCTCAGATAGTGGTTTGAGACGGGATAGTAAGAAGGTTAATACGAGATCTAATATTGACGAAATACCCTATATGAGCGAGCACACTATTGAGACGTGAAGTGTCTGGCATAGACATGCGAGGATTAACGCCCACATTAAGCATTAATACATACATTAAGGGACGCATCATATACCGTCTACTATGAAACAGCCGAGGCAGATCTCTTACCACAGCATCGGTCATCGGAGCGTCAAGGGTAACATGCACAGGTACGTGGCGCAAACCAAGGTAACGTCAATCATCACACGCTGTTCAGTATGTGCGGCTCAAAACTAAAGTGTTATTCACAATGAATAAGAACAATGCTTTTACAGTTTGCAAGCCCTGGTGAGCATCGCCCTCAAAAGTGTTGCAGGGCAAAAGTCAAAAGATGCAGATCAGAAGCCATGTCCGGTTAAACCAGCTACCCAGAGATACCCCCAACCATGTCGCGCGAGTCGACGATTTAGTAGGCAGTCTCGCCGATCCTGAGGTGAGATGTTAGCACGTGCGATGTCTCAAGCGAGTGTGGGTTATCTTACATGTTGCCGGGCTCCTGGTAGCGGGCGACGACGAAGCACTTGCCGTTGCCCTCGGCCTTGGCCATACCGACCTTGGTGGTGGACTTCCAGACAACCTGGGCTGGGAGGGAGTTAGCGACAATGATATTTGATGAATGTAATACAGGTACTCACTGTAGTGGCCGAAGTTCATGTAGTTGGTGCTGGAGATGGCCTGGCCGCTGTAGTCCTTCTTCTCGTCGTTGAACATGTTGACAGCGTTGGTGAGAGGGGTCTCCTCGCCCTCACCACCCTGGTAGAGGTTCTCGCCGACGCCGTCGGCACCAGAGTGGACGAGGCTGCCAATGCCAACAAGCTGCTTGGCGTACTCGAGAGCGCCGGCGGCAAGCTCGTCGTCCCAGACAAGGTCGGCGGTGCCAACGGCGGCACGGGCAGCGTTGTGGGCGTCGAGGGCACCCTTCTCGTCGGCGTTCAGGCTGCCGGAGGAAGAACCGGAGGAGCCGGAGCCGGAGCTGGCGGCAGGGGCGGAGGCGGCAGGGGCGGAGGTGGCCTTGGGGGCCTCAACGACGACGGTGGTCTGGGCGGGCTGCTCAGCCTGCTCGGGCTGAGAAGGCTTCCACTGCCACCAGCTGTGCTGCTTGCCCTGGCGCTGAGGAACGTAGGTGGGCTGGCTGCTTCCGTACTCGGTGACGACCTTGGTAACGTACTCGACGACGACGACGTCGTTCTGGGCGGCACGGCGGGCGTGGGGGTGGGCGACGGCGCCAGTGGCAGCCAGCATGGAAATGGCGAGCTTGGAGAAGTACATCTTGAAGATTTGGGTTTGTTGTTTTTGGTCACCGGGACTGTAAAATCGTGAAAAAAGAATGAATGAATGAATAGATCCTGCCGGGGACGAGTGAGCGAAGTCGAACGGGCTGTAAAGGAGTGACAAGACTGGATGAGTCTGGAGAGGAAAGATCCAAAGGAAGGGATGGGATCGATCGACTATATTATACTTGGCTCGCCATGGGTGAGAAGAGCTCAAAAGTCACCGCCTCAACTGTCCCTTGCCGCCTAGGTTGACGCCACTCGGCAAGTGGTAGGTAGGGCAATTCCCCTGGGGCACTTGGACCGTGGTGCCATGGCCATGACCAGTCCCTGGCTACGTAAGCCACGTCCTTCAAGTTTATTGACAAAGCGGAGTCTGCACGTTTCAAGCCGTTGAAGCCCCGATGCACACTTGTGGATAATCGAGAGGTTGCGGGGATGAAAGAGCCAGGGGCTGCTGGTGCTGCGTGTGGGTCAACAACAAAGAGACTGTTCTGTTGTCTACGATGGCCTCAAACCAAGTGCATGGTAAGGTTGATTGTTGGCGTGAGAATGCAAGAACCCCTGAAAGCCAAAGCTTTTCGTCTGGAGTTGTGTCCCTGGATAACTGGGTCCTTCATGATCAACCCGAGACTCCGGAACTCCCCTTTACGAGTTGGCGTGTGGGGGCTGCCACACTGAAACTCGGTATACCAGTCCTTTAATATTGGCCGGGGACCAGATCTGGCCAGTGGTTTCATCTCTTGCACCTCGCCAAAGCAGACTAGAGACGAGATGACATGCCGGGGGAGACATTTCCACTCGGAGCGCGGCATTTAACGCCACCATGCGAGGGTTCGGACTGGTGATGTGTTCGGGACGAAGAGGCCCCATCATCTCTCACAGACAGTAGAGCGTAGCTTATTTGTTTCGATCCCGGTCTAGCAGGCGTTGAGGCGCTTCCAATATCGCTTGCGGTTCGTATTATTGCCCAAGACATGGGGGAAGAGGCGCAAAGCCTTGACCTTGTTAAATTGCCCTCGTTCCCCCTCCTCTGACCCTGGCAGCTGACGCCTGTACCTGTGGTCTTTTTGCTTCTCGATGCACTGCACTGCTTCGCTGTCTCTGTTGATCTCCCTGCAAAGGGGCCCTCCGATCGGATCGGCCGCTCTCAGCCTTGGAAGAAAGTCTGCTGGTTTCTTGACTCGGGCTTGTTACAGACTACTGCAAGGGATCCGAGGTGCCGAAACGATTGGCTGACAGAGGGTCAGTCGTCTGGTTTCTGGGCTCGGCGGCGCTGGAGATGGAGGCCTAACAGGCCATCCACATGCATCCAGAATGCCGTGGAAAAAAAGTCGTGCACAATGAATAAGGGGAAACAAGACCAACTCAAAGAAAAATAAGAACCGCCGAACGGGTAGCGTTTGATTGAAACAAGCCACTGGTTTCGCAGGTCGCCAAACACGCGGCCCCCTTTTTGTCTTTGGCGTTCTGTAAACAAAGGCGCGCGAGCTAGACGCCACAGCGCTTGTTTTTTCCTTTTGTTTTGTTCCAAAACCTGCTGTAACTTACGGGACCTGCAGCGCCTCTGTAAAACGCAGGCTGGCTGGCTGAGCTGAACCGCCGATCCCGTCTCCAGTGCCGAGGCGGGCTAGTGGCGATCAAAGTGAGGTCTCAGGATCGGCGTACTGAATCTTTCTTTGATGCCCACACTGATCGATTCTACCACCTTCTCAACGGTCTCCATTGGCACATCAGGCCCTGGTTTCGTTGAATTCCACTGTCCGGGGCCCTTGCTGCCTCACGTGTTGAAGCCAGGTTCCTGGCTTACTCCTGACGTGGAGCAACCTTGTTTTACCCAACACCGCCTTGCATTTCCCCATTTTGGCTGGCTGAAGGATGGTTTCCATGTTCTGCCTCAGCTGCCGTGATTACCTATGCTTAGCAATCTCCGAAGCCTTTCAAACTGTAACACAGCAGTAAGCCTCTTGCGTACACGGGCACTTCGGAAGCCGTAGCCCAATATTCGTATGACAATACGACAAGTTCTCTCCGCGGAAGCGTCGGACATTCTCCACGCGTGCGTTACTTGATACAACCCGGCGCGGAAACGTGCAACGGGTCAGACTGAACGGGTCAGACTGCATGAACGCCCTACTTGTCATGATGGGTCTGTCTCGTAATGCCGGAACCCTACCTGCCTACTTGGGATGAGATGAATTCATTAATGTCAAAGCCGGTACGATGAAGGATTGTATTACATGTCAGAACCTGCTGCACAATTTCAGGGAAACGCCAAGCATGCCAAACATAGCCACCAGAAGGCCGCGCAACACCCAACATTGCCAAGAAGACGTTTCTCTCCAGCAATTTGCTCGTCCGCAAGGGCCCTTGGCAAATACGGTGAAACAATTACGACCTTCATCAATTGCCGACACTATCGTGGTCCAGACTACGATGATGCTGACAGGTGACCCCTACGGCTCACACTAGGCAGCTAGCTCAGGCTTGACTTCAATATTCATTTCAATTGCAAGCCCCCTTTCTTCACATGATTGGCACTAGCCGCCAATACGAGTCTTTGTCTGTCTGGGTTAAACCAGATGGGCTCCCTCCTCCAGTCATGTTGCCAATTCCAAACAAGACAATCTGGGGAGAGGGGATCACTGACCACTCGATCGCTAGCAGTTCTTGGCTTCATGAGCCTTAAGGCCACCATGGTTTGCTCTTTGTCCTTGAGAAACGAGTAATTCCGAAAGAATGGGGGTGTCTTCTAGCGGCCTAGGATAGAGGCTTGATGAGGGCCACCGGTCAAGAATATCCTCACATGGCAAATCACTTGAAACCGTCTCTCTTGGCAAGCATGCCACAGCTGAACTGAAAGGCCTGTCACCTGGCATTCATGTCCTAGTCGCTGGCTAAGAGACCGACATCAGTGTCTGTTCAGCAAAGAGGGCCTTCTGATCTGGTCGTCTTCGTCGTCTGGCTTGGGTCGCAGACAGGAAGATCAATAACAGCCATGAAACACAGATTGACACCCTTAGGACTGGCTGGTGCTACCCACAAGCACTGCGGAGTATGGGCACGAAGTACAGCTCAAATTATTGCTGCTCTTTCAAGCAAAATCTCTGCTACCGGTGACTGCTTTGCACTCTTGATACTGCTCGTCCTTGGTATGATTTTATCCGTGCCAGCAACTCCTCCATGTCACCCGCGCTTGCCATCCCAAGCGCCACGTTTTAGACGGACCTGTAAGACAGGCCTTAGAAAATGGAAACACTGTCCCCAACAGCCAGCTGTCTGGGTAACTACACCGTTAGAACTGAAGCCTGCCTGGCGTCCCTAGAGGCAAAGGTTCCGTCCATTGGAAAGTGTTGTGAGCCCGCGGTGTCCAACTGGCGGTATAGCCAAGCGATATTGAACTCAGCTCAACTTCGAATAGATTCTCGCCTCGATGTCGCGGCATAAGGGAGTGGTTCATCCCTCTCACCACCACGCTGCAATACCCTGGATCGTGATCCAGCTACCAAATTAAGCTGTCTAACCCCCAGGTAATGATTGGAATTTTGGCAAGAGGCTACAGCAACACGGAGGGCCAACCTGCCAGACTTGAAGGCTGCCATTGTGAGCTGCCAATTGTAGATTTAACTGGCCCTGAACATGATGGATTCGAATGATGCTGCCTCTGTCAAAGCATTCAGCCTCACTCAAGATCAGACACGAACCATGAGTTTCTTTATCGCCTTCAGGCCACTTAATACACCGTTGTATTCTGTCATGATCACTGCCGTACAAAGACATAAACGCCTTCTCGCTTCGTCATCGGCTCTCCATATGACTCTTGCCGGACTCAACAATGACTCATAGTAGTCAGCCTTGCCACGATCTCTGTACATGACTTAAGAGCACGAGGCCTACCGCGAGCCGACAAGTCTCGCAGAGAATAATCCTCGTGTGATATGCCAAACCTCGAGTCTCAACGCTTGGCAACCCCTGTCGGACGTATCGGAGGTCGGCGGTACCAAAGACCGAGGGCATCGGAGCTTTCGAATAGGTGTTCAAATACGAGCTCTCAAGAAACATGCCATCTGCCGGACGTCGCTTTAGTCACCCTCAGCACCTCCTAGGACTAATCTAATCTAATACCAACATGCATCTCGATCACAAGATTCCCTGGAAAACGGCTGCATCCCACTTCAACCTCGTGCCGTCAAATACAGAGGGCCGCTTTGATCTCCTCGCTCTCGGCCTACCTTCTCAAGCATCCACTCTTGGCCACTTCAGTCGCGTGGTTTCAGCAACCATCAAAGAGTTTTCGGAAACTGAGCTTACCAAGGTTCCATCTGCTTCATCCTCTGATAAGCTATTCTCTGATGATATGCTTGGCTTTCCGGAGCGGCATTTTGGCCTTGGCCCGCACAGCACCAACTCGGCTCTGCACAATCCGTTGTCAACATCTCACCAAGATGTCAAGTATTGGCAAACACGAGCTGAAGGAGGAAACTTTTCCTCCTCGGATGGCGACCTGGCTGATGCTGTCAAGATGCTCGTCATGATAGCAGCCGTGGCTCCGGAGAAGCCCCTTCGCATTGAAGCCCTGGCTGCTCTCTTGAGACTTGCTTCGGAAACCCCTCTGTCAACGTTGCGGAACATACACTGGGGCCATGCGTTTGGGGCGAATCTTGTTGCCGGTGTAGCACTGCAGATCTACGTGCTCTTGAACTTGACAGAGGCCGTTCAATGTCGCCAGAAGGAACACATCTCACTTTTGAAGATTGAGCCTCTTATGGGTTTCCTGAACAGAGATGCACTTCAGGACTATGACTACCCCGCTCAAAACATCCCTCATCGCGCATTCTGGAGTTCCATTGGAGTCTTGAACCTAAGCGGGGGCTCGGCTGCCAACCATGAGGGTGATGTCGTTGATCCACTTGCTCAAGAGGATGATAAGATCCACCAGGAGGCGAGAAGCGGGCTGCGGCAGTATCTGAAGGATTGCTTTGCCATATTGTACGTCTATGATGTTGTTCTGAGACAGGCCTGTGGCTCGGACGAAGCAGAGGAATTCTGGGCCGAGGAAGTCGCTGGTGTATTCTGGAGGCTGGGATGTCCAATGGGGGATAACTAGATGTTAAGAGTCCATCTTCAAGGCGGAAAGCAGTTTGCACCGGAGTTCTCATCAATTCACGCAGGCCTATCAGCTTGATATTGAATTTATCCTTGCGTGTTATGCCCGGCTGACGGCATACCACCCAAGTTGAGTAAGCACTTCCTTGACAAGTCACAATCTTTGTAATTGCTTTGAAAGCGCCCCAATTGGCTGAATAGTGCTACCGCATTCGGCAAAAGCGAAGCCGTCGCGTCATAATTACACCGATGCTTCCGTGGTAGAATAACAGAAGCATGCACTTACCCAAGACAGTGTGTCCCAATTGAGTGAAAGAAGCTCTTTAACAATTGATGATATGCAGTTAGAAGCTATAGGAATGACGTTACCGAAGCCTCGTACGATGCGATGTGACCTTCTTCAGAACAAAAAGCAGTACTTGGAGTCCGTCTTCTCACACCAGACTGGACACCAATATGAATGTTGTTCAGGTCACCAAGTCTATTAGGATACCAGTCGCACCATTCTTGTCCCTTCTATCGCTCCAAAAGCACCTGGTACACAGAAGTACCGCTTCCTCTCAATACAGCCCCCGCTTCCTCTCAACCTCCCGCAAGCCCCGTCTCCAAATGAATCCTCAAGCAGTGGAGGCTCCTTTGTCCCAGTCGGCGACCTTTCTCGTCCTCTCGGCCAAGAATACTCCTGGTGCTTCTGATACCATCCGTGCAACTTTATCCAGCATAGCCGATATCACCAAGAACATCTCCATCCGCCACCAGACAGCCAATCTCTCATGTACCGTTGGCATCGGAAGCTCAATTTGGGACAAGATCGTGAACCTTCCACGCCCGGCTGAGCTGCACCCCTTCAAGCAAATCGAGGGAAAGAAACACACGGCTGTCTCGACGCCTGGAGACTTGTTTTTCCACATTCGATCTGAAAGAAGGGATTTGTCTTTCGAATTCGAGAGACAGCTCATGGATCGCCTAGGAGAAGCTGTCAAAGTTGAGGACGAGACTATCGGGTTTAGATACTTTGATACTCGCGATGTCCTCGGTTTCGTTGACGGAACGGCGAACCCAGTTGGCCCTGATGTTACTGATGCAGTCCTCGTAACTGCTCAAGACGACTACGCCGGTGTAGGTGGGAGCTACGTTGTCGTTCAGAAGTATCTCCACGACCTCAAAGCCTGGCGCTCTCTTTCAACTGAACAGCAAGAAGCCATTATTGGCCGCACAAAATTCGACAACATTGAGCTCGATGATGCCGAGTCCGGTCAACAGTCCCACAAGAGCCTGGCCACGATCGAAGACGAGGATGGAAGTGAGCATGACATTCTACGAGATAACATGCCCTTTGGTTCCCCGGCCCACGGCGAGTTTGGAACCTACTTTATAGGATACTCAAAGAAGCTGTGGGTGGTCGAAAAGATGATGGAGCGCATGTTTGTTGGAGATCCTCCTGGCTTGCATGATCGCATTCTTGATTTTTCAAAGCCAGTGACGGGCTCAACATTCTTTGTGCCATCAGCAAGTGTCTTGGCTGACCTTGCTTGATTAATGGATAGATTGAAGAGCGAGATATCATCTTGTTTAACATTGTAGTTAGACAGATATCATTGATGATAACGGGTTTGGTTTTCATTTCTCACAAAACGTTTCACTCTGCTTAGTATGTCAGTGACACAAACTTGAAACTATCATTAGCTGAAGATAAGAACGTTGAAAAAGGTTTCTGGTGATGCAGAATATTGTGATACTTAGGGACTGACTAAAAAGTCCCATGAGAGCGCCAAGTTAGACATTCCGCATTGTTGGCCCAGTGATCAGTCTTCCCATCACGAGTAGCAAAGCTCACTGTTTGCAACAAGATGGTACTAGAAACTGTATCTCCCTAGAATTCAAAACCAAGTTCATAGCATCACATATTGAAAGCAAAGCATCGGGCAAGTTGAAATAGCAGACTTATTAAACCATTAAAGCAAAACATTACCCATTCTATGCCCCAAATCCATCCCCCAACCCAATCCCAAACCCAAACCCATTTCCTAACGCGTAATTTCAATTTCCCAATCTATAAAACAAAACCAATTAAATCAAAGCCTCAGGGTTCTTGACGAATCCCTCAACAACACTGGCAAGCTCCTCCAGTCTCGCCTCCCAGAACTCCCGGCGCTCCTCATCAGCCTCGATACCAACTTGTGTCTTGCCAGACTCGACAAATGACACAATGCGGGGAGGTGTGGCGGGCTCAGGGTGGGGGATTGTGTAGTCGACGCGGCATTGAGTGCCAGCGAAAGGGACTGAATCAAAGTACTCCTTGTTGAGGTTGTTGGTGAAGGAGCCGTAGAAAGGTGTGGAGGCGGGCCAGTTGGTGCACTCGCTGAGGATCTCTTGGAAGCCCAGGGTGGCTCGCTGGGTACCTTCGAGATACTGGGCTCGGACATGGTCCAGGAGTTGAGTGGCAGTCCAGTTTTCCTCGAACTTGACTCGGACGGGCATGTACTGGTAGCAAGGACCCATGATGTTATCGATACCAGAAACATCAACGTCGCGGCCAGAAACAATGCCTCCGAAGGTGACATCGGTCACATTGAGGTACTGAGATAGCACCTTGGCCCAACCAGCAGTGAGAAGCATGGCAAGAGTCGTGTCAGGGGAGCTTCCAGAGACATCGACATCCTTGGTCATGAAAGCGGTCTTCAGGGCAGGATCAGCAGCCGGAGCAATCTCAGTGGGGGAAGATCCCTCAAGAGTGTTGCGCCAGAAGGTGATGTTGTCGGACTTGGTCTTCTGCAGGTGCTCCATGTAGCTTGTGAAAGGTGCCGAGGAAGGAATCTCGAGACCTCGGTATCGGAGCTCGAGCTGACGGAGGAGTTCAGGCAGGGAGACACCGTCGTACTGAGCGTGAGAAATGCGGATCATCAGGGCGTTCTCGTTCTCACCCTTGAGAATGAAGAGATGGAGGAAGGGAGATCCATAGTTGAAGGCCGAGTCGACATTAATGTCGGATTCGGCGAGCTCCTTGCTAGCAGCATCAATGGATCCATCAACATCAAGCTCAGTGACTGGCACCTTCATATCGTCAAGTACCACCTGGAGGGTCTCGCTATCTTGCTGAACAAACACAGTTCGCAGGATAGGGTGACGAGAAACCAGGTACTGGAAGCTATCGACAAGCTGGGCGGTATCGATAGACTTCTCCAAGTAGAGCATGTTGTACTGAACAGAGCTCCTTGGCGCAAAGACAGTCGACTTGACATCTCGCTGCTGGGGGTCAGTAGCAGGCAAGACATCTTGGATCTTCCAGGTTGAGTCCGCAAGCTGGGGCTGAATCTTCTCAGCCAGGAAGCCATCAACGTCAGTCTGGCTCAGAAGCGAGAAAGGAGCGTACTCCTTGACAGTCTCCTGAGGCTCGGTGGGGATCTCGACAAGAGAGTTGGCCATACCCCGAAGCTGCATGTACTGGAAGATGGCCGCCACGGACAGACGGTAACCAAGCTGTCGAAGTGCGGAAACCATTCTCATGGCGACGATCGAGTCACCTCCCAGACGGAAGAAGTTGTCGTCCAGCGACAGCTTCTCTTCCTCGACGTTCAAGAACTTGGACCACAGAGAACGAAGCACGCGCTCCTTGGTGGTCAAAGGCGTAGACTCAGTGATGGTCTTGCGGAGAGTGCCAAAGGCCTTGCGGAGCTCCATGACCAATCCAAGGGTGACCTTCTCAGCCAAAGTGCTGATGTCAACTAATTCGCCAGTTGCCGTGGTCTTGGAAACGGGGATGCAGATGGAGGGGATGGCGTAGGGAGGGAGAGTCTCGACCATGGCCTTGTTGAGACCGATGATGGCGGTGGCAAGCTCGAATGAGATGGCGCCAGAGAGGGGAAGATGAGCGACGCTGCGGTCAACGCCAAGATCAAGCATGGTAGCATCCTTGGCAGGAGTCTCCTGGATGAAGGCAATGACCATGGGAGTCTGGCTGCTCGAGCCCTGGGGGAGAACAAGCTGGCTTGAGGCCTCAGTGTTTGCGGGAAGCAGTCGCTTGAGCTCGAGATCGGTCTCGGTGAGGTTGATGACATGGCCATCGACGCTGGTCATAGTATCCTTGCGACCAACGAAAATCAAGCTCATGTCATCAGCGTACTTGACAAGATCACCAGTACGGTAGAGCTTGCCCTTGCGGCCTGGGTAGCCGACAGTGCCCTCCTTGAGCCACTCAGGCGCATCAACCACATCCTCATCTTCCTTTTCAGAAGCTCCTTCGAGGAGAAGCTCGCCAACAGCTCCAATAGGGACGAGAACGTTCTCGTTGGCGGGGTTAACAATCCAAGGAATGTATCGAACCGTAGGGTACTTGTCTCCGCTAGCAAGAGATCTAGAGATGTCGCGGGGAGAGACAGGCGCCTCCTTGTTGACCTCCCAGATCTGACCAAGCTCCTCCTCACTCAGGCAAGTGACATTGCTCATGGGAACAGTCAGGTCGCCACGCAGCAGAGACACGGCGGACTCAAACTGAGCCAGCACACGCTGAACCTGGACGGGACTTAGGAGCTGGGAGTCGAAGCTTGCCAAGAGACGGAAGCCATTGTGCTGGAGAGAGACAGCAAGCATCAGGGGGTACGAGTTGAAGTGCAGGGCCTCCAGGGCAGCGTCTCCGCCACGGAACGAGGGGAGCTCATCGTTTTCAGTCTCGGACGGATCAGGGTCCTGGGGCTGGACAACAAGACCCATGGTGACCTCGCAAGCAATCTGAGCGTCATCGCTCAGGCGGCGAATATGTTGGATACCAAGATGCTCGTGTGCGGCTCTGATGACACCCTGGTCTTGAATAAAGCGGAGGAACTCTCCAACAGAGGTTGTGCGGTCAAGACGAACACGGACAGGGACAGTAGCCAGGATAGGACCCTCGATCAGCTCAGCACCAGGGAGAGGGATTGTTCGTCCCATGAAGGTCTCTCCAAATACGACATCGTCGCTCATAGAGTACTGAGAAGCGAGCAGGGCCCAAGCAGCCCGGATGATGGTGGCGATGGTGATATCAGACCTGGTAGACTTACCACCAGTGGTGATGAATCGCTCCGCCAGGGAGTCAGGTTCAGGGATGTACGAACGAGACGGCAGAGAAGGGAACTGAGGACCAGTAGCACCAGCAAGCTGTGTGCGCCAGTAGTCCTTGGAAGCCTCTCGCGAGTCCTCAGCCAGATATCGAACAAAGTGCTTAAACTCGGCAGGGCGCGAGACCTCAAGACCTTTGTAGGCTGCTCTGGCGTGCTCAACAATCAGATCAGTCGACCAACCGTCATAGATGGCGTGGTGAGCAGTCCAGACAAAGTATCGCTTGCCAAGCTCCTCATCCTCGACAATAGCAAAGCGAGACAGAGGCACGCCTGGGGACATGGGCACCTTCTTGTCCTCCTGGAGGAAGTCGTCCAGGCTGGACTTGACATCCTTCCACTCCAAGCTCTCGTTGACGACAACCTGCATGAAGCCGTGCTGCTTGAACTCGACGATGCGAGTGCGGAGAATGCTGCTCTCCTTGTACACGACATCCCAAGCGGCCTTGAGTTTGTCGACTGGGCTAGAAGCAGGAATATCGGCGATTCGCTGGGCAATGTAGTTCTCCTTGGATCGAGTGTAGAAGGCCATGTGAATCTCCTGCATGGGTGCACAGGGGTAGATATCCTCGATGGAATCGCCGCTGCAACCGCATTGCTCAGCAGCCTCGGCACACACGGCATCACGGTCCATGTCTGACTTGAGCAGAGAGAAGGCAGGGATGTTCATGTCGACCTTCTTGCTGGCATCACCCTTCGTCATCGCCTTGGCCATATCGGAAAGGATCGGGTAGTTGAAGACGTCGGCAACAGAGAGAGTGTAGCCCCAATCCCGAACGATGGGAACAAGCTTCATGGCGAGGACAGAGTCACCACCGTGCATGAAGAAGTTGTGATTGGTGCCGATCTGGTTGGCCTCAAGACCGAGAAGACGGCACCAAGAGTCACGCAGGAAAAGCTCTGATTCCGACTCGGGCTCACGAAGGACCTCATCCTCTGCAGCAGCGGCTGAAGCCTGCAGAGAAGCCGAGATATCCGCGCCAAGAGCTCGAAGCGACTTTCGGTCTGTCTTTCCAGAGACTAGGTAGGGAATCTTGGACAGACCGATGTAGGCGGCCGGAACCATGTAGACGGGGAGAACCTTGGAAAGCTTCTCGTTGAGCGTCTGCATAGCCTCGCGCAGACGAGGGGGGTAGTCGGCAATATACTCAACATCACCCTCCACCTTGGCCTCTCGGTCCGCAATGAAGGCCACGAGCATGGACTCCTTGTTCTGGTTTCGAGGAGCGATGATCTCAGCGACGACTTCTGATCCGTTGGGGAGAAGGTTCTTGATGTGATGCTCAATCTCACCCAGTTCCACACGTTGGCCACGGAGCTTGATCTGGGTATCCTTGCGTCCGACAAAAACGAATCCACGTTCTCCATCAGGGTCGTAGCGGACAAGATCGCCTGTCTTATACAAACGTCCTCGTCGTCCAGGAATGCCGCCTCCGCCTGCAAGCAAGAACTCAGGGTCGTGGATGAAGGCCGCAGCCGTCTTTTCAGGGTCACCCAGATATCCTTGACCAACGATAGGACCCTCAACGAGCAGCTCGCCAACAGCTCCCACAGGGACCAGCTTGTTGTGGTCCTCAGGGTCAACAAGCCAGATAACGGCGCCAGTACCAGATCCGATACTGACGTATGGCTTGCCCGCCGCGCTGGGGTTCACGGTGCATCCGATAGTGCACTCTGCAGGGCCGTATCCAACGACGATTCGAGTGTGTTGACCCCAGATGGCGATATCTCCCGCCGAACAAGACTCTCCACCGATTCCAAGACTGTTCAAAGAGGGGATAATATCAGGATCCAGAATTCGGGCGACTGAAGGGGTAATGTTGACCATGTTGACCCTGAGACGGCGAATGGCACCACTAAGGTCATTCACGCGGTCCATGTCAGTGGGAATGCAGAGACAACCACCTCGAAGAAGAGTGCAGAGAATGCTATCAACACTGACGTCGAACGCATACGAAGTGAAATCCAGGGATCGTGAGGTGCTGGAGTATCCGATGCCTGTGCTTCGGGCCAACGCACTGGCAGTGTATGTAGCGTGAGACAGCATAACACCCTTGGGAGTGCCGGTACTTCCAGAGGTGAAGATGATGTAGAGAAGGGAGTCGTAGGGAACCTCGGGGAGCTTCTTGGTGGGATCTTCGATAGATTTTTCCAGCTCAGCCATCGAGTTGGGGTCGACAATGACGTGCTGAGCTTCAGGGGCAATCTCCTTAGCGTATGGTGCTTGGTCCTTAGAGGTGAGCATATGCTTGGCGCCGACTTGCTTGGCCATGACTTGACGTCTCTGGATAGGTTGACTGGGGTCCATCAGGACAAAGGCGGCTCCGGCCTTCATCACGCCCATGACACCGATGGTGGTCCATCTTGACTTTTCGAAGCAAAGAGGCACGATGTCGCCAACCTTGACTCCCAGGTTGATGAGATGGTGAGCAAGTAGTGTAGAGTACTTGTCAACATCTGCATAAGTGAAGTCACCGTCCCACGAGCAGATGGCCGGGGCTTCTGGCCGCCATCTCACCTGCTCGGCTATCAATTGGTGGATGCAGACGTTGCTGGCAGGGGGAACATCCTTGTTCCAGTTCCATATCACAGACTTGTCCAGCTCACCGACTGGAAGTACAGAGCTGATGGGTAGTGAAGAGTCTGTGAGGGTGGTGTTGAGGATTTCAACCAGAGACTGGGCAAAGTGGTTTGCCAGGAACTCTGCGCCCACTGGCTCCCGCCAGAAGGGCCTCAGCCAGAGCACGTCGTCTTCTAGGACGGCTTGAAGCTGAACATTTCCCTGTAAGCGCTTGTGTTAGCTACAGTAGTCACTCATCTCGCATCAAGTCTCATGCACACTCACCCAACTCATTGATAGGTCGCCCTCCTCGGTGACGTGGCTGACAGCGTCACCGGTTGCGCTCTCGTCGTTGAAGAAGAGCGTGTACTTGTCTGCTTGAATGGGTTCTTCTGATTGTAATTGTTGAATTGTTGACGAAGGTAATCTCGGATGACATCAAGTTCTGTTGCCACAGAGCTGTCTGCGCTCCATTGAAGGCGGGTGGTGTTGAGCTCAAAGGTGCGACTCGTCTGTGAGCCAATCTCACTGAGGCCCCACGAGAACTGGACGTGGTTGCCATGACTGTGACGGTAGAGGAGAAGGGTCCATGCTAATAGCAGGGCCTCGACCTCGTAGCTATCTTGTTGGTGTTGACGCAGAACTGGTACGTCATAGCGAACCCCCTTCTTGTGTGGAGTCTGCTGGGCAGAGCGCTGAGTGTCCTCCGCCATGATGAAGGGATAGTAGAGTAGTGTGTGAGTATCGAAGAGAAGTGAACTAGGGTCGATCCAACAGAACAGGCCTAGACGAGAGGAGAAAGACTTGGTTGGGGATACAATACAGATTCAAATCTGCGGTTGTTGGACGCAACGTCTGGTGTGCAACGCAACAGTCGGCAGAACTCACATGAACGCCTCCACTATTTTATTGAAGGATTGCAGCAAACATGCAGGAACCTGATTACGTTAAAAAGGAGGATCCGAGCTCCCATCCCGTGTTGCCTGGTGCTGGTGTGGGGGTTTGTGCTGTAGAAATGGCGCCGAGGTGATCCAGACAGGCGGGCCACGACAGGAAGGTGGTCTTTTTTTTTGTTTTTTCCTTCGCTGCCCGAGAGTTCCTTTGCCCGCAGGACGTCTGTGAGGAGCCGAGAATGGATCTCATGAGGGCGACCTCGGAGCATCTCCGCGTTGGGATACCTGCTCATCAGTGCTGATCCCCGGCACGCTATTCCGTACGTGAATCGACTGGCAGGATGGGATGGGATGGATGCCCCACGTTGCTTGGGATTTCCGCGTGAGGAACTATGGGGCTAGTGTGGGCGACATGGAGGCGAGCTCGGAGTGGTGGTCACGAAGATGCGCGCGTGGGAGGCGAGATGGTTTCCAGGGGGGCCTCGAACGAAGGATGGCACTGGGAATAAGGCTGACCAGGCATTTGGTGCCAAGTTTCCCCCACCTACTATAACCATTCAGTTGATGGTTCGATGGTTGTCTGTTTCACCAAGAGGACTAGGACTCTCTAACCCACGTTCTCTTCCCACATAGGCACCTCTTTTCCTTCTGGGAGAGCTGCAGCATCTGGCAGCCCGCATTTACGTAACAGGGTTACCACTCAGATGAACAGGGTTCTTTCTTGTTTCGTTCCCCATCATTCATACACATGAAGCACCTACAGAGAAGGAGTAATAATCGACGTGTTTTGCGGGTCAGCCAAGGGACGGCGCCATTGCCCATTTCACCCCCATGAAGCCGTCGGTCCCTGGCAGTGGGGTGATTGATAAGTCCATTATCTGATCTGACTGACAGGGGTTAGAGGTCCACACACACGCGCGCACAGAGACCAGAGGGCACAAGCTTTGCCGGAATAATGCACAGCGTTGCATCACTCCGTGGCGTTCACATTCTCGCCGCAGGGTTGGCCATGCGAACGGCTCCCGCTGAGTAAATCAGTCTATGCCGTTTGAGGGTCAAATTATCCGTCCAAGGTTCCACTCTACAAGAAGAAAAAACGCATGAGTGGGAAGAGAATGAGATGAGGCATTTTCCCACTGTAACTCGCTTCCCAGAAGCCCATCATAGCTTGCTGTCCACCCATCGAGGGGCCCTCTTTTCCACAAAGGCCTGCACGCCCTCGTGAAAGTTGTGGCAATTGTCCATCGTAGCGTTCCACGTTTCTCGGTGCAGGCGGACCGCGTTCTCCGCACTGCCGTGTTCCCAGCCAGAGAGGATGCCGGCACGGGACACGATGACGCTATCAGGGCTGTTGTTGACGATGGCCGTGGCGTAGTCGAGGGCCTTTTTCACTACTGGACGCTCGAGGATGTCGCAGTCTGGAGCTGCGTCGTCGGTGATGGCGTTGAGTAGGCCAAACTCCTTGGCTTCTTGGGCCGTGATGGGCCTCCCCGTAAGCGCCATTTCCGTGGCCCTGTGTCGTCCAATGGTCCTGGCTAGCCTCGGCAGAGAACCGGCATTGGCTACGACTCCAATCTTGGCTTCTGGGAGCGCAAAGGTAGCACTCTTGGCTGCGACGATGAGGTCGAGGTTGGCCACAATCTCAAAGCCTCCACCAAAAGCAATCCCATTAACGGCGGCGATGATGGGCTTCTTTCCGTACCGCCGCGAAAGCCCGCCAAAGCCATTCACGGGCGGGTCCATGGGCCGCTCCTCTGGGATGCCGTCCCTCCTCCTCTGGTTGATCTGGTTCCATTCATTGAGGTCCATGCCGGCGCAAAAGGCACGGCCTGCTCC
The DNA here is from genome assembly GCF_023522795.1 of Fusarium solani. Classification (NCBI taxonomy): domain Eukaryota; kingdom Fungi; phylum Ascomycota; class Sordariomycetes; order Hypocreales; family Nectriaceae; genus Fusarium; species Fusarium solani. Next base: position 1,393,046 of record NW_027072149.1, read on the forward strand.
CGTCACGACGGCGCACCGTAGCGAGGGCTCTTGGTCGTACCACTCCCAGAGGGCATCCAGCTCGTACTCTCCCTTGCTGGTCATGGCGTTGAGCATCTTGGGCCGGTTGAAGACCACCAGCATGATGTGCCTGGCCGGAAACGACACCATCCCGTAGCCCTGGGTCGGGGGCGGTCGCTTGAATGGGGGTTGTTGCGCCATGTCGTAGGTGGTGGTGGTGGTACAGCTTGTATTGGTGGCAAGGATGGGCTAGGCACAGGCATTCAACAGGCGAATGTGGAGAGGCTTATAACATTGATGCCGGGACTCTGCTGCACAGATGCCGTGGGATCAAGTTTGGTGGCTGCGTGGCATGTCCATCTGATGAAGTCTTGGTGATGCCAGTGGTTGTGAAGCAGAGCCCGAAACTCACTAAGAAATACCGCCTCATTCCCAATCAGACCCGAGGAACGCCAAATGCTACGTAAGCCGGCATCAGGCTCCGGTGGACTCCGAGGGACTTGGCAGGGACAAAAGCAGCCTGCCGCATAGAGAATGGCGCGCGGAGGCCCATGTCCTGGGCGACGGGAAGTGGGCAGAGCAAAGGGTTTATTCACTCCTATTGGATGAACCAGATGCAAGGGTCCCATCATCCAAAGCAAAGGACCTTGCTAGTCTCCATCCAAGTCCTCACATGTCACTCTGAGTAGTAGACGCACGCCCCCTTCTCGACAGATGCCTCTCCTGGATAGCTTCGAGCTACGGAGGAAACCGTTGATCATCTAATCAATCACATCTGATAATCCAGGCAAGATGCGTCATGCGCTGCAATCTAAGGGGAAAAACCGACCCAACTTTACATCCATCGTGCATTCCGTGCCCACAGCAGAGGGCCCGAGATCGGGCTGCTGATCCGGACCCAGCAAAAACTCTGCTCTCGGATGTCATGGCAGAGTTAGCGGGAAGTTTGAGAGAGAAATGAATCTCCAAATTTGAGTCTGTTGAAGCTCGTGAGACAAGTTGAAGGTTCTGGATAACCTCATATCCGACTTTCAGCAACACCACCACCACCACCACCACCACCACCATCACCAACCTGCAGCATGTACGGCACATTCTCACTCGGGCCGTTGGCTCGCGAATCTCGGCAACCGTTGGTGCTTTCTTTTTCTCCCTTCCCTCCCATGCAGCCCAGTCCGGTAATTGCAGAAGGTGGCTTACCTTGGCTGACGCGCCTCCGTCGGCACTTGGGGGTAAACAAAAAATCACCCTTGGCTGATTATGCGACCGACGTCCGAGCGACCCCGACCATGTTCGACTTTGATCCCGACATTTGTTTTGCTTGTTGAAGTGGAAACCATTGTCCGATGTCGTCGGCCAAGGATACTACTCCCAAGACCCGTCATGATGGAAGGCCGAGCGCTGTGAAGCAAGTTTTCATGTTGATCAGCGCCAATGGCTTCGGTCGGGGTCTTGGGAGGCGAACGACTAAGCGGCGACGAGCTGCGACGCCGAGACGCGACGGCGAATCCTTGAACGGTGATCTCATCTACGATGCCTCACCGACTCATCCGCCCCTAGCACCCTCGACATGTTGTCCTGGAGCGCGATTCACGAGTTTGCGACCGTCGCCGAGTGAACTGGCAGTCAGAGATCGCCTCAGCCTGTCGCGCGAGAAGCCTCGGCACCGCCAAGCTTGTGTGAGAGCTGGTCTCTCCTCGACCGCCATCCTTTGCCGTGGCGGTGATGCTCTACTTGGCTGAGCGACACTCACCAAGAACTCTCTATCGCCTACTGTTACGGTACTCGTGGCCTCAAGAGCACGCTCAGGCATCGCAGCTATTGGAAGCCTAAGCGCAACAAGAGGCAGCGGCCAAGTGCTTGTCGCATTGTCGCAGCTTCAAGTCGACGCGGCGAGTCGTCTTATCTTCAGCGATGGCGACACTCGCGGGCAAGTGCGCACTCTACGGTAGCTGGTTTCACTACGAGAGACCCCAAATGTTGATCGCCAGTCGCGATTGAACAAGAACCAGCTTGTCGCAAACATGTTCAAGCTCCTCACAGGCGCAAGAATGTGGCTGCCTGTTCAGTTCATACTGAGAACTCATCGACCGGCGACGGTTCATCGAGATACCTACGAACCGACACAAGAACATACACCAACTTTCTCCCACTTCAAGGCTCATGAGAGCTGTTGCGGTCGGAAACGCGACGAGAAAGAGAGCATAAGACCGTGCCTACTACCTACCTAGGTACTCAGGCAGCTTCAAACGGTGCAAGACATATCACACTCTTCGGAATCGTTCCGAGAGATCAGGACAAGACTCATCAATGACTCTGGAACTGCGGAGGGCTCTCCATCACTACCACTCCCACGAGCAGATGAGGGCCACCTCCAGTGAATGACGATTACACTCCTTCACCACGACCCATTCGAACCTCATGACCGACACCTCGCCGTCCGACAATACAAACAAGACCTACGTATCGGATCAAACAGTCGGATGTGTGGTGATTCTGATCCTCGGGCCCCACGCCTGCTGCGCTGAGAGAAGCATGAAGCCGAGGCCTCTGTTAATGGGGCCTCGGGTACCTGACAAGCACCCGGACACATCAAGAATGAGATGCAATGGCGACGCAGTGATGGTAGTTCTCAATCGCTGCCTGTTGTTCGTTCGGCTCGTCCTGTCGCTCATCGCTCTACTGCCCGCAGGTCTTTGGCGCATCACTCGTCATGTCTGACAAGAGCCTGGTGAGAGGACTCCGGGTCGCCTCGGTCTCGCGATCGCTTTCGGACGTTCGTTGGCGATTGTTTTCGGTCCTTCCCGCCAAAGAAAGCCGTGGCTGAATTACGTTGGCAGGCTCTCTGAGGGTTGTCGTCGTCAAATTGCTGTGAGAGGTTATTCTCACTCAATCATGTTAGTCGGGTGACATCTCAGTCATGTGGCATCCATCAGTCTAAGCACTGCGCTTCCCCAAGCTTTCATAGATCATCGCTGGCATAAGTAGAGTCGGCATTGTAGGTGGATGGTCGAAGAAACCGTCCTCTCCATCCATATCGACATGGCCGCCAGTATCCTGCTGGTCATCGTCTTGCATGAACCGTGGACACCGAGCACGCCTCGTTGGGCACCTTTGCGCAGCGTTCCCGTAGCAAGTAGCTAAGCTGTAAAGACGTCATTAAGCTTGTTCAAAGTGAATTCCTGGGTATCAGCCTGGTGCGTCGCTGCCCGTCAAAGGCGCAATGGTAAAGCGTTGCTGGCTTCAATCGACCGCGTGAGCTTCTCGCTACTCTTGCAACCATCTCAGCCCTCGATTTGAACACCCATTAATCCCCCAATCTTGTCGTTGCCGTCATAGATGCCGAGGACGGCCCGCCGCCTCAAAGAGGCATCAATGTACCACCGGTCCGGGAATACGTAGGTCGTCTCCGTCCTCCCACCTAACCGACGACACCCTCGCGCCCGCTCTTGACCGCCACAGGGAGACCATGATTTGCGCCAAGGGTTTTTGAGAGGCTCTTTCTCGACCAGTGTTTCGTTCGGAGCATTAGGCGTCGTCTGTTAATACCTCGCGCTAGGCATCTAACACGGGTTGAGGTCGCCGAGGGCTGCAAGCTTGTTAACATCATGACCCCCGAACGAGGTGCCTGCCACACCCCGTAGCAGAGAAGACTTGGCGGGTGCGGTTCCGCTAGGATACTGATCCTATGGGTAAGTTCTCGATTCGACTCTCAAGCCGTGGCTTTGTCAATGATACCTTGTGAGGGAGCACGTCGATTGACTCGGTGACAGCTCGCTGTGGAGAGCCATCATGAATAGAGCCCAAGACGATTACACGAGGCGTCCCGAGCGTGGGTTTAGCTAAGATTAAGCATAGACAGCTAGTTATCAATCGGCGCGGTCTTGCTCCATAATAAAAAGAGAGAAAACCTCGTACTCGCGAGCTTTGACGTCTCATTGAATCCACGAGTGCATCGTGTTGCTTGTCACCCTAGAGCGATCCTACAGTACCTGCTGTAACCTCGAGATCAGCATCCATGGACAAGCGTTTACCCACCCGCCCGAAGAAATCACTCAGAGGGTGCCCACAGTTGCATCGAGCTAGTGATGTTCCTTGGCTATGGATGCCCCGAAAGAGGCTCGAGGCCCGCTCCGCTCCTCGTAGCCGCGCCGACCGCGAATCTCTCAGTCTTGGCGCCGCCGAGTGAAAGGGTCCAGGTGGCGCCATCTCTTGCACAGATGCCCGTCTTGGCCTTCAGGGGCTACGGGTAATCGGCACATCTCGGGCGTGGGTGGGCATGGGGGCAAGGGCCAGTAGTTCCACGCTTACATACAGAGACTCCCCTACTGATGGATGGACGCTGGGCTTCGGAAGATGGGGGCTTGCTTTGTTCTCCGTGTGGAAGCCATCGTGGATCAGAGGACGCGACGCAAATCTCTGGTCCCCATCCCCAAAGGGCTTGCCAGCCACGTAAGATTCCAACACGTCGGCAGAGCTCGGCATGAGAGAAACAGGAAGAGATGTGCAGCAGCTCCAGCCTTTCTAATTGGCTCAAGGAGAGACACTGCTCGTCGTCACCGAGATCGGTACGAGGCGGGGTATAAATAAAATCTGGAGATCAAGTGTTCTTTGTGATGTTGGCTCCAGACCCCCAAGCAAACCAACAGAAGTTCAAGATGGCCGCCTCAGATCCCTTCCAGCAGCAGTCGCCAATCAAGATCCGGCTTCCTCATCCTTACCTCACCACCTACTTCCTCGAGCGCACCGACGCCGAGAAGCAGTCGTTCCGGCTTCGCAAGGCCGACTCGCCCGAGGAGGATGGCACCCCGTTTCCCCAGGCCTTGCACGCAGAAGGCCTAGTCTTTGCCAGAGTGCCGCCTGCAGAATCTGATAAGATCCCCGAATCTGATAATCGCGCCTGGGCGAGGGCACGCCGCAGCCCCGTCTGGTCCTTGACCTGGGAGGACGGTCACGAGGCCGCCACTCTTGCTCAGGCCTGGATGTTCTTCTACACCTTCTTCACACATACTTTCGATGTAGAGCAGTTCCGTCTCCGCCTCGGCGGCTCCGGCGCTGAGGACCTCGCCAAGGCTCTGGTCCAGTCCATGGTGGCGATTGATATCCCCGAGCCCCCCAGCGTGCCCGTGCCAGCTCCTCGCCAGGAGGTCGAGGTGCTCGTCCTCCGAAGCGCCTTCTGGCAGGGGTGCGCATCACCTCTTGGTCAGCAGCCCATCTGGCTTCCCACCTGGAACTCGGGCAAGGTGGTTCCTCACGTCGAGTATGTCATGACGCCGACGTCCGAGTCCACCCTGCTCCGGCACCCGCGCCGAGTGCCCAAGCCGGCGCCCGGCAGCCTCATCTACAGCCGGTACATCCCGTCGCTGGACGAGCACTTCAACCTCATGGCGCTCGACTACCTCAACCCGGAGCACCTGGCCCTGTTCAACAAGTGGCAGAACGACCCCCGTGTGGCGGCGGGCTGGATGGAGACGGGCACGCTGGAGCAGCACCGGGCGTACCTCCGGGCGATCCACGAGGACCCCCATCAGTTTGCCGTGCTGGGCTTCTTCAACGACACGCCGTTTGCCTACTTTGAGCTGTACTGGGCCAAGGAGGACAAGATGGGCCAGCACTACGCGTGCCTCGACTTTGACCGGGGCAGGCACTCGCTTGTGGGAGATGCCACATTCCGTGGCCAGCACCGCGTCATGGCTTGGTGGCCCAGCGTGATGCACTACGAGTTCCTCGACGACCACCGCACCGAGAACGTGGTGGGAGAGCCGCGTCTGTCGGGCGAGAAGGTGCTCATGTACGAGATGATCTTTGGTCTTCACCAGGACAAGTGGATGGACCTGCCCCATAAGAGGTCCAACCTGGTCAAGTGCTCGAGGGAGCGCTTCTTCCAGCTGTGCCCCTTTAACCAGAGCAAGCCTCGCGTGGCGGGCACCACCTTTGGCTTTGAGCCGAAGCTGTAGGGAGGACGAATGGTTGCTGCTACTAATTAAGTAACCTGGGAATAATGTCATGTATGAATGGGGACCTGGCTCTAAAAAAAAATTGTGTATGTATGGACAGGGTGTTGATTAGATAGAATGTCTGTTCTGCTTGGCAAGCGGAGAGCGTAGCATTTACCAAGACTGATCTTCAGTTCCGATCGAACCGATCAATCGAATCCTTTTGCAACGTCTTTTTTTCTCGTCCAAACTCGCTTCAGGATATAGCACCGTCGATCGCTGTGCTTGACGTCTGTCATCTCGCCACTGACTGGACGCTCCAGACTCTTGTCCATCTTGGCAGCCAGGGCAGTTTTACTGTCTGCTGCCGAGGAAATGTGCCCAGCAACGGAGGGAGCCGCGTGGGGGCATTTGAACATTCTCCCATATTGACATGTTGTGTTTTCCATGGACGACGTTGGTGGCTTGTCCAAGCTTCTGCAGGAAAATTACGCGGCCCTTGACCACCAGTTAAGCTTGTTTGCGCCATGAGTTTTTTATTTCCAACTTTGTTTTTGACTCAAATCGTGTGGTTCAGGTACGCAGCAGCCATCGCTAAACAGCAGTGAAAAAAACAGCGAACAAGGGTGGACAGTGGGCTCACCAGCGACGAGTGGAGTGATGGAGCGGCTGACCAGCAACCAACAACCAACAAACCCCCCTGAAGCCGAATCCCCTGTAGCGCTTGGCCATCCAGAATGCCGTTGGTGACATTTCCCAAACGTGATAATCAAGCCTCGTTATGCGGCCATGGCCGGAACTGGGAATAGCTCATAGGGCTACCGGGACCAAAGCAAATTTCAGGTCCCCACGTTCGGGAACCTCTCGAGCCACGCCAAGATTTCGAGGCCTTCGTTGCGCCAAGCGCGGACTCTCGGCAGGGATGTCCTCAAGGGTCCGGTGAGTTGGGTGCGAAAGAACACATGGCCCGCCTGATCATGAACCCTTGTCTTGAAAGTGTCTTGATCATGCTTTTGACCCCACGCGAGAAAGAAGAGAAAAAAATAAGAAAAAGAGGAGAAAGATGCAGAAGAGCCGAATCATTGCCTTTTGTTGGTTCATTCAAGACCCGCAGTCAAGCGAGTTGGGAATTAAAGACTCTCGCGTTGTATACCCAAATTCGACCTCCAAGCTGTCATGCAGCGTTGTACATGCATTCATTGAGCCCGTGATTCACACATAGACAAGTAAAATTCACGGTACCTTAAGCTCATCAAGAGACAGACCATCACGCTCATTCGATCTAATCGATCAGATTAGATAAAAAATTTTCACTCTGACTCGACTCTCCCTCCCTCGGCTCAAGCCTCCCTCTTCCCTAGCTCCCTCACCCCCCCACCCCACGACGGGCATCTCGCTGCCCGCGCGTTCCAGACCATGTTAAACCCAAGGCCGTAAGTGGCTGCAGCAGCTTTTTTTCGCCAGTCCAATGTGTGTCTGTCTGTTGGTTCACCCCAAAACAGCCGATTTCGGTGGGCTGGCTCTTTTAGCCACCACGCAACAAACGCAAGCTGGGGAGCCCTGAGCGGGAAAGCCTGATCTTATCTGATGGGTCTACTCTGTTTTTTCACTCTTTCCAAAGGACCTTGTGTGGAGACATGTAGCACTAGCCGGGGTACAGTACGGTGGGCGATAGGGGTCACTGTTGCAAAACTCCCTGTCACTTCCTTTTGGGCTTAGGCGCTCTGGTCCTTAGTCATCCGAGTACTTCGTGTGAGCATGAGATATGTACCGCGGACTAGCAGCGGGCCCGCGCGGTGGCCTTCTGCCAGTCCAATTGACAGTTCGCAGCATCAGGTCCATAATGGTAGTCGGTTTGCAAACCATTTGCCACCATATTGATGCGCAAAACGCGATATCTAGAACTTGGTCCCGACAAGCTGAATTGATTCTTCCAAAACCAGTTCACCAAACAACTTTAGTTTTGCCATTGTCCTGATCGAAAGCGCGCCTGTTCCAGAAACAAGGAAAGCCGTCACCCAGTCCCTACCCTGATGGGGCTGGAAATGTGTAAATGTCGACGCCCATAAAGAAAAAAAAACATACATATATGGCAACGACTTTGAGGGCCTGATGTTTTTCGCTATATGATGGTATCTGGTTGAAATTTGGGGTTCAAAGTCTCGACTCTACGTCCTGGCCATGACCATTGTGTACGGTCTTCATCTTAACGTCCCCCCAAACTTGGAATGAGGAGCGGGACAGTGAGGTAGCAGAGGACTACCGCAGTAATCCCGCGTCTGGTCAGCAGCGGACTAGCGTAGCAACCTCGTGCTTAAATGGGTCTAGCGACTTCATCCGCTGTGACAAAGGGGGCATATTGTCCATCGCTGAGGCTGCTCGGCTCTGGATTGTGAGCGTGATCAAGTCGTCAGATACATTTCCACTACTAACTCGATGCGCAGCAGCTCAATAAATCGGACGAGGAAGAGATGGAAGAGGACAATTGAGTGTTGGTGCTGTCCAGTTCGACCGTCATGGTGGCGGCCGATGTCTGTAGGACTAGATAGAAATCTGCTTTGCTGGTCCGCAGCGACCCCGCAGCTTTGATTACATCCTCTGTAACGCGAAAAAAAATCTAAGAATCTATGCCGAGGTACACGTAGCAATGTACTGCGGGTCGGGTTGCCCATCTCGCTAACCCGTTTTGTCTCTCTTCCGGTGGTTTTGGGGTTTTGCAACAGTGACCCCTATAGCCTGCCGTAGTACAGGTGGCCCAGGTCTCTTTCAGCCGTACGTGCGGGTGGTTTTACAGTTTAGTTTAAAGATTGACTGTTGCGCTCGCATCCGAGCTTCTTTCTTTCCTTTCCCTCTTCAGTCTTGCCTTGTATTTGCAAATCTTCACACAAGTCTCTCTAGACAAAGCTCCGACAATGGCAGTCCTGGACAAGTTCAACGCCGTCATAGGGCGCAAGGCCAACAACGAGGCCGCTGAGGACCCCGTCACAGTCGCCAATGCGACCGCCGACGAAAAGGCCCACGACGGCATCCCTCCCGAGGATGTCGACCTCAGCGATGCTCCCACTGAGAATGCCCAGCATGGTGTGAGGGCCGCCGAGGCCATCACCCTCACCTGGACCAAGTGGTCGCTGGTTGCCGTCTTCATCAAGTGAGTTTGACTCTGTTTGTTTTGGTGGATTGGAAATGCTGACCCTCCTTGTAGCATGTGGTTCATCTACCTCGTCAACGGTTTCCAGTCCAAGGTTCTCGACACCTTGACTCCCTACGCCTCTAGCGAGTGGGAGTCTCACTCCATCATGCCCGTCATCAGCACTGTCGCCTACATCATGACTGCTGCCGTCTACATTCCCCTGTCCAAAATTCTCGACATCTGGGGCCGAGCTGAGGGTTTCCTCCTCATGGTCGTCTTTGCCACCATTGGTATGGCCATGATGGCTGCCAGCCGCAACTTTGCCACTTACTGCGCTGCCACTGTAAGAGAAGCAAGCTATCCGATCTTCAAGTCTCACTTCTAACTCGCCTCTAGGTCTTTTGGCAGGTTGGCTGGTCTGGCCTCACCTACAGTATCGATGTCATCACGGCCGATTCCACCCAGCTCAAGAACCGAGGTCTCGCCTACGCCTTCACCTCCTCCCCTTACATGGTGACTGCTTTCGCCGCCCCCAAGTCGGCCGAAAAGTTCCTTGAGAACGTTGACTGGCGATGGGGCTTTGGTTGCTTCTCCATCGTCCTCCCCGTCGTCGCCTTGCCCATGTACAGCCTCCTCAAGTGGCACCTCCACAAGGCCAAGAAGGCTGGTCTCCTCGTCCGTGAGGACAGCGGCCGTACCTGGCCCGAGGCCATCGTCTGGGGTATCATGGAGTTTGACGGTAAGTGATCAAGATAGTTTCACGCGTTACCAATACTAACTGTGTCAATAGCTCCCGGTGCCCTGCTGTTCGCCGCTGGTGCTGTCATCTTCCTGCTCCCCTTCTCCATTGCCAGCATGGCTCCCCAAGGCTGGGATACCCCTTATATCATCGCCATGATCATCACTGGCTTCGTCGTCCTCGTCATCTTCGGTCTCTACGAGCGCTTCGTGGCCCCCAAGCCCTTCTTCAAGTACCAGTTTCTCACTGACCGAACCGTCGTCGGTGTCTGTTGGTTGGATCTCATCTACATGATCGGCTACTACTGCTGGGCCAGTTACTTCAACTCGTTCCTCCAGGTCGTCAACAACCTGGCCCCCGCCGAGGCCGGTTATGTTGCCAACACTTTCGACATCGTCTCTGGCTTCCTCCTGTTCATCGTTGGTTGGGGTATTCGCAAGACCGGTCGCTTCAAGTGGCTCCTTTGCGTCGGTATCCCTCTGTACATCTTCTCCCAGGGTCTGATGATTCACTTCCGTCGTCCTGGTCAGTCCATCGGTTACCTCATCATGTGCGAGGTCTTCATCTCCATTGCTGGATCCGTCTTCATTCTGTGCATGCAGATTGGTATCCTCGCCGCTGTTGACCACCAGCACGTTGCCACCGCCCTCGCCGTGCTGAGCGTCACTGGTAACATTGGCGGTGCCCTCGGAAGCACCATCTCTGCCACCATCTGGACCAACACCTTCTACAACAAGCTTCTCCAGTGGCTCCCCGAGAGCGCCCTCCCCGAGGCCGAGAACATTGCTGGCATCATCGAATACCAGCTTGCCTACCCCATGGGCTCTCCCGAACGCCTGGCTATCCAGCGCGCCTACGGCTACGGCCAGGCTAGAATGCTTGCTGCCGGAACCAGCATCATGGTCCTTGCCTTTGCTACCATCTTCCTGGTCAGGAACTACGACCTCCGGAAGCTTCGCCAGACCAAGGGTATGATCTTCTAAGAGGCGAGCGCTCAGCGTAGCCTTGCAGAAGTATCGTACAATTTCCAGATTGTAAAAAGTCCGGTTGGGAGGACGAAGCTGTTCAAAGTCAAATTTACCTAGTAGCTAGTTTAAAACCACCTAATAAAACCATGGGCAGCTATCGCGCCCACAGGAGGGGGCATTGGATTGCCTCGTTTGTTTCAATCTCTTTTGCCGTCCCAACCATGCCAAGAGAAGTCGTTGCCAGCCCTTTTGCCTCGGGCATTTATTGTGCATGGCGCTAACAGGCACCCTTGATGCTAAGACGGCTGCGTTATCCGAGGATCGGCTGCTCATTCTTGGCAAACCGTTCGAGGTGTGGTGGGTGGTAGTCTCCATCAAGGCCGGGAGGGGGCTTGGTTAGCTGTCTTGGCTGTGATGAGATTAGAATTGAACAGGGTATATATCCATTGAAACATGATTATCGTTTAATATGAACTCCCACCCAAGAGACCAGGTCACTTGACCACGTTGTCTTTCGCTACGGTTGTGTCCTTGATAATGGGTGGCTGCGTCCATTACCCATCTACCCTAAATACACCGCGTGAAGATATCGGACTTGCACGCTCCCAGCACCTCACATGTCTCATGTAATTGTTTGCTTGCTTCTTGTGTCTTTATTGTGACTAAGTTGTTGTGAAATGATCGCAATTTTCCTTGAGCCTTGTAGTATTGTAGTGAGTCGCCTATTACATCTTTTGCCTCTGGAATTGCGCCATGTTCACTCGATTGACCGATTTTTTATCCTCACGACATGAATAGGTGATTCACTTGTTAATGTGATTGAAATTCCCAAGACGGTCTCATTCAATCATCAATTAGCAAGAAGCTTGACGCTAATATGTTATAAACTCAAAGCATTCGCATATCTAACACCATATAGTCTACCTAGCTCACATTCTATTTTCACTCCCATCCTCTCAGGCCTTCCCCAGGATAAACTGCATGATACCATGCTGAAGACCTGTCACCGCCACACTTCCATGATCCTCTCCCTCAAACTCGCGCGTCCAGATACTCGACACACTCGGTGACTTTTCCAGACGCTCCGCCAACTCCTTGGCACAGTCCCTCATCTGCTCATCCTCGGAGCAGTCCTGTCTCTTCTTGAAGTCCTGCTCTGACTCGCCGGGCTTCTTGACCAGATCCTGCTTGCCCGTGCCCCAGGTGACAATCAGCGACAGAGGTGGCTCGACGGGCTTGTCGCGGGCGATAAATGCTGCTTCTTGCTCCTTGACGAGGAAGTGGTTATTCCACCAGATGATGGGGCTCGCGGCAATGTATGTGTGAAACAGGTCAGGCCTGGTAAACATGGTGTTGAGTGTAAAAATGCCACCGTATGAATGTCCAAACAGTGCCTTCTTTCCAGTGTGCAGCGACGCCTTGGGGAAGAGCTTGTCGTGGACGTGGGTCATGACCTCGTGCTGAATAAAATCGAGGAAATCATGGGCCTCGCCAAACTCGATGTCGGTGCGAGGGTTTCCATTCGAGTCAAGAGGCAGGTCATATGTGCCGTCGGAGCTGGGAGGAGTGAGATCAGGCCCCCGACGGAAGTCGTAGACGTATTTGCCGGGGGGATAGCCGACGCCTACAACTACAGTGCGCGTGCTGTTTGTGAATTCCAGGCGGCGGGTGACATCGACTGCTGTGAAGAAGTAGGCGTTGCCGTCTACGAGATAGCTGTCGATGGTCAGATATTGCGGTTGAGGCTTGTTGGCGAGACGTCACTCACAGAGTGTTGACAACCTCATTTTCCGGCGCGACCCGATCCTCTCCCCAACACAAAGGCCAAGCGACCTGGACGAGATAATCACCTCTCTTGGTGTGAGCAATCCACTCGCACGTGTTGGGCACGCGAGCGTGAGAGACTGCAGTCATCTGCGTCATGGTTCTTCTACTAAACTTGGACAAGAGGCGTTGGTGGTTATGAAGCCGGATCCGAAGGAGGGCGCGTTGCATATTTTTGCCGCAGCTGATTGATAAACAGGAGGGACCATCTGATAATTCCCTCCCTCGGCTCCGTTTTATGGGTCCTCGTTAAGGGGTCGTGTTGCGGTATCGGGGCTTTGGGCGGTTAGATACGGCAGAAATTGAAGGCCATGGCCATGTTGCAAGCCGGACTCTCCGAGGACTTTCAACTCCGTGACTGTAGATGGTTGACCCGGCAGAACGGTAACATGCCTTGTACTCGTTTTCATTCTTCTTGTTAGTGGCTACCCTGCGTGTTAACCGTGTTCGCTTGCATCCCTGTCTGGGGTATTCCGCTGCACGTCGAACGTCGAACCATTCTCACCAACTGCCGGACCACTCTCGTGCAGGTTCGCTCATCCATTCAGATGTGTTTTGTCAGCTCAGCCTATGGGGCCGTTGAAGTGCCGTCAAATAACTTGTCTCCACTATATCATTCATCCAATGCCACTATACACGTCCGCGCGTCTGAGCGTAGTGCTCCGATGAAGCGAGATATACCGATGTGCATGCGGGGACGTTGTACAGACGCCAAGGATAAATGGGCCTCGAAGCATGAGGAGAGCACCACCTTGTAGGCATGGGCTAGACGTTGATCTTTCTAACCAATCCCTAACACCGGACAGTTGATCCACCAGGAGTAAGTGATGTCAATGTTGTTTGGCTGGGCTTTCTCCGCGTGATTATATTCTTCAGTACTCAGCTTATTTGATCGATATTCTCGTTATTATCAAACTATCGTTGTGTGCTGCCTTCGACTTCCACAGCATAGCCATGCATGTCTTGAATGCGGCTCTGGGGCTCCACAGATTGTACGTGTAGAGCCGGGTCAAGGATTCGCAAGTTGTGATTTGATCGACTCCTTGAGCTTAGCTTGACTGTGATAGACTCACGATATGTTCTTCAGAAGGCTAGAAGTATCTGGAAAGGGTACGTGGTGCTAAGAAGGGGGTAGGGTGTGGTAAAGCACAATGAGATATGGCTTTGTCTCTGATCTCAACGCATTGAGATCACTTCAAAAGAGGACACAGTAGTTCCAACAGGTCGATATTTAATTGGAAGTACCACTATAACAACCAGGTCCATTTGCAATTGAGATTGTCTCTATATCAACCCATTCACCCATCTAGATCCTATCCTCCACAGAGCATCTAGCAGTTTCGCTGGCACATGGCCTGCCAGATGCTTATGCACTGCTGGCGGCCGGCGGCGGGCTCACCCTGGCACTGACCGACCTGCTTGGCGAGACACTTGGTGTAGCTTCCTCCGGGGCAAGCGCGGGCCTCGAGGTTGTTGAGCTTCTCGGGCTCAGGGGCGGCAACGCCAACGGAGGCGAGGGCCATGGTGGCGATGAAGAGCTTCTGTAAAGAAGTGAGTATATAGATCCGGGGAGTATTCTGAGGGTGTAGACGTGTGACTTACGGCGGGGGAAAGCATCTTGAAGAGTTGAAAGGAGGTTGATTGATGTAGTAGATCGAGAGTGTTGGGATGATGAGAGAGGATGCTTTCTTGAAACTAAGAAGATGATCAGCTATATATACTTGATTCTGAACTGACATAACCTCAGAGGCTCTTTCATAAACACAGGTACGTAGCATCACCAAGGCCATAGTGGTTGTGGCTTCGTGGGTCTAAACAACCATTATGGGCTAACATCCTGCTGCACAAAGGACCAACAGGTTACATCGCTGGTCTTCCCACATAGTCCCTTGTATGCCTCAGGCGAACTGATAGGCTGATTACTGGTTATGGCTCTGGGGCGAGGGCCCGGTTGATCCTCTGGTGGGGGTCTGCCTGGGGTTGAAAGTCAGAGGTGAGCTAGCTTTTTTATCTAATCTGATGGATTAGATCGCCCGAGCCCACTCCGTATGGTAGTGTATGTTGGTTCTATACTGGCTGGGTACCCCTGCATAGGGCTTTCTCATCCACTCATGCCTGCTGTGCCTCTCCCGATGTAACTGGGACCGCAGAATTGGCTCATGCTCGCTCTTGGCAAATGGGTGGGAAACTAGGGGAGCGATGCGAGGTGGCGACGGCCCGGCATTGGTAATATGGGATTTGGAGTTTCCTGGAATAGAGGTTGCTCATGTACCAACCTGTGGGAATGTAAAAGTGTTGAATGCTGTGAACAGAAGGCGATATTCCTCGCTTGCTTTTCAAGGTTTCTGACTCCAGCTTCATGAAGCTGAATATCCATTTGATCCATGAAATACACCTAGAAAAACAAAAGGCCTTCTACTAATGTGATATGCAATAGCATCACTGATGCAAGAAGGACAATTCCTCAACCGCGAATGGGGTATAACGTGGGGGTGATGTTGTCATGTGTTGTCAACGTGGACCAACATAGTTTCCCAGGCGTTGAATCCTATTGTGCCAAGCAACAAAGTGCATGCAGCCCGATCCTAATAGCATTGATGCTACGTCCTTAAAGCAGTGCGGACAGAGCTATCCGTCCTTTGACCGTCAAGGGCACTGGCTTTAGTACCTCGCAGGGGGTTCGGAGATAGTTCTGCTTATACATATTGCTAGCACCTATCCTCCTTTGCCATCTCCCTACGCATGCCTGCTGAGCGTTGGCCAAGATTATTGGAAGTATGAGCCAACATAGGCCATGGTGTTTTAAGCAGTGCTCTAGGGACTGGCAAAGGATAGACAAGCTTGGACAACAAGATGACTGCCGGGGTGTCTGAGCGAGAAGCCTGTCTCTGACCTCGGTGTAGAATTTTACGAGGGATCAGCATAACTGGGTCAGAATGGAGATCCTATGCGTTATTTTACAGGCACAGAACCAACAGAGCATGCCCACAGTTGCCGGCCCGTGCCTGGGGAAACAAGGGATGGACGGCTTTTGCCGCGCTTGAAGCCTCGGTCATGGGCCGTTATTCCTCATGATGCTTTGCCTTGGCCATCGAGAATCCTCAAAAGACTGGTCCACAACACGGTCGAGACTCTGCTTGCGCAGCCCGCCAGGATTTCCCGCGAATCGTGCGCTATCGCTGTCAGAACACGGCCGGGTCTTCGTGCCTATTGCTCTTATTGTCCGGCAATCCCTGTTGTGCTATTCCGAAGTCAGGCATGCGACCGTTGCAACGTGTGATTTGTACCCCGTGGGCTCTCGTGTGTAATCTTGATGGAATATCCGGACAATTGTAGCTTTTTCCCCCCGATAGATATGGTGTGTCTTAGAAAGAATTCGAGATGTTGACGCTGGACTTTTCGGGATTTAGAAATTGAGAGCATCCTGATGTTAGGATCATGTACGGGAACAAAATGATTGCCAAACAGGTAACGACAGAGGCAACCATTGCCAAGCTTTTGGAAGGCCTCCTGCCCCCATACTGCTTGCCAGGGTAGTGACAGGGCCTTCGGAGAAAGCTCTGACCAGACTTGGCATTTGACGATGTTGCAACTAAGATATTAAACAGTCAATCCACCCGAGGAAGTGGACAAGAAGTTGCAAGTGGAGTCGTGCAAGACGGAACTTAAGATAATGGACCATTGTTGATGTAGTGACTCCTTGGTTGGAATTTTTCTTACTCCTTTTCCACGGGGATAGAGAGGTCATTGGGCATAGTGATAAAGAGTATGTATTATTGGACTTGTCATTGTAGATAATAATAATAAAAAGGCATATGTATGACTTTATGGCACGGTATTGGGTTTTGATGTCGTCATGTATTAATAACGGTGTCGTTTGTTGTTGTGGCTAATGGCTTCTTGTCATCATTGCAGACAATAATAATAATGACTTCATGGCATCGTCAAGCCGAGTTTATTGTTGTGTTGAAAACTGTTCCTAGAAGTGTAGACTACAAGAGTGAGACGAAATGTTCATACAATTTACTGAAACCTTGCAGAACCTGAACCCGAAAACAGCAGTTTAGCATCATTTAAATTCCTTCCCAGTCCCTCCAGTTTCTCTGGAGCCATGTTTTGTCTAGCTTCTACAAGCCCCTCGTTCTCTCCTCTGCTTCAGCAATCCATTCTCTTAACTTGGATTCGGACCGGATCTTCAAGCCAACCTTGAACGGCTTGGGGTCTGTGGTCAAGGACGTGGGATTGGCGTTGCACTCGATGGCATCCATAACGGGGAAGTCGGTCTTGTCCTTGGGAGGAAGCACTTCGAAGGCAGTGATGATGCGGATGTAGGCGGTGTAAAGTTCACGGTTGGCCAAGTGTGAGCCAGCGCACATTCGCGATCCTGCACCGTATCCGTAGTGTGGGGTACCAATCTCCTTGTCGTCAAGGAACCGCTCTGGGATGAACTGGTCAGGCGATTTGAACCGTGCCTCGTCATAGTCGGCGGCATAAGCATTCTTGTCACAAGGAGTTAGTGGAGTCTTCGCAATTGATCAGAAGACAGAACTTACCATGAAGAATGTTGTGCCTGCGGGAATGACTGTGTCCTTGTACGGAATGTCTCTGATGTTCACTCTCGGCAAGCAGATTGGAATGACAGTCCAATAGCGGAGAGTTTCCTTGACCAGGGCAGTAATGAAGGGAACCTTCTCCTCGACAAGACACTTCTCCCAAGCTTCGCCGTTAGGATATACTTCCTCAATGGCCTTGAGAGCTTTGGCTTGAATCTTTTGTCCTTGGGGAGTTGCGAGATAGGCGACACCCATGATCAAATTTCCGGGAACAGTGTCGAGTCCAGCAGAAACCATGGTCAAGCAGATGGATTTGAGCTCAGCTGGAACATTCTGGTCAGTAATGTGCACAAAGTCCAATGATAGGGTCATAGCAGTACCTTCGTTCAGCTTCGCCTCTGGGTCTTTGAGAATGTTGCCGGTGATGCAAGGCTTGTCGGTACCGTTGGCTATCCGCTGCTTCAGATCGTTGAGCATGTCTGTGAGATACTTGTCACGTCTCGCCCGGAACTCTCCAGCCGCCGAGTTTTGGGCTCCCCAGAGACGCAGCAGTGGAACATAGTCTTGCCAGTTGTTGCTCGTAGATCGGAAGTTGGAAATCTCGCGTTCCACGTGGGTGATCTCGTGAAGGAGCTCGCTGTTGACGTCGCCATCGATACGGAAGCCATAATTGAGCGTCAAAGACGTATTGAGAGCAAACCGAGCGAAGTATGGGGACGGGTCCAGGTCACGGTTGCCGTTCTCGCAATCTTCAAGTAATTCCCTGATGCTGACCGTGGACTCGAGATCCAGGATTGGCATGTAAGACTGGACGGCGGGCCTGTTCAGTGCGGTGGCGGCAGCCTTTCGACGGGCCTTGCAAGAGTCGTCCCACGGAGAAGTGCCGATCGTGAAACCTTGGGATGACGACACGACGGAGTGAAAAGTGTGAAAGGTTGGGCGAGAGATGAGTGCGGCCTGGTGGGTGATCCAGAAATGCTTTACCGAGTCATACGAATTGACAAAGACGACGCGCTGTGAGAGTTAGTGATGCGCCTTGAACAAGAGAAAGCCTAGCTTAAAAAAGACCACTCACCTTAGTTCCAAGCCGTGTTTGGAAGACCGGGCCATATTTGGCTGCCCATTTCTGAGCGACTCGTGCATGGTCCGTCCCCAATTGAATGAGATTTCCAAAGATTGGAACACCCGGAATCTCCGGGATACCCTTGATCTTGGGGATATCCGTCGAGTTCAGCAGTCTGATTAGTACGTACAAGACGACGACTGCGGCGAGGTAGAGAACTAGAGAAGACATGGTGAAGAGCTGTAAACACGATGACTTTGCTGGAACGAATGAGACATCTTTACGGCCAGCTTACGGCCCTTTTAATACCTCCAACTTCATCTACAGAGTTATAATGTTACCTATTGCTCGGCTCTCATTCGTCACGCATACGGTATCCCCAGATCTTGGAATACGGGGACGGCCGAAAATGCGGGGATGGGTCCGAGACCCGAATCCGACGATTCCGATTCCGATTCCGTCATGCATCTACTGTGGAGTGAAGCGTTTAACATGGCCTTCTCATTATCCGGATATTAATTACGCTTGAAATACTTTTGAGGGGCGAGAAGCAGTATCTAAAGATGAAGATGGCGGTTCGCAGACTCACGGGTTGCTCCTCAAGCCAACCCGGTACTGAGAGGCATCTCTTGGATGTGTACTTTTATGCGTTTCAAGACTATGCCGATGGTAAACTATGATCTTCACCTGTGACTCCTCATTGCTACGGCACGGCTGCTCCAAACACTTTGCTCCGGCTTGTTACGGCATTGATGCGACCGCACGAAATGTGCGAGGCCCAGAATGGTGCTTATCAAAAGGTGCTTATCGAGAGGAAAGATTGGCCCCATCCTCGGCACTTGTTCGTCCTCTCCCGCAACCTACGTCAGGGGGCCGGGGTGAGCTAGCCCGCATTGCAACCTCAGCCACCATCCCTGGGGATGCTTCCACTGAACGATCCTCCTTCATCAATCCTCCAACGCGTCATACCCAGTCTCCATGTCTTCAGCATCTTCTCAATCCAAAAAGAGGCGCTGTCCGTACACGTCAGTCGCCTGGTCCGTGGCCCTCTCATGCTTCAATCCTTGTGACTGTGCTAACTGGCGGCGTGAAGCGACAATTGCAAGCGTCGCAAAACAAAATGCAGCGGAGGCAAGCCTTGCAAGAGCTGTGGAGATAGTGGTGTCTCGTGCGTGTATGAGCGTACGACTCGGTTCCGCTCCAATGGCCGTAGCCCGTGAGTGCCCGTCCCATGTCTCTGGAGATTCCGAATCGGCGCCGACTTCTGGTTCGTCCGTCGCGTCGTCCCGACCTCTTGCTTTGGCCTCATGCTCTGGCCTTATGCTTACAGTTGCACCTAGAGTCGAAGTAAAATACACAAGACCGCGGAAATCACCCAAAGAGAGCCAGCCGAGCCCTGCTAGCCAAGGAACTGATGGGCCAGTCAACAGAACATCCCAAAGCCTTCCATCGCCTGCGTCGCCTACCAGGCCTGGCGCATCAGATTATTACTTGACCCTTGCGCGACAACGCCTCACAGCTATCAGTCCAGATGGAAGTGTCCCACAAGAACAAGACCATGATGTCGAGCCAGCCGGAATGGTCCGCATGAAGTTCCTCGTTCAACAATGCATCAACACCACTGGAACCCCTCTGTCTACACTCTCACTGGGTGACTGGATGCAGATCATTCAAGTCTATGAGGACGAAATTGGCCTTCAATACCCGTTTCTCGATATCCAGGAACTACAAGGGACCATACGTTCTACAAAACAAGGGACCACGCAAGGGCGCTCTGAAAGACTTGACGTACATATCTCGGGGCGTCGATATCAAGAGCGACTTGATGACATTTTAAGTCTCATTTTCTATACTGTATCGATTTTGGCCGACCCTGCTTCAGCTGAAAGGTCCAAGCCCTCTGTTGAGTCTGTCTACGGAGGTGCTGTTGCTCGCTCCCAGCTTGGAAACCTCAACGAAGATGATCTGGTCTTGATAATCTTGGTGGTAAGTCTAGATAAGGCTGATCGTGTGATGGGAAAACTATAAACAAGGCATGTACTAACATGAGCACAGAGCATATTCTTCTTTCTCGGGGATCAAGAGATTCTGGCCTGGAGAGGAATCGGCATGGTGTTTCGACTGCTCCAAGAGTTGGAAGACACCCCCGACAGGTTACAACCTCGTGTATTACCAAACGACAAAGGAGTGATAAGTCCCGAGTTCTACTGGTCGGTATATACCCTCGACCGACGATGGAGCTTTGGAACCGGTCTGCCGTTTGCAGTCCAAGACTCAGATGTCAGATATCGTCCAAGCTTAAAGGTACGTCTGCCTTTCTTATCACCGAGCACTTGGATTTGGGATCGAAAAGTAACACTTATGGGACATCTAGGACAATTCCCTCTCTTGTGCCTACCTGAAGTCGATGGTGGCGTACTGCGAAATCTCGTCCGAGGTCCAGAAATCGATCCTTGAGACACCGCAGTCTATCGTATCAGGGTCTAAACGCGATTTTCTCAACTTCCGAGTCGTGCAATGGCAACAAAACCTACCACAGGGTCTTTGCTTTTCCGGCATCGACGACAAGTTTGACCCAGCCAAGGAGAAGCGCGGCGAGTACAAGATGCGCCTAGCTCTTTACTTGAGGGCCAACCAAATGCGCATCATCATTCACAGAAAGTTCATGGCGCGCTCAGAAATGAACACGATTGATGCCACTGAAGCGAATGTCATGGCTTCGATTACTCGAGACTCGATCCGCGTCTTGTTGCAGCTGGCCCGAGACACCGACATCTATATTGCCCAACAAAAGACGTTTAACCACTTTTTAGAAACCGCATTGTCGTCTCTTCTTTTGATAATGTGCTCTACGGAGGACTTGAAGAGGTTTTCCTACCTTTCCGATGTTGTCGAAGCATTGGAGCTGGTCGAGCAGCTTGCAAGTCAGTCTGCCATTATGCAAAATATGTGGTGCAAGATGCAAAGCATCAAGGAAGCCATCAAGGATATCCAGACTAAGCTGTCTGGCGAAATATCATCACACTGCGGCCAAGCCGACAAGGAACCTCACGAGGCTGGCATGGTGGAACAAGAAGCAACGGTGGCGATTGGGTCGATGTCTCCCACTGAGATGATGATGGTCGCCACTGCCATTCCGCCAGCACCTAATTTGATGGAAGAATTTGACAGCTTTGAAGCTTTGGAGGAAGCTGGAGGGCTCAGCTTTGCAAATTTTCCAGAACTTGGGCAATTCTTGCAGGAGTATGAGAACTTTTATTTTTGATGACAGCTCGGCACTTGAATCAAATAGTTACCCAATTGCATACTCGGTACATGCCCTCAATAGACGGTATTCTGATTGAAAGCTATCGCAATTATGCGCTTAATAGTAGTAGCGAAAAGGTTTAGCCCAATTATTACCCACTTCAACTGCCTCTCCCCCAAGATGCAAGATGTATGCACTTAATGAGGCATTGAATGCCACGGAGCACATTGTCCAATCACAACGACTTCAATTTCTTTCTTCAAAACAATCATGCGACACCCGTCTCTATCATGTTCGCCAGGCCTCGCTTGCCACGTCCCAATGCGATCCGCCAATGCAAATGCTCAAGCACCTTAGCATGGCGGCCAATCCAGACGACGACCCGATTTCGTAACTTCTCCGTAAGAGGTCGGTCAGAGACACACGAACCGGCTACTCTGGCATGGCTACTGGGATATGGCGACCAAGTCCAGCCATCGGGCGCTCCGTGGCCTGACCTGTCCGAGCTGGTATTGAAAAATGCCAACCTCTCGCTCAGAAGGGTGCGGTTTCTGAGCATCGACATTGACGGGCTGCACCAAGACAAGGCGGGCATCCGCCAGTTTGACATTGGCGTATCCATCCTTGACGCTGACCAGGTCCACAGGCAGCTGAGGCTGCCATCGAACCCTGGCAAAAACCTAGCGGCCCATCTTATTAGATCCCGCCATTACATCGTCGAGGATCCCAAGCATGACAGTGATAGACGGACAAAATTCTCGTTTGGAGGCTGCAGGGTCATGTCGTTGCCAAGATTGAGAGAAAAGCTCAAGGGGAAAGTAGAAGGCCGAGACGTGGTGCTTGTCATGCACGGGGCTGCGACAGAGGTCTCAGTCTTGAAGAGGTTGAATATCAACCTGAACCCCGTCTTCACTATCGACACTAGCACAGCTGTGCAGCATCTGTTCCAAAGAACCAATCTAAAGTTTCTTCTCAAGGAATATGAAATTCCACATGGGACCCGGAACCTTCATTATGCCGGGAATGACGCCCACTTCATACTACGGGTCCTGCTCATGATCGCCGTACGGCACGTCCGGACCAAGCTGGGTGGAGAGCAGCTACCGGGCTGGGTGCCGGTTTTTGAAGCAGTTGCTCGATCTCCCAAGCCAGGGCTCGAAGAAATGCGGAAAGAAGGGCCGTTGAGGATAACTCCAGGAGATAAGGAGAGGAAACAAATGGAACGAAGAAGAGAAGAACTAGAGAGAATAGGAAGAAGGTTAGAGAAGCTCTCAAGAATCGAACAGGAGGAAATGATGGCGTGGAGGAGGCTCCCGCAGAGATTGCCGGACTGCGACGCCATGAGCCCTTCTTGGGCTGACCATTACACCATAAGCCAGTATGGCATGCTGCCTTGATGTTGAGGGCCCTGATCCTGACAAGCTGCATGGCCGTTGGGGTTTGTGGTAGTTGACAGTGTGGTCACTTGAGAAGGCTTTGTTCTGTATGAGTAGATGTACAATCGTCACAAGCTTACATGGCACAATGGTGATACTGATACACAAAATGAGCTTCATCAGTGAGTCTCGGGCTTCCAGAAGAGGCAACAATCACCTGATACCACGTTGAATGACCTTGAAAACGAGAGTAGGGAATAGAGCTGATGCCTGGTTTGGCTGGAGGAAGTTGTGTGACTTGTAATAACGGTTAGTCAACCAGCACGGCTCCTGTTTCGTGCAACACTTTTCGCATGTGTGATGGCAGGCTAGATAAGCTGCCACACCTTAGAAACCTCCGCCATTCTGCGGTGTACCGTCGTGGTGCCCGACGCAAGGGAGCTGACGGTAGGTAAGCGGCGTCCTCGTCAAGAAGGTGTGCTAGAGGATGAAACTGACATTACAGAATATTTGGCAAGGGCTGCCAACCAGCGGCTGAAAAGAGAGCAGGCCATTAGTCTCGGCAGATGGAATTAAGGCCTGGCGCTTGAGACAGTTGGAGCCACAGCCCTTGATCATCCACCATTAACCCACGGGGAGATGCACGAAGCATCCTATTTGAAAATAAATCAATCTTTTTCAGCTCGTTTCTTCTTCGAGAGTAGCCTGGTACGCTGTTGAGTGACCTGTCTCATCTACTGCGGGGAAGTGGTGTCGCTGCCAGCGCCACGGCGTTCAGCTGCATGTTGTCCTACCCAGTAGAGGTCACCACCACTATCAGTTGATGGCTGAGACCCATGGTTCTCGATCGCTGATTATCCTATGATTCTTGACATAGACTGAGACAGCATCTTGACCGGTTTTTCAGCCAGGCAGCCACGACGCTGACGGGCTGTGATTCTGGGCCTTGGGCATATGATCTGCTATGTGATACTACGATTGCCAAGATATAACTGCCCGTATCTTGACGGAGGTTTGGAGTTTGTTATCTCAAGATAAATAGATCGACTTCCCGAACAGAGTAGTTCACAATGAGAGACTCTACAAGCCCACCAGAAGACCTCATCAAAATCACTTGCCCCAAGCCCCTCCTTCCCACCATGGCTTCCTACGGACCCATCTGCTTCACCAAGATTCTTGGTGTGCATGATAAGGACGATATTCCTCCTAAGGAGAGCGTGGCCAATGCAGTCTCCGAGAACCCGCGCAATGGCTCGCTCACTTTGCCTCCAGCACCGACTGCACCTGGCGGACCGCTTGGTCTTGCTATGGTGACTAGGAAGTTCTGGTTGGCGGGTCGTGAGTTGAAGATTGGTTTCCAGGGAGGCTCTACTTGGCAGAAGGTTGGTTCCTCGCCTGTAGATTATTGGCCGTCACATCACTAACAAGAGTGCAGGACAAAGTCAAGAAGTATGCCCCAGAGTGGTGCCAGTACGCCAACATCAAGTTCACCTTTGTCAACTCGGGAGAAGTCGACATCCTCATTTCCTTCAACCCCGGTCAAGGATCTTGGTCGTATCTCGGGACAGACAGCTCTTGGTTCAGCTCGCAGAACCGTCCATCCATGAACCTTGGCTGGATCAACGACAACACCCCCGAGGATGAAATCAAGGGCGTCATTCTCCACGAGTTCGGCCACGCAATCGGTGCCATCCATGAGCATGAGAGTCCTTATGCTAATATCCCCTGGAACAAGGAGCAGGTCTACAAGGACCTTGGTGGCCCTCCCAACCGCTGGGATAGAGCCACTGTTGACAACAACATGTTCACTCTCTACTCGCTTGATGAGACTCAAGCCAGCGACTTTGATCCGGACAGTGTCATGCTGTACTTCTTCCCTGCCAGTTGGACCATCGATGGCAAGGGCACCAAGCAGAACAACTCCTTGTCCGCAACTGACAAAGCCTACGCCAAGTTTTCGTATCCTGCTGATGCCTTTGATGCTGGGCAGTTCAACACCATGGAGGTCCGTCCTTGGGACAAGCCTCAGGCGAACAACGACAAGGTCATCTACTACCAGAAGAAGTACGATGCTGTACCCGAGATCCCACTTGGCATCACGTCTCTTGACATCAGCAAGGATGCCAACATCCGCATCAGAGCTCTGGCCAATGATCCGACCACCGAGAAGTTCAAGGCTTCTCTTCAAAGCTGGGCAGACACCACGCTCTACTCAGCCTC
Organism: Fusarium solani; assembly: GCF_023522795.1. NCBI lineage: Eukaryota > Fungi > Ascomycota > Sordariomycetes > Hypocreales > Nectriaceae > Fusarium > Fusarium solani. The sequence goes on from NW_027072149.1 coordinate 1,418,102, forward strand.
CATGACCTTCCTGGAGAAGAGCTCCCGCTTCAGCTACATGCAGACCGGCGTCTACAACACCGAAGAGACCCGTCCCTGGAACCAGCCCCAGCTGACCCAGTCCAAGCGTATCAACTTCAAGACACCCTTCAGGAGTCCCCCCAAGGTCATCACCTGGCTGCAGTCCCTCGACATGGACAAGAAGAAGAACTGGCGCATCAAGGTGTACCCCACCGACATTGACGCCAAGGGCTTCACCATCCACGCCGACTCATGGGCCGACTCGATCCTCTACAGCGCCGGCGTGACCTGGCTCGCCTACCCAGCCGACCAGCAGGGTGTTGCGAGCGGCAGGTTCAGCACGCAGGATGTGCGCCCGTGGGACAAGCCGCAAAACGAGAACTCTGGTGTATTCAATTTCCAGCAGCCGTTCTCCAAGGCGCCCAAGATCATCATGGCGATTGACACGCTGGACTACGACCACAACAAGAATCTGCGTGTGAGGCTGAGCACGTCTTCGGTTACCAACACGGGTATCACTTGGCATTTGCAGAGTTGGTGGGATAGTGTCATGTATGTTGCGGGTGCTTCATTCTTTGCTTGGACTTGAGCGCTTTCATGAGAGGCGAGAAAGGGAGGGAGATATGAAGTTGGGAGGCTTTCTACGAAACATATTGCACTCGATGAAATTCATGCATCTTGATCTTGAATCTCTGCCGAAGCTGTTGGTAATATTTTTACATTAGATAACACCAACAGTTATAGCCCCAAGCCGCACGATTCTTCACTGGCGAACCTGGGGCTGGGTAGGCTCGACGATCTCTATCCGTAGTAATGCCCATACTTGGACTCCATCTTGACAACTTTGATGAAAGTATCGGCAATAATCCTCACAACCCTCTCAGTTGGGTGTAGATCATCATACCTATGACGAGTCAGATCATCAGCTAATCAATACATCTGTTGACTTACCAGAAGAAACTTGAGAGCGGGTATGAAGAGTCAACACAATCCTCAGGCGCTACACCCTCACCTGGACAAGAGTGATATATCCCAGTAACGTTGGCAGGATAGCTCAAGTGAGCGCCTGGATCCTCCAGGATATCCTTCAACAATGCGTTGACATCGAACACAGTCAGCGACGCCCCAGGCCAACGCTTCTTGATTGTATGCTCTAACAGTCCACCTTGCTCGAGCATCGTGTTGACACTAGCTGCAAACTGGCGGAGCTTGGAGTTGTACTGCGTAACATTGTACTCGGACTTTCCGGGCCAGTACTGACTGTGTTCCGGTCCACCAAACTCAGGAAGGGCATAAACAGGCGCGTGCTCCAATGGAAGCATGTTGAGTACGACAAAGTGACGTCCTCCGGCCTTGTAGACTCCGTCAAAGGAATCCCACGTGCAGTCAACAATATCAGGTAAGGTAGCACCAGGAGCCATGGAGTCCGAGAGAAAAGCGTCCCAGCCGAGGTCGTTGGTGCCAATCCACAGGGCATAAACAGTGTTGTCTGGCTGTCGGTCGGGAAACATGCCGTCAACAGCGAGGTCTTGTTGAAAGGCGGGAACCTGGTACTCAAGCACAGTAGGGACTGTCCAGCTGTAGCCTGCAAAGCTTTTCGTTGCAATTTTGGACGAGCAGGTAGCTCCTCCGACACCGTAGTTGTAGTATTCGGCACCACTGAGATTGGCCACGAGTCGTCCCCAGGCATAGCCGCCGCTCAAAGTCTGGTTGTTGGGAGGGAATCTTGTTCCAGGTGGAGGCGCCTGGCCATCGTGTTCCATGAAGTACAGGATTCGAGCTTCGTCTGTGAGACTGTCGCCGAATGTGACGAGGTTGGTCATGCTTCGGAGACCGCATTGGGGCTTGGTTGCCACCGCTACCGCAGCCGCGGCGGAAGCGACGAGAACTGGGCGCATGGAGATGGGTATAGACCAAGTTAAAGGACCACAAGAGACAGGCCACACGGATGGAGTGCTTTGCCAGCGGTTTCAAGGTTGAAGCTGAGTGATTTTCGATCTCTTGAATCGAAAACTTTGTGCAGGGTGAGATCTGCATGTCTCGGCCTAGTTCAGCCTTGCCCTGCAGGGCATGCCAGGGTCGTATCTGGGTGAGATAAGATACAGAGAACTCTATTGTGAGAATTCCCATGCAGAGTTGCAGATCCGGAGAATAAGTGAACACTCCAAGGTGGTTCAATCATATGATTGGGCATTTTCTTTTTTCACCAGGGGGCTCCGCCGAAGTGGTCAGTCCAAGGAGAAGCGAGACTACAGCGGCTGTTCCTGTGGTGACCACTTCTTCACATGACCTTGGTTTCACAAGTATCTGGAAGGCAATGACTAATAATTGAAGCAGTTCTCAATTGATGAGTTGTTGTGCCGCTTGTGCGCGTTGAATGGCTACCCATTACAGCCCCTCTGTTGTTTTGGAGACAAGAGACGGGCACTCTCTACCAAGTATCCTGTTGAATTCATGCTCAAGCCTATTGTCTTCGCTTCAAATTGCAAATCAATCCCTCCTGTTGCACAAACCAAATATTCTTGGTATGCCATTCGTGATCCAGACTCGGCAGCGACAACTCAAACCTCCTCAAGATCTCAGGGATAAGCTTGGCCATCTCCATGATGGCAATGTGCCTTCCGATACACGTGCGTGATCCACCACCAAAGGCGAAAAACGACTGTTCCATCATCTTCACTTGGTCTTCAGAGGCGTCAAGCCATCTCTCTGGTTTAAACTGGTCGGGATTGGGAAAGACTTCAGGGTCGTGCTGTGTGACCCAGGCGTTGATTCCGACGATGGTTCCTTCGGGGATCGGCTTGCCGCAGATCACGGCACCACCGGCGGGCACGTGGCGTTCCAAGAGAAGACCAACTGACGGGTGGATTCTAAGACCCTCCTTCAGCACGGCTTGCATGTAGGGTAGATTCTTGGTAGAATCCTTGAAAGAGATGGGTGAGCTGAGAAGTCCAGCTGCAGCAGCATCATCAATCTCCTTGACCAGCTTCTGCATCTTTGCCGGGTTCTTGAGAAGGTTGTAAAACACAGCTCGCAGTGCAATAGCTGTCGTATCGGATCCGGCAAACACGTTGGTGCTTAGGTGAACGACAATGTCACGTGTCGACATCTTCTCTGGGTTTGCAAGCTTAACAGCGAACCATTTGCTGAGCATATCTCCTTGCTTGTCGAGGGATTCGATGTTGAATTCTCCATCCTTCTTCAACTTCGAATCTTCATCCACATTACCAATAACTGCATTCACAGCCTTGAGCGTGAAAGTGAGGACCTTGTTCCAGCCTTCCATTGAGGGGAAGAGGATGGGGAGGAGGGGGTTGCCCATTAGGAAATTGTGCCAAACTGGAACCTGGCCGATCGAACTGGCGTAGACCTTCAAAGGATTAGTGGTGTCCGTCAGAGAGGCAATGATATACCTACCAGCAAGTCTTCGATGGCCTGGATCATCCCATCTACATCTCCGCCTTTCTCGAGGAAACCTAGCTTCTTGGCGAAGGTGATCTCGCCGACAACATCAAAGGTATAAAACTGAAGCCATTCCCCAAAGTCAACAGGAGTCGATGCGTCGGCATAGGCAGACAACTTCTCAATGAGCAAGTTGGTGCAGGAGTCGACAGCTGGCTCGTTCGTCAATAGTGTGGTGAGACTGAAGGCGTTGGCGACTGGCTTCTTCAGCTCGCGATGGTAGTCTTCGTCTCGGGTGCCAAACAAATTGACCTCGACTTTGCCCTTCCAAGTGATGGATTGAATAGGGTAAAAAGCAGTCTGTCGTCATCAGCATGGAAAGCAATACCCAATCCCAGAGAGTCAAACCTTGGTGTAGCCAGACTTGAGACCGTAGATCTTCTTGATCTCGCGAGGGTCTGAGATGGAAACATGATTCGGGCCAATTCGAACAAGGGATCCATGTTTCCGATGAAGGTTGATCGCCGTCTTGTGGGCTTGTCCACTTCGGACATCCAGGTAGCGCCAGAGCCCAGAGTATGCCGCTAACGTCGGTCCAGGAAGAGTTCTCAGCCCGCGACGGAACTTGTTTTTGATTGAATGAAGGGCGAATACAGCGACGGCGAACAAGGAAAGGTTCAAAGGAGTAAGAAACTGGACAAAGGTCCGAAACATCTCAGATGTGTTGGCCATGCTGGCACGTCTGATGTCGGCGGCCGCAAGGAGGAGGACAAGTCTTTATTCGGGCTCAAGAGACTGCAAGGGACTGCAAGTATAAAACTCTATTATACGAAAGAAGTAATCTGGTATACACACGAGAAATTCTTATTCCCGTTCAAGTCTTTCCCGGACTACATATACTCTGGGGAAGCCACCACAAAGACCCCCAGTGATCCATAACACGGGGTGCATTAGCCCAAGGTGCGGAGTAAAAACCGCCACAAGATGCCGGTAGATCTCTCTAAACAGGGATAATTACAATGCCATTGCAGCGATTCGCTCCCCAGAACCGATAACGACATCGGGAACGGGGGGGATCGACGTCGGATTTCTCGAGGTTTGGCAGGGAAGAAGATTTCCGTGAGAGAGGGGTAACGATACTACTTGTTGGTTCTTAATTGGGGGAACTGAGACATTTCGACTCGCTTGCATTAGAGCGTGTCAGGAGAGTCCCAGGTTTTCGTGTTGATGGGTGTAAATTGACATTATTTGGTTTGAATGGTTATTATACCTTGGTTGTCAATTGCTCAATTGCTTTGAAGTCATTCTCCATACTATATCAACAGACATAGTCGACAAACTCAAAGTGGGCGTCGCAATGGCTGACTTGACCACCGACAGCATCCCCAATGCAGTCGCAATCAGTACCCGTGCAGGAGATAAGCGCCTTGACTGTGTGATGGAGCGCTCATCACGCATGTCCCCGATTTCGCGCGCGAGACGCGTCTCAGCACGGAGGAATGGAAAGCCGGACTTGGCTTTTTGGTCCAAGTTTGTCAAATCACAATATGCGAACCAACAACTGAGTCTAGCTCATCCATTAACCCGAGACGCCACCAACACTGCACAGGAATCCATCTTGCTGTCGGATGTGTTGGGTCTGTCCTTGCTCGTCTACTCGATAGATCACCCCAAACCCGACAATTCGACTTAGGGATCGGTTCTTGGCCCGTTCCACACTCATGATGCCCCAGAGGTTCCCCATGGGGACCCCATATCTTCGGATGACAAGGAACAGCCACTATTCTGCCTCTGCACGGTCAAGGATTGCCAAGAAGACCCCATCGAAAGCGTCAAGGTGGATGCTTGGGAGTGGCTTCTACGACGTACAGCACTCTGATAGGTTGGAGCCAGCTGGTCGTGCTATTTTGAGTACTAATTCAGACGGTAAGCTCCAGTCCAAGGTCATTATTCCCGTTAGTTATCCGATCCCCAGCGGTGGGCCCGTCGGAAAGTTGTTGACGAGGCTCCATCGTCACTACTGGCGACCAGCCCATATGCACTTTTTGTTTGTGAAAGATGGCTGGTATGATCTCATAACGTAGTGATAATGCAGTGCGACCTCAATTAGGTGGATTACATGTTGCTGACTCAGTGGACAGGGCTCTGTGCATCGACCCAGATCCGTACCTGACATCGGATGCCGTCTTTGGAGTCAAGTCAAGCTTGATTGTCAAACTACAGAAGATATCGGAGGAATTGGCAAACCACTTGCCTGTACCCGACCTGAACTCAACAAAGAGAGAGAACTTGGATTCACAAAACACGTCAAATACTGTAATTCATGGGTTTCAAGAACCATGATAATTTGTCTGTCCACCGTGTTCTTACCACATACTACATGTCGATGAACAATGCCTGGTATCCTCAGCGCAATCCAAGAGATCTCTAGGATATTTCCTGGAATGCATCTTTATTGAACTTAACCATCAAAGGTCATGAGAAGTCTAGTAATCAGGCAAAGGGCGTTCTGGTCCATCGGCTTCATAAGGCCGGTCTATCACGTGGCGCCCATATCCGAACACACATCCGTCTTCGGCTATGGGACTTGGCGTGTTCGGCTGTGGGCCGGAAAAGGCACAACCCTTGCTTTGACGACTTATCATCAAGGGACATGATAGTTTTGAGAACAAATACGCTCGGCATATCAAAGTCTCTAAGTAGTTGACTTGTCGCAAGCAAGGTGGGTTCATGCCTTGGGTTGACATGAACGGGTGCTTCAGATATTGCGATCAAGCTCGCTGTTCTAAGCATTGTTCTTGGCAAAAATTTCTGCCCTAGGGCGGTGCCCTGTGAGTTTAAGGTTTCGCTTCGATAATATTTCCACCGTCATCTGGACCATTATTGCGCTGTCTCTGCAAAAGCGGTTACGACACCAAGAATGAATGCTCCACCGGGAGCAGGGGGCGGCTAAGGACTTTTGCTCACCGACATATGGTGTAATAAATAATTCACTCACTCGACGATATCCTTCTCTATAGCCAGGTACCAGAATCAAGACGCGTCTATCATCCAGTTATCATGTATAGTGAAGACCAGATCCAACAATATCTCGCCCACATCGGCTTCCCCTACGACAGGCATCCAGCTGATCGCTTGGAGTTTCTGACCGAACTTCAAAGACGGCAACTAGAGCGAGTACCATTCGAGAACTTATCACTGCACTATTCGACCAAAAGAGAGCTCTCTTTAGACCCATATGATCTATTTGACAAGATAGCCTGCCGTTCTAGGGGCGGTTATTGTCTGGAAAACAACAACTTTTTCGGTCACATCCTGCGTTGCCTGGGGTTTGATTGCATTTACGTTGCGGCTCGTGTTAAGCGGCCGGCACCGGATGCCAAAGGATCGAACTGGTTCGGATGGTATGTTATGAGTTGAACAGGGGTCATATCGTATATGCTGACCTTGATTTTAGGAGCCATTTGGCTGTCCTGGTTACCATTCAGGAACAACAATATCTCGTCGATGTCGGACATGGAAGTGCATGCCCAACGAAGCCCATACCGCTGGTAACAAATACCGTCATCTCTGGTATCCACCAGCAACAGCTTAGGCTCGAGTACAAGAGCCTACCAGAGCACACAGATAAAACCCAGCGGGTGTGGGTTTACTCTCACAGGGAAAATGATGAGTCCCCATGGGCAGAAGGATACTGCTTCACTGACCAAGAATGCCTGACTACGGACTTTGAAGTCATGAATCATTTTCCCATGACCAGTCCTCAGAGTCTCTTCACGCAGAACGTTCTTGCGCAGAGATTCCTGGCAGATGAAAACAATAGTGAACTGATTGGCTCAGTTATCCTGTTCAGAGATCGAGTCAAGTTAAATATGCCAAAGGTCGGAGTGACCGAACATATCTTGAAGAATGAAGCTGAGAGGGTGTTTGCGATCGAACGTTGGTTTCGGATACGGCTGGATGCCAAAGATAGGAGGGGAATTCAAGGCTCGCCAAATGAACTTGGAGTGTAGTGTTAGATAATGGTACCTTGATTAGAGTGGAAAACAGGTTAGACAACATGAAAATCAATCACTTACATACTCTTGTTGGCAGTATCAACATGTCACTCGAGCAATGAAGAGTCTCAGAACCGGCATCATTACTAAAGAGGCTATTAGCCACAATAGCAAAGAATGAAGCTCGAGGAATGAGCATAACGGGAAAATGATGAAAAATGCGTGTCTTCAGATTGCTGGTGACTGACAGTATTGTTTCTACTGCTATCGGATTAAGGCCATATTCAGATCTGATAACTGATCAAACCAGTTGGGACGGGAATGCGTGGCGCCCTGCTCGATGAATATCATCCGGGACCAGGAATTGTCATATCCTCACAGGAGCAGCCACTTAGTAGCGCATGAACTTCAGAATTGGCGCGTAGGTACGCCAAACACCAAGGCAAGTTCAGTCAGTTGGTTATCTACGCAAAGAAGATATGTAGCTTATCTTGGTGGCATACTCTAGATAACGACCGGGTATGTGCAAAATGTCTAGGATCCTCAGTGGGTGAATTCCCAAGCGATAGGAGCACCCAGTTACGCGTCCCTGGGAATTCCAAACCCAAGGTTCTCCATCTCGTTACAGTCAGGATCTGCAGGTCTCACCCACCACACGGCTCCACAATCTGATAAATGACTCAAGTCAGCCCTCTGGTCCATCTCCAGCGGGACGGTGAAGCTCGTCAAGATCGACGCACTCGCGGCCCGGGACAACGGATGGCATAGCTTGTCGAACCGAGCCGTAGGGATCCAAGTGAGACATTATGCATCTCTGGGTACATCTCCACTTGAGAATGTGTTGGTGATGAGTCCCTAAAGTGACTTGATACCCAGTTCACTTGTGTTACCTATGCCCTTGGTGCATTCCTGCCGTGCCCATAGCTGTCTCATATGGGGTAGGCCGCAGGACCATCAATGTCTTGTCTTATCTCGAAATACCCACAACATGATGGAGCTGTCATGACACGAATTTCCTAGCGTAGGCTAGCCAGTAGGCCTCATCCCATCTCATATGATAGCGAGGCAATCAGAGATCTTGCATGACAAGCATGTCGGCTAGGGGCAGTGAGACACGGAAGCACGATTGACGGGGGCAGGTGGTGGGTGAATAATGAACTAAAGTGATCTAATTCCAGGAATCTTTAGTATTTTCTCTTGATAGGCACGATTAATTATGCTGGATGTCGCTAGACCAAGCCGTTTCTAACCAACTCTTTAAGCATCATCTCTTGGACTGCACTTCACGTACACTTTGCCCGTAGGGCGCCCTGCTCCAATCCCATCATAGCTCAGTCTTGGAAGGGGCTCATGGGATGTTTGGCCCTGGGCATTACACATCTCAAAGTCATATAAAGCCACAAGCATTACTGTAGGTACCAAAATGTTGAGTTTGGAGAACTAAGAGGTGTTAGCTTTGCGGCTCTGTCAATAGCTTAGATGTTCCTCCTACTCTCATAGCTGCTGCCCGGGAGTTAGCGCATTCTTTTCAAGTTCTAGTTGACCATGTACTTACGGCAGGTATGGTTTCCAGAGCCCCATGCAAGGAATGAATGGGGAGACTGTGAGCCCTCGGCTACGTTCTTATCATGTCGGCTAGGATCCCATTCAAGAGGGTTTTTGTATATGGCAGGATCCATATGGACGTCCTCGACGGGGTAAACCTAAGAACTATCAGCAAACCCTCGAGTTGGAAGACCGTAGTGATTCTACCGCGAAGCTGTTCTGTGGAATAATAAAATCCGTGTCACCAACTGCGACACCCTTGTTGCTAATGTTCTTTCGCACAATTTGTCCTGCCATGACAAATCTCATTGTCTCTTTTAGTATGAACTCGAAGAGAGGAAACTCGGTCTCCCAGTCTTTGAGCTTAAGACGCTGCAGTACTTCTGCCACATCTTCGCCAGGTGAGCGTCGATACTTGACAATCACTTGATCGACTTCGGCTCTGAGCTTGGATTGCCAGATGAGGCTTTGAGCCAAGTAGCACACGTTCCATGCAGCGGTAATGCTGGTGTTGAGCACGCCTGCTAGGATGGCACCGATAACTGCCTGGAAACCCCATATTAGTGAGCTCCCCTTCAACTTGCCAAGACCAACACTTACAAGGGTAATGACCGCGTCTTTGAACTCTTGGTCCATCATCATCTGCATGGCATCCTTCTCCTGCCTCCCAGTCTTGCGCCGGTCGGTGATGAAACCCTGGACCAACCAATGCAGTCTTGTGTACGCCCAGGCCTTTCTCAGTTTGGACAGCGTCGGAAGTAAAGGGAACCATATCTCGAAAAGAGAAGAGTGATCAAGAGGCTTGTAGATATCCCTCGTGCTGACCACCAGTTCTGGGTTGTTGGCAATGTCGTGAGTCCCGACCATGCGGTGAGTCAGCTGATACATGAGGTAGCCCAGTTTGTCTACAGGGTCCCATGCTTCAGAGGGGTTTAGGGATGCGATGAATCTGCGGCTATCGTCGATGAGCCGAGGCAGGTTGGATTCAATGTGCTCATCCTGCGCGCATCGTTTGAACGTGAGCAGTGCAAGTCGAGCATAGCTGTTGGTAAGGCTATCAATCTTGAGAAAGCTGCCGAACAGAGTGGCGAATCTACATGGAGGAATTAGAACCGTCAATAAAGTTGGAGCAATATTAAAAAGAGTGGCCATACCCGGCCAGGGCATTCAGCTTCCGTGATGTTAACAAGACAGTTCTTGCTACCTCTCCAGAAACAGAAACCATGTGGTGGGGGCCATGCCAGAAGCTGAACTGACTGTCTGGACTCTGTTCCTTTCCTTGTCGAAGATAATCGTTTCGAGATTTGGCAAAGGTTGGCGAATTGAGCCCGGCGTATCCTCTGAAGAGTCGAGGGGCCCCTCGAGGAGAGGTTAGACGACCAACGAGAGGTGTGACTGCCACCAAAGCAACAAGGATCGCAACCGCAACAACTATGCTGTCTGCCTTGGACTGAAGAGCCGCAAGGCTGCTTAGAACGATGGCCATCCCAAATTCTCACCAAAGTTACTCGTCGTACCGCTAGAGTGTCAAACGACGAGTGCTCTTGGATCGGAAAGCAGGGCGAGAAGACAGATGAAAGCAAGAAATGAAGAAATCAGGGAGCCCAAAATCTCTCATCACAACAGCCGTTGGGACCACTGAGGGCCGTAAGCCTGATAATCCCTCAATCTGTGATTCAGGCCGTAACTCAACCAACCAGCCCAACGGCGCTTAGGCATGTGCCGGAGTTCTCAGTCCGCCCCGTCTGAAACCTGGTCGCTTACGGGGCAATGCAAGATTTACGATGTCGATCCTGCGGGCATATGGGAATGCCTGTCTCCACCATTCAGCTTATGTTACTTCCGCTCTCACAACTAGCCTCCACTGGTTGTCTAACACCCGGCTTCAGCTCTGCATGCCTACCGGGATGGCGGCATATCGCCAAAGGCGGTCCTTTCTAGACATGAGCATCCTTGCTAGATATGTGATTGGTTTTGAGGCAGGATTCCAGGACCCTGATTTATCATCCAACGCAGGCTATGGCTGTCAGCCCCCAGTGTGCCCCCAATGGACTTGCTGACATGTCTCAGATCCAGCCGTCTTTCACATGCGCATTCTTCCGATACTCCATATTTATCAGTTGCAGCGCCTATCAAAGTCCATCCATTCGACGGGGAGCAGGGACTAACTCTAAGACACGGTGACGTGTGTCCCCTAACCTCCCTATCAACACGTCGAGGTGGACAAGGCCGATAAGTCGCGGTACGGGCCGTCTTAAAGAAAAGGCGTCACATGCTTCCCGACCCTTTAGTACGTTGTTCTGACCCCTCGGAGGCGGAGTGAGGGCCAGCTCAGAACGCCACAGCGGAAGTTGCTTCCCGTCATGCATCATCGCCAAGGCCCCCTTTTCTATCTCTATAATCAACGTGATAGCTTCCGAACTTCCGAGATGCGGGAATATATGAATGGATAGAGATGGCCGTCTTGTGTATGGTCAAACAGACAAAGCCATACCCTCATCTTGTCCCCCTCTTCTCTCAAGTTCTATCAAAATGCATGGCACAGAAAAGAAGAACTCCCTCAGTTCGCTCAAATATTCCAACGTTCCTTCATATGGCCAAAAGACAGACCGAAATCTATGGCGTCTGAATGACGATGACAGCCGTCACACCTGGCACTTACTTCCAGACGAAGATGCTGCCCGAGACTGGCCACAAACCTACGCGGAAAAGTGGTTCCTGGACCTGCCTTTGGTAAGCTCCAGAACTCATCACTCGTTGCCTTGCAATGGCTAATTGTAACATCAGGACCTGCCATCTCTTCCCAAAGCCGACTCACCTTTGGAGGCTGCTCGGAATGGCCTCACTTTCTTCGAGAAGCTACAACTGCCATCCGGCCACTGGGGATGTGACAGTGGCGGACCGATGATCTTTTGTGCCGGCATTGTCATGGCTTGGTTCGTGACAGACACACCAATTCCAGAGTCAACCAAGATCGAACTCACCAACTATCTCCTTTCCCTATTCGATCCTGTTGAGGGAGGCTGGGGTCTTCACTCAACAGGAGAGAGCACTGTGTGTGGAACCACAGTCAACTATTGCGTCCTTCGAATCCTCGGCATGGACCCAGACCACCCAGTCCTCACGAGGGCTCGAAGTTTCATACAGGATATGGGAGGGGCCATCTACTCTTCCATCTGGGGAAAGTTTTGGCTCTCAATTATTGGAGTCATGAACTGGGATGTTGTCAATCCCATTCCGGCAGAAATGTGGTTGCTCCCTGACTGGGTGCCCTTCGCTCCTTGGAGGCTTTACGCCGAGATGCGCCTCGTAGCTCAGCCGATGAGTTATCTGTACACTACAAGATGGCAGTATCAAGGGAGCCAGGACTTGGTCCAGTCTCTGCGAGAAGAACTTCTTCTCGACCCTTTTGAGAAGATCAACTGGACCAACCACCGCAACACCGTCGCCAAGGTCGATTACAAGCAGCCAAGAACATGGCTTCTCAAAGGTGCGAGTTGGGCCTTTGTCAATATTTGGCAGCCATACATACGACCAAATTTTCTCAAAAGAAGAGCTGAGGCTTGGGTCAGTCAACTCATTGACATGCAAGATACCAACACGGACTATGGTGGCATCGCAGCGACGGATGCTCCTATGAACACCGTCATCGCTTACCTGCGATATGGCCGAGATTCCGTCGCTTTCCAGAGACATCTTGACAGACTACAGGAGTTTCTATGGATGACATCCGGTGGCATGCAAATCAACGCCACCAACGGGAGTCAGTGTTGGGACACAGCCTTCCTGATCCAAGCAGTATGCCACTGCGGGTTTCAAAATGAGAAACGATGGCGTCATATGCTTTTTAAGGCTTACCAATTTCTGGAACGACAGCAGATCCGAGAAAATTGTGTCGAGCAGGAGAGGTGCTATCGTCAACCCCGTAAGGGTGCCTGGGCGTTCAGCAACAAGGATCAGGGTTTCGCTGTGAGTGACTGCATCGCCGAGGCATTGAGGGCCGTCATGCTGCTGGAGAAGACCGGAAACTTCCCCAAGATCTTTGATGACCAACGCATATACGATGCTGTTGACTCGATCTTGCTCTATCAGAATGACACCGGTGGTGTTTCCGCGTTTGAAGCTCGAAGAGGAGGGGAGTGGCTGGAAGGACTCAACATCACCGAAATCTTTGGCCGCCACATGGTAGATCACGACTACCCAGAATGCACATCATCATGCGTCACAACTCTTTGTCTCTTCAGGGAACATTGGCCCGACTATAGGAGGAAGGAAATCGACAGCTTCATTGAGCAAGGTGTAGCGTGGACCAAGAGAGCTCAGAGACCCGATGGCAGCTGGTACGGGAGCTGGGGAATCTGTTTCACGTACGCGACAATGTTTGCTCTCGAAAGTTTGGCCAGTGCTGGCGAGTACTATAACACGAGCAATAGTGCTAAGCGGGCCTGTGACTTTCTCATCTCGAAGCAGCGTGAAGACGGCGGCTGGTCTGAGAGCTTCATGGTACGTATCCCCAATCTTCAGCTGTGGCCGATTGATAGTTGCTGACATTCATGACAGGGTTGCGAGACAATGGAATATTGTGAAGATCCCAGCGGATCACTCGTGGTCCAGACAGCGTGGGCTCTCATCGGTCTAGTTGAGGCCAAGTACCCTGGTACCGAAGCTCTAGCGAAGGGAGCCAAGTTCCTGATGAGCCGGCAACAGAGCAACGGGGAGTGGCTCACTGAGGCTATTCCAGGCTCTTTCCACAATTTCGGTACTTTTTCTTACCCTAACTACAAGTTCACCTTTACTCTCAAAGCGTTAGGGTTGTTGGTGAGGAGATGCCCTGATTTAGAGACACCACTTGCCCAGGGTTGAACCTGGATGGGACTGTACATTAATGATACTTCGTGTAAATTACGGCCCCAGATATAATAAATCGATCAACTTCACGGCCAGCGAGTTGCCAAAAGCGCTTGAAAGGAACAACAGGCATGGAATTACCGAGTCCTCTCACCACTAAACCTCATGTGCCCCAACTCCATATCCCTTGTGTATCAAACCTTCTTCTTCGCCGCCTCGTTGCCGGCTGCCTGTGCTGCCAATCTTCCAAACGGATCGGTTCCCAAAAGTGTGCCTCCCAGGGCGAGAAGTGCTTTCTTCTTCATCCATGCTGGCATCAGATCAAGAGGTGCTTCCTGGAGAGCATGCAGGAAATAAGGCATGACATATGGTCTACCGCAACCAACTCTCGCCAATGCCGACTTGACCCATACATCCGGCGTTGGAAGCATGATATTGGGGGAAGAATATGGTACCAGTGTCGGTAACTTGCACGAGTCTGAGGCCCAGAACTTCAATGTCGCGCTTCTTTAATGCCATTTCCAACCCCAGTTGAACGCAACTCGCCCTCACAAATGCCTTTGATGGGGCGTAGGCAGGACAGAAGGGGAATCCGTTATCACACCACGAACCCACGTTGAGGATGAGAGCCGGCTGATTATTCAGCAAGTTTGGCATGAGGGCGGCGGTGAGTAGCATGGGGAACACGGCGTTGGTACTGATGCTCGCGTGTAGTTCATCAGAGGTGTAGCCGTCGAGCGTATCAAACTCGTGGCCGAGGGGCATCGTCGCTCCAACATTGTTGATCAGGACCTTTATTGATACATCTGAGACGCTTGCTGCAATCTGTTCAAAGTTCCACTCCGATGGAGCAGAGGCGTCGACGATAAGACAGCGGACCTCACAAGATGGAAACTTGGCATGTAGCTCTGCCTCGACTGCGTCCAACTTGGACTTGTCGCGGGCATGGATCACGACGTTGAAGCCCTTGGATGCGAGCTCCAGTGCAAAGGAACGTCCGATGCCAGAGCTAGCTCCTGTGATAAAGGCCCAAGGGGGCGAGCCTTCTTTTGTCTTGGTATAACGGTGGAATGAGGAGGGACGGATGTACAGCCAGAGGAAGCTAGACAGCTTTGCAGCTGTCCAGAGGGCAGTAAGTGCGCCCAGGGCAGTAGTAAGATTCTTTGGTGAGAGAAACATGATTATAGCGTTCTTTATTTTTCAGAAACGCCGCATCCATTGTCAACATTTATATGTCATCGCTGGTAAGCTGATGTCATCTCGACGCACGGTGATGATGACATGGAGGTGTCAGCACACGTGGATGTATTCATGTCCATTCATTTCACCCTTTGCGCTCAAGGGGGTGACAAGGGTACCCCAATCGAACGAGCATACTGATACCGAGAATGGCAAAACAAACGGCCAGGTCTCTATCTCACTTGATGTGATCCTTCTTGTCTAATGTCTACCCGGAGGAACAAACTACCTTCTCTAGAATAGTTATCTAATTAAGAACTTCTTTGGGGCCAAAGCTTGGTACACCACCTAGCGATCCAAAGACATCCCCGATGTAATTACTCGGAGTAAGCCCAGCCTCAAACTTGGTGGTCCAGTTGTCCAGAATTCCCTGCACTACCTTCAAAGCTGCAAGATATAGGTTCCGTGTAGAAGGCTCCAGTCCACCATTATCCATGACAAAAGGAAGCTTATGTGGCTTATCCTCGTGGCCACGATCAAAGTTGGAAGCAGATCTAATCAATGTGACGCGGGAAAAGTCGGCCTTGCCTTGGAGTGACGCCCTCAAGAGACCTGCCAGGAGAGCGTTGTCTTCTTGAGCCGTCATGACATAGTCAGCTTGCCCAGATGTATAAACTTTGGTGACCTTTTCCATTGCGTCCGACAGACGATGGCCATGCCAGAAGGTGTTTGATGAGAGGACATCACCCTCGATAATGCTGGGCTGTTGGCTCGCCGCCTGAAAGATGTCGGGTGAGCCAACCCACAACGCGCGGTTCTTTACAGCTTCTGGAGAGTCCTCGAGAGCAACAGTCTTAGCAACAGACAGGGCATAATCTCTGAGCTCGCCATTTAACTCAAAGACCTCAGTGCCATAAAGGATCTTGGGGAACTCGTCAGGCGAATCCGCGCCGATGGGAACGTAGCCCGAACCCCATTCAGAGGGGATCTCTCTGGCATCGAATTCCAACTGGATATCTACCTGAACGGCAAATTTTGCGACCGCAACAGACCCAATAGTGGCACGCTTCGGATTAACACCCGCAATGCCCGTGAGCACAAAGTAAGTCTTGGACAGATCGAAGAGTGGCAAAGATATGAGCGCGCTGATAGACAAGCTAGCGTTTATCACTATTACCTTGTCAGTGCCAAATGCAGAGCGTTAATCGGATGTACTCACGGCCCATGCCGACGACCAATAGGCCAACTTGGCCATCCTCGGTAATATGGACGTCCTTGTATTCAGGGGAGAGGCCAGGAACTTGCACCTTGCGCGGGAACTGGATAGCGCTTTCAGGCGACAGCCAGTTTCGCGACTCTTCGTGGAACTGCTGCGTATTAGAGATGCTTCAGGTCAAGTTGGAGAATGTTGCTCACCATGGCAATGATGAAGACCTTGGGGGTTATCTTGGCATCGCCTTGATGCGCGAGGGCGTCGCCCGCCTGTTGCGAGGCAGATATAGACTCTGAAGAACTCATAGCGGAAGGATTTGTGGCGTATTGGAGAAGACACAAAGGATATATCACTCTTTGGGATTGCGGCATGTAGAATGAATGCGCAAGTTGACTACAGTGGTCAGAAGTTCTGTTTCCTTCATGCGGGGTCAATATGGCGTGATCATCGTGCGCAAAGACCTTGGCACAGCACAGTTATCTCGTTATCTTGTCGGCATCCATCGATCTGTCTGAAGACCCTCTTTCATCCCATCGTGTGCAACCACCTCTACACGAAGTAGAGGTCAAAACAAACATCGCTTGCCGGAACTGAACAACACCCGCATCACCAAAACAGCCAGTAAACCGCCCCAGCCACCACAGAACATGGCACGACAACAGACGCAAAGAAGATCATATCTCTCCTCCTAGCTTCACGTTTGATTCGCATTTGTTCGTCGTAGAATTGTTTCGCCGCCTTGCTGAGTTCCTCGATTCTATCCTGATCAATCGCGCCGCATCTGCAGCTAGCTCTCTCAAGCAAGGGCAAGATGTCTTTGTTTGTTGGTTGATCGACTGCCGAAGACTTTGCTGAAGCTTCTGGCGACTGAGAGTTATTGGGGTCGAGTTCTAACATCGCGACGTTGGTCTTGTTGAATAATCTCGGGGGTCGCAATCGGGCCATAAACCGCCGAGTATTGGTATTAGAATATGAACAGAACAGGGCAATGAGAGGCAAAAATTATTTCAAGTCAGGTCTCAGGGAGGACGGTCTAGACATATGATGGACTTGGTTGTGGCTGCCTAGGACTCAGCCAAGGCAGACTCAGTCAGACAGTCAGCTCAAGCCACGAAGCCAAGCCCAATGCCTTTCTGAGCCTAGTGAATTGGTATTCTCCCTTGATTTATTTCCAGGGCAAATAATTGTCTTAACCTTCTTTCTCTCCTGGCATCTTGCGTATGCAAAGGGCCTGCATACAGTACAACGATGTATTGTGCGAACCCCAGCGCCCATGTCAAGAAGTCAATTCCGCCTCTCGCCTTTGGACCTGCAGTTTGTTTCTAGAACCCAATTTCCCTGTAAAGCGTATGGCTTGTCTCAACGTTATTACGTTAAAACAGACGTCCGATATTTCATTGACACACCATGGCCCACCGCCTTATCTTTGGACGAAAAGGCGCGACATTCCGGCCTATCGTATCTGAAAGATTGGGGAATCGATCTTCGTAACCCCTCTTCATGTCCAGCAAAGGGCGCATTAGTAAGAATTTGTTAGTCAACCTCGGCATCGCAAGCTTATCACGCAGGATTTGATCACGTGTAGCGTTGAAAGCGGAGGAGTTTCGCGATGAGTCAATGACTACATTCGCCAAGAAGAGCGTGATTTTCTCTGCTTCACCAGCCATAAAGATAATCTTTCCCCAAGTAACTTAACTTCTATCAATATCAACACAATGGCTTCCGAAAACGCGAATAGCAGCGAGCTCCTCGCTGGCTCCTTGTTCAATGTCAATGGCCTCGTTGCGCTAGTTACAGGCGGAGGTTCAGGTTAGTAGACAACGGTCAGCAAGACCATCTCTAATGGTTTCCCAGGCATTGGACTCATGATCGCCAAAGTCCTTGTTCAAAATGGTGCCAAGGTTTACATAGCAGGCCGAAGAAAGCACATGTTGGACGAGGTGGCCAACTCGCTTGGCCCAAATGTGATTCCCGTGCAATGCGATGTCACCTCCAAGTCGGCACTTCAAGAGGCCGCCTCATTTATCGAGAAAGATACCGGATATCTCAACCTCTTGGTCTGCAACTCTGGCATCGGTGGCCCTCAGGTCAAGCAAGTTACAGCCGAGACCAGCCTGGAAGAATGGGCAAAAGGCAACTTCGATATTGACTATGACGCTTACGTTAACACCTTTGCCGTCAACACAGCCTCAGTATGGTATACGACTATGGCCTTCCTTGGGCTCCTCGGCAAGGGAAATGAAAAGAAAAATGTGGATCAGACCTCTCAGGTCATCATTACGAGCTCAATCGCCGGATACAACAAAAAGGCCCCTGGAGGTTGGGCCTATGGCCAATCCAAGGCCGGAGCCATCCTGGCGGCCAAGCAGCTTGCGGTGACTCTCCCACAGTGGGGAATTCGGTAAGTTGTTCCGGTGAAGCTATTCAGGTAGTAGACTGCTAAGCCACGCATAGGACAAATTGCATCGCTCCTGGATGTAAGTGCACGCCATGCCCCTTGACAGGTAGGAGGGTCCAACTAAAGCTTGTTTGTTCCAGTGTTCCCGAGCGAGATGTCCGAGCCAATCGTAAAGCTCTACTCCAGCGCCTCAGGGCAGCCAGGTGCCGTTCCGAGCGAGATGGTCCCACTGCAGAGGATGGGAGACGAGAAGGACATGGGAGGCACGCTCCTGTACCTTGCATCTCGCGCTGGGGCATACACCAACGGCGCCGTTATAGTGGTCGACGGTGGCCGTCTGGGCAATTTCCCTGCGGCCAATTGATGCCGTGCAACATCTCGATCGCCCAGAATAGGCAGCCAAACAAGAGAGGCGGATTACTTTGTCAATGTGTCAAAAGGTGTTGGACAGAATACGGTGGATACTCGCTAGACGATGGCCACAGATCCCGGCATATCCGTATGGTAGTTAGCTCGTACGTTTCAACAGGACCGTTGGCTTTATTTTTGACCCGGCTGCAGATCCATTGGATAAGTCGGCATCTCGCAACCTCGGATGGCCATCTCCCACAGCGAGGCGCAGTCAATGCGGGCTAGAATCTAGACCTTCCAAGCTGCCATTGAGCCACGTCAGCGGCCCGTATGATTGCGATTTTACGCAATTAGCCGTCTCGTATTGCTCCTTCTGAAGCTTGCCCACGCCACAGGTGTTGGGCCGCGGTTCGAGACATGGCCATCTTGGGGTCGTGTGGCTGACCACGCCAGGGGCTAGCTCGCTCTCCGGCAACGTCTTGCCGAAGGGTACGGGGTAGCCAACGAGAAACAAGCAATGCCATGGAATGATGTTTCTTCTCCCTTGACTTGGATTCATATTGACTTTTGGGTACAAAAAGGTGTCCTCGTCCTGCAGTTCTTACTTTTCATCCCGCTCATCTCTACAACATTCGCTCAACTCTCTTTCATTTTTTCAATCTTTCAAAAAATTTCAACACCCTCACCCAACCTTCACCATGAAGCTGAACTTCCTCCTCGCTGCGGCTCTTGCCATCGCCGCTCCCGCCATGGCTGCCGACTCCACGACCGAGACTCACACCGGTACTACCACGCACACCTCGACCAAGTCCGTATCCTATTCATGTCACAATCGAAGACAGAAGAACTAACCATAGTCAGGACTGGCACTGCTGGCACCGCTACTGGCACCACCACCGAGACCAAGGCTGTCACCACCTCCACCTCCAAGGGCCCTGCCCCTACCCTCCGGGCCGACGTCATTGGCGCCGCCGGTGTTGTTGGCGTTGTCGCCATGCTCGCCCTCTAATAGACTGGCTGTACCACCATCCTCTGTTCGCGATACTGTATCATCTTCATTTCATTGTATTGTTGGCTTGGAATCGATGGGTTACATATAGAGACGAGCGTTATCTCACAACCATCTGGCTTACTTAATGTCATACCTTCAATACATCACTAGACAATATTAATATTCCCCCAAGAAAAGTCCCAACTTTGAATGAATGAGTGAAGATCGCGATGTGAGTGAGTAAAAAGTAGGCGGCGGGGATATGTTCGACACCATCAGTTGCAACCTGCATCAACCTTGGGTTCATGCTTCTTTTAATTCAAAACATAAGCCAGAATGCACCTGTAAAGTCGCATTGGCCCCCCTACACTTGCATGGCAAAATTAATTATTGATGTGTGTCTTTGCCCCAGCCGTTGCCACTATCGCAGGGAGAGTGAGCGCCCAACGGCCCATACTCTTTCCGCACCAAGACAGTAAGACATATAATCTAACACCACAAGCAAGGGAGAAACTAACCTTTTTCTTCAACTTCAGGGAGCAATTTAAGGGTAAGGAGAAACAGATCTGAGACAATCGTGCTTCTAGAGCCCCTTCTAACCCGGTACGTGCTTAACATTTACACTGAGATATGAGCATGAATATGCGTTACGCACTATATGAGAGTGTTGAATATTTACTTCATACTTCAATCCTATACTCTCAGTAGTGAATAGGTATTCAACTAATGATGTTCACGCAGGCCTCTCGAAAGCTCTAGTCATTTATGAGAGAGAGATAGAACAGACAGCAATCCCATGTATTTACTAGTCGACGTCCTTACATACGATTCCCTTCTTGGAATCTTCTCATGACCATACATCGATGTTCATCCCAAGCACTAATACTGGAAGAGAAGTGTTAGTAACCCGGAAGTTGTCCGGGGAGGTTTGATCCTTGTCCGGGACGACATCTCCTCCAATATGTACTCGAGCTTCAACGAGCAGGCTAGAGAGCTATATTTCTACCGCAATACGAATTATGGGTTTCTGGGAAGAAAATAGAATGGGCGAATACACCTCTCACAGCAAAACATAAGGAGGGGGTTCATTACGTGATACTTCTCTGGTACAACCAAGGACGCATCCTTATCGGCAAACCAAAACTCAACCACCAATACTGGTCTTGCCTTATGGGTAAATCGTTCATCGGGCAGTTTAAGCTCAAGCATATTCTCTAGATATTTTTCGTTCCCACTCAGTTTCATACTGCAACATGTTCCCATAACAATCACAATTCCTCTCCAGGTCCGGTCAATTTTTTTCTCGATTAATTCAACAGAGAGGGAAAGCATTCAATGGTCGGAAGACAATAAATACACAAAACGATGTGGTTGCGGCTCGATGCGATTTCCTTTTCGCCGAGTGGCCACAAGCTTCAGGAGCAGCACTACAGGTTACGTAGGTGGATCTGTGCCTTCAACATCCTGTTTTCGAGCTCATTGCAGTAAAAGCAGATCTGAGTGCGGGAAATCCCGAGATCCAATGGTTTAAGGGGTTGCTAGGAGTCAGCCTTGGCATATGATAGGAAGAGCCGTGGAACGATATTCCCCTCTTCACCACTCTACGCGACACTAAAAGTGAGGCTGTGCGGGACACAACAGCGATCGACTATGCATCAGCCGTATCAAGACAGCATCACAGCATACACTGCCTAACTGTCGACAGCTACAGGAAATATTACTGGAGGGCTCGTCGTACCCGCGTTTCATGTTCTTTTTCTTATCCCGACCAACATAATTGGCGGGATGCTGCATGCGCTGTGTTTTAGAGTGAGGGGTTCCAAACTGCGTCGCAATTGCGGCTGAAAATGGCACTTGGCTTCCGAGTGTTTGCGATTTGCATGGCATCTTGATTCACCAAAGTACAAATGACCCAATGCCAAGCTAGGACTTGCCGTCTTTCATCTTGATTTCCACGTTGTCTTGATGGAAGACAACAGGGCAGCACGTCTCTCTGCTGTGCGAGTCAGATCATTCCGCTTAGTCACCCGTGCGCATTGTTGCCTGGCTGCCTGGGTGCCTCAGCTCCCGCGTCGGTTCACCTGCATCAACGAATCGCTACACTCACTGCAGCCAGTCTGTATCCCAATCACGATCTCCTCACGGTCGCCAAAACGCCTTGGCTGTGCGATCCGATGCTCCTCGCCATTCTATTGGGCCGCTGCCTGGCTGGGCTGATGTGAGATTCCGCCGGCGCATACTGTGGGCCGCTGGTGTGGTGCTCAGAGGCTGAGCCCAGCCCTGCTGCCTACCGACGTGCAGGGGACGAGCGCACCCGGTGACTCAGGTCGGCAGGCTAGAGGCCATCGCGATGCACTTGAGCGCGACACTATCGATGCGGAGGCTGATCTTATCTGCAGAGGCCTATTCCGAACCTATTGCCTATAAAGAGTCGAAGTAGTCTCAAGAATGGATGTTGAAACCCGACTTGATCCATCAACAAATCTCCATTTGGAGTAACAACACATCCTACAGTTCATTCACCACAATCAGCCATGGCTCGCACAGCACAAAGAGGGAGAGGTGGTCGTGGTCGTGGCCGTCGTTTCCCACCCATTCCACGACACTTCCCTCCCCCTCCTCCCCCTCCCCCGCCGCGCGCTGCCAAGCCTCCGCGTCCTCCTCGTGATGGAGAACTTCAGTACATGGTTCTGAAGCAAGAAGCCGAGCGTCGCGAACGCATCCTCGCTGATCGACGCCGGGTCGCCTCCAAATGGCGCCCCAAGATCCCTCAGGTCCGCAAGGTCAACTTTGAGAACTTCAAGAACCGCTTCCAGGATGTCGATGAACCCGACTATGCCATTGACGTTCTCATGGGCGGTCCTACCACTCAGGCCCAGATCCGCCGCGAGCATGGACAGCGTCGCCGTGAGGAGATTGCTCGTCTTCGACAGAGCTATCTGTCCCTCAAGAACAACGGCTCTGGCTCTTCCCAGAACAAGATCGACGCCTATGAGAAGGCCAGACGCGAGAGAAAGGGCGATGCGCTTCAATTATCTGAAAATGAGATTCAGCGCATCCGTATCCAGTCTCAGCCAGTCCTTGGTCACTTGACTGCCCTCATGAACGACACGGATCAACGATCAACTCCCCGCACCTTCATGAGGCCTTTCAAGGCCTTGGTGCACTTCCAGCCCAAGATGAAGGAGATTCTTGCCACTCTGGAGGAGAAGTGGGCAGACTTTGAGGAGCTCGACAGCGATCAGTCTGAGGCTGTTGAGCTTTCTGCTGGCGAGGAAGTTGATATCGAGCCCGAGGTCCTGGAGGCCGAAGACATGGGCTCTGTCAAGGGAGAGGGAGAGGAGGAAGACGACGGCGCTGACACTGAATCCCTCGAGTCTGTCGACTCCAACGCTGACGAAGACTTTGAGGGCCTCATGGACAGCCCTGAGGCGTTGAGAGATATGCGATGCTATGTCGAGTTCATTGACAACGAAATCCTCCCTCTGCACTCCCGCTTCGATGGTACCGGTGCCGAGAAGGTCAAGTTTGATGACCTCTGGTCTCTGTTTCGCGTCGGCGACCTCATCTACATGCCCGCATCCGGTGAGACTGGTGGTCGCTACCACGAGGTCTGGCGTATCTACAAGACGAGGGCCCCTGACCCCGAGACGTCGTATCCCACTACTGGATGGGACTTTTTCGAGGATGAACACCAGATCAACGAGAACTCCAAGTTCAAGATCTCGGCCTATTATATCGATCACGATGGCTCCAACTTTGGCGCTGTGCAGCGCAAGTTCGAGATTGAGTCCTTCGTGGGAGAACGCTCCATCGAGTCATTGGAGGTGTTCCCCATTCGATACCGCCACAACCACCAGCAGCTCCTTCAGTCGCTCAAGCAGCAGGGCCGCAAGTTCATGGACTACCTTGAGGATCGCCACCAGCAGTACAGCGCTTGGACCCTGACCAGGAACCCGCCCTCTGGCCAGACGGAGCCAGATGAGGAGATTCTGGACGATCAGGAGTACCAGAAGATGCGCCACCCCGAGTTCGTTGAGAGTGACCTCATCGTCGATCTCACAGAGGCGTATCAGAAGATGCCCGACTGGATGCCGAGATTCCATCAGCTGACCATGAACAAGTCAATCCGGTGTGAGATCAAGGATGATGAGATGCCGATCCAGCATTGGCTCAACGGATCTCGCGGAACTCTCGCGTACTCACAGTCTGAGATTATCCAGCACGCAGACGGAGTTGAGACCCGCCAGCGACGTGACAACCTCGCCGCCGATTCATTCCTGCGCTACCGTATCAAGGGCAGCCGAACCTTTGAGACGGACCCCAAGGCTTTGGAGCTTCGTGACGAAGATCTGGTCCTTCTTCCCAAGCGCATGTTCGCATATGCCCTCCGTGAGCGTCGCTTCTGGCCAATTGACTTGAACTTCCTCAAGCCAGTGCGCCGAGAGCCCGGAGTCTTCGAGAACCTCCGAATCCAGAGTGACTACAAGGATGTCGTGCGTGGTCTGGTCATGTCTCATTTCCAGAAGAAGGCTCTGGAGCGCAAGTATGCAGACATCGCCACTGAGGGTCCCAGCCAGGATCTGATCCAGGGCAAGGGTCGTGGTCTTGTTGTCCTTCTACACGGTGTTCCTGGTGTTGGAAAGACAGCCACGGCAGAAGCTGTCGCCATGGAGAACCGCAAGCCACTGTTCGTCATCACTTGTGGTGACCTTGGTCTGACGCCTCACGAGGTTGAGTCTTCGCTCAAGAACGTGTTCCGTCTCGCCCACCTCTGGGACTGTGTTCTCCTCCTCGATGAGGCCGATGTCTTCCTGTCGCAGCGTTCCAAGCTCGACATGAAGCGCAACGCTCTTGTCTCGGTGTTCCTTCGAGTTCTGGAGTACTACAACGGTCTGTTGTTCCTCACCACCAACCGAGTCGGCACCATCGACGAGGCCTTCAAGTCTCGTATTCACCTGTCCCTGTACTATCCTCCTCTGGATAAGACGCAGACCCGCGAGATCTTCCGCCTGAACATCGCCAAGCTCAAGGAGATCGAGTCGGAGCGAAGCAGGATGACAGGCGAACCCGCCCTGGTGATCAAGGAGGGCGATATCATCGACTTTGCCACCAAGCACTACGAGGAGCTCGCCAGATCTACCGGCTGCTGGAACGGTCGACAGATCCGAAGCGCCTTCCAGATCGCATCCAGCCTTGCCATCCACGATTACTCCAACCAGGCGGCGCTGGCTCACTCTCGCGGCCAGCGTGCTCCTGTCGCGCCTGTTCTGGATAGGACTTGGTTCGAGAAGGTGCAGATGTCGACTCAGAGCTTCGATCGCCACATGAAGAAGGAGTCGGGAGCGTATGATGCTGAGCTGCCTCTTCGAAACACCTTCTACGAGGGCCGATTCGAGTAAGGGAGAAGTGCAGTTTCTGGTTGACTTGGGGTGTTGGTTTGTTTGATGAAATGGCAATAATGACAGAAACTCAATGATGATTGCGAGCGTGATTTGACTTGGGTGTTTGGGAATAAACAATTACAAGACTGAATAAAAACATATTCAATGGTACATTTTATCTAAATCTCCAGATCTGTGAACTGTCAACCCGTCCAGGTGAGTTGCATAATGATGCATACGTGCAGCTCAACGCATCACGGCAAGGCAAGACGGCGCAAAGCCAGTTTTGGGGATCATGGTACGCTGGTATGGATCACCCATGGTAATTTCCTTTCTAAACCCTCTCGCCCATGCATCAGAAGTTTAATCCTCTGCAATTATCCCAGGAATAAAATAAGCAGGGTCGCTGTTAAAGCAATGTGCAACCGCTGATCGCCATCACGTTGCAATGCGGGGTGACAACTCCTGCCCTGTGCCTTCTTGCTGACATCATACTATCACACATTGTTATGGTAACTTTGTGGTGCGGGGAGAGCCTCGAGGTCCAACTTTGCTTGGTAACACGCAGTTGAACAGCCCTTGAGTTCATCTTGATCATCTAGCACGATGCGTTGGACACTCTTTGCCTCTTTTATGAGGCTGGTTTCTCTCCTACTTCTCGCCAGCATGGCATCCGCTCAAACAAAGTACAAAGTTCAAAAGCCTCCTCTTGACACAGACTGGACCTACAAGGTCGGAACAAACCCATGGCCAGAGTATCCACGGCCTCAACTCCGCCGCGATGCATGGAAGAGCCTCAACGGCATCTGGACATGGAAAGCCGCCAATGGCAAGAAGGACGTCGAGAACCTCCCGAAAGCTGGAGCATTGGAGCGCGAGGTACTTGTCCCATCGTGCATTGAAAGCGCTCTCTCTGGGCTTCAGATTCTTGATGTGCGGGACATGTGGTATGAAAGGACGTTTGAGGTTCCAGAAGAGTGGAAGGATCGAAAGGTGTTGCTCAACTTTGAGAGTGTCGACTACAAGGCGACTGTGTTTGTCAATGGAGCCAAGAAGACGACTCATGTTGGCGGATACGACCGGTTTACCATCGATGTGACCGAAAACATCAAGTTTGGTGCCTCGAATGAATTGTTGGTTCAAGACAATCTAGGTTTGAGCAACAGCTGACTCCAGTAGGCTCGTCTTTGTCCACGATCCGACAGACTCCGATGTCATCCCCATTGGCAAGCAGACTTTGAAGCCTAGTCACATCTTCTATCGTTCTTGCTCGGGGATCTGGAAACAGGTGTGGATCGAAGTTGTGCCCGGGGATCACATCACGCACCTTGACATCGCTGCAGGCGCTGACGGCAAGGGTGAGTTGCAGATGCAAACTATCCCCGGCGAAGATCTAACGCGTTGATCCAGTTTCCGTGACTGTGCACACTTCACAGCAGGCCAAGGGATTTTTCCAGTTTGCTCTCACTGAGGCAGATGGAAGCACAAAAGCATCTCACTCTGGAGTCACCAATCAAGAGTTCACCTTTACCGTCGAATCACCCAAGTTATGGTGGCCCGACTCACCTGCTCTCTACAACTTCACCGTCACTCTAGAAAGCGGTGACAAGGTCCACAGCTACACGGGTTTCCGCACCATCTCCAAGGGAAAGGTGGATGGTGTCACTCGACCGCTTCTCAACGGCGAGTTTGTCTTTCAGTTTGGAACTCTTGATCAGGGATTTTGGCCTGATGGCTTGTACACGCCTCCGAACCGCGAGGCTATGATCTATGACTTGCAGCTTCTCAAGAAGTTTGGATTCAACTCCATCCGCAAGCATGTAGGTGGGCTTGACCGTCAGAAAACGGCATATGACTGATGGTGTTACACAGATCAAAGTCGAGCCGGATCTATTTTACCAGGCTTGCGACCAACTCGGCCTCATGGTTATCCAGGACATGCCCAGTCTTCCCGCTAGCGGCGACCGCAAGCCTGACTCGAAGCAGCAAGCCGAGTTCAAGCGGCAGCTTGAGGTGGTCATTAACCAGCACAAAAGCTATCCTTCTATTGTTACCTGGGTAAGAAACATCATTCCAAGAGCCCCTATTCTTACGAAGCTAATCTTTCAAGGTCATCTACAATGAAGGCTGGGGTCAACAAACTGTCTCGCCACCGCCCGAGAAAGACTTGACACAGCTCGTCCGCCAACTGGACAAAACGAGACTCATCAACTCTGTCAGTGGGTGGGATGATCATGGCTTCGGTGACTACCATGTGAGATCCCTGAGATTCGCATACTCGCGAGATAGTGACTAATAATGTCCCAGGATAACCACAACTATGCTGAGCCTCAGTGCGGTACCCCCTTCTACTCACAACCAAAGACGCCATACGACCCCGAACGAATCGGCATCGCCGGCGAATACGGCGGTATTGGTCACAACGTCTCCCTTGAACAGTAAGTCAACGCCCATCCCCTAACTAAATCCACATCTGACCGCTCTTCAGTCTCTGGAACGTCAAAGAAGCCATCGCCACCATCAAAGACACCTACGAGATCAACGAGAACCTCGAATCGTACAACTACCGCGCCAGCGTTCTCTTCCGCGACATTCGCGAGCAGACACAGCGTTTCGCCTGCAGCGGTGCCATTTACACGCAGACCACAGACGTGGAGGGCGAGGTCAACGGTTTGGTGACGTATGATCGCCGGTTCCTACGGCCGCAGCTTGAGAAGTGGCAGGATGATATACAGAGCGTGTATAAAGCTGCTGTTTCGAGAGGAGGTCGCAAGGTGGAGAAGGGGAAGCGGAACCCGGGGTCATTGTTGGACTTGTGATGAGGTCGAGTTTGGAGATAGTTGGAGGGCTCCTTGATTCATTCTAAGCTCTTGAACTCTAGTCTTTCACCTTCCATCTCTATTCTCTTTACTATCGCCATTGGTCTTCAGTTTGAAAAGGATTTAATCCCTGTTCCGGCATGAAAATTATCCGTATTATTCCAGCGTCCTGCATGTTGATCAGCACTGCCACGCACTCTGCGTCATCACGATCACTCTCGCCTGATAGCATTGCCAAAGCTACGAGTTCCATCTCCTCCCACGCATTCGTCTCACATCAAGACTAACGTCTATTCATCATGCCTAAGCCTACACAGCCATCAACAGACTCCCTGAATGACAAGCCAAGCGAGCCAGCCCACAAGGGTAGATCTGATCATCCAAGCACCTTTTTGGCCATGGATCCTGACTTGATTAGGCACCGAGCTTTCTAAAGCACCCAGCGATGATGACGACTGGCAGATGGTTACCGAAGAAGACAGCAAACCACCCCGATTCTGCGGAACGCTGGTCACGGCACAGGGGGATTTTAGTTTTGGCCGGGGGAAATCGAAGCGCACTTTGTTTGCCTACCACATGGGGTTTGCTGATGGGCATACGCACTGGTCTGATGACGAAGAAGAGGCGGGTGAAGGAAAACAAGAGAAGAAAAGAGACATCTCGGAAAATGATAGTCATGGCGTTGATAAAGCAGAGAAAGATTCAGAGAAGGTAGAGTAGAGCATATGTCTTATGCTGAGTTCTCCCATGCTTAACTAGCATCGGATAGTCGGGCTCCGGGCAGGCGTCGAAGCCACCTTAGCAGGGCGCAAAGGCGAATATCATGATATCCAAGGCCAGTCTCCAGAGAATTGAACAACGTTAACGGCATCGTGCCTTGATTCAAACAGAAGCTATAATGCCTGGCCATACGCCAACCCAAACACAAGGTCTTACCAAGTCCAGTACTGTTCCGTAGAACCTCCAGTGATGCCAACCAAAGCCCTCCAACGCCAAACAATGAGTTGTAATCTATAACAAAAGTAAACTTTCAATGCAACATCAAGGCTCTTGATCTGAGTATGCTCCAAAACGCCAGCGCTTGCTGTTCTCTTCTACCCACCACCTGCTGATGAATGCCCCCTCTTCCACCCAGTGTGCCACTTCTGTACCGTGTTTTCGCTCAACACTGTCCAGGAATGAAATAAAGTCGAAGCCCTGCACG